>NC_091778.1:33720000-34920000 GCF_029378745.1 Bos indicus | reverse complement strand
GCTTCAGTAGTTGTGGCATGTGGGGTTGTTAGTTGCCCTGTGGCATATGGAATCTTCCTGGACCAGGGATTGAACCCGTGTGCCCTGCGCTGGCAGGTGGATTCCTAACAGCTGGACCACCAGGGAAGTCCTCTTCCTTGCATCTTTTGTACCTTTTTGGGAGCAGAGGTTCAAAAGTTGTTGCTGAGGGTTGGGAGAGGGACATCAGCCCTGTTCCCTGCCCGCCGCGCCCCCCCCTCCCCCCCCGCCCCCCTCCCCCCCTCCCCCCTCCCCCCCCGCCCCTCCCCCCCCCCCCCCCCCCTGCCGCCATCACCAATAAAGAAAGTTCAGAATCAGGAAGAAACAAGTCAGGCATCAGGTGGAGATCATGTAGGCTTTGATAGTAGTAAGGATGACTTGAAGAATAATGCTCAACCTGCGATTAGTCAGGCTAATGACCTCTCCCCTCTGAGTTAACAAGAAATTCTTAGAATAAATGCTTTTTGGGAGGTTCAACATGAAAATAGAGTTGAATAAATCAATTGCTAAGTAGCAATGAAGGCTTTCCTGGTGAGGTGGTTCAGATGGTAAAGAAATGCAGGAGACCTGGGTTTGATTCCTGGATTGGGAAGATCCCCTGCGGAAAGAAGTGGCAACCCACTCCTGTATTTTTGCCTGGAGAATTCCATGGACAGAAGAGCCTAGTGGGCTAGAGTCCATGGTGTTGCAGAGTCAGACATGACTGAATGACTAACACTTTCACTTCTTTCAGGGGCAATGAAGGCCATGTTCCCTCGGGGGAGTTCAGTCTTCATAATTCCATCCGGAGACCCAGATTGGAAACAGAAAGATGGTGATGTGGCAGATCCCAGTTGGTGGCTGGCTGAGCAGGGAGCTGATGGGGAGCCTGGTGGAAGGAGGTGGTCTTGGGATTCAGACTGGTCAGGGAGGCCTTTGGGAACCCGAGTCTGGGAAGGGTGCAGGGGTTTCAGCTTAACCAGCAAACCAGGCTGGGAAGGAGGAGGTGAAGGGTTGCTGGACGTCAGAGAGGGCCTTTCAGTGTCAGAATCCCTGTAGTAGGAAAGTCAGGTGGACAGGTACATCCCCAAAGATGCTGGGACCTGTGGGGGACCGGGGCTGAGTCATCTTGCAGGCTCTGGGGCTCTTGTCCTTCCTACTTAGCTCAACATCTGCTTTGAAGCCGAAAGAATTGCTGCTTTCCTATTCCTGGCTAATTAAACAGTTCAAACATATGCATCGCCTCCCTCAGCATCCTCACACAGGAGGTGCTGTGTGGGTGGCAGGTGTGTGGCCCTGGCAGCAAGGGGTGCATTGGGGTGGAGTGGGAGGAGAGTGGGGAGGGGCCAGCCCTGGAGCCACACTTGCCTCATGGCGACCTGACCTGTCAAGGCTCCTTTGGGCCTGTGAGTTCATCTGGCCCTCCAGGGGTGTTTTTATGACAGTATATCAAGGCATAAACTGTAAGCCAACAGGCCTATGTTCCTAGCCATGTGTTCGCAGAATGAGTTTGGTCTTCTTGTTTCCTCAGGGAGGGCGCAGTGACCCCTGTCCAGAGCTCGTACAAAGGGCAACCTCACTAAACATCTCTCTCCCTGTGCGGTGTGTCTCCCTCTGTAATTTCTTCTCTCTATGTAATTTCCTACAGTGAAATTTGATGCTTTAGAACTAAATTAAAAAGTCATCTAAAGAGATGGTTGGGTTAA
Organism: Bos indicus; assembly: GCF_029378745.1. NCBI lineage: Eukaryota > Metazoa > Chordata > Mammalia > Artiodactyla > Bovidae > Bos > Bos indicus. The sequence goes on along the minus strand of NC_091778.1, from coordinate 34,918,297 downwards.
CATAAAAGTCAAGTTCCTTTAAGGAGGAATGATTTTTTACAGTCAGGTCACACAGATATTTACAAAGAAGAGCAGTGTATTGGGTTGGACAAAATGTTCATTCGGATTTTTCCAAAAGATCTTAGGAAAATCCCAAATGAACATTTTGGCCAACCTAGTACTGTCTTACATGCTGATGTCAGGTTTCAGAGTCTATGTGTGCAGGTAGGGCTTCCTGGGTGGCTCAGGGGTAAAGATTCTGCCTGCCAAAGTAGGAGACACAGGTTCAGTCCCTGGGTCGGGAAGATCCCCCAGAGGAGGAAATGGCAATCTACTCTAGTATTTTTGCCTGGTTAATGCCATGGACAGAGGAGCCTGTCAGGCTGCAGTTCACAAGGTTGCAAAAGAGTTGGACATGACTGAGTGACTAAACCACCACCATCAGCACATCACGTAAACAGTTTCTGTTTATACTCATTTTCCAGTAATAGGCACAGGGTCTGTTCTGGCTGCATGAAAGGTAGAGACTGTGAAGAGTTTTCAGCTGTTGTTGCCCCTGGGAGGGTGTCCTTTCATGTACTTCATCACAGGTCCTTGAGGGCATGTCTCCACTATAATGCAAGGGTCCTAAGGACTCTTACTCTGACAGTCTTTGCAAAGATTCATCAAACATCTCTTTGAAACCCACTCAGAGTCATTTTCATCTTTTGGCTTTGTCCTAGATATTTTTAGGGTTGATAGATTTATTTTTTCCAAGAGCAAACAGAACATTTTAAGGCTTTGATTTTTGGCTAAGGCTTAGTAAATTCTGTTCCATGGAGAGTAGGCAGGTTTCCTGCTGAGGCACTTATGAACTTGGCTGGCACAGAGATTTCCTCTCAGTGTTAGCTTGGAGTCATGAACCCAGCCCAGAAGGTAGACCACCCTTGTCCTGTGCAGCTTCTGCGTCAGTGGACACCTGGACACACTGTCATGGTCCATCACCTCCCTCTGTTCTGAGTTCCCTGTCCCCACAGAGGACATCTTGTTCAGGGTTTAGTTGCTTCTACACTTAAGAAAGCCTGCCTGGGATCATGTTGAACTTAGTCTCTGCAGAATAAGCCATCAAGTCATAGAGTCTGCTGCTCTCAGAATGCCTAATGGTTATTGTGCTTAAATAGTATTATTAAAATGATAAAACAAGCCATGTTCATCTCAGCTAGTGTCAAAAAAATCTTAAGAACATAATGACAATTAGAACCTTCCATCATTTCAGCACCTAGAGGTAACATCCTCTTTTTGTCATTTATTTTCTAAACTTTTATTTTACCATGGTGAGAACACTTAACTTGAGATCTACTCTCTCTCGCTTTAAAAAAATATATATTTATTTGGCTATACCAGGTCTTGGTTGCAGCATATGGGATCTAGTTCCCTGACCAGGGATTGAACCCAGGCCCCTGCTTCAGAAGCGTGGAGTCTTAGCCACTAGACCACCAGGGAAGTCCCAAGACCTACTCTCTTAAATGTTTAAGCATACAATAAATGATTGGTGATTAGAGGTACAGCACTGTACAGCAAATCTCTAGACCTTACTCATCTTGTTTGACTGAAACTTTATGCCAGTTGATTAATTAATTAAACTTTATGCCCCATTCCCCCTCCTCCAGCCCCTAGGAACTACCATTCTATTCTTTGATTCTGTGAATTTGACTATTTTAGAGTTCCTCAGATATGTGGAGTCAGGAAGGGTTTGTTCTTTCGTGACTGGTTTATTTCACTCAGCATAATGTCCTCAGCTTCATTCATGTTGTCACATACTGTGGACTCTCCTTACTTTTTTTAAGGCTGAATCACATTCCATTGTATATATGTACCATCTTTATCCATTTGTCTGCTGATGGACACTTCGGTTGATTCCACATCCTGGATATGGTGAATAACACTGCCATGAACAAAGGAGTGTTAATGTCTCTTAGAGATCCTGATTTCAATTCCTTTGGGTAAATACCCAGAGGTGGGATCATATGATATTTGTACAGTTGACCCTTCAATAGCTGGGCTTGTACTGCATGGGTCCACTTACACACAGATTTTTAAAAATAAAATATACAGTTGACCCTTTGTAGCCATAGGTTTAGCGTCTTCAGTTCAGTGCTGATGCAAACTTAATACATAACCATGCTAAGTCGCTTCAGTCGTGTCCAACTCTGTGCGATCCAATGGACAGCAGCCCACTAGGCTCCCCCGTCCCTCGGATTCTCCAGGTAAGAACACTGGAGTGGGTTGCCATTTCCTTCTCCAATGCATGAAAGTGAAAAGTGAAAGGGAAGTCGCTCAGTCGTATCCGACTCTTAGCGACCCCATGGACTGCAGCCTACCAGGCTCCTCCACCCATGGGATTTTCCAGGCAAGAGTACTGGAGTGGGGTGCCATTGCCTTCTCCGATACATAACCATATATTCCACTAAATACATTGTCATCTTTGTTCCACATCATCAAATATTTTACAGTGTCACTTGTGAAATTTATATAAATCACATCATAAAATTCACTATTTTGAGATATACAATACAGTAATTTTCTTGTGTATTGACAAAGTTGTGCAACAGTCACCACTGTCAAATTCCAGAACATTTTTATCACCCCAAAAGGGAGTCCTGGAGCGATTATCAGTCACTGCCCATTCTAACTCCTCCCTTCATCCCACGGCAACCACTAATCTACTTTCTGTATTTATGGATTTGCTATTCTGGAAATTTCATATGAATGTATTCATACAATTGTGACCTCTTTGATGTGGCTTCTTTCACTCAACATAATGTTTTCAAGGTTCATCTATATTGTATCACGTCCCACTACTTCGCTCCTTTTTTTAAAACTTCATTCGTTTTTACTGATGAATAGTATTCCATCGTATGGATCTCACATTATGTTTATCCATGCATCACTTGATGAGGATTTTTTTCCTACTTTTTAGCTATTGTGAATAGTACTTCTGTGAGCATTCGTATACAGATTTTTATTTGAGCTCCTGTTTTCAGTTCTTGGGGGTACATACCTAGGAGTGGAATTACTAGATCACAATGGTGACTGTCTTTATCTTTGAGGAAATGCCAATTTTTTTTTTCACAGATGCCATGGCATTTTACTGGAGAAAGAAATGGCAACACACTCCAGTATTCTTGCCTGGAGAATTCCATGAACAGAAGAGCCTGGCGGGCTACAGTCCATGGAGTCGCAAAGAGTCAACATGACCGAGCAACTAAACAAACAACAATACCATTTTACATTCTCACAAACAATGTATGGAGGTTCGATTTCTCCATATCTTTGCCAAAACTTACTATTGTCTTTTTTAGCTGTAGTCATTCTAGTAGATGTGAGATGCTATCTCATTGTAGCTTTGATTTTCGTACTGCTATTGCCTAATAATTGCAAATATCTTTCCATGTGCTTATTGGCCATTTGTATGTTTCATATTTTCCTTGAAGAATTGTCTGTTTGGCTCCTTTGCCCATTTTTCAGTTGGGTTACTTGTCCTTTATATTCTGGATAATAGGCCCTTATTAGATATGTGATTTGTAAATATTTTCTCCCATCATGTGGATTATCTCTTCACTTTCTTTTTTTTTTTGTAATTTTATATTTATTTTTGGCTATGCTAAGTCTTTGTTGCCATGCAGGCTTTTTCTCTAGCTGCGGTGTGTGGGGGCTATTCTCCAGTGGCGGCATGTGGACTTCTCATTTGATGGTTCCTCTTGTTGTGGAGTAAGGCTCTAGAGCACATGGGCTTCAGTAGTTGGGACCCTAGGGCTCAGTAGTTATAGCTCCCAGGCACTAGAGCACAGGCTCAATAGTTGTGACACACAGACTTAATTGCTTTGTGGCATGTGGGATCTTCCTGGATCAAGGATCAAACCCGAGTCTTCTGCATTGACAGGTGGATTTTTTTTTTTTTAACCACTGAGCCACCAGGGAAGCCCTCACTTCTTGATAGTGTACTTTGAAGCACAAACGTTTCTGATTTTTACGAAGTCCAACATATCTAGTTTTTCTTTGGTTGCTTGTGTCTCGTGTGTGATATCTAAGAAAACGTGGCCTAGTCCGAGGTCACAAAGTTTTATACTTATATTTTCTTCTAAGAGTTTTCTATTTTTCACCTCTTACATTTTGAGGTATTTTTTGCATGTGGTGGGAGGAAGGAGTCTAACTTCATACTTCTGCATGTGGATGTCCAGTTGTCCCAACACTGCTTGTTGAAAGACTGTTCTTTCCCTGTCTAATGGTTTTGGTGTCCTTGTCCAAAACAACTGCCCATAAACGTAAGAGTTCAGTTTTGAACTCTGAGTTCTGTTCTATTTATCTGCGTATGTCTAGCCCTGTGCCAAATATCACATGGTCTAGATTGCTGTAGCTTTGTAGTAAGTTTTGAAATTGGGAAGTGTAAGTCCTACCTTGTTCCTCTTTTTCGAAATTGTTTTGACTATTCTGGGTCCCTTGCATTTCCATATGAGTTGTAGAATTAAGAGTCACTGTCAGGAGCCACAGACTTTGGCAGGGGAGGGGCCCTGAGGCCTTGCTGACAGAGGTCCGTATAGTCAAAGTTATGGTTTTCCCAACAGTCATGTACAGATGTGAGAGTTGGTCTGTAAAGAAGACATGACGCTGAAGAATTGATGTTTTTGAACTGTGGTGCTGGAGAAGATGCTTGAGGGTCCCTTGGACTGCAAGGAGATCAAACCAGTAAATCCTAAAATCAACCCTGAATATTCATTGGAAGAACTGATGCTGAAGCTGCAGTCCTTTGGCCACCTGATGCGAAGAGCCGACTCATTGGAAAAGACCCTGATGCTGGGAAAGATTGAGGACAGGAGGAGAAGGGGGCAACAGAGAATGAGATGGCTGGATGGCATCAGTAATTCAATGAACATGAGTTTGAGCAAACTCTGGGAGATGGTGAAGGACAGGGAAGCCTGGAGTGCTGCAGTCCATGGGGTTGCAAAGAGTCGAACTCAACTTAGTGACTGAACAACACCTCTGCAGAGTAGACTGGCTTTTTTCCCCTTCTTCTGTTTGATATGTCAGGGAGCAATCAGAAAGAAAGCAGTCAGCCTACGTCTTTAAATCCTATGTTTCAGAGACATTCAAAGGAAGCGCTCGGGCACCAGTAGGGTAGAAGTGATTTTGCAGTTTATGGGAGGGAGAAGAAGGGAGGGAGAGGCAGGGGGTGAGGCCCTGGAGAGCAGAGCCCGCCTGCTTCCTGAGCAAAGCGTTGCTCCAATGCTCGGCGCCCGGCCCCTCAAGTGTGGTTTTCCTCCCGCCAGCACCAAACCCTAAAATAGTACCACTGGCTTGCTGATCGAGTTCAGCCGCTCCCAAGAAGCAGGAGGTTTTGGAGTAAGTACCTAGCTGGTTATTATTTAAGGTGGGGATGGAAACTCTCAGAACAACAGCACTATCTGGGGAAAGAGGTTCTTCTGCTGTGGGTGTAACACCTCAAGTCTCCGGTGACTCCTGACATTATTAACACATCCTCATGGGCTGGGCAAGTGCGTGCTACATGCTTGTTTGGGGGCTGACGATGGATTTCAAACATCTTCTGGCAGCCTGAAAACATTGTCTTTTCTCACTGCCTGTCACTTTTCTTGTCTTGCCAAGTAAGGATAATTAATACTGCTGCTGCTGCTGTCTAGTTGCTCAGTCGTGTCCAACTCTGCAACCCCATGGACTGTAGCCCACCAGGCTCCTCTGTCCACGGGATTTCCCAGGCATGAATATTGGAGTGGATTGCCATTTCCTCCTCCAGGGGATCTAACTTGAGGTTCAAGTCTAAAGGTCTTTGGAAACGCAGTTCTCCCCCTGGGTACTAGTTACTGGCAGCGTGGAGATGTGTTCACAGCCGTGGTGCAGAGCCTGCTTATGTGCGTGTTGTTGCCAGGCATGGGAAATCTGAAGTCCCATGGCGGGTACTGCCCACTGGACCAGTTCTAAGCCTTCTCCCCTGGAATCCAGCTCTGGGGAGCACCCCCTCCCTTCCTTGCAGAGGGCCGGATAACGTCCCTGTGCACAGTATCTGGACCAAACGCTGTGCTTGCGAGGCCTAGATGGCAGTCTCAAAGATATGACAGAGATAGAGGCTTTTCTAGGAAGTTACTTGTTACGTGGTTTCTGTTTAGACGTCTTTTGCCCCCACCCCCTGGGCAAGGGGCTCAAGTTACTCTGCAGCGTCTCCACCACTCTGGTGGCTGGAAATTCAGTTCTGGGGGATTCCCCCTTTCTTCCACTGAGTCTAATCTCTTATTAGAATCAGACCATTAGCTCAGTTTCGCAGGACGTTCATCCTTCAAGTTGACTCAGAAACGGGCTTGCCCCTCTGGTTTGGATGCAGAGATAGGCACACATGTGCTCCTCTGATCCGGTTCTGTCCCTTTGGCTCAGCCCCACAGACTACGTCTTCCGTGGCTGTGCTCAGAGCGGCTGTTTCACTTCTCTTCATCTCTTCTCTCTCCTCTGCCACATGAGTTTCCGTGTGTCCGTGTCGTCTCAGCAGGAGACACCCACGAAAAGTCTTGCAAAACAGGCAGGACTGTACCTTCACTGGGGGAAACCAGTGCATGGGAAGTGTCTTTTCCCCTGGCTTCAGTTTTCTTGTTCAAACACATCGATGTTTTTTAAAATGATGAACATGAGACTTTGGCATGCCGACTGCGTGGCAAATGAAGCAGTCCAGTTCTCCTAGAGGGTTGTTTCCTCTGATTCCCATGAGGCGCCCATATGTACGGCCCTCTCTTTCAAGGTGGGGAAACCGAGGCATGGAAAGGTGAGCAGGAGTTGCCAGTGGAGGCTCTTGGGAGAATGTTGGGGCCAGAGAGGTGGTGAGCACGCCGGCCTGGAGCTGTGATGGTGCTTTGGGGAGCCGTGCACAGTCCAGCCAGGAGCAGGTCTGAGTGGTGGGTCAGAGAGAACCCAGAGAGGCACGTGGCACTTTGTCTTACCCTGGAAGGGGTGCAGGTGGGTGGTCTGTAATCAGAGGGATCTAAATGGGGGTTCGAGGTGGGGCATGATCGGTTCTGCATCTGAAAAGCCTGTTGGCAGAGGGGGCCGTGGCCCTGAACTCTGGGCAGGAAGACCAGCAGCAGTTCTACCCCTGGCAATGTTGCCAGGCTTTGGAAGTAACGAGTGGGAGGAGGATCCAGGAGAGATTTCCGAATCAGAAGGCAGAACATGGTGACGGGCTAGCCACGCGGGTTGGAGGACAGTGGCAGGATTCCCATTAGGGTCCTGGGTTCTGAGTCTCAGCAGATGCCCTCTTGTTGAACGCATGTAACTCAATGACTTTTGATAACTGTACACACCCACAGAACCGCCACTGCCATTGAGACACTAAGCATCTCCTTCACCCCCAAATTTTCCTCAGTGTCCCTCTAGTCCCGTTCCCAGCCCACCAGCCCCAACCCCACCACCATCCCCAGGCAAACACTGATCAGCTTCCTGTCACTGTGTTTTGCCTCTTCTAGAACTTCCTATCAATGGAACCATACACTCGTAGTATTTTGTGTCTGGTTTCTTGTCAGATTCATCCATGTTGTTCTGTGTGTCAGTACTTTATTTCTTTGTATTGCCAGGCATGGATGTATCACAGTTTGATGATCTAGTCACATTTCTGTCATATGTATGTGTGGCTTCTGTACAGATTCTCAGAGCTGCCCTTTTTAAAAAAATCATTACCTGTCAATGAGTCTTCAGCTTTCTGGCTGTTTAGGCAGCTAAGTCTCAAGCTTGGTTGCTCAGAGACACCCTGGGAGTTTTATTAAAAATATTGGAAGCAAGGGACTTCCGTGGCAGTCCAATGGTTTGGACTCTGAGCTTTTCACTGCCAAGGACCTGGGTTCAATCTCTGTCTGGGAACTAAGATCCCACAAGTCACACAGTGTGGACCCCTGCCAAAAAAAAAAAAAAGGAATATATATATATATATGAAGCAAGACTTACCCTTGATGGGACCGAGTCAGAGTTGCAGGGAGTGAACCCCAGGCCTGCATGTTTTTAATCAGTCTGGCAGGTGGTTTTGATCTGCTAGGTTGGGGAACTACAAGTGACTACTAGGAGAACAGTAGGTGTGGAGTTTTAACCCCCATAGTCCTGTTTGCTTATCACCAAAAAACCGTCTCTCTGAACTCCTAGGTGATGTTCTATTTCCCAAGTGCTGACCACACCCACTTCATTGGCCATGGGTCACTGTGCCTGCTCATTTCATCATTAATTCATCAAACAGAATTCTGAGCTCTTACCACACGTAACGTATCCCTCGAGATGCTGTGTCTATATGCAAAACCAGATTTTCTGCTTTCAATCCCTTTGAGAGACATGGTCTCCCCATACCCAGTCACACAAGAGAAGGCAGTACTGTGAGAGCACGTAGACCAAGTGTTGGGCTTCAGAGGTGCATCCAGTAATTTCCAGCTTCTTATGGATGTGGGGAGTTGGCAGTCAGATAAGGTTCCAGGGAAGAAGTCACATTTGATCTGGGGCTGGCAGGATGGGTGCAATTGGTGCAAAAGGAGTGAGGGTAGGAAAGGTAGCTGAGGAGGAAGGACTAAGAAAAAAGTGGGAGCTGGACATCCTGGCTGCTGGCGGCCAGGGCGGCCCAGTCTGAGGCGGGCAAGGAAGTGAGATTGGGGGTGGGCCTAGGTAAGAGCAAGGAGCCCACGTGAACTCACCCAGCGCATGCTCAGTGTGATCCCACCACGATCTCCCCCAAGTCTCTGGTTCGTGCTTATACTCAGCCCCTCCGACGTGTCTTCCAACCACCACTGAGCCATGAACTCAGTCCGGGTGCTGTCTGCCTGCACAGAGTGTAAGGCATAGTCCCATAGGACTGGCCCCCAAGGATTGCAACATGGGAGATGGCCTCTCAGGTAACTCTGAGGACTGTTCCCAAGAGGTAAGCAGGGGAGGCCAGTACATGTGTGGTTTTGGTAAAGGGGGTACATGCAATGAGCACCCATCTTGGTAGGAGGTTGCTGCTGGTCACGAAGAGCAGACACCTCATTTAATGGTTTTTTTTTTTTAAGTGCTTTTCTAAGTATGGGAAGATGCAAGAATCCAGGTTCATAAAAATTTCTCCTGAAAATATCTAACTGTCTGAGGGCTGGTTCTGCCAGTTTTCCCAGAGCACAGAGTGCTTCATCCTGGTCTTCACTCAGAACATTCTTCAGGGTGTCCTGTGGGTCATCATCAGCAGTGGGTGATGACTTGGTTCTTATGGAACTGGATGGTGGGCAACATTCTTTATTTGACAAGCCTCTCCCTTTTGGTCTTAGTTTTGACCAAGGTTTGGGAGGCATTTAGTGACCAGTTTGTCTTATGGCAGTAGGAATGCTTGTTCCCAAGTCAGGCAAGGATTTCATTGATGGGCCACTCAGTGTGCTGTTAGTGGACCAGGCCCTGTTAACAGTAGCCCAACGCCTCTGGATCCCTGTCTTACAGTCTGTTATGTCCAGGAAACGATTTCCTCTTGTTGCTCCCTCCCACATCTAGAGTTACACTTGATCTTACAGGACTGTATATTTGATCAATTGTTTCAGACCACCTAATCATCATTTATTTTATGTGAATCTCAGTCACACATCATTTGGTGATGTAAGAAACAGTAATTTTGTAAAATAGGCAGAATATAAGTAATATAGCTAGTGATACTAATATAAAGTCATAAGTAAGTACTTAAGCTGAGGACTTTCTCCATGTGGGGCCCGTTATCTCCCTAGGTCATCTGACCAATCTTTCCTGCACCAGTTGCTATCTGGTGCAGGAAAGGGAAGTACTGTAGTGGCCTTGTCCATGAAGTCTGCCAAAGATGTCTGCACAAACAAGGTGAGTGGTGGTCATTGTGAGTGGTGGTCATTGTGTCCCCAGCAGGACTGAGAACTTCTTCTAGAGTTACATGACTGGTACCAGAAGGAGAGCGGCTTCCCAGGTGGCTCAGTAGTAAAGAACCTGCCTGCCAATACAGGAGACGTGGGTTTGATCCCTGGGTTGGGAAGATCTCCTGGAGAGGGAAATGGCAACCTCTTCAGTATTCCTGCCTGGGAAATGCCATGGACAAAGAAGCCTGGTGGGCTACAGTCTGTGAGGTCACAGATTTGGACACAGCTGAGCAACTAAACCCAAAACAACAACCAGAAGTAGATAAATTTTGTTTTGTTTTTAAATTTTTTTTAGGTGAAGCCCTAATGGCTCAGTAGGTAAAGAATCCACCTGCAATGCAGGAGACACAGGAGACACAAGTTCAATCCCTGGGTTGGGACGATCCCCTGGAGAAGGAAATGGCTACCCACTTCTGCATTCTTGCCTGAAAAATCCCATGGATGAAGGAGCCTGACAGGCTACAGTCCATGGGTTGCAGAGTCAGACACGACTGAGCAACTAAGCACATAATTGATTTGCAATATTATGTTAGTTTCAGGTATACAGCAAAGTGATTCAATTATACATATACATTCTTTTTGAGATTCTTCTCCCTTATAGGTTATGACCAAATGTTGAGTATAGTTCCCTGTGCTACACAATAGGTCCTTGTTGTAGGAGGAGAAAAGTTGATTTTAGCCATTGGGGGTGGGGAGTGCAGGGGTCTGGTTAGTGCAGACGCACATGTACACTAGTGGGGAGGGAGGAGGCCAAAAGCAGAGTAAAATTATGTTTAAATTTTTCTTATCTTGCTTTAAAACATGAATTTTATTTCATCAGGACCAAGCCTATGAATTACTTCCCACTCAGACACCCTTTCATTTCTCTTGGGCAAATACCCAGGAGTGGGATTACTGGACTATATGATCAGTGCAGGTGTAATTTTATACTGTTAAAGACAAGGGGCCCCAAATGGAGTCACTGATGCTGAGCCCCCCATCACCAAACCAAGACTTCACTATAGTTTCATCTTATCCCCAAAACAGGTTCTTAAAACCAGTGAATCAGGAATTCCCTGATCAGCCCTGGCTGAGTTCACTGGCCTGGTGGACCCCCACCTCCCCTAAAGGGAAGTGACTTCACAATAATCATGCCGATTTTCTGCTGAGCATGGCTTCCTGTTCCTGCCCATCCTCCCTGTGAAGGTCTTGTCCTCTGTACACCTCCTCGGAGCTCCTTTCTCACTGCTGGATGGGCTTCTACCCCATTCATGAATCATTGAATAAAGCCAGTGAGATCTTTAAAGTTCACACAGTTACCTTTTGTGTTGTTGTTTTTTTTAAAACAATAAGAAATGACTGAATTGATTTGCAAAGCCACTGTGCATTTTGTATTTGCACCAGCAATGAATGGGAGTTCCAGTTGCTCCATATCTTTGCCAGCACTCGTTTTTATGTTTCTAAATTTCAAGCCATTCTAATTAGACATATAGTAATATCTCCCTGTGGTTTCAATTTGCATTTACTTAATGACTCAGGATGAGATGGTTAGATGGCATCATGGACTCAATGGCAATGAATTTGAGCCAACTCTGGGAGGTAGTGAAGGACAGGGAAGCCTGACATGCTGCAGTCCATGGGGTCGCGAAGAGTCAGACATGACTTAGTGACCAAGCAACAACAATGACTCTTACATTGAGCATCTTTCCAGGTGTTTATTTGCCATCCAATTATCTTCTTTGGTGAAGTGTTTGAATCTTTGATCATTTTTTATTGAGTTGTGTGTTCAGTCGTTGTTGAGTTTTGTGAGTTTCTTCATAAATTCAGGAATCAGGTCCTTGGTTAGTTTTGTGTTTTGTGGATGCCTCCCTTCCAGCCAGTGCCTTGGCTCTGCACTTTCTTGACAATGTCTTCTGAAGAGCAGAAGTTTAAAATTTTGATGAATTCCAGTTTATCTATCACTTTAAAGAATTTTTATTTACGAATCATACTTTTGGTGTTGATGCTGAGAAATCGTTGCCTAACTGAAGGTCACAAAGATTTTCTCCTGCATTCTTCTAGCAGTTTGTTGGTTTTCCTGAAGTTTCTATCTGTCTTTAGCCAACATTGATGACAGACGGGACAGTGGGGCCAGAGCTGTGGAGCCAGAGGAATGAGGCAGTCCTTTGCTTTAGGTTGCTCTGGGTTGAAGAGCTGGGGTAGGGAGTGAGTCAGCAGGGAGTCAGCCTGGTTAGGGAGCTGTGGACACTTCTTGCGGTGGGAAGACAGGACAGGACTGTAGGGGTCAGGTTGAAAGTAGGAATGGGGGTGGGAAGCCGTTGTCCTGGGTGTAGAGTGGCCGTGGGGAGGCCTGGAGGCTGGTGACAGAGCAGCTGCCTGTCTTTCAGGTCTGAGTGCAGGGCACCTGGCAGTCGTGGGCAGGGCTCTGGGCGGGCCTCACCGCAGAACAAAAACTAGGTGGAGACAGCTTGGTGAGGGCGGGGGACTGTTGCTTTGCTCTGAACCACACCAGTCAGACACATCTGTGTCACAAAGAACCCATCCTCGGGGAGGCCACAGTGCTGTATCATCAGTGTGCCTGGGTCCCACCCTGGGGACCGGTCACAAGCCCGCTACTGTCCTGCTGTTCCTTGTAGACCTTCTCCTGAGGTCCCAGCAAGGCCCTGCAATGACAGGACCATCCTGGGAGTAGCCTGGACATGATCCCTCATGTGTGCGGCTATTGTGTGTGTGTTTAAAACACAATCCGAGAGCATTGTGTGCTGGAGAGAGATAGGGGCCTGTTCCAGGCACTGAATAAATTAACCCTGCCAAGTGCAGCAGTTGCTTTCATGAGCCAGCTGGTGCTCCAGGAAAAGAGCTGAAGCCTGTGGGTTAGCAAAGAACATTTCAGGAATGTGAAAACAAAAAAGAAATCAGCACATTCAGTGTTTTCACCTAATCTGGTAACAATAAGAAAATCCAGAGCGATGGCCGACTTGGCAGCTGGGTGGAAGGCTGGGCTCTGCCCGCTACCCAGAAGGGGTGTCTGCCAGGCCCTGAGGCGGCTAGGGTGCTGGTGCGGCCCTGCGGCTGGCCCCGCACACTCCGTACCTGTGGAAGTTCCAGGAAAGTTCTCTCTCCCCCTCATTTCCTCCAGTGGTCTAGGAGCCAACACAAATGCTGACAGGCTCGATGGCTGTGCGGTCCTCTCCTCTGTCCCTCTGTCCCTCCCCCACCCTGGGGTGGCTGCTGCTGTCATGTCCATGCACTGGAGGCCTCATTGCCCACTGTCCTCAGACCTGGCTCCTGGGCCCGCAGATGGGGGCCTGGCCCGCCGCCGGCCCTCCTCCATCACCGCCAGGTCCCCCAAGGCTTCCATCTGCCCCAAAAACAGCATGCAATGAAAGGGCCCTTTCAGTGTTTCTTCTTGGTCCAGTCCCTGCCTTCCCCCAGCCCAAAGAATCAGAGTTCTCCCAGGAGGATCTGTACTGCCTTGGATAGACCTACAGACAGACTGCCAGGGGCCATCCTGCCAGCCTCCAGACTCCTGGGCCACAGTGCCCAGCATGGCTATGATCCAGCTGAGACCCTGCTTCTCTGACCCTTCAACCAGACTCAGGGCTGCCTTTTCAGAATGCTGTCATCATTACAGAAAACCCACAGCCACTGCTGGGGTCCTTGGTGGGTCTATCAGGGACTGCAGGCTTCTGAAGGTGCCCATCGGGGGAGAAGTCTGCCTGCTGAGCAAAAAGCAAGAAGGAACCAGAGTCCATCATGGTTTCTTCCCTCCACAAGGTCTTTATTTTGTTGAGCTCAAGATTTATTTTGGTTTTTAAATTGAGTGTTCCCAAACTCCTATGTTCACAAACTCAATGGACATGAATTTGAGCAAACTCCGAGAGATGGTAAAGGACAGGGAAGCCTGGCGTGCTGCAGTCCATGGGGTCACAGAGCGGATATGACTTAGCAATTGAACAACAGCAACAACAAAACTCCTAATTTAGGAGCTTGGGGCTAACATATACACACTGCTGCTGCTGCTGCTAAGTCACGTCAGTCGTGTCCAGCTCTGTGTGACCACACAGATGGCAGCCCACCAGGCTCTACCCGTCCCTGGGATTCTCCAGGCAAGAATACTGGAGTGGGTTGCCATTTCCTTCTCCAGTGCATGAAAGTGAAAAGTGAAAGTGAAGTCACCCAGTTGTGTCCGACTCTTCACAACCCCATGGACTGTAGCCTACCAGGCTCCTCCATCCAAGGGATTTCCCAGGCAAGAGTACTGGAGTGGGTTGCCATTGCCTTCTCCACATATACACACTACTATATATAAAATAGGGCTTCCCTGATGGCTCAGCGGTAAAGAATCCACCTGCAATGTAGGAGATGCAGGAGACTTGTGTTTGATCCCTGGGTCAGGGAGATCCCCTGGAGGAGGAAATGGCAACCCTCTCCAGTATTCTTGCCTGAAAAATCCCATGGACAGAGGAGCCTGGCAGGCTACAGTCCATGAGGTCACAAAAAGTCAGACATGACTGAGGATGCATATGTAAAATAGAGAAACAACAAAGTCCTACTGTATAACACTATATTCAGTATCTTGTAATAACCTATAAGGGAAAAGAATCTGATAAAGAATATATATATGTGTATATAACTGAATCACTTTGCTGTACACCTGAAACTAACACAACATTGTAAATCAACTAGACTTCTGTTTATAAAATCCTAAAACAGATTGGTTGTTCCCACCACCACACACAACACGGACACACAGACATGCACACAGAGAGATACACACAGACGCACTCACAGTCAGAAACTGGCCAGACAGCTTGGGGTCCGCCCGGTGAGTGCCCTGCCTCCTGGCGTCATAAAGGCGCCTGCCTCTGACATCTGCAGACAGGAGGACCCTGTGGGGAGGAGCACGTCCTTTTAGGGGAAGAGAAACTTAACTTGTGATTAATGTATCAGAGGGGACGAGAACATGGCCGAGGAGGCCTGGCTTGTGATATGGTGCAGCAGAGCCTGTGATGGGGCAATAGGGACCATGCCCACGCTCCTACCCTGAGTCAGAGTGGGGGGAGTGCTAGCATCTCCCACCACAGCTCGTGGATCGTTGAGCCACCTTCTCAGCGAAGGGCCATGGAAGGTGAGCCTCGTGGATTCTTGGGAGCCTGTGCAGTGTGGAGCATGGGAGCCGCCTCTCCTCTGTCTGCAGACAGCTGCCTCCTCCTGGCTTCTGTTTGCTGTTGGCCTGAGGCCTTGTGGCTGAAGTTTAGTGAGCCTGGGGGCGAGGCAGGCAGGCAGTGGGTGTGGGAGGGGCCCCACCTCTGCATTCGTGGATGGAGGGTCCCTGTTTGCATCTTCGCCCAGCAGTGCTGGGGGAGGGGACTTGTGCATCCCCCGTCTCTGTAGGGCAAGTGCATTGAAGTGAGTGGGTGGAGGGCATGGGGTTTTGCTGGGGGGCTGGGGGTGGAGTGGTATGCTCTGTAGTGCTTGCATTGTTTCTGGAGGAAACAGAACAGAATGAGTCAGAAGTGGCCGCTGGTTTCCTTGGAAGCTGTGCCACTGACATACAGGATTTGCCCCTTGTCCCACCTGGCTGAGAGGGGGCCCCCAGAGGAACAAAGAAAACAGAACAGGTTGCACAAAAGGTACTTAGACTTGATACTTTAAATTCTTGCGCCCCTAACCCTGTGGTTGCCATTGGCTACCGCTTAACAAAGCATTGAACGTAAGTTCCTATATTGTGATGTTTTGGTTAAGACGTCTGAAATCTTAAAGCATAAAATTGTAAAATATTGTTGACCATTACTGTGATACTGGGATTATAGCACACATTTTTTTAAAGCCATCCTTTGGGAATAAAGTCAGGAATGGAGATGAATCAGTAGATGGTTTTAGAGATGTGTTGTTGAATGACTTCAAGAACTATTTCCCCATATGTTACAAGTTAGTGAGATTAATCTCATAAGGCTGATGCTGACACATCCACATGAACTCCGTTTTCAATATACCAGTGCTGGAAGGCTCTGCATCAATATCCATGGGGTTCTCGTCCTGAGAGCCGTTTGGTAATTGTTTAGAGGCATCTATAGGTCTTAGGGAGGAGGACTATCATGGCTTTGTGGCTCCATTTTGTTGTTGTTACTGTTTAGTCACTCAGTTGTGTCTGACTCTTTATGACTCTATGGTCTATAGCCCGCCAGGCTTCTCTGTCCATGGGATTTCCCAGCTAAGAGTAGTGGAGTGGGGAGTATTTCCTTCTCCAGGGGATCGTCCCAACCCAGGGATCAAACCCGAGTCTCCTGCATTGGCAGGCAGATCCTTTACCACTGAGCCACCTGGGAAGCCTGGCTCCATTTTGTATTCTCCGATTAATTCAGCACTGATTTTGTGAATCTAGGCACCTGGCTAAGAGAGCAAGTGCAAGGAGACACTTGCACATGTTTCTTCAGTGAAAGAAGGGCTCTAGTGTTCATTCACCAGTGTTTGCCGAGCAGCTGCTCTGTGCACCGGGAACACCGCAGTGAACTGGGAGGCGAGCTGCGTGGGGTGGGTGAGGCAGATGATCAGCGAAGGATGGCCAGTGGCAGCCAGAGTCTCCGTCTAGTGGTAAATCTCTGAAGAAATGAGTGGGAAGCTCATGCAGAGATTGGAGGGAAAAGGCCTTTTGGAGGAAGACCGCCCCCCACCCGACCCCGTGTGAAGAGCTGGGGGACCTTCCAGGTGTGACGTTCCTCCAGGGGATCCAGCTGGGCACGTCTGACGCGGGGCCCTCTGACAGCACAGATGGGGTCTCTGGACAGAGGCCTCGGACCTGGGGGTTGTGACAAAGGTCTTGGATTTTTACTCTAAGTGTAGTGAGAAGAAGCCACAGGAAGGTTCTCCACAGGGAGGGACATGGCCTGACTTGTATATTTTTAAAAATAATTTTTTAAATTTAAATTGTACACGTACCATAAAGGTTACCATCTTAGCCATTTACATGCTTTGTGTTTTTAAAAAGCCCTCTGGCAGCTGAGTAGCCTTAACTGTCCTGGGCAGGATGGGCAGGAGCAGAGCTGAGACCATTGGCAGCGGGAGGAGGGAGTGGGCTGGGGCAAGGGAGTGTGGGGAGAGACACTTGGTGTGGGGCGGTGAGTATTGGAAGGCCTTGTTGGCAGAGCCTCACAGGAGGGACTGGAACATTCATAGAGGGAGGTGTCTGAGGAGGGTCGTGGGGACAGCAGGTGCATCAGTGGGGCCTGACTGCCCCTTGGCCGGTGGCTGGCCTGGCTGGTGGAGCCCAGCTGGGCTGTCCCTTGATTGGGAACAAGGTCTAGCCCGGGTCCATCTCGGGAAGGGCTCAGGCTCTGGCACATCAGCAGAACTAGGGTTTGTGCGGGAGCAGCGGCACTGGCCAAAAGCTGAGGCTGAGTCGGGCAGGAGTTTGGGGAAGGGAAAGCCAGGGCTGCGCCCAGTCCACCAAGAAGGAGAGGGGAGCACGGGGATCCACACAGGAGCTGGACCCCCAGGCAGCTGAGGATCTGAGGGGCAGCCCCGGGCCCTGGGGGAGGGAGAGCGCGGGAGGAGGCACAGCTGACAGTAGATACAGGAAGTCAGGAGAAGCTGCTGACTCAGGCCGGTCTGTGCTGGGGCTGGCGACTCCCCGGAAGGCGACAGGCCAGCTGCCCAGCAAGTCAAAGGACAGATGAGGGTGGGGCCCTGAGGAGGCCCTCCTGGGCTGGGGAGGCTTCTACTGGGAGACCCCTGAGCTCACTCCATTTGTCCCTCCACATCACCAGTCTCTTGCAGATGCTGCATCTGTACCCAGCCCCCCCACCCCCCACACATACACTTCTCGGTGAGCCCCGAGCACCAGTGGAGGTCAGGAGTTGGGAGAAAGCACTTGAGGCCCTTCTGTCCCCAGCTCCTCCCCCATCCCAATCCTCCTGAGTGGTTGGGTTGGCTGCACTTCTCTGCCAGGGGCTCAGCTTCTGCTCTTGGTCCATCTCCCTCAGGGGCTCGGCTGCTCCATCCCTGACCTGGCAGTCTGGGGGTGATCCTGTCCTGGCCTGGCTTCTGCACCTCCCCTATGCTACTTTTCAGACAAGCCACTCCCTCGTAAAGGGTCCTTTCTGAGCTCTCCTGTTTTCCAGCTGATGTCCCAGACAAGGCAGGGGCATGTGACTGAACAAAGATTATGACTCAAGATGTGTGTGTGCGTGTGCGTGCGTGTGCACACACACACACACGCAAGTGTGCTTGCGTGCTCAGTCGTGTCTGACTCTTTGGGACCCCATGGACTGTAGCCTGCCAGGCTCCTCTGCCCATGGGATTTCCCAGGCAAAAAGACCAGAGTGGGTTGCCATTCCCTCTTCTAGGGGATCTTCCCAACCCAGGGATCGAACCATTGTCTCCTGAATCTCCTGCTTTGCAGGCAAATTCTTTATTGCTGAGCCATGATTCAAGATGCTTCTGCCTAAATTGAGATGAATCCAGTTCCCTCCTCCACTATAATTTTTGCTTTGTTTTGTCTTTATCACATTTTTAAAACTTGTGGTGGTGAAATACACGTAATATAAAGTTTACTGTCTTCACCATTATGAAGTGTTCAGCTCAGTAGCATTAAGTACATTCATGCTGTATTGTAACCATCACCACCATCTATCCACAGAACTGTTTCTTCAAAACAGAAACTCTGTCCCCATCAAACAATAACTCCTGTTCACCCCCCGACCCGCGACAGCCCCTTGAAACCACTGTTTTACTTTCTGTTCCTATGAATCTGACTACTCTAAGTACCTCACATAAGTGTAATCATACAAGTTTTTCTGTCTTTTTCTGCCGGTTTATTTCACTTAACACAATTTCCTCGATATTCATCCATGCTTTTTCTTCCTTTTGAAGACTGAGTAATATTTCATTGCATGTATAAACCACACTTTGTGTGTCTACTCATCCATCAGTGGACATTTGGTTTGCTTCCACCTTTTGGCTGTTGTGAATAATGCTGCTGTGAACATGGGTGTGCAGTAATCTCTTTGAGACCCTGCTTTCAGTTTTGGGGGGAATGTACACAGAAGTGGAATTGCTGGATCATATAATAAAATCTGTTTTTAATTTTTTTCAGGAACCCCCATACTGTTTTCCATAGCAGTTGCACCATTTTATATTCCCAGCAACAATTCACAAGAGTTCCACATTTGTCCACATCCTTGCCAATACTTGTCATTTTCTGGTTGGGCTTGGTTTGGTTTGGGTTGGTAGTAGCTATCCTAATGAGTGTGATATGGTATCTCAGTGTGGTTCTGATTTGCATCTCCATGATGTTGAGCATCTTTTAATGTACTTTTGACCATGGGTATATCTTGTTTGGGTTTCCCAGGTGGCACAGTAGTAAAGAATCTGTCTCCCAATGCAGGAGACACAGGAGACTGGGGTTCAGTCCCTCAGTCGGGAAGATCCCCTGGAGAAGGAAACAGCAACCCACTCCAGTATTCTTGCCTGGGAAATCCCATGGACAGAGGAAACTGGCGGGTTGGAGTCCATGGGGTCGTAAAAAGTCGGATATGACTGAGCACACATGCATATCACCTTTGGAGAAGTATGTATTCATGTCCTTTGTCCATTTTAAAATCAGGTTAGTTTTTGTCATTGAGTTGCAGGAGTTCTTCGTATATTCCAGATGATAACTCTGCTTTAGTCTGCCTGGGCGCTCATAACAGAATACCATAGACTGAATGCCTTAAACAACAGAAATTGATTCTCACAGTTCTGGAGGCTGGGAAGTCCAAGGACAAGGTGTGGCCATTGGGTTCTTGGTGAGGGGTCTCCTCCTGCCCTCGCGTGGCTTTTCATCAGTGTGTGTGCAGCAGAGAGGTCTCTCTCCCCGCCTCTCCTAATGCACCAATTCTACAGGATTAGGACCCACCCTTATCACTTCATTAACCTTAATCCACCCCCTGAAAGCCCTATCTCCAAATGAAATCACTTTGAGAATTAGGGCTTCAACATATAAATGTGGTGGGGGAGGGGCTCAATTCAGTCCACAGCAAACCCTTGCCAATGTTTTCTTCAATTCTGTGAGTTGCCATTTCACTCTGCTGATTGTGGGTTCTCTGATGCATGGAAGTGTTTAATTTTTTAAAAAATTATTTTCTATTTGCTTGACTTTTTGTCTGCATTGGGTCTTCACTGCTGTGCATAGGCTTTCTCTAGTTGCAGTGAGCGGGGACTACTCTCTTGCAGTATATGGGCTTCTCATTGCAGTGGTTTCCATGCTGTGGAGCTAGGCTGTAGAGCGTGGGCTCAGCAGTTGTGGCTTATGAGCTTATTTGCTCCATGGCATGTGGGATCTTCCCGGACCAGGGATTGAACCTGTGTCCCCTGCATTGGCAGGAGAATTCTTAACCACTGGTCACCAGGGAGTCCCAAGTGTTTAATTTTGTTGTCATCCAGCACATCTTGTTGCCTGTGCTTTTGGTGTCATATTTAAGAATCCATTGCCAAATCCAGTGTCGTGAAGCTTTTCCCCTGTGTTTTCTTCTGAGGGTTTTACAGTTTTGGCTCTTACATTTAGGTCTTTCTTCCACTCTGAGTTAACTTTTGCCTGTGGTGTAAGCTAAGGGTTCTACTTCATCCTTTTGGTGTGGATGCCCAGTTTTCTTAGCACCATTTGTTGAAAAGACTGTCCTTCCCTCTGAATGCTCTTGGCACTAGACAATAGTTTATATTCCTACTCTTTCAATAGACCTTTTGAAACTGTGCCTATAGAAAGAGCTCTTGAAGTACCTTATTTCCATCTCCTTTTGTATGCCCTTGACTCTTTCCTATAGTTCTTTGATGTGAATCCACATGCTAGGTAAGGAAACAACCACTGGTTAGTGGCCACCAGCTCTGTGGGACGCTGGCTTCTTGGTTCAGCTTTGGGGACAGAAGGATGGCCCAGGGCAGTATTTCTGAGGGTTTGATCTCAATATAGCTCCCAGATTACAGCCTCTCTCCAGGATCTGCATTTCATATTTAAAGGCCAGCGCCTCCTGTTTTTTTGTTTTTGTTTTTTTAAATTCCAGATTAAACCCTATTCGTTATGGTCTCCACCTTGTGGCAGTCAGTCATAGCTTCTGCAAGTCCCTTTTCCATTTCCAGACTGTGGTTTCAGCTTGAGATGGTGGGGCTGGTGCTGTGCAGTTGTCCTTTTCTGTTTAGTTTTGTTTCATCCCTTCTTGGTTCTCATTTTCTTCCGATGACTTCTGCTGATGGGATCAATTAATTTTTGTTAAAGTTTTATGTATGTATTTATTTTTGGCTGAGCTGGGTCTTTATTGCTGTAGACTTTGTCTAGTTGCAGTGAGCGGGGGCTGCTGTTGATTGCGGTGCTTGGGCTTCTCTTTGTGGTGGTGTCTCCTGTTGGGGAGCACAGGTACTAAGCTCACAGACTTCAGCAGTTGTGGCTCAAGGGCTCTAGAACTTGAGCTCAGAAGTTGTGGCTCGAAGGCTTAGTTGCCCCGTGGCCTGTGGAATCTTTCCAGACCAGGGATTGAACCCGTGTCCCCTGCATGGGCAGGTGGATTCCTATCCTGCCTCTGT
Source organism: Bos indicus (assembly GCF_029378745.1). Taxonomy (NCBI): domain Eukaryota; kingdom Metazoa; phylum Chordata; class Mammalia; order Artiodactyla; family Bovidae; genus Bos; species Bos indicus. Next base: position 34,896,875 of record NC_091778.1, on the reverse strand, counting down.
ACCACCAGGGAAGTCCTCCATATGAATTTGCCTTTTCCCTTCTGATGCTGTGTAGAATCTTGTTCTTTACAAACTAGGAAGGATTGAATCTAAACAAAATGGGATGACTTTTCATCTCGAGACCAACAGGAAATAATAAGCTTTGAAGAGCTTCCTTTGGCCTCCAGCCGGAGTCCGGGATTCCCTTGGCTGCTCCCGGGCCAGGTTTTCAGCGTAAACATTCCCAGGTTGGGTGGGAACCGAACCAGGTGCCAGTTGAGGAGCCTGGGTCTTCCTCTGGAACTGAGTTTCGCAACCTGGGGTCCCGACAGTTTAGGCAGGACCATTCTTCATTGTGGGGCTGCTCTTCGGGTACTGGGGTGTCCAGCAGCATCTCTGGCTCCACCCCCAGCACCACCCCGCCAAGTTGTGACAGCCCAGAACAGCTGCATACACTGTCAGATGTCCCCTGGGGGCAGAATCCTCCGCCCACCCCACTGCAGAGGTCAAGAGCAAGCCCAGCTCGGGTTCTAGAAAGCTCTTGCTGGATATTTTCAGCGTGCCATTCACTTGCCTTCTGTTTCCTGCCGAGTCCCCTGGTAGTTGAGCTATGTGAACATGCTTATTTTGTTTGTTCTCAGACTTGAATGCCTCCGCTCTCGGCTTCCTGGGGCTTATTGTACTTGGAGTGCAAAGCTGAATGCCCTCTCCCACCCCCAGACACTCCTTATTATTTGCGATGGTCCAGAATAGTTTCCTGGCTGCCTTTCTCGCCTTAAAAGGATAACCAGTCTGAGGCCCGAGACTGAAGCAGCTGAGCTGCATGCTGTCTGACCCTCCTGCTGCATGGACCGTGTCGTGTTCCTAACTGTTCTCTCCCTCTCCTTCTCGTCCATCTTTTTTACTTAACTCCACTCAATTTATGAGTTATGGTTTAAATAGAAGTCTTACACCATTCTAGAGAGGAAAGAAGCTTGATAAGAATATAAAATGAACAATTTAAGGAAAACAGCCCTGGCAAGACCCTCTCCCTGCCCTTGTGGAGTGAGTTCCTAAGTTTTAAGCGTACCTTGGATCCTCAGATAATACAGGTTTGAACTGCGTGGATCTACCTACAAGTAGGTTTTTTCCTACAGTGGATCCTTCAGTACATCTTGGTCCATAGTTGGTTGAATCCGTGGATACCAAGGAACCACAGACTCGGAGGGACCACATATGTGGAAGGACCACAGACATGGAGGGACCCAGACATGGAGGGCCGACTATAAATGATGGATAAATTAAGCTCCACTTTGTTCAAAAGTCAACTGTAATTTCTTGATCAGTTTGATCCTCTTCAGTTGGTTAGAAGAATTTTTAGGAATCAGGGAATTACTCATAGAAATCTTTTTTTTTTTTTCCCCATCATCTTGTGCTTGGCTAGAACCCATCTGTCTATTTTCTGTTATGAACTCATAAACCTAAGAGAAGTGTCGTTCATCAGCATGCACACGGTGTTGCCTTTCAGCCACTGGGGCCAGTCCTAGTGACTGTGGCGTGTCTGCTCGTTGTTCACCCTCCTCTGCACTTTCCCTCTGTTGGGTTTCCAGGTGAACACAGGCTGCTCTGTGAGCAAGGAGAGACTTGGCTTACGTCTGGAGTGTCTGTCTGGTTCCGGCCACTGGACACTGAGTCCGTGGATTCATTGCTGGGTGTTGCTGAATCGATAAAGCCAAGCAGCTCTTGGCTGAACACCATGAGCATTTGTGAGTAGGCAGCTGGTGCTCACTGAGTGTCTTCTGTTGTGTGATGCAGGCACCAAAAACTCCATTTATCAGGTGAAGATGTTGGGAATCGTAGTGTTTTGAAAAGCATGCCTGAGCCTGGGCGGTGAGCAGTGGAGGTGGAATCCGACCGGGAGCTCTGGATCCGGAAGCCTGTGTGCTTTCCTCAGAACACTGTCCAGGGAGGCCGTACCCATCCCTGGTGTGTAAGAGCCAATTAAAACTGGATTTGAATCCTGGCTGTATCGTAAATTCTGTGGTTTGGGCAAGTTCCTTAACCTCCTAAACAGAACCAAGTGTCCCCATCTTAGACTGAGGGTGATGCTACCTTGTAGGGTTATGATAAGGTTATGACACGTGAAGAGGGCTGAGCAGCGCCAGGCCACGTGTGAGGGGCAAGAGGAGGGTCAGAGAGGAGGCAGTGGGAAGTAGATTGGGTGAAAGTCTGCAGAAGCTGGGAGTAGGCCTGGTGCCCTGCCCAATTCCAGCAGGAGGATCCTGGGGAGTGGACAGTGAGCAGGGCCAAGAGCAGGCCAAGCACTGTGGGTGGATGGCTCCAAGGATGTTCCTTTCGGGGTCCATTCCTGGAAAGCCCAGGGCTAGGTGTGGGCAGAACAAAGGAAAGAGGAGGCCTCAGAAGATTTGAGGGACACGAGGAAGACCCGGTCCTGCTGGAAAGGGCAGGCGATGCTTAACGAAGTCCTAGACATGGAGAGTGGGGAGCAGGGCGCCGAGCTGGCCTTCAGCCCGGCTGGAGGCTGAAGCACCCCCACCCAGCACCCTTGTCCTCTCCTCGTCCCAGGAAGTGGCACTGCTCTGGTGGAGCCTACTACCCCTCAGGGCGTATTCCCCCCAACACAGCACCCACCCCAGCACCCCTCCCCCGGCACTCTCCCTACTAATAGGACTCTCTTCCTGGTTCAAGGGGAGATGTTACTTATTTCATTTCTGTATATTTTGAATTCTGGAAGAAGATGGAATTTGAAGAGTCTGGCTGGTGCATGAATACAAGATAGATGTCTCCATCTGGGAAAATGAAGGAAAGACAAGGATGAAGAGTCACGCAGTGTGGAGGGGCCCAGGGGAGGAAGGTCCTCTGTATATCTGGATCTGGGAATAATCAGATTGGGCTCAAGGTTCTAGGAGAATAAAGATGTGATGATACAAATAAAGTAACCCTGAGAATTTTGCCTCAGAGCAAGTAACTGAAGCCTTCGAGAAGTGGCTGCGGGTCTTTCAGGTGACTGTCTGGAAGGTTGTCAGGTTTGTTGCCAGAGACTAAGAGTTTAGATCTGGAATTTTGACTGAGATGCATTTTCCCCCTTTCCTTTCTCTTCTTTCTCCCTCCCCCCTCCCTTTTTTCCTCCCTTCCTTTTTTTTTTAAAGATGTATTTTTGGCTGCTCTGGGCCTTCATTGTGGTGCACCGGCTTCTCATTGCTATGGCTTTTTTTGCTGTGGAGCACGAGCTCAGTAGTCGTGGCTCATGGGCTTAGTTGCGCTGTGGTGTGTGGGATCTTCCTGAGCCAGGGACTGAACCTGTGTCCCCAGCACTGGCAGACTAGGCCACCAGGGAAGCCCCCTTCCTTTCTTTTTCTTTCTTTTTTTATGCCAAGGGCTTAGGGAAACATTGGGAAGATTTTCTACCACCTTCCTTCTGCTTTTCCTCTTCAAGGTCTTATCTTTCTTCTGGGGAATGAGTACGATGCATTTCATTTCTAGGTTGATGGGTAGATTTTGGAAAGCACAGATGCAGTATAGAATCACCTATGTTTTCACCAAGTAAGTCCTGCAACAGTCATCTCTAAGTAGTTGCAATCATCACCTGAAAGGGTGCCTTGATTAAACAGATACTTTATTTGTTGTTTCCATTAGTCAGACTGACGTGTCACCAGTTAGTTCTACAGTCATGGGTAAAATTCATCAGCAGTTCTCTCCAAGAATCACTCAGGCTATGTTCATTCATTTTATATTGAGAGTCCTAATAAAATGAGTTGCTATATAGGTCTTAACCTAGGAATTCTTCCTTGTTGCTGTGGAAACAAGCATTAAAAATTGTGGGCCGAGAAAGAAAAATAGCTGGTGCTAAACATCTGTGAAATACACAAGAAGTGGTTGTTTAAATACAGAATCTTAAAAATCGTGATACCTGGAATCAAGCTGAGACTAATAAACTGTTGAATTAGTCATATGACTAAAATCGTGAGTAATTTTTCTCAGAAATGCTTTAGAAAACAAATTGCTGTGTTAAAATACTATTTTCACCTGTAGTCACATTGGCACAGCTGCCAGGATAGCAGTGCTCAGAACGAGTGCCAGGTATGGTCCTGGACAGTGGCCACCAGTTAAGCTGTTTAAGTAGGAGCAGGGGCTGGGTGGCCCCAGCTGGGAGACCATTGGTTGAAATGATGTCCCCGGGAAAGGAGACAAGAACAGGAGGACATCCCCGCTGCGCCAGGCTGGGGGAGGCAGCCTGTTCATTTTCTCGGGGGCAGAGAGGGGTGTCCTGGGATGCGGTGAGGGGAGAGGTAGCCCAGGGCTGCTGAGCACCAGCTACGATCCAGGAGGCAAGCAGTTAATTAGACCCGGCTCTGGGGTCTGGGGCTTCCCGCGTGGCGCAGTGGTAAGGAATCTGCCTGCCAACACAGGAGCCACAGGAGATGAGGGTTCAGTCCTTGAGTTGGGAAGATCCCCTGGAGGAGGGCATGGCAACCCACTCCAGTATTCTTGACTGGGAAATCCCATGGACATAGGAGTCTGGTGGGCTACAGTCCATGTAACAGTCCATGGGGTCACAAAAGGGGTGGACATGATTGAATACCTGGGAGCGCAGCCACTGGCATCACTGTCACCTGGTGGTTGGTGGTGGTTCAGTCGCTCAGTCGTGTCCGACTCTGCGACCCCTGTCTGTGGGATTCTCCAGGCAACAATACTGGAGTGGGTTGCCATTTCCTCCTCCAGGAGATCTTCCTGACTCAGGGATCAAACCCAGGTCTCCTACATTGCAGGTGGATTCTTTACCAACTGTGCCACTAGGGAAGTCCAGTGGTGGTGTTTTTAAAGTGCATTTTCCAGTTTGTTTCTTATCTGCGGTTTTTGTCCTTGACCTCACATCCCTGGTCGTGAGCATCCACAAGGACAGGCAGAGTCGGAGTCCCATTGTGCTGCTGAGAGGGAAATGGGCTCAGAGGTTCATGGCCAGCCGGCCCACATCCTCAGCAGTGATGGCAGGACCCAGGCCACCTTCCTTGCCTTTGGACGTGGGTTTCCCCCAGGTTTTTAACCACATCCTGCTCCTTTGCACAAGCTGTCTTTCCTAGAATATTTTAATTGAGTAACTCTACCCTATAATGGCAGGTCTGCCTGATCAAAATCTTCCCAATTAATTTTTAATTGATACCATTTTTGTCCAAAAGAATAAAAAAAAAGCTGTGCTTCTGTGAAATTGAATTTTCAAGTAATTCATTTATGTCTATTTGGAAATTATGGAAGTTGCTCGACTGTCAACCCTAAAATGGCAAGGCTTACAGACACAGTATGTCTCAACTCCAGCTGACCTGTTTTATGTGGGGAGATACATGTATTTCCACATTGCTGAAGAGTAATGTCATAACGTTTCCCTTGTAGCTCAGTCAGTAATGAATCTGCCTGCAGTGCAGGAGACCTGGGTTTGATCCCTGGGTTGGGAATATCCCCTGGAGAAGGAAATGGCAAGCCACTCCAGTATTCTTGCTTGGAGAATCCCATGGACAGAAGAGCCTAGTGGTCAGCCCACGGGGTTGCAAGAGTCAGACATGACTTAGTGACTAAACCATCACAACCCATGTCAGAACATGGGTAATGGTGCACGTGTTTTCAGTAGTTCAGTGAGAGCTGTTGTGAAGCTGTAGAAAGGAACCTGGTGGGAAGGTACCATCTCAGGAGGAAGGTGCTCTCTGTGCATCCTCATCTGGAGGCTTGTTCTCCATGACAGTGGTGATGCCCATGGTGCATGGGGGTGAAGCTCTGTCAAGTGTGGACACATGGGTTTTCTTTTCTACTCTTTGTACAGAAGGACTCCCTGGGACAAACATGAGGAGTGCAGCCAAGCCCTGGAGTCCAGTGACCAGGGCAGGGAGCCATGGGGTGGACCGCCCCCGGCCCCTCCCCGTCCCCTCTCCCGGCATGAAGAGCTCCAAGTCTTCCACCTCGCTGGCTTTTGAGTCCCGACTCAGCAAGGTATGGATGGGACAACGGGCAGGGCTGCTGGGTGCCCCGAGACAGTGAGCAGGCCCTAGGAGGGCCCCAGCATAGCTTGACCTGAAGGCACAGAGCAAAGAGGGTGCAGTTGAGGTGCCCTGGGCTCAAGAGGAAATCTGTAGTTGAGCAGAGACAGGGACCCCCTGCATGGACCATGTGGACTCTCCAGCCAGCATCTGACCCCGGCGTCCACTGGACGGGCTCAGGGTCACCAGGGTCCTCATAATCCGGGTGTCACTGCCCCACTGGCCTGCATCTGGGCTTCTCCTCTCAGGGTTCCCCTCCCCCAACCAGGGCAGCCCCTGGGGGTCTCCCTTGCTGGCTCCTCCTCACCCTCTGGGGTTCCTAACATAAGTGGACTGGGGCACCTCCTTACACCCTGAGATGAAACTCAGAGACCTTGTCACTGGCCTACACATACACACACTCTGGAGAAATCAGTGTGGCATCCTAACTATAGAAGGAACATCATTTATAATTAAATCATCACGTTTCCACCTGCAACTGCCTGTGTGTGGCTTCACTGAAGGACCTGTGATGCTTCTTGGGGCCCCATGGATGTGGCCACTCTGAGCAGACAGATTCAAGGTTATCGTGTTGATGACTTGGGCACCGGGAAGGCTGGGGTAATGGTTTGAATGCTGAGCACTCTTGGTGAAATTGTGAACCCAAGTGCAGTCTTCCCTTGTTCTTCTTAGAAAGTCGAGTGTATCTTAAAGTCTTACAAGAAGCACATTGTCTTTATATGTAAAACAAAGGGGTGCTCTCCACTTGGATAACAGTCAAAGACGCTCCAGCTCTACAAGTGTCTGAGGGATCTGTGAAGCGTGTGGATGCAGACAGTTCCTTGTGCCAGGCTCTCGGAAGGACATCTGGGGTCTCCATCTTCCCACCCGGTAGACACCAGTACCGCCTCCAATCACGGTGGCAGCTAAAGCTGCACCCACAGAATTCTGACACACTCCCTGAGGAATGGCACTGTTCCTGGTAAGGACAGTTCTTGTAGGAGACAGCGTTCACTCATGAATTCTGACACCGTATGGGGGTGACACATGGATCTGTGTCTCCAGCCAGCGCTCCTCCGGCTGCCTTTGTGACCCACCTCCTGGGCATCTGGAGGCCCCTTGAGGGTGACATACTCCACATTGACTGGTCTCCTTCCCCTCTGTCTCTCCCGCCTGCAAACCTGCTCCTCTGTACTCTCCCTGTTCCAGTAAATAGCAGCTTCCTCCTGTCGTCGCTCAGGCAGAGCCCTGACATCATCCCCAGACCCTCCTTTTCTCACATTCCATGGTCCACCTGCCTGCTCTTGACTTTGCAGCCTATGTTCCATTCTCAACAGAAGCCAGGTGGTCCTGTCAACACAAGTCGCTCCTCTGCTTAAAATCCTCCAGGCTGTCCCCACCCATTCAGAGGGGAGTAAAGTGTCCTCCCACCCCGCGAAGCCTGGCTCCCCGGGCTGCGTGCACACAGCTTCTGGGCTCCCCCTTGCTGTCCTGTTGCTCCCTGGCAGTGCTCAGTGTGGGCTGAATGCCCGGCAGGGGCGGTGGGTGTAGGAACAGCTCGCTGAGGAGGGGGTCAGACAGGCCACATCAGGACCCCAGCTCTGCCCGCTCCTGGCTGTGGAACCTCAGGCAGGCTGCGTAGGTGCTCCGAGATGGGGTGAGGACTGTATCTGCCCTGAGACATAAGTGTGGATAGTGTCCTGCACATAATTTTGTTTATCATTATTCTGTTATCCTGGCCCTGACCATTATTTCCATCGTTTTAATTTTTATTGTCTTTGACCTATTGGGAGACATCTTCAATGTGGATTTTAAATGAATACATACATTTCCCCCATAACCGACCCTGAGAACTTCTGGAATATATTAAAATATTTTCAAGCAGTGTTTAATCACAGGTGAAGCTCAGGTGTGTTTCCTACTGATGATGAACCAGTAAAATGGTAGCCATTTCTGCCTTTGATGGATGTGTGTTTTGGAAACTGGTTCCAGTGGGAGGACGTCGGGGGAGACACAGACACTCCTCTGGAGGCTCTCGGCTCTTGTCCTGGTCCTTGGGGTCGCCAGGCCTGAACCTGTGAAAGAGGGTGATGGTGTTGGGGGAAGGAATAGCTGAGAGCTGCACCCCACTGCTCTCTGACCCTCCTCTCCTCTCTGCCTCTGTGGGCAGAGGAAGAAGACAAAACCCAGAGCACAGAAGAGAAAGAGGTGACAGACACTGACAGAAAAGCAAGTGGCTTCCCCCTCGAGTATTTTACTGCCAAAATCTGAGCACTCAGAGAAGCTAAATTATACACTGAACATGACATCCCACCAGCTGGACGCCACATCTCACTACGGCTGCTTTACAGGACTTCCGGGTGGCTCAGTGGTAAAGAATCACCTGCCAGCGCAGGAGACTCGGGTTCAACCCCTGGGTCAGGAAGATCCCCTAGAGGAGGAAGTGGCAACCCACTCCAGTATTCTTGCCTGGGAAATCGCATGGACAGAGGAGCCTGGTGGGCTACAGTCCATGGGGTCACAAAGAGTCAGACTCGACTGAGCACGCACACATTACCTACGACTGCTTTGCAGGAGATGGACACATATAAGTGTAGACAGATATGTTTTCACTGGCCCAAAATAGGCAAACTAAAACACATGCACTGAAGTAGAATGAAAGACCCTGCTTCAGATGCTGGCCTGAGCTGTGGAGCCGTGGAGGAGCAGATGTGTGTGGGGAGGAGCAGGAGCCTGGATGGGATGGCGAGGGTAGAGGGGCTGCTGTGAGTCCTCCTCATGTCACTGAGCCCAGCACAGGGAGGCAAGCCCCCCGGACTCCCTGATGCAGACAGGCCACTAGAAGGCCCATGTCTGTTAGTCAGGACTCTCTTGGTCACAAATGACAGAACATTGACTTGAACAGAAGAGAAATCTATGGAAGACATCTGAGGTTCTGGGTCACTGTGTGCAGGACAAAGGTGCAAGACAGGAGCGTAGAGAGACCAGGACCATGGACGGGACTCCCCGGGACGTCACGTCACCTTTCTCTGCTTCTTTGTCATCTTCTTTGTTACGTGGTATGAAGTCTGGCTGTCAGTCCTGCCCATGCCTCCCCCATTCCTTGGAGGGCCCAGCTAATGCTTGCTTCTGGTTGGTTAAAAGAAAGCAACAAGCAAAGTATTGGGAAAGGTCTCTGCTTGGTGGGCATGAGTCATGTGTTAACCCCATCCAGTCCTGTGGCTGGGGCTCAGGGTCCCCGTAAAGCTGTCTCATGGTTTATGTTCTCCTTGAGTCTTGGGGACTGGGTCAGTCCTGTTGTTGTCCTTCAGGAAAGAACGCTCCACAGTTGCACTGCCCGAAGCAGGAACTACCAGCCCGTGTGGCGGTGATGATCCCTGAAGTGTGTTGTGAGTGCAAGACACACATCAGGTTTTGAAGACCGAGTGCAAAAAAAGGAAAAGACCTCATCGGTGTGTTCTACATTAATTTATAATATTTTGAATGTATTGTGTCCAGAAAATATATCACTAAATTTAAGGTTGCCTGTTTCATTTATGTTTTTTAATGTTCCTCCTAGACCATGTAAACTTAGGTCCATGGCTTGTATAATATTTCCACTGACAGTGCTACTCTAAAACCTTTTGGTTTTCAAAGTGTGGAACCCACAGCAGCAGTACCAGCATCCCCTGGGAACTCATCTGAAATGCAGATCCTCAGGCCCCACCCAGAGCTAGGGGATCAGAAACTTGGCAGGGGCACTGGGGCTGGGGTGCAGGCGTCCGTCTGCGTTTTAACAGGCCCTTAGGATTCTGACAGACCCTGAAGTTTGAGAACCACTGCTCCAATCATTAACATGTTTTGCACCTTGAAAGACCAGATTGTGTTTTGTGCGATTATTTGAGAACTTTAACATCCCCCATCCCCTTTTTGTGGAATTGAAGGAATATCTTAGCTACATGAATCTGTGAGCTGTTCAGACATTTTCCTTTTGTAAGCTTTCATGTACAGGTGCTCAGCAGCTTAAATATCAGTGGAAGTGTTGGTGAAAATACTTATTAAACACATCAAAGCAAGACCAATGCTTTCGTAGGGATCTTGTATAACAAACCAGAGATCTCAGGTGGTGCCGAAGCTGCATTCGATGACCAGGAAACAAAGCCAAGAATGCAGCCGTGAACAGAGAAAGATGAATTAGTAACCTCACTCCAGCCATGTGGCCGGCGTCTCCTGGCTCCTCTTAGGCTCTGGCCCAGTGGAAATGTTCTGTGTCTGATATTGCCTCCAAGAAATATTAAGAGAGGCTTCAGCTGTTTGCCTCAGAGGACAGGAAGGATCAATCTAGGGTCTGTATATCCTGCCTCTGGGGAAAGTGCTAAGCAGTGAATCTTTCTCCAAAGGAATTCCTCGTGGAAGGTGCAGGAGAAATGAAGGGCTCCCTGTAAAAGCTTTGCTGCCACCCAAACGGGCCATGCTGCACTAGGGAGACAGCACGACACTGGCCTGGAGCACGTCTGTCTTATCCTTTTGCCAGTGAAGGATGGGATCAGATCTTTTTATAATACAGGTTGGGACCCCAAGTCCAAGAAGAGGCCGAGGAAGCTGGGTACAGTTGGTAAAATGGAACTCAGAAGTGGGCTTCGGAGTTCACTCAGATGCGTACCATGGCTTGATCTGTTTATCAGGTGAAGAAACAAAAGCACAGAAAAAAAAACAAAAGCACAGAGATAAAGTGATTTGCCCTGGGTCACACAGCCAGTAAGAGGCAGAGCCAAGATTCCAACCCAGGATTCCAAGTCTGGACTTAGAGCTGGTGCCCTAAGCTGCCACCCTGTGCCGCCCATGTGACATGGCTTTCCTTCAGCCCTGTCCACAAGCCCCGGTGGTGTCCCCAGCGTCTCCTGGCTCCTCTTGGGCTCCAGCCCAGTGGAAATCATGCAGGCCTTGGAAACACAGTCCCGGGCCTGCTTCCCAGTCCTGCCTCACCCATGCAGCCTCGAGCGAGTTAGTTAATGCGCTTTGTCAAGTCCAGTGTAGTCGAGTTATGTTTTGAATTGGAAGTAACATGTGAGTCAAGGACGTAGAAGGACCCAGGCTGCCGCATGTCATCAGCTCCTATCTGTTCCCTTAATTCTACCTCTGACCCTCCAAACAGGCTTACCACCCAATCTTCACAGCAAGAACTTGACTTTGCCTTCCTTCCACCTCCCCAGGTGCTCTCTCTGTTTCCCCACCCCTGCCTGCCCTCCCAGCTGCCTCCTCTCTCCCCTCCCCCAACCTGCCCGAGCCCTCCTTCGCTTCTGCTCACAGAGGGGTCTCTCCAGCAGACTCAACTGGATGGCTCGCCTGGCTGGAACACATGGGTTTCCCTGTTGTCTGCTCATCACGTCCGAATCCTTGTCACTGCTTCTCCTCATCCTTATTTCTCCAGGAGCCAGGAGGGTCCTGCCCTGGCCCCATGTGCTCCCCCTTCCTTCCCCACCCTGCTCCCTGCCCCCAGCTCTTAGCATACACCTGCAGCCTCAGGGACACCCCATCCACTTGGTCCTCCAGGCCTGGTCCAGGGCACCTGCTCCGTGAGGATGCCCACACCTCCCGTTTTTGTTTTCTTCACTGTTCATGAGTCACCACACAGGAACTAGCCCCTTTGCTGGTTGTTGACCCTGAGAGCAGGCCGCCCACTCCGCTGTGACCCGTGTGCACCCTGGCCCATGGATTCGGCACATTGCATGCACTGAGGGTGGACGCCCAGCTGGCAGTAGGCCTTCGGAGCACAGTGTCCAGGATGGTGGGAGCAGCTCTGGGGGCTGTGGTGAGAGGAGAGGGGGCCCAGGCTCTCTGTTCCACCCCCTCCCCGTTCTCCCTCTCTGGGCTCCTTAACCTTCAGGAAATGGCCCTAGAGCAGGATGGGGCCCTTGACCAGTGTGGTGGCCCGGGCTTCCTGCTCCAGGTCTCCCGTTGATTCGAGGGAATTTTCATGCTGTTTCTTGGAGTGTCATGTGTGTTTGCGGAGGCTCCAGACACCTGCCTGCCTTGTCTTTTAGAAGGATCCCCTCCACAGCCATCTTTAACCAAGACTCTGTAGTTGGGAGAACTTATTTGTGGTTTTTCTCCTTCAGCTCAGGTATTGTTTACCTGGGCCAGAGTGTGAGCTCATTTAGGGCCACCCCTCCCCGCACCCCCCCCCCCACTTCAATACCCTTCAGCAAATGTTTGTTCTCTGCCTTCCCTGCCGGGGAAGGAGGCAGACAAGGAGCAGGGGTCCTGCTGTCTTTCTGCCATCCCTAACCATTCTTCTGGCTCCACAGCAGTCCCTCTCCTCCATCTGAACATGGTGTGTATGAGGTTGCCTGCCAGCGCTTGGGGTGGGCACCTGTGGATGTTCACCTGTTTGTATCTCTTCCCTCTGAGAAGGGAAGAACCTCCAGAGGTTTTTGTGCTACTTTTTATTGTCTTTGAATTTCTTGTGTGTCGCTCTCTCCTGACTTCTGTGTGCCATCTAGTTCTTTTTTCATTGGTTCCCAGTCTTTTAACTTAAGAAAAAAACAATAATACATCAGGACCATCCTGGTGGTCCAGTGGTTGACTCCCTGCTTCCAATGCATGGGGCATGGGTTCCATCCCTGCTTGGCCTGCACGCTGGGGGCAGGAGGTGGGGGTGTCTCAGCCAAATAATACATAAAAATACACATCATATTTTTAAAACTTCATTATTTGAATGTGATTGATGGGTGGTGACTGCCCACGACCTTACAGGGATCTCTGAAGCAGTGCTGGAGGATCGCGCTAGGACCAGAGGGCATCTGGGTTTGTCCACTCTGCGCTGTTCCCTCCGGCCCACTGCTGCCCGAGGAACGGGGTGGGCAGGTGGGGCCCGCTCTGTGGTTTGCTGGTTTTTGGCGCTCCTTCCCGAAAAAGCATCTCTTCACCCTTTCTCCTCCACCTCTCAGCTCAAGCGGGCCAGCAGCGAGGACACCCTCAACAAGCCCGGGGCGGCCGTCGCTTCCGGGGCAGCAGCTCGGCTGAAAAAGACGTCCACGTCCGGGGCCATCTCCGAGCTCACGGAGAGCCGCTTGAGGGGCCCCTCAGGTAGGCGGGAGTGGGGACAAGGAGAGAGTCAGGCGGTGGGGGTGGGCAGGTGGGAGGGTCTCAGGGAGGTGGGGGTAGGTGGGCGGGGTCTGGGGAGGGGCGGGACACGTAGGGGGAGCCCGGGCGGAGGAGCCCTGGAGGCCCTTTCTTGTCCATTTGAAAGCATCTCAGGGCTTCACTCCCCCTTTCCCCGTAAGGTCTGTCAGGACCACTTTGAGTCAGGAGCTTTTAGGCAACATTCCACAACGGGGGGGTTTCTATGTCTCGGGGAAACAGACACAAGGGGACATGGAGGCGGTGGGGAGCCCACTGTGTCCCTCCGCCCCTCTGCTTGTCCGTCACTTTGCACGTGTGGCCTTCGTGGGGATCCAGGCAGGGTGGTACAACCGTGGGGCTGTCTTGGGATCTTGGTGCCGAAGTGTAGATGAGTGCGTGGGCCCGCAGGTCCCTGGCGGAGTTGCCCAGCCTGCATCCTGGGTCTTGTGGAGACCAGGAAGATCTCAAGACTGCTTACAGTCGCTCAGACGCCGGTGGCTGCTGAAAGCCGTGGGCATTCTCTGCGTTAGCAGTTTCTTGAGAAACAGAAAAGGTTTTTTTTTTTAAATCCATTATTCAGAGCATTGCAAACTTAAAACATCAAAGAATATATTTCATTTTCTTTTGCAGCATGTAGATAAGAAAACTGAGCTTTCCGTGGTCCAACTCACAATGCAGGCCCATAAATAATAGTAATGTGTTGCTTAGTCATCCAAGATGGGAACAGCTAAAATGTTCATTTATGATAGGGGTTTAATGGTAGCTTGCTTGTGACTTTTTCACTTTTATGTAAAATATCACAGATTAGCTTTCAAAGGCACATTTTAATTTACTCAGTTTTCAAAAAGTTGAATCTGTAAAGAATATATGTGACTTTTTTTATGATGTGGGAATGGCCTCATGTTTATCTACAACCAGTTTTACTTTTCAAAAGACTGGTTTCATACTAAATATATACACATTTGGTTTTTCTAAATAATTATATTTATTGATGTGCAGGCTTTACTCCACTTGTGGTGAGCAGGGGCGACTCTAGTTGCTGTACTCAGGCTTCTCCCTGCAGTGGCTTCTCTTGTTGCAGAGCACAGGCTCTAGAATGGGCTTCAGTAATTGTGGCTCCCAGGCTCTAGAGCGCAGGGTCAATAGTTGTGGCTCACAGGCTTAGTTGCTCTGCGGCATGTGGGATCCTCCCATATCAGGGCTGGAACCTGTGTCTCCTGCATTGGCATGTGGATTCTTTACCACTGAACCACCAGGGACGCCCTCACACATTTTGTTTTTAAAATACAGCATATGAAAGTACATATATTTTTATCAAGCCAGCCTAAGACAGTTTTTACAAGTTAACAAAGCACCACTAAAAAACTAACCGACTGACCTCGCTCTCAAATATTGGTGTAAAAACGTGAGGTGAAAATTTTAGCAAGTAGAATTCAACAAATTAACAGCAATAGTGCATATCAAAACCAAGTGGATTTATGCTATCCAAGATTGGCTTACCAGGAAATTCAGGAATATAATCCATCACACAATATTGACAGGCTAAAGAAGAAAAACCGTGAGGTCATCCCGATAGAGATGGAACATGCCTTGGACAAAGAGAGCACTCTTTGATTTTACTTTCACTTCTTTCTGATTAAAAAAAAAAAAACAACTCTTGGTAGATTACAAGTGTATGGGTACTTTAGTGATACAAAATATATGTATCTCCAGTCAAAACCAGCATTATGCTGTATGGTAAAATCTTAGAAGTATTTCCATTAAAATCAAGAATGACTTAAGGTTCAGTTCAGTCACTCAGTTGTGGCCGACTCTTTGCGACCCCATGAATCGCAGCACGCCAGGCCTCCCTGTCCATCACCAGCTTCCGGAGTTCACTCAAACTCACGTCGGTTTTTCTGCAAGTATTAAGCTAGGCAGTGAGACAGGAGAGCTATAGGAGGGTGTTCATGTTAGAATATAATGGTGATTTTATGCAGACAATAACATTTTATGCTTAGAATTTCCTGAAAGTTGTATCATTAGAAAAACCTTATCATGTCCTGAAAATGTGTTAGATACGATAAGAGTTCAGTGTGTGGCTGATTATAGAATGTGAAATATCAATAGCTTTCTCATCAGTAACTAGTTAGGAAAGATAATAACATAAGAAATAATCCCGTTTATAAAGGAATGAAAAAGGTAAAATACCAGTAGTAAGCTTAATACTGGGACTTCCCAGGTAGCACAGTGGGTGAAGAATCCACCTCCAAAGCAGGAGATGCGGGTTTGATCCCCAGGTAGGGAAGATCCCCTGGAGAAGGGAATGGCAGCCCACTCCAGTATTATTGCCTTGAGAATTCCGTGGAGAGAGGAGCCACAGTCCACAGGGTTGCAAAGAGTTGGACACAGCTGAGCATGCATGAACACAAACAATATGACCAGGGCCTATATTTTAAAAATCCTAAAGCTCTTTTTAAAGGACATAAATGAAGGTATACATAAGTGGAAGGATATATATACCTGGTTCTTGGATAAGACTAAATATAACAAAGATTAAATTTAGTAGATATGTTAAATAAAACAAATGTCTCAAGTATCTTATGAATTTGTCTTCATCTCAGTTATAGTATCAGTGGGAATTCGAGAGCAGAAACACTGATAAAATGAGACCGATTTATATGAAACAGGAGTTCTCAACCCCAGGCAATTTTGCCCTTCACCCCAACCCAGGGAACCACTGGCAAAGTCTGCAGACAGGTTTGGTTGGCATCATTGGGGGTGATACTGCCATCTAGTGGGCAGAGGTCAGTGGTGCTGCTAAACTTCCTGCAAGGCACGGGATAGCCCCTCACAGAAAGGAAGGGTCCTGCCAGAAATGTCAGTAGTGCGCTGTTGATAAACCCTAATCTAGAAGAATAAATCCTCTCAGATAACCAGGAAGTTTCTGAAACATCAGCGATTGGGGAGGACTATTCAGTGGAGCAGAAAGTCCACAGGATTGGAGGATTTCGTGTAGGATTACAGTAGTATTTTCTATCAAGATGGATAATTCACTCACAAGTAACGACTGATTGGGTCTTCAGGAAAAAATAAAGCTGGATCCCTATCTCATGCCTTTCATCAGAGTAAATTCCAAGTGGATTAAAATTTAAACCTTAAAAAGTGAAACCATGAACGTGCAGAGAGAAAACATCAGAGAATGAACTTGTGGTCTCGGCCTTGGAAAGAACAAGCACAAAAGTCAACTGGTGAAAAAAAAATCACATAAATATTACACACTGCTTTGTAAATAAGGGGAAATTATTTGCAAGACATGTAACAAAGGGGGCTTATTTACAATGAGTTTGTATAAATCAATAAGAAAAATAGTACAAAAAAAATGGGTAGTTCATATAAAAAGGAAATACAGATAGCCACTAGAAAGATGCTGGGACTTCCCTGGTGGTCTAATGGTTAAGAATCTGCCTGCCAATGTACGGGCACAGATTCAATCCCTGGTGGAGGATCCCACATGCTGCAGGGCAACTAAGCCTGTGCACCATGACTACTGAGTCTGTTAGCCCTAGAGCTTGCGCTCCACAACAAGACAACAGCAATGAAGACCCAACACAGCCAACAGAAAAAAGAGACTAAGTCCCACTTAGAGGTAAAAAGATATAATTCAGAGCAATAATTACAGTATGTGATTTCCCCTAACAGATTAATAAAAATTAACATGATTGAGGAACTTTCTTGGTGGTCCAGTTAGGACTTTGTGCTTCCACAGCAGGGGACACAGGTTCAACCCCTGGCCAGGCAAATACGATTCCACATACTATGCAGCACAGCCAAAATAAATTTTAAAAAAGAACTACAAAATGATTGATAATTTTTTATTTAATTAAGGGTGAGGGGAGCCACACCACATATTGCTGATGACAAGGACAATCTGGTAAAATCTCTCTACATTTGAAACATGTATGATCTTTCACCAAGGATTTCTACCACTTAGCATTTAGCATTATGTTGGACTGTGAAGAAAGCTGAGAGCCAAAGAATTGATGCTTTTGAACTGTGGTGTTGGAGAAGACTCTTGAGAGTCCCTTGAACTGTGAGGAGATCCAAGCAGTCCATTCTAAAGGAGATCAGTCCTGGATGTTCTTTGGAAGGACTGATGCTAAAGCTGAAACTCCAATACTCTGGCCACCTCATGCGAAGAGTTGACTCATTGGAAAAGACTGTGATGCTGGGAGGGATTGGAGGCAGGAGGAGAAGGGGACGACAGAGGATGAGATGGCTGGATGGCATCACCGACTTGATGGACCTGAGTTTGGGTGAACTCCAGGAGTTGGTGATGGACAGGGAGGCCTGGCATGCTGCACTTCATGGGATCGCAAAGAGTCGGACATGACTGAGTGACTGAACTGAACTGATATACTTGAAAAAGAATGCCTATATACATGAACAAGATGTTTGATTGTGGCATTATTATAACAGTAAAACACTGGAAATACCCAAGTGTGTATCAGTCCAGGGCTGGTTGCATAATGAGATTTTGGTATGGCAGAATAGTATGCAGCCATGAAAATGGACATGGTAGATTTATATGTACCGACAGGGAAAGATTATTACTAAGTGGGGAAAATAAGATGGTGTGTATAGTCTGACCTCATGTGTTTTGATTTTTAAATACATGATTTAATTTTTGAAATCATAACTGTTTTCCTGGAAGGATATAGGGATGTTACTTTGAGGAGAGTATTGAAAGTGGTGGGGGAAGGAGACCTTCCATATTAGATCTATCTATACTGTTTCAAAATGTTAAAAACACATACAGACATTGCTTTAAAAATTAAAAACAGAATCAATTCAGTTCAGTTGCTAAGTCGTGTCTGACTCTTCACGACCCCATGGACCGCAGCACACCAGGCCTCCCTGTCCATCACCAACTCCCGGAGTTTACCCAAACTCATGTCCATTGAGTCGGTGATGCCATCCAACCATCTCATCCTCTATCATCCCCTTCTCCCGCCTTCAATCTTTCCCAGCATCAGGGTCTTCTCCAATGAGTCAGTTCTTCACATCAGGTGGCCAAAGTATTGGAGTTTCAGCCTCAACATCAGTCCTTCCAATGAACACTCAGGACTGATTTCCTTTGGGATAGACTGGTTGGATCTCCTTGGAGTCCAAGGGACTCTCAAAAGTCTTCTCCAACACCATAGTTCAAAATCATCAATTCTTTGGTGCTAAGCTTTCTTTATAGTCCAACTCTCACATCCATACATGACTACTGGAAAAGCCATAGCCTGGACAAGACGGACTATAACCTAAATTTTTTTTTTGCTTTAGCCCAATCCTTACTCTTCTACTTGCCTTTTAGTGTGTGTCTTAACCATTTGTTAGTCAGTAGTTTAACTGCTTAATCATAGCACATGTTCCCTTTATTCAGGATCCTAAAGAAAGACTTTGTAAAACCAGTTTTACTGGTTTTCTCACTCCATGGACTTTAGTTTTCTTATTCTCATATTGAGGAAATATGCACAGATCTTCAGCTCAGTGATGTCATAGCAAAGGTCTGTGAATGCTTCATAAGCTCTGATGGGCTATTTGGAAAGTATTCCAACAGTTATCATTCAAATTCCTGAATGTAATGAGATTACCTTGATTGTAATGAAATTACATCCTTTGACTTAATCAAGTTGGATTAAAAAATTGCACTTGTCTATGGAGCTTTTGGGTTTTAAGTGCGGGCAGTCCTCAATATTTTCCTATCAGCTTTTGTACAGCTGGCACTTTTGTACATGGTCACATATCCCCAGTCTGCCCCATTCCTGTGAGTTAGACCCATGCATCAGCTGACAAACCGGCCATTAGGAGCACTGGCCGGCAGGTCGCCCATCAGAGGTCTGTCTCTGCTGCAGGTGCCAGCACCCCTGCCACTGTGCAGTCGTGTTAGGTGGTTCTGTGAATATCAGCTCACACTTTGTCTTTATTTTACGTGCATGAAAACCAGGGGAATGAGAGCACTGGCACTAGTAATAAGTGTGGGTTTTAATATCTCAGGACCATTGAGACAAAGAAGGAGGTGACTCACTGTTAGAAAGGGCACCCCCATCAGGAGCTCACTGGAGTCACCACCACTCTGTAGATTCAGCTGTAAAGACAAAAATAAAACTAAAGAAAAGAAGGAAAATACTAGCAGTACGTGATTGATTTCCTCCTAAAGGAAAGATGTAATTATAAATTGTATGTAAATACTTAGGGGACAGAATTCTTTTTATGGCCCTCAACATTTGGCTTTGGGACATGTTTTCGGTAATGGCGTGGGATGGTATAATCTGTTTTCTTTCAAGTATATTAATTTTGGAAGGGATCCTGTCATGAAACAATTATACAGTGTTGTGGTTTTAAACTCATAGCAGTTAAACCTGTGATCAGCCTATATTGTACCCTTTGCTGGAAATTGATCTGTCCTTGGGGAGGAGCCCTCAAACCTAGCACAGAAGGAAATGCTCACTCTTTAGGTAGTACTGATCATATGATGGCAACTGCTGCTAATGCGCTGTCTAACCTGGGTGCTTGGGGAGCTTGGTGAAGGGGCTGGACTGTCTCCGGGTTCTGATGTCCAGGCCCGAGCATCCCCAGGGCCCTGTCACCATCTGCAGTACCCAGAGCAACCACTGGAAGGCAGGAAGGGGTGTGGACGGGGCAGGTGATCCAGCCCTACCTGGCACCTTCCTCCACCCCACCCTGCACCAGGTGCTGGCCTCGCTCAACCTCACCACAGCCTCCAGGAGAAGGCAGTGTTTCGTCCAGGTCATGACACTTCAGGGAGGTCACACGAGCGTTACTTTGTCTTCTGATGCCTGCCCATTTCCACACTGAACACCTGCTCTTCCCAACTGATTTTGAATCAATATTATAACATCTCTGTGGTAGAGCCCAGCCCAGACACCTGCTTCTTCCTTTTCTCCCTCCAGTGTCTGTGATGCAGATCTGGTCTTAACTGATGGGCATGGGCTTAGAGAATGGGGTAGCCCCTAGTGGTAGATGGCTGTCCTCCCTGATACCCCCTAACTGCACATCCCAGGGCCCCAAGAGATGCTGAGCCTTTTAGGTACCCCCCCTGCCAAAGCTGCAAGGGGGCCCCACCAGTAGATGGCAGCCTCGTCCACACACTGACTCATGTTCTGGGAGCCCCCACTCTGACTAGAGGTCCTTTTGACATTCATGCAATTAGGTCAACAAACATTTTTGAGTGCCTACTGTGTGTCTGACACTGTTTTAGGCAACAGGGCAACCTCAGGGGGCAGGACGGAGATCCCCCATCCGTGGAGCTCCATGAACAAACATTGATGAGAACAGTGCAGGCACATGGCTGCAGCCAAGATGGGAGGGGCGCAGGGCAGAGGGCTGGGGTTGGGGGCTGAGGGAAGGAGTGACTCACCTGACCTCGTTTTATTTACTTTTTATTTTTATATTGCAGTATAGCCAGTTAACGGTAGCTATACTGGTGGCTCAGATGGTAAAGAATCTGCCTGCAATGCGGGAGCTCTGGGTTTGATCCCTGGACCAGGAAGATCCACTGGAGGAGGAAATGACTAGCCACTCCAGTATTCTTGCCTGGAGAATTCCATGGACAGCAGCCTGGCAGGCTACAGTCCATGGGATTGCAAAAGAGTTGGATACCACTGCTACTAGTCAATTAACAATGTTGTGTTAGTTTCAGATGGGCAGCAAAGGGACTCAGTCTGTTATACATGTATCCACTCTCCCCCAAACTCTCCTCCCATCCAGGCTGCCACAGAACATTGAGCAGAGTTCCCTGTGCTATACATTTTAAATATAGCAGTGTGTACATATCGATCCCAGAGTCCCTAATTATCCCTTCCCCTGACCCTGGCAACCATAAGTTCATTCTCTAAGTCTGTGAGTCTGTTTCTGTTTTGTATCATGTGTTAAGATTCTACATATAAGGGATGTAATATGATATTTCTCCTTCTCTGTCTGACTTATTTCACTCAGTATGACACTAAATCCATCCATGTCTCTGCAAATGGCGTTATTTCATTCTTTTAAATGTCTGAGTAGTATTCTATTGTATATGTGTACCACATCTTCTTTATCCATTCTTCTGGACTTGACCTCATTTTAGAAGGAGCATTTTGGTTGCCTGTGCAGACTGGACTAATGGATGGGGGAAGACCCAATCAGAGGCTATGGCCAGGCCCTAGGAGAGAGCCTTTTCAAGGCTGAATAATATTGCCTTGTATGTAAACCACATTTTCTTTATCCCTCCATCACTGACTAACCAGGAAATAGCTTTAACTTCTGCAGGGTCCAGGGTGACACCACTGTGAGGAAGTTTTGAACTTGGTACTGCTATTATAAAGTCTTGGATTCTTTGAGGGTACCTGGCAGTTTCATGACCCTATACTTCCCAGAGGTACATGGTCATCAGGGTTTGGTGGCGTTCAGGGTTCCTCTCTGGGAACCTGTGGTTCAGAGGAGGGCACTCTCCCTACTTGTCCCTCCAGAAATACTGACTTTTTTGCGGTCTTTCCGTCCAGAAGTGTGGCCGCCTCTCTGAGCCTTCCTTTTTGTCTTTCTCTATAGTTCATGTATTTCTTCTCCTTTTTCTTCTGTTTGTTGAGTTTACGCCCAGGTTTATACTTTTATTACTTTTGTGAGTGGGATTGCTTTTTCTTCTTTTTTAATGTGGAAAACTTCATGAACGTGCATGTTATCCTCCACACTAATCTTCTCTGTGTCCTTCCAATTTTAGGATGTGTGTTGCTGAGGTGAACATTCACTGTATTTTTTTAATTAGATATTTTTTAAACTATCTAATTTGTAACTGACTCCTTCCCTCACTGGTACTGATGGTTTTCAGTTGATTCTCCCATGATCTCCAAGTGGATGATTCTATCAGCTGCAGATAACAAAGCCCTTTGTCTCCTTCATCCCTATGGCTGTGTCTTTTCTTTCTCATTCCTGCTGTGTCGTGTGTGTGACACTTGGGTTGTGTTAAATGCTAGTGATGTCCTTGTTCTCATTTTACTGTGATTGCTTTTGATCTTTCCCCGTTAAATCAGATGCAGAAAGTTGGCTTGAGATATTGATTTGCAGGTTCAGTTCTTCCTTTCCTCTTTTGCTTAAGAGTTTCTAGATTGGGTGGTAGATTTATTAAATGCCCTCAAGGCATTCTGTTATGACTTTAATTATTGGTTTTCTCTTTACCCTGGAGCCTACTTCAGGGAATTCAAATATGTGTATATTCTGTCTCCTGAGTATATCTTCCCCATCACGTATTAATATTTTCTTTAATCCTTTTGATTACTTTCGTGCATCCTCTGATTTTTTTTAAAGTTTATCATCTAATGTGCTTTGCTTTTTTTCCTTACTTCAGCTATTGTGTGTTTCATCTTTTGTCTGATTTATCTGATCTCAGATTGTTTCTTCTTCATAACCTCTTGCTGTAGCTTCACAGCTGTAAAAGCTCCTTGAATTTCAATGTGGATACACATTAGAGATTTTCTAAAATTTCCTATTTCTTCCAGTGACTGTTTCATAGGTGCTTATTTATTTGGATTTCTCAGTTGGTTCCCCTCTTATGAATGGCCAAGACTTTCCAGATAGATCTAGTGATTTTCTAGAATCATCCATCTTCGCAGAGGAAAGTCTGTTGTATGACGTTCTGGGGGCTGTGTCCACACAGGTGACTTTCTCTCACGCTGAGACTCAGGGTAAACTTCTGAACAGTGACTCAATTTTCTCCCATCGTGTCTTTACTCATTGGGGGATCAGAGCCTCCCCCTTGGAGAAGCTTCTCCAGTTTCCTCACCTATAAGATGAGGTTGACCACACCCATCTCAGGAAGTGGTGAGAAGGAAGTGCAGTGGCCTCTGTGAGGAAGCAAGAGTGGAGCCTAACGTGGAGCTGTCTTTATGAAATGTGCTTTTGTCCTTGAAAACCACCCTGTGCGACAGGACCTCAGAGTCAGGAATTATGGCGATTAGATAAACCCACCTGCCGTGGGCTCTGTCTGGCACATCTTGCCCAGGAGCTCCCAGCTCTGCATTACAGTGTGCTTTTTTTTCCTTCCAAAGCTACCATCCCTTGCACTTGGTCAACAATTCCTTTTTCAGTCAAAATTAAAGTTATCCTTTTTGGTTCGAAGCAGTAAAATTCGGGTCAGGTTTTGACTGAATATATGAAAGAATGGGCTTCCCAGGTGGCACTAGTGGTAAAGAACCTGCCTGCCAGTGCAGGTAGATGTAAGAGACACAGGTTCAGTCCCTGGGTCAGGAAGATTCCCCTGGAGGAAGGCACGGCAACCCACTCCAGTATTCTTGCCTGGAGGATCCCATGGACAGAGGAGCCTGGTGGGCTGCAGGCCATGGAGTCACAGAGAGGACATGACTGAAATGACAGCACACACACACACACACACATGCATGGAAGAATGTTCCAGCAGCCACAGCACATCGGAAGTGCTCAGCCCCAGGAAATGAAGAACTCCGGTTACTGGAGTGAAGGTTTGATGGGGATGTTGGAGGGTGATTGAATCAGATCCTTACTGACCTCCTTCCTGACTTCAGGGGGTTGCTGTTAAGCTCAAAGACCTCCTCCTGCATGTCTTCTCTTGTCCCCTCCCACATGGGAGACACTCTTCTGGGCCCTCAGGCCAAACCTGCGTTTCCACCCCAAAGTGAACCTGCCTTCCGGAAACGCTACCCCAACAGCTGACACTGTCTATCCATTTGTTCCTTCACCAAGTATTTGTGTCTACTGAGTCCCAGGCATCTTTCCAGGTGCCAGGGAGGCAGCCATGAGCAACACACAGAAAGCCCCAGCTCTTCTGGGTCTTCCGCTGTGTTCTCGTTCTCGTGGGATTTTTCTGAATGGTGCTCACCTCTCACTGCATGGGCTTCCAGCTTCCTCTAGCGCCTGACTCCTCCGACTGCAGTCACCCAGATCAGCTGTCCTGTTTTCTGTCAGCCTCCTTTCTTGAGTGTGTGACTGTCTTTGTCACCACATTTGCCCACTTTTCATTTCCTCTGGGTTCCCCTGACCCAACCTGGCCTGGCATCTCTCACCTGAAAAACACAGAGGCTTCTTGATTTGGGTTGGGTTGCAAAGGGTTTCCTCATCATTTATAGCAACTTTGAACATTTTTTAAAATTGAGGTTTCTTGGGCTCCAGTAACACTGTGGGTGGTGACTACTGCCATGAAATTAAAGACACTTGCTCCTTTGAAAAGAAAGCTACGACAAACCTTTTTAGGCAGTGCATTAAAAGCAGAGACATCATTTTGCTGACAAAAGTCAGTATAGTCAAAGCTATGGTTTTTCCAGTAGTCATCTACAGATGTGAGAGTTGGACCATAAAGAAGGCTGAATGCCGAAGAATTGATGCTTTCGAATTGTGGTGCTGGAGCAGACTCTTGAGAGTCCCTTGGACTGCAGGGAGATCAAACCAGTCAATCCTAAAGGAAATCAACCCTGAATATTCATTGGAAGGGCAGATGCTGAAGCTGAAGTTCCAATACTTTGGCTACCTGATGCGAAGAGCTGACTCACTGGAAAAGACCCTGATACTGGGAAAGATTGAGGGCAGGAGGAGAAGAGGGCAACAGAGGATGAAATGGTGGAATGACATCATCAACTCAATGGACATGAATTTGAGCAAACTCTGGGAGGTGGCAAAAGACAGGGAAGCCTGACATGCTGCAGTCCATGGGGTCACAAAGAGTTGGACACGACTGAGTGACTGAACAATACCTCCTGTCTTAACAGGTCGCTTTCATCCAGTCTTTTCAGACTATTCAGAGTGGGTTTTGAGGAAGCAATGTCTCTCTCTCTCTCTGCACTCCTGTTTCATTGGTTTACAGAATAATTAAGTAATGTAAATAAGATTGGTGGTATGACTAGCATGAACAGGGTTGAAACAATCCACCTACTCTCAGTATGCGGACGTCCTAGGTGGAGGGGCCGAAGTGCATGCTTGTTCTGGGAAGAGCCTCCCAGCTGTCAGTGCCCAGGACACTGGTCAGTGCACCCTGTTCAGATGGGTGCCTCAGTGATCTTGGCAGGTTGGCTGTGGGTCAGTGCTGGAGGAGGGTGGATGAGAGGGCAGGTTTTGCAGCAGCAGGGCCCTTGTCCTGAGCTGCAGCTTTGGCTGGCCCAGCCCCATGCTGAGACACCTCAGACAAGATCTCTGGGATCTCTGCCTCGGCAGCAGAAGGGACTGGGGCAGAGCTCCTGCCTGGACCCAGCGCAGTCCCGCTATAGCCACGTCCCAGTCCTTTTCTTGCCTTGACTCCAGTCCTGGGCTAAGCGGGGCTGGTTCACCAAACACACTCAGGACTTTGCCACAATCAGGTCTTTGTTTGTCCTGATGAGCCAGACCTGGCCCAGGCCTGCACCTCCAGGATGCTCGTCCATGCCTGGAGCCCCTGCCCTCTCTGCTGCCACCCTCCTGCCACACTGGATGTTGACAGCAGTTCTGATCACCAGGAACAGACCAGCTCGTAAGCATCAGGAAGCCTTTCTGGATCCCTCGGTGGGCTGTGCTTTTTTCCCTTTTAAGGACACACTGCTTGTGTCCTTCTGTCCAGCCCTCCTGAGTCCTACCTGGTGCTGCTGCTCTGTCCTTCCTCCTCATTCTCTTCTCCTGGGACCATGTGTTGGACCTGCTGGCAGCACACTCAGGAAGAAGGCCCATCCTGCTCGGGGGTGAGGCCTCTCTCTTCCCTTTTATCTCATCTTCTTCAAAGCGTGTATCTTTCTAGCCTTGATTCTTGGTAGTGAGGTACCCCTGGACTTCAGTCACGCTAATTGACTCACAGTGAGGACGGGGCTCTTTTTAGTTCAGAAATAATTCATAGAGCCCTGAAGGCTCATCTATGTATCTCTCTTGACTTAAAACCCAGCTTTATGGAAGGGTAATTTACATATTCTCAAATTCACCCATTTAAGATGTGCAGGCTGATGATTTTTACGCAATTTTCTGGGTTACAACCATCCACCACGACTGGGCTTTAGAACGTTCCCATCACACCAGAAGGATGCTCGCGTTGTTTCCAGTCAATTCCTGTTTCACTCCAGCTGCAGGCAACTGCTTTCTGTCCCTATAGGTCCACCCTCAACTTTGCTTGCTGCCTTCTGGAGCATTCATCAGACCAACACTAACGGTGTTTGCCTGAGGAATTTCTTCTGATTCAATTACTACACTTCATTCGTCACCCTCTCTTTGACTCTCCCCGTGTTTAAGTTTCTCTTGGTTTCTCTTTGTATGAACCTTGTTGGCCTTTGACTTATTGGGAAACCTGAGTTTCCCCTTTTCCTTTAGAAAATGGAAAACTTGGAGTGTCATGTACAAAACATGTATTGGGTAGTATTGACTGAGTAAAGCAGCCTTAGGCCCTCACTCTTGGGACTTCAAGAAACCATTGAGGGGAAGTTTGAAGTGGGGCGAAGTCAAGTTATAGTAATAAGTGAGCCGTGATACCCTGTGATCTACCTAGTCTTCCTCACCTTTCTTTCAAACATTGGCAAGCACTGATCTTTTTATTGTCTTCATAGTTTTGCCTTCTCCAGAATGTCATATGGGGTTTCCCAGGTGACTCAGTGGCAAAAAATACGCCTGCCAATGCAGGAGACGCAGGAGACTTCGGTTTGATTCTGGAGATGGGTATGGCAACCCACGCCAGTATCCTCGCCTGGAGAATCCCATGGACTGAAGAACCTAGTGGGCTATAATCTATGGGGTCTAAAAGAGTCTGACGTGACACAGAGAATCAGCATGCACACAGAATGTCATAAGACTGGTATCATACAGGATGTAACCTTTTCAGACTGTCTTCTTACACTTTGCAATCTACATTTAAGGTTCCTCCATGTCCTTCTGTGGTTTGACAGCTCATTTCTTTTTAATTCTGAATAATGATATGTATGGACCACAGTTTGTGTGTCCATTTATCTATTCACCACCTTGCCTTTGGATAAATATCAAGGAGCATGATGGATGTTATGTGGTGAGGATTTGTTTACTTTTGTAACAGACTGCCAGGTTGTCTTCCCAAGGGGCTGCACCATTTTGCATCCTCACAAACAATGAATGAGAGTTCCTGTTGCTCTTTATCATTGCCAACATTTGGTGGTGTCGGTGTTTGGGATTTTTACCATTCTAATACATGTGTTGTGGTATGGATTAAGATTTTTTAAAATCTTGGTACAAGCAGAAATTTGAAGTTTGATTAGGTATTTGCTAAGAGATTATTGTCAGTTTTTTTCAGTTGGGATAATGGAACTGTGGTTTTATTTTGTTTTTCTAAAGCATCCTTATCTTTGGAACACAAATTGAAACATTTGCCAATGAAATAGGATGTCTGGGATTGCTTCACATTACTTGGGAATGGGGAGGGGGAAATGGATGATGGTATTTGAAACAAGGTTGACAATGAATTGATGTGTTGAAACTGGGTTGATAGAGGATCATTATAACATTGCTTTCTATTTTTTGTATATGTTAGAATTTTTAATAATAAATATTTAAAATTAAAGTAGCTCATGTTATTAAAAAATGGTGGGCTCTTTGGTGTTTAGTAAGAATTTCAGCCTGTCTTCTAGCACCACCTTTAGAGTAAGCTCAGTCCTTAATGGCATCATGGAGAAGGAAGGGATATATGTTCAACAATTGTACATGTACTGGGTTAATATTTAAAGGATCCTCCTAGAAACTAAAGAATCTTCTAGTAATATACACAGTTTTACCTGACATTATTTAAAGAATATATGTGATTTTTTTCAAAGTGAATTTTTTAAATTGCAAAAGCAGTACAATGTGCACTACAGCCAAATAAAAAACATATGGAAAAGCAAAAAAACAATAAAAGAACATAAAGGACATAAAATCTCACCCACTGCATTCAAAGAGAGCCACTAATTCTTTATCAGAACTTTGAGGTATAACTTTCCATCTGTGTGTTTGTGTCCAGATGTTTTTTGTTTGTTTGTTTATAAACAAAAAATAAGATTTATGTCCCTGATATATGTACCCTTCTGCTTTCTAGGGTAGCAAGTCTGATACATTGTTCAGGGGCTGCATAGGCACCATTGTATGACTGTGTCATCATTTATTTAACCATCATTTATTAGCCCCAGTGTAGGACTTCCTTGGTGTCTCAGACGGTAAAGAATCTGCCTGCAATGCAGGAGACCCAGGTTCTGATTGCTGGGTCGGGAAGACCAGACTGAGCGGCTTTCCTCTTTCCATGTTAAACACTGAAGATTTTTCCCAACTTTTTGCTGTTACAAACAGAAGGGGTCCTTATATTCAATCAGTTCAGTTCAGTTCAGTCGCTCAGTCCTGTCCGACTCTTTGCGATCTCATGAATCGCCACACGCCAGGCCTCCCTGTCCATCACCAACTCCCGGAGTTCACCCAAACTCATGTCCATTAAGTCGGTGATGCCATCCAGCCATCTCATCCTCTGTCGTCCCCTTCTCCTCCTACCCTCAATTCCTCGCAGTATCAGAGTCTTTTCCAATGAGTCAACTTTTCTTATGAGGTGGCCAAAATACTGGAGTTTCAGCTTCATCATCATTCCTTCCAATGAACACCCAGGACTGACCTCCTTTAGGATGGACTGGTTGGATCTCCTTGCAGTCCAAGGGACTCTCAAGAGTCTTCTCCAACACCACAGTTCAAAAGCATCAATTCTTTGGCGCTCAGCTTTCTTCACAGTCCAACTCTCACATCCATACATGACCACTGGAAAAACCATAGCCTTGACTAGACGGACCGTTGTTGGCAAAGTAATGTCTCTGCTTTTGAATATGCTCTCTAGGTTGGTCATAACTTTCCTTCCAAGGAGTAAGCGTCTTTTAATTTCATGGCTGCAGTCACCATCTGCAGTGATTTTGGAGCCCCCAAAAATAAAGTCTGACACTGTTTCCACTGTTTCCCCATCGATTTCCCATGAAGTGATGGGACCAGATGCCATGATCTTCGTTTTCTGAATGTTGAGCTTTAAGCCAACTTTTTCACTCTCCACTTTCACTTTCATCAAGAGGCTTTTTAGTTCCTCTTCACTTTCTGCCATAAGGGTGGTGTCATCTGCATATCTGAGGTTACTGATATTTCTCCCGGCAATCTTGATTCCAGCTTGTGCTTCTTCCAGCCCAGCGTTTCTCATGATGTGCTCTGCATATAAGTTAAATAAGCAGGGTGACAATATACAGCCTTGACGTACTCCTTTTCCTATTTGGAACCAGTCTGTTGTTCCATGTCCAGTTCTAACTGTTGCTTCCTGACCTGCATATAGGTTTCTCAAGAGGCAGGTCAGGGGGTCTGGTATTCCCATCTCTTTCACAATTTTCCACAGTTTATTGTGATCCACACAGTCAAAGGCTTTGGCATAGTCTATAAAGCAGAGATAGATGTTTTTTCTGGAACTCTCTTGCTTTTTTGATAATCCAGCGGATGTTGGCAACTTGATCTCTGGTTCCTCTGCCTTTTCTAAAACCAGCTTGAACATCTGGAAGTTCACGGTTCACGTACTGCTGAAGCCTGGCTTGGAGAATTTTGAGTATTACTTTACTAGCGTGTGAGATGAGTGCAATTGTGCGGTAGTTTGAGCATTCTTTGGCATTGCCTTTCTTTCAATGAAGATTCCTAAAAAGCCTTCCCCGCCCCCGTCCCCCGGTCTTCCTTAAATAACCATTTCAAATAGAGATAAAATAGAAAATACATAATTCCAGGGTTTTTTTTTTTTTTTTTTGGAGACAATCCAGGAAATTTTAATATGGACTGTGTTGTTTACTCGGGTTCAAACCAGAGTTGACAGGCGGATTCTTTACCACTGAGCCACCAGGGAAGCCCACGGACTGTATACTATACACTATTTTGAAAGTACTGTTTTTCGTAGGTTTGATTGTGGTATGGTAGGAGAGTTCAGGAGATTGTGCTGGAATTAGTTGGAGGGGAAATGTAATGATGTCATGTTGTCTGCTGCTGCTGGCTGCTGCTAAGTCGCTTCAGTCATGTCCGACTGTGTGTGACCCCACGAACGGCAGCCCACCAGGCTCCCCCGTCCCTGGGATTCTCCAGGCAACACTGGAGTGGGTTGCCATTTCCTTCTCCAATGCATGAAAGTGAAAAGTGAAAGGGAAGTCGCTCAGTCGTGTCTGACTCTAGTGACCCCATGGACTGCAGCCTACCAGGCTCCTCCGTCCATGGGATTTTCCAGGCAAGAGTACTGGAGTGGGGTGCCATTGCCTTCTCCGATGTTGTCTGCAACATACTTCAAATGAGTCAATGAAGAATAAAATGGAGAGGGATCAAGATAGAGGCAAATGTGGTAAAATGTTTCTAGTTTGTAAACAAGGTGATGGATATCGAAGGTGTTGACTGTAGTATTCCCTTTAGTGTTCACTGTAGTGTTCTGGCCGAACTTTTCTATGAATCTGAAAATGTTCACAGTGAAAGTTCGGACAAAAAAGAAGGCTTTCCCCCTTTTAATTTTATAAAATATTCATCCATGTTTACTTCCAGAACTTTTATATTTTCATCTTTTACAGTTAAATTTATATTGAATTGGAATTTATTTGGGGCATAAAGAGGGAGATATGGCTGTCACTTAATTTGAAGTGTTACTTTATGTTTAATCCTTTTGGGAATTTCCATTCTGTTGTAACCACACTGTTTTTCTGATGGAATTTTATGGCATATTTTTCCTTGTTTTTAAAAAAATTATTTCTTTATTTTTAGCTGCACTGGGTCTCCATTGCTGCAAAGACTTTCTCTAGTTGCCGTGAGCAGGGGTCACTGTTTGTTGCGATGCTTGGGCTTCTCATTGCAGTGGCTTCTCTTGTTGCAGAGCACAAACTCTAGGCGAGTGGGCTTTAGTAGTGGTGGCGCATGGGCTTCATTGCTCCATGGCATGTGGAATGTTCCCTGACCAGGGATTGAACCTGTGTCCCCTGCATTGGCAGGTGGACTCTCAATCACTGGACTACCAGAGAAGCCTGCATGTTTTTATTTCTAATAAGGCAAATCTCTTCTCGTTATTCTTCCTCTTGCAAACTTTCTTAGGCTTTCTGATACTTTATTCCTCCAGGTGAGTCTTGGAATAAACACATCAAGTTCATGATTCATTTGAATTTTGATAAAATTATATATTATAACTATTTGGGCAGACATGATGTCTTTATAATGTTTACTCTTTTCATTTCAGTGACATAGTATTTCTGTGGAGAGCAAAGAATCCTTCAGAAGCTAAGTGACCATCACAGAACTATTTTGTTTGTTTGAGAAATTAGTGGCATATTATAGAGTAAGTAAATATGTTATTTACTTTAGTATTTATTAGATGTGGATGCAAAAAGGAGTAAGACAGCATCCTTGCCACTCGTGGAGTTCACAGTGTATAAAGAATAGTTTAAGTAATGTGGTTCTGTGGGAAAACACAAGCATTTCCAAGGACAGCAGCACTGAAAAGGAGTATCTGATGCTGGCTGGGGTGAGCAGGCCCCCAGAGGAAGTGATGCCTGACCACGAATTTAGAGCAGAAAACCCGCATTTTCCAGGTAGCCAGGTTACAGCAGAGTTAAACCAGAGTGAAGACAGCAGATAGGAAAGCGTAGGGGCTGAGACCAGGAGGGTGTGTGCAGGTTACCACAGCTGGCTTCATGTTGCTGGGAGGTACAGGGAGGCTGTACTATTATTTTAATATTTATTTATTTGGCTACCCCGGGTCTTAGTTGCAGCATGAGGGATCTTTAGTTGTGGCACGTGGGATCTAGTTCCCTGGGGACTAAGGCCAGGCCCCTTGCATTGGGAACGAGGAGTCTCAGCTACTGGAGCACCAGGTAAGTCCCAAGGGATGGTGTACTTTTGAAAGTGGTTTTGAGGCCAGAGTAACACGGTGGGAGGGTGCAAGATGATACCATGCAGGAGAACTGGGGACTTTATGCTACCAGTAGAGGAGAGCCCCAGATGGCTCGAGTGGTAAAGAAACCTCCTGCCAATGCAGGAAACGTAAGAGCGGTGGGTTTGATCCCTGGGTTGGGAAGATCCCCTGGAGAATGAAATGGCACCCCACTCTAGTATTCTTACGTAGGAAACCCCATGGGCAGAGGAGCCTAAGTGAGCTATAGTCCATGGGGTTAAAAGAGTCAGACACGACTGAAGCGACTTAGCAGAGCCTATAAACTCACTCATCCATTCATTCGCTGTTCTTGTGATGTTTTCACTCTGCTGGAGAGACAAGTAAACAAGTCCACTAAACAGTGGAAAGTGTCACAAGGTCCACAAAGCCAGGAAGTGTGTGTGTTGAGGGTCTGATTTACTCTTTCATGTGATAAGACAAGAGAAACTCCTTTTAAGCGAACAAATGGTATTTGACCAGAGATCTGGGAAGTGAGAGGTCTGTTGGAATGTGGGGGAAAGCATTTGGGTCAGAGGGAACAGTGAGTGCAAAAGCCCTGGAGTCGGAGCACCTTGGCTGATCTGGGGAACAGTGAGGAGGTGCTGCAGCAAGACCGGTGGCTGGGGAGGTGGGGGCAAGTCCACAGTGGAGCGATGGGAGGGAATTCAGGGCCTTGGAGGCCATGGTGAGGGCTTGGCTTTTCCTCTGAGAGACAGAAAGAGCGTGTAAGTCGGGGGACTTGACCTGGGTCTTAGAAGCGTCGCTCTGTCATGTGAAGGTCAGACCGTAAAGAGCCAGGGGCAGAAGAAGGGAGGCTGGATCGGAGGCGGTGGCAGAGATACTGGTGGGAGGTGACTATGGGCTGGTCCAGGTGGCAGCGGTGGAAGCCGTGAGCGGTGCTGAGAGATGGTGGCATTGACCACATACATCCTGACACATCCTGTTTACAGAGATGAGGGAGACTGTGTGAGACACTGATGGTATAAAACCTAGAATTGGGTTTTGTTCCCATTAAACTGAGGAACCTAAGTTGGAGGCATCAAGACGGTAGTTGGGTAGATGAATCCAGAGTTCAGAAGGCAGGACCAAGCTCAAGACACACAGGCAGGACTTAAAAGCTACAGCTTGGCTGCAAAGGCCAAGTTAGAGGCCCTGAGCAAATTGGACAGAGGTGACCAGCCATGAGGGTACGCAGTGTCCAGAGGTCAGGGGATGAGGAGAAAGAAAGGAAGGGGACGGAGAGGAGGATGCCAGAGGAGGCAGGAAGCGAAGTATGCCGTCCAGGAAGCGGAGGGAATAAACACAGTGAGCACCCAAGTGCCCTGGGCGGCCTGAAACACTGAATGAAAGCTGAGGTGAACCAGTGTTCAGGGGACGCAGAGCTGGAAACCGCCGTCCTGCTTATGATTTTTTTCCTATTATGTATTTTCACTGCAAGAATTAGCAAGTTCGACCTTTTCCAGTCCTGTGGCCACTGCTGAGTTTTCCAAATTTGCTGGCATATGGAGTGCAGCACTTTCACAGCCTCATCTTTCAGGATTTGAAATAACTCGACTGGAATTCCATCACCTCCACTAGCTTTGTTTGTAGTGATGCTTTCTAAGGCTCACTTGACTTCACATTCCAGGATGTCTGGTTCTAGGTCAGTGATCACAGCATCATGATTATCTTGGTCGTGAGATCTTTTTTGTACAGTTCTTCTGTGTATTCTTGCCACCTCTTCTTAATATCTTCTGCTTCATGGAAAAGAAATGCAAAAAAGCAAAATGGCTGTCTGGGGAGGCCTTACAAATAGCTGTGAAAAGAAGAGAAGCGAAAAGCAAAGGAGAAAAGGAAAGATATAAGCATCTGAATGCAGAGTTCCAAAGAATAGCAAGGAGAGATGAGAAAGCCTTCCTCAGCGATCAATGCAAAGAAATAGAGGAAAACAACAGAATGGGAAAGACTAGAGATCTCTTCAAGAAAATTAGAGATACCAAGGGAATATTTCATGCAAAGATGGGCTCGATAAAGGACAGAAATGGTATGGACCTAACAGAAGCAGAAGATATTAAGAAGTGGCGGCAAGAAAACATAGAACTGTACAAAAAAGATCTTCACGACCAAGATAATCACGATGGTGTGATCACTGACCTAGAGTCAGACATCCTGGAATGTGAAGTCAAGTGGGCCTTAGAAAGCATCACTACGAACAAAGCTAGTGGAGGTGATGGAATTCCAGTTGAGCTATTTCAAATCCTGAAAGATGAGGCTGTGTAAGTGCTGCACTCCATATGCCAGCAAATTTGGAAAACTCAGCAGTGGCCACAGGACTGGAAAAGGTCAGTTTTTCATTCCAATCCCAAAGAAAGGCAATGCCAAAGAATGCTCAAACTACCGCACAATTGCACTCATCTCACATGCTAGTAAAGTAATGCTCAAAATTCTCCAAGCCAGGCTTCAGCAGTACGTGAACTGTGAACTTCCAGATGTTCAAGCTGGTTTTAGAAAAGACAGAGGAACCAGAGATCAAGTTGCCAACATCCGCTGGATTATCAAAAAAGCAAGAGAGTTCCAGAAAAAACATCTATCTCTGCTTTATAGACTATGCCAAAGCCTTTGACTGTGTGGATCACAATAAACTGTGGAAAATTGTGAAAGAGATGGGAATACCAGACCCCCTGACCTGCCTCTTGAGAAACCTATATGCAGGTCAGGAAGCAACAGTTAGAACTGGACATGGAACAACAGACTGGTTCCAAATAGGAAAAGGAGTACGTCAAGGCTGTATATTGTCACCCTGCTTATTTAACTTATATGCAGAGCACATCATGAGAAACGCTGGGCTGGAAGAAGCACAAGCTGGAATCAAGATTGCCGGGAGAAATATCAGTAACCTCAGATATGCAGATGACACCACCCTTATGGCAGAAAGTGAAGAGGAACTAAAAAGCCTCTTGATGAAAGTGAAAGTGGAGAGTGAAAAAGTTGGCTTAAAGCTCAACATTCAGAAAACGAAGATCATGGCATCTGGTCCCGTCACTTCATGGGAAATCGATGGGGAAACAGTGGAAACAGTGTCAGACTTTATTTTTGGGGGCTCCAAAATCACTGCAGATGGTGACTGCAGCCATGAAATTAAAAGACGCTTACTCCTTGGAAGGAAAGTTATGACCAACCTAGAGAGCATATTCAAAAGCAGAGACATTACTTTGCCAACAACGGTCCGTCTAGTCAAGGCTATGGTTTTTCCAGTGGTCATGTATGGATGTGAGAGTTGGACTGTGAAGAAAGCTGAGCGCCAAAGAATTGATGCTTTTGAACTGTGGTGTTGGAGAAGACTCTTGAGAGTCCCTTGGACTGCAAGGAGATCCAACCAGTCCATTCTGAAGGAGATTGGTCCTGGGTGTTCATTGGAAGGAATGATGATGAAGCTGAAACTCCAGTACCTTGGCCACGTCATGAGAAGAGTTGACTCATTGGAAAAGACTCTGATGCTGGGAGGGATTGGGGGCAGGAGGAGAAGAGGACGACAGAGGATGAGATGGCTGGATGGCATCACCGACTTGATGGACATGAGTTTGGGTGAACTTCGGGAGTTGGTGATGGACAGGGAGGCCTGGCGTGCTGCAATTCATGGGGTCGCAAAGAGTCGGACAGGACTGAGCGACTGAACTGAACTGAAGCGTTTTCACTGCAAGGCTGACTATGAAAGTCGTTCAGGGTGGAAAGTCGTTTAGGGTGATTTCCGTAACTCAGTCATTTCAGAGAGCAGATCCTGCTCGTGACTGGCATGCATTTTTATTTTTAGTGGCAGCATTCATCGTGGAGAATGTTGTTAAAGCGTCTTCCTCACCACCTCCGCCTCAAAACTTGCTTGTTGGTCTATTCATTTATCTCAAAACTTAACTCTAAACTTACCCAGACAATACTTAGGAAGCGCCTGTCGTATGCAACCCCAGGTTTTTCCCGATGGTGTGATATCTCATGCGCAGGACTGTGCCTTCCTCGTGACACCTGGCCTCGGCCTCCCCGCAGTGGGGTTTTTCCAGCCCGCAGTGTCCAGCTGCAGTTCCCAGCGGCCGCCCCTAGAGGCCGGAAGTCGGGCGGCGGGCGCGTCCCTCCCCCACCGGGGAGGAAGAGTCTGGGAGCCCCAGAGAGATATGCAGATAAGGGGGCGGGGCAGCCCGAGTCGAGGCAGACGGCCTGCCGAGGGAGGGGCGGCATGCAGATAAGGTGGGCAGGGCCTTCGGGTGCGCGGGCCGCGGGAGTCGAGGTGGGCGGGCTGCATGCAGATGAGCGAGCGCGGAGTGGCCGGCGGCCGCTGGGACTGAAGCGACGGCCCTTTCTTTGACTGGAGCGGACCCGCCAGACGCAGCCGCTTCGTCAGCCCGAGCCGGTGTGAGCGGCCGCGCGGTGGACGCGCCGTCTGAGGCGGCCGGCCGGCCGCTGCCCTAGGCGGCCGAGCCATGGGCAACCACTCGGGGCGGCCCGAGGATCCCGAAGCAGGTCTGTGCGGCGTGCCGGGGGTCGCCGCGCCCCCTCGCGGCTGGGAGCCCTTCCCCCACCACCCCGGGCCGGGCCGCGCTGCCCGCGGGCGCCGGGGGGCGAAAAGGCGAAGTTCCCGGGTGTGAGTCCCGCCTCTGGAATGCGCGGCGGGGGTGGCAGGCTCACCTGTGCCCGCGCCGCGACCGGGGAGCGCCGCCGGCTCACCTGGCGGCCAGACGGGCGGAGGAGGGCCGGGGGCGACCCCGGGCTGGGAGAGGTCCGTGCGGACGTGTGGGCCCCGGCCGCGGACGTGTGGGCCCCGGCCGCGCCCGTGTCACACACTTTCCAGAGCCCAGTGGACAGTGCGAGAGGTCAGCAGGTCTGTTACTCACCCTCAGACGGTGGGCCGGACGGTGACTGTTGCTCACTCAGAATAGCGGGGACCGATCCCAGGACCCGTGCTTCCGGTCCTCACACGGGTCCTCAGAGACGGCTGGCTTCGTCCTCAGCCCTGAGGGTCAGCCTGGCCTCCCGCAGACGTAGACTCTGCTGGCCACGGGGTCGCGTTTGCGGATGAATAGGATGTTTCTGCCCAGTCACACACGCAAACGGTTTACTTCAATGTCCCCAAGTGCGTGCTTGCCAGGAAAGGAGATTGTCCATCTCGGGCTGGAGTCCGGGGCCGGCAGGTGACTGGTCTGTGAATCTGGGACAGAGTCAGAACTCGAAACTCTTTTCCAGGGGGTGATTTTTAAATTTGAATTTGAATAAGGAAATTGCCCCAGCTTGTCCAAGTGACTTGTCCCCAAATCCGAGGCAGGGCTATCATTAAGATCTGGGTCTCTTAGCCTCGGTTCACTGGTCTCCACTCACCTGGGCAGGGAGGCTAGGCAGGGGCAGGCAGTGTCCTTGAGGCTGGGAGGCGGCGGCTATGGTACATTGGACTGGTACAATCAGGATGGGAAACTTGGCCACAAGTGGAGACCATGGAGGAAAAACTAGAGATGGGGTTACTGCATTGATTATGAAGGGGTGACTTTCTAAACTGCACAGCACTCATCCAGCCTTCTTTGGGCAAAATAGCCAATATTTGCAAATTAACGCACGTTTGTCTGTGTCCTAAACAGCCCTGCGATAAGCTATTAGGTAAGGGCTTCCCTCGGAGAAGGCGATGGCACCCCACTCCAGTACTTTTCCCTGGAAAATCCCATGGACGGAGGGGCCTGGTGGGCTGCAGTCCATGGGGTCGCTAGGAGTCGGACACGACTGAGCAACTTCACTTTCACTTTTCACTTTCATGCATTGGAGAAGGAAATGGCAACCCACTCCAGTGTTCTTGCCTGGAGAATCCCAGGGACGGGGGAGCCTGGTGGGCTGCTGTCTATGGGGTCTCACAGAGTCCGACACGACTGAAGCGACTTAGCAGCAGCAGCAGCAGCAGCAGCAGCAGCAGCAGCAGCAGCAAGGGCTTCCCTGGTGGCTCAGCAGTAAAGAATCCACCTTCCAGTGCAGGCAACTCAGGTTTAATCCCTGGGTCTGGAAGATCCCCTGGAGGAAGAAATGGCAACCCATTCCAGTATTCTTGCCTGGGAAATCCCATGGACAGAGGAACCTGGTGGGCCATAGTCCATGGGGTCGCAGAGTCGGACATGACGAAACAAGAAAAGAATATGTAAGATTTTAAACACATCTCATTAATATCCACTTGCCCTGTGTATTATTTTGTTGGTGTCAAAACTATGAAGAGACTGTGCCCCTTGTTAGTTTTTAAGTGTTATTTGGGTGCTTGTGTTCCAGTTTCTAAGTGACCTTGCTTTTCAAAGCAATCTAATGAATAGCGGATGAAAAAGACATTTTTATGGCAGTGACTTATTTTATCGCACTTTTCTGAGTGCATACAATTTCAGTATAGGAACTCAAGTCTGATTTACTGCAAGTAAAGATACCCAGTTAGAAAGTCTTAGGAAAGACTGTCTTGCTAGACTATTGTCAGCTGAAAATGTGCATATAACTTTAAGTGATCTCTGTGCTGTGATGAAATGCTATAGAATGCACCAATGAGATCCCGGAAATGAGAGTTTTGTTAAAGATTAACACATCCTCAATCTGCTTTACCACCTTGCATGAGGCTGGGAGGGCAGGGCCTCCCATTGGCAGGTGTGGTGCATTGGACTAGACTCAGAGCAAGTGCTTTGAGGGTCCTCAGAGCAGGGGGCCCAAAGGTAAGCAGTGGAGGTGAGGAGGAGACAGGCACAGCAACACCCACGCCTGATTTCTACACCAGTCCTATGTCAGCTTTGTCCTCTGAGGCGCAGACTCTTAAACAGAATTGGGAATGAAGGAGGGTTATTAGAGGGTAAAATGCCTGAGAAAGAAGAGGTGGGAACCTGAATCAGGCCAGGAGAGCCATTGGACCAGCACCCCAAAAAGGAAAAGGCAGCAGCAATTTTGGGCAGAGAACCTGCAAGTCTGACCAGGTCCCGGCCAGCTGCCAGGGAGCCCCTGAGAAGACTGCCTGGTAGAGGAGACCTGCTCGGGCAGTGAGAGCCAGGCCCTCATCCTCTCACTGGGTCAGGCCTTGCTGAGGCTTCCTGGAGAAATGTGCCTTCAGCTCAAAAGCCAGGCTGAGTTCCAGTGGCACTGGCTGCTGGAGTGTCAGTTCATACCTGTCCTTGCAGCTGAAGCCACAGTCTTTCTCGGAGGGAGATCCAAGCGGCACACCTCCTGGCTGACCCCCTTGAGACCTCAGTTGCTCCAACAGGGAGGGGCTGTTAGAGGGTAAATGAGGCAGAATCCCCATTCCACCCCATGAACCTCTACAGGCAGGCCTGAGGCAGAAGGCAGGTTCTCAGCTGCGGCTACCTTTCCAGCCTTGAAACTGTCTGCCATGGTAGCAAGAATTCTTTTGTGTGGGGATGCAGTCCTTAGAGTTGAGTCACTGTGACTGACTGTGGCATTATGGGACGGACGAGAGAAATGAATCAAGCAAAAGACATGAGAGTCTGCGTGAATAAGGGCAGCTGGAATCTGAACCTGTCAAGGACCACATCCCTTACTTCCTCAAAGGTCTCAGTTAACAGTCCTTCAGTTTCCAGCCAGGTTTTCAGTGCCTGCAGATCAGAGAGGGATGCTGGGTATAGTCACGCAGGTTGTGCACGGCTCAAAGGCAGCTGGGAATAAAGAGTGGGCCAGGGTGGGATTGTATCGCTCCAGAGGAATGGTGCCATTTTATATTCACACATAGGTGCCCAATATGCTAAAGAAACCTTATTTTCTACTTAGAGTTAAAACCTTAGAAGGCCATTCCCAGTGTCACCATGAACTGACAGCTTCTTACTCTCTGCTTTAAATCTGCGTGTGTTTTTAAACAGTGGATACCAGTGATAGGAAACAAAAGTCAAAGCTTCAACCCCCACTCCCTCAGATTCCACTCCCTGTTGGTTAAGCTAACTGTGGTTAAAGACAGATCCCAGAATAGCCCCTTAAGACATTAAAAGTTGATTTCCCCTCACGCCCCGGTCCAGGGTGAGGTGGGGCCCTTTGAGAGTCATATGGTTG
The DNA here is from genome assembly GCF_029378745.1 of Bos indicus. Lineage (NCBI taxonomy): Eukaryota > Metazoa > Chordata > Mammalia > Artiodactyla > Bovidae > Bos > Bos indicus. The sequence goes on along the minus strand of NC_091778.1, from coordinate 34,856,867 downwards.
TTAGAGGCTCAGGCTGGTGAATGTGTCTTCTGGGTCCAGCTCCCGGGTTCTGCTGACTCTGATGGTGGTCAGGAGAGGGGAGAGGACATGAGGGTCCTGTGGGGGCTAGTGGGGCTGGGCCTGGACGGGGTGCCCGTCATCCCTATGGCATTCTCCCTCCCTACCTCTACCAGGCTCCAGCACCCAGCTCCACCCGGTGTGGAGCGGCTAGAAGGAGGCTCAGCCAGTGCCATGAAGAGGCCAGCAGGGATGTGAGGTCCACTCTCAACCACATCTGTGTCAATATTTTCTTAGGAAATTTTAGTCAGAAAAATTGAAAGGTATGTATAGCTAGCACCCGTAGACCCACCACAGAGTCTACAGTTAACATTCTGTTTCCGTTGCTTTATCCTCTTCATCCAGCTGTCCTTTCGTCAGTCCCTCTTATTTTTGATGCATTTCAAGGAAATGGTGGTTATCTCTATAGTTCTACATAATTTTGTATGTCTGTACTATTTCTTGATTTATTAGTTTTGAAGGTTGTATAGAGTGAGGAATTCAGTGCATTTTTAGTACTGTATTTCTCTCTTCCTCTGTTCCTGCAAGCCATACTAAAATTTTCTGAATTTATTGTTAGTAAAGTGTTAATGGTGGGGTACAGTTGTGGGTGTCTAGTTGTTGACTGTAAAACTTTGCTATATGAAATTTTCATTCAAAAAACAAAAATACTAAGGAAATCTTTTATTATTTATCACATGTATTTCTTGACTAGCCAGCTTTAAATGGTGTCCTTGGCTCAGTAAAGAAGGATATGCTATCTCTACATTTCTTCTGCCATTTCCCCTACAGGCTCCATACCCTCTTCCCAGCCTTTTACATAGCAAGAACATTCTGTCTCCTAATTAGTATCATTAAATCTCTGTGTGTTTGTAGGTTAATTCTTAAAGTTGAAAACCAGTCAGCATTTAAAATACTAGGCTCGAATATTTATCATGTACTGGAAAACCAGGTAGTGCATCTAGAGGTAGAAGAGAAGGAAATTCAGGCTTACATGATTTAATTTATAATCTGTGACAGGCAATATTACTTTAAAAGAAAAAAAAAAAAAATAGGGATTTCCCAGGTGGGCCAGTGGTTAATTAAGACTCTGCTCTTCCAATGCAAGGGACTTGGATTTGATCCCTGGTCAGGGAATTAAGATCCCACATGCCATGTGGTGTGACAAAAAAAAAATTAAAGGAAATCTAGAAGGAGTAAGTTGGCGCAGTGGTAAAGAATCCACCTGCCAGTGCAGGAGACGGAAGAGACGTGGGTTTGATCCCTGGGTCGGGAAAATCCTATGGAGAAGGAAATGGCAACTCACTTCAGTATTCTTGCCTGGAAAATTCCATAGACAGAGGAGACTGGCAGGCTATAGTCCATGGGGTCGAATAGAGTCAGATACGACTGACTGAGCACACAGTCACTATAGTTTTTTACTCCTAAAATGATCTTAACTTGCTTTTATCCTCTAATCCGGCTTCTCAAGTCTACAGATTGTTGTAGAGAATTCATTTTCTTCTTAAAGACAGAAGGCATGGCGGTTAAGAGTTTTGGCTCTGGAGCCACACTGTGTTCACATTCCCAGTTTTGTCCCTTAGCAGCTCTGAGGCTTTGGGCACATGAGTTAAGCTCCAAGAAAGAGGACAGTAGTACAGCCTGCCTCAGAAGGTTGTCGCAGTCGTTAATAGCTTGAAGCACATGATGGATTAGAATAGGCTCACACATCACAGAAAGTGCCCGGTAAGCTTTAGTCATGACTATTCCTGTCCTTCTGACTTAACATTTCCCGTTCAGACTTGGTTGCCTTCTGGTCTGGCTTTACTCTCAGGTGAGCTCCCTGCTTCTTGAAGCCTTTTTCTCGTTTCGTATGTTCCCTTTTCTCTGGCTGGAGCATTTCCTGTGATTCTGTCTGGCGCTGAAGTTTTATATATTCTATCATCTCCATGCTCACCTTTTTCTTCCAGCTTTTCTTATTGACTTTGAAATTTTCATCAATTATATTTTCTATTTCCAAAATATCTTTTTGTGCTTTGTTTTATCTTACTCATAGCAGTTCAGAGTTTTGAGTTACGGGGAAAGGAAGTGGAGTTGGTTGGTGGGCTTGAGCAAATTAATGGGCTGCCTTGTCCTTAGTTTTAGATTTCAGGGATTCATCAGAGTTTTGACAGCATTCACAAAGAGGAGAATATAGCATGTATTTTTCTCAGATGTATTTTGTTCCATAGAAGAATTTTAGAGTGAAACTAGTGTCCTGAGAGACATACTTGGAAAATGCAGCCTTTTAGAATTAAAAAAAAAAAAAAAGATGTATATGTTAAAGATCAGTGATAACACATAATAAAAAAAGGTGAGAATATTAGATATATCTGTTAGTATAATAAATGGGTTAAACTCACTTAGAAAAAGAGCCTCCTCTGGATTAACACAGAAAACAAAATACATAAGCTGCATAAAAGCATAATATTCAGATGGTAGTTTGATTTTTAAAATTAAGTTGGTTAAAGTTGTGAATAATAAAAATCTAGTTCTAAAGAAAGCTTTCAAGTTCAACATCAAGTCCAGTTCTTATAAGTCTTTGTGTGTGCTGTGCTCATGTGTAATTATTCTTAAAAATATAGTGATTCTTAAGTCCTTATATACATCCCTAAACATTCACACAGTCTCTCTTGTGTGTGTGTGTGTGTAAATGCACACTGTCAATTACACACTTTAAATTAGAATCATGAGGCTGCTCTGTAATTCTTGGAAGATTCAGTTCTCTTAAACATTAAAATAGCTCCAAAATACAGGTATTTCTTAATTTATAATTCTATTGCTACTTGTTCATTTATACTACTTCTCTACTTGATTCTAAACCTTTCTTGAATTAAAAGATGTTTACTTACATGCTTTATTCCAAATAATAACTGGTATTGGAATTTTATCCCATATAATTTTGGGGTTGCGTTCTCAGTTTGACGAGGTTTTTTAACCAACAGAGATTTCCGGCAGGAACAGGATTCTTACCTAACACCGTACCAGCTGAGCACCTTTTGCTGCGATTGGGGCACAGTCTGGAGCAGCTGGATTTGCACCCATACAAAGATCATCCATGCGTGATGCTGTGTCTCACCCTTGATGTGATGATCTCTCTCTTTTGCCTTCAGCCTTACTGATAGTTTCCCTGGGCAAAGAATTCTAGGTTCAAAATCCTGGTAATCTCTTTGTGACACCGACTCCAGAACTTGAAGAAGAAAGTGGTCATGATGCCCATGTCCCTTAAATTCAAACTACATTTGATCTTGGAGCTCCTGATAGGTGTCTGAGACCTCTGTTCTAACAGCCATATCACTTGATGAGGGTTTGCACTTCTTTGGCACTTAAAATATGTAACCATTTTCCTGTATGACTCAGAAGACCTTTGACTTGATAGAACACTGCCTGCTATTCTTAAACTTTCTGTGTAGTAAAGCAGTATCTGTCTTGATAGTGAAGAAAATGTGATTTAATTGCGGCTATCTGTCTCTTATGCCTTTGACTACTGAAACAATCGTATCAGTTAAAGATACACACCACAAAGCACCTTAAATCAGACTGGACTTTCAGTATTGATAAGAATACAATTCAAGAAGAAAAAGTAGCAGTTACAAAATGAGTACACTAACTAGACAAACCGTGGAAGTAATTAAATGCAAAAGCTATTAAAACTGCCTGAAAAAACTCACATGTGAAATGAGAGACTTCAGTGTGTGTGTTCGTGAAATGGTTAAAACATTGATCTCTTCTAGACCAGAAAGAAAACCTTATTACAGTCTCTTAAGGGAAATTTTACCGGTCACAATGCAGTAAAACTGTAGGAGTAGAAATTGAAATTTTAAACAGTTAACCCATCTTGATACAGCATGGTGTGGCTGTAGCTAACTGTACTGTATTGCATGTTTGAAAGTGGCTGGGGGTGAATCATTTTATAACTGCACTGTGACCGATGGTAACCATGCTTATTGTGGTGATCACTTTACAGTGTATACAAATATCCATACATCGTTATGTTGTAAACCTGAAACGAGTGTAATGTTATCTATCAATTATATATAAAGAAAGCTGTTTGGAAATTTTGACCCAAATAGGATCTGAAAACTATGATTATGGATCATTTAGAAAAATAATAGTGAAATACTTTATATAGTTACAAATAGCAAGCTAGTTTAGTTCTCTAAAAGCTTTTATCATAAATGCAGTAAGTACTAGACATAGAAAATTAGAAAGTAAAGGACAAAAGAAATCTGGGAAAACAGGAGCGAATTTTATGTATATATGTTAATTTATTTAGTTTTGGCTGCGCTGGGTCTTTGTTGCTACGCGCGGACTTTCTCTAGTTGTGGAGAGTGGGGGCTGCTCTTTGCTGCGGTGCTCGGGCTCCTCGTTGCGGTGGCCTCTCGTGGTGGAGCACGGGCTCTAGGCTCGAGGGCTTCAGTAGTTGCAGTGCACGGGCTCAGTAGTCGTGGTGCACGGGCTTAGTTGCTCCTTGGCCTGTGAGATCTTCCTAGACCAGGGATCAAACCCCTGTGTCCTACATTGGCAGGCGGATTCTTGTCCACTGTACCACCAGGGAAGTCCAGGAGAGAGTTTTTTAAAAAGGGGCGGAAATTAATGAAGTCAATTTTGACAGCATCTGTTTCCTTGCTTCTATCCTCATCACCTGGCCCGTGACCTGGCACATGGTTCACACTCAGTATTTGTTAAATGAATATATGAAAGAACAAAAAAAAAGAAAAAAAAATCACTAGAATTGAAACATATTAGAATAGACCCTTTGTTAAAACAAGGAACTAGATAAAGCTGTAGTTAAACTAAGAAAAAAAAAACAAAACCCACAAGTACTCCAAATAAGCAATACAAGAATGTATGTAATCAGAGATGTGGTGGTTTAAAAAAATAGAATAAAAATAAAAATTTTTGATGAAATTTCCTAGGAGAAAGAAACTGCTAAATTCACGAAGTAGTGAAACACTTGGGCAGAATATTGGAAGACATCACAAAGTGACTTAAGGAAAAAACTTCAGAAAGAATCCTGAACTCAGATGATGTTAATATGCAGTTTTTCAAAGATCAGAAAAATAGATTTCTGTGCTATTTAAAGTCGTCAAATGCATCGTTTCCTAAAGATTATTAATGCATTATCAGCCCTGGGATTTCTTTGGAAGGAATGATGCTAAAGCTGAAACTCCAGTACTTTGGCCACCTCATGCGAAGAGTTGACTCATTGGAAAAGACTCTGATGCGGGGAGGGATTGGGGGCAAGAGGAGAAGGGGACAACAGAGGATAAGATGGCTGGATGGCATCACTGACTCGATGGATGTGAGTCTCAGTGAACTCTGGGAGTTGGTGATGGACAAGGAGGCCTGGCGTGCTGCGATTCATGGGGTCGCAAAGAGTCGGACACGACTGAGCGACTGATCTGATCTGATCTAATCTGATCTGACAGAGGGTGCACATAATGGTTTAGGGTATATACTGATGGCTAGTTCTTATTTTAGTAATTAAATTAAGCTGTGCTAGAAAAATCGTAAGTAGTTCATTGAATCTATGTTGCTTAGGACAAGATTAGGTTTTTTAAAAAATGAGTTAACATTTAGTTTATGCACAAAAATATTAAAGATGTAATAGGACGTGCGTGCTCAGTGGCTCAGTCATGTCTGATTCTGCGACCCCATGGACTGTAGCCCACCAGGCTCCTCTGTCTGGGATTTCCCAGGCAAGAATACTAGAGTGGGTTGCCAGTTCCCTCTCCAGAGGATCTTCCTGATTCAGGGATCAAACCCAGGTGTCCTGCATTGGCAGGTGGGTTCTTTACTGCTGAGCTACCAGGGAAGCCCCAGGTAATAGGACAGGTAAATACAAATATAGCCAAAATTGTAAAGTGTTAGTCACCCAGTCATGTCCGACTCTTTGTGATCCCATGGACTGTAGCCCACCAAGGTCCTCTTGTCCAGTCAAGAATACTGGAGAGGGTTGACATTTCCGTCTCCAAAAATTGTAAAGGTGATACTCAAATAATAGAAACTTGAAAAACACTCCAGAAGACAAAAGATGGAGGACTCTGCAGTTTATTTTAACAGAGGCAGAGCTAATACTATTAACACTGTTCCTGATACTAAAGCCTTTCAGAGACAGAGGGGAAAGAAAGCCAGGGGACAGTGTGGCAGTGCACACGTCCTGACTGAAAGATAAGCTACATTTACTCCAGTGAGGCCTTTTCAAAATATTACACTCACTGGTTACAAAAAAAATGGTTCATTCCAAAATGCAATAATATTATTATATAAATTTACAACATCGGTACATTTAAAGAGAAGAAATTCATCTTACTGTATATATCAGTAGTGCATTTAATAACACTTAACATCTACCTCATAAACAGTTAATAGGAATGAATGGATTCTTTCAAAGATAATAAAATGGTCTGAAAGCCGCATACACCACGTTTAACAGGAAACTAAAAACACTCCTGCAGAGGTCAGGAAAAAACAGGTGCCCACAGAGGATATTGTTTTCAGATAGACTAGCCAAGGCAGTAAGATTTTTTTTTAATGTTTATTTTAAAAATGAGTCAAAATTAGCATTATTTATAGACTGTGGCCTTCCTAGGTGGCAATAGTGGTAGAACCCACTTGCCAGTGCAGGAGACATAAGAGACCTGGATTCAATCCCTGGGTTGGGAAGATCCCCTGGAGGAGGGAATGACAACCCACTCCAGTATTTTTGCCTGGAGAATCCCAAGGACATGGGAGCCTGGCTGGCTATAGTCCATGGGGTCGCAAAGAGTTGGATGTGACTGAGGCGATTTGGCATGCACGTGTAGAGACTGTAAATCTCCTGTTAGAATAGTTAAGAAGATCAACTGAAAAACTGTTAGAACTAGTGAGAATGCAGTAACCGGCTTGGCAATACATATGTGTATTCCTATATGTTTGAACGTGCATATATATGCATGCATGTGTGTTTGTAGATGTGTGTAGAACAGTAGCTTTAATTGATCACCAGAAACAAGGGTTAGTTTATTAAAAGGTCACATTCTCAGCGTGACCACAGTGGATGAAGCCTGGGGAAAATGGGGTGTGTGAGGCCGTCTTTGATTAGCTGTGAGCTTCCCATGCAGAGCTGGACGCCCGAGATCACGAGATGGATGTACCCTGTTATACAGAGGAATTATCCTTTGTATGTTTTGGATTTTTAAAGTCAGAAATAGTTGCTGAATTTTGTAAAATGCCTCTTAGGCCTCCCTCTCGAGATTATGATTTCTCTTTTTAGGCATAGTGATGTGATGGATTTGAAATGTTTCACTGTATAATGGAATTTTCAATCAGGTTTTTCTAAATCCTCCTTTTGGAAAATAATTTTTTAACATGAAAGGTGAACTTTCAGTTACAGTTTTTCTTGGTCTCTTGTTGCTTTGTATGTAAAAACGAAAAAAAGGAGGTGTGTGTGCAAGGTTTATACTACCTTTAACATTCTGTGACTTTGGTAGACTTTTAAATAACTTTCTCATTCAGAGAAGAGTTTGGGCGCAGAGGAGACTGGGCTTTCACGTGGGGAGTGTGTTACCTGAATGTGCTTTAGATATAAGAGTTCTAGTCTGTTGAATCTTATTTTACTTTCTCTAAGTGTTGATATGGCTCCAGTTAGCTGAGACCAGCCTGAATAGTGTTATCATAGAAGCAGCATTAAAACAACGGAGAATTTCGAAGGTTTCAGCATGTCCTTACGAAGACCTTGATGGCAGCTGTCCCTTGTATTACCAGGGAATTTTTGAATTCTTGAGAGACAGTAGGTTTGATATTTCAAAATTAATGTGGTTGGCCAAATATTTAAAAGTGAGATTAAAACAATCATTTAATGTTATGAAATTCAGAAAAGCTTGTTTCACAGAGTTTTCCGCATTCCAGGCCACTAGAGAGATAACCCCGATATCCTGGGCTGGGGACTCCCTGCAGGAGCTGAGGTCATCACCCCTCACCCACGCTCTCCTTCTCTGCCTGTCACCAGACCACCCCCAGGTCATAACTCTGATCTTTTCATAAAAGCTTTCTTTCCAGTGCCCTTCTGCTTCTGCTCATTTAAAAAACCCTTGCTCTGTTTCTCTAGAAAAACTAGTCTTTTCTTCTTCACTCTTTGTCCTCCCTCATCTCCAGCTGCTTGTTCCAAATTAAACCTAATTACAGATGAGCGTTAAGATTAGGGGTTACGATCAACCTGGAAAGTAAAGTTGTAAGTTTTGACCTGAAACTCCATTCAGCAAGAAACCAGTGCCAGCCACCTCCAGAGCCCTTGAAAATCCCCTTTGTTTTATCTGCCAGAGAATTCATCTCCTTCCTCTAATTGGTCCTGCTTTTCTCTCTGGCCGCGGCAGCCACGTTAAAAACAAAATGAAAAAACTTGGAAGGTTAAATTATCAGCAGTCTAACCTTCTCTTCTGATTTATAAACAGATAAACAGAGAGCCTATTCACAGGCTCATGTGGGCATTGAACTGTTAGGAAAATTATCTGTTTATAGTTATATTTTGGTCTCTTCTGCTCTCATTTCAATCTGAGAACATTACAGTGTGCCACAGTTGTTTGGAATGACATGCTTGCAAGCTGGACCAGAGATGTGGTAGAATGGTGTCTTTGTGCAGGTTAACAACGTGGGGGGACTGTGTGCCTTTGTGTGTGTTGTGTTTGTGTGTGCCCCTCACAACTTCCCTGACATCTAATCTTCTGTGGCTTTCTGCTTTTGTGCTTTATGCCTTGGTGGGGACTTTCAATCAGTCATTGTAGGTGATTAAAAAAAGAAAAAATGCAAATGAATGGATAACAGTGATTCCATTTTAATGTAATCTGTACATTAAAATGGAGAAGGAAATGGCAACCCACTCCAGTGTTCTTCCCTGGAGAATCCCGTGTACAGAGGAGCCTGGTGGGCTGCTGTCCATGGGGTCGCACAGAGTCGGACACAACTGAAGCGACTTAACAGCACCAGCAGTATATTAAAATGACCTCTTCCTTGTAATAAATTCTGGAATACAGAGCCTTACACTAACCATTTCAGATACAAAATCATCCTGAAAGTCTGACCAGCATGCTGTTTTTGTTTACTCAGGTCATCACTGTCCTTGTCAAATCTGTCACCAGCCTTGACTCTGGGGGGTGCCCTGGGGCTTCTCAAAAGTTGTGGTCAGTCTACATGGGGTCATATGCTGCTCACATTACAGACCGCCCTCCCCCCCACTTATCTGTTGCCGCCTATCTGTGCCCACGCGCCTGGAAACCAGTAACCAGAACTGCCAGGTGTGTCTAAACCAGAGGTGCTTCTTCTAAAAGTGGAAGAGTGTGACGTTTGGAGCACAGCTATGTGTATTAGCATCTCTGGGCATCTCTTCCTGTTAATGACACCATCTCATGAGGCTGAAGGGCTGGCAGGTGAGCTTAGCCAGCTATCAGGGCGCCCCTGTGTGTCACATGCCCTTCCTGAGTCAGGTGTGTCTTCTGTGTCCCATGACCCTCCTCCCTCTTGTCCTTGCCCTGTTCCTGGAGTGCTCCTCTAAAGGGTTCACAGCCATCCCACTGCGGTTGTGCTGTAAATCTGTCTGCCATCGCCCCTTTCACTCCTGTCACCAGCTGGTTTATTCCTGTTACCTAACTCTCAAAAGTGCCACCATGTGGAAGATAAACAATACCTTCAACCCACTCCTCATCCTCCCAGGCCCCAGCTCCTTCCCAGGGATGGGATGTCACTTCCCCAGAGGGACCTTTCCCCTCCAGCCCGGGCAGGTTCCCTTCTCCCTGGGGGTGAGATTCTTTGTCTGGCTGCTGAACGCCTCCCACGGCCAGGCTTTCGGAGAAGTAGAGAAATTTGGGCTTCTTTCCATGACAGGACGAGAGGACGGAGCAGGGCCAACCTTGGAGGAGGTGAGAGAGGAGAGGTTTAGGTGGCTGGGCGCCAGGGGGCGGGGTGAGACGGAGGAGCAGAAAGGGCAGACGGAACATGGGGACATGGTCTGTGGGGGCCACTGATGTCATGTGAGTTGTCCCTCTATGAGAGGATTCTAATCCCCTCTCCCCGGTGAGGCTGTTGGATCAGATGTGAGGGTTTAGAAATGAGACTGGAGTGGGCACGAGGCAGGGAGAGACTTCCCAGAGGTTGGTTACACACAGATCAAGTGAAATAAACTGCATCTTTTCTCAGTCATCAGTCAGGATGAGAGACAAAGCCCTGGATTCAGAGACAGACACCGGAGGTCCATTGGTCCTCGCTTGACCTCAGTGGGTTTTCACGTTGGTGAAATGAGGGCCTGGACTGTCTCCATGATGTCCCTTCCACCTTTTAAGAGTGCAGGATTCCATGGAAAGCTTGCATTTTGTGTTTCTAGGGTACTTTTTTTGTCCCCACTTGCAGGCCAGAAAGGAAAACTTCCAAATAAGGGTGTATGAGCTACTCTGGGAAACAATAAGTAAAATACAAGTCTAGCCTTTGCCCTGGCATGAAAAGAATGCAGACTGCCGACTGACCTAGAGGTTTCTGTTTCATTTCATATTTAGGTGAAGTGGTCAGCTTTGACCATTACTCCCAAAGAAGTTTCTTTTCTTTTTTTTTTCCAAAGAAGTTTCTATTTAGACTCTAGGGATGTTTGTGTAGCATGGAGTGGGTTATGTTATCCTCAAGAGCCGTGTGGTCACTTTTATCTGTGAAGCTGCCCCACTCCATTGTATATGTACCAGGAGCAGTGCCTGGAAACCAAATTTAGAAAAATTAGTCTAGGCCCACAAATGTTGACAGTAGACATTTAGTCAACACCCCTATCTGATTCTGTCACAGGCGTCACTGGGTCACGTCCTCACAGTGCCGGCGTCTAAACAGAAGGAGTGGTTCAGTAATCGTGGTGATTGAATTCACTGGATAGCGCCTGACATCGCTCAGACAGACGGGTCAGGATCACATCCAAGGTGGAAAAGCCTGCCATATAGAGGGGATGAACAAAGCTGAGTGCAGAGCTGTGTGTGTGCTGATCTCGTCTGTGTGGAAGTGCTGACTGGAGGACCAGCCTCCTTCTCTCACGGCACATCTGGATGTTACAGGCTGGGGCCTGAGCACTACACGTGCTGTTTCCCTCGCTCACTCTGGCTCCTTTCTGACATCTTTTTATCTGTGTGGATCTCTTGGCAGTTGAGTTTTTGATTTCAGTTTTTTTTTGATAAAATAGACTTATTGAAATAAGATAAATAAGAAAGATTATTTTAAGATACAATAATCTTAATGGAGTGGGTTGCCATTTCCTCCTTCAGGGGATCTTCCCAATCCTCGGATTGAACCCGCCTCTCCTGTATTGGCAGGCAGATTCTTTGCCATTAAGATACCTGGGATGCCCTAAGAAAGATTATTTTAAGATAAAATAATTAAACGAATATACTACACATGTATCATGAGGTTATGGATTATTCTGGTTGCTTCCTGGGGAAACTGGCCTTGATCTGGTCAGAGATTTGTGGGCAGCAGGTTTCTGGGGTGGGTCCCTGTGAGAACAGTACCTGTGAGGGAGCGCATGGGGTGTGATGCAGTCACAGCCGCTATCCATCTGTCCATCAGTCCCGAGGGAGCTGGAGCTGGGACATCCTCACACAAGTCCTGCATTGAGATGGGGGGCAGACCTTTGTGTATCCTTCCTCAGCCAGGGATGACCTCAGGGAGACTGTTTCCTGGGTTCTCCAGCAGTCTTTCATTTCCTTTACAAATGCTGCCCTGAGGCAGCACGCTTATGTCCTGAAAGCAGCCCAAGAGTCACCCAGTGTTTTCTTCCATAAAGAGTTCCCTTTCAGGGAGTTGGCTCCACACTGACCACAGGTCCTGCCCGCACAGGGCCTGGCTGACTCGGGTGGTGAGTGCAGGGCCTGACTCACTCTGTTCCCCTGGGACATGTGTGCCTGCAGCCAGCTGGGGAGGCAGGTCATTGCTTGTCCTGTAGAGTGACAGGCCTGGTGACGTCCCAAGAGAGTAAAAAACGGACAGCTGGCCCCCGTTTCCAGCGCAGAGGTCCCAAAATGCATGCCTGGGATTTCTGAGTGATAGGTTGAGGAGGTCTTTTCTTATTCGTGATGAGCTGTTTCTACTGCACCAGAGTTTAGGGTGATATGGTGACTTGGGGGCTGGGCTGGTGGCAGAGGAAACAACTAGGAGTCAGAGGGACCCTCAGTCCCAGCGGGATCCCTGGGGTGGAGGGGCTTGAGGGGGTTTCACCACCAGTAGCCAGTGATTCTCAGAACCTCCATAGACTCCTCACCCTGGGATGCGGAGCTGCTGGGTCTCCAGGGGCATCAAGGTGCTAGAGGGTGTGGCCTGGATGGGGTGTCTCTCCCATGCAACTGTTGTGAGTTGTGTCGTCCACAATAAACTAGTGATCTCGGCAGGAAACTGCTGAGTGTGTGAGCCATCTTAGAAGTTAGTTATCAGAGCTGGGATGGGGGCTGTGGGACCCCCCAGGGCTTATACCCAGTTGGTCAGAAGTACAGGTGACAACCTGGGACTTGTGACAGCGCCTTGGGAGTGGGGGTGATCTTGGGGACAGAGTCCTTAACCTGTGGATCCTGGGTTAAGTCCAGGTAGGTAGGGCAGAATTGAGCTGTCTGCACCCAGATGGCTGAGAGAACCAGCTGGAGTGGAGGACCCATCCACGGGGGTGGCAGTGAGGAAGCAGGGTTGGTTTGTTCTGGCCCAGGGCCTCCCCTCCTCCCCATCTCGTGGCCCCCACCCCGTCCTCCAGGTCAGCCTGGCACCTTTGCTGTGGACGCTGCACCCCTGCCTGGAGCCCCTGAGAAGATGAGGGAGCTCCCAGATCAGCCTGTTCATTCCTGGGCACCTACCTCCACCTCTGCTCTTGCCATGGGTCTGCAGCACTTGGCGGCACACCGGTGGTCCTTGTAGCTGGTGATGCCTGAGGCTGGCTCACCCTGTTCATATCTCAGGGTAAACTTCTTCTTGGCTGTCTTCTGCCATCTGGCTTTAACTACCACACCTATGTTGGGTCTTTCTGATCTTCCTCCATATCTCTTAATTTTAAAACACTTGTGTTCACATCATCCCCCTTTTCTCAGAATTCTGAGTTAGTTTCCTTATTTGGTCTTCTGACTTGTGGACTGACTGCCGTGCATCCATGTTTAGCATCTGAAAGCAGTCTTTCCTGATGCCGAGTTTTCCCCTTTGATGAAGGTGTTTTTCTTTCACGTCTTACTGAAAACATGAATGGGAGACTTTGCAAAGCTGTGTTTACTCCACTGGCCTTGCCTCCTGTCTAGGAACCATGACCGATTTGCTCCTGGAAGGTCAGTGCTGTGTCAGTGCTGCCTCTGGCCTCTGGTCACCTACCTCCCTTCCACCAGTTTTCCTCACCAAGAAGAATGCTTCTTACAGGTCCTGGGACTTGTCTGACCACTGTCAGCACAGGTCCTTGTGTAGAGAGTGTACTCTCGACTGATGGACATGGCATACAGACAGGGCAGGGCTGAGAGAAAGGGTCGGAGGCTAGGAAGGATAGACCCCAGGCAGTGTCCCCACAGCCTTCAGATGCCCCTTCTGCATCTGGCCATCGGGTGTTTGTGCAGGTGTGAATCAGACCGTGCAGAAACAGAAGCCCCAAGCTTGGCACATCGAATAGTGAATAGTCCTTTAATAAGTTCAGCCCTATTTAAACTATTTTTAGTCCTTGTGGCTCATGCAAATGTACAGATTCCTACAGGTCTCTCAGTGTATCCGCTGTTTCTTCTTAATATTTACCAGCACTGGCTCTGGAGGAGAATTCCTGCATTCTTATCCTGGCTTCCCTGTTCACCAGCTGGGCAGTCCTGCGCCACTTGCTTCATTTTTTGTTTTCCTTCTCTATGAAATGGGGATAATATAATAGCACTCCTTAAAGGAATTCTTGGGCTTCCCACGTGGCCCTAGTGATAAATAACCTGCCTGCTAATGCAGGAGACATAATAGACTCGGGTTTGATCCCTGGATTAGGAAGATCCCCTGGAGGAGGGCATGGCAATCCACTCCAGTATTCTTGCCTGGGAAGTCCCACGGACAGAGGAGCCTAGCAGGCTACAGTCCATGGGGTCTCAAAGAGTCGGACAGGACTGAAGCAACTTAGCACACACGCACACACAAAGGAATTCTCAGAACAAGGTAATGTTCTTACAACAATGCCTGGAAGGGAATGAGTTCTCAAAAAATGTTAATGACTGTATAATTAGCAATAACCGTTAATGTTGTGGTGAATGTTGACCCCTTCTCCTTCTCTTTCTCCTCCTGCCTCTCATTTTTCTAGCTTTTTTTTCTGTCATTTTCCTTGAGGTAGACAACGTTTCATTTATCTTCAGGTGTTGTCACAGTGCGTGCTCTGCCTTCCTGACCCCACCTCCCATCCCCTCCTGAGCCTGCCCTGAGGTGCTTTCAGTGTAGTCAGGTGTGTATTAGTTTCGTGTTGCTGCTCTAACAAATCCACACACTTACTGGCTTGAAAGAGCACAGCTTTACTTCCCTACAGTTCTAGAGTTAGACTTTTAAAATCGAGGTGCTGGCCAGGCTCCTTTCCTTCTGGTGTTTTCAGGGCAAATCTATTTCCTTGCCTTTTCTAGCTTCTAAAGGTCGCCTGCAGTTTTCCTCCATCTTCAGTGTTCATCCTCCAACCTCTGGCTCTTTGGTCACATCATCCTTTTCCTGTCTTTGACTCTCCTGCCTCCCTCTTATGAGACCTTTGTGATTATATTGAGCCCCCTAGACATTGGGCTTCCCGTGTGGCTCAGCTGGTATTGGGTTCAATCCCTGGGTTGGGAAGATCCCCTGGAGAAGGGAAAGGCTACCTACTCCAATATTCAGGCCTGGAGAATTCCATGGACTGTATAGTTCACGGGGTTGCAGAGAGTTAGACACGACTGAGTGACTCTCGTTTTCACTTCACTCTCAGACCATCCATGATAATCTCAAGTCAGGACCCTTAATTCAATCACTTCCGCAGAGCCCCTTTGCCAGGTAACATGTTCCCACGTCCCAGGGCATCACTCAGGCTGCCACAGAGAGGAGGTTGACATGTGGTCAGCCTGATGCTAACGTGCTTCCTCCACAGGGCTGCCCTGAGCCAAGGGGTGCGGAACCCACACCAGGAGGCAGCATTTCTCCTGGGAGCTCTGGGGAAGGGTTTGAAGAGGGTCCTTCAAGGGAGTCTTACAGGTTGAAGAGGCCTTTGCTGGGGGCGGAGAGGGCTTTTCGGCAGAAGAAAAAGCACCTGCCAAGAGGTGGAGCTGTGCGAGAATTCAGCAGCAGTTGAGGACTAGTTAGATCTTTGATGTTGCTGGAGCGTTAAGAAGGGCTGGTGGACAAATATGTGTGAAAGGACAGTGCACTTCCTGTGACAACAGGTCTAGAAGGTGTCTGGGGAGGAGAGGGGAGTCAGTGCAGCTGTCGCGGTGGTTTCTTTACTATAAGTATTTTGTCTGATTGCATAAGTAATATGTGCTCATTTTATAGAAATGAAAAAACTAAAGAAACACACCCAGAAAATAAAAATGACTCATAATCCTGCCACTTGGAGATCACAACGCTTGACATTTCTGTGAGGCGTGGTTACTGAGCCTTTTTTACACGGACTTTCACATAGTTAAACCATATTGTGTATTCAGGTTCATATCATGATTTCTTTAAGAGTATCATAGGGCTTCTTTAGATCACTGAATATTCCTGAATTTTCTTAACATCTCTGTAGTAGTCTATTGTATGTATTACTATAGTATTTTTGGTCTTCCTATTGTTGAATCCAGTATTTTTCTTTCTCTATTTTAAACAATTCAAATACATAAGTCTGTGTTTAAGTTTCTGAATATGTCCTTAGGCCAAATTCTAGATAGATATTTCTCAGTCGCTCAGTCATGTCCGACTCTTTGTGACCCCCATGGACTGTAGCGCACCAGGCTTCCCTGTCCATCACCAACTCCCAGACCTTGCTCAAACTCATGTCCATCGAGTTGGTGATGCCATCCAACCATCTCATCCTCTGTCGTCCCCTTCTCCTCCTGCCTTCAATCTTGTCCAACATCAGGGTCTTTTCCAGTGAGTCAGTTCTTCGCATCAGGTGGCCAAAACATTGGAGCTTCAGCTTCAGCATCAGTCCTTCCAGTGAATATTCAAGATTTACTTGGCCAAAATATAAGATCATTTGTAAACCTCTTGATTTGTAAGCGTCTTCTGTGTTCTTTTTGGAAGAGTTATAAAATACAGTTGTGTCAGAAAGTATTGTTCTCATGGTAGCCTTGCCAGTGTCAATATGATCCTAAATGATTTTCCCTAACTAGGCAAAAAAAGTATTTCATTGTTTTAATTTGCATATCTATTGAATTTCATGTATTTATTGGTCATTTTTTTCCTGTGATTTGTCTGTTCCTCTCTTTTCTCAATTTTCTATTAGAGTTTTAAATAGTTTTTTGTTTCTTTTCTGGTATGTTAACACTACCAATCCATTTCCCTTACAGATAGTTTGTCCATTTTTTTTCGTAGAGTATTCAGTTATTCAGGGTTTTTTTTGAAATATAGAAGTCTAAGACTGTTAGGAAGCAGATTTATTTTTTCTGTTGTGATTTCTTACATTGTTTCTAGTCTTAGAAGTATTTTTCCTTCCCAAAGGTCAGATGTTTTGGGGTTTCATGTTCCCACTTTTTAATATTTATGTCTTTAATCCATTTGGAATGTACTTTAACATATGACATAGGAAAATGTATTTAGAATACTTGCCAATTATTCCAACAGCATTTACTGAACAAGATTTCTTTTCCTCACTGGTCTGGATTTGCCTTTTTTTGTCTCATGTTAGATGCAGTGTATCTCGGATGTATTTGCTGCTCTCAGTATTCTGTTCATTGATTGTATGACTTAAATTGTTGTAGCCCTACAGTACTTAATATCTGGCAAATCAAGTTTTCTTCATTGTAATTTTTAAAATTTTTCTTGTTTATTCTTTCAAATGAGTATTTGAGTTACTTTTTTTTGGTTTTCAAAAGTCCAATTTGAATTTCAGTGAAATTGCAGTCCTCTGGGAGGGAATTAGCACATTTTCCAGGGTAGAGATTTTCCTTCTAGAAATGTGATAAATGTCTTCATTAATTATTTTTTGGACTATCTAGTAAAAAATTTAACTTCCTTCCTGTAAAGGGAGAAATAAATTCAAGGCGCTATATGAAGAGAGTGATTGGGAAAATGGTGCTGTCGAGAAAGAGAGAGAGATGCCAAAACCAGAGGAGTTAGGAGGAGGGTGTGAGAGACACAGGAATAATTCACTTTTGGGGATTTTGAGGTTTAGCCCATAGGCACATCTGAATGGATCTGCTGTCTTCTGTGGAGCTTCCATTGATGTGTGGTGGGGAAGTGGTTGCTGGGTCAAAGGAGAAGGTCTAAATACTTCCCACCCAACCCCCTAGGACACTTCCTTTCCACCGGGTGGTGGTGGACACCGTAATAGCATCTTCCACAGTTCGTTGTACAAAGAGTGCGTTCGCTGTCATCTCTGTGTCACTGCCCCCTGGCATCATAGAGTCCTTTCTCCTCTTCACAGCTCTCTCAGGATGATACTTTTCAAGATGACTGGTGAGTCAAGCTCTCCCTTGATTCTGAAATGCTGGTGTCTTCTTTGCTGATTTCTTACATGCTGCTGATTTCACTGGGCTTGTAGCTTCATCTGTCTGCTCCACTTCTTCATCTATAAGTCCAGCTCTCAGTCGAGATGACCTGCCTTTGAGCTCTCACTGGTCTGCCCTTAGCACCCCACCTAGTTGTGATCCCTTCCTTGACCGCCTTCCTGACCCCCTGGGCTGGACACAGTGTCCATCCGTGTTCCCAGGGCTCTGTTTGCTGCACTGTATCGAAACCACCTCCTTGGCTGTCTGTCACATAAGTTCCTACATCAGTACCTTGTACCATAGTGCTTGGCACATACATGTTCTTCGGGAAAGCTTTGTTAAATGCAAGTACAGATCTGAGCTGCATTCATGCCAGGATGTAGATGTGGAGAAATTACACAGGTGGTGGAGATATTAGAACTGGGGATTAATATTTGGGAATCATTATGTGGCATGTCTGCTGGAAGCTTCAGAGGCAGTTATGGAAAAAGTGCTGAAAGGGAGGAGTGGAGTCTGCACTGCCCCCGCCCACCTTCCCCCACTCCCGGCCCCGCCCATCTCCAGGTGAACCTTATTTACCTCTGAAGGTGGAGACGGTGTGGCCCAGGCCTGGTCGAGTCCTCTCCCAATGGTCAGGACAGAAGCAGTTTTCAGCACAAGGAAATGTGTCAGGTGGAACAGCTTCCCCCCCCACTTCAGTCTTGAAGGGCCCTAGTCCCACAGATCCCAGGAGCCTGGAACAGGAGGAGCTGGCAGTTGGGAAGGACTGCGTCTCCTCTGTTTATTTTCAGAGACCTGTGCTCAGACAGAAATGTTCCCCGAGGCTGGGTGGAGGGCATCTTGGTATGCCAGGCCATTCACAGCTCTGTGTGATGATATCCACTGCCCAAGAAATGTGGCTGTGTTTGGGTGTTGGGGGGCCAAACCCTTATTTTACAGAAAACAGTTTTGATCCGCTTTCAGAGAGATTTAATAACTTGAGCTGGAGAACTCTAGCTGAATGTTTAGAATAAACAGACAGAAGAAAACGTTCACCAAAAATGACAGCTCTCGAAGAGTTAGTATTTCTAATGAACCTTTTACAAGATGAAATACAAAGGATTGCAGCCCCTACTGAGAGCTGAGTTAGTTTTCTGGGAGGAGTATCTTGTAAACACAAAGATGTTGACATCATGAGCTTAAGAAGGGAAGATGCTTGAGGTCCATCCAGGAAATCTAATTACTGGACACTAGGATTTCTAACAGGAAAAAGAACAGGTGGAGGAGACCTCACTAAATAAAAGGAGGAGGCCTTTGGAGCTGAAGATGATCTTAGACGTCAGAGGAAGGGGGCTCACAGAAATCTGGAAGAAGACATAGCTCAGTGGCTAGGCTGCAGCAATAAAGATAAAAATGCTCCAGGCTTCTCGACAGGAAGACCAGTCCACCTTTGAGGAGTGAGGAGGTGACACTGGGAAGCTAGTCAGAGTCACATCTGTAGGGACCGTTGACTCTGAAGAGCTCTGAGTCTCTGTACCAGCCCTGTCCACCTGGGTTCAGCCTTGTAGGCCCTGGAAGGTGCTTTTGGTAGCTTGAGAAAGAAGATGAGTTCTTAAAGGCTATTGAGTTGTTATGGAATAGTCCCAAGGGCTGATGAGCAAGGCTTGGGGATGCTGCAGCTAGGAACAGTGCCTGTAATCGCAGGCAGGGGTGGCTCAAGCTGGACACGCCACTGTGTGTGTGCAGGAGCGTGGTCAGTGCACCTGCCCACCAGACACTGCAGCCACCAGACACCCTGGCGCAGGGGTCACAGCGTGCACCCAAGCCACACCTGCCGGGACCTGGGTCTTGCTGCAGCCACCACAGCTGTGTAGTCCTGGCTGTGCAGCAGGAGTTCCCAAGTCAGGGTCCAGAGCAGGCGCACACAGTGGCAGGTCAGGGGGCCTCCCCGGCTACAAAAGGAAGGGTGGCAGCTGAGAAAGCAAACGTGATGTTCTCAGCTTATTTAAGGGTAGGTAGGCCCTACCTTCACTTGAACAAGAGTCATCAAGTGTGGATATCCCCAAGCATACAAGAGAAACGTTGACAAGCTGGTGGTCGGAAAGGATGCCAGGTCAGTTCCTGCCAAGATGACTCATCCCAATGACTCTGGGCCAAAGAAGGATGTTTGCAGACGTGAAGGATTTATGTCCCCTATTTGAGCAAATGCTCACATGTCCAATGAGACATGGGCATTGGATCAGTAGGAAAAGCAAGGAGGAAAGTGAAGAATTTAGGAAACAGTAGTGAGCCTGTGGAGAAGGCAATGGCACCCCACTCCAGTACTCTTGCCTGGAAAATCCCATGGACAGAGGATCCTGGTAGGCTGCAGTCCATGGGGTCGCTAGAGTCGGACACGACTGAGCGACTTCCCTTTCACTTTTCACTTTCATGCATTGGAGAAGGAAATGGCAACCCACTCCAGTGTTCTTGCCTGGAGAATCCCAGAGACGGGGCAGCCTAGTGGGCTGCCGCCATCTATGAGGTCACACAGAGTCGGACACGACTGAAGCGACTTAGCAGCAGCAGCAGTAGCAGCAGTGAGCCTGACTGTGTGGATCACAGTAAACTGTGGAAAATTCTGAAAGAGATGGGAATACCAGACCACCTGACCTGCCTCTTGAGAAACCTATATGCAGGTCAGGAAGCAACAGTTAGAACTGGACATGGAACAACAGACTGGTTCCAAATAGGAAAAGGAGTACATCAAGGCTGTATATTGTCACCCTGCTTATTTAACTTCTATGCAGAGCACATCATGAGAAACGCTGGGCTGGAAGAAGCACAAGCTAGAATCAAGATTGCCGGGAGAAATATCAGTAACCTCAGATATGCAGATGATACCACCCTTATGGCAGAAAGCGAAGAAGAGCTAAAGAGCCTCTTGATGAAAGTGAAAATGGAGAGTAAAAAAGTTGGCTTAAAGCTCAACATTCAGAAAACAAAGATCATGGCATCTGGTCCCATCACTTCATTGCAAATCGATGGGGAAACAGTGGAAACAGTGTCAGACTTTATTTTTGGGGGCTCCACAATCACTGCAGATGGTGACTGCAGCCATGAAATTAAAATACGCTTACTCCTTGGAAGGAAAATTATGACCAACCTAGATAGCATATTCAAAAGCAGAGACATTACTTTGCCAACAAAGGTCCGTCTAGTCAAGGCTATGGTTTTTCCAGTGGTCATGTATGGATGTGAGAGTTGGACTGTGAAGAAAGCTGAGCACCAAAGAATTGATGCTTTTGAACTGTGGTGTTGGAGAAGACTCTTGAGAGTCCCTTGGACTGCAAGGAGATCCAACCAGTGCATCCTAAAGGAGATCTGTCCTGGGTGTTAATTGGAAGGACTGATGTTAAAGTTGAAACTCCAGTACTTTGGCTACCTCATGTGAAGAGTTGACTCATTGGAAAAGACCCTGATGCTGGGAGTGACTGGGGGCAGGAGGAGAAGGGGACGACAGAGGATGAGATGGTTGGGTGGCATCACTGACTCGATAGACATGAGTTTGAGTGAACTCCGGGAGTTGGTGATGGACAGGGAGCCCTGGCGTGCTGCGATTCATGGGGTTGCAGAGTCGGATACGACTGACCGACCGAACTGAGCTGAAGTGAGCGTGAATCTGGCAGCAGGAAACACAAGTAGAGTATACTAACGCGGCTGAAAATGCATGAAGTGTAAAGTAGGATTCTTGAAAAGAAGGATTATTCTCTCAGGGAGAATCTAGGTAACAGCTCAGAAGTAAAAACTCTAGCCTACCTCCGCAAAATCCAGGATTGCGGCTGGGGGCGTTCAAGACGTTCAGATGTAAAACTACTGTGAAATGAATTTTGTCTTTGTTGGCATGTGATTGGGTTCATAGTTACTTAATTTTGATGAAGGTGTGGTTAGGACTGTTAACGATGGCTGGTAATCACGAACACAATAGAAAAGCTAGTATTCCCCCAATAACAGGGATTGAGTATGATAATGAGAGGTGAGCAGGCCACAGAGGAATAGCAGTATTGGAAACAATGAAACCACAGAAACAGCCTCGGTAAGTATTCTTAAGCCAAATCCATCTATTAAAAAGAGAGAGAGAGCAATATTAGTGTCAGACATAGAGGAATGCAAGAACAAAAGGGTTGAACAGGACAAAGAGTGATATTATACGATAAAAACCGTGAATACGTGACCATCTTTAATCTTTAAGCAACAAAATAGGTAGAACAAATACTGGGGATAAAAGAAGAACATAGTTTAAAAAAAAAAAAAAACATGTTATGCCAGGAGATGTTAATTATGTGTCTTTTCTAACATGAAGGGCCAGGGGGATGAGGTTGTTGATTTGGATGCCCACGGGAATAGCTCGGCAGCGTGAATATATGAGTTCCTGGTGTAAGACAGCAGAGATGACAGTATTGCAGAGGAACTGGAGAATGCATGCCTTGCCTGAAGGCATTGAGAGTCATACATTTTAAAGCACTTTGCCAGCCAAGCAAAACGTATCTGTACCTTGCAGGCTGCCAGTTTTCAAGCTCTGAAACAAAAAAAGCAAAGCATATAGGTTATAAATAACACACTGAGAAAGTGTATACATTCTTCTAGACCTGGGATTGTTTACAGAAGTTGATGATGTGCTTTCTCACAGAAAACAAATAGTCGAATATAAACATTGTGATTGTATTTGCAATAATCTGTCATCTTAACCCAATGCAATTAGTGGTTAAAAAAAAAAAGGTGATTGTTTTAAAAACTGCCTTGGAATTCAGAGACACTTTAAAAATATTCTCTGTGCCAAAAGGAAGTCAAGCCAGAAATGACAAATCATCTAGAGACAAATGGAGGGAGGAGAGTATTGTAGCAAAAAGCAGGGATTAGAACTAATGCCATACTCAGAGGAAAATGTATAATCATAGATGCTTTTATTAGTATATAAGGAAGACTGAAATTGTGTGAGTGAAATATTCAACTTATAAATGGGAAAAAATAAAAGAGAAATAAGTTAATAATGATAAAGGTTAATAATGAATGAAATAGAAAGCATAAAATGGTAAAGAAGATAAGGCCAAACACTAATTCTTTGAAAAGGCAAATAATGGAAATATCTCTGATTAAACAAAAAAAGAGGAAAAATATTTAAAATGAGTAAAGGTCTACTGCTGTAAGTATAAAAATGAAAATTTCAGTCTACATTTGAAAAACTGAAGGAAAAAGATGAATTTCCCTCAAAATATAAATTCACAAACCTATTCCTCAAAAAAAAAAAAATAGAAAACTTGAAGTGTTATCACTAGTGTTTAACATTGTTTTGGTATTAATGCAATTAAACAAAAACATCTTTTGGTTTAAATATTAAAAAGAAACAAATTAGAACTAAGAGTAAGGGAATTTGTGATTGTATGTAAGATAAATATGAAAAGAATAATAGGTTTTTTCTATATTAGCAGTAACTGATTAACCCTGGAAATTGAAAAAAATAAATCACAGGTGCCATAAAATATCTAGGAATGATTTTATCTAGAATATTATAGGCCATAAAGTAAAAAGTATTCAGTCTCATTGTTAGTTCATAAAACAAGACTTGATATAGGAACTATACTGTGTTCCAGGGTAGACAGATTTAAATATTATGAAATTATTAATCTTTCAAGCCTGGATATGAGAGTAATTTCTCCCCAGAATTATTTCTAAGGAAAAAAGGAAGCTCCTTACACTCAAACCTTACAAAACATAACATTTTTAACTGGACATATCCTTAATTACTTTGTTCTGAATAATTAGGTACTATTTGGGGAAGACAGACTAAAATAACCTCAATCTGATTTAATTCTAAATTTATAATTATAGAGGTGGCTTAGAAAAAAGGGAGACAGATTTAGTATTTATGCCATGAGATATGATCTCAGAGTTACATGTGTTATAGATTGTTGAGGCCTTGAAAAATTGTATGACAGCACAGTAGGCGGTTAGGTTGTAGACATAAACATACTCACAGGAAGAATTGTTTTTTAAGAATTGACCTGAGGGTCTTCTCTGATGATCTTCGGGCTAAGACTCTGAACTCCCTTTACAGGAGGTCTCAGTTGAATCCCTGGTCGGGGAAGTAGATCCCATATGCCACAACTAAAGATCCTGCATGCCACAACCAAGACTGGCACAGCCAGGTGTTATTTTAAAAGAATCGACCTGATATCATGCAAATATGTATTAGTATAAAATTTTCAGTGGCAGCATGGTACTGTCACTGGATTCAAAAAGCACTGAATCTCACACGGCTCTGATGGTTCTCTTGCAGATTGGAATAGATGGTTGAAAAGTAGCTCTAGTTGTGATGGAGACAGTGATACAGAACATGCTTGTGACAAATCTGGACAACCTTTTTCTTGAAATGTGAATATGGGGTCAGTTTTTCTGGATGAATATATTTTTTTGGGGATTTTCATTTCTTTGGCTGGGCAGTACAGCATGTGGGATCTTAGTTCCCCGACCAAGGATCAAACTGCTTGTCCTGTATTGGAAGCACAGAGTCTTAACCACTGGACTGCAAGGAAAGTCCCTGAATGAATATATTTTATATAATATGGTTTTAAATATGAACATAAAATAGAAGTTTAATGTATCATATGTATTATATGTATTATATAATTCAATTAGGCATTATATATAATTATAATACATTATAATACAGTATTAGAGGGTTGGGCTTCCCTGGTGGCTCAGTGCTAAAGTGAATCCCTGCCAATGCAGGAGACATGGGTTCGATCCCTGGGTCAAGAAGATCCTCTGGAGAAGGAAATGGCAACCCACTCCAGTATTGTTGCCTGGGAAATCCCATGGACAAAGGAGCCTGGCAGGCTACATTCATAGGGTCTCAAGGAGTTGGACACGACTGAGTGACTAAACAACAACATAATGCAGTAACACATATAAATATGTAAAGGACATTTTATATAGATATATGGAATAAATACTATATATTAAATATTTATAATATATGAATTAAAGGTAGGGATCTGCCTCCTTTGTCTGCAGCAATAAAAAGCTTACTCAAGTTGGTCAAGGAGCTTGTATTCTGTCTTTTTTTTTTTTTTGCTCTTTGGGACGTGGGTTTCTGTCACCTTATATTCAGAGTCACTCTACATTAGAATTAAATTTGGCTGCAAGGACAAAAGACCAGCCCCCCAAATAATAGAGGTTGATACAGTCCTGAGTTTATTTCTCATGTAACAGTCTGGGAGGGGGGATCCAGGCTGCCATGGAACGTAGGGTGCTGGGCCTTGACCCACTGTGTGAAACCCTAACCTCATGATCCCAGATTTGACACTCACATTTCAGGCATAAGGATGGAGGAAAGGGGCTTAGTTAAGGAGAGCTTCCAGAAAATACTTCGTCCATTGTCCAGAACCCAGTCACCCAGCCACACCCAGCTGCAAAGAGGTTGGAAAGCCCTACTTCTGAAGCCGTGTGCCCAGTAGAAAGTCGAGTAACTGAGGAGGAGAAAGGGAGGGAATTCTGGGGCACAGCCAGCCTCTGCTTACAGATATGTTATAATCTGGGGGGATAATGCAGGATGCCCTGTGTACCTGAGGTCAGCCTAGAAACGAACAAGGAAGAGCCAGATGCCAAAGAAGGTAGTGGTCCAGATCAACCGAAAACAGCATGATCAGCAATTAAAGGACAAAAAGGAAAGAAAAGAAAAAAGATACTGAACATCAGTTACACCGGAGAATGGACGTCAAACGCAACTGTTTTTCACCCATCCAGAAGAGTAATAGCTTCCTGTGCTACTCAGGGACTAGAGAAACAGTTACTCCCGTGCATTGGCAGTGGCAGCGTGAATGATGGCAGTTTTTTTTGGAAAGCAGTCTGGCAGTAGCTGTTGAGATTGAAAAATACACGTTTCTTCTGACAAAGCAGCTCCATTTGGGGGGTTTTGTCCTCTAGATGTAAAAGCAGCACTACTCAAGTATGCAGTGAATGTAGAAAAAGTTTGTCAATTTCAGTACTCTTTTTTTATAGTGGCCCAAATCTAGAAACAGTGAATAAATTGCAAGACATCATTCTTAGGATGTATTATATTATTAAATAGAGCAGCAAAATGTCTTCCCACTGTTCTGGAAGGCTATAAATGCTTGTATTCTAATGAGATGAAATAGAATTCACAGAAGAGTGTTTGCAGCTTTATGTCATGTGTGTGTATATCATGATCCCAAACAAGAGACTAAGCTCTTTTGTCTCCACATGAAAGAATGCATTCTTTCCATGTCTCATATTTCATGTCAATGGCTCAGGAAAGTAGGGGGTTTTGGTTATTTCAGTTTTAGAAAGAGCGTTGTTATCTCTGTATGCCCTTGCATGTGTTAATAGTGAGGAAGTGGGACCATCTTGTCCAGGAAAGTGCAAGCCACCCAGAGTTGTGTGCCTAGCAGAATGGACTTTACCAGTGTCTTCGTTGTGCCTTAGGGACTACCAGACCGTCAGGAAGCTGGTTGTTGGCTTCACGTCTAGGTGGCACAGTGAACAGTTTAGGGAACAGGCGCACAGTTGGTGTGTTCCTCTTCATAAGATGCAGCTCTGTTTCGTCTACCTGCTGGGGTGCTCCGACCACTAGATACAACAGAGGTGATGCCGTGTGACCTCTGTGGCTGGGCTACAAGAAGTAGTGAAGGTCCCTTGTTTTCAGAAACAGGGATGCTGGGAAACCTGAGCCCACCATGCTGAGAGGCTATACCCTATCGGGACTCCCACCAGACCCAGCCGAGCTCCCCACTGCTGGGCCATGGGATTGAGCCAGCCCAGCCTCAGCCACCACCCCTCCTGAGTTCCTGCCCCACAGAACCACAAAGTATAACGGTTGTCTAAAGCATTGAAGTTATGGGAGACTTGTCCTGAAACAGTGGCACAAGCTAGAATCAAGATGCTGGGAGAAATACCAACAACCTCAGATATGCAGTCAGATATGCAGATGATACCACCCTAATGGCAGAAAGTGAGGAGGACCTAAAGAGCCTCTTGATGAGAGTGAGAGAGGAGAATGAAAAAACTCAACATTAAAAAACTAAGATCATGGCATTCAGTCCCATCACTTCATGGCAAATAGATGGAGAAAAAGTGGAAATGGTGAATTTGTATTTTCTTGGACTCCAAAATCACTTTGAACAGTGACTACAGCCATGAAATTAAAATACTTGCTCCTTGGAAGGAAAGCTATGACAAACCTAGACAGTGTATTAAAAAGCAGAGACATCCCTTTGCTGACACATGTCTGATAGTCAAAGCTATGATTTTTCCAGTAGTCATGTATGAATGTGAGAGTTGGACCATAAAGAAGGCTGAAGACTGAAGAATTGATGCTTTTGAACTGTGGTGCTGGAGAAGACTCTTGAGAGTCCCTTGGACTGCACGGAGATCAACCAGTCCATTCTAAAGGAAATCGACCCTGAATATTCATTGGAAGGACTGATGCTGAAGCTGAATCTCCAGTACTTTGGCCACCTGATAGCCAAAGAATTGACTCCTTGGAAAAGACTCTGATGCTGGGAAAGATTGAAAGCAGGAGGAGAAGGAGGGGACAGAGAATGAGATGGTTGGATGGCATCACTGACTCAGTGGACATGAGTTTGAGCAAGCTCCAGGAGTTGGTGATGGACAGGGAAGCCTGGCCTTCTGCAGTCCATGGGGTTGCAAAGAGTCAGACACAACTTAGTGACTGAACAACAACAAAGTATTAAAGTTATGGGAAGACTGGTCCTGAAACAGCAGTAACTGCAGCATGAGGGTTTGGTAAATAATAGCATAACTGTGACAGTGGTCATACTCTCAGGGCACATGAACCATCCTGGATCTGATCCCAGCTATGTGTTGGATGCAGGTAAGTGAAATCGCTCAGTTGTGTCTGATTCTTTGTGACCCCATGGACTGTAGCCCACCAGGCTCCTAAGTCCATGGAATTCTCTAGGCAGGACTACTAGAGTAAATTGCCATTTCCTTCTCCAGGGAATCTTCCCGACTCTGAGATCGAACCTGGGTCTCCTGTATTGCAGGCAGATTCTTTACCATCTGAGCCACAGGGGAAGCCTGCATGTAGGTAAACCATTAGTAAACAAGAAAGGTTTGCCTAGTTATAATCAGAACTCTTAACTATCCCATTTGGTCTTTTTTTATTTAATATTTTATTTTTAAGTATTATGTATGCATAATACTTAAAAATACTCATGCATATGTGCTGAGTTGTTTCAGTCATGTCCATCTCTTTGTGATTCCATAGACTGTACCCCTCCAGGCCCTTCTGTCCATGGGGTTTCCCAGGCAAGAATACTGGGGTGGGTTGCCATCTCCTCCTCCAGGGGATCTTCCCAACCCAGGGATTGAACCCTGATCTTCTGCATTGGCAGGTGTATTCTTTAGCACTGCATCACCTGAGAAACCCAGTGTTATGTATATGTATTATATATTACACATTATATGCACTAAAATGTATGGCAAACAGTATACATTTTAAAAAGTTTTATTGAAGTATAGTTGATTTACAGTTTTGTTAATTTCTGCTATACTGCAAACTGACTTAGTTATACATATATATATTCTTTTCATATTCTTTTCCACTATGACTTATCCCAGGATATTAACTATATTAATAATAGTTTCCTGTGCTATACAGTAGGACTTTGTTGCTTATCCACCCTATATGTAGTAGTTTGCCTCTGCCAGTCCCAAACTTCCCCTCTCCCCACACCTCCCTCCCCCTTGACAACCACAAGTCTGTCGTCTGTGTCTAT
Source organism: Bos indicus (assembly GCF_029378745.1). Taxonomy (NCBI): domain Eukaryota; kingdom Metazoa; phylum Chordata; class Mammalia; order Artiodactyla; family Bovidae; genus Bos; species Bos indicus. The sequence goes on along the minus strand of NC_091778.1, from coordinate 34,828,408 downwards.
GGGTCTGTTTCTGTTTTGTAGGTATGTTAACTTGTGTTGTATTTTGGATTCCACATGTATGTGACACCGTATAATATTTGTCTTCCTCTGTCTGATTTACTTCACTCAATATGACAATCTCTAGGTCCATCCATGTTGCTTCATATGGGATTATATCCTTCTTTTTATGGCTGAGTAATATTCCATTCTGTGTGTGTATATATCTCTCTCTCAATCTTCTTTATCCATTCATCTGTTGATTCACAATTTCCATTCTTAATTGATGCCTACTGTCCCCTGCTGATAGATGTGAGAGTTGGATTGTGAAGAAGGCTGAGCGCCGAAGAACTGATGCTTTTGAACTGTGGTGTTGGAGAAGACTCTTGAGTCCCTTGGACTGCAAGGAGATCCACCCAGTCCATTCTGAAGGAGATCAGCCCTGGGATTTTTTTGGAAGGAATGATGCTAAAGCTGAAACTCCAGTACTTTGGCCACTCTTCATGCGAAGAGTTGACTCATTGGAAAAGACTCTGATGCTAGGAGGGATTGGGGGCAGGAGGAGAAGGGGATGACAGAGGATGAGATGGCTGGATGGCATCACTGACTTGATGGATGTGAGTCTGAGTGAACTCCGGGAGTTGGTGATGGACAGGGAGGCCTGGCGTGCTGCGATTCACGGGGTCGTAAAGAGTCGGACACGAGTGAGCGACTGATCTGATCTGATCCCCTGCTGGGATCTGAAGCCTTTTTTGTTTATTTGCTTTGAGCTGGAATAAACTGTGCCATTTTCTCTGTGTTGCACTCCAACACTGATGTACTCTACCAGGAAACTTACCCAGCTCTGCTCAGACCACAATACGAACACTTTCTGAAACTTTGGTGTCTGCGCCCAGCATCTCCTTCCCTCTTCTTTGAGGCATTCTCCTTGCCTGATTCACCATTTCTCCACTTCCAGCAGGTCAGCTGATCCCTTGGCCTCAGTGAGTCAAGGATGGTTCAGACCCTCAGATCGAGATTTGAAGAGACATTGTCGGGGCTTCTGGGAGAGAGAGTTCTCTTCATTGGATTTGGGATGTGCAGACATGAGGCCTGGAGCTGCCTGAGGCATACTGTGGCCACAAGGCCACTGTGCCTATCCAGGAAGCAGATGTGAAGGCTGGAGAGAAACAGGCCCCAGGGACATCTTACCGCTGAGCTGACCTGAAGTCAGGCTGTGCCTGGACTTCCAGTTCTGCAAGCATTTCCTCTCTTCTTATGAATGCAAGCTTGAGTTGGGTTTTCTGCTGTGAAAACTCTGAGTGACCACATCTGCAGCATTTTGAGATTTTTGAAACAGCAGAGGGACTTTGCTCTCTTAGAGGCAGAACTCAGTCACTAGGCTGTTCATCCAGTGACTGGCCCCAGGACCTGGGAGGCTGGGCCAGAAGGGTTAAGGATGTCCTGCTTCAAGAATAGAAGGCCAAGGGGGATGAAAGTGGGTCTCAGATGTTCAGACATCATGGGGGACAGGAAAGCCGTTTGTTCTTCATGGTTCCAGATTGTTTCAGAACTGGAACCCACGTGTGTCATGTGAATCAAGACTGCGTTCAGCCAGTTGGAAAGAAAGAAGGATTGTCTGGCTCTTTGAGCTGCTCAGCAGTGGAAACAGCTGATGCCGTGTTCAATGTAAGAGTTTAAAATAGCAACGGAAGCTGGATGCTGTCGATACTACTTTGCATGAAAGATCAGGCCACATGATTTCTGTGTCTTACAGTTCTGAAATAACACTGTTTGGTGCCTCCTTAGGGCTTCCCACATGGCTTGGCTCATAAAGAATCTGCCTCACAATGCAGGAGACATAGGTCCGTTTCCTGGATCAGGAAGATCCCCTGGAGGAGGGCATGACAACCCACTCCAGTATTCTTGCCTGGGAATCCCATGAACAGAGGAGCCTGACAGGGTACAATCCATGGGGTCGCAAAGAGTTGGACATGACTGGGCAACAAGAATAGCTATCAGAAGACATACTTATTTTATGACCCTTGGGCAAAATGTGAGGCCTGTCAGACTCATTTTCCTTGTCCAAAAAGTGAAGATAGCAATGTGTTGCCAGCTGACTTTTGTGAACCTCATATATTATGTAGAAAATGCTTTGAGAACCAAAGTGCCCCACAATGTAAAGAACTGTTGTAACCGCCTACGTGGTGAACTCCAGTTTAAAGAATGTGGACAGCGCCTTAAAGTTCTTTGTATGTTTTGACCTATGGGTGGTTTAAAAAAAAAGAAAAGAAAAGAAAAAAGTGATGCTAATTCAAGTAAATAGGATTCAGCTTGCCCAGTTGACCTAATTCTCTTGTTGCTCCACTCGCAAATTCAGGTAAATTTAATCCCTTATAATGCTGGAACTTGGAAGTTTCTCAGTGACCACTGTGAGATAAAGCCACGTGTCTCATTTCAGAGAAGTATTAGTGTTTAGTCACTCAATCATGTCAGACTCTTTGTGACCCCCTGCAAGGACTGCAGCCCACCAGGCTCTTCTGTCCATGGGATTCCCAGGCAAGAATACAGGAGTGGGTTGCCATTCCCTCCTCCAGGGGATCTTCCCGACCTAGGGGTCGAACCTAGATCTTCTGCATTGGCAGACAGATTCTTTACTGTCTGAGCCACCAGGGAAACCCCATTTTAGAGAATTAGAGTTAAATAGTGATCCAGGATGGGTCATTCTGCTCTGCGTCAGGCCTCATAGAGTCCATCTTTTCCCATCTCTGCTGCCCAGGGAGGGGCAAGTCTTTGCTTTCACCACAGCTCCACCACCCCCATCCCCCCTCACTCAGCGTTTGCTGCCTGGAGACACCGAGGGTGCTGGGGGATTCCTGTGTGGAGGTGCCAGCCCTCAGGTCAGGTGGGAAGGCTGGCATTTGACCTGCACAGTGGAGCCGAAGGCCCACGTGGCCTGCAGAGCAAATCCCAGGCCACTTGGGTCTCAGTGGAAACCAGCTGCCTCTGCCCCTTTCAGCCAGCCTGCTGGAGCAGCCCATCCAGCGGTGGTTTGCATTCTGGCTCCTCCTGGAGATGACGAACTGAGCGCCATGTGGGCCGCCTGCAAGAAGCTCTTCTCCAAACACTGCTGCTTTGTCTCCTGCCCCATCTTGCTTTGAACCCAACACAGAGCAGCCACTGTGTCCTCCCTCAGGCCAGAGCCCCCTCTTAATGTTAGGGGTCTTTTGTTTAGAAGCCCCCTGGTTCTAGAGCTCTGTGCGTGGTGGCCGAGGTCCAGAGTAGGTCTTTGGGAAGGAGAAGAACACAGATTTACGGGTGTTTTTTAGACTCTACCCGAGTTGCTGACCAAGGGGACCATGAGCAAAATTAATTCTGTGTTCTGGAAAAAGAAAAAGGAAGATGAGACAAAACATGTATCTGGTTGCAGAAGTCGTCTCTGAATGTGGGCTGTACTGGTTGCCTTTAGTGAAGGAAGCAAGATGAGCAAGTAGTTTGGCTCACTTGTGTGTATTTTTTTCCTCTGTTTGCTTTGCAAAGGGAGTTTCCGTGAACTTTAATGTGAGGAATGTGTGAATCTTTAGGAAAAACTATTGAGACTCTGCAAAAGGCAGCCCATGGAAATACTTCCTACCACAGGTGAGGTGGAGCTGGAGATGCGATAAGAGACCCAGTTCCTTATGGCAGAGCTTGAGTTGCCTCAGGCTTTCCTGTTTTATCTCATTTGTTCTAAGTCCAAAGGACCAGCACTGCCTATAAAACCAGCTGCAGATTACTGGCTTCCACAGCGTCCACAAACACTCGCATTTCTTTTCCTTAAATCTTATTAACAAAGTAGGAGATGCACTGGTTAAATAGTGAAATAGGGCAAGACCTTTACTATGAAAGGGCTTCCCTAGTGGCTCAGTGGTAAAGAATCCACCTGCAATGCAGGAGATGCGGGTTTGATCCCTGGGTCAGGAAGATCCCCTGGAGGAAGAAATGGCAACCCACTTCAGTATTCTTGACAGAGAAATCCCTTGGACAGGATCCTGGCGGGCTACAGTCCATTGGGATCACAAAGAATTAGACACGACTTAGCAACTGAACAACAGGGAACTTTAGATCCTGCATGCTGCAACTAGATACAACTAGAGCCAAATAAATAAAAATCCTCCCCTGCCTATTCCCATCCCCTTCCTTTAAAATCCTGGCAATCACTGATCTTTTCAGTATCTCCATAGTTTTGTTTTTTCCAGAGTGTCATATGTTAGTGATTGGAATCACAGAATGTAGCCTTTTCAAATTCGCCTCATTCACTTAATCATATGCATTTAAGGTTCTTCGGTGTCTTTTCACAGCTTGACAGCTCATTTCTTTTTAGTGCTGATTAATGTTCCACTGGCTGATGTACCACAGTTTAGCCATTCACCCACTGAAGGACATCTTGACTGCTTCCAAGTTTTGGATCTATGACTAAAGCTGCTATCAGTATCCACTTAGAGGTTTTTGTGTGGACGTTAGTTTTCAACTCATTTGGGGAAATACCAGGAAGTACAATTGCTGAATCCCCTTCATGGATTACAGCCTTGTTATGTTGAAGGGGCTTGTGTAACTCCATGAAACTATGAGCCGTGCTGTGCAGGGCCACCCAAGATGGACAGGTCATAGTGAAGAGTTCTGACAACATGTGGTCCTCTGAAGAAGGAAATGGCAACCCGCTCCAGTATTCTTGCCTGGAGAACCCCATGGATGGTAAGAAAAGGCAATAAGATATGATGTCAGAAGATGAGCCCCCTAGGTCAACAACAACAAAGAAACCACCGATCTGTCTTCACAAGTGGCTGTACAATTCTGTGTTCCCACCAGTAGAAGTACGACTTCCTGTTGCTCCACATCCAGACCAGCATTTGGTGTTGTGTTTTGGGCTTTCGCAACTCTAAAATTGGTGTGCAGTGGTATGTCCTTGTTTTAATTTTCAATTCCCTGATGATGTATGAGCATCTCTTCACCTGCTTATTTGCCATCTGTTTATCTTCCTTGGTGAGGTTTCTGTTCAGATATTTTGCCCATTAATTAGGTTGTTCATTTTCTTATTGTTGAGTTCTTTGTGTGTTTTGGCTAACGGTCCTTTATCAGATACGTCTATTGCAGATTTTTTTCCTCCTAGTCTGTGGCCTGTCTAATCATTCCGTTGACATTGCTGTTTTTTAGTTTTTCACATGTAGACACTTTGTTGACCCTCACAATGATAGGTGAGAATTTAACTCATAACCTTTTGCCTCCTCCCAGTGTCATATCACTGTTTTTAATTCCTTTCCTGGTTACCTCTTTTATTTTAATAATGTAGTTCATCTTTTTTTCTTGTTTTGCCAACTATATTTAGTCTCTTTGACTCTCCATTTATGAGATCAGGTTGGAAATTGTCACAACCCTTTCTTCCAGCTTTCTTCACCTGGTCTTCTACCTCTCAATTTCTTCTATTGGTACTTTAATTTTTTTTTTTTTGCTAACAAGGATGATAGTATTCAAATGTTCTATAAAACAGTCTTTCCTACTTTGGTATAGGTAAATTTAAGTAGTACTAATGTTATTATGACTACAAAGATAGGCTTCTGAGAAAGACTGAGGATAAAAGGAGAGAAGAGGCGGCAGAGGATGAGATGGGTGGATAGCATCACTGATTCAATGGACATGAACTTGGGCAAACTCCGGGAGATAGTGAGGGACAGGGAGGCCTGCGTGCTGTAGTCTATAGGGTTGCAAACAGCTGGACATGACTTAGGGCCTGAACAACAGCAAGATAGGCTTCCCTGCAGAGTGCAGTCATGTGCTATGATTTTGTTACCTTTATGCAGTTTCTTGTTTTTGTGAGGTTTCTGTTTTTTCACTATTTTTATTATATCCTCACTCCCCCCGCCCCCCGACTCTTCTTCCAATGAGGTGTTCTATTAAAGAAACCTCCCTTCTTAGACACTTTATCCTCTCAACCCAGCATGGACTTGTTCTCCAGACTTGCTCCATGGACACCATCCGAGACTTCCCTTGACTGCTTTCTTCTGATAAGGCCAGGCTTCCTGAATGACTCATCCTCTTCTGTTTGGTTTGCTTCATTGTTTTCCTGGAGCACATCCTTGAATAACTTCCTCAGAAAAGGTGTTGGCAGTTTTAATTTTCTGAGTCTGTGCATGTTTTGACATGTGTTTTCTGCCTCTCTAATTGATTTGCAGTTAGGTTGGGTATAGAAATCTAGGTTAAAAATCATTTTCCCACAGAACTCTGTAGGCATTTGCTTTGTTGCCTTCTAGAATTCAGTATTGCTAATACTGGGTTGGCCAAAAACTTCATTCAGGTTTTTCTGTAACATCTTATGGAAAACCTGAACAAACTCTTTGGCCAACCCAATACATGATGATGGCCAGGCTCATTCTCAGTTCACACCCCTTCCCCAAACTTTTACACATTCTTGGTGTTCTGAAACTTTAAAAATATTTATCTATCTCCTTGTGGATCTATTTTTTGTTTTGCCTGACATAAATTCTATCGACACCTTCCTCAAATTTGGGGAATTGCTCTTTGATTATTTCCTTTGCTCTGTTTCCACTCATCTATAGTTCTGGAATTTCTATTAATTGATTATTTGATTGCCTGGTTTGGCCCTCTATGTTTATCCTTTCGATTTTCATCTTGTTTCCATTTTCTCGTACACATTGAGAGAATTCCTTCATTTTGCATTGTATTCCTTCCATTGAATCTTTTGATTTGACAAACATATTTAAACTTTCTGAGAGCTAGAGCTTTTTCTATTACTTTTTCATAGCATCCTGGCCTTGTTTTAGCGAATGTGTGTAACCTTGAATTTCAATGGTGAGACCTGCCCTGAGCACCCTATGGCCATTAGCCTTCTTTCTCATCAGCCCCTCCATGTACTCCAGGGCCTTTACACATTGTTCACACTTTACTAGCTTTTCTTTCTCCCTTTTATCTAGTTTGAAATACTTTTGTGATAATTCAATTATGCTTATCAAGTGAGTAGTTTGATGTTCATATGTTGTCAGAGGAGAGATCCATATAAGAGAGTTGATGTGAGAGTCATCAGAATACAGGTGGTGTTTAAGCTCATGGGATTGAGTAGAAGCACCAGGAAAATACTTGTAATAAGAGAAGAGGAATGGCCCAGGACCTGGATCTGAAGACTTCCAGCATGCAGAGAGTGGGAGGTGGGGGGCCACATGGGGTGGCTGCTGAGGTCAGAGAGAACTAGGTCAGTATGACATCAGAGACCCATGTCAAAAAGTCCAGCCCTGCTGAGAGGATTGAAAACACCCATTGCATTGGATGTTGCAGTGGAAGCCACTGATAAGCTCAGCAGACACTGTTTGATTGAGTAATGGGAGTGGGCAGAGGAGGGGATGAGGGGGAAGAAATGCAAACAACCTGGAAGTGCATTGCGGGGCCGGATTCTGCTGGGACACGTAGGGACAGATCAGAGACTAGCTGAAGGAAGGTGTGGACTCAGATACTCTTTTTTTTAAATTCTTAAAAACTTTTATTAGAGTCTAGTTGATTTACAATGTTAGTTTCAGGTGTAAGCAAAGTGATTCAGTTGTATGTATAAATATATCTATTCTTTTTCAGATTCTTTTCCATTATAGGTTATTATTAATACAAGATAGTAACTACAGTTCCTGTGCTATACAGTAGATCCTTGCTATTTATCTATTTTATGTATAGTGGTATGTTTCTGTTAAGCTCCTAATTTATCCTTCTGCCCCACTCCCTTGCTTCCCCCTGGTAACCATAAGTTTGTTTTCTATGTCTGTGAGTCTATTTCTGTTTTGTAAATAAATTCATTTGTAATTTTTTTTAGATTCCACATATAAGTGATATTACATGATATTTGTCTTTTTCTGTCTGACTGACTTCACTCAGTATGACAATCTCTAGGTCCATCCATGTTACTTGTTGTTTCTCAGTTGCTAAGTCATGTTTGACTCTTTGTGACCCCATGGACTACAGCACACCAGGCTTCCCTGTCCTTCACTGTCTCCCAGAATTTGCTCAGATTCATGTCGATTGAGTCAGTGATGCTATCCAAGCATCTTATCCTCTGCCACCCGCTGGTCCTTTTGCCTTCAGTCTTTCCCATGTTGCTACAAATGGCATTATTTTGTTCTTTTTTATGGCCAAGTAATATTCCATTGTATATATACACATGGGGCTTCCCTGATAGCTCAGTTGGTGAAGAATCCACCTGCAATGCAGGAGACCCCTGTTCGATTCCTGTGTCGGGAAGATCTGCTGGAGAAGGGATAGGCTACCCACTCCAGTATTCTTGGGTTTCCCTTGTGGGTCAGGTGGTAAAGAATCCACCTGCAATGTGGAGACCTGGGTTTGATCCCTGGGTTAGGAAGATCCCCTGGAGAAGGGAACGGTTACCCATTCCATTATTCTGGCCTGGAGAATTCCATGGACTGTATAGTCCGTGGGGTCGCAAAGAGTTGGACACGCTGAGTCACTTTCACTTTCATATATGCTATTCTTTATCCAGTCATCTATTGATGGACATTTAGGTTGTTTCCATGCCTTGGCTCTTGTGAATAGTGCTGCAGTGAACACTGGGTGCATGTGTCTTTTAATTGAAGAGAATTGAGTATGTTTAAATGCTGGTTAGAAGAATCCAGTGGGAAGGGAATGACATTTCCACAAGTCACAGGTGTATTGGGGACCCTGGGGACACTGGCAAGAGCTCAGTGAGGGTTGTGGGGAGCAGAAAGGTGCAAATGATGAATACGGTTGGCTGTGGCTGGTATGCGTGACCTTGAAACCACAGGAAGAAGTTTGACGGGAAATACATACAGAGTCTGGAATAGAAAATGAGGCTTACTTAAGGGATATGGATCCAGAACATCTTACAGGTGAGGGAGGCTGGAACCAGAAAGACCTGTGAGAATGTTTCAGAAATTTCAATGGAACGTTCCAAGGACCTGGACTAGAGTCAGACTGAAAGGAAAGGAAAAACATGGAGACCCTCTCAAAGCTAATTAATACATCTGGGTGACTGCCTGGCTGGTTACAAAAAGAAAGGAGGAAGGAGGCTTTAAATATGTTCTTCTCTGATGGGGGAAACTGAAAGATGGCTGGTACCACTGTCAGAATATTTTGTGACTGCAGAGAGCAAAGATTCTCAAAAGTGAGCCACCAGCCAAGAGCGGAAATGGATGAGGAGTCCGGGGAGATTAGATTTGACAGTAAAGAAATTACTGGAATTTTCCAAGAAAAAGGTTACAAAAGGACTTCCCTGGTGGCTAAGACTCTGTGCTCCCAGTGCAGGGTGCCTGGGGTCCATCCCTGGTCAGGGAACTAAGACCCCCACATGCTGCAACCAAGACCTGGCACAGCCAAGTAAATAAAAATAAATATTTTTTTTAAAGTGTATTATCTTATTTTTTAAAAAAGCTTATAAAGAGTTATAATACAGAGTAACCTGGTAGTTTTAGATTTTTAGAGATAGAATGAGCGAGTCTGCTTGTGTTAGGAGACCAGGCAGGCAGCATGCAATCTTGTGAATTGTGTGTCTCTGTAGAGCAGGACTCGAATCCTTGGTGAATAAACGAAAGGTTAATGGTTTACTTCAGAATGCCACTCTTTCCCCCAACCTGACACACATCACACAGAGCAGCCCCAGGAACAGATTCTTTGGGTAAGATGAGGAAATCAGAAAGAGACTGAAAGTGTTTTATCTTCAGCTCATGAGAACCACTGCTTAAAACCTTATCAATAATTTAAATGACTGCACTGTTGTTTATTTTAAACATGCTTTGTTCTATGGAAAGATTTTTTTCCCACCCCATTTTCTCTCTGTGTATTGTTATGATAGGATTTTTCCCTTTTTTTTTTAAAGTTTTATTGGAGTATAGTTGCTTTACAGTGTTGTGTCAGTTTCTGCTGTACAGCAAACTGAATCAGCCATTTGTATACATATATCCTATCTTTTTCAGATTTCCTTTGCACTTAGGTCACCACAGAGTAGTTCCCTGTGTTCCCTCTTTCTTACTTTATGGCATAAATATAACGTAAAAAAGAATCAGGAGAACTACTCACTGTCGACCAGCTCAGCACTCCCTGTCCTACGCGTCCTCTCCCCTCCTTGTGCGTGTGTCTGTGACACACACTTTGATGCACCTGTGATCAGCCACAAGATAATACAGTTTCTCCTCTGGTGTTGTGAAATGTAACATGTCAAACATGGTTTAAAAATATTATTGTATTAGGCAGAGCTTGCTTTTAACTTCTTGTAGCCAGACAGCTATCCTTGGCACAAATAAACAGTGATCAGAAGAGGAAAGACGCAAGGGTGCCTACCACACCGGGCCCTGCCCATCAGCCTAGGCTCTAGCCACCCCGGCTGTCTCCCTGCTCAGCTTTCCTGGGCTGGGGAACCTGCCCAGGCTGAATGGCTCTGAGCTGATGCCTCTGAACTCAGTTCTTGAAGGAGACTGGGAGGAAGAACCCTTCTGGTTTATGACGTGGTAAGCTGGGGGACTGCACCCCTAACCCTGCCAGTGGCCGTGATGGGATGTCTTGATGCAGAGGGGGAAGTATTACCACTTTAGTTTGGTCCAGTGATGAATTTTAGCAGCACTCTCAACTTATGCTCAGCTAATGATAGTTTCTGAAAAGATGTGTCCAGAGATGGGAAGAGCCTTTTAAAGAAGGTAAGGAGGCAAGTACACTGATTGTCAAGTGATGACGAAGCAGCGAGAACCAAAAAAAGAACAGATGTTATGAAAGTACAGCTGGGTTGCGTGCTTTGTAATCCACAACTGGATATAATTCATAAATGGACTTGGGTTTGATGTCAACAAATTCCTAGTAGTTTAGATAAGGCATAAGTAACACCCAAGTGGCGGACAGACTGAGACTGTCAGCAAGAGGAAGCAGTGAAGCTGCCGCTGCCACGATGGCAGAGGTGGGCTGCTGCTGTCCACATCATTCTTCCCAGTCAACAGACAGCTGAAAGGAGCCTTGCTTTAGTGGCGTTATCAGGAATGCAGATACCGTGACAGTCGGTCCTGGATATTCAGTGTTGCATGTCCTCACTATCATTAAGTTGAAACTTTAGTTATCCCTCAGTTTTCATTCCGGTCCTTGCCAAGGTTACTTCACTCCAGAAGACTGGTGTGATGAAAAGGTTTATTGCTTAGTGATTTCAGTCTTCACTTTACAAGGGCATTTAAACACATCTTTTCTTTACTGAGCATTTATTGTGGTGTACCGGAGGCACCAGGACACAGCCATGCATCACACGTGTGTTACCGTGCTCTTAGCTTTCTAGTAACTTGATTTGGAAAGTGAAGTGAAGTTGCTCAGTCGTGTCCAACTCTTTGCAACCCCAAGGACTATAGCCTGCCAGGCTCCTCTGTCCATGGGATTTTCCAGGCAAGAGTGCTGGAGTGGGTTGCCATTGCCTTCTCCAGGGGATCTTCCTGATCCAGGGATTGAACCTGGGTCTCCAGCATTGTGGGCAGATGCTTTACCCTCTGAGCTACCAGGGAAGCCCTGGTAATTTGGAAAGGTTAACTTAAAAACCTGAGTCTTATTCTGTGTGGCTACGACAGCTTAGCCTTCATCATGTCAATGTTTTAGAGGCATCCGCCATCAGACACTCAGCAGTGTCCACTGTCTGCCTCCACATCACCCCCCGGATTCCAGGGCACTGGGAGACACAGTTACTCATGACTTAGTGGCTGTCTTGGCAGTGGGTTCAGAGCTGTTTCACCACAGTGGTTCCTGCTTCTGCCTCGGCTGGCTGGAGCCTCTGCCAGGCTGTGGATGTGTCCCTGCCCCCCACCCTCCCTACACAGCAGAGGCCTCCGGTCCACGGTCCATTGTAGTGTAACTTGCTGCAGTCAGCCTTGATTCATCACACATCTTTGAGTTTGTAAGACGTCCAGATTTTTCATTTTATACTTTAACCTCCAAGGTGGGTTTCATTTTGGAGCATTTAGGAGATTGATGTCTGAGTTTTCACCCCTAGATTTTTTTTTTTTTTTTTTTACATTTTCCATAGTAAACAGTATAAGTGAAAATTTAAAATGTAGTATAGGTGAAGGTTAAAAAATAACTGGTAGTATAGATGAAAATAAATTCCTTACCTTACATTTTCTATTGTAAGTTCTAAATTCTGTATCATTTCCACATTATGTAAATCTGTTTGGCATTGAAAACTGTACTGCAGATGAATGTGCTGGGCCCTCATCGTGTTGGTTCTTGTTTCTTTGTGAATACAAATGAGCACAGTATTCCCACTTTGTTAAAAACAATAGGTCATTGAATCAGATCAGCCTGTGCCTAGTACAATATTATTTGGGTCTTCTGATTTCTTCATGAAATTTGTTCAGTCAGAATGCAAATGATACATTTTTTGAGTGTTTGTTTAAGAATTCACAGCGATCCTGTATTTTGCTTAGTTGCCAGAACTGTCAATTCAGTTGTGTTACGTTTCAAGTTACAGAAAACCTAGTTTAAGGCGACTTATGAAAGGTGACTGTTGGCTTGTGTGGTTGGAGGGCCAGCCTCAGGGTGACTGACCCACAGCTCCGCAGCGCCACTAAGAGCTTGGTTCCTTCTTTCTTCTCTGCATCCTCACCTTCCTCTTGCCGTGATGGTTGCCAGCCGTCCCCAGACTCACCCGCAACCAGTATGTTTAGATGCTCACCCAGGAACCTCTCTCCTGGTGTCTCGTTGACCTTGACTGTGGGGCTGGTGTGTGCTTTGAGGCAGCAGCTGTCTCTGGGGACGGGGTGATGCTGAGTAGCTCAGCGTGACCTCAGCTCTGCTGAAGCACAGGGCTGGGGGCAGGGGTGCAGAAGCCCCAGTTGGAGCTGGGTAGGTATTTCAGGGAGGATGCAATGAAGGAAGAGTGGCAGCCATGCTGCCCACGTGCCCTGAGAGCTGAAGTTACTGGGTTTCCTTCATAAAAGTGCTCGCTTTGTTTCACTGGTTTCTTCTCTCTTCAGGGTCCGTGACAGCTACCAAGAGGACAGGCATTCCTGCCCCTCGAGAACTTGCCGTCACTGTCTCAAGAGACAGAACTGTGCCACGCGGTCCATCCAACTCAAGGAAAGTGACGACCAGCCCCACCTCTTCCAGCACGCCCACCCCCACCAAGCACGTGCGGGCTGCTCCCCCAAGACCCCGGCCGGAGCATGAAGGTGCAGAGAAGGCTGTGCTCGAGTCCCAGGTCCGGGAGCTCTTGGCAGAAGCTAAAGAGAAAGACAGTGAGATCAACAGGCTCCGAAGTGAACTCAAGAAATGGATGGAGAAACGGACTCAGGACAGTGAAGGCGGGGATGCTTTGGACTCCAGTGTGGACGGAGCATCAGTCTTGCCAGGTGACTCGGAACCTTTGATCCGAGCCCTTGAGGAGAAGAACAAGAGCTTCCAGAAAGAGCTCGCAGAGCTCGAGGAAGAAAACCGGGCCTTGAAAGAGAAACTGACTTATTTTGAGCATTCCCCAGATTCAGAGGGGGGAGCAAGTCACACCGGGGACAGCAGCTGCCCGACGTCCGTAACTCAGGAGTCCAGCTTCGGGAGCCCGACGGGGAATGAGGCGTTGAGTGAAATTGATGTGTACAGAAAAAACCCACATGAGGGTGCCCTGCGGACATCAGGCTCTTCCAGCAGTGATGTCACCAAGGCCTCCTTGTCCCCGGATGCCTCTGACTTCGAACACATCCCAGCAGACACCCTGGGGCCCCTGTCCCCTGCTGGGAGCCTTGTCAAGAGCTCCAAGTGCTCGGCAGCCGGCAGCTCCCCAAACACAGCGAGCGAGCTGTCCTTGGCGTCCCTGGCAGAGAAGATCCACAGGATGGAGGAGAACCAGCACAGCACGGCTGAGGAGCTGCAGGCCACGCTGCAGGAGCTGTCTGACCAGCAGCAGATGGTGCAGGAGCTGACGGCTGAAAATGAGAAGCTGGCGGATGAGAAGACGCTCCTGGAAACGTCCTTCCATCAGCACCGGGAGAGGGCGGAGCAGCTGAGCCAGGAGAATGAGAAGCTTATGACCCTCCTGCAGGAGCGTGTCAAGGGCGAGGAGCCTGGCGCCCAGGAAGGCAAGATCCTGGAGCTGGAACAGAAGTGCACAGAGATCCTGGAGCAGGGCCGCTTCGAGCGCGAGAAGCTGCTGAGCATCCAACAGCAGCTGACGTGCCGCCTGTGCGCCGTCGAGGAGGAGCACCGCAGTGCCCTGGAGCTGGTCCGGCACCTGCAGGAGGTGAATGGGGAGCTGACCACCCGCCTGGAGCTGGAGCAGCACAGCGGCAGCCCCACAGCCGAGATCCCAGCAGCGCGTCAGCTTCCCGTGGAAGGGCTCCAGGTAGAGAACGGGTCTTTGCAGGCCTCCCTGGAGAACGAGGAGCAGAAAACTGGAGGGGCCAGCCCCCTGGGGCCCATGGCTGAGGGCTGCGACGTCCAGGAAATGCTGACCGTGGCTCGAGCCGAGAAGGACCAGCTGGAACAGTCCTGCTCGGAGCTCAGGCAGGAGCTGCTGAAGGCACATGGAGAGGTGAAGCGCGTTTCAAGCCTGCTGGCCAAGGTAAGAAGCTTTCTCTCCGCTGTGGTTTGCTCACCCTTGTCTGCTTGGCCCTCCTCGGCTTGAGAGGCACAGGGCACAGAGGACCAGGTACTCAATTACATTCACAATCCAGCACTCTAGCCTGAAGATCTGTCAGAGTCCACACAGACCAGGCATGCAGCAATGAGACACCCCAATTTCTGGCTACAGTAGCAGAATGTGTCACAGGGATACAGTGAGTCTGATGATGCAGGAATAAAGAATGTTGCAGAGGTCAGTCCGGAGTCCAGTCCCAGGGGAGCACCTAGAATAACATGGGTAAGGGAGGGTAGTGCAGGAGGACTGCCTGGAAGAGGTGGCAGTAAGCCAAGTGTTGAAGAGTGAGTGATAGACATCCAGTTTCCTGGTTACCATGCTTTGGGCACCTAGGAACAGAAAACTAAAATCATCCTAAGTTTCCCCACCAAGTAATACAATTATATAACCAGTATTTTGGCGTTTTCTTCCAGATGTACTAATGTATGTGTGTATATGTTTATGTCACAAGTTAAAAAATCATTCTATACCTACTAACTTTTTAAAAATCTGATGTTTTGTGAGCACAGTCTCATTGTTCACTATTCTTTGAAACATGATTTTGAAGGCCAGATAGTATGCTGTTCTAGAAATATTTCCTAAGTACTTTACTGCTCACCTGTTGTTGAACATTCATGTTTTTTTCCCAGTCTTTTGATAGTGTAAGTCATTTTTAATCTCTCTCTGATTATTTCCTTAGGAAAAATTCCTAGACATTGACTCACTATGTCAAGAGTGTGACCGTTTTAAAGACTTTGCATGCCTTGGCCAGATTGGCTGCCAGCAGCAAGACATAGGTGTAATCACCAATGGCGTGGGGGGTTCTGGACCCCTTGCTGACATTTGGTACCTAGCTTTTGGGTCATTCAGATCTGGTCTCCGTTTCCTCTTTTCCCCTCCCCATTTCCACTCAGAAAGATCTTCCCCAACCCAAGATCAAGTAAATGATCACTATTTTCGTTTTTTAAAAATAATGCTTTAATCAGCCTGGACTTTGTTCTCTGGTAAAGATTGCTGGTGATTGTATAATATTCTGCCCATCCTCAGAGCACAACAGCAGGTATAGACAGATGGCTTCTGATTTCCCAATTCCTCTGAGCTCTGGGTCTGATTTTGGGGTCCCTTGCTGAGAGGGACTGAAAACATCCTTCCACCTCATTTCAGGGGCTGTCACTCTCTTGATACAAATTACACCCTGAAATCCCAGAGGGTTTGTCTCTCCTGCTTCATCTGCCTTAAGAATGGTCCATTGCAACCTGATTCTCTGGTCATTAATGGTGTGGACGTCTTACAGGCTTTCTCTTCCTCTCATGTATTCATTTTCAGCTGGGTTTGAGTATCTTCAGGCTTCCAGCTTCTCTGACCTCCACCTTATAATTTTGCTGGCAGCTGACTGTGTGATCGTACAAGCTGCCTGTGCACAGCTTTGTGGGGCCGGGGCAGGGGGGATCTTATTTCCACAGAATCTTCAAGCCTTAGCCTCCCGCCACTGCACACATGGCTTCCCTAGCTGGCCAGCACTGTGGAGTTGGACCACATCTTTGTTTTTCCAGATTATAATGCAGCCTAGGTCTACTCGTCAAGATTCCAGTCATTTGGGATCTTGATTTCAAGCTGGAGAATTTTTATAAGTCTTGGAACCTAGAAGTTTTAAAAGAAGACACTGATTTTTCTCTTCCCCTAAGGTTGACAACATGTAGGTAGAAATTCAGTTCCTCCTGCAAAACTCAGGCATTTCCTGCAATGGAGTAAGGGGGTTGTAAAGAAGCACTTGCCTGAGTGGCCAAGGAAAATGAGAGGTGACATGATTATTGTGTGACCAGCGTTGTCACCAAGACAAAATGATTAGGGCAGTGACTGGCCACAAATGGCCAGAAGAATTTGAGAGACGATGTGGCAGGTCAATAGCCCCGTCACTGTGACTGAAGACAGGACCCTACAGGGATGGAGAGACCTGGACCCTGGCTGAAATGACAGGTGGTCTGTGAGCATGACCAGCTGGTGCTTTGGACAGTGAGAACAAACCCTGGTGTCGGGGCCCCAGTCAGCGGATGTGCACTCTGCTCCATAACCTGGAGTCTGGGGGTCGAGGCTGGTGGTGGGGTCCAGGTAGTGCAATGTCGCCGCTCCAGGCTGGCAGCTCTGAGACCCTCTCTGCCTTCCTGCTGGAGGTGCAGGCGAGCACGGTGCTTTCAGCATCTGGTCCCCACGGTCCCTACAGTCCTGTGGGAGAACCTTCCCTGGGTTCCCCCCCTTACACCTGGGCAGGACTGGGTCACACCCAGAGACCTGGTGACCCTCCCTCAGGTCACCTTCCCTGAGACTGCAGGATCACAGCCTGATTCCTGAACAAGTTAGGGGGTCTTAGTAAGAAGAGAAGGGGGAGTGGCCTCTGGGCAGGTGAGAGCACCATTGGCCACAGCCAGCAGGACTCTGCTTGGTCGGTCACTTCCCCACCCCATCTACTTTCCCCTCCAGCCCCTTCACTGCCCTCTGCCCCTTCTGCCAGGCCCAACCAGGCCCAGTTCTTGCCCTCAGGTATCTGGGGGGCCATGCCTGTCCCCCTTTCCCCCCCACAGGTCCTTTCTGAAGCTTTAGGTCTCAACCTCGGTGTTCCTTTTTCAGAGACGCTGACCCTCAGCTCCAGGAGGGCTGTGGGCTTGTGGACCCAGGAGGCCACATCCTGGATGGGCTGGGACTTCTTGGCTAGCCCAGTGCCTTGATGGTGCTGAGTTGGGCCTGAGCTCCATTCACTTTCTTAAACTTGACCGCAGGACTGATTTCTGAAGCCTCTGGCCACCCCAGCATTTGTCTCCTTGTTGAGACCTTGGAAAGCACCTCAGGGAGCATTGCAGCCCCACCCTGAAAGTGTCCCAGAGGGCCTCAGTGAGATACAGATGTTTGCCCTCTTCCTTGAATTTTCTGACCCCATCTTTCTTTTTCCATAACAAAAGTGTAAACTGAATTAGCATATTCCCTCCCCTTTGGCAGAATAGCATTGTAAAAAAGATAGTGCAGACGGAAGCTGGCATGAATGAATCATGGCTCCATCAGAACAGGGGCAAGGCTTCAGCAGAAGGGAATAACCAAGTTAGATGTAAAACAAACATAACAGAGACTTCCCTGGTGGTCCACTGGGTGAGAATCTGCCTGCCAGTGCAGGGGACACAGGTTTGATCCCTGGTCCAGGAAGATCCCACATGCCTTGGAGCAGCTGAGCCCTGACTCTAGGGACTGAAAGTCATGACTACTGAAGCCCATGTACCCTAGAGCCTATGCTCTGCAACAAAAGAAGCCACTGCAATGAGAAGCCTGCATACCACAACTAGAGAGTAGCCCCTGCTTGCTGCAACGAAAGCCTGAGCAAAGCAACGAAGACCTAGCACAGTCAATTTAAAAAAATTTTAAAACATCCGCTGTCCAATGCAGGAGATACAGGTTCAATACCTGATTGGGGAACTAAGGTCCCACATACCGAAGGGCAACTAAGTCCACATGCTGCAACTAGAGAGAGCCCCTGGGCAACAGCGAAGACCCAGCACAGCCAAAATTTTTAAAATGAAATTAAACACACACAGCAAGATAACGCATACTCACTCATGTTACAGTTACCTAAGCCATCACAGTATGTACAGTCTTAACATGTGACAAATAGCTATGAAAAGAAGAGAAGCGAAAAGCAAAGGAGAAAAGGAAAGATATACCCATCTGAATGCAGAGTTCCAAAGAATAGCAAGGAGAGATAAGAAAACCTTCCTCAGTGATCAGTGCAGAGAAATAAAGGAAAACAATAGATGGGAAAGACTTGTGATCTCTTCAAGAAAATTAGAGATATCAAGGAAACATTTCATGCAAAGATGGGCTCAATAAAGGACAGAAATGGTATGGACCTAACAGAAGCAGAAGATATTAAGAAGAGGTGGCAAGAAAACACAAAAGAATTGTACAAAAAAGATCTTCACAACCCAGATAATCACAATGGTGTGATCACTCACCTAGAGCCAGACATCCTGGAATGTGAAGTCAAGTGGGCCTTCGGAAGCATCACTATGAACAAAGTTAATGGAGGTGATGGAATTTCAGTTGAGCTGTTTCAAATCCTAAAAGATGATGCTGTGAAAGTGCTGCACTCCATATGCCAGCAAACTTGGAAAACTCAGCAGTGGCCACAGGACTGGAAAAGGTCAGTTTTCATCCCAGTCCCAAAGAAAGGCAATGCCAAAGAATGCTCAAACTACCGCACAATTGCACTCATCTCACATGCTAGTAAAGTAATGCTCAAAATTCTCCAAGCCAGGCTTCAATAATACGTGAACCATGAACTTCCAGATGTTCAAACTGGTTTTAGAAAAGGCAGAGGAACCAGAGATCAAATTGCCAACATCCGCTGGATCATTGAAAAAGCAAGAGAGTTCCAGAAAAAACATCTATTTCTGCTTTATTGACTATGCCAAAGACTTTGACTGTGTGGATCACAATAAACTGTGGAAAATTCTAAAAGAGATGGGAATACCAGACCACCTGACCTCCCTCTTGAGAAATCTATATGCAGGTCAGGAAGCAACAGTTAGAACTGGACACGGAACAACAGACAAGTTCCAAATCGGGAAAGGAGTACATCAAGGCTGTATATTGTCATCCTGCGTATTTAACTTATATGCAGAAGTACATCATGAGAAATGCTGGGCTGGAGGAAGTACAAGCTGGAATCAAGATTGCCAGGAGAAATATCAATAACCTCAGATATGCAGATGACACCACCCTTATGGCAGAAAGTGAGGAAGAACTAAAGAGCCTCTTGATGAAAGTGAAAGAGGAGAGTGAAAAAGTTGGCTTAAAGCTCAACATTCAGAAAACTTAAGATCATGGCATCTGGCCCCATCACTTCATGGCAAATAGATGGGGAAACAGTGGAAACAGTGTCAGACTTTATTTTGGGGGCTCCAAAATCACTTCAGATGGTGATGGCAGGCATGAAATTAAAAGATCCTTACTCCTTGGCAGGAAAGTTATGACCAGCCTAGACAGCATATTCAAAAGCAGAGACATTACTTTGCCAACCAAGGTCCGTATAGTCAAGGCTATCATTTCTCCAGTATTCATGTATGGATGTGAGAGTTGGACTATAAAGAAAGCTGAGCGCTGAAGAATTGATGCTTTTGAACTGTGGTGTTGGAGAAGACTCTTGAGAGTCCCTTGGACTGCAAGGAGATCCAACTAGTCCATCCTAAAGATGATCAGTCCTGAATGTTCATTGGAAGGACTGATGTTAAAGCTGAAACTCCAATACTTTGGCCACCTCATGCGAAGAGCTGACTCATTTGAAAAGACTCTGATGCTGGGAAAGACTGAAGGCAGGAGAAAAGGGGACAACAGAGGATGAGATTGTTGGATGGTGTCACCGACTCAATGGACATGAGTTTGGGCGAACTCTGGGAGTTGTTGATGGACAGGGAGGACTGGAGTGCTGCGATTCATGGGGTTGCAAAGAGTCGGACACAACTGAGTGACTGAACTGAACTGAACACGTGACTTCTTCTATGTGTTAAGCATCTGGTAAATGCTTGTTGAATAAATTGAATGAAGGAATGAATGTCAGAGAAACTTGCAGTGAATTAGGAGAGAAGGGCTGCTAAAATTATATCAATATGTTAAATAAAAGTTTATCATATTTTAATCATAACAACTACTATTCTAGTGCTTTATATGTGCCAGACACTCTTGGTGCCTCTACGTCATTTAATCTTACTTAATTGTCATAATTTTAGGGTACAGATACTGTTTTTATCTAGTTTTTTTTCCTTTTGACCCATCTCAGGGTTTGTTGAGGAAACTGAGGCAGGGAATGGTTAAGTTACTAGGCTTAGTTCATTAACTAATGAAGGCCAGAGGCTGACCCCAGAACTCTTCTTGGTTGGTTGTTCGTTTGTTTTGGAAGAGGCAAATTTTGTTGGACTTAATTTTCATCACCCTGTTTGCAGGGTTTTTTTTTTTGTTTTGTTTTGTTTTTTTTTTTTTGCTTGTACTATGCAGTGTGCAGGAATCTTAGTTCCCTGACCGGGGATCTAACCTGTGCCCCCTGTGGTGGAAGCACAGAGTCTTAACCACTGGACCACTAGGGAAGTCCCATAATGGTTATTCTTCATCCCTGATTCATGCTGCTTCCTGGTTACATGAAAATAAAAAAGAGAGAGAAAACCATCTAAAGCAGACACATGGGCTTGAATACACAGCAGTCTTACAGCCAGAGCCTTTAGATTTGATAGAAAGCAACCTGCCACATCTCGATGAACTAGGAAAGATGTTTTTGCTTGTCTACAGAGTAGAGAAATCAAGACCCATCCTCTTGTTTGATTTAGAACCTGAATCTTGAGGGGAGTCTGGGTTCACCAGATGTGTTGGTGGGGCAGGACAGCAGGAATGTCATGGAAAGACAATTTTAAGTTCTCACCCATCAAAGAAGTGACCAGTGGTTTGCAGTTTCTGGAGTGCACAGCAGCTGCTTGCAGTTGGGCTGGAGGAGATCCCATTAAAAGCTTTAATTGTACCCTCAAGCCAGTGGGAGCCTCTGGAGAATTTTTTCACTACCAGCTTTATTGACATAGAATTCATTTAAAGTGTACAGGTAAGTGGTTTTTAGTATATCCACAGAGTTGTGCAGCCATCACCACAATCAGTTTTAGAACATTTTTATCATCTTGTACCCAGAAGAAAGGGTTTCCCAGGTGGCTCAGTGGTAAAGAAAACACCTGCCAATGCAGGAGACTCAGGTTTGATCCCTGATTCAGGAAGATGTCCTGGAGAAGGAAAAGGCAACCCACCCCAGTATTCTTGCCTGGAAGATTCCATGGACAGACTGTAGTCTGGCAGGCTACAGTCCATGCAGGGTCTGTTTTCCTGGGGACAGGCGAATGACGATACCATTCCTCAGATTCAGTGTCTGACCAGCCAGAGGAAAGGCAGTGACTTTGTTGAGATCCCAGCCCCTGTCAGCTCAGGCCAGCCCTGCAGGACAGTCCCTCCCAAGTGGTCTCTGCTGCCACCTGCCTTTCGTGCTTGCCTGAGCATCGGGACTGGCTTAAAGCACCCCCTCTCTGGGGAGGACTGGGGCTCCCAGGAATCATTTGACCGATTTGTGATGCAGTTCTGCATGCCCCATTTCTAGAGAAAGTTGACTTCTGAAGAGGAGATGTGCTTGATATACGTGAGAGTGATTTCTGTCTTTAAAGGGAAGCCTTGGAAACCACGTCGCTGCATGTCAGTTCTGTCCTTGAACCAGAGGAGCTGGACCCCGGTGACCTGGCCCAGGGAACGAAGAGCCAGGGGTGCAGGGGTCAGCCAGCACCCAGTAGTCATCAAGGGCAGGTGCTGGGCTGAGCTGCTGGCTGAGCTGCTCTTTTCTAATGATCTAATTTCTCTCTCCATTAGTTACTCTCTGAGATGAGTCTAAAAATACCTCCCCAGCCCCTACCGGAAGCGTGATAAAGCTACCTTTTTTTTTTTTTTTTTAAATAAAAGAGCTTTCCAGAGTACATTGCTAAACTTGAGAGAATGTTCCAAAATCAAGAAGGAAGAACGTCGTGTGTAAGTGGACCCACGTGCACTGGTCTGTACGTTTACCCACTCAGCCATGCACGGCACCCAGCACAGGCCCTCCCGTAGCCGCACCTGTGCTCACGACCCCAACATGAAAGATGTAACGGAGGCCAGAGCTCCTGAGAGGCCGGCAGCCTGAGCTGCACGTGGAGACCCCCAAGTCCTCAGCCATTCCTCACCTGCTCACATCCTCCTGTTTTAGTCCCAGTCAAGCAAAGGACATGTTTCTAGACCTCAGGGGAGTGGCCCTTAACCTGAGGATCTGTGAGGCGGAGCCTGGTTGCTCTGCAGAAAGCCAGGATCTTCCGGAGGCAAGGCCCACAGGTGCCTCCTGTGGCTGCTTGTTAAAGGCTGTCAGATACCAGCCTTCCAGGAGCTAAAATGCAGTGGCTTTTTCTCCTTAAGAGTTGTCTGTCTTCTGTTTATTAAAGTAGCTATCCTAGGACATAAGACTTTCGGTGTTTTGCATGTGTTGTAATTTTCTTGAACTTACATACTCGGAGACAGAAGGCAGTTAGGAAAGAATAGCTACTGTTGCGTGCTTACCTGCACCAGGGATAGTGATAAACTAAGTATTAAGTTCCATTTAATTGTTCAGATGAGGACACCAGGGCAGGGAGATGGATGGATGCAGGCTCAGTCTGGTACAACTGACATTTACATGCCGCAGTCTGGTCCAGGCCGTGGCCCCACCCCCAAGTGCGGCTCCTCCCCTTCCCCCGCCCCCCAAAGACACCTGCACCCTTTCCCCTCCCCCACACAGGCACTCTCTCTTTTTCTCTCTCAGTCCCTTCCTTTTTTATCTTGATCAAAACCTCCCAATTGACAAACAGTGCACAGCTTCCCTGGTGGTTCAGTGGGAAAGAATCAGCCTGACAGTGAAGGTGACAAAGGATCAGCCCCTGGCCCAGGAAGATCTCACATGCCTCAGGGCAACTAAGCCTGTTCACCACAATTACTGAGCATGTACTCCAGAGCCCAGAAACCGCAACTACTGAGCCCACGTGCCACAGCTACTGAAGCCCCCTCACCCTAGAGCTCGTGCTCTGCAACGAGAGAAAAGCCACTGCAATGAGAAGGCCTTGCACCGCAACCAGAGAGTAGCCCCTGCTTGCCGCAACTGGAGAAAAGCCTGCACAGCAATGAAGACCCAATCCAGCCAAAAATGAAATAATAAAACTGTAAAAAACAAAATAAGAATGTTATACCCAGAGTAGATATTTTAATAAAATGCAGTACTGTCCTCAAATACCCACAGATTCTGCACATGAAATGCAATTGGGAAAAAAAATTGTATTTGGAGACTTCCCCTTCCAAATCTGGGAAGAAACCTACTAGGTGTCAAGCTTACATAACCTGCTAAATATACAGCTATTAACAACAAAGGACTGTAGAACCAGGATACAGCTTAAAATAGTAAAGTGATTTGTGTATTCAGGCAGTAGGATATGCAGTATTTAAAGTAATGACCTAGGGAATTCCCTGTCAATCCAGTGCTTAGCACTCAATGCTTTCACTGCCAGGGGCTTAGGTTCAATTCCTAGTTGAAGAACTAACAGCTCACAAACATCACGGTGCATTAAAAAAAATAATAAAGCTTTTCTTTTTTTAAAAGTACTGACTAGAACAGTGTGTATCATGAATATATCTCAAAAACATAGTTGAAAGCAAGTTACAGAAGTGTAATCAGCACAGTATATACAGGACACAAAATAATAATACAGGACGAGAACATCTTACATAAGATACAATGCAGTATATCGTACAGTGCCCTGCAGAAGCCTAAGATAGTGTGATATCATTTGTGTAAAAGTTTTAGAGCATCCAGAACAACACTGTGTATTGTCACGGGCACATCCACACACAGTAAATGTGGGAAACTCTTCAAGGAACAACCACATGCCAATTTCTGGACACTCTGGTGTGAGAAGGAAGGTTGAGGCTTTAACAAACCTTGTTAGCTTAAGAGAAGATTTAGCAAACATGGCAAAAATTAACAGTTGGTTTGCCCGTTTTGGCACACAGTAGTTATCTTGTCCCCTTTGGTGCTTTTCTGTGTGTTGAAAACATTATTGATTAAACTTGAACAGGTGAAGTGAGTGTGCTGTGCACATGTCTGTGTCTGGTGTGTGCACATTTCTGCTGTTGCTGTCCCATTCAGATCAGATCAGATCAGATCAGTCGCTCAGTCGTGTCCGACTCTTTGCGACCCCATGAATCGCAGCACACCAGGCCTCCCTGTCCATCACCAACTCCCGGAGTTCACTCAGACTCAACGTCCATCAAGTCAGTGATGCCATTCAGCCATCTCATCCTCTGTCGTCCCCTTCTCCTGCCTCCAATCCCTCCTAGCATCAGAGTCTTTTCCAATGAGTCAACTCTTCGCATGACGTGGCCAAAGTACTGGAGTTTCAGCTTTAGTATCATTCCTTCCAAAGAAATCCCAGGGCTGATCTCCTTCAGAATGGACTGGTTGGATCTCCTTGCAGTCCAAGGGACTCTCAAGAGTCTTCTCCAACACCACAGTTCAAAAGCATCAATTCTTCGGCGCTCAGCCTTCTTCACATCCCATTAGTGTTCCTCTAAAGAAACACTAGCCCCAGGTACTTGACTGAAGTTTGGGGCATGTTGCAGGGGTTAGCTTTCTGGCTTCCCAGCAGAGGGCGCTGCTCCATTGTTGCTGTGAGGCGAGTGGCCGCTGTCCTGGGACAGCTCCAAGGAAGGGTCAGGAAAGAGGGGTACTTAAGCAGCTGCAGCTTTCTTTAGGGGCTTCTCAGGTGGTGCTAGTGGTAAAGAACCTTCCTCCCAGTGCAGGAGACATGAGAGACTCAGGTTTGATCCCTGGATTGGGAAAATCCCCTGGAGAATGAAATGGCAACCCACTCCAGTACTCTTGTCTGGGAAGTTCCACGGACAGAATGAGCCTGGCGGGCCACAGTCCATGGGGTCACAAAAGAGTCGTACTCGACTTAGCGACTGAGCAAGAACAACAAGCTTTCTTGGACGCCACAGGAAGGGGCCCAGAATCCATCCATTCGGCCACTGACATCCATCACACTTCTCTGCCTTGGCTGTTTTTGAAGCCCAGAACATAGAGATGGTGCTGGGCACACACGTGCCCAAGGTTTCCTTTGCTGTTGTATCAGTGGGCCCAGCGTGGACATGGGGGGAGCTCTTTCCTGTTCAGGTGACCATGGCACCTTGATTTCTTTCTAGGTGGAAAAGGATTACTCTTACCTAAAGGAGATCTGCGATCACCAGGCAGAGCAGCTGAGCAGAACCAGCCTGAAGCTACAAGAGAAAGCATCAGAGAGTGACGCAGAGATCAAAGACATGAAGGAGACCATATTCGAGCTGGAGGACCAGGTGGAGCAGCATCGCGCTGTCAAGTTGCACAACAACCAGCTCATCAGTGAGCTGGAAAGTAAGTGGACCCAAGTCCTTTATGGGCATGGGTCAGGATGGAGGTGGGGACACTGGTTGCCAGGTCTTCCTTCTGAGAGCACTGTGGTCTCCCAGGAAGAAAGGCCAGTAGAAGAGACAGAATCATCTGTCTCTTGAACTGAGCCACAGAACAACTGATAAAGAAGAAAGGCTGTTGGTCGTGGGTGGATCATGTGGGGCATTAGGCACACACGGCAGGTGCCAACAGCTGTTACCAGTGGGATCTGCCAGGTAGAAGGATGGGGGCCTGGGGTAGGCCTCAGGAGAAAACATCCCCAGCATGGGTCCCCTGGACAGTAGGATCAGCTGACTTTGAGACATCACCCACGTGTTCCTGAAGAGGCGCTTGTGTGTGGCTTATTTAGGAACTGGTTCCTACCTCTGAGTAGGTAGGGATGTTTTTCAGAGATTAGGTAAACACTGCCTGCTTTGTCCAAATAAGCCTTATCAAATGATCCCATCTAATGTGTTTTCCTTTAGCAACAAAAGACTTAGTGTGCAAGCTTTTAGCAGCACCCGCCTTGTTGAACATAGCACAGTTGGTGGCCTGAAAGGTTCCCCAGTGGGTAAAGTCCCTCCATCTATTCTTGGAACTCTTACAGGTGGTGAATCTACCTGCTTGCCAAAACTTTCTCGTAAACCCCATCCCCCTACCTCCACCCCCCTGCCCAAATCAACACGGTGCTGCCATAGCTGCTGGCGCCCTGCAGACAGGGAAAAAGTCTGAGTCTCCCAGAGGGCCTCCCCAGCTTGGGTGGGACAGAGTGACCCCGCCTTCCGGTTTTAGCTTGGACCATCCACAGGTGTCTTTCACAGCTGATTCAGTGCTATGTGGTTTGCATTTTTGTGCTTGGATGTTGGTGATGCCTCTGTTTAAAATGGACCCCAAGGGACTTCCCTGGTGGTCCAGTAGTTAAGAATCCACCTGCTAAGGCAGGGGACATAGGTTTGAGTCCTGGTCGGGGAAGATCCCACATGTCAGGGAGCAACTAAATCTGTGTGCCACAACCACTGAGTCTGTGCTCTAGAGCCCGAGCACCCCCACAGCAAGAGACGCCACTGCAGTGAGAAGCCTTCACTTCACAACAAGTTAAAATGGCCCCAAGTGTAGTTCTGAAATCCCATCCACTGTCCCTGGCGCAGGAGAGCCAGGACGCATCACGTGCAGGAAATCCAAGCCATGGGGGAGCTTCATGCCTACCAGAAATGCAGTGCCCTCATGTGGACCAAACCTCCAGAGACCAGGAGGGGACCTTCCCAGTCTGCCCCCTAGCCGCTTGGGAAAGTGCTGAGTGGAGCAGATGGGAAAGTAGTGACATTGGTAGATTCATGAGATTTAAAAAAGAACCAAAACATTGAACAATGTGGTTGTGAACCCAAATCAAAGAAACGTGTGGTCAGATTCCCAGGAAGGTCTGAAGCTCTCTCGTCCAGCGCTGGTACCCACAGGAGGGAAGTTCCAGCCCGACAGATGAGGCACTTCTGAGTGCCCTGGGCTGCAGAAGTGTCTTTCAGATGCCTGCCAAGTGTTACACGGGAGAAGGATGCTGTGGGTGAACAAGTTCCAGAACCCATGGGACGGGCTTTTTTCCACAAAGATATCGACCAGCGAGCCAGTTTGATGCAAACAGCATTAAACTTTGATGAAAACATTGGGATCAGAGGCTCAAGGGAGCATAACCCGACTTTGCTCTAGGAGCTGATCCTGTGTGCCTGGCAGCTGTCTGTACCTGCCTGGACCATAGACACACCCAGACCCTGTCTCCCTGGGAGACCAGATTCCATGGGTCAGGGTCTGGAGCTTGAACATCTGTGCTTCTGAAAAATTTCCCTGGGTGATTTAGAGTTTTAGCTGCGAGTCAGTTCCAGACTCTGGAAGCTGGTCTAAATATCACAGTAGTAATAACCATCCATTCCTGCTGTTGCTCAGAACTCCACCCTCAGGGAGGCTGAAGAGGGAGGAAACACATGTACACTTGTGTCTGATTCACATTGTTGTATGGCGGAAACTGACACAGCATTGCAAAGCAGCTATCCTCCAGTTAAATAAATTTAAAGAAAAGCCGTTCTTCCACATCACAGCAGCGAAGGATGTTCAGGTTGCTGTGCTGCTTCCAGGCACTCAGCGTGTGAGCGTGAGCAACTGTTGGCTCTCTTCCCATAGCGCTGTGAGTTTGTGCAGCCTTTCTCTGAGGCTGAACCCTAACCTCACATCACTTAGGTTCCCACTCATCCTGTTTCTCTTGGAGGAACCCTCTGCCTCTGGCTCCCATGCTCTGGGCACTGAGCTGGGAAGCCTAGCCACTGAGCTGGGAAACCTGGCCACAGAGGCAGGTCTCAGAGCCCGTGGCAGGACCTGAGGTTGCCTGGCTCCTGAGCTCAGCTCCCCAGAGGCTCAAGACATTTCTGACTCCAGTCTGCCTGTTCCTTTCTAGGCAGCGTGATGAAGCTGGAGGAACAGAAGTCAGACCTGGAGAGGCAGCTGAAGACTCTGACGAAGCAGATAAAGGTGAGACGTGGTCAGAGCCAGAGCATCATTCTACCTTAAATATCCCCGTCAACTGAGGCGTAGACACCTTTGAGATACACTCTGACGACTCTCCGGCCCTGCTTTGTGTAGTAAACTTGGGGGGCCTGGAACCACAGTGTGGCCAGGAGGGAGGTTCAGGCGGCCTCAATTTCAGGGCTGGGACTCCCGCACCTGCAGGTGCAGCCCCCCTGCACCTTTTCCCAGCACAAGATCCCAAAGCCCGTCTTTCCTATGGACACCCCTCGGCCCTGCAACCGTGGCTGGGGCGTCAGTCTGATGTGGGCGCCAACTTGGCTCTTCCAGGACGAGACGGAAGAGTGGCGGCGCTTCCAGGCTGACCTGCAGACGGCGGTAGTGGTGGCCAATGACATCAAGGTTGAGGCCCAGCAGGAGCTGCGCGCTGTCAAGCGGAGGCTGCTGGAGGAGGAAGAGAAGAACGCCCGGCTGCAGAAGGCACTGGGGGACGCACAGGCCCGCGGAAGGTGGGTCCTGGCTGCTCTCCTCACCCAGGCTGCGGGGGTGTCTCTGCCCTCACCGAGCCTTTTCCTTCGTTCCAGGTCCCTCTGCTGCTCTGTCCCTGCCCATGGCCAGGTTATAACTAGCTCTGTGGCCAGGTTATAACAAATCCCCTGGCGAAGTTACAACTAACCATGGCTGTTGAATAGCTAACCCATGGCCAAGTTATAACAAGCTCCATGGTAGGAACAGTCCACCTAGCACCATGACTGCCGTTCCTGGTGATGAGGAAGCTGGTTACCATGAGGACAGAGCTCCAGCCAAGTCCTCTCTGGGGTCTGGAGGAGAGGCTGGTGTTCCATCTCAGTGTTGGTTCAGCACCCCGTGTGGGTCATCCTCACTCAGTGGGAGAAGCTGGCCCGCTACCCAGCCTGGCTGGTGGGTGCAGACCCCAGCCACTGTCCTGGTGCAGGGTGTGTCCCTTCTTAGCAGCTCCTGTATACTCCCTGCAGAAGAGCATGAAATAACTTACTTTATTTCAAAGGGTCAGCATGGAGAACACACATTGGGCCAATATGAAAGATTGCCTTCTTTCGGGGGGACAATCGGGGAGGACATCACAGGCCGCATTTTCCCAACAAGCCTGTCCTAACAGTGAGCTTTCAGAGGAAGCTGTTCCCAAAGTGAGCTCAGAGTTGCTTATTGTTTAAAGTTTAAATGGTTTCCGGGCAAGATTGTCACAGTATTTTAGGCTTCAGCTCATGCATTGCTGTCTTTCCCCTGTCAGGAATAGATGTCCTTAACATTGAGGTTCTTGGTTATTAGAAGTTATCTTGAATTTTAAGATGTCTCTCAATGTAAAGCACAGTAGAATTTAAAAACCCTTAGTAGGTTCTGGATATAGATTTGTACAGCTTGCAATTTATAACTTTTCCAGGGTTGCTGGAGGCTGGATTCCCAGCCTCTGGGTCTGATGTAGTGTCATGAATTTCATGGCAGTGGAAGGGATAGATTTCTGCTCAGAATTTTGTTTTGATTCTCTTACCAAACTTGCTTTGGTCAATCTTGTGGCCCTTTGTTTATGAAAATCAAGATCATGACTGTGCAGTGAAACCTATACTTTCTGGCCACCAAAGTACATGAATTTTCAGTTCAGGGAGCAGCCAAGTAGGAAAGCAGATTTCGTGGTGTTCCCTGTTGAAATGACTGTGGGTCGTTCTGGTTTACTGTGGTGTCTGCTTTTGTTTGCTTGTCCACGTGTCTTGGTTTTCTACTGTGTGTCTTTGGAAGAAGAACCACATCATAACTTGTGTTGCTTCATATATACATCATCTCACAGATAAACAGTGAAAGACAAGCCCTTGAGTGTAAGATGTGGCCCTCAATAAGTTATTGTATAGATTCTAAGAAACAGATTATATATACAAACCTGATGTCACAGGATGCCTACATGTAGCTTGACCACGTAGGGCCCCCCATTTGCTATACCCAACATTTTCTAACTTAGGGGCACTTTTTTTTTAAAAACGCAGTACATTTCTCTTTTGATTTTCCAGTGATTTGCAAACCTACCTCCCAAATACAGCAGTTTAATCCCTTATCACACAATATTTCAAAATTTGAGAACTGACACATTACTGAACCTGTGCCATCAGTGGGTTTCTTGGCTGTCATTGCCTCAGGCCACCCTCCAGACACTTGCCAGAGTGGTTTCTTACCAGGCTTTGGCCGCCCTGACCAGCTGCCTCTTGTAAGTGTTGGCCTTGGAGAAGTTACTTGCCGGCGGCCCCGCCTCTCCCTGAACACACCACCTGAGCCAGACTTGGAACCAGCTCCCACCCTCCGAGGTCCCGGATCAGCATAGTGCTTCCATTTTGGCTGCCTGAGTTCTTGACTTTGACAGTCACCTAACGAGAACTCAGAAGTCATCCTTGGCTCAGCCACAGCCAAAGAATGTGCAGAAAATTCTAACGAGGTCCTCCAAGTATTAGTACAACCAAAGAATGTGCAGAAAATTCTAACGAGGTCCTCCAAGTATTAGTACAACAAGAGAAGGTAAGAGTGTTGTAGGAGAAGCACCTCCATCGTGACTCCAGGTGGACCGATTCGCCTTCTCATCAGCTGGCTGTCAAGAGAACACAGGCCAGCAGGCGGGTGGGCAGCGGGCCTGGGTGTGCAGACGAGTTAGCGTTTGTTCCCAAGAACTTAGTACCTAAAACAGTGGAACGTTATTTAGCATACTATTTTTAGATGACTCTAAAACTTAGCTCATTAGCTATCTTCAGCCCTGTGAAGTTTTCAGAGGTATTTTTATTTTGGAGTCAGAATAATTGATGTTAAGATACATGGCACAGTTAGGCTCTGATCTCACCTTTGCAGGTTTTCTTCCCAGACCAAGCGCTTTCGTCTCTTAAATAAGAAGGTAAGAGTAGGTCGGATTTTAGGGCACCACCCCAACAGGCTCCGCTGTTTTCTGAGACGAGTTGATGGGCTGACCTTTCTCTGATGGAGAGTCGTGGACTTGCATGCCCACTGAACCATCTTCCTGACAGAAGCCTGGGGTCTCCCTTACATATGGCACCTCCACACGAGGTTGTGGACCTCATCTTTCTCTTCCAGAAGTCTGAACAAGCTTGTGTAGTTTTTGTGGACCTGAAAGTGGGCAGTTTTGCCAGACACATAAATTATTCGATGAAAGGATCATGAATAACTTTTTAAACTCTGGCTGTTTCTTGTTTTGAACCATTAAGGGAAATATAATGAAATTAAAACTTTCATTGAAATTGAAACATCAGATATTCTTCCTGAAAAGTTGAGTCCTTGGGCCTGGCAGTTTCAGAGGACACACATGCAACTCAGCTTACTGCCTCGATGGGCCACACGCAGCCTCTCTAACAAAAGACCCTGTTAGTGAGACATGCATGACGTGGGTGTCTCAGACCAAAGCAGGGACAGACCTCTGTGTGTCTGCTCTTACCGTAAAACTGTTAAAACCATTGTTTACAGGGGACTTACTCTATGTCTGCTGTAGTTATTGTGTGACACCAATGAGCAGCCATGGGAAACATCTTAAAGAGCTAAACATGCTGAATGTCTGTGCATAATTAGCTGTGCCAGCTTCCAAACTAGGACATTTCAGGTGCACAGTGCGTCAGCCTGTGCTTCTGGTTCTTGCATTGCCACCCCTGAAGCTAGCAGCATGCAGCCTGTCACTGCCAGCCTCCCTGGGGTCGGCTGTTAATTCTGTGTGTGCTCCTGCATTCTGACGTCGGTTGTGTGCCTCTACGCGCCCTGTTTTGTTCTCACAGCTGTAACATGTCACACCGCTCGCTGGGTGTCTGGGGCTGTCACTGGAAGGGAGGTGGGGCATTGGAGGTGTAGCTTCCTGGGTCCCTGGGATTGTCGACATGTCCAACCCCCTCCCCATCCCTGCCTTGGGGAGAGGCCAGTTCTCAAGGGCATTCCCGCACACTTTCTGAGCAGACCTCACATACATATCTCCAACTGTTGGGCTGCTGGCATTTTATTTGGCTCTCAGGGCAGAAACTGGTCCTCCAGTATCCCGGCAAGCATCACCCGTTCACTCGCACAGACGTGCATTTTCATAGCTTAGCTTCGCACCTGTGGCATCAGAGAAGGCACCTGTAGTTCTGCAGAGCTGCGTCTGCTGGATGCTGCCCGCCCCGTCTACAGATTCACTTTGAAAAGTGGGCTGAAGACGTGTGCCTCCCTGAAGCCTTTAACAGTGTGCCAAGTCACTCAGTTGTGTCCGACTCTTTGCGACCCCATGAACTATAGCTCACCAGGCTCTTCTCTCTGTCCATGGGGTTCTCCAGGCAACAGTACTGGAGTGGGTTGCTCTTTGCTTCTCCAGCACGTGTGTACACAGCACTTGTGTATCATAAAAGAAGTCCTTTTTCTTTTTTATTCTTAACTGTAGGACAGTAGAGGGACCCACAGGCCATTCTGTCAGTCACAGAGGCCTGATGTGATTGGTCTCCGTCATCTCTGCCGACACCCTTGTCTATCAGCGAAGGTCTAGTGGGAGGAGCCTGTTCATGGCGTTCTTTCTGTCTGAAGATCTCTTGACTCCCGCAAGGGATGGGAAAAGTCAAAATCTAGGCGTGCTGATCCTGATCTGGATCTGAGCTGTGCCCCCGGACACTGCCAGCTGTCAGTTCTTGTGTGTAGACTGCGGTCATGTTACATGGAGTAACCCCTTTACCAGCCTGTGCCTCCTGTTTCTATCTTCCAGCTCCATGGTCTCTGTCAGCTAGCAGAGCAGGTGGAGGAGGAGAGGCCGCCCAGCCCTGCCGCGATGGGGAGCCACAGCCATTTCTGTGTGAGAGGGTGCATGTGTAGAGGAGGAATGCCCTTTTCATAAAGAACCAAACGGTCTCCTTAGAACAGCCATTGTCTTGAACAGTCATTGCCAGCAAGTCTCTCTGCCCTTTTTTTTTTCTTGTTTTTTTGCATTTTGGAATCAACTCTGCACAAAGATGATCCTTCCCTCTTATTTGCCCCCTCTTTCTTCTCAGAAGATTCAGCAGTCTTTGAAGCCCAAAATGAAATTGTTCTGAAAACAAAAGACAAAAAACACAAAGTACGAGCCTGTCATGAAAACATTTTTTAGAGGCAGCCAGAGTGCTGAGTGAGGTCTGTGGCTTTCCATGTGCAGAGAGAACACAAACCAGGCCGTGCTTTACTTTTTGGACTTTATTTTTATGCTTCCTTTTGAATACGGTATCCGATAAGCTTGAAATTAACACTAGTTTAGGTGAAATAGGAAGCTGTCCACGTGACGTCTCTGAAGAAGTTAGAAAGCCCTACTTCTCCCATGTCAAGCCTTGATTTCGCCTCTTCAAGCTGAGGTCTGACTTCCTCACCTAGTCCAGAACAAGCCACTGCCACGTGTTGGGCTGACTTCCAAAATCTCTTTGGGGTTCTGTTATATGTTTGCTTCATCATAAAGGCTGTGGTTGAATCAGACACTTCCACGTGGTGACAGTGCTGATCAGAACTGCATTGAGAACTCATGCGCATTGGCAAAAGCCTTGTGAATATGCTCACCTTGGAAACTAAAAGACTTTTCCAGTCCAGAATTGTGTAACTCAGAGGGATCCAAGGTTCAAAGTGAAACTGTAAACTGTTGGAAGTGCATCCATTTGTGAAGATCTAAGTCCAGGTCACCAGCCTATGCCAGACAGAGATCACTGCATCCCTCGTGTGAGGAGCATCTGGACCATCAGCTACTGTATAGGAGACGAGACGAGATAGGACTTCCTGTCTGCTCCACAGAAACTTAGGCAAACTGATCATCTCAGGAAAATGTTGTGGGGGGTCACTAGAAGACTCAACTTGAGAGGTCACTGTCCTCTCTGTAAGAATAGTTTCAATACCTGCTGGAATTGTCCTTGTGGGATAGCAATTTATATATCTGTAAGTTTATCTCGGACTGAAAGTCCTTACGATGATACAAAATTCACTTGGCCTGGTGTTTTCAAATATAAACAAGAAAAACACAACCTCAGCTTCAAATGCACAGCTGTCTCTGCTCCACATATTTTGATCTATCTTTCTTGGGAGACTGTTGACTATTTTTATATACAAGTGTTTATGAAGTGCTAAATAAATATGTAATTATTTAGAAGAGTCTGTTGCCTGGTTTTTCACCCCTGGCAGGACCTCCAGGTCACTTTGTTCCCAGTTTTCTGGCATGTGTAGTTTCAGAACTTAAAAGCCACATCAGATGACTAGAACCAAGGCAGAAGCAAAGCTGCATTTTCAGTACCCTTTGTAGACAGGAGGTTGACTTTTAAGTGCAAATGTTATTTTTTAATGATTTCATTATTGGAAATAAGAGGGCACAGATCGAAGATACTAATTTTGCATAAATGAGATTTTAATTAAAAATTCTGAAGTATCGGAAAATACAGTACATGGAATTTGAGGTCCAGAGTTGTTTTGTTGAAATCTAAAAACATTGTTTGGTGATTGACTGTATTGGATTTCTTCTTAATTGTGAAGTATTATTTAGGTGAACTCATAATAAAATGGAAGTGTTAAACCCCTCTGGTAGCATTCTGGAAGGCAGTCTGTGTCAGCAGCATTCTCCGCCCACGAAACTGAAATCCCACATTGACATCGTTCATTTCATCCATTTTCAGAAAAACTTTCCCAATATGCCCTTGTTCCTTTTCTCTTAAGCTGGTTCCCCTTGAAAATATTTTCCTGCCCTTACGAGATTGCTAATAACACTTAGCCTTTCATTTTACATTGTCACCTTCAGTTTATTCTCTTGGTTTTATTGCATTCTCAAGGTTGAGGCTTTTCAGTGTCTGAGTCTATTTCTTTTCCTTTATTTACACATCTGTTCTCCCTCACGTGCAGTGAGTCTCTTCATCTTATGCCATGAGATCTGTCCGTGCATCAGGGCCTGTTTTTGCCCATCACTTATTCTTGCTTCAGTGGATCCAAGTGTGTCAGGACCTGTTCTCTGCCCAGGATCAGTGTCTGGATTCTGCCTTCATCTGTGCTCACTCTGCCCAACCACTCTTGAAATCTTGTATCTTAAGCTAGA
Source organism: Bos indicus (assembly GCF_029378745.1). Taxonomy (NCBI): domain Eukaryota; kingdom Metazoa; phylum Chordata; class Mammalia; order Artiodactyla; family Bovidae; genus Bos; species Bos indicus. The sequence continues at coordinate 34,793,215 of NC_091778.1, read as the reverse complement.
GGAGAGGCTCTTTAAGGTAAATCTCTGCTGAATGTCAGAAATACAGGCACTGAAAGAAATGCAGCAGGAAAGGTGCCAGCAAGGAAATTCACCAGTGTCCAGTTTTTTCTCTGTTTGGCACAGGTGGCATTGGGAGCTGGCTTTGGGGGTCTGTCTTGCTTGGTCATTATCCATTTTAGGCGTGTCCTGTGGCTTTTTGCTGCCATCCTTTGTGCCTCGGATCAACCACCCTGGCCTCCTCAGATGGTCATGTCTCAGTGTTCCTGACCTTTTGTGGGAGGAGTGCTCTGCATGTCCTCCAGGTGCCGCTCCCCAGCTGGCCCTCCCTCCAGGACCAGGGCTGGGAGGGAGTCGGTGGGCTGTCCTGCACCTTCGCTCTCCTTGCAGAAGAATTAGGGTGAACTGGTAGTATTTTCTCTTCTTTCCCCACTCATTCTCTGTGTAGCTGAAATTCTTCACAGTCTGAGGCCTGTGCATGCCGTGTTTCAGTAGCTTCAGGGGTCGATGCAGGATTTTTATGAAATATTCCTGTGGTTCTTAAATCGCCATGTTACCCTGGTGGTTTTTATTGTCCTAGAAATGCTTACGTTGCCATTCAGAAGTGAAATTCAGAGGACACTTGACACCTGAGACAGAGTGCTTCCCAATTCCTGTCTCATGTGGATCTGCAGACTTCTTTCAGAGTGTCTTGTGTATAACTGAAGACACAGTTTGGGAAGAGTGCCTTACAGGTGGAGATGTGGGAGAGCAAAGACCTGGAGGAAGGACAAAGAGGAACAGAGTTCCAGACATCCAGGCTTTGGTCCGGAAACCAGGCAGGGTGCAGGGAGTCTGTGCAGCACTGGGAGGGCCTGGGCTGGGCTCCATTCAGTAGCTGAGAAAGAGCCATCATGAGCAGATCATCAGTGTGCCCGGTTGGTGGTCTTTACAAACCTTGATCTGGTGATTGTGAAGACAGCAGTGGTATAATGTGATGTTTCCCAAAAGTCAGTCATATTTGAATATTTTAGAACTAATTGCACACAGGAACTCACGTGTCCTTGGAGCAAAACTGACAGCAACGCCAAGCAGTGTCCTGTGTGATGACACAAGAGCTGTAGAAAACCAACAGTGCTCAAAGATCCTGTTCTGTAACCTAACGAGGAAAGTAGTGCATTAGGGAGGTTGCTCAGTCCTCAGTCATGTCTGACTCTTTGTGATCCTGTGGTTTGTAGCCCATCAGGCGCCTCTGTCCATGGGATTTCCCAGGCAAGAATACTTCCCAGGTGGTTCAGCAGTGAAAATATCTGCCTGCCTCTGTAGATTACAGAGTTCTTACTCTTCCTCTGAACAGAGGAGAGGTCATATTTTATTGCTGGACTTGTTGCTGGTTGATCCAAAGCCATCTGAAGACAGGCTGGTGTCCCTGCTTAGGATTAAAGTGCTGATGAGATCAACAGCATTCTTAATGACTGTGTTGTGTAGTTCTTCATTTCAGGCTTTATTTTGTGGCTCCCAAGACACACTCACACATGCACATACCCACACGCATGCACACACGTACACACATAACGGTTACATAATGGGGTGGGTCTTTATCTCTACTTAAACTCCTTGCAGGGTTTCTTCACCCTACTTCTTGCTGGCCCAGCCCAGCAGACAGAAGGTGTGGAGCATTACACATCGTACCTGCAGGCAGGCGAGGTGGGAGTGGTTCCAGCATCCTTGCTACTCTCTTAGGCTTTGGAACAAGTCCTGTATCATCTGATGTGAATCACATAGAAGCTTAAGTAGTTGAAGGGAACACCTCAACAGAATGTAGGATTCTCCATTTTATTCTTATTAAATTATCAAGGAGTGAAATGAACATGGGCTTTTTAAAAATGACCTTCATTTTGTTGGGTGCCCTAAATCTCCCCAGTCCCTGAGAAGGTAGATTATGTACCTGGATAGCTAAGAAGGTGCCCACTTTCTCACATTCCTGAGAATGGCCAGGACAGAAATGAGAGGTTTTCCTCTGCCTGTACCTAAACTGATTCCACTCTTTCTGCATATTCACCATCTGATTTTGTCCTATGTGACATAACAGGGAAGGTAACCAAAACCAACCCTGTTTGATGTAAAAAAAAAAAACAAAAACTTACCAATTTCTGAAACACCTGATATTGTTGTTCAGTTGCTCAGTCATATCCAACTCTTTGCGACCCCATGGACTGCAGCACTCCAGGCTGCCCTGTCCTTCACCATCTGCCAGAGCTTGCTCAAACTCATGTCCATTGAGTTGGTGATGCCATCCAACCGTCTCATTCCCTGTTGCCCCCTTCTCCTCCTGCCCTCAATCTTTCCCAGCATCAGGGTCTTTTCCATTGAGTCGGCTCTTCACATCAGGTGGCCAAAGTATTGGAGCTTCAGCACCAGTCCCTCTAATGAATATTCAGGACTGATTTCCTTTAGGACTGACTGGTTTGATCTCCTCGCAGTCCAAGGGACTCTCAAGATCCAACACTACAATACGAAAGCATCAATTCTTCGGCACTCAGCCTTCTTTATGGTCCAGATCTCACATCCGTACATGACTCCCTGATACTAACTTCCCAGAAAAGTCATTCGTTAACTGATTTTTTTTTTTACCTCAAAAGAAGGTAAATACAAAAGTGTAGGGCAGTGTGATTTAAAGTGTGTTTTAAGTTGTGTTTTTCCTAAATTTATCCTACTCACATTGATTATAGAGCAACAGGAGAAAGCTTTGAGAATCAAAGACAAGTCAGTTCAATCATGGAAGCTTCTGAGTGGCCAGATTTCTTCCAAAAAAGATCAGTAAATAAATATTTTAAACTTCCATTGACCTTTTTAAAATATGCTGCCAGAAGTATTCCGAGCTATTCTCATAAATTAGTCATCTTCTTGCAAAACAGCTGTAGCAATTTGATATAATAAAAAGAGCAGTGATTTAGAAATCGGAAGTTGGGCGATGTCTTGGCTCACGCACAGGGAGATTAAGTGACAAGCTAACGTTCCCCTGGATGAGGAAGGTTGACCCAGACGGTCTGTCTTTAAGAGGCTCTTCCATGAGTCTGGGGGCTTCCCTGGTAGCTCAGCAGTAAAGAGTTTGCCTGCAATGCAGGAGACCTGGGTTTGATCCCTGGGTCAGGAAGATCCCCTGGAGGAGGAAATGGCAACCCACTCCAAGATTCTTACGTGGGAAATCCCATGGACAGGGAAGCCTGGCGGGCTACAGTCCATGGGGTCACAAAGAGTCGGACACGACTGAGCAACTAAACAACAGTCCATGAGTCTGTGCTCCAGCTTGGAGACCACAGGGAAGACTGACCATGATTGTGCAGGAGAGCTCAGGAGAACCACTGCCTCACAGGGAGTTGCAGTATTGTTCCAGAGCATGGTTACCATTCCTGTTCCTAAGGGTGGGAGGGTTCATGTGTGAGTCAGGACTCTGATGTTCCTGGAGATGGCAGCCTTGTAGATTTAAGCAGAAGGGGCTTTCAGGATTGCTGGGGGCCCCTCTGGAGAAACAGACCCAGGCCTAGCCTCCAGGAACAACTCTGGAAGTAACCACACACACAGCTGGGTTTCTAGGAGAGTGGCTGCCTCTGCCCTGAATGGGAACCTGACACTAGGAAGCTGCCAGCCCAGTTTGAAGCTGCCACCAGTTTCCAGCAGCGGGAGCACCTTGTCTCTGCTTTTGTCCATCTCAGCGTAGTGAATGCCCTGTGCCCTGCCTCTCCTCCCCAACTCAGGAGTCCACATCTGGCCCAGTCTTCCTGGCCGGTAGTGTCTAAGCCCTATCTGAGATCTTCCCTGCAGCGGGTGGGCTCCTGAGGTGTCATCTTTCCAGCCTCTGTGCACCAGGTGGGGGTTGGAATTCACACTAACTCACCAACCTGTTGTATCCATCGTGGACAGTAAGATAACTATTTCATGATAAATAACAGTTGTTTTTTTAATATATTTATAGTTTACAGAGTAGACATACATTTAGAGCTCACATCAAGTCACTCCACATATAAAAATGCTGTCTCTGGCCATTCCCAAGAAAATGTCTCTGATAAAAATTGAGAGGTTATTTCCTGGAGATGCAAAGCTAATACAGAGAGCAGGATTTTCAGTTTGGGTTTCTCCTTCCAGACTCATTCTTCTCCATGTTGGCTGTTTTCATCTGTGTCCTTCCCTGAATGGGTACGTCCTCCAGCTTTTCAACCTGATTTGCTCTTTGCCATGCAGACCAGTGAAGGAAGAGCCCGAGCCCTCAGAGGCGGACGCTCCTGGCCGGTGGCCCAGCGCCTATGTGAACAGGACTCCTCCAACACCTTCAGAGTCTGTGACCACTGTAAAGTCCCTCATCAAGTCATTTGACTTGGGACGACCAGGTATTGTGTCATTTTGTTTGATAAGTAAAACTCAAATTCAGACCATAGCCTCATGAATCCAGCCTGTCTCTGCTGCCCTGGCCCCATGTTGGTACAACCAGGGGGCCCTTCTCAGACTATCCACGTGCAGACATGTGCAGTGCTCGCTGGGGCTGCATGAGACGGCAGAGGGGAGTTGGCTCCTCTCCTCCCAAACTTCCCTTCAGCTCCTGCTGCACCCCTTTCCTTTTCTTCCTCTCTGTCCGTTAAATCCAGGTCACCACTGTTTGCCTTTTTACCGTCACATGAGTATTAGCAGGGTTGGCCAGAGGCTTGTCTCCTGGGAAAGGAGGCGCTGGTTCCATGCATTGGGCTGTCTGGCTGGCACCTAATATAATCTGTCATTCCTGATTGTGGGACATTCCCAGCTTTTCCTGGAAATGTCTCCCTGACCCACAGCTCACTTTTGTTTGTCATTATCTGTGTATGAGAAAAATGGATCTCTACCTTGTCTACCCTGAACTTTCATGAGCACTCTTCTTAGAAGGAACCTGTATCCAAAACACGATGTATGTCTTCCCTTGATTGCATCAAATATGCTCATTGTACCAGGGGCCAGAGTAACAGCCAGTCCTAGGACATTGTCTCTGCTGAAACAGTTTGCGACTGAATTGGATTAAGATGAGCCTGCAGAGACAGGATAATATGAAGGCCCAGTGACAATATTTGGTTGTGAAGGTGGAAAAGGAAAGAACAGTGTGGTTTGTCTAAGAGTGTCTTCTTGCTGTGGCTGTCTCAGTACCTGTACGTTCTCCTGCTCCTTGTGTGTCCTTGACTTAAGACCAGCCCCCATCTAGTTAACCCCTGACTCACTCCCCAGTTCAGCATGAGTCCAGACCAGAAGAGGGTGAAAGAGCATCAACAAGGCAGGAAGTATTATTTGCTATTTGAAACTGGAACAGCATAGAAACATCCTGTCTCTTTTCTTGGCAGGTGGAGCTGGGCAGAATATTTCTGTCCACAAGACCCCCCGGAGTCCCCTGAGTGGGATCCCTGTGAGGACGCCCCCAGCTGCTGCTGTTTCTCCAATGCAGGTATTGGTGCCCATAAGGTGTGGGTGGGAGCCTGTGTCATGTGGTTACCCAGGCAACAAAAGGGATGTGGAAACCAGTTCGTATATTTTTTGAGGTACATTGATCATCTTTTTTGTTTATTTATTTATTAATTTTTGCCATGCCATGTGGCATGTGGGATCTTAGTTCCCTGACCAGGGATCAAACCCAGGCCCCCTGCAGTGGAAGTGATGAGTCTTAGCCACTGGACTGCCAGGGAAGTTTCTGAATATTGTTTTTAATAGACCTAAAATAATAATATGAAGCTTTCATCAAAAATTCCACTCCAGTGCCTGGTGAGGGTCTGAGAGAGACGCTGAAAGCATCATACAGTTTTGTTGATGCCTCTTTCTTGGTTTTCCATAGGATGACACTGTCAAAGTTTTCAGTTAAATGAAGATTGTATTTTTTATACTAGAGTGGGCACTGATCTTTTTCTCAAAGAATTTTTTTTTTGATGCCCAGAGAGAGTGCTTGCAATTTATGAATTCTTAAGGGTTCACTGCATTAACCCTGTGTTGTGTTTGCCATCTCCTAAAGGTCTTAGACCAAAACCCCCTGGCATTTCTAAGACCAGGGCTTTTGATGGCACTAGCAGCACTCAGCGTTCTGTCTGTACAGAGCTGAGGTTGATGTACTTGTCAACAAGCTCTATTATCTGACATTCTTGGTAGTTACATGTATTATTTGGGATCTCTTATGCTTTAAAAGAAAAATTTTATTCTTTTTTTTACTCTTTCATCTTTGAAGGTAATTTCTACCACCTTTTATGTAAAACCAAATACAAGTTATTTATTTTTTATGATAATCATTGTTTATTTAAGACAAGTAAAAAAGGTCATGCTTCATTTTCACCTATTTGTATTGAGCTATAACACAAGTTTGCTTGCAGATGTTTAACAACTGGCTGTTTAGGAGAAAGAGCCCTGATTTGTGGGGTTTGCCAGTTTCTCTGATGTCAGTGTTCCCATCATTGCCAATTTCTTTATCCACTCATCTGTTAATAGACATTAAGGTTGTTGCCACATCTTGGCTAATGTGAATAATGTTACAGTGAACATGGGTGTGCAAATATCCCTTCAAGACCCTGTTTTGTGTTCCTTGGGTAACCACCCAGAAGTGATATTGCTGGATCACATGGTAGTTCTGTTTTTATGTTTTTGAGGAACCTTCCTGCTGTTTTCCATATCACCTGCATGGTTTTACATTCCCAGCGACAGTACACAAGTGTTCTAATTTCTCACATCCTCACCAATTCTTATTTTTCCTATGGTTGTTTTCTGCAATGACCATTCTCACAGGGGTGAGGTGATACCTCATTGTGGTTTTGATTTGCATTTTCCTAATGACTAGTGATATGGAACATCTTTGCATGTGCCTGTTGACCATTAAAAAAACAGTATGTTTACACATGTCCTTGAATATACATAGAATATTCCAGGAAGATGTTCACAGATGTGATGAGTAATAGTTGCCCTGGGGAGAAGGGGGTGATGGGAGCGAAAGGGAGACTGTGCTTTCACTCCATGTCCTTTCTGTTCCTTTTGAGGATCCTGCCAATTGAGTCTCAGCCCACTCCCATATTCTTGCCTGGAGAATCTCAAGGACAGAGGAGCCTGTCAGGCTATCGTCAATGGGGTTGCAAAGATTCAGACATGACTGAGCAACTGAGCAAGCTTGCATGCATGCACACCAATTGCATTTATTACCTGTCCAGTTAAAGCAGTTGTTTTAAAAGGTACCCCCTGGTGATTCTAATGAGCTTGAGAGCTGTTGTATGTACACACACAAGCACATACACACACCACTTGTTCCTGGTGTGACCTGTGTGATGCCCTTTGGTTTCAGAGGCATTCTGCCTTCAGCAGTGCTCGGCCGGCCAGCAAAGGAGAGATTCAACGCTTGGATCTCCCAGACCTTCCCCTCTCAGGTAAATCACTGTTAACACATTATTGGCCAGAGACATATTAATACATCTTTTGTTACCCAAATGTTATTGACCGGAGTGTTTCAGTATTCACTTACATAACAAATTGCCCACCACAGGCATTCAGTTCAGTCAGTTCAGTCGCTCAGTCGTGTCTGACTCTTTTCAACCCCATGAATCGCAGCATGCCAGGCCTCCCTGTCCATCACCAACTCCCGGAGTTCACTCAGACTCACGTCCATCGAGTCAGTGATGCGATCCAGCCATCTCATCCTCTGTCGTCCCCTTCTCCTCCTGCCCCCAATCCCTCCCAGCATCAGAGTCTTTTCCAATGAGTCAACTCTTCGCATGAGGTGGCCAAAGTACTGGAGTTTCAGCTTTAGCATCATTCCTTCCAAAGAAATCCCAGGGCTGATCTCCTTCAGAATGGACTGGTTGGATCTCCTTGCAGTCCAAGGGACTCTCAAGAGTCTTCTCCAACACCACAGTTCAAAAGCATCAATTCTTTGGCGCTCAGCCTTCTTCACAGTCCAACTCTCACATCCATACATGACCACAGGAAAAACCATAGCCTTGACTAGACGGACCTTTGTTGGCAAAGTAATATCTCTGCTTTTGAATATGCTATCTAGGTTGGTCATAACTTTCCTTCCGAGGAGTAAGTGTCTTTTAATTTCATGGCTGCAGTCACCATCTGCAGTGATTTTGGAGCCCCCAAAAATAAAGTCTGACACTGTTTCCACTGTTTCCACTGTTTCCCCATCGATTTCCCATGAAGTGATGGGACCGGATGCCGTGATCTTCATTTTCTGAATGTAGAGCTTTAAGCCAACTTTTTCACTCTCCACTTTCACTTTCATCAAGAGGCTTTTTAGTTCCTCTTCACTTTCTGCCATAAGGGTGGTGTCATCTGCATATCTGAGGTTACTGATATTTCTCCCGGCAATCGTGATTCCAGCTTGTGTTTCTTCCAGTCCAGCATGGCATTAGTTTCTGTGAAAAATCCCCCGGTCACTAAAGAGTTAAATAGAAAGTGCTTTTGACTTATGTGTTGTAAGGTTAACTTTTCTTCTCTCCTTTGCATGAAACTGAGCTTAGAAAAAGAATCAGGGGCATTTGTTGCAGATGATTCAAACTCTGAAACTGTGTATTATGGCCATGAGGTCCCAGCTGTGTCCTGCTGCTACAGGGTGCCTGAGTCTGAGAGAAATGTCAGGCTCTGGAGGTCTTTTGCTTGTTTTACTAAATCTCAAGAGCATATCTCATCTTTAAAAGTAACTATTTTGAGAAAAAACTATTATCTGATTCTGAAGGTCTATTGCTCCCACAATTCCTAATATATGCCTGAGATCTTTGTCATTGAGTATAGACCTTTTCCTGTTGCTATGCCTTGTTTTTAAAAATTTAAATCCCCATGACGAAGCACGGCTGTATCGGCAGGCCTCACGTGTCCCATTTTTGCTCCTTCTGCACCTGCCATGCTAATGGCTGATGTGAGGGAGCTGTGGAGGGGGGACTGGGGCAGACGGCATGGACTTGAACCTTGGCCCTGCCACTTACAACCTGGCTCTGGCCTGGTAATCCCAGCCCCCGGTGCTGTGGTTCCCTCGTCTCTGAGACAGAAATCCTGTGGTCCGCCTCTGGGATGGCTTGGAGGATTGAGTGAACCCAGACGGGCTGGTGCCAGAGCCTCGGAGGGACTGACTTTTGCCACCTGCCAGAGCCCCAAGGCCTTGGCCGGGGTTGCCATCGTCTAGAATGTGCACTGGGAGACGGATACATGTGTGTGAGGTCACGCTGTGAGGAAACACAGAAAGAACACTGACTACCTGGTTCTTCGTGCCTGGAAGAAGGAGTTGTTGTTCAGTCGCTAAGTCGTGTCCAGCTCTTTTGACCCCATGGACTGCAGCATGCCAGGCTTCCCTGTCCTTCACCATCTCCCAGAGTTTGCTCAAACTCGTGTCCATTGAGTCGATGATGTCATCCAACCATCTCGTCCTCTGTCGCCCCCTTTTCCTCCTGCCCTCAATCTTTCCCAGCATCAGGATCTTTTTCAGTGAGTCGGATCTTCACATCAGCTGGTCAAAGTATGCCTCAGCTTCAGCACCAGTCCTTCCAATGAATATTCAGGGTTGATTTCCTTTAGGATTGACTGGTTTGATCTCCTTGCAATCCAGGGAAGAAGGAGAGAAAGCCAGAAACCTAGACCACATAGAGAGAAATCCTTTATTTCTAAGTGTAAAACAGTTTCTGTGACACTGAATAAAAAAGGAAACCCCACTCTTCTCATTTTTGATCATGGTCGAGCACAGATTTATCTGTAAAATGGTTGTTTTTGTGACTGTAAACTCTTTCACCTCACCAGCTTATTTTTTTCCCTTCTGAATTTTGTTTTCTTTTCTCTTGGACTTAATAAGATTTTATTTTAGCCTTAGATAAACACTGACATTGAGAATTTAAAGATGACCTTGGCCCGTTCCTTGCATTTTACAAGCTCAGGCCCTAAAGAGCTTAATCAGTTTACAAGAGCCACATTCCTTGTGAGGAGCTCAGGGATAGGAAGGACTTTCCCTGACTCTTTGCCATGTTACCTTCTGGTGACGAGGCTGGTGATCACTCCTATTAGCAACTTCATAAAGAAGTGTGCATGGTTCATATAGGACTTTGGGTTGTCAAAATGACTCCCAGGAAGAGAGAAGTGGTGACCAGAGACCATGGGTAGTCCAGGGTCAGAGGAGTAAGGAATCCAGAGGGGGCATCCATGTTGAGTTCTTCACACTTGCTACATAATATGAAGTAGGAATAACTTGGTTATAAGTGCAGTGCTGCCTGTGTTGTTTTTTAAAATTGTGATAAAATGGCTTCTCAGATGGCTCAGTGGTAAAGAATCCACCTGCCAGTGCAGGAAATGTGGATTCAATCCCTGGGTCAGCAAGATCCCCGGAGGAGGGCATGGTAACCCACTCTAGTATTCTTGCTGGGAAATCCCATGGACAGAGGAGCCTGGTGGGCTACCATCCCCGAGGTTGCAAAGAGTGGGACACTACTGAGGGACTACACACACACATAAACACACACAAAATACCTGTAACATGAGGTTTACCATCTGAACTGTTTTTAAGTGCGTTAGGTGATCTTTAATTGTTAGTATTGACATCTCTGTTCCTCCAGCTTTAGAATTTCCCTTTTGTAGAGAAACTGTTCTTTTCATTGACAAGATAAATACTGACACTGAGATTGCCCGGAAGTAGTAACTCATCCTCAGCTCCCCTCTTTCTCTCCTCCCTCCCCCCACCCCGCAGGCACCTGTCCACCTGCAAGATTGTTTACTTGGCTTGGAAAGGCCTGCACCCTGGAAATTGCCAGCTTTCCAGCCAGCTGTGCAGCATCATGTCCCTAGAAGCTGCAGGAACCAGGGTTAATGAACTGTTTTTTGTTGTTCCCTTTAGTGATGTAAATGCTGTGATTCTCTGCTCTTCCCAGCTCATTAGCCACACTCCCAACCTGACCACCATAATTGATGCTAATAGCTATACAAGTGTTGTTTTCCCCACTGTTTATGGCATCGAAGGAGGGGACCGTGGGCTCGGCCTGGTCGCTGGCTGCTTGTGGCATCGAGCAAGTGACCAGCTTCCCACTCCCAAGTCGTCTGTACGTCCAGCTAGACAGTTGCAGGAGTCTTCTCCCAATCTGTACCTCAGGGGTCCTCTAGGAAATAGCCTCAAGGGGGTTCAGCCTGTTTCCTTAGCTATTTTGCCTCAGACTACAGTGACAGCAGAGATGGGCCTCGGAAGAAATGTTCTCACTGATTCCTAGAGAGCCGGGACCTGTGGCTGGCATGGCGTCCTGTCCTGTGAAGTGGGCCTCATTCCTGGTGCCCAGCGTTTCCACCTGATGACCTACCAGGCGTCTTCCTGCCACGCCCTCCCCCAGTGCCCATCAATAGAACATGGGCTTTTCCTGGGGACAGGCTGGTCTGGTGGCCCTGACCCTGTGCACCTGCGGAGGCTCTTAGGAGCAGGGCCTCTGGTCAGTGTGCTGCTGGTGGCATCCTGAAGCTCAGAGTAACTGTTGAACCAGGGCAGCTTGTCATTGGTCCCTGTGGATCATGGAGCTGGTCCTGCCTGGAGAGTCCTTTCTAGAGAACACCACATCCCTATTCACATTTTCATCACCCAGCCCAGAACATGTTATGTGTGTATCTCTATCCGAATCTGGGATGTGGTAAAGAACCAGCCCACCAACAATGCAAGAGACAAGAGACGTGGGTTCAATCCCTGGGTCAGGAAGATCCCCTGGAGGAGAGCATGCAACCCATGCAACCCACTCCCGTATTATTGCCTGGAGAATCCCTTGGGCAGAGGAGCCTGGTGGGCTACAGTCCATGGGGTTGTGAAGAGTCGGACACGGCTGACGTGACCCAGCACAGAGATGATTTACAGTGTTGTCTTGGTTTCAGGTGTGCCGCACAGGGATTCAGTATCTGTTGTGTGTTCTTTTATACAGTTTTAGTGGAGTGTAGCGGGTGTGCAATGTGTGCTGGTTTCAGGTGTGCTGCAGAGTGACTCGGTACCTGTTGTGTGCTTGTACACGACACTGACATGAGGACTGAGTGTACTGGACAGTGTGACCTTTCGGGTCTCTCCTCCTCCAGGACAGTAATCATATTGTTGTCCCCACAGATCTCCTGAAGGGAAGAGCTGAGGACCTGAAGCCAAACCCTTATCTCCGTAAGAGCCCCTCTCTCGAGTCCCTGAGCAGACCCCCTTCTCTGGGCTTCGGGGGCTCCAGGCTGCTGGGCACCTCCCCTGCGGGCTGGAAGCCGCAGAGCAAACTCAGGTACCCATCAGAGCCTGTACCTCCCACCTTTGCAGCACCACACTAGCTATTTTGACGATTTACAAGGCTCCGGCCAGAAGGATCTTCCTTCTGTCCTTTCACGCTTCTCCTCCTCAGTCCACCCTCCCCTGAGGTTGCAGCCCGCCCCCGGTAGCACGGACACCCCCTTTTCGGCCTGTGCTGTCTGACCTCCATTTGTATTTAATTCCCTGCTGCACACTGTGTGTGCTTTTGTCCTCACTTGGGCTGTAATTTAGTGGACAGCAAATACTTCATCCTGACGCTTGGATCGCTCTCAGCCCCTTGTGTTATGCTGCACAGAGCCGCTCACTCAGTAAATATTTACGAATAGGCAGGTGGATAAATGCACAAAATTGGCTACTTGAGGAGTAATGGCTTTTTAACAAACATTAGAACTACCATTATGAGTATTAGAAAAGGGTTTTATAAAAGTCTGAACACCTCAGTTCAGCCATTGTCAAATCTTTGGGTGTGGTCTGTTTCTGGACCCAAATAGATGAAGTCATATCTTTCAGAGGTTTAATTTAAAGCCCCAGTTGTTACATTTCTGTCTTGTTTATGTGCAGAGGATTTAAATAATCAAAACAGGTTTTCAGGACCAGAATTAGTGCTATCCCAAAATTATTCTTTTTTTTGTACCAGAAATGCATACAAACAGACTATGTGTATTTTTCCATGCTATTCATATTATACCTTCATCGTAAAAGGTTAGATTAGTGAGGTTAGTTTATTATTTCATTTTTATATTCATGTCATTGAGACAAGCCGATAATAGAATAGAAATTTACTTTGGTAATTTTTGTATTATTATTATTGCAGTCATGTCTATTTTCTTTTTTTTTTTAAAGAAAACTGGTAAATGTTTCGTTTATTGAGAAACTCTTTTCCAAGCCTTCATTTTAGTCTTCCCTAATTTGTCATGCCTAGAAATTTGGCTCTCAGTGATGAATTAAGACCAGGCATAGTGAACACTTGCAAAGTCACAGTAACTTCATTGTTAATGGTGACACTGACCATATAAACTCCATTCCCATTACCTCCCATAAGCAACTAGTCTGGGGTTTTTAAAATGCTCTTCCAGTATTCCTTGTATATGTTATCGTAGAAATAGGTGTAGCTTTGGAACATGTACTGTTTTCTATAGGTGTCTTTAAATGATGCTGTACTTAATAAATAAAAGGCTAGAAGGATAGAGCAGCAGATGGATTAAAAAAAAAAACCCTCACCAGACTCCTGAAAGCCAGGAAGCACAGTTCCCTTTCTGCTTCATACCGTGAAATGTAATAAAAATGTGCTGTTAATGGGTCTGGTGGGCGATTTTTTTAGAGTCTCGTTGGACAGACACTGACTTTTGCTTTTCTCATTTAGTTAATTATTTTCTGTGTATTTGTGGACTCTAAACGTCAGCATCTCTGCTTTCTAACTAGTGTGGAAAGAAGAGACCCCCTGGCGGCCCTGGCCCGGGAATACGGCGGCTCCAAGCGCAACGCTCTCCTCAGGTGGTGTCAGAGGAAGACAGAGGGCTACGCGGTAAGGCCGGGGGCCGTCAGCATCCAGCAGGCTTGGACGGGCGGCGGCCTGTGTCCTGCATGTGTACTGGCCTGGGCGGGCCTGTGTGCCTGTTGGTGTCAGCTCTGTTCTCCCAGGCAGGGCTGCTGGCAGGTGGGAGTGGGGGCAGGGTAGGACCCCGAGGACCCATCACAACTTCCAGCAGACGTGACCTCACTGTGAGCCTGCGTCCCCTAGGACGGCGTCTTTATTTGCTCAGAGGCCGAATAAACCCCTAGCAGTGCCCCCAACCGGCTGATCCGCCCAAGGAGGCAGCTTTCACTAAATCATCTTCAAAAGATGGTGCCTTTTTCTGATTGACACAAAGGCCCCACATGGTGGGCCTTCAGTCTCTTCTGAAGTTAAGAGTTGCTCATATTTAGTTGGAGAGTTTCCACTTTTGTTTTCTGTGGAGGTTGAACACAGAAGGAATACTTGATATAAGTTTGGTTTTTTATAATAAAATGTCATACACAAAGATGAAAGTGTGTAAATCATAGTTTATCAAATGACTGTGGACGTGAAAACCCATAGAGTCACGTCTAGGAGCAGAGCATGGCTGAGCCCACACCACTCATGTGACTTTCCCGTCGTAGCCCCCATGACCTCCACAAGTGACTCTGTCCCTAGTTCTGTTTCTGCTCTGGTTTTCCATAAAACTTAGCGTCCCTAAATACCATATCCATTTTGTCTGCATTTGAACCTTATATAAATGGAATTAAAACCTGTAGTATTTCCATCTGTGTTTTTAAATTGTTGAGATTTACCTGTGTTGTTGCCTGTGAGTATGATTTATTCATTTCCTTCTCCGATAGTAAGCTATGGTATGATCACATCATTGTTTACTTACCCGTTCTGTTGTCAATGGGCAGGTGAGTGACTTCTAGTCTGGGGCTCTTACAAATCTGGTATGTTCTGTTGGTATGTTCTTGTAACGCCTCTCAGAACCCACGTGTCCATTCTTTCTGGGTCTGCACCTAGAAATGGACCAGGTGGGCCACAGGATGTATGTGTGTTCCGTGTGGTAGATCGTGCCGGACAGATTTCCCAAGCAATTGTATGGTGTTATTGCCCACCAATGACTTGGGTGATTTATGTTTTCTCTACTTTCTCCACAGCACTTGCTGCTGTTGGTTTTGTTGCTCCCAGTCACTGGGGCATGTGTGACAAGAGGTCTCACTCAGGCTGTGGCTTATTTTCCCTGCTGGCAGGTGAGGTCGAGCTCCTCTCTTGTGCTCCTTGGACGTTCTCGCTGTCTTTCCTTGGATGCCTGCTCAAGCCTTTGCCCATTTTTAGAATCAGATTATCTTTCTTTGTTTGTTGCTTTCATAGATTCTTTATACATTCTGCACACAGGTCCTTAGTCAAATAGACGATATCATCTCCCAGGGTGGTTGAATTTTCACTCTTCCTTTAAACACAGTTCTTCATTTTAATTAAGTCCAATTTATTAGTCTCTTCTCTGATGATTAGTGCATTTTGTTTCTGTTTAAGAAATCTTTGTTCCACGGTCATTACACATCGTTCTGTGTTTTCTTCTGAAAGTTGGACTGTTTTACCTTCCTGTTAATTAGGTGTCCTCTTTAAAACTGCCACCTCCTTCACTCTCCTTATTCAGGCCCAGCCCCCTCCCCCACATCTTGACCCTATTTTTCTACAAATCCTGAAACTGTTGGCACCATGACACTCCTTTCCCAACGTCCAGCTTTGAGGGGCAAGAAGACTGGGCCTTGGCTGAGAGTCAGCCCAGAGGGCCAGGCAGAGCCAGGTTCTCTGTGCAGCAGCAGTCAAATGTCTCCAATTCAGACTGTACCCAAGAAAAAAGTGGCCCATATCTGAGTCTCTTCATTTTCTGTTTTTTAAAAATGTAAAGAAAAAATCAGGGTCATGACCAACAACAGAGGCCCCCCGGGTACAAACGTGTTTCTGGCCCGTCGTGCTCTTGGCTCCTCTGTCACTCTCTGCGTCTGCCTTTTCTCAAGGTTCAGACACCCTGCAAAGGCAGGCGGCTGAGTGACAGCATCCCCGTCAGGACAGGAGTCGGGGATGAAAGCTGGTTACGGGAGGTTTCAGGGTGAGGGAAATGGGCTGGTGACCAAAAAGGAAGACGAGTAGGACTCATCGGCCAGGCACGAGGTCTGACGGCAGTGAGCCCCGCGAAGTCATGGTGGTCAGCGGCACTGTCATTTCTCGTTTTCCAGAAATAGGTGAGGGATGTGCTAGAATGGTTATGAAAAGAATGTTAAAAGTTTCAGAAGGAATCAGCCCTTAAACGCAGAAGGTCATTGTAATTAGGTCACAAGAGGGTTAGACAATGAATTTCCAGTCATGAGAATGAGAATGATGTTTCTTGCTGTCTTGCTTTCTTTCACTTTGTTTTCTTTTGTGAACATCTTGAACTTGTTTTCAAAGCATCTCACATTGGATGAAGCCCAAACTTATTTTGCCTGAAGAGTATCTTTCATTCATTGTTAAATCTCTGTAAACTTAGAGAGAAATACAAATCATATGTGTCTGATTTATCTACTCTTCAAAAACTATCCTCTGTCTAGACCTGTTTGTCTAAGACAGCCCTCTAAAGCTTGTTCTCTCCTACTTGGGAAGCCAGAAATAAACTGTAGAAAACTCAAAATGGTTCAAAAAACATCTTTTGAAAAACCAATAACCATGTAATTTTGACTGAAAATGGTTTCTTTTTACCAAAGTGTAGTGTGATAGGTTAGATCAGAATCCTCCTTATATTAATTCAGTGGGTTTTTATCGAGATGCCAGGTTCATGCCACATAATATTTAACTGCTGGGAAGTCATCCGTGAATGAAACAGGTGGCACCTCTGCTCCTGTGGAAACTATGTTCTCGTGGGGATGACAATTAATTAAAATTTAAATATGAAATATGTACCAGATTGGAAGATGGAGTGTGCTAGGGAGAAACATAATGCCAGGAAAGAGGATTGGGAATGTCAGGTGTGGGGGTGCAGTCTTAACAGGAAGGTGGGAGAGGTGATGGTTCAGCTCACCTGGAGAAGGTGAGGACTCGTGTTTATCTCACACCAGGCTCAAAAGGGCATGGCCTTAGGGATGTCTCAGTTGGAGTTGAAGTAACGCCAGGTGGCTGCTCTGTACAGCAGCACCGAGGGTTAGATGAGCAGGCACGGGTCATCCCACATGAAGTCGGCCTGCACTGTGGGGAGGGGTCTGCACGGAGCCACTCTTAAAAGGAGACCCTTCCAGACGGTCCACTCACCTCAGATTCCTTTGGGCCTTTTTGGAAAAAGCCAAACTCCAGGAAGGCTCCACAGGCTCCTCCCCACGGGTCTGGTGCTGGCCGTGCCTTCAGCTGCATCCCCACCCCACCCCTACCCACGGAACTCCCAGACTCTCTCTCTTCATCTGCTTTCCCTTCCTTCTCTGGGGTATGACATAGAGGTTTCCGTCTCTAAGGTCATTACCAGGAAGCCTTCTAAAGGAGCAGAAACTGAGATGGTGGATAAAAGAGCAGACTTCTAAGAATGACGCCCAGTGCCCCTCACCCTATGGACTTGCCCCCAAGTGTGGCAAAGGGGCGATCACCCAGGTAGACCTAATAAATAAACCCATAAAAGTCAAGTCTCCTCTGAAGCATAATGACCCACACACTTGGTGGATTTAAAGGTGAAAGCGACGTGTGAGGAGGAGCTGATGGCTAGAGAGGAAACTGGGACTTCCCAGCATGAAAGCCTTGGAGCACCGAGGTCCTATGACACCCAGGAAGCACTGTGGGGGCCCCAGCAGTTGTGAAGTGAACAGGCTAGTCCTTCTCTGCCTGTCCTGATGCCCTCAGACCTCAGCCAGGCTGAGGGTGTGCAGCTTGCTGGGCCTTCTGCTGGGCCTCAGCCAAGGGCCCTTGACCTGAAACAACGATGAGTGCGTGGTCCTGGGGCACCCCTTCAACCCACCGGGAAGCATGATGAGGCCCAGCCGCCCTGCCCTCCGGAGGCAGCACCTTGGCTGTGCTCCCAGGCCCTGGACTGTGTGGCCCACACTGGCGAGTCAATCCGGGTCATACAGCAACACCACGAATCCACCTGTGAGTGGATTCCCTCCCATGGCCTCCAGGGCGGAGTCTAGCCAGACTGACACCTGGACGTCTGACGTGAACAACCGGGCAGGGCTCCCCGGACTTCTGACCCACCAGACACCAGCCGACAATTAGTGGGTGTCGTGCACACTGCCGGATTTACAGCAACAGAATTCCAGTCAAGCGAAGTTAGTGGGATCTGGAGGTAACAGAGAGAGTCCCCAATTCTCCCTTAGGTCAGATTGTTTGCTTTTCCTATGATCAACCAGGGACAGACTTTGCTTCTTTGGGTCATTAGTGTACCACTCATTGTTACTGTTCCTGTGTTTCTGTCTACAGCACACTGGTTCCCTGAGGCTCAGGCGTGACTTTCCCATTCAAGGTTTCTCATTGCTGCCGGGGCCCCTACCTGTGGGGTCCCGAGTCTTTAGGTCTGGTCGGGGTCAGGCACAGCACTTTATAAATGCTCCTGGTGATGAATGTGTAGTTGGCACTGAGCACCCAGGCGGGGTGGCAGAATTCTAAGATGCCCTGTGATCTCTGCTCCCTGGCATTTCTCCCACAATCACCCTGTGTTCATGGCAAAAGGCATTCGACAGCATAGTTAAAAGTTGCTGGTGAATTGGCCCTAGAATAGGAAGGGAGATTACCTGTGTGGGCCTAACCCCATCACACGATGGCCGCTGCTGGGTTGGAGATGGGAGGGGAACCTGGGGAAAGGAGCTGAGAACAGCCTCCAGTTGCTGACGGCCAACAAGGAAATGGGGAACTTGGTCTTACAGATGCAGAAACCTGTCTCCAACCTGGACAGGCCTGCAGGCAGGTTCATCCCAGAGCTGCCAGGCGACACTCAGCTGACAGTGGATTTCAGCCTTGGGGAACCCTAAGCTGAGAACCGGCTACACTGGCCGACCTCTGACCGTCAGGAACCGTGAGGTCACAAACAGGTCACAGGGCCCCAGAATTTGTTACACAGGAAAAGAAAACTAATACAATGACTTAGAAAGCAGTAAAAATGCCTGGGCATTCCTGGCCAGACTGTTTTCAAATTGTGTTTCCCATAAGGGTGAACTTGGGTATCGTTTTACATATTTCCTTCTACGTCAATATTGCTCTAATGTTTTGACACTTGAAGTCTGAGGCCTTTAAAACTTTAAAACTCAGCCTGTTAAAACTTGCCGTGTCCTGCCTCTGTCCTTGACCATATAAGTCACCAGTGTCGGCCTCCCAGTCAAGGTGCCACCCATGGAATATACCCTTTAACACAGAAACTGTGTTTATTGGTATTTATTTCAAGGAAATAGTCATGGATGCCTATGAAGATACCATTTCAAGCAAATTTATCATGTTTTATTCATTTAAAATTATTTTTAAAGAACTGGAAGTGATACAAATATCTAATAATAGGTTAATCAAATAAATTTCGGTATGTGTGTACAGTGTAATATAATATAACCCTTAAAAGTCATACTTTGAACAAATATATTTAAAAACAGTGGGGAAAAATATACCCAGTGCATTAAGTCAAAAATCAAATTTTAAACACTGTCTGGTATGATTCCAATTCTGTAAAAAGAAGTTTATACAAATGTTAACAGTGGTTATCTCTAGGAGAATACTTAAAATTTATTCATCCTTTCTTATAATATTTTCATTTTCTGCTATGAATGTGTAAATTTTTAAAAGAAAAAGTTATTTTTAAAATTGCATCATTTTAAAGAAAGAAGGGCTTCCCAGGTGGCTCAGTGGTAAAGAACCTGCCTGCCAATGTAGGAGACCCAGGAGAAGCATGTTTGATCCCTGGGTCAGGTAGATCCCCTGGAAAAGGAAATGGCAACCCACTGCAGTGTTCCTGCCTGGAAAAATCCCATGGACAGAGGAGCCTAGCAGGCCACAGGCCATGGAGTCACAAAGAGTTGGACACAACTGTGCACACACGCATCAAAGGAAAGAAGCCAGATGCAAAAATCTACTTATTATATGTATGAAATGTCCAGAGTAGGGAAATTCATAGAGTCAGAAAGTAGAGTATGGTTCCCAGGGAGTTGGGGGAGGAGTTACTGAACCGAACTTGGTTCCACTTGCCTGTAGAGGCAGACAGTCTGCTGACACCGGGTTGTGGTGAAGGAAAGTCCAATGTTTATTTGTAGGGCACCAGGCAGGGAGAAGGGCTTCCCTGATAGCTCAGTTGGTAAACAACCCACCTACAATGCAGGAGACCCCAGTTCAATTCCTGGGTTGGGAAGATCCACTGAAGAAGGGATAGGCTACCCACTCCAGCATTCTTGGGCTTCCCTTGTGGCTCAGCTGGTAAAGAATCCTCCTGCAATTCGGGAGACCTGGGTTCAATCCTTGAGTTGGAAAGATCCTCTGGAGAAGGGAAAGGCTATGCACTCCAGTGTTCTGGCCTGGAGAATTCCATGGACTCTGTAGTCCATGGGGCCACAAAGAGTCGGACACAGCTGAGAAACTTTCACTTTCAAGCAGAGAGAACAGGCATTTCATGCTCAAAAGACCCAAACTCCTTCCCATGACTTTCAGGGAAGAATTTTTAAAGATGAAGAGAGGGGAAGGGTTAGGGGTGTGTATCAGCTCCTGCACATCCTTCCTGTGGGCAGGAGATGAGGTAACAGGGGGTATTTCAGGAATCTTAATCGTCCACCTTCTAGTTCCAACCAGTCTAGGGTCTAGTGCTTGGGGTTAGCCTGTCGTCACCGTCCTCCACCTGGGCCAGGGTCTTATTTCTGCAGAACAACTCAAAGATACACGTCAGAGTGTTCTGTATGCCCCTTGGGACGAGCTTGCACTCCGTTTTATTGTTGAACTGTTGTTTCTTGACCCTTTGTCTTTTCTTTCCACATTCTCTCACTTCCCTAATAAATAACTGCTTGAATCTGCTCTTTGGAACTCAGGAAAAGCCTGGGAGACTAAAGCCTTTTTCTACAAATAAGCAGGGGACAAACAGAAGGACTTTTGTGCCCAGGAAGTCTCCATGGGGTCCTGCTTGGTTTCAGTCCCCCTTCTTCTTCCATCCTGAGGGGAACCGGGTGGGACAGGGAAGAGAATAGAGTTTTAGATAGAAGGGTTGATGATAAACTCTGCAGGGGAGCTTGATCTTAGGGGGAGTCCAGTTTCAGAGGGAGTGACAGAGTTTCTTTTGCAGGTGATGAAAATGTTCTGGAATTAGGCAGTGGTTATACAACCATGTAAGTGAATGAATAAGCTTCCGAATCACATTTTATAAGGGCAGACTTTATGGTGTGTGAGTTATATCCCAATAAAGCTCTTATTTGTTTTTAGAAAAGGCAGTTAGGAGAGCTTCCGTAGAGAGATCAAGGAGATTACGGATGAAGGGTTAGTGGGGGTGGTAGAAAATAGTACCTAGATGATAAATCTTATCAAACTATAACTTTAAACGATATAATTTTAATACACCGTGTATTACTGCGTATGCTAAGAAATAGTTGGAAAGTAAAATGGAGAGATGTAAGGTATTGGTCTTCTGGTTTTATTTAGGAGGTGGGATTCAAGGTGTTTACTTCATTATGATGATTCATAACTCAAATGTGTCTTTTGTATGATTGTTGTGTTGTGACATACAATTTGGGGGTGAAGTCTGAGGAAGAATGCCATAAAAATGTTTTATAGTCAGTGATTAAACCAGATCCTTTCTGAGAAAAACACAATGTGGAAGGACAGAGCACCTAAGAAATGGTCGTACAGAGAATGGGCTGGAGGGCCTTCAGGGTTGGCTTCTGTTCTTATTTCTCAGTGCCATTTCAGAGCTATGTGACGGTTAACAATTTGATTTAAAAAAAAAAGCAAAAAACCTGCATCTTTTAAAAACCAACGTAAACTTGAAAGATTGATAAAACCATTTTTCAGAAAAATGGCTGCTTCTCTCTAACCCTGAATTGCACATACTATAACTCAGAATTTACTCATTTTGGCGTGGCCTGTCTTGTTTTTTCATATTTTGTCTAATCAAAGCCCTTGCCATCTGGAATGGTGATAATGTAGTAGGTCTAATCCTATTACGCTGAGTAACATGTAAGTCTTGATCATATAAGTCTAGATCAGTGTTCGGCCAACCATGGCCCAGGGGCCAACTCAGGCCCACCATGGGGTTTTGTGGATAAAGATTTACAGGCACAGGATCACAATCATTCATTTACATGTGGCTGCTTCTGTGCTGTAACTGCAGTAAAAAGCCCTTCACAAGAAAGGTCGGCTGACCCCTCCCTTAGATACAGGTGTACATTTAGATACTTAGATAAAGAGTATCCCCCATTATTCAAATCATACTTGGCTCTTGCATTTCAGATAGCAAGAAGCCCATGTTCAGATGGCAAGAGGCTTACTTGAAGATGTGTCTGAATCTGTGGAGTTTCTGGTTTTGTACTGCAGGAATTGAGACAGCAAGGAGACAGCTGTGCTGTCACGAAGGCACAGACACCTTTGAACCTGGTGTTTTATTGTTTTTTTAATTGGAAAGTGGAAGTGAAAGTGTTAAGTTGCTCAGTTATGTCTGACTCTTTGCAACCCAATGGACTGTAGCCCACCAGGCTTCTCTGTCCATGGGATTTTCCAGGCAAGAGTACTGGAGTTGCCATTTCCTTCTCCAGGGGATCTTCCTGACCCGGGGATTGAACCCATGTCTCCCACATTGCAGGCAGATTCTTCGCTGTTCAAGCCATCAAGAAAACCCATTTTTAATTGAAGGATAATTGCTTTACAATATTGTGCTGGTTTTCTGCCACACATCAACATGAATCAGCCATAGATATACATATATCCCCTCTGTTTTGAACCTCTCTCCTTCCTCCCCTGCAATCCCACCCCTCTAGGTTATCACAGAGCACCGGGTTGAGCTCCCTGAGTCATATAGCAAATTCCCACCAGCTATCTGTTTTACATATGATAATGTATATGTTTCAGTGCTATTCTCTCAGTTTGTCCCACCATCCTCTTCCCCTGCGGTGTCCACAAGTCCGTTTTCTACATCTGCATCTCTATTCCTTCCCTGCAAATAGGTTCAAATTTTCGAGATTCCATTTATACGTGTTAATATACAGTATTTGTTTTGCTCTTTCTGACTTACTCCATTCTGTGTAACAGGCTCTAGGTTCAATCCACCTCACTAGAACAGATTCAAATTAGTTAACCTCTTAGCCAGCAACTACGTATTCTTCTATGTTAAAGAAAAAAGCAGTCTTCCTGTTGTCCTAAACAAACCTTAATTTGTCTTTGGAAAGAACACCCACGTTGCTGGCAAAATGTTTTTCTGTCTCTGGTTCCCAGACAAGCACCAGCGCATGCCTGACCAATAGCAAGCAGTCTGCGATCCATCAGGCCATTTGGAGCTCTGCTGGTTATTTTCTTTTTTGAGACAGGTCTCTTGAGAGCTACAGGCACGATTCAGAGAATGTATGATGCTTTGACTTATTTATGTCGTTAAAGTGGCTCCTTTCCTGATCTCATTATAAAGATCAATCCCCAGTAGAAAACCAGTGCCATTATTGGCCTGTGCTCTGTGGAGGCCCTTTTCACCTGCTGTCTCACTTCTGCTGCTGTTTATGAAACACTGTGGTTTGTGAAGACACTTTTTTACGTTTTCAAAAATCTAACTACAGTTGGTTTACAATAGTGTGTTAGTTTCAGGTGTAGAGCTTCAGATTCCTTGCCATTACAGGTCATGCTGCTGCTGCTGCTGCTAAGTCACTTCAGTCGTGTCCGACTCTGTGCAACCCCATAGACAGCAGCCCTCCAGGCTCCCCCGTCCCTGGGATTCTCCAGGCAAGAACACTGGAGTGGGTTGCCATTTCCTTCTCCAATGCATGAAAGTGAAAAGTGAAAGTGAAGTCACTCAGTCGTGTCCGACTCCTAGCGACCCCATGGACTGCAGCCCACCAGGCTCCTCCACCCATGGGATTTTCCAGGCAAGAGTACTAGAATGGGTTGCCATTGCCTTCTCCGATTACAGGTCATACAAGATATTAAATATAGTTGCATTGCTATACAGTAAATCTTCATTGTTTATTTTATATATAGTGTTGTGTATCTATTAATCCCAAACTCCTAATTTATCACCCCCACTTTCCCCTTCAGTAATCCTAAATTTGTTTGTCTATGAGTCTCTTTCTGTTTTGTAAAGAAGATCATTTGTATAATTATTTTTAGGTCCCACATATATATGATACTTATTTGTTTTTGTCTCTCTGACTCACTTCACTTAGTATGATAATCTCTAGTTTCATCCATGTTGCTACAAGTGGCATTATTTCATTATTTTTTATGGCTGAGTAGTATTCCATTGTGGGATTTCTCCGGTGGTTCAGCAGTAAAAAAAAAATCTGCCTGCAATGCAGGAGACGTGGGTTAGATCTCTGAGTCAGAAAGATCCCCTGGAGGAGGGCATGGCAACCCACTCCAGTGTTCTTGCCTGGAGAATCCGAGGACAGAGGAGCCTGGCAGGCTGCAGTCCATGGGGACACAAAGATTTGGATACAGCTAAAGTGACTGAGCACACACTCAAAAGTATTCCATTGTGTGTGTATACACACACAATGAAGTACCATACATAGATAGATGTAATATGTATATATATATATTTATATATAAATATAAACAAGTAAAATATATACATTTATATATATTTATATGTATATGTAATATATATATATAGAGAGAGAGATTTAGGTTGCTTCCTTGTCTTGGCAATTGTAAATAATACTGCTATGAACGTTAGGGTGCATATGTCTTTTTGAATTAGAGGTTTCATCTTTTCCGGGTGTGTGCCCAGGAGTGGGATTGCTGGATCATGTGGTAAATCTATTTTTAGTTTTTTAAGGGCCTCTGTACTGTTTTCCATAGTGGCTGCACCAGTTTTCATTCCCACCAGCTGTGTAGAAGAGCTCCCATTTCTCCACACCCTCTCTAGCATTTGTTGTTTGTAGACTTCTGATAATGGCCACTGACCAGTGTGAGGTGGAACTCTATTGTGGATTTGACTTGCATTACTCTAATAATTTAGCATCTTTTCATGGCCTGTTGACCATCTGTATGTCTCTGTGTCTCTTTCAGTTTCTATATGGTCATCACTAATTCAGTCCCAACCCTTGTGGAGATCCCCTTAGGTCCTACTTGTGAGGGGTTCCACCCATTTCCCACTGAGGGGTCTCCCCTGAGTCCTTGGCCACCTCCGTCCTGGCTTGTCCTCACTCCTGTGTCAGACGCTTGACTGTTATATTTCTGTCTCTCCTTTTACTCTTGCCTGGAAAATCCCATGGACAGAGGAGCCTGGTAGGCTGCAGTCCATGGGGTTGCTGAGGGTCAGACACGACTGAGCGACTTCACTTTCCCTTTTCACTTTCATGCATTGGAGAGGGAAATGGCAACCCACTCCAATGTTCTTGCCTGGAGAATCCCAGGGACTGGGGAGCCTGGTGGGCTGCCGTCTATGGGGTCGCACAGAGTTGGACACGACTGAAGTGACTTAGCAGCAGCAGCTCCTTTTTTTATTTTTTTGACCTTCAGGTTCCCATATCCGTTTTTTTTCTTGTTTTGGTTCCTCCAGTATCTTCTGAGCAGGAGTTCGTGGGAGGTAAAATTTCGTCACCTTGATTCTGCACATTACTCTGACACTTGGTGATTTCATTGGGTATAAAATTTTAGTTCTGGGCATAAGTGGAGATTCAGCATCTGGAATTCCCAGCCTCTTCTGCCGGTCTGGTTCTCTCTGCCACCAACAGCTGCTGTGCAGAAAGGTGGAAAGGTGATGGGGAAGCACTTACCATGTGTGGGGCCATGGGAAGGGAATGTCCACTGCCTTGTTATTGGTCACAATGTTGGCATCTCGACATTTTTCATTATTTGGTGGTATTAGTTGATTTTCTAGAGTTTTGAGGCAGACCATTGCAAGAAAATGATATTTTTTCTTTCTTTTTAATATTCATACCTTTTGTACTTTTTTGGTTTTATTCACTTGTAGAAGTTCAGGAAATGTTGACTAATAGTGTTAATGGTGGATAGTCTTGTTTTCCCTGCAAAATGAGTAGTATCTCGCCTTTAAATATGACTTTTGTGTTATTTCCTGATAAACACCATCCATTAAAGGAAGCCTAGTCCCAAGGTTATTACCGAGAGGTTTTTCTTTCTTTAATCCAGAAAAAGATAAGAATTGTTTCAAATTCCTTTTTGGCATTTGTTGAGCAATAAATACATCAGATGTTTTTCTCTTTCAACCCATTTATGTAATTCACATAAATATATTATGTAACAGGTGTCCTAGTGGGGACACATTCTTGTATTCCTGGGGGTAAAACTCCAGCGTGGCCAAGGGTGTCTGGTATTTTTTCATATGGTATATTCCTGGGGGAAGTTTCTGCCTGATGATGGCTGTTTTCTAATATGAAGCATATTGTGTTCTGTACTCTATTCATAATAAAGGACATTTGTCTTGTTGCTTAGTTTAGGGATAGATAAAGTTTTGCGTTAATAAGACCTGGTTTAAAATGTTAACAGGCACTTACATGTACAAGTCACAAATGCAGTAGACCAGCTCAGCATCCCTAGAGGCCACAGGCTGAGGGACCCACATCGTGCCCGTTCCAACCTTCTGCATTCCTACAAAATGCAGGAGAAAGAGAGGGGACAGAAGGAGGTGGGCTTTGGGGGATAGCGTTCGAGGACGCTTAGAACCTCTCCCTGTGAGTTAGCAGAGTCTTATGGCTTTACAGGATCACTGGAACGAAAGGCCTGTGTTCATACATCACCAGGGCGTACTCTTCTCCATACGTGTAGAAATGTCAGGAGTCCTACCAGCTTCAGGAAGCAAGAGCAGGATTTTCAGAATGGTGCGAAAATGTTTCTTCCTTTCTTCTCCCCGGGGGCCATCATCCTGCTAGGTGGGGAAAGGAGGTGCTTCTCAGGATCCGATATACCAGCAGCCGGTGTGGCCACACGGCACCACCAGACATCAAAAGCCATTAACCTGCCTTCAGTGAGAGCTGAGGCCCGGATGCCTGGATGTTGCTGCTCTTCGCTCTCTGTCCCCCAGGGCTGCTCGTAAGTCTGTTTAGACAATAGCAGTCCCCAGTGACTCTGTGCTGAGTATTTTTTCCGTTCTTTTATTCATGAAATGTTCATCTGGGAAAGAAACACTCTAGCCACAAGAAGATTATGATTTCGGAGACTGAATTCAGTCTTCTTGGGGGTGGGAGGTTAAGATGCGGTTCAAGATTGTTTGTCGAGCATAAATTAAACTTGGTCTTAGAATGAAATTCCTCAGAACAAGTTGTTTAGTTATTATGTTGTGGTTTTTTTTGGGTAAGCATATCCAAAAATACATAAGTTCCATTTTCCCTTTAAAAAACAATGGTTTTCTTTTTCTCCTTACTAAAAATATTCTGTTTAGAGTACTAGAGCATTATAGGATGGACAGAATCACATTGTTCCCTGAAACCTTGTGGATTCTTTTATGGATGTGTGGAGAAGTCACTCATATGTTATGGGGTAGGTATGGGAGGGAATAAGATAGAGAAGGTCTCAGAGGGCAGATTGGCAGAATCCATTGTGGTTTATTCCATGTGTGTGCAGAGTGATAGCAAAAGGCTGGAAACAGCCTCAGCATCTGTTGTGTTCATCCACATCGTAGGAAAGAACAGAGCTGAGAATGAGCTGGTGTATAGTGAGTATTGCACGTGTGGTGGACATTGTTCTGCTGGCTTACGTGTCTCGACTGCAATCCCATGAGATATCTCTTCCAAATCCTTTTTGAGAATTTGGAAACCAACGTGCAGAGAAGTTGCCTAATTGCTTACAATCATGCCACTAGTAAGTGACGGGCTTCTGGCTTCAGAATGCACTGTTAGTTTCTACACTGTAGCTGTTTCTCCCTATGTGGTGTAAGAACCTGTCTCTGGACCCTGGTGAGTAGGGAAAAAATCAGGATTCGGAACTGTCCACAGCATGCTATACTTGCATAAAAGGAGGGGGAATAAACCTTCACATTTGTTTTGTACAGGGCAGTGCTGTCCAGGAAAACTCTTGAGTTGGTGGGAATGTTCTAGATCTATGCCAATGAGCACCTTACCCACTCACCAGACATGGTTCCTGAGCAGTTAAAAGGTGGCTACTGTGGCTGAGAACCTGAATCTTAGACTTTATTTAATTTTAAATGATTTAAGTGGCTACCTGTGGCTACTGCCTATCTTGTCAGATAATGCAGGACAGAACAGACATGGGAGCTGGTGAGAGATCATTTCATCTTATGGTTTTCAATCTCTAAAAAGAGCTTCTGCATAAACTTTTGTTGGAAGAGCAGATTCCATAGCCAGTCATTTCAAAACCATGAATATAGGGACTTCCCCTTGTGGCTCAGTGGTAAAGAATCCGCAGGCCAATGCAGGCGACTTGGGTTCAATCCCTGATCCAGGAAGATCCCACATGCCACAGAGCAGCTAGGACCATGCACCCCAACTAACTGAGCTTGTGCCCTAGGGCCTGTTCTCCGTAACAAGAGAAGCCACCACCATGAGAAACCCATGCACCGCAACCAGAGAGCAGCCCCTGCTCACTGTAGTTAGAGAAAGCCTGTGCACAGCAATGAAGACCCAGCACAGCCAAAAATAAATTACGAAATAAACAAAATAAATATAATCTAACCTAATCTGAGCTAGTTATTTGGAAGGTGGGGAAACTGAAAGACAGAGAAGTTGAGTCATTTGTCTCAAGTCCCAGTCACACAGCTGCTATAGTGACAAAGACCTGGGCCTCAGAGCTGCTCGCAACTTGGGTTCGTTTTTCCTCCTTGGAGTCTTTTATGTTTTGGTTTGCCAAGGTCCCTGTTCAGTCTGATTTTCAGTCACAAAAGAAAACAAGAGCCAGACTTTTGTCTCCAGTGTTCCCGGAACCACAGGGGGATCCTGTCCATGACTTGCTGGTTCTCTGTAGCCCAGCCACCAGGGGCCACCCCCATGTGACCCCAGATCACGGCACGTCTGCCCCGCTTGCTCTACTGAACGTGGTGAACCTTTTGAGCTGGGGACCACGCTTCGTTGTGTGTGTGTCCTGTGGCACCCAACACACAAAGGGGCTCAGTGAGCATTTGCTGTCATTAGACTTCAGACTGAGGGCTGAGCTCCCCTTCCAGTCTGGAAACTTGACCCGTGAGTGCAGATGGTTCATGATGGGAACACATGCAGTGAAGCATACAGCTTATTGAAATGACAGAGTTTGCCTCCAAACCCAGAATCAGGCTCCAGAGCCTGGTCTCTGAAACACTGTACTATTCTGCTTCTCTTTGTTGAGGGTTGGAAGGACATATAAGATTTTGAGCAGTATCCTAGGCACCAAGAAACCATTTCTGTAACTTGTCCTTTGTGGATACAGATAAGCTCTCAGCTAGAGGCATGGGGTTTCGGGGTACAGACAGATGACAGAGCCTAGAAAAGGGGCAATTGGACCATTCTAGGATGAATGGAGCCACCAGAGCTACAAGTAACCATCTCCCTTAGAAAGAGTAGGTCAAGATGAGTGAAATTAATGAAAATGAGGTGATCTACTCAGGAGAGAGTCACTAGAGGACTGGAAAGGAAAAGTGCTTTTACAGAGACCCTGAGCATGGGCTGGGCCTGGGGATGGGACACGGCAGGGAATTGTTTCAGAGCCAAGCTGAGGGGTAGAGGGAAGACCTGGCAGGAACTAGAGGCAGAGGAACTAGTGCCTCGTGATGCGCTGGGGGTGTGGCGAGAGGGGCCGCTGTCTTGGGGGGCGGAATGGGGCCATCTGTCATGATGCCATGGTCAGAGAACCTCAGGGAGGGAAGTCATGGGTGGGGACACTCTAGCACTTGTTCAGTGAGAAAGGAAGAAGCAAGAAAGATAAGCTCCAACCGTGCTTCTGATGTGTCAGTATCCTTTCAGCACTGTCTCCAGGGGGAGGTGGTGCATATCTGCCTACACATCCCTGGAGACAAAGCAGCCCTCTTGTCATCAGAAAGCCCTCATCCTCAGATGGTCCTGTTCTCTTTCCCCTGTAACTTACCCTTGGTTCTTGCCATGTAAGTCAAAGAGCGTTCTTCCTAGACCTGCTGCTCTGAGCTACTCTGTCCCAGGTCTTAAGCCCTCAGTTCCTTATGAATCTATCTGCTTGTTATTCACTGATGACATAGAGAAGTCCAGGGCCAACCTTCTAGGTTGACGTTTATCTAGTAATCGGTGAAAAGTATGATTATCTAGAACTTATTGAGTGTAGCAGACATATTGAAAACCAGAATGGCTGTGTTTTCCCACAAGCTTCCTAGGAATGTATTCAGGTCAGAAGACTGAGTTATAGATTTTTTATTAAGGTTTTCAAAAGGAAAGTTTATTTAGCTTAATTGGTAGGCAACTGGGGTATCACCAGTTCCCCATTCTGAACAGTAATATTGCAGTAAACATTCTTGTAGGTGTGTCTTTGAGCAGATAGATGTGTGACTATTTCCCCTAGAAAAGTTGCCTAGAAGTGAAGTGACTTGATCAAATCATATTTGCATTTAGCAAAGTGCTTCTGGTTGCCTTCCTGAAAGTCTGTACCAGTTTATATTCCTGTCAGCCCACGTGGGCTTCCCTGGTGGCTCAGATGGTAAAGAATCCGCCTGCAATGCAGGAGATCCCGGTTTGATTCCTGGGTTAGGAAGATCCCTAGAGAAGGGATGAGCTTCAGTATTCATGGGCTTCTCTGGTGGCTCAGACAGTAAAGAATCCACCTGCAATGTGGGAGACCTGAGTTTGATCCCTGGGTCGGGAAGATCCTCTGTTGGAGGGCATGGCAACCCACTCCAGTATTCTGGCCTGGAGAATCCCATGAACAGAGAGGAGCCTGGCGGGCTACAGTCCATGGGGTCTCAAAGAGTCAGACATGACTGAGTGACTAAGCACACACATCAGCCCATCACCCACTTCCCCACATCTTTGTTGACTCTGTGAATTAACCATTTATTTCACTTTTGCCAATTTGATGAACAAAGTTTCTATTTTCTGGTGAGACTGAAGCCCTCCTCATGTATTTCTGACTGGTTGTATCTCTGGGTATTAGTCACTTACTGTGTGTACGCAAGTATCTTTTTTTTTAATGTGTGTCACACAGAAACTTAACTTTATGTAGCCAGTTCTTTTATACTCTTTGCATTTTGTGCCTTGGATGGCTCTGTTTCCCCAGGATGATAAACCTGTTCATCTGTATCCTCATGTTTGATGTTGGCTTATAAATTTAGCCATCTGATTAAATATACTTATCTCCAGGCAGCTGATCCCCGAAAGAAGGGACATTCATGAGGTGATCCATGGTCACAGCTCTCTGTGGGGAACAGTTTCTGTCATGGTGCAGAGCTGGTTTTGGGTGGGGAGGGGTCACAGCCGCCCTCCCGAGATGAGGACACACTGATCAGAGTGGGCACCCGAGACAGCAACCTTCAGTGAGATGGGGCCTCAGAAAGGAAGGGTGTACAGAGAGTGTCCCGTGGTCCACAGGCGGGTCTGCGTAAGTCCATGGCCAAGGACTGCACATGTGCAGGGCCAGGCCACTTGAGGGTCACCGGGTAGCCTGGGATTGGACTGGCTCCTGGAATGGGAGGCGTGGGTAGGTGCAGACGTGCGTCCAGGCAGGGATCGAGGTCACGTTCAGAGAGGGCGTGCAGGCCGCCTTTGTGGTGATTTCCCCTCCCCTCCCCTTGCATGTGCACATGCTCTTCTGTACTTTTCTCACCAGATCTTCAAAGGAAGCTCTGTCTCCCCAGGGCTCTTCCTACCCAAGCTGCGCCTTGCTGAGGAATGAGCTACTTTTATCCTCAATGATCTATAAATTGTTACACGCCCCCCTCCCCCCTCCAAAAAAAAATCTCAGTCTGATTCTCCAGCTGTGACAATAAGACATCTTCGAGAAAGGCCCAGGAAGCCCCAGGGCGACGGTGCTAAGGCTGCCCGGCGCCCAGGACAGCTGATCCCTGAAGCGGGGGACTGACGGCGATTTCTAAACGGTCTGCCGTCTCCTTCCCAGAAACTTTCTTTTTTTTTTTTTTTTTAACTTTTTAAAAATCTTGTGCATTTAGTGCACACAGAGTCGATCCATTCGTTGAAATCCATTGGAACAGCCTACAGAGACCCTGAGGGATGATGGAGTTTCAGTGGGAACAGGTCACAGCCATGTCCTTGGTGGGTGCCTGCTCTGCAGAGCAGTTCATGTTTTCACCAGATGTCAGCATTTCCAGGCAACAGAAGGCAAATGAAATGAACCTTCTAGAAGCAAATGCTGTGGTTGTTGGGTTTGCTCTGCTCTGTCAGCCGTGTTGTTTGTGAGCTGCATCCCCACTCACCCTCCTGGAACTTATCTACAACCTCAGCCTCTCTGATCATGTTCTCAGATGTTCACCAGTGTTGTTTTAGCTTCTTCTGTGCACGTCAGTTTGTGTGTGTCTCAAATGACTTCTGCGGCCCTAGGGACAGAAATCTGTTATCTTACAAAATTTTCTCCTAAGCACTCCTTTTTGGAAATGCTCAGAATGTTACCTTTTTTATATCTGAGCCTTCCTCTCCCTGGAACTTTCTCTCACTTGGGAATGTCTCTGAAGTATTTATAGCCCAGAGAAAGTTGAGGGTAATTTGCAGTGAGTAATTACCATTCCCCTTGGGGAAATAGTCAGCAAGTTTCTTTTTGGTTGTAGCTCTGCTTTTCCCCCAGTAAATCTATGTGAATTCCAAAATGCTGACATTCTTTTGGACAGCCATGGTTCAGCCCCTTAAGAAGATCAGGGTCCCTGTTTGTCTTCCCTTTCTCCTTCTTAATCAGTCCTCTTCCCTGACTGCCCCCCTCCCTCACCCACCCCTCTTCCTGCTCATCTCCCTCCCCGGCCTCCCTTCATTTCTTTCCTCTTTATTGATGTAGCTCTTATTGCACGTACATGTGTACAGCTCAGTGAATTTTCATGAAGCACATACATCCATGTCACCAGCATCCAGTTCTGGACACACAGCCTCCCGACATGCTCCCTTCCATCTACTGACTTGCAGTCAAGGCTAACAGTGATCTCAGGCAGTTTTATTCGGGAATAACTCTACCATCTTGTAGAGTGCCTGGTTGGCTGATTCCCACTGCTCTGTACATTATTCTCTTGATGCGGCCCTAAGATTCAGTGGGATGGTCTCTGGGGAAAGGAAGGTACCGTATTTACACCCCTTGGGTGCCATGTTCTTGTCCTTGGTCAGTGCAGCTGTGAGCACTGAGTATTGATGCTCACAGGCTACACAGGCCTCACCCACACCGAGGCCCAGCTGATGCTGACGGTCCCCAGCTGAGGAAAAGGCTTTTCATCCGTCCTAGGGTGGGGCCTGGAGTCAGGACTCGCCTTGTTCTTTGGCTCAGCCACCCGGCCCAGGACACTGTCTTCTCTCTGCCCTCACCCGGCAGCCCATTCCCGCCCAGGAGTACCTGCTGCCTACCCTATCTACAAGCCTTCTGCACAGTTCACTCTTCAGGGCCTCTGGGAAGACTCTTCCTCCACTCCCTGCTCAGCAAGGCCATCCCCATGCATCCTCCATGTCCCCTGCGCCCACTCTGTCCGCTGACCAGAAACTCGAGGAGTACTCGACTACGGTGATCTGCAGACGGGTCCACAGTTGAACAGGATTCAAGTGAGAGACCTCAGAGAGCATTGGTCAGCTCACCCCTTTGGTGTGATTCTTGTGAAAAACACGAGCATATCAAGCTGTGCCATTCTCAGCTCACCTTTTTCTCATCCAGATGTATCTTGGGGAGCAGTAAGGAAGCCCTTGGGGGTGACAGCCACAGGGTGACCACTGGAACCCAGTGCCTCTGCCCTCTGACTCCCACCTCTGACCTGAGGGACCAAGATGCACACATGTGCTTAGTTGTCTGCCAGCGGTGCTGAGGGGAGATAGTTGATACTCTCATTGTTCACATAGAACCAAGGACAGTTTCGGTGGCATTGAGGAAACTAGAGCTGTTGTTCCCCCCCAGAGAAGTGAAGGGTAAGATTTTATTTGAGCACATCATGTTCTTGGAATGAATGTAATCTTGACAGGTCACAGCTGGATGCCCTCCATCTCTGCCGGAGACAGAACAATTCTAAGACCTAGGAACTTCCCTGGTTGTCCAGTGGTTACGAACCTGCCTTCCAGTGCAGGGGACACAGGTTTGATCCCTGGTCCGGGAAGATCCCACATGCTGCAGAGCAACTAAGCACTCTAGGGCCTGAGCTGGAGCCCTTTTCTGAGCTCTGCAACAAGAAGACTACCACAAGAAGAAGCTTGTGCACTGAAGCTAGAGAAAGCCCTTGCGCAGCAATGAAGACCTAGTGCAGCCAAATAAATAATAATAATAAATTTTCTTTAAAAAAAATTAAAAGACAAAAACAAAGTCTGTAAACTGGGAAATAAGTGACACAAAAGACAAGCCCTTCCTGACCCACATGTTGGATCTGGTGAGCCAGCTGGATTTAGGATTTACATAATTCCTTGTTTTAAAAGCTGCCTCCTTGGTCTGAGGCAGTGTTTAAGTCCTGCTGCTGAAGCGTGAGGGTCCATGTGTGTCTCATGATGCCTGATGGCCAGAGAGTGGCCGTCCATCCGGAAGTGACTTGGCTTCTGATCTATCCTGAGGGCCTGAGTCATTCTGATTAACTCTTCACTCCTGGCTTTGGTGGCACCAGATTTTTACCCTCCACACTGGCTCAATAAATGAGGATGTTTGCACTTTAGATCAAAAGTTGTTCCTAAGTGGTGTTCAGTGAGCTGAAACAGAGGGCAGCATCTCAGTTTGTTAGGTGGTGGCATTGTCCCCCTTCCGGGTCCCCTTTGGCCTCTCAAATGCCTCTGAAGATAGTATAGATGGAGAAAAATGATGTTTTGTGTCATAAATGGTATAACAGTGCAGTGTAAAAAAATGTTTTCATGTTTCAGAAAAAGAAAGATCTACCAAGTGTTAAAGGCTTTTGGTGTAAAGTGAATTTATACAGGAAGGAAGTCAGGGAGGGAGGGAGAAAAGGGAAGGAGGAAGGAAACCCAACAAGAGGACGGGGGCAGTGGCCAGCGGGTGGAGCTGGACCAGCAGGGTTTGGTTTCACTTCAGCTTTCTTACCTGTCAGATGGGCATGACGCTGCTTACTTACGGGTGTGGGTGTCCTGGGAATTAAATGAGAAAATGCACAGTGACAGGCACCGTGTAGACACTCCGCCAACCGTCCTCCCTTCTCACCCCTCAAGTCCGGAAACCCTCCGCTCTTGCTAATGCCTGGTTTCTCTGCAGCTGCCCCGCCTCCCAGGGTCTCCCAGCCCAGCATCAGGTTTGAAAGCTGAAACTGAGTGAACTGGATGGGTCGTGGCCACCCACTCCAGCTCTTCCTTCTGCTTTTTTCATGAGCAAGCCTCTTCAGAAGGCATAAAATCAAAGTGCCTTCATTTCCAGCACAGCCCCCAAGTCCCATCAGGTAGCTGCAGGGTCGTCACAGAGACTTTTGAGACAAGAGATCCAGATGATCTGCTTCTCGGGGGTCCAGCCTGAGCACAGACAGACCTTGCAGCCGGGCCTCTCAGACTTGTATGTCACACTAGTGCCTGTCTGAGAGCTTAAGGACACACTGCTTAAGGTGGCTCTCTGAGGGGAAGTCCCCGGGTCTTCCCTAGGAGATGGTGGTGATGATGGTGATGGAGACGGTGATGAGATGATGGTGGTGGTAGTGATGGTGATGATGACGGTGGTGATTCTTCTTTGGCCAAATAAGGCTGGGAGGTACTAGGATGTACAAAGCTAACCAAGTGGTTAATCTGAGAATACAGTGTCTGAGAACCTTTGACCTACCAGCAGGCCACCAGAAATTCCCCACTGTTTCTCACTCCAGAGTCTTTTTTTGTGCATTTCTGTGAATGGATTTGGGCAACACCAGGCCACCATTCCTGGCAGCAAAATTATTAATGAATGTACTCCCAGCAGACGTGGGTAGTATCTGGTCTCATCTTCCAGCAAACCCAGAGATGCACACATGCATCGCAGCATAGCCCTGTTTAGTCATGACTCAGCAGTCTGGTGATTAATGCCACTCTCCCCACAGAACATTGATATCACCAATTTCAGCAGCAGCTGGAGTGATGGCTTGGCCTTTTGTGCTCTCCTCCACACCTACCTGCCCGCCCACATCCCATACCAGGAGCTGAACAGCCAGGAGAAAGTAAGTCCTGCATCCCCACCCCGGTCACTCTCCAGAACACAGGGGAATTTCTCACACCGTTGATACATCCCAGGGAGTGTGGGGTTTGTGGACTTGAAGAGGAAACTGGGGTAAGATTCCAGCACAGATCACAATGGAGGGCAGGTCCCACCCTCAGTAATGTCCTCAACTTCCCTTGTTACCTAGGAAAATGCAGCAGAGACCAGTTGACTGTGTCTGCTGAGAACTTCCTATCACTCAGTTTTCAGAGGAGGCCTTCATGGTTTCAAGACCTTAGGCCAGCATTTTCAAAATCTTTTCCAAAGAACCAGAAATCCCTGGCTCAGATAAACTGGGGAAGCTATCTATCATAGCACACTTCCGGAGATTCTTGATGCCATAAATACTCTAGGAAGTCCTTCATTAGAGAAACCTGTGTGACTCATTTTAGGCCAGTGTACATCAGAGCCACAAAACCTTTTTAACGTTTAATATAATCACCCATAACAGGAGTTGGCAGACTTCCCCTGTTGGGGGTCAGTGGTAGGCTTTGTTGGTCTGTGGTCTTTGTCAAAGCTACTCAGCTCTCCCATCAAAGCACCCAAGTGGCCATAGATGTTTGTCAATAATAGGCTTGCTGTGTTCTAATAAAACTTTATTAGCAAAAACAGGCTGAGGGCTGAGTTTGGCCTGTGGGCTTTGATTTAGCAAACCCTGCCCAAGAACATCCTTAAAATCATATTCCACAGAGTTATTCCAGGAAACACTGTCCCTGGCCCTGGACTCATTTACTCAACAGATGTTTCTTGGTAGCTGTCATGCCCAGTAATAAAGGCAGCAGTGGTGGTGTAGACAGGTCCTTTGTCCTTGGGAGGTGGGTGGTCAGCAAACAAGTGAGTAAACTTGTAACAAGTAGCACTGTAAGTAAATAACTGTAAACTATGACTTCCCTGGTGGCTAAGACGGTAAAGCATCTGTCTACAATGCGGAAGACCTGGGTTCAATCCCTGGGTTGGGAAGATTCCCTGGAGAAGGAAATGGCAACCCACTCCAGTACCCTTGTCTAGAAAATCCCATGGATGGAGGAGCCTGGTGTCCATGGGGTTGCAAAGAGTCGGACACGACTGAGCGACTTCACTCACTCACTCATGAAAGACCATGAGAGAAGCATAGGGTGTGGGGTGAACATGGGGACCTAACTTTCACCAGGAAGGTTGTGGACGTCTCTGAGGTGGAATTCCAGTGAAGAGCCCACATGAGGGAACCAGTGATGCACAGAGCCGGGGGGCCTTCCAGAGCCAGGGAGCATGCCAAAGGCACACCCAGGGGAGCAGAGACCAGAGACATGGGGAGGCCGGTGGGCCATATGAGGAAGTCCATAGGACAGGGTGTGGGGGAGGGGTCCCGAGCATGGGAGCGTCTGTCCCCTTGGAGTCTGTGGTGTGCCACCCTCCCAGCACATGGATGCTTCACTAAAACCCATCCTTTGGGGTTTTACTGGCAGCTTCATTATACAGACATAACTAATTAAATCATTGGTCATTGGTGACTGGTTCAGCCTCCAGCCCCTCCCCGCTCCCTGCAGGTCAAGGGGTGGGACTGAATGTTATAACCTCTAATCCCACACTGTCTTTCCAGGGGTTTTCAAAAATTGAGTTATTAACATACACCCAGGTGTTGTTGGAAAGGGTTTGTTATGAGTAACAAAAGACACCTGTTTTGGAACTTCCCTGGCAGTCCAGTGGCTAGAACTCTGCGCTCCCAATGCAGGGGACCCAGGCTCAATCCCTAGTCAGGGAACCAGATTCCACACGCCGCAATTCAGAGTTGGCATGCCTCCAGTAAAGACCCCACATGCTGCAACTGAGACCCATCATAGCCAGATAAACAAACGAATAAAAACAAATATTATTACAAAAGATGCCTCCATGACTCCTACATCGAAAATTACAAAGGCTTTAGGAGCTCTGTGCAGGAACCAGGACAAAGAACAAAGGTGTATTTCTTATCATAAATCAAACTTCACAGAGGCACCAAGAGAAGACAAGGAACAGGCCTTGAGGACTCCATCCTTGTTGCCAGGGCAGGGCAGAGTGGCCCAGCGAAGGTACCAGGTACCAGGAGGAGCAGCCACAAAGGAGACCAGCAGGGGCATGTGGGGTCCCAGGATCCACAAAGCCTTGGCACTGTCGACAAAAAAAAAAATCCATCAGTCGATCAAGGAAGAAAAAGGAAGTTTTTATTCAAACCAAACTGAGGCTTATAACCCTCTGAGGAAGCCTCTGAGGAAGCTCCCAGAACTGTTCTGCCTGTTAGAGGTCTAAGCACAGTCGTACAAGGTTTAGAGATAAGAGTGCTGTGCATCAAGGGATGTGACCGGTTTACACATTCCAGGGCTGCTAGTACAGAGTGAGCAGCAGGTCATGGGTCATCAGGGCCCAGGGAAGGTCAAGAAGGAAGGTTGTCTCCTAGGGGAGTCTGCTGGTGCCGGCAGAGTGTCACTCCTCATGGTTGAGCAGGTATTGAATGTTTCTGCCGACGGGAAGGTTGGTCGAAGCCTGCTGCAGATAGGTCCTCAGGGTGTGAAGTGTTTGACTGCAGCCATGGCACTTTGTCCTCCCATCAATGGACATGTTGGAAAAGAATGGAAAGTGTTTGCTTTCACCCTTCAGATCATCTCATTGCTTCCAGATGACGGAAACCGCATCATGTCCCCTGGAGGCCGGTGATCCCTGAGATTCACGGCCAGCTGCCCAGATCTGGAAATGCACAGAACAGCCGAGCATCACAGCTTGGTCTCTCTGTTGTCCTCGAGATACGGGAGCGCATGGTTCCAGCACGCAGGTTGCCTTTCTTCTCCCTGCTCCTGGATGTTGTCCTGGGGAGGAGGCAGGTCAGGCTGTGAGATGCTGCAGGTTCATGAGGGGTGAAGGACTTAGCTCCAGGTGCATCCCTTGATGCACAGCCCTCTGTCTCAATATCCTGTACGACTGTGCTTTGACCTTTTACAGGCAGAACAGTTCTGGGAGCTTCCTCAGAGGCTGTTCCCGGGTTATAATCCTCAACTTGGCTTGAATCCTCAACTTGGTGTGGAGTTTTCATTCCAGATCGTGCAGCGTCACAGCCTCCCCTGATGACCGCTGGCCTCCTGCTTCCTAACTGCCCCATGTGGACGTGCTCTGGCTTTGGCCCCTGCACTGGGAGACCTTGTGTTCATGTTTGGGGAAAGAAACTCGTATCTCAGAGTTACCAATGAGGGTTCCCAGAACAATGTGTCAACACAGGCAAATCAAACCGGCACAGTTTAAAGCTGAGCACGTGTGTGAGACTCAGCCTGGAGGGGCTCTTGCTGGAGGAGAGAGGGAGAAATAGGGAAGGCTTCCTGGAAGGGATGACTTTGAAGTTGAGTTTCAAAGGGAAGGAGCTAATTTGAATGAAACGATGCCTTTGACCTTCAGGATGAGTGAAGTTCAGCCCTCCTCAGTTGGAGCCTGGGTCTGGGGAGCTCTCAGTGCAGTATATTTCTTGGGTTTTTTGGTGAACAGCAGACATTGAAAAGGGCACCAAGAGAGGCCTGTAATGTTTATATGCATGTTAAGTTACTTCAGTTATGTCCAACTCTGTGCAACCCTCTGGACTGTAGCCCACCAGGCTCCTCTGTTCATGGGATTCTCCAGGCAAGGATACTGGAGTGTGTTGCCATGCCCTCCTCCAGGGTATCTTCCTGACCCAGAGATCGAACCCACGAATCTTGAATTTTTGGGCAGGTTCTTTTATCAGTAGTGCCACCTGTAAAAACCTATCAAAATCAGAATCTGAAAAGTCACTTTAGTATAAAGAGAATATCATGGATTATAAGCCATAGGAAGATAAGAAACCAGAAGTAGAGAAGGAGACACAGTTCTCCCAGCAAGAAAAGTCCCAGACAAGCAGAACTGAAAACAGACTTGAAGAAAGGCAAGGTCCAGGTCTGGAGCACACCGAAATGTGGTGTGGTTCTGAGCTGTTGGTTGTTACAAAGAGGAAAATCCTTTGGAAAGAATGTGTTGAGTGGCACAGCATCGGGACTCTGGAACCTGGGGCGAGGAATGTGATCCCAGCTGCTGTGCCAATACCCCTTGTTGTTTTCAGCCTTCAGAGTCGTCCTGTTAAGAGGGTGCCGGACACTTCAGTGTGGTTGAGGAGAAGGAAGCCAAATGTATCAGCTTGAGCAGTTCAGAACATGACTAGGTGGAGGAAAGGCAAGGGAAAGTCCTACTCATCACACCAAGTGAAGTCGGGAACTGTCATTCGTAACCGATGGGACAAGAAATGATGGTTTGAGGATACTGGTTAAAGTCACAAACATAACTAATAAGGGAGCGAACGTGAGCTGTGTGACTAGAATGAAGGGAAGAGAGAGGTGCATGATTCCTGAGTCATTTAACTTAGGAGGAAGTTAGAAGGTCATGCCACTATTTTAGAAATCAAGAAAATGGTGGGACTTCCCTGGTGGTCCAGTGGCTAAGATTCCAAGCTCCAAAAGCAGGGGTCCCCAGGCTCAATCCCTGGTCAGGGAACTAGATCCTACCTGCTGCGACTAAAGATCCCAAGTGCTGCAACTAAGCCAAATAAATAAATATTTAGAAGGAAGGAAGAAACAGTGATGTCAGCAGGTACAGAGAAATGAAGGAAGTCGCTGAAATTAAAGAGAGAAGCGAAAAATCATTCTCCCAAGGTCCAGGATTGAGGCAAGGAAGTCTTTCATGTGATTATATTTAACTATGTGTATATATTACTTTGATAATTTTTGATACAGCACCATGATTAAACAAATTGATATACAACAGAATGTGTATGTCCTAAATATTGACAAAGTAAAAAATAACTAACAAAAATGTATCTTTGATGGTCAGGAATCAATCAATAATGTTATTTTTTAGTGACAGTGGTAATCTGTTAATCTTCTTTTTTCCCCCTTAAACTGAGACCACTGTCTGCATACTTGACTTCAACACTAGTGTTTTATAAATAGTAGATAATCTATATGGGAGTGTCAGTTGGTGTCTATTGCTAACAAAAGCTATATATTCTTGGCTGATAATTTCATTCTGTTTGACTTTTAACCTAGAAAAGAAATCTCTTGTTGGCATTTGAAGCAGCTGAAAGTGTAGGCATCAAACCCAGCCTGGTGAGTGTCCCCCTTTGTATCCATGTGATAGTTTAATCCCATGAGAAAGAACTTTATGCCGTCTACTAAATAATCTTCACAGCAATGAAGTCCATTACTCATGATTCCTGATATAAAAGTGTACAGTTGGTCTGACCACATGTGATTTAGAGTGTTTTCAGTGAAGATTTCGCTGTGCATAAATTTCAGTTCTAGACTGAATTATCATTAAAGCCCTGGAAATATGAATACGATGTAATTTTTAAAATATCAATACACAGCCAATCTCTGAAGAAGGAACGGGAAATAACTAGATGCCAGAAATTAAAAGAGGAGTGAAGACCAGAGTCCTGAGGCATGTGCTGGACTCTGGCCACCCCAGGGTGGGACTGGGGCGGTGGGAAAGGGCCTCCAATGTGTGTAGGCTGTGGTTTGTGCTCATGAAGGGGCAGGAGACCTGGCACTGAGCTCCTGTAACCAGAGCATTGGGCCTGAGACCCCTGGACAGAACCAAGGCTCCCCAAACGCTGATCTTCTTAGTGAAGGGGAGATAAAAATTGCTACCTGCCAGTCCAGGGAGGTGATAAGGAAGCTCAGTCTCTACCTTGGATTTCTTTGTGGCCAAAACCCACAAAATCTCTTGGAGGGAAGGAAGGAAAAGCTGGGCCAGATGAGGTTTTGAGTCCAAATTTATAAGATCTGCTGCAAGCAGTGACTAGTTTATGGTGTCTCTGATGCCAGAAGCTCTGTGGCCTGGAGTACAGAGGCTACTGAAAATACATTCACAATTCAAAATTACAAAGCAGTCGGGAAAATGATCTACTTGACAATAGGACCTGCTGTACAGTACAGGGAACTGTACTTAGTATTCTGTGATAACCTATATGTGAAAAGACTCTGAAAAAGAATGACTATATGTGCATGTATAACTGAATCACTTTGCTGTACACTTGAAACTAACACAACATTGTAAACCAACTAGACTCCAATAAAATTTAAACAAAGAAAAGAAAATTATCTAGTCAGCAGGCACCACGAACAATAGGACCATCTACCAGAATTTGAGATAATAAAACAATAAGAAAGAGACCTCAAAAGACTATGTTTAAACATATTGGAGATCAGAGAAGGAATAAAAATCATAAGGAAGGAACATGGTTTTATTTTTTTTTTTAAGATTTTGAAAAAAGCCAAGTAGAAATTTAAAATTTGAAAGTAAAAACCACAGCTGGATTGAAACCTGATTGGATACAGCAGAAAAGAGAACTGCTGAACCAGAAAATACATCACAGGAAATTACCCAGGACATATAACAGAGATTTTAAGATGAAAATGTGATAGGGGTTTTATTAATAGGTTTTCAACTTTAAGAAATGGAAAACCCAACTAACGGTTGCTTCAACCATAAAGATTTTTTTTTGTAGTTTCAGGAATGGTTCACTGCTTAATGTAATCAAGGCCCACAGAGTGTCTTTACTTTCTTGGTTCTTTGTCCTCTTATTTGTCTCTCTATAGCTGAACATGGCTGCCAAGCTCCAGACATCACTCCCATCTGTAGGGCCAAAAGTGGGGAGGAAGGGGTACAGTGAGTGCCTGACATCCCCCTCTTTGATAAGGAAACCAAAAGGCTTCCGAGAGGCCCTCCAGCTCTGTGGCAGTTCTCTGTTGCGTGGCCACCCCAGCTGCAAAGGGATTTGAGAGGGCAAACATACAACGTTTCTCATCCTCTTTAGTGGGACGCCTGCAAAGGAAACAGAGGTTGGGACCAACTGATAGTGTCTGTCACAGAGCTTAAGAGGCATGGAAGATAAAATCAGACCGTGTCCAACTCCCATGGCCAGTGGGAATTCCAGAAGTAGAGGAAAGAAAACATGGAGAGAGAATATTTGAAAAAGTGGCGCCTGAAATTTTTCCACAATGACGAAAGACCACAGATTCTTAATGGAATCTCAAACAGGATAAATAATACAAAACATCCATCCAGACACATTGTAACGTAATTGCAGAAAAAGCAAAGTGATCATCTACAAATAATTTGCACTAACCAATAATAAAAGAAACCTAGTAGAAAACTTGGAGAAGTCAATGGCACCCCACTCCAGTACTCTTGCCTGGAAAATCCCACGGACAGAGGAGCCTGGTAGGCTGCAGTCCATGGGGTCGCTAAGAGTCGGACACAACTGAGCGACTTCACTTTCACTTTTCACTTTCATGCATTGGAGAAGGAAATGGCAACCCACTCCAGTGTTCTTGCCTGGAGAATCCCAGGGACTGGGGAGCCTGGTGGGCTGCTGTCTATGGGGTCGCACAGAGTCGGACACGACTGAAGCAACTCAGCAGCAGCAGCAGTAGAAAACTATCAAAGTCTGGAATAGGCAACTCACAAAGGGCCAATAAACGTTTAAAAACATGTTCAGTGATTAGGAAAATCTCAGCTGCAGTACAGTGAGAGATATACTTGTGTAACCCTCAGAGGGTGAAATGAAAAGGGAAAAAGACCAGGGGCTTCCCTGGTGGCTCATCGGTAAAGAATCCACCTGCCAATGCAGGAGACATCGGCTTGATTCCTAGGCCAGGAAGATTCCAGTACTGTGGGACAGCTAAGCCCATGCACCACAGTAACCTCAGCTACTGAGGCCCACACTCCCTAGAGCCCATACTCCAGAGCAAGAGAGGCCGCTACAATGAGAAGCCTGCTTATGGCAACGAAAAGGAGCGCTTACTCACCACTAGAGAAGAGCCCGCATGACAACGAAGACCCAGCACAGCCCAAAATAAAAAATAAATAAAATTTTGGGGGAAAAAAGGAAAAAGACAACTATCGT
This sequence comes from Bos indicus, assembly GCF_029378745.1. Lineage (NCBI taxonomy): Eukaryota > Metazoa > Chordata > Mammalia > Artiodactyla > Bovidae > Bos > Bos indicus. The sequence goes on along the minus strand of NC_091778.1, from coordinate 34,749,193 downwards.
AGGAATTTTAATACTATAGTTATAACAGTGTTATCCTAACATGTTTGACAGAATAGACAGTTTTTAAAATATATACATAAGTATATTTCTTCAAATAGTAAATGTAACTATTTCTCCAAAACGCACAGAGAAAGAACTAGAACTTTAGCCATTAAAGAAGTGCAATTCATTGTTTTAAATATAGTCACACACACACATAAACAAAAAAATACGAGTCCGCCCAAATTCCACTGAACCTTTGAGAAACAGATGTCCCTATTGTGCAAACTCGAGTCTAGAGAATTTAAAAAGAAGTGGGGGGACTTAATGTCTGGCGAGGATGGAGTAGCAGGAACCTGATTTATCTTCTGAAACACTAAACAGCCAGGGAGTTGTCGTTGTTCAGTCCCTAAGTTATGTCGGACTCTTTTAAACCCCATGGACTGCAGCACATCAGGCCCCTTTACCCTCCACAGTCTCTGAGAGCTTGCTCAGATTCATGTCCACTGAGTCAGTGATCCCTTGCAACCGTCTCATCCTGTCATCCCCTTCTTTTGCCCTCAATCTTTCCTAGCATCAGGGTCTTTTCCAATGACTCAGCCCTTTGCATCAGGTGGCCAAAGTATTGGAGCTTCAACTTCAGCTTTAGTCCTTCCAATGAATATTCAGGGTTGATTTCCTTTTGGAATGACTGGTTTAATCTCTTTGCTGTTCAGGGGACTCTCAAGAGTCTTCTCCAGCAGCACAAATCGAAAGCAGCTAACAAGTAACCACAGATCATTTGCTTAAGGAAAGATATTGAATATAATGAGAACTTGTTGGAAGATGATATTCTACACAGAATATGGTTTTCTTTGTATGCTTGCGTGCTAAGTCACTTCAGTCGTGTCTGACTCTTTGTGACCTTGTAGACTGTACCCCGCCAAGCTCCTGTGTCCATGGGATTTCCCAGGCAAGAATACCGGACTGGGTTGCCATGCCCTTTTCCAGAGGATCTTCCCAACCCAGGGATCGAACCCCCGTCTCCTGTGTCACCTACAAGGGCAGGCAGGTTCTTTACCACTAGAGCCACCTGGGAAATGTTACTGTTAATATTTGCTTTTTTAAATTAATGTTTTTTCCTATTTTTTTGTCTCATGTACTACTGAAGTTAGTGAATGCTGGGAAGCAAATGAGATCATCTTGTTGAGCTAATCATCAGAGCCAGAGATTTTATTTGTACAGAAGTCTCTGAGGAGCTACTGACGAACATCATCGTGGATCTCACAAACATTTAGGAATGTTTGTGAGCAGTTTAACCAGTTCATGCCATCAAGAAAATAGAAGCTTCCTACATTATTAAGTTTACTTTTGTATCATGAGATGCAGTGAAAAATAATATATTTAATTACATGTGACATTTTAAAATTGCAACTAATCAGAATTGGCAGCAGTAACAATCCCAAGTCTTTGGTCAAGTTCTATTATTAGATTAGTCAGGAAAAAAATTCCCTTATATGTTTATATTCTAGCAAATATAGGCTTTTACATTTAGAGGATTAACAAGGATAAGAGTTTTTCCAAGTGAAAACACCACAGTGTTCCCCCGAGTTGAGAATGCATTTCTTCCCTGCCACGTTGGGAATGCATTTCTTCCCTGCCACAGTGTGAGACAGAAATTTCACCCACTGCATCAATCACAGGAAGGGTGGAGAGAGAAGAGGCGTGGCCTTGTTGCCGCTGCTGTCAGAGCAGCCAGAACGGGTGCCCTCCAAGGGTGGATGTGTTTGCACTGGTGAGGCAGACATGCCCATACCCGGCCGTGTGGTCTGTGAGGGTGTCACTTGCTTGCTGAGCCTGTGTGTCCCCCAGAATGGTCACTCCTCACACAGACTAAGGTCTTCAGGTCACCTAGGAAGGTAGGTCTTCACAGCTCAGGGTTTTATAGGGAGGTTAGAATGATTCCTTAGGTGAGGCTGAGCCTGCGCTGTCGCATAAACTTTATAGAGGCTACTCTGTACCAGGCACTTTCTGTGAGTTGAGTCATGGTCCCTCTCAGAAGTCCTATGACATAGATGCTCCTTACATGAGGAACACTGCAATTTCGTGGAAGGGCACATAGCTTGTGAGTAGCCAAGACAAGGGTCAAGGAGGCTATTTGACTCCAGAGCCCACATCTCACCCCTCCATGACCCTGCATCTGAGCAGCCATGCCAACCTGGGCTCTTAAAGCACAATTTACTCATAGTCTATCAAGCGCATATGTGTTATATTGTAATTTATCTGATTATAGGGCTTATCTCTGGGCCTCTCTGGTGGCTCAGACAGTGAAGAATCCACCTGCAACATGGGAGACCTGAGTTTGATCCCTGGGTTGGGCAGATCCCCTGGAGAAGGGCATGAGAACCCACTCCATTGTTCTTGCCTAGACTCCTGAGGGAAAGAAGCCCTATCTTTTTTTTTTTCAATTACTTTTATTGCAATGAAATACACATAACATGGCTTCCCTGGTGGTAAAGAATCTGCCTGCCAATGCAGGAGACATAAGAAATGAGGGTTCAATCCCACTGTGGGAAGGTCTCCTGGAGGAGGGCATGACGACCCACTCCAATATTCTTGCCTGGGAAATCCCAGGACAGAGGAGCCTAGCAGGGTGCAGTCTATAGGGTCAAAAAGAGTCGGACACACTTAGCGACTAAACAACAACAACTATGAATAAATTTTATTGATTGATGGCTGTCCAGCCAGCCTTGCATTCCTGAGATGAACCCACTTGATCATGATTCAATTTGCTAATATTTATTAAGGATCATTGTGTTTACATTTTAGTGAGAAATTGGTATTCTTGTAATGTTTTTGTCCTGCTTTTGGTATCGAGGTAGTTCTAGCTTCACAGAATGAATGAGGAAGTGTCCCCTCCTCTTCTGTTTCCTGGAAGAGATTGCATAGAACTGGTATTATTTCTTCCTGGACTGTTTGATAGAATTAACCAGTGAAACCATCTGGGTCTGGTGTTTTCTTTTTTTGGAAGGTTTTTAGCTACTGAATCAAGTGTCTCACACTATCGGATTTTTATTGATCCAACATACCCTGTCTTCTCCTGAAAGGTGTTAACTGATTTCTTCAAACATGTTCAAACGTGATGTTGACAATGCACTAAAATAGTTTAAAATTTAATTATTGTCGGGTTCAAGCATGTAGGACAGTCTGAGTAAAACTGTGAATATTGATCAGACTTCAGAATCCTCTCTGAGCAGGAAGACGTGTCCTTGTCCCCAGAGGGGGTTTGCCATCCCTCCAGCCTCTCAGGCCATCCCTGTCTTCTCAGAGCTCATCTGCCTCCCGAGAGCACAATTCCTTATCGCTTCTGTCTGTGTCATCATGTTAGCAACCCTCGTGTTATAAGAACTTCGGCTGTTTGTGCATCTGTCTGTGCACACAGAAGGAGGCTTTTCCTCCTTGTCTTCTGTGAATGCATTGTTTCTCTTTTCACATAGCTGTAGGTTCCTGTGTGGGATGTTCCACGTGCTCCTTTTTCACCCTTCCCTCAGACCGATGATACGCTGATTTCTCAGCCTCACCAGGGAGAAAAATCAGTTAAATATATTTAGATGCTGAAACAGAAGCTAAGTGGCTGGTTCCAGGCCTCAGCCAGTTCTGTCCCTGCCCAGGAACAGATGTTCTGAGCTCAGCCTGCTTTTCCACTGTGTCTCTGCTTCCATCTTCATGCCAGGACCTTCCCTACTATTCTCTCATGACCACAGAAGAATCCGCAGTCAGCCCCAAGATGAATTGTTGAGTAGTGTGGTGACACAAATTTCAGGAAAGCCTGGCTGAGCAGTGGATGGAGCACCATCCTGCCGCCGTCAGTCCCCGGCCTCTGCCTGTGCTTGCTTATGGTCAATGAAATGAGGGAAAATAAAACGTGACTAGTGACCCTTTTGCCACTAGTGACCCTCTGGTCAAATAGCTTTTAGCTGGTGTAGGGCTTTTGTGGCGCAAGTAGCAGAAACAGTACTGCACAGATGCTCACTACAAAGAAGTGACCACAGTCACACCCTGTGCTATTTGGATGGGACAGCTGTTCTCCTGGACAGTGTATGTCCGCTAAATGATGTAGCACAGCTGTGTGGGAAATTGAGTATGAAAAATGTTCAGTGACCAAGCACAGGGTACGCAGTGACAGTGTGGGAGGACATGGGTGTGTATTCAAATGTAGCTGGGAGAAGTGGGAATCCTTTCGCAACAATGGAATCATAGTGACTCTTTTTGAAACTTTTGTTTTATTGATTGAAGTAGAGCCAATTTAGAATGTCCTTTTAGTTTCTCCTGTATAACAGAGTGATTCAGTTACACGCACACACATTCTTTTCCATGTTCTTTCCCATTTTTGTTTATCCCAGGATACTGAATATAGTTCCCTGTGCTGCACAGCAGGACCTTGTTGTTTATCCATCCTGTATGTAACGGTTTACATCTGCTAATCCCAAACTCCCAGTCCTCTCTCCCCAACCCCTTGGCAACCACAAGTCTTCTCTATGTCTGTGAGTCTGTTTCATAGATAAATTCAGTTGTGTCATTTTTTAGATTCCACATATAAGTGATATCATATGCTATTTGCCTTTCTCTGTCTGATTTAGTGTAATAATCTCTAGTTGCATCCATGTTGCTACAAATGGCATTATTTCATTCTTTTTAATGGCTGAGTAATACTCCATTGTATATATGTAACACATCTTCTTTATCCATTGCTCTGTCGATGGACATTGAAGTTGTTTCCTTATCTTGGCTACTGTGATTAGTGCTGCCTAGACCATTGGGGTGATGTATATTTTTGAGTTAGAGTTTTATCCAGATATGTGCCCAGGAGTGGGATTGCTGGATCATGTGACAACTCTTAGTTTTTGTTCAGAACTTTTCTTTTTTCAGAACTTTCTTTTAATGCTTATTGTTAAAATATGAGAGGGGCAGCAGATCATGTCTAATGTTCCTAAAAGTATAGCATCTCCTGAATAAGCGGGAAGGAAAAGCTTTTCTTTTCCCCACTGAGCACCTTTAGCACTGGCTGGGTGTTGCCTGCACCTGCTGGCCACGAGGGAAGGTCCGGCGGCACCCAGTGACCTCTGCCCTCTCCCACAGGAGCTCAGTGAGTTGCTGCACACAGACCGGCCTGACTGGCAGAGCGTGATGCAGTATGTGGCCCAGATCTACAAGTACTTCGAGACGTAGGTCCTGCGTGTCCCACACCCACTGTGCGCCCTGGACGCACCTGGTCTGTGCTGTCAGCCGCCCACTGTCTGGATTTCCAAGGCAGGTTCCACGCGAGTCCAACACACAAACAAGAAACAGCGGGGTCCACCGCACCTACCCTGAACCCTGGCACATATGGACTGTAAGTTGGGGGTCGTGCTCCCAGGGGCCCCCTTCTCCTGTGGGAGCCCTGCCATGTGTTCACTGGAGCTGCCCTGAGTCTCACGACAAACATCTAAACCCATCATCTTTCTACTAAGAATCCTGGCTTCTGCCTTCTAAAAATTCTGCACTTGCCAGTCCAGCCCCTCCAGAAACACCGAGCAGGACACAAAAGGACAAAGTCAGCTCTCAAGCAGCTCTGAGTCACGTGAGCCCTGCCTTTTGGGGACAGACTTGGTTCCCAGAGAGGATTTCACCACCGTTAGGTCTCCTGTCCCTTCATTCTCTGGGTGGGAGACCAAATGTTTGAGATGAAAGGAGCCCCTGGGTGTGTGCTCGGTGCCCCTGGGAGGGACAGGAGGGGGTGTGTCTGGGGCGTGGTCACACCAGGACTGGTGCTTGGCAGTGGACAGAAAGCCTCTGTGACCTCACCGGCTCCTTGCGTCCTGCACATGTTCATGCCCGTCCACACCCACATGCTTGCACACGCAAAACTTGACAAGAGTCCCTCAGACAGAAGGGACAGGCCTGTGTTGGCCAAGGTCCTCCTGCTTTTGCACAAGCAGGCTGAAGATGTGTCTTTTGGGTGTGCTGGGCAGACAGCATCTCAGCTCTGGCTTTGGCTTAGTCCTTCCCCAGGCCTCTTAAATTTGCATGGACAGGAGGCCCGAGCAAGGCAGGGAGGGCTCGGGTAGGACTGGATGAAGGGCATCGGCTTTCCCAGCACGTGCAGTCACCCCATGTGGCTGCAGAGCACCCCCACCCCAGAGCAGTCCCTCCCCTGGGTCGTGCAGGCATGGGTGCAGGTCATCACCTGGGCAAATACATGCACATTTCATGGCAAATGAGGCCCCCCTGGCCCAGGGGGCTCCCACAGCTGCTGGCATCAGTGCCCTCTGACCCAGGTCCATTGACACTCCCTGAGCCCAGGGCTGCCCACCCTGCCCAGTACACCCTATGAGCCCGGGGGGGCAGGCGGGCCCTTCTGCACACCCGGGCCCTGTTGATCCCTGTCCTGGGAGGTGTGAGCTCAGCCCGCCTGCCCAGTTGCCTTGGAGGAGACACTGGCCCCGCCAGGGTCCATCCGTCCCCCTCAGGCTGCAGAGGTGACCCACTGGGGTTCTTGTCTGGGGGCTCCCCGACAGCATACACCCCCTCACCTGCCCCGGCCTGGGGTCAGAATGTCAGGAAGGGACACCAGCGTCATGTTGTGTGTATTTTCAAAGTCCCCGAGAAGCGCCGGAAGGGGAGTCTGGTGACAGTAACCATGTGGGGTGTCTTCACGTGGAAGGTGGAGCCACCTCCCTGGACAGTCTGCTGGAAGTTACCCGGTGTCTCCTCCCAGGTGTCTGCCTCCTCCTCGCCCCCTGCTCCTGCCTTGCTCACCCCACAAGGGGGTGTCACACCCAAGAGGGCTTCGTTGGTGGCTGTGTTTACTCTGGGTTCGCTGCAGGCTCTGCGGGAGGGGTTGCCGATGCCTGGTGCTGCTCCTGGTGCCCTGTGGTTCCTGAGAGGGTCTAGGATCGGCTCCTGCGGCAGTCTCTCGGTGGGGGGCTCACTTCAGGTTAAAAAGAAGAGAGGGGGCCATGTGCAGTTTATTTTTATAACTCGGAGAGGTTGCCCAATTCCCCTTGCTGCCCAGCGGGCAGGCTAGAGCACAGCGTGCCTGTGTCCTGCCCAAGGGACCAGGTGGTGCAGGGCAGTCTGGCCCTGGGCATCCTGGTGTGGGGTCAGGTCTTCCAGTACTGAAGAGGCGGGGGGTCACCTTGGTCTGATTTTAATTGAGGAGCTCAGAGCACAAGTTGAGTGTGGAATGTTTTTAAAGTTGAGAACACATGGTGTTTACCATAAGCGCACCCCACCCTCCCCAGTTCCCTGTCCTGAGGTTTTCACAGGCCACTGTATCTATGTTTCTTCCCATCTTCCTCCACCCAGCACTTCGTCATTTAAAATATTTGGTGGTTCTGCAGATCCTTTTTCCAAAAAAAATGCATTATTTTTATACGCAAGATAGACACAAAATGCAAGATCCCCAAGAGGGGCGGAGTTGTTTTAAGACACAAAGAGAAGCCCTTGGCTCTTTGTGTGCTGAGTTGTTTCCTGGCTGATGGTGGTGCCACAGCCCCTGCCCACTGGGCTGGCCATCTGGGAACCCACACCTCTCCTGGCCCGTCCCTCCTCACCTCAGAAACGACGGTGGTCTTTGGTTTTCGCTCTTCACTCAGCTGTTGTATAGCTTTTATTGAGACCACCCAAGGACCCCAGGGGACCCACACCTGGTGTCACGGTATCCGTGGGTCTCAGCCCCAGAATGGTGGGCTGCTTTCCCAGCCCCCTGCTGTCCCCACCAAGGGACAGGCCCCTCTCTGTGCCCTGCCTGGGATGGAGGACTCGATCATCAGATACGAGCTCCTTTGAACATCCAGCCCCAGTCCTCCCCAGCCCAGAGCCTGAGGGTCATTTGAGAGGAAGTGAGAGTGGCATGCAGCAATGGACAGGACTCAGAAGCCCTTTTATAAAGGATATTTAATATCGTGGCCCCAGCTTCGTGGCAGGTTTCACTTTTCTGGCCAGGTTAAAGTTTGGCTGGGCCTACGCTGCCCTGAGCAGCTCTCTGACTGTAACCACACGAGCTGAGTGCAGTGGATGAATGCGGCCTCGTTTCTGCCAGGAGTGCAGAGTGCCAAGCGTGGTCCAGACACGACAGATGCGTGTGCAAATGTGGACACGACCAAGTATGACATATGACTCTGTAATATTTCTAATAAATATATTTTGTTTCTGTCTGATTGTGAATTTGTCCCAGCGACATTTATTGTTACTGTTTTCTCAAAATGCCAGACTTCCATTCAGTCCATTCCAAACTGGCACCTCCAGGCCCCTGTTCCTTGCTGGGCGTGGTCTCCACCGCAGCTGCCATGGGTCACCGGAGAGGTCTGGGCCCTGACGCCCCTCAGCCTCCTTCCCTGCATGGCCCCCTTGTGGAGCCCACCCTCCAAGGCTACACAGGATGCTGTAGGCTGCATGGACGGGCCCGCCAGGGATGGGGAGCAAGCAGGAGGGGGTCATACCAAGATCGTGGGGGCAGGGTGAACATGAACTTGAATGGACATGGTGCAGTGTTCTGACACCAGGATGCCATGCGAGTGATTCGTCAGGTGGTTTGTGGTCTTCAGGCACTTCTCGGAGGCCACTGTTCACAGATGTCTGGGGACCAGCCCAGCCCACAGGAGAGGAGAGAGGACACAGGAGGAGCCTCATGACTTCCTCCTCCTTCCAGGGAAGCCCCTGCCTCACTTCCCACCCTGACAGGTTCTGGCCTTTCCCTCCTGGGGGCCTCTGATGTAAGTGGAACAGACCCTGAGCCAGGATGGCAGCCACCACCCACTTCCTCTGGACAGTCAGGTGCCAGGCAACTGTACCCAGAAGACACCAGGGTCCTCGTGTGATAACCTGCCATTGTCCTAGCTGCTCAACCTGTGTACAGGTGTGTGCGTGCACACACGGGCACATGGACATTTGGTGGATGGCCAGTGTCGCAGCCAAGGCCAGTTGACCCCCTTCCATGGTTTGGGGTCCAGCAGGGAGGTTCCTGATCTATGGGCCTGGACCCCTCTGTGAATGAAGTTCGGTCCAGGCATACTGAGTTCCGTCTGAGGCATGAGCTGCCCAGCGAGGCCTGACCCACAGCCCATGCCCCAGTGGTACTTTGCGTCTGTGGTCAGTGGCTCTGTGCTGCGTTGAAGGCCTGGGGACTCTGGCCGCGGGGTCTCGGCCAGCTGTGGGCACCTTCGCCAGTTCTTCTGTTCCTCCTGCCACTAAGCGCACGGCTTCCCAGGGCAGAGCCAACAAGGTCAGATGTGTACAGGGCCAGGGATGTTTTCAGTCTGAACTTGCAGTCCTGGAGGCCGGGGTTTTAGACCTTACCTCCTATAGACCAGCACACCCAAATGGCCCCTCAGGGTCTCAGGACAGGGTTGAAGCTGTGCACTGTGACTCTTTAGAAGTCTTTTATTTTGAGGGCCTAAAATTTGTATTTGAAGTTTTTAAAATGTCGAGAATTCTACATTCCCTTCCTAACAGGTCATATAAAAATGTTGACTTTTCCCCTAAAAAATGTTTGAGTACTATCAGGACGTTGGTTGGGAAGATTCAGCACCTCCTTGTAGAGCTACGTCCCCTGGCATGAAGAACCCATAGGCATGCCTGATCCTCAGGGCATGAGTCCAGCTGGAGAAGTACAAAACTGGCCAGAAAGGTGAGTCACAAATTGTGTAACTTCAAGTTGCCTGGGAAAAGAAAACCAGGGAGCACAGTGGTAACGAGCTCCATCGGAGCCCCTTATGATTCGTTTCTGGACAGGTTCGGCTCTGGAGCTGTTTGCACAGGGTGGGATGGGGAGCCAGGCTGGATTCCAAGAACATTTGCTGGCCTGCGCATCCTCCAGGTTGAGTCAGCTGGAACCCACAGCATCTCATTGTCCGTGTCCCCAGGCCATGGAGAATTCCTCCCCTGCCTCAGACAATGGAAACCTGTCTCCCAGCTAAGAGCAGACACGTGGAGCCTGGGGATTTGGCAGATCCGGACCAGACCTGGCCCCAGGCATCTTCTCCAACTTGTTTACAGTTTAAAGCAACGGGCCTCTTCCCTGAGCCTGCCTTGAGAGAGCAGAGATGCTGTGGGATCTCTGCTGCTGGGAGGGGCCACTGTGAGTGATGTGAAAGATGGCACCTCAGCAGCAGCCTTGCCTCCTTTGAAAATGAAATTCTCTGACCATGAAACCAGAAGCCGGAAGATGCATTTCCTGTGATTAGTTGTAAATGTCATTGTTCTAAAGTGACAATTGTTACTAAAATATATGTTCTGTCCAGAGAATACCCAAAAGTACAAAGATGAAAAAAGTCCTTGGCATCACACCAAAAATGGGTTACCACAATTAACCTCCATTCAGTATTTTATCAGATCACTTAGGATTGGGCTAAACTTCAAGGAATAGAGACTCCAGCAATACTGTCTTAGATATGAAACTTATTTCTCATCAAAAAGAGAAGTCCAGAGGTGGAAAACCCAAGAATGGTATGTTGGAGCCCTCAAATCCTCAGGGACCCAGACCCCTTTCCACTCTGACATTTCCCAAGGGAGTGCAGTTTGTCCTCATGAGCTAAGATGGCTGCCAGAGTTCCAGTCATCACAATTGTATACCAGGTGGCAGCATAGAGGAAGAGTGCCCTGTCCTTTTTAAATCTTCCTAGAAGACCCATTTAACATGTTCACTTTTATTTCATTGAGCAGTGTACCTAGCTTCAATTTTCAAAGTGAAACTTAGTTGCTCAATCATATCCAACTCTTTGTGACCCCATGGACTGTAGCTTACCAGGCTCCTCTGTCCATGGGATTCTCCAGGCAAGCATACTGGGTTGGGTTGCCATTTCCTTCTCCAGGGGATCTTCCCCAACCAGGGATCAAACCTGGGTCTCCTGCATTGCAGGCAGATTCTTTACTGTCTGAGCCACCAGGGAAGCCCACCTGGCTTCAGTGGAGACCATGAAATGTAGTCTTTTTAGGTGAACACCAGTGGACCTGGCTGAAAACTAGGAAAGGGAAGAACCAACATTGTGAAGGCACCTAGAAGGTTCTGTGACAATGTATATACTTTTTCATCTTAAAGTTTAATTTCTTGAATCAGTTCAAAACCTTATTTTTACTTGGCTCAAAAATTTAACAATTAGGAAAAGAGATACAGTGAAAAGTCCCCCATCCACTTAGTCATCCCTCTCCTCCCCTCCCCTCACACAAGCTCACTGGCAACCGTGTCACCAGTTATCTTGTTTGTTTCTGTCTCTGTAGCGTCTTATACAAACAACTGTGAGCATCATGGGCTCTCACTTCTTTAACCTGGAAGGTGGCAGGCTGTGCACATCTGCATCTTGTCCTTCATTTTGCTTTGTCTGTTGTCTTTTCCTTTAGTGATACATCACGGAGACATTTTCCCATCAATACAAAGAGAGCATTCTCACTTCTTGTTCCTGCAGCCTGGTGTTCCACTGGGTGGGTGCAGCATAAATTATGTATCTACTCCCCTGGGAAGGGTGTGTGTGGCCGGATGATCTGTCACACAAACCAGGACCCTTTCAAGAGTGAGAGTGTGGTGTCTGTTAGTAATTATACTGGAGCAAAGCTATGAACTGTCCCAAGTGGACTGGGGCATGGGGTCGCCCCATGAGGATGAATGTGGGGGTGTCAGTGAAAGTGTTTTGCGGTTACAACAGTGCTGCAAATTTTAATGTGCACGTGCATAACTGGGTTCATCCACATAATTCTCCAGGTCAAAGGGCGTCTGCTTTGTGCTCTGGGTGGAAACTGCCAATTTGCCCCCCGTGGGAGCAGTGCTGGCTTTTCTCATCATCACAGCTCGGCCCACAGAGCGTGTTGTCAGACCTTTGGATTTTTGCTGGTGAGAAGCAGCATCTGAATTAGTTTTAATGTGCATTTGTTGTGAATGAGGCTGAATATGCTTAAGAAATCCTATTTATGTTCCTTTTCCTGTGACTAGTCTTTTCTAATCCTTTGCCCATTTTTTTCTTACTCAGTGTTTAGAAATCACATCTTGGAGTTTTTTTGTGAGTTAGAGAGATGATTCTGGTGATTTGAGACGCAAATACTTTCCCCAGCTGGCGGTTTGTCTTTGCTTATGATGGTTTGTTTTCCAAATTTGCTGGCATATTGAGTGCAGCACTTTCACAGCATCATCTTTTAGGATTTGAAATAGCTCAACTGGAATTCCATCACCTCCATTAGCTTTGTTCGTAGTGATGCTTCCCAAGGCCCACTTGACTTTGCATTCCAGGATGTCTGGCTCTAGGTGAGTGATCACACCATTGTGGTTATCTGGGTCGTGAAGATCTTTTTTGTATAGTTCTTCTGTGTATTCTTGCCACCTATTCATAATACCTTCTGCTTCTATTAGGTCCATACCATTTCTGTCCTTTATTGTGCCCATCTTTGCATGAAATGTTCCCTTGGTATCTCCAATTTTCTTGAAGAGATCTCTAGTCTTTCCCATTCTATTGTTTTCCTCTATTTGCATTAATCACTGAGGAAGGCTCTCATATCTCTCCTTGCTATTTGGAACGCTGCACTCAGATGCTCATATCTTTCCTTTTTTCCTTTGTCTTTTGCTTCTCTTCTTTTCTCAGCTAATTGTAAGGCCTCCTCAGACAACCATGTTGTCTTTTTGCATTTCTTTTTCTTAGGGATGGTCTTGATCACTGCCTCCTGTACAATGTCACAAACCTCTGTCCATAGTTCTTCAGGCATTCTGTCTGTAAGATCTAATCCCTTAAATCTATTTGTTCCTTCCACTGTATAATTGTAAGGGATTTGATTTAGGTCATACCTGAATGGTCTAGTGGTTTTCCCTACTTTCTTCAATTTAAGTCTGAATTTTGCAATAAGGAGTTCATGATCTGAGCCAGTCAGCTCTCAGTCTTGTTTTTGCAGACTGTATAGAGCTTCTCCAGCTGCAAAGAATATAATCAATCTGATTTCGGTATTGACCATCTGGTGATCGTCAAAACTCAGCAGTGGCCACAGGACTGGAAAAGGTCAGTTTTCATTCCAATCCCAAAGAGAAGCAATGCCAAAGAATGTTCAAACTACCGCACAATTGCACTCATCACACACGCTAGCAAAGTAATGCTCAAAATTCTCCAAGCCAGGCTTCAATATTATGTGAACCATGAACTTCCAGATGTTCAAGCTGGATTTAGAAAAGGCAGAGGAACCAGAGATCAAATTGCCAACATCTGCTGGATCATAGAGAAAGCAAGAGAGTTCCAGAAAAACATCTATTTCAGCTTTATTGACTATGCCAAAGTCTTTGACTCTGTGGATCACACTGGAAAACTCTTAAAGAGATGGGAATACCAGGCCACCTGACCTGCCTCCTGAGAAATCTGTATTCCGGTCAAGAAGCAACAGTTAGAACTGGACATGGAACAACAGACTGGTTCCAAATCAGAAAAGGAGTACATCAAGGCTGTATATTGTTACCCTGCTTATTTAACTTATATGCAGAGTACATCATGTGAAATGCAGGGCTGGATGAAGCACAAGCTGGAATCAAGATTGCCGGGAGAAATATCAATAACCTCAGACATGCAGATGACACCACCCTTATGGCAGAAAGCAAAGAACTAAAGAGACTTTTGTTGAAAGTGAAAGAGGAGAGAGAAAAAGTAGGCTTAAAACTCAACATTTAGAAAACTAAGATCCTGGCATCTGGTCCCATCACTTCTTGGCAAATAGATGGGGAAACAATAGAAACAGTGACAGACTTTGTTTTTTTGGGCCCCAGAATCACTGCAGATGGTGACTGCAGCCATGAAATTATAAGACACTTGCTCCTTGGAAGAAAAGCTATGACCAACCTAGACAGCATATTAAAAAGTAGAGACATTACTTTGCCAACAAAGGTCCATCTAATCAAAGCTATGGTTTTTCCAGTAGTCACATATGGATGTGAGAGCTGGACCATAAAGAAGGCTGAGCATCAAAGAATTGATGCATTTGAACTGTGTTGTTGGAGAAGACTCTTGAGAGTTCCTTGGACTGTATGGAGATCAAACCAGTCCATCCTAAAGGAAAGCAGTCCTGAATATTCATTGAAAGGACTGATGCTGAAGCTGAAACTCCAATACTTTGGCCACCTGATGAGAAGGGCTGACTTATTAGAAAAGACCCTGATGCTGGGCAGGATTGAAGGCAGGAGGAGAAGGGGACGACAGAGGATGAGATGGTTGGATGGCATCACTGATTTGATGGACATGAGTTTGAGCAAGCTCTGGGAGTTGGTGAATGACAGGGAAGCCTGGCGTGCTGCAATCCATGGGGTCACAAAAAGTTGGACATGACTGAATGACTGAACTGAACTGAACTGATGATAATTTGTTGGGTTTTGCCATGTAGGAGATTTTTTATCTTTATCTTTTCTTTTATGCCTTTGGATTTTAAGTCAAAACTGTTCCCCTTTCCAGAGTTATGAAGGAGCTCTGTTATGGAAGAGTGCTTCAGGGTTTTCTTCTAGAACATTCTTCGGTTTTAAATCCTTGGTTCCTTTGGGTTTCGATATGGTGTTCATGTGGGGTATGGAGATATATGCTTTTGAAAAGTGTATTTACTTTTTTCCATGGTAATACAAGCTCATGGTTTAGTTACCTCCCAACTTATAAATAGTAACTCACACTGCTCTGTGTTCACTCTGTTGATTTAAGTTTGTTTTTCTACGTTACATGAGAATTTAAGTCCTGTGTCTCCACTCCACATCCTTTGTTCACAAATGCCCATCAGATCTGTCTACTAGGCGGTGGACCCTGGGATATGACCATGTTCTATTCCTCTCCTTTTAAAAATGAATTAACTTTTCATTTTTTAGTAAGTGATCTTATTTAGTCATTATGATCCCCTTTTCAAAAATATATAAACTAGACGGATTTGGGGTTAAACTGCGTGGGATGGAGGAACTCCTCATTTTCTTCTGCAACACATTTTCTTCCAAAAAATTTTCTCCTCACACAATCTTGGGAAGCTTCCCCAGTGGCTCAGCAGTAAAGAATCCACCTGCCAATGCAGGAGATGCAGGAGACGCGGGTTCTATACCTGGGTTGGGAAGATACCCTAAGGAGGAAATGGCAACCCACTCCAGTATTCTTGCCTGGAGAATCCCATGGACAGAGGAGCCTGGCGGGCTACAGTCCATGGGGTCACAAAGAGTTGGACATAACTAAGCACGCATGAGTACACACTATTATCGTTTGAAATAGCTGGTTACATTTGTGTCTGAGTAAGTTACAGCCTGGTGTTTGTTTTCTTGACTTGAGTACTTTCAACCTAGCATCAGAGCAACCCTAAGAGTCATCTGCAAATATTCCACGTGGTTTTCCCATGTCAAGTGCTGGGGGATACAACTGTGAATGACACAGACTCAGCCCAGACTCTCTGGAGCTCACATTCTGATGCACTAGGAAGAAAAGTAGAGTGGGGAGAGAGGCGGGTGGGCTGGTGAGAGCAGGTACTGCTCTAGGAAGGATGATCGGAGAAAGGCTCTGTGAGGAGGTGACAAGAGTTTGAATCAATACCTGGAAGATATGAAAGGGAGCCTGATGAAAACGGGGAGGAGGGGTGGACAGACTGGGAGCAGCCTGTGCAAAGGCCCTGTGGCAGGAACATGCTGGTTGTGTGTGGGTGGGGGCAGATGTGTGTGTATCTGTGTCTGTGTGTTTGTGTTGGGAGCATACCAGGGGGCCAGTGTGAGCAGCAGAACATGGAAGCAACTGTCTAGAAGAGGGAGGGAGGTGAGAACCTCCCAGCCTGATCAGAAGTAACTGGAGGGTTGGGAAGATGGTCTGACTTAATCTCCTAAACATTCTTTTTGGAAGTCCAGCAGAGATGTGACTGTGGTGGGACAAGAGTGTAGTAGAGATAAAATGATAAAGCCTGGTGAGGAGGTCAGGTGAGCATGTGGGAGCTCAGACAGGATGACAGCAGGGAAGATGGACAGGAGGAGGGGGTTTCCAGCAGAGCTGACACGTGCTCCAGCCTGCTGTGGGAGAGGGATCTTGGATGACAGCGGGCAGGCATGTGAGCCGGGCATCTGCTAACCCTGGTGCCACCGGCTGAGCTGGAGGAGACTGGTGGGGGTGGGGGTGGGTGGGGGTTGGCGGGAACCCAGGGAGGCGGGGTCAGAGTCAGGCTCAGGTGCCTTTTCAACATCTAAGAAGAGAAGTTGAGTGGACAAGAAAACAGTCATCCCGAGCCCAAGAGAAAAGACAGAGAAGACACCTGAAGGAGGATGGTTCCTGGTCCTCTAACACGTAGCCACCGGGGAGGCCGAGGGCATCTCGGAAGCCAGCATTTGGGGAAGGAGAAAGTGATGAACAAACACTGCCGAGAGGCTGAGTAAGATGGGTGAGCACTGAGAACAGACCCTGGTTGTGGTGAGACAAGCATAGGTGTTGTGGGTTGACAGGGCCTGCGGGACCATGGGCTGGAGGTGGGAGTCGGGACACAGGAGGAAGTGGAGGCCGAGACCTCTGCTGTGAAGGGGACACAGGGCAGGCTGCAGGAAGTGACATGAAATGGGGA
Organism: Bos indicus; assembly: GCF_029378745.1. NCBI lineage: Eukaryota > Metazoa > Chordata > Mammalia > Artiodactyla > Bovidae > Bos > Bos indicus. Next base: position 34,732,681 of record NC_091778.1, on the reverse strand, counting down.
GGGATGTCACTGTCATCCTGTTTTCTCCCTGAAGGGTGGAAGGATATGGCCCATTTTCCTGCTTGTGGGATCAGTCTGGAGCAGGGGTCAGCGAGGGGAGCAGGCTCTCAGGTAGCAGGGCCGGGGTGTCCATAAGGACGTGCACAGAACGGGGGTAGGGGGCGAGCGGCTGTGAAATCCCGCACAAGCTCCAGGCGCCTGTGTGCGGAGGCATAGCAGTGGCTATTTGCCCATCTGGGTGGACACATGTTTGTTTTCACAGCTGGTGCAGCTGGATGAGGGCCCAGGGGCTGAGTGTCAGGTGTGGGGTGGGGTCTTGCACAGGAAATGGGCTGGGAGGGGGCTGTGCACAGCTGAAGCTGATGTCCTGAAGCCAATCCAGGTGCCGCTGGTGACTGTGAGGCAGGCTCACAGGGCCAGCGTGGTTCAGGAGGCTGGAGAGGCGCGTGTGGGCCAGGATGTGGGCCAGGGAGACAGGCAGAGGGGTTCACAGAAAGGCAGTGTTGGAGCCACCAGGAACGGCAACACTGGGGCGAAAAAGGCAGGGATGGGGAAGAAACTTCCTGGAAGTGGGCTGAGCACCGGGGAGCAGGGGGTGAGCAGGTGACCACAGAGAGAAATGGCTCCCAACTGTGGAGGAGGGGAGCTCAGACGTGAGCCCCACATGTCCCCCCTCCTCAGGGAGTCTGGCGGAAGCCTCAGGAGTCTAGGGGGACACGGCTGGGGCCCTGCCAGCAGGAGGGCAATGGACGTTCAGAGAAGAGGTGAGGATTCGCAGTGTTTTCTGGTGATGCCACGAGTTCAAGGCCTGGTAGAGACGTGGGGTCGGGAGGAAGTGGACTCTGAAGTCAGATGAGGGGATATTCGGCTGATGGGGGACAACCGTGGGAACATGAGGTGGACTCCAGCCAGATCCTGAGAGTCAAGAGCACCTCCTGGAGGAATCAGAGGGGTGGACCCTCAGGAGGGCCCAGGGGCCTGGGGCGGATCCCAAGACGACCCCGGCCTGCCCTGCACCCCAAGGAAGATACACGCGGACATGTGGATCTCTGCCCTTGCCCTGTGCAGGAGGCCAAGAGTCATTTCCGCACCTCCTTCCATCCTGTCTCAGCAGCCGCTGTGGTGTGCACCCACCCCTGGTCCAGCAGCCCCAGCACTGCAGGCAGGAGGTCTGTCCACACAGCAAGGAGCCTCCAGCCTTAAAAAGGGAGGAAGCCTTGACACGTGAACAACATGGATGAGCCGGGTGGACACCGTGCTGCATGAACTGACCAGTCACAAAAGGACCAGTACTGTATGATTCTGCTTCCACGAGGTCCCTGGAGTCATTGGGTCCATGCAGAGTGGGGCAGTGGTTCCCAGGGCTGGCGGAGGGGGAGGGGCGGTTATTTAACAGGTTGTGAGTTTCAGGTTTGCAGGATGAAGCAGCTCTGGAGGTGGATGGTGGTGACAGCTGCACCACGATGTGGTGGCACTTAGTGCCACAGAAGTGCGTGCACTTAGCTGTGGTTAGAATGGCTCAAGAGGAAAGTCGACGTGGGGGAACCGAGGCTGCCCTGTGAGCTCTGGGCTGTACGTCGGACCAGAATCTGGCTCCGGATCGTGGCGCCCAGAGGGAGGAGGAATGGGATGGGCAGTGACTCAGGTGCTGAGTGCCCGGGGGCTCCCTGGAGACACCTGGGTCACCAGGGTGGTAGCTGCAGTGGGCAGGGGCACCTCTAAGCAGCAAGCGGATGTCACAACAGCAGGCCCAACCTGTGGGCTCTCCCTGACTCCAGCCTCCATGCTGGATCTCAGAGCTATTGTTAAAATGGCCTGACTTCCCTTCAGAGAAAATAGGGTCTGCTGAGCTCCATACACTCACCTGAGCATCTGTGCCACTTGGCTGGGGCCCCGCAGTGCTTGATGGGAACCCGAGTCTGACCCACAGAGCCGAGGAGGCCAAGAAAATTCTGAACAACAAGGGAAGATCTATACTAAGACACCGTCAAGTCAGCGCTTTTCGAAAGTATGGCATCAGCTGGGGAGAGAGCAGTGATTGCTGCATCAGAGTGGAGTCCAGAGGTGCTGCGGCTCAGGGTGGCTGCCCACGCCCTGAGCTCAGGGAAGAGGATGCCCTGCGGTGGGCACCTGGCCACTGTGTCGTGATGAGGGGCAGGTTGGATCCTTCCTCCCCGAGGGAGAAACAGCTCCCAGTTCAGAGACTGGCCTGCTTCACCACATAATATGAAAAGCTTCTGTTCAACAGAAGACATTGTAAACAAAATTAAGAGATTAAAGACAGACTGAGGGGGGAACGGAGAAGGCAATGGCACCCCACTCCAGTACTCTTGCCTGGAAAATCCCATGGACAGAGGAGCCTGGTAGGCTGCAGTCCATGGGGTCGCTAAGAGTCGGACACTACTGAGCGACTTCACTTTCACTTTTCACTTTCATGCATTGGCGAAGGAAATGGCAACCCACTCCAGGTTCTTGCCTGGAGAATCCCAGGGACGGGGGAGCCTGGTGGGCTGCCGTCTATGGGGTCGCACAGAGTTGGACACGACTGAAGTGACTTAGCAGCAGCAGCAGCAGGGTGGGGGGGAAACAGGCTGAGAAAAATATCCGCAGTACATCACCGGCAATACCCAACATTGGGTAATAACTAACACAAAGAGCTCCTAAAAATAGAGAAGACAAACAATCCCAACAAAGGAAAGATTCATAGCCAACACTTAGGAAAAAATGCAAAATATTAGTAAGAATGAAGGGAAGCTTGCCTTCAGCAGAAAGCCATGTGAAATAAAGCAACAGTGATGGAGTAGGAAATAGCAACCCACTCCAGTATTCTTGCCTGGAAAATTTCATGGACAGAGGAGCCTGGAAGACTACAGTCCATAGGGTCATAAAGAGTCAGATGTGACAGAGCACACACACATACAGAGAAAAGTGATAAATTCCTTCAATTGAGATATCTGGTTTTCCTTTCATTAAAAATAATCTTTTGACATTCAGACTACCTGTTCTTTGTTGTACAACTTCTATATAATCTGGCTCTCCACCCCTCCTTGGATCATTTCTCTCAGGGTTCTTTGAGATGCTGCTTCCTGGGCTTGAAGTTCTAAAATTTCTCACCAAATACAGCATAACTCTCAACTTAAAAAAAATAAATAAAGCAACGGTGATATCAACATTTCCTTACCCAGTAGGGAAAAGCAAAAAATGTTGATAACATTCGGGTTTGGCACAATTATGCAAAAATGGATGTTCTCATGTACTGTTGCTGAAGGATTGATAAACTATCTTTCTGGAAAGTGATTTGGTGATGTTAGTGTGTTAAATGTTTACATTAAATGTTAAATAAGTAATTTAATACAGTGTTCCCACTTCTGGAAATTTAGCCCAGAAAGTACTCACGGATATTCATGAAGAGCTAGCAGCAAGAGTAACAGCAAAAATAATGGGAATAAAGTAGGAATTTCCATAAATAGAAGAGTGATAAAAACTAAACTGTGTGTGTCCAGTAGTATGGAATACTGGGCAGCTTCGAGAAAGACGGATGAATGTGCTTTTTGAAAGATGTCCGTGAGATAGTTGTTAGAAACAGGTTTCTTGACCATCTGGGTGGGTGGGGTAAGTCTGTTGTTTAGTTACTAAGTTGTGTCCCCAACTCTTTTGTGACACCATAGACTGTAGCCTCCCAGGCTCCTCTGTCCATGGGATTAGCAAGAATACAGGAGTGGGTTGCCATTTCCTACTTCAGGGGATCTTCCTGACCCAGGGATAGAACCCACATCTCCTGAATTGTCAGACAGATTCTTTACCACTGAGCCACCAGGGTAGCCTGGGCTAAGTCTACTTTTATTTAAAACAAAAATATGTGTATATGCACACACACACACACACACACACACACACACACACACACATATGCCCAGTTCACTAATTCCAGGTTGCATGCCTTTTTCATAGGATATGTCATCACTGACATCTTTGATTCTATAACATATGGCTCCATGTTTATATAAGCACAGAAACATGTCTGGAACAATACTCAAATCTGTGCACCCCAATGCGGGGGTGTAGGATTAGGGAGATTGGCGAGAGCACTTTTCCTGTCTTAAACATGTCTATGAGTTTAAATTTGTAATATGAGCCCCTGTCATTTTTGCCATGTGTGAAAACAACACATCAACAACAGGTACCAGACCTGGATGTGGTCACCAGAGCTGCTGGAGGGCCAGTTTTACTTTTCCACCCTGGACAACGTTTATTCTTAAGGGGGTGACGATTCTCCTTTCATAACTTTTTCGTATTTCCCCAGAATCCAAGCTGTCACCTCTGACACTAGGAAGAACAGAGCAGGAGCCGAGCTGAGTCTGGAGCAGGGGCTAGCTGCCCACTGTGTCTGTGGCCAGTGCAGAGTTAGGGCTTCTGTCCTGGACTCTGATTGACAGGAGGTTAGAAAGAGAAATGAAGTTAGAGGTCACTGAATTCAGCTTTCTCATTTCACGATTTCATCATTGAGGAAACAGAGGTTCAGAGACATGAAGCAGTGGTTGTAGTCCTGCAGGGAGAGCTGGCCCTGCCCTGGAGACTAGGCTATGGGGTCCAGCTGTCATCCTGCCCCATTGGGTTCTGTCTCAACCGGTGAACCAAGAACTAAGATCCCCCTGAACCAATAACTGTGTAGCTCTGAATTCTGTGGCATGCTTTGCCAAGAGTTCCAGAAAACATGCCCAATGTTGGAAACATTTGTGGGGTTATTGAACAAGAAATCCAGAGGGAGCTGTTGCTGGAGTTGGTTGTGCTGTTCAAAGATGTGATCAAGAACACAAGCCCTTCCTCCATCTTTCCTCCATAACCTTCTGTATGTTGATTTTCACATCCTGGACTAGGATGTGATATCCATATTCTTTGTCATGTGTGGCAATTGAAGTCTCTACTCAGTTTGGTGGTCAACTCACTATTGGACATAGATTTCTGCAAGTGCCTTGACCCTATAGGTCCCCCCGCAGGTCCCCCCGCTCCTGCAGAAGGGCTCCTGTGTGTGTCGGCCTGGCTTTCAATGCTCTGGTAGACAGTTTACAACTCTGCCTTAGCCTTCATTTCCTGCTTCCTCAAAGTCAGCCAGAAGTGAGAGATTATTTTTTCAGGTCTCCTCTGGGCATATGCAAACCTATGTAGCTTTCTATATTCTAAGGAATGAGTCAGAGCTTTTTAAAGCTCCTTATGGACATCTCATTTTCTGATGTTTGTAAGTTTTCAGGGACCCTCTTTTTAGCCTCAGGGGTACTGTACTCAGGCAGCTGCACTGTTTCTCCTCCCCTCTTTCTGAATACACACATTTCTCCACCTCCAATGGCCAATTCCTCTATAAAGCTTTATCACAATTTTTCTTTAAGCCAATATTTAGTTTTGAGTCAGAATTTCTCAATGAGGGCAACATTGGTATTGGCATTTTGCTGGGACAGTTCTCCATTGGAAAGGGCATTTAACATTCCTGGCATCTGCTCCCAATGCCAGCTGTGGTTACACAAAAGAGGGAACCAAAGACATGCACAGATTTCTAAACACTGGAATTCAGGGGTCAGTGTCACTTGGGTTAAGATCCTCTACTTCTCAGAAATGTGACTATCACTATGAGATACCTATGTACTATTATTACATTTATATAGAGAGAGTTAACCTCTCTGATGACATCTCAGAGTGCTGTACCTACTCTAGGGCCATCTTAATGCCACCTGGATTCTGCTCTTACGGCTGAGGCAGGACACGGGGAGGGAAGTGGGAGGCTGGGGGCCAGGCTTCTGGAAGAAGGTCAGCTGGTTCACAGAATACACCTTCCACCATCACTAGTTAAGACCCACTCTGGTTTGTATGGTTCTGGCCCTAATTTATCCACATGTTCCCATCACAGCAAGAGTTTGCAAGGAGCCTGGATCCCACTACAGGCGACCACATGGCATATGGATCCTTCTGCCCCCTTTCAGCCCAACGCCTATGAGGTAGGTGTTGCTATTTCATCTTATGCACAAGAAACCATGTCTTAGAGATATCAATTAACTTGTCCAGGGTCAGTCTCAGAACTGGGCATCAAACCTGTGGTCCCTGCTGCTGAGACCTGGGCTCTGTTCACTGAACCCCCAATTGCTTTCAAGACTAAACCTCAAGACCTCCCCCAGACTCCTCCCTTTCTCCTTTGTTTTCTCAACAATAACTGCCCGTTGAAGTTACTGCCACCCCGGTGGGTCCAGTTCAGATTCCAACGTGAGTTCTGGGATAGACAGCCAGGATCACTGAATTCATTTCCGGTAAACTTGGTAGAGAGGGGTAGGCAGCAGGGTGAGTGGAAGGGCATGTGTGAGCTGGGGACTACAGTGGAAGAGGACAGAGGAAGAGGCTTTGCTGGGGGTCCAGCGTGGACCCCTGTCGCATGGAATTTGGCAGGCTGCATGGAAGGCAGGCTGTGGGGTTAGGGTTCCTGCTTCAGTGATTCAAGGAAGGTTTCTTAAAGGAAGTCAGCCTTGGAAAGGGGACCCGGGGATTCCAGGCACAGCAAACCACACCCTGGGCAGAGCACAGCGACCAGCTGGCTTCCGGCTCCCTCCTGTGCCAGTGCTCCAGCCACCCCGCTCTGATGGTCAGCGCCCAGCTCAGAGGCTTCCTAGGGCTGGTGTCCAGCACCTCCAGTGGAGCCCTAGCATGCTCCCCAGCGAGGCGGGCCTCCTGTCTCTGCCCTCCCCGCAACCCCGTGTGACTGTCCGTGAGCCAGCGCCCGCCCCACCCCCAGCCAGGCACGGTGCCCCGACCCGGCTGCCTCCCCACTGCTCAGTGCTGCCCAGAAAGCCGGCCCCCCAGCTCTCCCCGCTCCTCCCCGCAGGAAGCGCTGACCTCTCTGCGGTTCTGGTTATGCTTCAGCCGTTGGTCGGTATGCCAACAGCGTTTGAGTTAAGTGCGGCGGATGTGGGCGGGGGAGGGAGCGCGTCTGAACTTGGGCCGGGGTGGAGCTTGTGGGGCCTCCAGTGTTTTAGCACAAAACCAAGCTATCTTGACAGAAGTAACACCACCACATGGAAACTAGAGAGAAAGCGCCGGTCACAAGCTCGCCCAGCCGGGCCCTCTTCTGTGGGTGCGTCCCAGACCCGGTTCCTCTGGTGAAATTCGGCAGGTGGTACCGGTCGTGCTGATGGGGACTGCGGGGCTGTGGTCACCGGCTGCGCTGAGAGAGGGTTTCCGCGCCATCAGTCATGAGTTTAAAGAGGGCACGGCCATAGTTGTTCCCTCTGTTCAAAGAGTTTGCAACCATCCCCGCACGTAGAATATTTTCATCACCCCAAAGGAAATCCTCTGTCCTTTTATCAGGCAGCTCCATCTTTTATTTTCTGCTTGACGTTATTTCACAAGTATCTTAACAACCTTGTCAGGTGACTGCCAGCAAGGGATGTGGGATGAATGGTGCTGTAGACTCCGGACCAGGAGCTTCCCGGAGAGGAGTGGGGACCCGGGGCAGTGATGGGGGCTGGAGGATGGTGAGAGCCGGCAGTGAGGGACGACCCCCAGCGGGACTGGGGTGCAGAGAAGCTCTGGAAGCGGGATGGGCAGCCCCGCGAACGGATGTGGCCGCAGAGACGGTGTCCTCCCGGGGCAGGCGAACTGGGGCCGGGGGTGAGATCAGTCACTGAGTCCGGGGAGTGGGGGCGGGCAGGGCCTGGGCAGGGCTGAGGATAGACTTGGTCTTTGGCCTGCTGGGCTTGGGCCGGGTTCTCCTCAGGAGTCCGATAGGCGGCAGGGGGCGCAGGGCAAGAATCTGGGGTTCAGCTTGGGGACTGAGCTCAACCGGGGTGACCAGGGAGCAGAGGGAGCGTTGGGAGGGAGAGGCCGTGAAGACGCGGTGTTGGGGGGGGTGGTGTGGTCGGCAGGCCAGCGTTCGGAGGCCGAGGGCAGCTGCCCGGACAGCGGTGAGGGATGAGGAGCTCCCCCGAGGGACAGGCGGGGAGGAGCGAGCGGCCAGTCCGGTCCCGAGTCCCCAGCGCCCGGTGGCCAGACGGTGAGACCGCTCCGACCGCCCCACCGGCTAGGGCGCAGGGAGCGCGGGAAGCGCGGCTCTGCCGGACCCCGCGGCGGGCGGAGGGGGCGGAGGGACGGGCCCGGGCGGGCTCGGCCGCTGAGCTGCGCCGCCCCCGCCCCGCGCCGCCCTCGCCCCGCCCGCCGGCCGGCAGAGCTCGAGCCCCGGGCTCAGACGCGGAGGGGCGAGCGCGGGCCGGGCGCTCCGGGAAGCCAGGTGGGGCGAGCCCGAGGCGGGCCGGGCGGCGATGCCGCTGGAGGCGCAGGACGCGGTGTACGTGGCGCTGGAGCTGGCTCTGGCCGCGCTGTCGGTGACCGGCAACGTGTTGGTGTGCGCGGCGGTGGGCACCTCGAGCGCGCTGCAGACGCCCACCAACTACTTTTTGGTGTCGCTGGCCGCGGCCGACGTGGCCGTGGGGCTGTTCGCCATCCCCTTCGCCGTCACCATCAGCCTGGGCTTCTGCACCGACTTCCACAGCTGCCTCTTCCTCGCCTGCTTTGTGCTGGTGCTCACGCAGAGCTCCATCTTCAGCCTCCTGGCCGTGGCCGTCGACAGATACCTGGCCGTGCGCGTCCCGCTCAGGTGAGGCTCCTGCCCCCGGGAACCCAAACCCTTCCGGCTGCGGGCGCGAGGCACGCGAGTTCCGGCCGGCAGCCTCCCGACCCACGTGCGCCGCGCCAGACCCTCTGGGCGCCTCGGGCGCGCGTCTCCTTTCCGGAGCCCGAGTAGGGACTGCCCTGGGCCCCGGGGGCGCAGCCTGGCGGGGCAGCTCCGGGAGGGCTCCCGGCGCACAGGTGGGCGCCCGCATTCCCTGGGTTTGGTGGGGCCCTGGAGGCTCCAGGACAACCGTGGACGCTGGGACGCGCGGGGCAGAATGACGGGGCTCACGGCCAGACCGGGCGGCACCGACCCGAGGGAGGTGCCAGTTAACTTTGGGGAGCCCTGCGTGCTGCGCGCGGACTCTAATCACTCCCTTATACTTTAAAGAATTAGAAGGCTTCCCGGCTCGCTAAGACCGACAGCCTGAGAGCCTCGTGCTTTGTGTAACCTTGTCCCAGCCGCTGGGAAGGTGCCACCAGCGTTTGCAAACACCGGAGGACTTGAGGGTTGCTCTTGGTCCAACACTCCGAAGATGCAGGATTCGGGGATGGAGCGCAGCGGCAAGGGGAGTACAGCCTCATGTGCAGCTGCGAGCTTGAGAGCCCGGGTGTTACGCGGGGCTGAATTGAAAGCACTTTCTCTGCCTCTGGTGCCTGGATGCCGTTTGGCGTTTCTGAGTTGGGTGAGCTTGGGATCTCTTTGGACTAAGAACTGAGACAGGGAAACTGAGTCATGGGGTAGGTGGGACAGGAAGGAGTTAATCGCTGTCTGCCAAGTCTATGAGGTACTTTAAACTCCTATCCTTTAATCCCAGCAATAATTCCTGAGGTGGGTACCTGCGTCCTGTCGGGGAGGGAGGAGGCTCAGAATGGCAGCTCTGGAGCAAGTGAGGGAGCAGGACCCATTCAGCGCTGGGCCCCCGCATTCCCAGGCGTGCCTGCCTGCTGCGTCCTGCTCTCCACCGGGGCAGAAAGCAGATTCTGCCTGCAGTGAGTCGGCGGTTATAAGGGAAACCTATTTGAGGGGAATTGACAAGGAATAACAAACACTCTCCCAGCAGGCTCACGTGTCAAGCCTGGTCCCTGTGCCCTGTATCTGGGTCCCAGCGGGAGCAGGAACCTCCTGCTTGGTGGGCTGTGAGCCTCCTGTCTGTCCGGGCCTTTCCACTTGCTGCCCCTTGGCCTGCGACCAGGACACCCCTTCCTCAGGTGTGACAGAGCCCAGGAATTTCCGAGGTCCGGGGCTCACAGCACACTCTTTTCGTAGAGGTCCCTTTCCCACCTCCTGGTCCTCATGTTGGTTACTTGGTGCCCTTCTGGACTTTATGCACCCAGCAGGCAGCCACAGGCACCAGCCTCAACTGCCGGAAGCCCTTTGGGCTTGGCCCTGACGGAGGTCCAGAGAGACCTCTGCTCAAGCTTCAGAAAGCATCCCCCACGCCTGTGCAGCAGGAAGTTCCATGGGAGTTTGAATCTGTCAGTTCTTGTCCTGGTCTCTGCTGGGCGGCTTGAAAGAATGGGTGTGGGTGTGTTAAGAGGAAAGAACTGTGAATCACAGCCCCTGAGTTCCCCTTTGTATCTGTAGAGGGCGGGAGGCAGGTGTGGGGAGGGCAGAGCAGCCCGTCCCACCCTGTCCCACCCCTGCCCTCCTGGCTGGCCTGCGTGAGGTGTGTGTGACCCATCCAGGCAAGGGGTGCCTCTCTTCCCCCCACCCTTCCCTCCCACCCCCTACTTCCCCACGTGGCACTAAGCCCACTCTCACAGGCTGGAGAGGTCCTCCTGGCTCCTGTTTCAGCACTTCCTGGCCCCTTGAGCTAAAATGGAGATTACAGGGCCCCACCGGGCCCTCCTGACTCAGAATCCATGGGGTGGGGTGTATCACCCCATGATTCCAGTATCAGAATTCACTGGGGACTTCTGGACCCACCAAAGTTTGAGAACTTCGGGGAGTCAGGGAGACTGGGAGCTCTCCCTTGTTCACTAGCCCGGCTCCCACGCAGCTCTGAGGCTCTCCCTAGGGTCACGGGTCATGGGAGTGAGGTTGGAAGTGAGCCAGCGAGGGAGGTGTCTCCTGTAGAGGCGGCAGGAGCCAGGTGAGGGCCAGGAGCTCAGGCCCGTGTCTTACCTGGGCAAGAACAGTGTTTGGACTCACCCTCAGTGCCAGGTCACTGGTGGCCCAAGGCTCTGAGTGAGGCCCACATGGCTATGGTGGGTACAGCTCAAGAGTACAGAGCCCACAGTCCCATAGCCACCCAGTTGTCAAGGCAGATACTGACCAGGGAGGGTTGCAGGAAAGGGGAGTCAAGAAGATGCTGGACACAAAGATGAGGCGGCCTCAGAGTGAGGGGCGCCTACACACAGGAGACTGTCCTAACTCAAGTCTGCGTGGTTCCTGATGCCTGCCCTGGCACAGGGTCCAGGCGCAGTGGTGCCCAGGGGACAGCAGGGAGGGGGTTCGGGGTGGGTGTGTCTGCCCGCAGCTGCTGGCTCTCACTTCACCCTGGGGCCATTTCTGGCTGGAGCACTTCCTCCTCCCTGATCTGGTTCCCCGCAAGCCACACCCCAGGCCATTGCAGGACTGAGTGGTCCCCTCTGCCTGCCTGGAGGCCTGCCTCCCTGCTTCTGGACACTGTTTCCCCAAGCTCCGCTGCTGAAGGAGGGTGTTGCCAGGAGCACTGGGTTGGCTGGGTCGGTCAGCAGGATGGAAGGGTCTGTCTGTCTGTCCCTGGACCCTCCTGCCCACTTTGCCATGTGGCGGCATCTGTTTTTCTGGGAGCCTCACATGTCCAATCTGGGAGGGAGGCGTTGGGGAGTCTTAGCAAGACTACGTCTCTGGTGGAAAGGTGACATCCTCGGAGCTCCTTTTAAGTGACTGAACTGTAAGTTTTCGGCAGGGCATTCTGAGTGGCTTTTTGTCTTGTTTACATTTTTTTCCTTTTTTAAAATTGAGCTTTGTTGTTCTTGTTTAGTCACTCAATCGTGTCCGACTCTTTGTGACCCCATGGACTGCAACACACCAGGCTTCCCTGTCCTTCACTGTCTCCCAGAGTTTGTTCAAACTCATGTCCATTGAGTCGGTGATGCCATCCATCTATCTCATCCTCTGTCGCCCCTTCTCTTCCTGCCTTCAGTCTTTCCCAGCATCAAGGTCTTTACCAAAGAGTCGGTCGGCTCTTTGCATCAGGTGGCACAGTATTAGAGCTTCCGCCTCAGTTCTTCCAATAAATATTCAGGACTGATTTCCTTAAGGATTGACTGGTTTGAGCTCCTTGCTGCCCAAGGGACTCTGAAGAGTCTTCTCCAGCACCACAGTTCAAAAGCGTCAGTTCTTTGGTGTTCAGCCTTCTTTATTGAGCTACAGTTCCCATATAGTAAAATTCAACTGTAATGTTGTGGTTTTTTTTATCTTTAGTATTTATTTTTGTCTATTTTATTTATTTGTGCCAGATCTTAGTTGCAGCACATGGGATCCTTAGTTGCAAACTCTCATTTGGGGCATGTGGGATCTAGTTCCCTGACCACAGATTGAATCTGGGCCCCCTTCATTGGGAGCATGGAGTCTTAGCCCCTGGACCACCATGGAAGTCCCTATGATGTTTTGAAATACGGCTGGGAAAGAAGGTTTCAGTTCTGGGTGCCCCCAGCCCCACCTTTCCAAGGACCCCAGCCTTGGGTCCTTCCTTCTTCCACAACAGGGCCGTCTTTTTTTCCCAGATCATTCCCACTGCGGTGGGTTCAATGGGGGCTCCCAGAAGGATGTCCGCATCCTAATCCCCAGAGCCTTAGATGGGAAAGCATGAACATCAGCTCATGTAGGACTTCAGGGAGGAGCTTATCCAGGATGACCTGGCTCCTGAGTACAGTCCCATCCCCATGAAATAGACAAGCAGGGAGAAGCAGGGGCGTGTGGGGATGGAGGCAGAGACTGGAGTGATGCTGGGCCTTCAGAACCCGACCTCCCCAAAGCCTCTGAGCTCTGAGTGCAGCCCTGCCCACACCATGATTCCAGACTCTGGCCTCCAGAACCATAGGGAGTGAATGTTCTTGGCCACCATGTAAGTTTGTGGTGCTTTGTTACGTGGCCCCAGGAAACCCGTGTCACTACGTGAAAGTGCGAGACCCCGAGTCCCTCACTGCTCCCCCAACCCCCGTGCTGGCCGCTCCACATTTCCTCCCCAAGAAGCTTCTCCACCACAACCCGCCACCAGGCTCTCGGCCTCCGTGTCCCACGTCACCATGGCGCCACCAAGTCATTCCTGTCGAGTCACCCTTCCTGGGCCCGCCCCTTCTCAGTCGAATCTGAGGGTCCCTCCTGTGCCTCGTTGCCCATATCCCTCAGCAGCTCTTTACTGGCTCCTGGGGGACCCCCACCCCACCTCCTCCCGCTCCCCTCCAGCCATCTCCAATCCGGAGGGTGCCGGGGTCCTGTCCTCTCACTGCAGGTAGCGTGCAAGCAGTTGGACAGTCGTGTAGGAGCCCCTGGGGCTGCAAGGCGAGAGGAGCCCCGAGAATCCGGGGTGGGGAGGAGAGGGGGGCTGCCCCCAACTTAGGCTGCCCTGAACCATGGTGACCGGCAGGCAGCCCCTCAACAGAGGAGGGACAGTGTGCTTGGCTGCAGGGTTTCAGCAGCATTTGCACTAGACTCTGGAAAGCGCAGCTCACCTTTGATGATGTAGAGAACGAGCGTGTGTAAAGGGGTGAGGTTAACTGCATTCTCGTGAGCTGTGACTACAGCTGTCTGCAGTGCCCTGGGTCACCCTCATACCAGCTCACCTGCTGGCCATGGTCACGGCAGAGGGACACGGACAGACACGGGGGGACAGGTGTGGTCCAGACATCGAACAGGAACATGGTTGTGAGAGGCAGCTGCTCTTTTAACCCTTTGCAAGTGCTGGGTCCCCTGTGTGCCTCCTCTGGGTGAGTCCTTACAGCAGCCTTCTGGGCGCCATCCTGTCAGCCCCTCCTCCACAGATGGGGCCACCAGGGTTCCATCCATCCAGGGCACATGGCCAGGATGGGGTGAGCCTGTGTCCCCAGAGGGAGTGGGTGCGGGTGGGCTGTCAGAGGACTCCCCTCACAGAGCGGTCCCTTCTAGGAGTGGACGAGATTGCCAAGACAGAGAGGACCCTGTGGCTGAGGGAGGAGGAGCCGGCTGTGCCTTGGCCGGCCTTCGACCCGTCACAGAAGGTGACTCAGCTGCTGGGACCCACGGGGGCATCTCGATCACCTTCCCCTTCCTCAGAGGCAGGAAGCAAGGCCCAGTCTTTCCTGATGCTTCTGGTTCATTACCCTCAGGAACTGGGCTTCCCCGTGCTTCTCCCTGTCACCCCGCCCCTCCTCCTCACCCCGGAAACCCATTAAGAGGTTGTGCTCTTGACCTCAGAGGCTGGCAGGCTGGAGACACTGCCCTGGGCAGCAGGAACTGAGGGGCAAGAAGCAAATGTCCCTTTTTGAAAAAGTTGGGAACAGACTGAGTGTGGCCTTCCAACTCACCAGGCTGACAAGGGGAGCAGTGCTCTTTCTGGAGGGCAGAGGCTGGAGTTTCCTGCGGGGGACAGATGGGAGGCTGGAGTGTTTGAGCTGTGGTGGGGCCTGTGCCAGAGCAGCGGGGCTGCTGGGCTTCGGGGTAGGGGTCCCAGCTCAGCAGGTCCAGGGGAGCCCCGAGCTTGCCTACAAGCTTGGATTTTGTCCTCGAGGCACCATAAGTCCATGAAGGACTTGGTTCTGTTTGTTTTGTGTTAGAAATCAACCAGTGTGAAGAAGTCAGCGTTCAGAAGCACAGAGGGCTCAAAAGGCAAGCCCACACCAGCCACTCTGCCTGGGCGGCCCTCCCACCCGGGTGCCCCCTCTGCGGTGACCACTGTGTTTGTGCTGCCTCCTTTAACAGAACCTGTTGACTCTCTCCCATGCAACCCAAGCCCTCTTCCCTGCCACGTTCCCTTCGATTTCTGTTACATTTTGATTTTTTCCTGTGGATCATATTTCAGCCTCTGTTTCTAACGCCATCACTTGTAGGCAGTATGTGTTCGCTGTCGAGAAAAAGAAGGAAAAGTGCTCCTCCCCCGTCTCTCTGCCCCTGCTGGCACCCCATCTCTACCTCCCTTTGAGCAGGTATGTGGTTTCGCCTACTTGATAGAGGTTTCATTTTCAAAAGGCGATCCCTGCTGTAGTAAAGAGATCGAAACTGTGTAAGAGGGTAAATTGTGGGAAGTCAGTCACCCAGTCTGACCTTTGGTTTCCCACTTTGCCTGTCAGACAGCTACACTGCTTCTTAGATTTTTTTCTACAGAAATTACGTATTGAATACGTTTATACTATACTATTGTTTTTACACTGTCAATGTTAATATCTTCTGCGTTTTATTCCACACCTGTGGTAAAGTTCCCTGCACTTTGTGGAGAAGTTCCGAAAGGTGGAAACAGGTATCTGGCATGTATAATATGTTCTGCTCATGTGTTTCTCACTCATCCTGAGCAGAGCATTCGATTGGAGCAGAAATGCACACCTGTCATTAACCCATCTTCTCCAGGTGCGTGCTCAGTCACTAAGTCGCGTCTGACTCTACAACCCCATGGACTGTAGCCCGCCAGGCCCCTCTGTCCGTGGGGTTTCCTAGGCAAGAATACTGGAGTGGGTTGCTGTTTGAGACGGTTCTAAAGGTGGGTCACTCAGGTTCTGTTTGTGGGTGCCTCCCACTGCTCAGAATGATGTCAGATTTTAGTCTGCCCCGTGTTTGGACCATGAGCTTCCCATTTGGAAATTAAAAGACATCCTGGCTCCCGCACGTCCTCATGGTGGAGGGTGCTGGTGCCATGTGGGTGTCGCAGGGGTTCTGCCATTTCTTGCCGCCGCCATATCTGCTTTCCTCTTTCTGGGATCCCACGTGTGTGTCTGTGTGCCGCCCGTAGGGGTCATTTTTAGGACCTGGGTTCTTCCGTGCCAAAAACATGGTTTCTTTTCATATGTGGTTGGCAGTTGGACTGGATGTGGTCACAGGCTAGAAGGCGTTGCTTTGACACCCAGGGTTGCTCAAGAAATCTGACGTGGGTGTGGGTGTGGTTCTTCTTTGTAACTCATGTTTCCTTGGAAGCCTTTGGGATCCTTTGCTTTGCTTGGTGTCCTGAAATTGCATGAAGTCAAAGTGTTAGTTCCTTTGTCCATGGAATTCTCCAGGCTTGCTACTGGAGTGGGTTGCCATTTCCTTCTCCAGGGGATCTTCCCGACCCAGGGATCCAATGTGGGTCTCCCGCATTGCAGGTGGATTCTTCACAATCTGAGCCACCAGGGAAGCCCATGAGGTTGGCTCTAAATACTCACTTTTCAACTCTTCTCTTTCCTCTGAGGATGATATCTTTCCAGTCTGAAGACTGAGGTTTTCTGTCAGCTCTGAAATCTTACAAGAGAAGTTTTCTAGATTATTTTCTTATGTCCATTCCCTGTTTGTCCTTCTGGGATTCTTGATAGGTGGAGACTTGCCCTCCTTGACTGATTTTGTCTCTTAGATGTCCTCTTACACATAAGATTCCAACGCTTACCTCTTCATTCTCCCCTGGACGAGTTCCTTGACTTCCCCCACCCCAGTTCTTCTTCTTTTTAATTTTAGCATTCATATTTTTTCTTTTGATTTAAGGTTAAGTTTCTGGACTTGACTTTGAAAGGCCAGTTTTGGATTCACATGATTGAAATTCTTGCTGTGGCATGGACTATATATATAATCAAAACTCTCCCCTCCCCCCCAACCCTATCCTCTGTCGCTAGGTCTGGAGCTTCAGCTGGAAGGGAGGGTGAAGTGTCAAGGGATATGTGCCCAGCACAGAGGGAGTGGGGTGAGGCTGCCCCAGGCTGGCCAGCAAGCCTTTGCCTTGACCTCCGCTCCTTCTCTAAATCCTGTCTGGAGCCTGCTGTCCGCGAGGTTGGAGCCTCTTGTGCCAGCCACCCTGTTTCTGATTCAAGGCTCCGTGCCCCTCCCGACAATCCCATCTGCCCTCTGGCTTCTGGAAACTCACCAGATTCTCTGGCTTGCTGGGCATCTCCTTCCACTTATACTTTTAGGAGGGTTTTGAGTTTACTTCCTTTCTGCTGCCCTTAAACATGGTTTTCTGAGAGGTGACAATTAGGTGGGACCTGGAAGGCCGGGAGGGGCTTTTAATCAGGAGTTTGTTGAGGTTGGGTTTGCATTACTGAACAGCCACTCTGGCGGACTGCAGGGGCATGGACTGGAGGGCAGCCCACTGTCATTGGGTGAGAAGGAAGGAGTGTGGCTGGCGCAGAGGCCACGGAGATGGAGACAGAGTCTAGGGATCCTCGAGGCGGGCAGCGTCTGGACTTCTCCACCTGGAAGAAGGCTGATGCCAAAGGCAGCCAGGAGGTTAGCAGAGTCCAGAGCAGAGGAGTTGCCAGGCCAATTGGACATCTGGACAGGAGAGGACCCTGAGGCCAGAGGTGGGCCCTGGGGTGGCAGTCAGTGAACAGGGCCAGAGACATGGCTGGTCAGGGCCAGATGGCCATGGACTCACTATGTTTTTTTTTAATATGGAGACTGTAAATATTAAATTTTGGTGTTGGAGAAGACTCTTGAGAGTCCCTTGGACAGCATGGAGATCAAAGCAGTCAATCCTAAAGGAAATAAACCCTGAATATTCATTGGAAGGACTGATACTGAAGCTCCAATACTTTGGCCAACTGATACAAAAAGCCGCCTCATTGGAAAAGACCCTGATGCTGGGCAAGGCTGAGGGCAGGAGGAGAAGGGGGTGACAGAGGATGAGATGGTTGGATGGCATCACTGACTGAGTGGACATGAGTTTGAGCAAACTCTAGGAGATACTGAAGAACAGGAAAGCCTGGCATGGTGCAGTTGAGGTTGCAAAGAGTTGGACATGACTGAGCGACTGAACAACAACAAATCTCTATTGAAAGGCATCACAGACAGGTGCTGCAGGCTGCACCTGCCCCCACCCCCAGCCAGGTCTCTTTGGTGGCTCCTCTGCTTCCGCCCTGTTCCCGACACCAGCTCTGCACCCATGCTTTGACCTGATGCTCCCTGCGGCTTCTGGGGCTGAGGCCGGCCTCCCACCAGTTCTGGTCTCTCCTCCAGCCTTCCACCCCCCGCCACCCCGCCTCCCCCTTTATGTGTCTGCTCTGCTTCTCAGGAACTGCCTCAGTTCCCTGGCTGAGGTCAGGCCTTTGCACCTGCCATTCCCCTGCCTGGCGCATTCTGTACCTGCGGGCTCTTCCTGATTCTCATGGCACTCTCTCTGCGAGGCACCCTCACAGCTTCTGTACACGTGGGGCATTTTCTAGATGATTCGTCTGTTAATGCAGAGCTCGTGCTGCTCCCTCAGCCTCCCCAGGAGGCGGCCCAGTGACTAGCCTGTGTGCTTGCGTGTGCACACATGTGTGCTGGGGGACCTGCCCTGATAGGTGTGGACCAGCCTGTGGCCGAGACACGATGAGCCCATGGAAGGTGTCTTCAGGAAAAAGCAGGGTAGAGCGGGAGTCCTGGGGCGACCCACAAGGAAAGGAAGGAGAAAAACAAGGTTGTGTTTCCAAGGGGAGACTTAACTCTTAAGTTTGGCATTTTATAAAATCATTAGAAATGTAGTTTTTTAATAGCAGGGACTTTTAAAAAATTACACGATGAATGTCTGTGTGTGTCTGTGCATACATACACAAGCACACATATACTGCACCCATTCTGAAATTTTTAAAAAGTCCCTGCTATTAATGGATGTGTATATGTCTCTGTACCTATATCTGTGTGTATGTGTATACACACATATTTGTATCCATCTGACTCATCTGGTCTGTGGTTTCAGAAAGAATGAGTCATTCTGAACTAGTGTGTTTTTTTCACAACTTCTAAATTGCAAAACGAATACAAATCCCTAATTGCTTACATTTTTCCTACTTTTGCTTCCTCTGTCTTACACCCACCCACACGCACAGTTACACTCAGGAGCTTTAGGATTGACACAGTCTATGGTCAGATGTCCCAATTGCCCTGATCACGTTCTTCACAGTTTAAAAAAAAAATAATCCAGGTTTCCAGTAAAAGGTCACGTGCGCATCTAATATGTTCTTTTGGCTTTGTTTATTTGTTTGGAAACATTTATTTGCCTGTACTGGGCTTAGTTGTGGCACATGGGATCTCTTAGTTGTGGCATGTGGGATCTAGTCCCCCTGCCAGGGATCACACACAGGCCCCCTGCAGTGGGAGCCCAGAATCTTAGCCACTGGACCACCAGGGAAGTCCTGATTTTCTTTCTTCAGGAAAGTTCCTCAGCCTTTTTTCCTTCTCTTTCAATACATTGTTTTTGGTTTGGTTGTTTTCTTACGATTAGATTAGAGTTTCTGGTGGGAACACGGCCTGCTTGATGTTGTGTCCATTTCCACCTGTCACAAAGGAAGGCACTCGGGGTCCATCTGCCCACTGCTGTCACGTTAAAGCTCGCTTAGTTACAGCTGTGGCCGCCGGGGTTCACCACAGTGAAGGTCTGCTTTCCCCAGCAATGATTCTTCTCGGGTCAGTTATCACCCTGTCAGGTGGTAATTTTATTTTTTCTCAGTTGTTTTACTGTATCAGTTGGCTTTCTTCTATAGGGAAGAGGTTGCCTTTTCTTTGCTGTTCCTTATATTACATTTTTACACACAGTGGACTTAGGGAATGTTATTTGCACATATTGTGTTACCGTCCATTGCTGCCCAGGTTTGGAGGATGGGAGCCCATTCAAGCTGACTTCCGCCTGAGCGTCCCCATTGAGTTTTTGAGCACGTCTTATGTTCTGGCACAGAAAGGTTTCTCAGGCTCCATTGCGTGTTCTAGCATCAGAATCAGCCGTTTCTCCAAGGAGCCCTGTTTCCTTTCAGTGGAGAATGATGTCTAGGAGCCAAGACCTGGCTGGTGTGCTCATGGATGCTGGAGCATCGTCTCTTCTGGCCCTTGAGATGAGCAGAGCGAGGAGAACTTTGTTTTGTTTTGTTAGATAACCACTTGGAAGAACTCTCACTGTCTCATTAATGAGCAGGATGATGGAGTTAATAAGCAGGTCATCATTGGGCAGCTGTCAGCGTAGTAACCGGTTCAGGCAAGAATAGTCAATAGGTGATAAAACTTACTGATGGAACTTAAAGGAGGGCCAACATACTCACCTCGTGGACTCAGCTCGCCAGGCTTCTCTGTCCATAAGATTCCCCAGGCAAGAATACTGGAATGGTTTGCCATTCTCTTCTCCAGGGGATCTTCCCAACCCAGGGATTAAACCCGGGTCTCCTGCATTGCAGGTGGATTGTTTACCATCTGAGCCACCAGGGAAGTCCAGATATATTTACAAAATCTTAAAGTACATATACCACAAGATACAACTCATCATAAACGGAGGAGCAGTTATAGTGGAAAAGCCTGATGGACACTCCAATGACCACTTCACATCAAGGTTACTGTCACCAGGATCCACATGCCTCTTGGTGTCTAACTGGTCAAGTGCATGGTGACCAATGTGTTTGATAATTAATGTGACAGCTGTCCTTCCCCAGGCGGGGGTTCCTGTCGTGTGAATGGGAGCACGTGTGCTGGGTGAACAGAAAGGTACTGGGGCAATGCAGGTGTTGTCTTGGTGGTGTTAACATCGCTGGTTTCAGCAGGAGAGGAAAGACCCCTCAGTGTGACTGCTGTGCGGCCCAGAGGGGCCAAGGAGAGTAAAGCAGGACCCAGGCAAAGCAGAGAGGTTGGGGCCTCTCTGCCTGCTGGCTACCCTGCACCCCCACCCCGCTGGCACCCAGTGCAGTCACGGTCCCACTCACTCGTACCTCCTCGTCCAGCTACGTCGTCTTGGCACCCGTCAGCCTTGCTGTCATCGCAGTTTTGCCAGGATTTCCATTAGACTTCCTGGTACATTGTTAATATTCACCGTGGCAGCTCTACCCCGAGAGACCTACCCGCTGGGTGGTGAGAGTTACTTTGTTAGTGCTCTAGTTACAGCGCTTGGTAGGTTTTGAGAGGTCTGTCCTCGCCCCTTGTCATGCAAGTCCTGTTGTTATTTGTGTGTGGTTTTAGAAGATGAGAAATTTTCTAAGGATTATACATTGCTTCAGAGCAGAAGTATTTCTGTTACAGAGGAATGAAACTTGTGAGTGAGACTGAACGTAAAGAAAAAAGACGCTGAGCGAACAATCAGCAATTTTAAGAAGCAGGACAGAACTCCGTGTGTGTTTACTTAGTGACCTGCCTGCAGAAAGTGCTTCGTGCACATGATGTCTGGGATCAAAGGCCAGGCAGCAGCGGGGCGGGTTCCGCTGCCACCAAGGGCCCCATTTTTCTGAGAGCAGAGCTCAGACTCCCCCTGTCTGGACTCAGTGTCACTGCCAGGGACAGCTGCCCTTGGGGATCCGCTGAACTCAGAGCTCCCTGAGCGCTGGGAATCCTGAGACAGTGGCTGGTCTGAGCTGGCTGCAGGAGAGGAGGAGCCCTGCCCCAGAAATAGGGCAGTGCTGGTTCAGCCGTGCCCAGCGAGCCCTCTTTCATGACTAACCCAGTGTCCACACTGCTTGTTCCTTTCTGTTGACTCCGGCCATGTGACTGTCTTGATCCGGCTCGTCCGTGGTGGTAGGGGCAGGGGGGTGGGGAGGGTGTCCAGCACAGCAAGGGTTCAGCCACTTCCTAGAGCTGGACACCCCCAGGACATCCTTCTGTGTGGCTGGACCCAGTCCTGCTTGTTTGGAATAGGGAAGGCACCTAAGTGTCCTCTATCCATCACCTTCCACTTACTTGCCCTGCACTCAAGGCAGATGTAGGAAAGGACATGTTGCCTGCCTTTCAGGAATGGTTTGGGGACACATGGGGATGTTCTGAGACGAGAGGTGCACAGGGAGAAGGAGTGAGGGGTGGGCAGGGTGGAAGCCAGGCATTCCAGAGAGGACAGGGGCCTAGCCGGAAGTGGGAGATGGGAGGGGACATGGGAGGAGGGGAGCGGAGCCCCCATGAGATGCCAGGGCTGCTGGGGGTCCTCCCCGCAGCCTTCTGCCCAGTGCATCAACCCCTGCCTGCTCTCCAGAATCCCTGGCCGTCTCCCACCTGCGCCCGGGTCCAGGCAGCACCGCCTGGACACTGACTGTCCTGCCATCGTGGGGCTGCAACTGTGGTGCCAGTTGTGACTCTGTCTTGAACTCCCCCACCCACCCACCCAGGGGTCTAGTTGTGTCACTAGCAGAAAAGTCTTTCTGCCACCTTTTAAGGACTGCCTACTGAGAGAGCATCAGAGGCCTCTGCCAGTTCCCACGTGGCTGCCCGTGGAGTCGGGGGCGGGGAACTCCTGGCACCAGCAGCAGCTTTGGCAAGAGCAGAGGGCGGCTGAGCTGGGCTTGGCTGCACCTACACTGGGCCCGTGGCTGGGTGAGCAGGTAGGTGGGGTGTGGGCAGGAGCTGGGATCGGGGGAAGAACCACAGGGTCCTGAGCAGGACAGTACCTGCCTTGAACACAAGTGGAATCAGATTGGATGAGTGGCTTTGTATTCTCACTGTGGCTTCGGAGCTGCAGGCCAGTGTCCACCTCTGTGAGCCGGAAGTGGCGGTGATGACCTTGGGCACCGGCTGAGAGGGACGCGCGGGCCTGCAGGTGGTGCCGCGCTCAGGTGAGGGAGGCCGTGTTTCTGATGTGCTCTGTGCAGCTGGTGGGGGGCAGTCTGCAGGGACGTGTCTCCAGGACAGGGTGTCTGGCCGTGAGATTCAGAGGCTGCTCCGGTGGGGGTATCTGTGTGTTCAGTCCTTGCTGTCACCCTGCTCCACGCCAGTGTCTTCTCTCAAGTCAACCACTGAAAGTTTCCTAACTGCCCTGCTTGCCTTTTTGCTCCGCTAAACTCCATCTCTGCAGGGATCTCTATACCAGCACAGCATGCCTTGGGGCCCAGCCCTCCATCCCCTGGCTCCCCACTGCTTTGGGGCAGCTGAGTGTCACACTTTGCCCCTCCCTGTAGCCTGGGGACGCCCCGCCTTGCTTGAGGTTCATTCATATTCCCTCCTGCTTCTCTGGGAGAGTGAAATCCCTTCCTGTCTGGAAGCCTTGCACATTCTGTTCTCTCTGCTTCTTGTTGAGTTGCTCAGTCGTGTCCGACTCTGTGACCCCATGGACTGCAGCAACACAGGCTCCCCTGTCCTTCACTATCTCCCTGCTGCTGCTGCTAAGTCGCTTCAGCCATGTCCGACTCTGTGCGACCCCACAGACAGCAGCCCACCAGGCTCCCCCGTCCCTGGGATTCTCCAGGCAAGAACACTGGAGTGGGTTGCCATTTCCTTCTCCAATGCATGAAAGTGAAAAGTGAAAGTGAAGTTGCTCAGTCCTGTCCAACTCTTAGCGACCCCATGAACTGCAGCCTACCAGGCTCCTCCATCCATGGGATTTTCCAGGCAAGAGTATTGGAGTGGGGTGCCATTGCCTTCTCCATACTATCTCCCTAAGCTTGCTCAAACTCATGTCCATTGAGTCAGTGATGCCATCCAGCCATCTCATCCTCTGTTATCCCCTTCTCTTCCTGTTTTCAGTCTTTCCCAGCATCAGGGTCTTTTCCAGTGAGTCAATTCTTCACATCAGGTGGCCAAAGTATTGGAGCTTTAGCTTCAGCATCAGGCCTTCCAATGAATATTCAGGGTTGATTTCCTTTACGATTGACTGGTTGGATCTCCTTGCAGTCCAAGGGACTCTCAAGAGTCTTCTCCAACATCACAGTTCAAAACCATCAATTCTTAGGTGCTCAGCCTTTTTTATGGTCCAACTCTCACATCCATACATGACTACTGGAAAAACCACAGCTTTGACTATACAGGCACTTGTGGGCAAAGTGATCTCTGCTTTTTAATACACTGTCTAGTTTGTCATAGCTTTTCTTCCAAGGAGCAAGCATCTTTTAATTCCATGTCTGTAGTCACTGTTTCCTCTGCTTAGAAAGCCACTCTTCCGTTTCCAGACCCTTCTCTCCTTCTCTGCCACTGTCTTAGAGGCTTCCCTAATGCCGTGTCTGAGCTCTTCCTGGCTTTCTCTTATCTGTACCCTGTTCATTTTGATTTGGCAAATTCCTTCTGACTTGTATGTTTGTGTGTTTACCTGTTTATTTTCTGTCTGTTCCATTAGCTCTATCATCCACGAGGGCTGTGATTCTGTTTGCTGTGCCAGCAGAGTGCATGGCTCAAAGGGAGAACTCTGAATGAAATAATGAACCATTAGAGGAGAAAGGCCGTGATGGAGTTCACAGAGAAGGCTGTGACCAGCGGCTCCCCAGATGAAATTAGCTGCTTTTCCTCATCTAAGACAACTGAACATGAAAGTTATTTTTCACAGGCAGGATCCAGCAGTTGTGAGTTCAGATGTGGTTGCGTTCCAGTTGTTTTGAACTCTGGCAGGAAACCCCACCCCCACCCCCGGGACCCTTTTGTGTACAGAGGACTCTAATGTTGCTCAGACACAAGTGAAGTTAAAAAAGCAGCATAATGTGGTGCGAGGAACAGGGGCCTCAAGTCCGAACTTAGCTTTGGTCTTTGGTTCTTATGTTCTTATTCTTATATTGCCTTTGTTACCTAAAAACTTTGTATCTCTATTTCCTCATTTGTAAAATAGAGAAGTTGGACTAGACAGGATAAAAATCCCTTCCAGTTTATATAAGCATGCTTTTAGCTGCAGGTAACAGTGACTTTTAAGCAGTCAAGACCATCGATTCTCTCTTGAGCTAGAATATGGAACCATGGTGGTGCTAGACTTGGTGCAGGGGCTAAAACACACCACTGAGAACCTGGACTCTTTCCTTGCTTCTGCTTTGCCATTAGCCTTGTTTTTCAGGCTCCTGCCTCATGCTCACAGGATGGCTGCTGCAGCTCTGGGCTTCACAGCCTCCCGGAAGAGTAAACGCATGGGCATGGGGGAGGAGCTCTCCTCATGGGTCTCTCTCCTGTTACCATGTAAAGTCTCTCTTGGAAGTATTCTAGCAGACTTCCTTTGTCTCATTGGCTACAACCACCTCCTGTAGCCACCCCAGTCCATGACTGAGAGAGAATTTGCTTGCCCTGATCTAATTCATCCCCGGGGCTGGTCTGCACTCAGCTGTATGAACTTCAGAAAGGCAGAGGCGTGAGAGCAGGGCCGCTGCAGAGGCTGCCTCGTGGGTCTAAGGTTCTGTGACTAGAGTTGTGTCTGCAGGAGGCGGCCCTGTTGCCCTGCAAGGGCCTGATGCGTTCTTCACGCCCCTGGTGCGGTCATGGCCGGGAAAGGTATTTCTGTAAGGAATGGCTTTACATTCCTAGACGAGGAGGGAAGCAGAGGGGAGTTGGAAATAGATGCAGCTGAATGGCAGCTGCGCCCACAGGTCCTTTGCCATCAAGGCCCCTCAGCTGAGCTGCGTGTTGCTGGGAGCAGAGATGAAAGAATGTAGCCGACGGGAGGCAAGACCAGTTCTGCTGCCCGTCCAGGCCCCAGCATTGGGCGTTCCTAAGGAGCAGGCTCTCTAAAGCTGTCTGGTAACAAGTTGGAATATGTGTGTGTGTGAGCTCATACTAATGTGCCAGGCACTTTGCTAGCTCCTGGGGATGCTGATGCAAAGGGATGAGGTCCGAGTCCTTAAGAGGCTGGATGTTCTAGTCGAAGGGCAGACACCTGTAACGTAAACAAAGCCCTGTGACAGGTGTGTGTCAGGGGGCGGAGAGTGGGCATGGCCCCCTTCACTGTGAGCTGAGCCGGAAAGGAGGTGACCTTTGAGACAGCAGCTGGGCTCAGTCGTGTCCGGCTCTTTGCGACCCCATGAACCATAGCATGCCAGGCCTCCCTGTCCATCACCAACACCTGGAGTCCACCCAAACCCATGTCCATTGACTCACTGATGCCATCCAACCATCTCATCCTCTGTCGTCCCCTTCTCCTCCTGCCTTCAATCTTTCCCAGCATCACGGTCTTTTCAAATGAGTCAGGTCTTCGCATCAGGTGGCCAAAGTATTGGAGTTTCAGCTTCGACATCAGTCTTTTCAATGAACATCCAGGACTGATCTCCTTTAGGATGGACTGGATGGATCTCCTTGAAGTCCAAGGGACTCTCAAGAGTCTTCTCCAACATCACAGTTCAAAAGCATCAATTCTTCGGTGCTCAGCTTTCTTTATAATCCAACTTTCACATCCATACATGACCACTGGAAAAACCATAGCCTTGACTAGACGGACCTTTGCTGACAAAGTAATGTCTCTGCTTTTGATTATGCTGTCTAGGTTGGTCATAACTTTCCTTCCAAGGAGTAAGCATCTTTTAATTTCATGGCTGCAATCACCATCTGCAGTGATTTTGGAGCCCCCAAAATAAAGTCAGCCACTGTTTCCCCATCTGTTTGCCATGAAGTGATGGGACCAGATGCCGTGATCTTTGTTTTCTGAATGTTGACCTTTAAGCCAACTTTTTCACTCTCCTCTTTCATCAAGAGGCTTTTTAGTTCCTCTTCACTTTCTGCCATAAGGGTGGTGTCATCTGCATACCTGAGGTTATTGATATTTCTCCCGGCAATCTCGATTCCAGCTTGTGCTTCATCCAACCCAGCATTTCTCATGATGTACTCTGCATATAAGTTAAATAAGCAGGGTGACAATATACAGGCTTGACGTACTCCTTTTCCTATTTGGAACCAGTCTGTTGTTCCATGTCCAGTTCTAACTGTTGCTTCCTGATCTGCATACAGGTTTCTCAAGAGGCAGGTCAGGTGGTCTGGTATTCCCATCTCCTTCAGAATTTTCCAGTTTATTGTGATTCACACAGTCAAAGGCTTTGGCATAGTCAGTAAAGCAGAAATAAACGTTTTTCTGAAACTCTCTTGTTTTTTCGATGATCCAGCAGATGTTGGCAATTTGATCTCTGGTTCCTCTTTTTCTAAAACCAGCTTGAACACCTGGAAGTTCACGGTTCATGTATTGCTGAAGCCTGGCTTGGAGAATTTTGAGCATTACTTTACTAGCATGTGAGATGAGTGCAATTGTGTAGTAGCTTGAGCATTCTTTGGCATTGCCTTTCTTTGGGATTGGAATGAAAACTGCCCTTTTCCAGTCCTGTGGCCACTGCTGTTTTCCAAATTTGCTGGCATATTGAGTGCAGCACTTTCACAGCCTCATCTTTCAGGATTTGAAATAGCTCAACTGGAATTCCATCACCTCCACTAGCTTTGTTCATAGTGATGCTTCCAAAGGCCCACTTGACTTCGAATTCCCCGAAGTCTGGCTCTAGGTAAGTGTGAGTGATCACACCATCATGATTATCTGGGTGATGAAGATCTTTTATGTATAGTTCTTCTGTGTTTTCTTGCCACCTCTTCTTAATATCTTCTGCTTCTGTTAGGTCCATACCATTTCTGTCCTTTATTGAGTCCATCTTTGCATGAAATGTTCCCTTGGTATCCTGCATACTGCAACTGAAAGATCCTGACTGCTGCAACCAAGAGCTGGTGCAGCCAAACAAATATTTTCTTTTTTAAAAGAATTTGCTACTTGCTCTCCTTGACCATGATTTATCATCAGAGGTGAGTTAGTAAGAATGAAAATCTTGTTGAAGCAAAGCTGCTTATACATTTGACTGTCGTCAGCATTGCAGACAAAAGCCCCTAGTGCCCTATGAATGTGGACCTGAGGCTGCTGGAGTCAAGTCCTGGCACAGAAAGCAGGGATGGTGGGATGCTCTGAGTTTGCTGTAACAGACCATGTCCTTTTGAACAGGTATAAGAGTCTGGTCACTGGGGCCCGAGCGAGAGGAGTCATTGCTGCCCTCTGGGTCCTGGCCTTTGGCATTGGCCTGACACCGTTCTTGGGGTGGAACGACAGAAAAATTGCCACCAACTGCACGGAGCCGGGGGATGCAGCCACGAACGTGAGCTGCTGCCTCATCAGGTGTCTCTTCGAAAACGTGGTGCCCATGAGCTACATGGTGTACTTCAACTTCTTCGGCTGCGTCCTGCCCCCACTGCTCATCATGCTGGTCATCTACGTCAAGATCTTCCTGGTGGCCTGCAGGCAGCTACAGCGCACAGAGCTCATGGATCACTCAAGGACCGTCCTCCAGCGGGAGATCCACGCGGCCAAGTCCCTGGCCTTGATTGTTGGCATCTTCGCCCTGTGCTGGCTGCCAGTCCACACCATCAACTGTGCCTCACTCTTCCAGCCAACCTGGGCCAAGGTGAAGCCCAAGTGGGCGATAAACACAGCCATCCTCCTGTCGCATGCCAACTCGGCTGTCAACCCCATCGTCTACGCCTACCGGAACCGAGACTTCCGCTACACTTTTCACAAAATCATTTCCAGGTACATCCTCTGCCGGACGGACATCCTCAAGAGTGGGGAGGGGCAGGTGGGGTCGCAGCCCACTCTCCAGCTGGGCCTATGACCCAGGCTTTGGCCTCTTCCAGGAGAAGGCTCAGTAACAAAAGGACGGGGCATGCTTGGCCAGTTCTCACTGGAAAGACAGCAACCCTCACAGGCCAGCTGGCTGCCTCTTCTGAGCGCTTCCCTGGAGGTTCCAAGTACCTCGTTAACATGTGACTACTACTTCCTGAGGTTGACAAATCTATTTATGGTTCTCTGGCTGCTTTGTGTGGATGATGCTGATGGTATGAATGGATTGTAAAAGTATGTTTTGCTTTTTTTTAAGAGTCTGCCTCTTTTATAGTAGAAAATGATCAGAACTATTTTACCGTGACATACTGTGAACTATTATAATACAAATATTTTTTTAACTTGGAGGCAATGGGAAAGGTTGGGCATGTTAAAAATAATACCTATTCTGAGGAAGGTTACCAGGAAAAGTAAAAGTATGAATATTCAACCAAGAGACTGCTGTTTTAGGGAAATAGGCTTATAAGTTCTTACGTAGAACATCATGGCAGGCTCGACAACATTCTGCTCCATGTACAGCACCCCACCCCGGAAGAAGCAGCTGGAGAAGCGGGGTCCTCCACTACCAGGCTCTGATCCCCTTCCAGAGCTAGGTGGTGATTTTTACATCTCTCCCAAGTTCAAGTTTGGCCATGATGCTGGACCCCAAAGTGAAAATTTTACTAAGGTGGGTTATGTAACTGTGTTTCTGTATGAGGTGAAATAAAAATAAAAACTTAACAAAAGTTCTGGGTGGTGTGCCAGCTTGCTGCAGAGCTCACCTACCTTCTGTTCCGTATCCTAAAATAAGTTCACACCCAGGCCCATTTCCTGAGTAGAGCCTTGACAGGTTTTATTTGCCGCACCACGGCCTAGGAGACGGCTGTGCCAACCACAGAAGCTTGCGCCGTTGTGACCTTCCACACATTCATTCCTTAGCACCTCCTGTTTCAGGGGTACGGGTTGGGAGTACCTAGGCTGCAAGACCATTTACTTCGCCTGTCTGGTGGCTAGCTCAGCTCCTCCTGCAGTAACCCTGCAAGGACGTGAAGCCCCAGAGAGACGGGGAAAGCCTGTCCTAGGACCCTGTTCAGCTGTGGATGATTGTCCCTGAGGGAGGTGCCTGTCCTGTCTCAGCTCCGTCTTGTGTTCATTTCCTTCCATCACAGCTCCTTTGCTCTCTCTTGGGGTCCAAACGAGTCCCATTCCTCCCCCGCCTCACAGCCTCTGGAGATCTGCCTTTTCTCACTCAGCCTGGAACACCCGGCAACATCTCTGGCTGCTACGAGTCTCAGAAATGCTCCCCCCGACCTGCCCTTCCTTGTTCTAGGTGCTGCCTTTCCAACAGCACAGCCTATTTAAGCAACTGTTTTGGCCTCAACACTGCAAATGTCTGGAGCCTGCTGAAACCAGCACCCCAACGTCTCTTTGTATCTGCTGCTGTTGTAGCCACATCCCTGCTCTGACCTTTTGCTGCAGAAAGACCTTCTGGGCCCAAGAAAAAGGACTAACGCTTGCGCGTCTACACCATCATACTGTCCCCTCTCCCATTCTAGCCTCTTAAGAAGGACTAGGACTTTGGTTGGTTGAAAATCTCACTCACTGTGGATGCGACTTGATGTTAGGCTTTGGAGGCTAAGATGCTTGATTACATCTGGAAATTTTTTACTCATGGGGCCTGGAGACTGGATTTTTCGCGAGGGATTCACACTGTATACATGTCCTGGCTCTCAAGTCCAGGGCGGAAGGGGACACTAACG
The DNA here is from genome assembly GCF_029378745.1 of Bos indicus. Lineage (NCBI taxonomy): Eukaryota > Metazoa > Chordata > Mammalia > Artiodactyla > Bovidae > Bos > Bos indicus. Next base: position 34,702,902 of record NC_091778.1, on the reverse strand, counting down.
TGAAGTCTGGTCCATGTCTCCTCCACGTGAACCACGCGTGACAGGGCACGTGTGTCTCTGGACGGGACTTTACTTTGAAAGATGGTCAGTGATGCTCCGTCTGCACTTTTATGCTTCCTGTGTCTTCTCCACTGACAGTATGTCAGTCAGTTGCTTGTCAGAGACACTCAGCTGCTGACAGGTCCTTGTGATCTGACTCAGGTAAACTGCCAAGAGGTGCTTGCACTGGAACACACAATACACAAGCCAGTTAGAAACAAGGAGGGCCAGGCTTCACAGAGCAGGAAAGGAGCGGGGCACACACATCAGGGGCCCGCAACCCACTGCCTAGAACCACAGACCAAGGTTAGATAGGACAAGGAGGTTTTATCAATACTTGGCCTGCTGTTTGGGGCAACAGTGTAGATCCAGCAGGAACAGGTGAAACCAAGTGAAAACCAAGACAGGCTCTTTATGTCAGTCCTAAATTATACTACTTTCTTCCTTGCCCTCAGAAAGCTGTTAACAGCAGTGGCTAAGGTTCTTCAAGGTACAGTGTTGCTAAGAGCATCTCAAAGATTATCTCATTTATATCTGACAGCCCCGTGGGGAACAGGGCTTATCTTCATTTTACACATGTGCACCGAGTCTACATAGGGGGGCTAGTCCTTAACCACTGGACGGCCAGAGCAGGGATGGCGGGACCCTCACTGTCTCTCCTGTCCCTCTCCGAGGCATGATCTGTGCTGGACCTGACACCAAGGGGCACACACCACTCTAACCCTGGACCTCACACTGCGGGGCACACCACTTGGGTTGCTGAGGACCTGGCTCCAACCCTGTCATTTTTCAGGTGAGATCACTGAGTTGAGGCTCCCTGTCAATGGGAAAACCCGCTTGCCACCCACTTCCTGCCAGGTGTGACAACTGTGTAAAGATGGGGCGGATGCTGTAATTTTCTTCCTTGGCAAGACTGGAAAGATCGCTCCCCGCCCTCAGGTGGGGTAATGGTTCTCCTGTGGACTCAGGATGGATGTGAGGAGGTCTCGTTCCTGGGCTCTTGTGAGATCGGCCGAGGCACCAACATGTTTTGCTGCCCCCGGTGAAAGTCAAGCAAGGCTGAGCACCACGCTGTCCGCGGGCAGTGGGAGAAGCGCCTCGTGGCTGGAGGTGGGGGCACACACAGTTGCCAGTGTCCAGTTTGGCTCATGTTTTTACTGGGCCCGATAACTGCCCAGGTGCCAACTCTGGGGATTACCTGCTGCCTTCCTGAAGCTTCATCTCTGACCTTTTAAATTAAAATGGGAAACTGGCATAGTTCTAAAAATGCCCCTGCGTTTTGGGAGGGTAAAGCCAGAATAGCTGACTGACTGAAGTCAAGGACAATGAACTACCGTCTGTTTCCACACAGAGTAAACCCCATGTAGGGTGCAGAGTGAGGCTCCCAGCGCCCCCTGCCCTGCCCCCTCAGCCATGGCTGAGGCCCACCCATCCTCACCAGGAGGCTGTCCCCCTTCCGCAGCACGGAGAAGGCGAATGCAGGGCACGAGCAGTAGTGGCAGGAAGCCAGACATGTGTACGTTCTCCCAGAGCTTCCAAGCACCTGGAAAAGGGAGGACAGGTGGAGTCAGGCCTGGAAAGGTGGGCGGGAAACCGCTATTCCCCTTGAGTGCACCTGTGTGAAGGTGCAGGGCTGTTCTCCGAGGGCCTGCCTGCCCACGGGACCCTCCTGCTGCCTCACTGCCCTGCCCTGACACCTCCACACGCAAAACAGAAGCGTCTCAGGTGGGCTGAGCCCTCCACACGAACTGCTGTTTCTCCGCCTGGGGATTCAGAGGGTTGACTAGAGAGACAAGAAGGCTCCCCGCGCCATGCTTGTTGTTTCTCAGCCTTTGTAGTCGTTTCCCAGCATGTGTGTGAATGTCTAAAGCCTCCACCACACTCCTAGCAGGAGTCTGAGGACAGGAAAGGCCCAGTGGGGAGTGGGAGGAACACGTGGAACAGAGACTCCTGTAACGGGGTGACTCAGCTGCCGTGGGGAGTGGCAAGCCCAGGTCTGCCCGCTCACCTAGCAGGACGGAATGAGGGCATGGACTTGGGAGGGCCGGCAGGAGGCCACGTTCAGAGCCAACGGCCTTGCTGTCAGTCAGGGCACACGGGGGACCCTGTGTTTGGAGGGTGGCTGGACAGACCTGGAGAAATGGCTTGTCTCCGTCCTCACCCGCAGGTGCCAGAGACAGGAAGAGGAGTGCTTTGTTCCTACTGTCCCAGTGGAGTAAAGTTACTATCCCAGGGACCTAGAGACCCCCTGCAGTGGGTCAGTGACAGGGAACTGCCCGTGGGGGACGTGCCCCAGGGCCTCACGTTTGTTTCAGGCTCTGAGATGACAATCTACATGGAGAAAAGGAACTTCAGTGCTCCTAGAATTGTTTCCTGTTTTCCTCACACAGGTAAGACTTCCACTGAAAAATAGCAGTGTTGAGTCAGGTGTTGTCTCTCTAGCATTTCGCCTGGTGCAGGCATGTCGCTATGGGTCTTTTTTGCCAAGTCAGGAGGACTCCTTGGGGGCTGCAGGATGACCAGAAGTGGCCAGTGACTGGGTAACAGGACACCTACTGAACCCATTACACATTTCAGCCCCATTACAAACCGGACATTAAGAAAGTCACACCACACGTTTCCAGTCCTGAGACGCTGATGTGTTGTAACTGGTGAGCGCTGGGGGTGCGAGAAGGAACTGCCCTTTGCCGAGGAGAGAGCGTGAGAGCAGACTGGATCCCACTCAGTCCCGCAAGAAAACCCACCAACGTCTGGCAGGGACACCAACAATTCTTGGGTCTCTAAACCATTACCAATGGTTTCTTCTTCTCTCTAGATTTATGGTTAATTAGGCATAAGCCTCTGGGATTCCACACAGACTACTTCCTCCTTATGCTGGGTCCCCAGCCAATTACTCTCTGCCTGAGGCCAAGTAAGTGCCTGGCCACTCAAGGGTGGGGAGAAATTCTGCAGAAGTTCCCTGGCTGGGACTCAGGACATGCAGCTGCCCAGGGCGGTGAATACGGTAAAGAGAGTCACTTCTCAGTTGCCTTCTCTATCTAGCAGTGGACGACTAATGAACCTGATAATCAGGCAGAGATCTGAGTCAGATCTGTTTGGAGCTGGAAACTGACCTCAGGGACTGTCTAATTCACCCTTTGTGGAAAAAACCACCTCTTCTTACAGGAAGTGCTCCAAGCTCGCTCACTCGGAGCCAGGAGTGTCAGTCCCAGAGGGGAGCCTTTACAAAAGTAATGTAGGCAGGATGATACTCAGACCCAGGCTGGACTTGCCCACACCTCCTTGGGAGGAGTCTGCTGCGGCTGCAGTGAGGCTCTAAGGAGACTGGCCCACTGGACGGTCATCCACCCACAAGCAGTTTACTTTATGGCTGTTCCAAGCCCTCAGCATCCACCACAGTGATGAACTGTACACGATTCACCGTTCCCTGAGTTCAGTGCCTCTCGGAAAGAGGCTGATATATCCCTGCCCTGTTACATATAGGCTGACTATGTGACCTGCTTTAGCCGGTAAAGTGTGACTGGCCAGGCAGAAACGTTCAACAACATGGATACCTACGATATCCTGACTTCTCTCTGCTATGAGATCCACAGTGTCCCAGACACAGGCTGCTCCATCGCCTGGGATCCTGGGCCACGAGGTTCTGGATCAAAGCTGCAACTGACTCTTGATGGAGATGGACAGGGAGTGAGACATAAATCTGTAGCTTTTAAATTTAGGGGTCATTGTTACAAATGTAACTTGGCCCCTTCTGACTGATCCAAATGTAACTTGGCATCCCCCTTCCTAGGAGGACTGAAGTTTATCAAAAAGTGACTCAGGTGACAACATGAGTGTGACTTCAGGGTAATTACCACCACACCCGGAGGAGGTGAGAATGTTAGATGGTCAACCTATGGAACGATAACAAGGCAACATGGGACTCAACCTTTATCATCTCACAGAACCTCTGAATTAAGCCGAATTCTTTCCGTATTACTATATACAGTGAAACCACTGCAGTTAATTGGAGGATGTCTGTAAGGTTTCTAAAAACTCATTTAATTCAAAGTCCAACACAATTCTAAGAACTTTGCATTTTTATGATAAATAAAGCAACATGACATAAGGCAGAATGTGAATGATGAAAACTAAAACAAGTCACGGTGATCGTGGGAGGAATAATAAGTCAACAATAACTGAAATATTTCCAACACAGTCTTTGAGATTTTAACAGCAAGATCATGCTTGTGTGGGTCAAGTGTTCTGCTGATGTTGGAACTGAGACAAGAGAATCTGAAACTAAAAGACATGGGAAAACTCAGAAGCCCTTTTTGACAAGGGTATGTTAGCTACATAAAACCCAAAAATAAATACACTAGGAAAGAAAATGGAAATCCTTCCTCAGGTACAAACAACATCACTTAAGAGTTCTGATTCTTAATCTATGATGTTCACCAACAGAAAATTCTAATAAGCAGCCTCTTCTGAGTAAATACAATGCAGAAGTTCTAACTGTAGCACTCGGCACTCATCACCCCAGCTTACTTCAGGCAGAAACGCAGAAAGCAGGACGTGCCAGCTGGCTGCACCATCCTATGCATGGAAAAGTGAGTTCATGGGCCAAGCCATCCATGTGCCTGAGAGGCTTTGCTCAGTCACTTGCTAAAAATGAATCAACACAGTCTCAACTCTGAGACAGTCATCATAAGTAAACCAGAACCCAAATGCTCAAAAGTTCCACCTTTCCTGGTCTTCAACAATGACTGGATATCATACAAGAGCTGATGGCCTCTGCTTCTACCCCTTCCACACACAAAATTTTGGAGACCACTGCCAACATTTTTATTTCATTCACAAGATCCCCTTCTCTGAATCCCAGCTGGCTTACCACATCTAACGTGGCTAAACTTGGGGTTTGGGGGGTGGAGGGTCTGGCCCGCTGTTGACATAGAGACAGGCAGGACCGTCTGCCAGCTATACAACCCTGCTGCCGTAGGGGGCTGTTAATTTTCTGCATCTCAGTTTTCAGCAAAATAAATATCTTTCCGGGCTTTTGGTGAGAATTAGCAATACATGAAAGTAATTCAGAGTCTGACAGGAGTCTGATTTGTACTTTACAAACCTGCCTACCTTAAGGTCCGCTTGAACTAAGGTCCAAGTAAACTGCCCACATTGAGCACAGTGTGGCCTTCGTGAATGCTTCCAACAACAGTTCTGACAGATCGTTTCTGTTAGATGAACCTTGACATGTGAAAGGACCTTAAAATGCATTTTGGCTTTTGCTTGTAAGCAAGAGACAAGGAACAGGGTGATCCATGTAGTGTCAAATGACAGAAAGGGAAAGTTGGCTGTGACTATCAGACCTGAGCAAAGAGCCTCTCTGGATCATTGCTGGTTCCACATGCTGCTCCCAGGTGGGGTTAACCGGCCACATCTTTCTGATTCTAACTATTCACACTCTCATTTCACTAAGTTGGGTCAAGTCCTTTCAACTGTCCACCAGCTTTCATACAGATTCATGAAAACGTTTGTCCTAAGGGGATCTGGTTGAGATTACTCCACCTCCGGGTTTCTACCTGGTAAACACGCCTCCCGCTGGGCGAGGATATTAAGGTGACAGACCGGCGGTCAACTAGGTCCAAGGCCTGGACGGCTGATGAGCCGAAGACAAATTTCAGCCTGGGAAGGAGAGGAGCCTCAGGTTAGATGGACTGAAAGCCACCGCTCTGACTCGACCCGAAGGATTACCATCAGCAGCTTCTGAGAATTTATTTTAATTCGGAAAAAAACGTAATACAGCAAAATCCCACATAATCAACCACCCAGAATAAATGTTAACATGTTGTTTATAAAGAAGCCTCTTTATATGTCAGAGGTCTTCCTGTTCTTCCTCAATTTCTTCATCCCCAAGGCAACCATATGCATTTCATATTAATGTTTTTATATTTTACTATACATAGTACATACGTGTATGTGCATACACACACACACATACATATATACATATGGTGATGTTTTCTAAGTTTAAAATATGAACAGTATATTCTGGGCTTTTTGGGCAACTTTTTTTCCCATTCAGTGTGCTTCTGAGAATGATGCACATATATACGTGTGTGTGTGCTCACGTACATATATGTATATACACAAATATATATTTTAAAATTTAATTTTTGGATAATATTCTAGTGTATGTACCTAGTACATCTTCTTTCTTAAATACTCTTAGCCTCTCACTCAGGAAACAGGCTCCCCCAAGCACTGCATGTGTAAGAGTTGTTGTTCAAGGGCCAAATGTCCTTCTCTTTCCATGTGTTACTAGTGTAAGAGCTACACCTTTTAGAACGATGTCAAAATACAGTGGCACTTAGCACAATAAGGGAGTGCCTTGTACTGTCAAGTACGGTGCTGGTTATTCACTTGAGACAGATTTTTAACAATCACATCAATAAACTATTGTTCCTAGCTTAGTAAGAATATTTTCTAAAAAAAAAGAGTTGATGTTGAAAGAACTGGCCTTTAAAAACACACATTAGTAGTTTATAAAGAATCCCAAATACAAAAGGATATATACTTACGATAACAGATGCTCATCGGGAACTGTAAAACAGGAATGGAAAGTAAGTGAATTGTGTTAAACCAGTGACCAGAGACAAAAACATTTTTCAAAGGCTCTTATAGCCAAAAAGACTTATGTGTATGATGGTGAACTGAACCTACTCATCAAATTTTACTCCTCAATATTCCACTAAACAATAATAAAAGAATTTTCTAAAATGCATAAACTCTCAAGGATGAGGACAGGGAGAAACACAGCTAAGACATGTTTGAAAATTATTTACAAGACCTGAGAAAACTGAAACTTAAGCTAGTAATAGGTGAGCCAAGCAACATCCTGATTTACACTTCAGACTCTAGTACCCTCACTCCCTAAAAAAACAAAAAAAACCCTCCTCCAGAAATTGGTGGCACCAGATGGCTCTGGAGTGGGAATGAAGCAGGAGGGCTAAAATAAGACTCTGTGAAAGTAAGTTTAAGAAGTTGGAAGGTAGTAGAATAATACTTTAAGATGTCTGAGGAAATATTTCCAACATATAATTCAGTAACACCTAGCCAAACTATTAAGTCTCAGGACAGGAGAATATGTGCTCTATAAAATAAGACAGTAAACTGAGAAAAAGAAAATTGTACGGTATACTAAACATTAAGGCCCAAAGTAGGTTAAGGGAATTCCCCAGATAGTAATGGTGGGGGGAGATCTCAGGAGAGCACCCTGGAAGCTCTAGGAGAGGAAAATGAAATGGACAAAACACCTCAGCATCTTGAGTAGAGGATTTAGAACACTGGTAAGAGTTTGAAGTTGAATTATGGATGTGTGTGACTAACACTTAGCCGTGTTTGACTCTTTGTGACCCCTATGGACTGTAGCCTGCCAGGCTCCTGTCCATGGAATTCTCCAGGCAGGACTACTGGAGTGGGTTGCCATTTCCTTCTCTAGGGGATCTTCCTGACCCAGGGATCAAACCTGGGTCTCCTGCATTGCTGACAGATTCTTTACCATCTGAGCTATAAAGAAGTTATTGAACTAGGAATAAACATATAGAAAAGTAAACAACCAAACAAATGCAATCATGACAGTTTTGAGAGGAAGCAAAAAGTTACAGTAAAGGAGAAGTAGTCATCACTTCCTACATGGCTCAGCTGTGACTAGATTTTTACATCATCATACAAGTGTAAACTCAGAATACTGATCTAAAGCAAATTATCGTCGGAGGAGGGGGCTCAGGAAGAGTGTATGACTGTCTAAGAACAAACATTTTTAAATAGCAGAAAATGGCTCTGAAAAACGTGAATAGGTGATAGTGGTCTCTATGAGCCCCAAGCCTCAGGGGCGCCCCCTTCAAGACTCTCACACTGTCCTCTTCACACACAGCCCTTTCTGGCAACCACTGTTTGAGCTGTCAACAGACTGGCTTTCCCCCCAAGCTTTTTGGGATTAGAGGATGTTCGGATACCTGGCTCGTCTCATCTTTTAAGCACATGTACTGCTTTAGATTTAACTGAAATGAGAAAAGTTGGCTTCCTGCTCTCAATTCTTAAAAAACAGTAAGTCAAGGTAAATCCTTTTCAAAGTGCGGTCCTTTGCAAACAAACGCCGCCCAAGTGAACCAGCAGGGGCAGTCCTGAGGCCTAACCGATGTATTCGATGGTCATTCAGATGCCGGTGGCGCAGCTCAACGAGGACGCGCTCTGGGCCCGTGCGTTTGCGGCCAGGGAATGCGGGAGCCTGGTCACAGAGCATCCTCTGCTGGTCAGAGGAATAAAGGCACAGCCACAGCGTCCGGACCCCTCAAGTCCTGCGTCTGCGGCCCTGAAACAGTCACTCGTGCACAGAGGTAAGGAGTGGAACCGTTTGGAACAAACACAGACGGCGGGAAGGAAGGGCTACAAGCGAGTAGAGAGGGTGGAGACCTCCCCAGTGGGCCCGGACCCCCAAACCCCGTCCCGCCGGCGCTGCCTCCCGCGCCCCCGCCCGTACTCGGCGCGCCGTCCCGCACAGCCGCCGCCATCTCGCTCAGCAGCTCCTCCACCACGGCTGGTAGCGTGAGAGGACCAGTAGGAGCCGCCATGGCAGGTCCCCCGTTCTCCGGGGCGGGGGAGGAGGGCGAGGTGACGTAGACTTGCGTCCCGGCGCATGCGGGCGGCCCGGCCAATCGGCGGGCGTTCGGCGCCAGGGGCGGGACTTCCGGAGCCCGTGGCCGCAGTGCGCAGAGGACGCGCGGGCGGCCATGTACCGGCTTCTGGCTGTGGGTCTGGCCCGAGGTCTGTTGCGGGTGGCGGGACGGCGGGGCCGCTGCCACCCCGTGTGCCTGTTGCCCGGGCCGCCGGGAGCCCGGGCGCCGCCGTGCCGAGGGGCGCCGCGCGGCCGAGGCTCGGGCCTGGTGCCGCTGCTGGCAGGTGAGGGGTGCGGGGCCGGCGGGCCGGGGGTGCCGGGCGGGCCGGCTGAGCGTGGTGACCTCAGTGCCCTTTCCTGCAGCGCTCGCCTGGTCCTCGAGGCCCGCGGCGGCGGAGCAGGAGCGGCGGGGCGCGGGCGGGGCTGCGGCCGGGGACGCCGAGGCCGAGATCATCCAGCTGCTGAAGCGAGCCAAGGTGAGGGGCCGCAGCGCGCCCCCCGGCTATGGGGACCCCGGTGGACGGAGTCCTGGGGTCAGCGCGTCGGGCGCAGGTAGAGGCGGCGCTGCGGGCTGCGAGGTTGCTAGCGCGGGGAGAAGTGCGCACAGGCTGAGGGGAGCGGGGCGGGCCTCCTCTTCCTGAACGTTTTCTCCTTTTCCCGGGGTACCGGGCCTCCTCCTTTGGGCTGACCACCGCCTCATGCCCGACGCGTCCACCCGAGTGCCCACACACGGCGGGTGCGGCCCGCGTGCCAACTCTGTTTGAGGCTTCAGCTGTCCCAAACGAACCTGTGGTCTTAGGCATCTCTCCGACCCCTTCCCTCAGTACCTCTTTTCTGTAGTCTGCCCCGTTTTCCTGCCTGGACGCTCCATAGTCATTCTGAGAACTTGTGGTACCTAACTACCACCTCCCATATACCGAGAATCCAGCAACGAATTTTTGGATTTTGCCACCAAATCCAAAATGCTTCTCAAACCTGTCGCCTCTTCTGTGTCTCCTGAGTCACCCTGGCCACGCTGCTACAGCCTGCAGTCTTGTCTGCCCTGTTGCCCCCTGCCATCCAGGTTTGACAGCAGCTGGAGCGATCATTTAAATGTAAATCAGCTGGTGTCATCCCGTGCCTACAAGCCTTGATTGACCCGTCACAGCGTTTGTGGTAGAACCCAGACTCCTTGCCCTGGCTGGTGAGACCTGTGATCCTACCCCCATTGCCTCCCTACTTGGCAGTAACAGTCACCATCCTCAGTTCACATCTGTTCACTTTCATTGTTTGAGTGGTTCTTGAAGATCCGTCATCTTCAGCCTGTAGCACCTTCGGTCATTCCCTGCTCTCTGGGTCAGTTTTTCCCCACAGTTCCTTACTTAGTTGGCTGTTTCTCTTCCTTTTTACCTCTGTTTAACTGTCTTGACTCCCATTTGAAGGAAACCCCTTGTTCCTTTCTCTTGCTTTCCTTCACAGCCTGTATCATTGGTTGTGATTGAGCCCACCTGTCCTGCAGGAAAGAGCGGAGGAGGATGTAGGGCCAGCAGCTCCGTTATAAGAGTTCGTGAAAAGTGCTCACGATCCTGCTGCCTATGTCTGTCAGCCAGTGTGCTATATCTGTGGCCATGCGGAGCTGCAGGGGAGCCCCTCTCCAGTCACCACTGCAGACACCATACCTTTGCACAGCAGGGATTCAATAAGTGTTCGAGGAATCAGTGACTAGCTTCCCTCTGTGTACTGGGACACGTAGCCGTACTTGTTTCTGTCTGGTGGTGCGTGTCTCTGTTCTTTTCGTGTTTCAGTTTCTTTTATTTTGTTTTCTCTTTTCAGTTGTGCATCATGAAAGATGAGCCAGAAGAGGCAGAGCTTATTTTGCATGACGCTCTTCATCTTGCCCACAAGAGTCACAACACAAAGGCCATCGCTTACACTTATGACTTGGTAACTTCTCTGACCAGTCTGAGCCGCCGCCAGTGGTGCAGGAGAAGGGCTGTTAGTGTTCCTGATTAGTATTCCTGACCTGCAGGATGTCTTTCTGGGTTTTGTTTTTACTAAGTTTTCTTTAGCTTTCAATTTTTATTACCCTTGGACTGTCATGTATAAGAAACCTCAACCCCAGACCGAAAAGAAACAATTATCATTAATATTTGTGTTCTCAGTGGAGAGTGGATCTAGAATTGTTACCATCAAAGTCTGCGCGTACTCTCACCCCATTGCTGGACTTTGCTTCTAGCAGATTAGCAACAGTTCCTGGCCTGTTTTTTTTAGATAGAAGGTGAAAGCAAAGGGGAGTTTTCAGTGTAAAGATTTTGAAGTAAGTGGAAACACAATGCTTTAAACTGAAAAAACAACTTAATCTGCTTTCAGATGGCGAACTTAGCATTTATAAGGGGTCAGCTTGAAAATGTAAGTAAATCGTGTTGTAATGTTGTGAATTTGTGAATGGCTAGCCGCTAGACCTCTGCACATAGGGGTACAGGCAAAGCTTCTGTAACAAAGAGACCCCAAGATAAAGTGACTGAAATAAGAGGGAAGCGTATCCGTTTAATGCATTAATCCAGAGGCGGCTGAACCCTGAAGAGGGGTGAGCACTTATACCCCATGAAGTGACCCAGGAGCCCAGGTTCCTTCTAAGATGTGTTCTCGCCTGAGTACGAGCACTGGCTCATCTCCAGCTGTGGGCAGGAAGAGGGACGGAGGGCCAGCAGAGTCCTTGTGAAGTACGCTGTTGAAGCTGTTCGTGTAAACTGCGTGCATCTCTTGGCCGCAGCCTCCTCATATGATCACACATGAAGTGCAAAGGAAGGACCCTTGACCTAATGGAAACTGAGGAGACTGTACCGGAAAAGATGGAGAGGAGAGTGACTGTTAGGGCTAGTTTTCAGTCTCTGCCACAGTGGGTTTAGGTGGGAAGTTGATCTCTGAAGCTGGTTCTACACATCACAGAGTAGTTTTCAAGGTGCCCAGGGGATGTGGGGTCCCAGTATTTTAGTCTGTTTTTCCAACAAAAGGTTACCTTTCTCTCTATGTGTGTTTTTCAAGGAATGCTGCCTTAGACTAGTACTTAGAATGTAGGGTCATTTAGATATGGGGCCCAAATAAAAGAAAAATCTCTTCCTTATGCTTTTAGGCAGAAAAACTTTTTAAAGCAACAGTGAGTTACCTGCTTGGAGGGGGCATGCAACAGGTAAGGACATTACATAGTATTGCACCCTAGCTGAGGAAGTTTTCAAAATAGCCCCCACATGTGTTTTGACCAAAAAGTTGGGATTTTCCTCCCTAAGACCAGTATAAAAATTGCCAGTCTTTCACTCATGCAAAAGCGTGATGCCTGATTCCTCCAAAAGCATCAAGACTATGGCTTTCAGGGTGTAGTCAGTCTAGAAATTAATCTGAAATACTTCATGTGGAAATTTTATTTGTTATGAACTTCCTTTTTCTTTTCCCAACAGGAAGACAATGCAATCATAGAGATCTCCCTAAAGCTGGCCACTATTTACGCTGCTCAGAGTAGGTAAGTGTAGTCGGAGTCTGGGTGTGGGAGCAGCAGTGGGTGAGGGCTGTGGGTCAGAAACTGACCCTGGGGTGTCACAGTTTTCATCCTACTAATCACCTGGGTATCTAAAATCTCGGTTGTCACACTCCTGGTGTCCCATCTCTCATCTTTGAGATCTTGAGCCTTTTCCAGTCTTGCCCCTCCTGAGTCCATTAGCGTGCCCGGTGGGGCCTGCAGCCCTCATCCCTGTGGCTGCACTGTGACAGGCCTGGTCACGTGTTCTGTTCCTGATTGAACTGGGAAGTCGTTAGAACCTTAGTTTTGCCCTTCCTAGGAGAGCTGGGTGGAGAAGGAAATGGCAACCCACTCCAGTATTCTTGCCTGGAGAATCCCAGGGACGGGGGAGCCTGTTGGGCTGCCGTCTATGGGGTCACACAGAGTCGGACACAATGGACGCGACTTAGCAGCAGCAGCAGGAGAGCTGGGAGCAATGCAAGAGTGGCTGGGGGTGGCATATTTTGCTGGTGGAAGTATCAACAAAGCGGGAAGTTAGGTACAGGTTATGTGATGAGAGAGTTGCTGTGAGAGGGTGTCACTGGCTCGTCCGGTGGGCGGTTTTAAGGCTGTAGAGGTGATGGGGTGGCTAGGTTGTACCAAGGAGGCACTGAGGCATGGGCAGAGGCCTTTGGACGAGTGGGACAGGAAAGCAGTGCTACTAAAAAGTATTGGATGAGTCTAGATTCTTACACAGAAGGAAAAGTCTGCCAGGCACATGGAAAGGCTTTGGGAAACATTTTAGATGTGTGCCAAAGGTCAGGGACATAGACAGAGGGGCCTGGTGCCCTTCACTCTCTAGGTGAAAACTCAGAGGATGTAAGAGGACTCCTGGAGGGTTAATTTGGGGTAAATTTAAGGGAAGGCTTGACTCTCCTTAGCCCTTGAGTTGCTGCAGAAATTGGGTACTGCAAGTTTTGAATGGTACCTAGCCCAGTGCTGTAGGAGGAGTGCTCACTGCAGCCAGAGACCCTGGCACTGGCACCTGCAGCCCGAGTGGTCCGCTCCTTTGTTTTTTGGGGGTCCCAGTCCATCTCCTGGCATTTGGCTGGACACTGGATGGACCAGAGCCTCAGGGCCTCTGATTCCAAGTCTATAGAGAAACTTTGAGGTTGGTTCATGCCAGGGAGCATTGCAGCCGGGTTAGTCTCTCTGGACGGGTTACAGACAGGACCAGATGTTGGTGGGTGTGGCCCCCTGGGTTAAGGAGAAGCCCGGAGATGGTAACACTGGACAGTGAGACACGCCCACGCTCTCTCAAGAGGTGAAAGCTGTGCGGTACCTACAATAATTAGCCCATAAGTTACCCTGCTCAGAAGCGTTCTCTCTTGATGACTGAGAACGTCTCGTGGGCAGCCTCCCCTGCTCCACGCCCTGCTTGGATGAGGTCCCTGCTGCTGCCGAGGTTTGGCTCGGGGAAAGCTGCTCCTCTTCTGAGAACGGAGTAGAGAGGGGTTGTCTGGCCAAGCCCAGAGGAGAGGTAAGCTTGTTTAGTGCTGCTTCCAGTGAGGAGCTGAGAGCCAGAGTGGAGGAGCAAAGACCAGGACAGATGGATGCTCTGTGGTGCTCACCGTATCTCAGATGCCAGCAGGCAGCCCTCTTTCTGTCCAGAGTCGGCCTGCTGGCCGCTTGGGCGTCCTCACTGGTGACTGAGGGTCCCCAGACTGGGGCCAAATGCCTTTTAGCACCCTGGTTGGGACTTCCATTTCTGTAAAAGAAACTTGTGTTGGAGACCTGCAGCTTGAGAGGAGTGGTGAGCTGATACACCCTCCGGAAATGGACGAGGTCAGCAGTCAGAATTCTGCCATGAGCCCAGGCCTCCTCTGGCGCTGCTCTTGGGTTGACCAGGCGTCAGATGCTCTCGCAGGAGGAGGAGCTGGCCCCTTGGCTCTGCTAGTGGGAAGGAGGGAGCGCTGGTTTTGTGGGTTACTGAAACCCCAGCAGCACTCCAAGATGACGAAAAACAAACTTCTGACAGAGGAGAAGTTGACACCCCTTAGGGACTCGAAACCGAGTTCCCATCCGTCTTAACACTAGATGATGCAAACCCGAGGCGGAAGACAGGACAACTGATTTATCCTCTTTGCTTTATAGGCAGGAACTGGCTCTTGCTGGCTATGAATTCTGCATTTCAACTCTTGAGGAGAAAATTGAACGAGAAAGGGAATTATCGGAAGACGTTCTGTCAGGTAGGAAACCTGGCTATTTTTTTGGCCTTCCTTTGCCACCGAGGGCTTGGCTGTCAGGCTGCAGTGCAGGACATAGAGGTGTGTCAGTCAGGAGAGGGGGATTACCGTTAGGTTAACTGTGGCTGTTCCTAAGGTCTCAGAGGGTTTGGAGTAAGATTTTCTTTAAATGACTCGATCACCGGTTTGCTTTGTTTTGTTTTTAACCCCATGGTGATATGTTCATAGTATGTCATTGACATTTAGAGTCTCTGGAAAACTTGGGGGGAGAAGGGACGTATTTTCTCTGGTCTCTTGGTTCAGCCGCGGTCACAATACACATTAAGTCGCTTAGCTCCGGTGTCCACGAGGGTGAGAGAGAGCAGTGCAGAGTCTGTCCGTCCCCGTCGAGAAGGTGTGACGTCGTGTGGGATGGGCAGGGGGCTCTGGCTCTCCGCCATTCCGGTGTCTTTTTTTTTTTTTAATTGAAGTAGTTGGTTTACAGTGCGGTGCCAATCTTTGCTGTACAGCAGTGATTCAGTTTCACACATACATACCTTCTGTTTTAAATATTCTTTTCCGCTACGGTTTATCATAGGATATTGGGTCTAGTTCCCTGTGCTGTACAGTAGGGCCTTCTTGTTTCTCAGTTCTAAATGTCATAGTTTGCATCTAAAACCCCACATGCCCAGTCCTCCTCCCTCCCCTTGGTAACCACAAGTCTGTTCTCTGTCCTTGAGTCTGCTTCTGTTCTGTAGATAAGTTCATCTGTGCTGTACTTCATTTTTTATAATTTTATTTTATGTATTTTTGGCTGCCCTGGGTCTTCACTGCTGCGGGCAGCCTTTTCTAGCTGGGGTGAGTGGGGCCTGCTCGCTAGTTGGGATTCGGGGGCTTCTCTCTGCGGTGGCTTCTTGTTGTGGAGTTTGGGCTCAGTGGTTGTGCATGGGCTGAGTTGCTCTGAGGCATGCAGAATCTTCCTGGACCAGGAATTGAGCCTGTGTCTCCGGCACTGGTTAGTGGATTCTTAGCCACTGGACCACCAGGGAAGCCCTGTGCCATTATTTTAAATTCTGCATATAAGTGACATCATGATATTTGTCTTCCTCCGTCTGATTGACTTCACTTAGTGTGGGGATCTCTAGTTGCGTCCGTGCTGCTGCAGATGGTGTTATTTTGTTCTTTTTTGTGGTTGAGCGGTAGTGCATTGTGTGTAGGTGCCGCGTGTGTTTTATCCAGTCATCTGTTGATGGACAGGCAGGTTGCTTCCCTGTCTTGGCTGTTGTGAATAGTGCTTCTGTGAACATACAGTGCGTGTGTCATTTTGAATTACGGTTTTGTCTGGGTTTATGCCTAGGAGTGGGCTTGGTAACTCTCGTTTCCTGAGGAGCCTCCATTCTGTGGTCCATAGGTTGCGCCAGCTTTCCTCTCGCCAGTAGTGTAGGAGGTTCCCTGTTCTCCACACCTCTTCCAGAGGTTATATACTTTCTGATGGCTATTCTGACTGCTGTCAGGTGTTATTTCATTATAGTTTTTATTTGCATTTCTCTTAATAATTAGGGATGTTGAGCATCTTTTCATGTGCATTTGGGGTTTCATTCCTTTTAATTATTTTATTTTGCTCTCGTTGTGGCAGGTGGGTGCTACTCTTTGTCTCGGGGCTTCTTGTTGCGGAGCATGGGCTCTAGAGCGCAGGCTCAGTAGTTACGGTGCACGAGTTTAGTTGCTCTGAGGCATGTGGGATCTAGTTCCCTGACCAGGGATAAAACCCATGTCGGCTGCATTGGCCGGTGGATTCTTAACCACTGGGCCCCCAGGGAAGTCCTTGCATTCAGATTTCTTACTGTGGGTTGAAATATTGGGAATCTTCAGATTGACATTCGTTCGGTGACTCTTGATTTCACACTTCCTCTTTGCTGGGCGCTTGCACGATGATGGAGGTGGAGCACAGCTCTGGTATCTCTGAAGGCAGTACATGTGGCTTCAGGGAGGTGTCTGTCCTCCGTGGTCTTAACAGTTTTCCCTGGAACAAAACTCAGTTTTCCTCCATTAGCTCTGCTGAAGCTCCCCGCATCAAGGTCAGCAGCTCCTCCCTGGCAGCTCAGCCCAGTGATCACCATCTCCTGCTGGAAACACTTTACTGGACTTCAAGGCCACCTCCCTGGTCGCTCGTGCTGGCTGGGTCACCTCTCTCGTGGGCCTCTGCGCTGTCTGGGCCACTCCCCTCTCTGCCCCTGCACACCCTGGGAGGCAGCCGTGAGGCCTGTGCTTCCAGTACTGGCTCCACATCTTCAGCGCAGCCTGTGAGGGAGCTTGTCTACCTGACATCTTGACCGGAATGCCTCATGATCATCTCACACTTCATATGTTCCACATGAGTCTCTCTGTTTTCCTGCGTTGATCTAGTTTTTCTTACTGAAGTGTAGTTGACGTGTGTTATGTGTTACAGGTGGACAGTACAGTGATTCCATTTTTAAAGGTTGTCTTCCATTTATAGTTACTGTAAAATATTTGCTACAGTCCCTGTGTTGTGCCCTATATCATTGTAGCTTATTTGACATCAAAAGAGTTTGTCCTTCTTACGCCCTCGTGTATATTGTACACCCCCACCCCACCCCCGTAAATGGATCTCTTGATTTCCACCCCTCACAATTGCTTCTCACCAGGCAGCCTGTTTTGTAACTGGCACCACCATTTACCTGGTGCTTTGGTGCCATCTGTGATTCTTCCTTACTTCCTGCTTGTAGCTCACCAGCAAGCTGTACTGAAACTGCCGTGGCAGTACATCCACGTCACAGCCGTCAGGCCCTCCTGCCCCGTTGTGGTCCAGGCCCCTGTGCTTCTTGCCTGGGCGCCTGTGGTCGTTCCCTCCCAGGGGTCCCTGCTCCCTCATTCCCTAGGGAAGGCATTCCCGCCCACCTGCCCTCTCAGGCCCGCCTCCGCCTGCAGCCCCAGCTCCTCTCTCAGAGGCTCCAAGAGCATTGCCTTCTCCAGCCTTGTCCCTGCTCTTCTCTCTGAAGTCTTTCTGCCTCCGCTTGGTCTTTGATCCTCTTTCTCTGCAGGTTTGATAAAAGTCTGTTATCAAAAGGAGAACTTAAAGGAGACAAAATTTCCAGTCTTGCATTAGTTCATCTAACAGTCCATTTACTTAGTTAACTTCAGTCTAAATTTCATTAATCGTGACTATGCATAAAACTTTGCTCAAGGTTCCTCCTCGTAATCTCTCATCATTTTTTGTATCCAACCTTTCATTTTTCATCTAAATAAAATTAACCAGCTCATTTATTTTTTACCAAGATGTAATTTCATTTCTCATGTCTTCTTTACTGAAAACATACATTGTATCTTTTACCGTATTTTGAAAAGTTACTGTATTGTTTCTCATAGCTTTAATTACATGTTTAAATTAGAATCCTCAACTCTTAAAACATTAATTTTGGTGAAACTAAGAAGTAAATAATTAGGTTCTGTCTTTACATTGGCATTTTATAAATTGGTGCGCTTAAACATCAGTGATAATTTTAAAAAACATTTATTTTCTTAATGTGTGTGTTGGTTCCTCAGTCGTGTCTGACTCTTTGCAACTCCATGGACTGTAGCCCACCAGGCTCCTCTGTCCGTGGAATACTCCAGGCAGGAATACTGGAATGGGTTGCCATTTCCTTCTCTAGGTGGTCGTCCCAACCCAGGGATGGAACCCAGCTCTCTTGCATTGTAGGCAGATTCTTTACCATCTGAAACCCTGTTTTCTTATACAGAACATTTTAGGTGATACCAAACGTTTTCATTAATATTTTCAGATACTTAAAAAATTTTTTTCTAGTAATTGATGACTTATAGTAACCTTAGTATCTTTTAGGTAAACTTTCATTATGTAGCTTAAATTGGCACAGCTTTAGAATCTTAAGTTATTAAACATCTGGAAAGACCACGTTAAGTAGACATTTCTAAAATAATATTTAAAGCTTTTGTCCCAAAGTTTTTATCTCATTTACCTTGAAGTTTCATCATGTGCAGTTATTTTCTTGCAAGAGATAGTAAGGTCTTATTTATTAAACCTAAATACAATAAAATGTTATACTTAATTTAGATGACTCTTTTGTTCTCCAGTCTCTCAGTTGTGTCCAACTCTGCAGCCCCATGGACTGCAGCACTCCAGGCTTCCCTGTCCTTCACGGTCACCCGGAGCTTGCTCAAACTCATGTCCATTGAGTCAGTGATGCCATCCAACCATCTCATCCACTGTTGCCCCCTTTTCCTCCAGTGAGTCAGCTCTTTGCATCAGGTGGCCAAAGTATTGGAGCTTCAGCATCTTCCATTGAATATTCAGGGTTGATTTCCTCTAGGATTGATAGTTTCATCTCCTTGCTGTCCATGGGACTTTCAAAAGTCTTGTCCAGCACTGCAGTTGAAAAGCATCGATTCTTTGACACTCAGCCTTCTTTATGTTCCAACTCTCAACATCCATACATGACTATTGGCAAAACCATAGCTTTGACTATGTGGATCTTTGTCAGCATAGTTGACGTCTTTGCTTTTTAATACACTGTCTAGGTTCATCATAGCTTTTCTTCCAAGGAGCAAATGTCTTTTCATTTCATGGCTGCAGTCACCATCGCAGTG
The DNA here is from genome assembly GCF_029378745.1 of Bos indicus. Taxonomy (NCBI): domain Eukaryota; kingdom Metazoa; phylum Chordata; class Mammalia; order Artiodactyla; family Bovidae; genus Bos; species Bos indicus. Next base: position 34,683,890 of record NC_091778.1, on the reverse strand, counting down.
ATTTTGGAGCCCAAGAAGATAAAGTCTGTCAGTGTTTCCCTTTTTTCCCCTATCTGTTTGCCATGAAGTGATGGGACCAGATGCCATGATCATCGTTCTTTGAATGTTGAGTTTTGAGCCAACTTTCTCACTCTCTTCTTTCACCTTCATCAAGAGGTTCTTTAGTTCTCTTCCCTTTCTGCCATTAGGGTGTCATCTACATATCTGAGGTTATTGATATTTCTCCGTGCAGTGTTGATTCCAGCTTGTACTTCATCAGCTGGCGTTTCACATGATGTACTTTGCATCAGTTCAGTTCAGTCGCTCAGTCGTGTCCGACTCTTTGCGAGCCCATGAATTGCAGCACACTAGGCCTCCCTGTCCATCACCAACTCCCGGAGTTCACCCAAACTCACGTCCATTGAGTTGGTGATGCCATCCAGCCATCTCAGCCTCTGTCGTCCTCTTCTCCTCCTGTCCCCAATCTCTCCCGGCATCAGAGTCTTTTCCAGTGAGTCAACTCTGCATGAGGTGGCCAGAGTACTGGAGTTTCAGCTTTAGCATCATTCCTTCCAAAGAACACCCAGGACTGATCTCCTTTAGAATGGACTGGTTGGATCTCCTTGCTGTCCAAGGGACTCTCAAGAGTCTTCTCCCAACACCACAGTTCAAAAGCATCAATTCTTTGGCACTCAGCTTTTTTCACAGTCCAACTCACATCCATACGTGACCACTGGAAAAACCATAGCCTTGATGAGATGGACCTTTGTAGGCAAAGTAATGTCTCTGCTTTTTAATATACTGTCTAGGTTGGTCATAACTTTCCTTCCAAGGAGTAAGTGTCTTTTAATTTCATGGCTGCAGTCACCATCTGCAGTGATTTTGGAGCCCCCAAAAATAAAGTCTGACACTGTTTCCACTGTTTCCCCACCGATTTCCCATGAAGTGATGGGACCAGATGCCATGATCTTCGTTTTCTGAATGTTGAGCTTTAAGCCAACTTTTTCACTCTCACTCTTTCACTTTCATCAAGAGGCTTTTTAGTTCCTCTTCACTTTCTGCCGTAAGGGTGGTGTCATCTGCATATCTGAGGTTACTGATATTTCTCCCGGCAGTCTTGATTCCCAGCTTCTGCTTCTTCCAGCCCAGCGTTTCTCATGATGTACTCTGCATATAAGTTAAATAAGCAGGGTGACAATATACAGCCTTGATGTACTCCTTTTCCTATTTGGAACCAGTCTGTTGTTCCATGTCCAGTTCTAACTGTTGCTTCCTGACCTGCATATAGGTTTCTCAAGAGGGAGGTCAGGTGATCTGGTATTCCCATCTCTTTAAGAATTTTCCAGCTTGTTTTGATCCACACAGTCTAAGGCTGTAGTCAGTGAAGCAGAAGTAGATGTTTTTCTGGAATTCCCTTGCTTTTTAAATGATCCATCGTACGTTGGGAGTTTTATCTCTGGTTCCTTTTCTTTTTCTAAATCAAGTTTGTACAACTGGAAGTTTTCCGTTTGTGTACTGTTGAAGCCTGGCTTGGAGAATTTTTAGTGTTACTAAAAATGCTAGCATGTGAAATGACTGCAGTTGTGCGGTAGTTTGAACACTCTTTGGCATTGCCCTTTTCTGGGATTTGAATGAAAGCTGGCCGTTCCCAGTCCTGTTGGCACTGCCGAATTTTCCAAGTTTGCTGGCATGTTGAATGTAGCACTTTAACAGCATCATCATCTTTTAGGATTTGAAATAGCTCAGCTGAAATTCGATCACCTCCAGTAGCTTTGTTGGTAGTGATGCTTCCTAAGGCCCACTTGCCTTCCAGGATGTCTAACTCTAGGTGAGTGATCACACCATTGTGGTTATCCGGGTCATTAAGACCTTTTCTGTGCAGTTTCTTCTATGTGTTCTTGCCACCTCTTCTTAATGATGATTCTTAAATGGCGTCTTTAAACTTAAACATTAATCTCAGATATTAACTTAATATTGAGTATTTCCCACTTCATGTGAACCTGAAAATCATCTTGGCCAGTTTTCTTTAACGTAGGCACTTTTTATTAAAATTAAGTAGCAGTCCTTATAAATCCTGTTCTAATAATACCTTTTAGAAGTAGAAGCATCTTCTATGTGTATACAGACATAAGCTATAGGGATCTCATGGCTTTACCAGGTATTACAATATAAACTTACTGGTTAACAAACAGTTGGAATACCTTAAAGTTGCTTGTTTACATGATTAAGGCATACTATCTGTAAGATTTTGCTGAGGGAACATTCTCAGCAGTTTAGATTTAAAACTGCCACTTTTTTTTTTTTCTTGATTTCCCAGTCGTGCCTGCTTAATTGGGCTTAGTCTCAGCTCTTTGAGGCCTGTATTCATATTCTGGTTTAGACATTTGCAAGACAAAAGGCCGTTGGTTAGTTATTTTAAAAGATGGTTTTGTCGCCTAAAGATACTAAAATCAGTGGCAGGATATTTATCAAACTGAAATGTAATTTACGAAGTTCTATGTTATAAGGCATTTAGCAAAGACCTTTCTGAGTTTATTAATTAAAGCAAAGGAAAATCACTTTAAAAAATTAACCCTTCCATGTCAGTTCCCCGTTTACTCCTTTTGTATCACTCAGGTAACTATTAGTTTTCTCAGTGCGTTTAGTTAATATTTTCTTAGTGGCAATCTATATGCCTTGTTTATCCCACAATATAATTAAATAAGAGCTTTAACACCTTATATAAAGCTCATTTAAATATACCAACTTACATACATTTTTTTGGGCTTCCTTCCTAGCTCAGTTGGTTAAGAATCTGCCTGCAGTGCAGGAGACATGGGTTCGATTCCTATATCGGGAATATCCCCTAGAGAAGGAAATGGCAACCCACTCCAGTATTCTTGCCTGGAGAATCCCATGGACAGAGGAACCTGGTGGGCTACAGTCCATGGTTTCACAACAATCGGACACGACTGAGTGACTTTCACTACTACTACATACATTTTTATTAACTCAGTGGACTTGAGTTTGAGCAAGCTCCGGGAGTTGGTGATGCCCAGGGAAGCCTGGCGTGCTGCAGTCCATGGGGTCGCAAAGAGTTGGACACGACCTAGCGACTGAACTGAAATTGTGCCAGCTTCTATACCTTTAACTTAAGTTTTCATCAGTATCCAATCAACAAGTTTTGTCTTGAGGGAGAGTTTAGAAGGCTTTTTCTTTCTGTTCCCTGTCTATTTTACCTACTTTAATGTAAAAGGCTCTGGGTAAAAGGCATATATGTCTGTTTTATTTATCCCATTTTAAATAACCATCCAAAGAACTTTTTATTCATTTGACATAACTCCTTTTTTTTTTTAATATTTTTTTACCTCATCGAAATAATAACTAGACCTCCCCCTAGTTCAGTTCAGTCGGTCAGTCGTGTCCAGCTCTTTGCGACCCCATGAATTGCAGCATGCCAGGCCTCCCTGTCCATCACCAACTCCCGGAGTTCACTCAGACTCACGTCCATCGAGTCGGTGATGCCATCCAGCCATCTCATCCTCTGTCATCCCCTTCTCCTCCCGACCCCAATCCCTCCCAGCATTAGAGTCTTTTCCAATGAGTCAACTCTTTGCATGAGGTGGCCAAAGTACTGGAGTTTCAGCTTTAGCATCATTCCTTCCAAAGAACACCCAGGACTGATCTCCTTTAGAATGGACTGGTTGGATCTCCTTGCAGTCCAAGGGCCTCTCAAGAGTCTTCTCCAGCACCACAGTTCAAAAGCATCAATTCTTCGGTGCTCAGCTTTCTTCACAGTCCAACTCTCACATCCATACATGACCACTGGAAAAACCATAGCCTTGACTAGACAGACCTTTGTTGGCAAAGTAATGTCTCTGCTTTTTAATATGCTATCTAGGTTGGTCATAAGACCTCCCCCCACCCCCCTGTTTTTTGTTGATATTCTTAATTGCTTTTATTAGCATTTGTAGGGCTTCCCTGGTAGCTCAGCTGGTAAGAATCCATCTGCAATGCAGGAATGAAAGTGAAAGTTGCTTAGTTGTGTCCAGCTCTTTAGGACCCCATGTCTCCCACATTGCAACTTGATTTTTTACCAACCGAGCTTTCAGGGAAGCCTGCAATGCAGGAGACCCCGGTTCAGTTCCTAGGTCAGGAAGATCCCCTGGAGAAGGAATAGGCTACCCACTCCAGTAATCTTGCCTAGAGAATCCCCATGGACAGAGGAGCCTGGCACGCCATAGTCCATGGGTCACAAAGTTTCCCACATGACTGAGCGACTGACACACTCTCTGGTCTGTCTATAAGGGAAGCATGGTTGGCCTGCTGAGTTGGTCGCCAGATTGTGATTTGTGTGTGTGAAGCCAGCTTTTAATTTTTAACTGCGTACCTATTAAAGAGCTCCCTCAGTGGCTCAGCTGGTGAAGAAACTGCCTGCGATGTGAGAGACCTGGATTTGATCCCTGGGTTGGGAAGATCCTCTGGAGAAGGGACAGGCTATCCACTCCAGTATTCTGGCCTGGAGAATTCCGTGGACTGTATAGTCTATGGGGTCATAAAGAGTCGGACACGACTGAGTGACTTTCACTTTTTGATATTTAGGATGGGATTTAATTTGTCTAGTTAACTAGGTACTTGCAAGTCTGAGCTCCGTTCCTTATGTCTTTCTACAATTGAGCCACCTCAGTGTCTTTCAGCCAGACCCTGGGTATTTCTTGGTAAAAACTGAGCCTGCCCCCACCTGTGCCTTTCTCCTGGGTGGGAATTCTCTCAGGATCTTCCAACCAAGCTCCACCCAGTTTCTAGACCCTGGGTGGGTATTTCCAGGTGTCTTCTCATCCCCACAGAATTTAGCATGCAAAATTAAGCATGGAAAAATGCAAACCTCTGGGCTTACTGAATTCATTCCTTTCATATGCACCTCAGCTGCCTGGGGCCAGTCCTGTTTCCTTGCATCACCCCCTCCCCCCATAGTCACCATGGGGAGGCGGCAGCACCTGAGGTTTTGGGAGCCCTCATTCACATTCGCAGGCTAGAAATCGCTGATGGCTGTGACATTTCTTGTTTATTGATATGAAAGGAGGTATTTTCATTTCACAGAATAAAATTTCAAACAGCATTAAGAAGAAAATAAAGATCACTTATAATCATGCCAAGAATTCTTATTTATTTTTCGGTGTCTGTCTTTTAGGTTTGTTTTGCCCACTGCCGTTCACATTTTAGCAAGGAAGTGAGGGATCACACTGTACTTTGTAACCTGATTTAAAAAAAAAAAATGTAGTGTATGGGGAAAGCACCTTTTTTCTAGTTGAAAGGAGTCTTGTCAGAGCAAATTAATTTCTCTTGTAAATGTGATTTATCTTTTTCTCAGGAAATACATTCCCTCAGTTTTAAACAAAGCAAATCCATTATCACATTCGTGTGCTTTCAATTGACATGACTAACTTCATCCCAGGAATATATTACTTCAGATCAAAACTTGTTTTCTAATTACAGAGGAAATGCCCTAACAAATTAAGTGAAAACAATATAGTTAGGAGCAGTCTTAATTTTTTACAATACAGAGATTAAATGTAAGTATAGAACACAGGCTGAAATGATACCAAAATCTCTCTGGCTGATAGGCTTCATGGGGGATTTATATTTTATTTGTGCTTTTCTGGATATTTTTCTTTTAAAAATTACTTTCTGATATTACCTGAATAATATAAAAAATCAAAGAATATTACAACTTAATTTAAAAATAGCAATTTCAAAATAAACATCATTTTCTTTGCCCCGCTTGTTCCTAGTCATTTTGAACTCTTAACCAATTTCTTCCGGTATTTTATTTCTAAATAACATAAAATTATTATTTCTTAATTTAGTTTTAGAATCTAGTGGCTTGGAAGTGAGGATTTATCACAGATTTGAAGCTTGCACACTATGAATACAATATAAGCGCGTTAACTGCTGAGCCAAGTAACAGGGCTGTAAATTGTAGTTTCTTCTGTGTACAGCCTTTGTTTTCCTCCAAAGCCAGTAGGTGACTGGATTTGCTAGGTGTTTTTGTTCTTGATTTTTAATTGGAAAATAATTACAATATTGTGCTGGTCTCTGCCGCCCATCAACGTGAATCAGCCACAGGTGTACACATGTGCCCCGCCCCCCAGCCTCCCTCTCACCTCTGTCACCTGTCTTTTATGAATATGGCAAACTCTTCTAACTGGGCTGCTTGCTTTACTCCAGATCCCCTTCCTCTCAGTCTCTCCTGGGGCTGTCGTGTGAGTGAGGGAGTGGAGTATAACCCTGTGGGTCCAGTCCAGGCGGGGTGGCCCAGCCTTCCGCTACTGAACGTAAGGCAGTGTTCAGAGCTGACTCCTCCGGGTGGTTTTGCAGTGACATTGCAGGTCAGTCAGCACATATCAAGGTTGTTGATGAATACTGCACGATTGCTTTAGAAAGGACTGTATTAATTTACATTTTCTGATTCTGTTAATGTATTGCTTTGTGACTTTGGTCAAATCTCTATTTTTAATCCGCAGAATGGGATTAAGAGTAATATTTTCTCTTGGGACTGTTAAAAGAATTACACGTAAAGCACTTAGGACAGTATGTACTAATGCATACTAGGTACTCAGAAAGTATTAAGCATTATCCTTTTAAAAATAATTTCATTTATTTTCGACCCTGCTGGTTCCTTGTTGCTGCACAGGCTTTTCTCTAGTTTCGGCGAGTGGGTGCTAGCTGCTGTTCGTTGCAGTACACAGGCTTCTCATTGCAGTGGCTTCTCTTGTTGGGGAGCTCGGCTCTAGGCGCGCGGGCCCAATAGCTGCAGCTCCTGGGCACCGGAGCACGGGCTTAGTAGTTGCGGCGAATGAGCTTAGTTGCTTTACAGCATGCGGGAGCCCCCGGACCAGGGATCGAACCCATGTCACCCACATTGGCAGACGGACTCTCAACCACTGAACCACGGGGGAAGGGCTCCCATTTGGCTTTTCCCTTAATTTTCACATGAATTTTAGATCATTTTGTCAGGTTCCCAAAGTGCTTTGAGACTGAATTTTAAGATACTAGTTTGGGGAGATTGCCATCTGAATAAGTTAGCATTTGACTACTAACAGAAAAAAAAATTCAACTAAATTGAGTTAAATTATGAGGACACGATTATGTGTCTGGCAGTTCAGCCAAGGGCGCTCTTCCCACCGGCCCTCGCTGACATTCTCAGTGCACTGGCTTTCTCTTTGCGCTTTCCTGTGGGTGAAAAGTGACTGTCAGGTCCCAGGAACCTCGCCCAGAAACAGCAGTGTCCAGAGGACAAGGGAGACTCCTCGGATGTTTCTCTTAGAGGCCAGGTTGTCTCCGCTGGAATCTTTCCCCACCCCGGGGATTTACCGTTACTCCTTTTGGCTGGGGTGGGTCATGTGGCATTTCTAACCCAGTACTTGGCAAACCAAAGGGGATTACCATGACTGGTTAAAACTGGTCAGGATCCATTCCTGACAGGGTTCAGAATCCCTCTTCTTGAATCACATGAGAGAGTGGCTCCTGACATGAATGAATGGCATCCCTGCTGGCAGACGTCACTCTAGGCACGTCCTCCCACTCAGGGCTGCGGGCTGATTTCTTCACAGATTTGATGCTGTTCTGTCACATCTGATTCTCAGTGGACACCTTACTAAACTGTTTGGTTTCAGTTGATATTCACACTATTTCCAGATGCAGAATGAACTATTTGGGAAGTCATAGTTCTACTCCTGTGTCCCTTACCCCGCCCCCCCCTTGTTAAATTTAGTTCATTGGCCATAGTCTCAGAATGTTAAGTAACAGCCGTGCTGGACAACTTTGTCTTAAATCTAATTTGGTGTCAAACTGCATGAGTAGATGTACTGTATCAAGCTTGCTAGTACTGCTGGATAATATTTAATGCTCATATTTTATTTAGACATTTGCATTTATTTTCTCATGTGAAATCCGTAGTTGATTTCCCGAGCGTGTCATCACAGGATTGTATTAATGTAATAAAATGAGTTGGCATGTTCTCTGTGTTTCCTGGAGTAGGTGTGAGGCATTACTCGGAGTGACCTAGTCCTTGGAAATCGTAGGATCTGTGAAACCGTGTGGGTCAAACCCCCTTAGTTATTTTCTGGCACCCTTTTTTCTTCCTTCCTTGGTTCCTTATGCATTTAAGGTGGTTCTGTTTTCTTGAGTTGCTTTCAGTACCTGGGACAGTAAGTGAACGCATGGATGAAAGAATTTTATATTTATAAAGCATAGCTTAACAATATTCTGTTATGTATTCAAGATCATATTCCTTCCCCAGATTTTCATATTTTAAGTAAAACATTTTTGGAAAGTTGGAGTATTTCTGGTGGCATATTTGGTTTCATGAATTCTTTGAATTGAGCCAGGTTGGAATTCTGGCTTCTCCACTTAGAACAGCAGTGGGACCTCATCCATGGAAATGACTGGAGAGCCTTCCTTGTGGAGTTGTGGGGGTGAGATGCTCTAGCATTGTGGCCGGGCTTATCAGGGACTATCAGAGAGTTTGTTAACCTGTCAATTAAGTTTAGCTCTTCTTGTTAGGTTTACCCCTCTGAGTTACGAAAGACTTTCCTGACTATACTTGTTTCTTTTTGGTTTTTGTCAGTTTTCTTGACCTTGTCAAAGAGCCAACTTTTGGTTTCATTTTCTAATTTTGTTCATTTGTTTTCTACCTCATTTGTTTCCATTCTAATCTTTTATATCTCTTCTGCTTGCCATGGGTTTATTTTGCTCTTTTTCTAGTTTCTTAGGTAGAGGATCAGGTTGTTGATTTAAGATTTTTTTTTAATTGCAGGATAATTGCTCTGTAATGTGGTTTCTCCTGTACATCAATCCTAATCACTCTCACACACACACACACACACACACACACACACACACACACTTGAGTCTGCTTCCCAAGACCTTTCTTTCTTTTTTAATGTAGCCATTTACAACTAAAAATGTTCCTCTATTATGTTAGCTACATCCCATGAATTTTGGTGTGTTGTGTTTTTATTTTCATGTATCTCAAAATATTTTCTAACTTTTCTTGTGATTTCTTTTGAGATCTCTTGGATATTTTGGAGAGTGTTGATTAATCTACATGTATTTGTGAATTTCCAGAATTTCCTTCTGTTGATTTTTAGGTTTGTTCCATTATGATCAGAAAACATGCTTTGTATGATTTCAGTCCTTTTACATTTTATCAAGATTTGTTTCATGGCCTGGTACATGGTTTATCCAGGCTTCCCTGGTGGCTCAGTGGTAAAGAATCCTGCTAATGCCGGAGACACGGAAGACAAGAGTTTGTAGATTCCTGGGTTGGGAAGATCCCTTGGAGAAGGGAACGGCAATCCACTCCAGTATTCTTGCCTGGAGAATCCCATGGACAGAAGAGTCCATGGGGTTGCAAAGAGTCGGACATGACTGAGCAGCTAAACAACAGCAACATGGTTTATCTGGGGGTGTTGCGTATGCATCTGAGAGGAGGCGTACTCTGTAGATGTGTGTCGGCTTTAGTTGGTTTAGAGAGTTGTTCAGGCTTCTGTACCCTTGCTGACATTGTGTAGTTGTAGACAATATTTATGTTTTTGTGATTTTTTTCTTTATATATGCTGTTTAGAGTCCCAGATTTTATATATACACACACACACACACACACAGCTTCATTATGAATTATCCTTTCATCAGAAAAGTGACTCTTTTTTGTCCTACTTAAGGTATTTGTCACAAATTTTAGTTTCACATTGTTGACTGTATCTTACTCTTAAAATTTGAGTTATTTTGTTTTCAGTATGTTTTGGGGTTTTTTTGGCTGTGCTGTGTCTTCCTTGCTGCAAGGGCATCTCTCTGGTTGGGAGGCTCTCTTTGGGTACGTGGACTTCTCACTGTGGTGGCTTCTCTTGTGGAGCACTGGCTCCAGGTGCGAGGGGTCAGTAGTTGCAACTCGTGGGCTTTAGAGCGAGTGCTCAGTGGTTGTGACCCATGGACTTAGTTGCCTGTGGCACGTGGGATCTTTCTGGACCAGGGATCGAACCTGTGTTCTCTGAATCTGCAGCCCAATTCTTAACCACCAGGGCTTCCCTCAGTATGTCTTTTGTAGAAGGCTGTGTTTGGATCTTTTATTTTTTTTAAGCTGAGTATTGTTGCCTTGTGATAATAAAACGTACTTAAATCTAGAATTGAAAGTGGTATTTGGTCTAAATTTTTGCACTAAAAGCTTTCCATTTTTGTTATTTCTTGTGTTTTCAAGTCCCTCTTAAAGGGTTGTTTTCCTCACTAAATGTCCTTTTATATTTTGGAAGGAAGGCACATAATACGGTTCTCAGTTCTGTTAAGAGCAACCTAAAATTTCTTCAAGATGTATTTGACTCAGAAAAAAATTTTTTATTTTCAGTTTCCTGTGTAAGATGAGATGACTACAGGGTAATAAATCTGCTACTTTTCCCTAGTTCTCTGCGATCTGGAATTTTGCATCTGGTGGGATTTTTCTGCAGAGAATGCGGAAGCCAACTTGTTCACCTTCTTTTGTAAATAACCTGTTTTCTCCTGCCTGGTTACTTTGTAGGCATTGGAAGCTCTTTAGCATAATAAGGTTAGGGGTTGGTCTCTCTGAATTCTGCCTGGTCTTTGGTGAACCTTTCTGGGTTTTTTTGGGACGTGCTGGGTCTCATTGCTGCGTGTGGGCTCTAGCTCGTTGCTGTGGGCAGGGGCTACTCAGTAGTTGTGGTGCTCAGGCTTCTCTTGTACATGGGCTCCAAGTTGGCCTGAGGCATGTGGGATCTTAGTTCCCAGACCAGGGATGGAACTCGGGTCCCCTGCATCAGCAGGTGGATTCCTATCCTCTGGACCACCAGGATAGTCCTGGCCTCCCTCTTTTCTTGTTCTGTAGTATATAAATATATTGTCTCCTCTTTTCCACTGTGTATTCTGTATTACTGACTTATCCAGAAAAGTCAGTACTATATCTTTCTTCTTAAAGATTTTACACAAAAATAGTGGAAACTTTAATAGATACCTGTATGCTTTCAAACCCTTAGCTTTGGCAAGTCTTAGGTATTATTCGTTCGGGTTTTTCATCCCATCTTACAGAAAAGCCTGAACAAACCTTTCGGCCAACCCAGTATTTTACCTGGTCTGGGGAAGTTTAAACCCCTTGGTACTTCTGCTTGATGTAACTGTAATCCTGGATTTGGTTTTGGTGTTTATGAGTCTTCTGCCTGTTTATACTTGTATACATCAGTAAACTATGGGACTAAAATGTTTTTAAACTTTATATGAACAGTGTCTTACTGTACCATTGTTTCTGCAGTTTATTTCTTCACTCATCATATTGCTGAGCTTTTATCCACGTTGATACTTAAAATATTTTTCGCACAAAGGCCCTATTTGCTTGTCAGGCTGCATGTCTGTTCAGAAGAGGTGACTTCCCGTGATTGTTCCTGGGTCGGGGCGGCGGGGGGTTCGCCTTTTTTCCATCCTCCAGAGGAGAGATGCAGGCTAGTGGAGGCCCTGATCCTCCGCTGTGGACATGTGCTCACTTCGCCCGTCGGTGGACATGGAGGTCCTGCCTCTCTTGCTGTGGGAGTAATGCTGGGACCTGCGTCTCTGTGGACACGCCAGGCTGTTCCCCAGGGGCGTACTGAGGAGTGGGACTGCTGGCCTGCCACACTAGACATTACCGAACACTTAGCAGTGTGCTTTTTACCACTTTATGTTTTCGTCGGCGATGTGTTGGCGTTCTTATTGTGCTATATTTCATTTTAAAATTTTTCCCTTATTTTTTGAAGGGTGTTTTTCTTTTCTTCCTCAATGATTTGTAAATAATTCTTAATATATTTAAGCATCTTTTTTTTTTTTCCCGAGCATCTATTTTGTTGGTTACATTCTCTCTTTGTGGTCTTGTCTTTTCACTTTAGGGCATTTGACAGATTGGAGAATCTTTTGGTATTTTCCTTTATGGTTTGTGCTTTCTGAGTCTTGTTTAATGAAAGCCTCCACTTTCTAAGGTCAGAAAAATAGTCTCTTGTAAAGACTTGGCTTCTACCCAGCACCTTAGGGTGATAGTTTGGTTGTTATAGCTGGGGTCGGAGGGGAGGTGGACATCTAATGGGTATCTGACTAAATTTAAGTTAAACACTGTAATTCACAGAAATTATCTGTCAAAATATCAATAGCCAAAAGTGACACTGTTTGGAAACCATGATCTCCACACATCGCTTTGACAGTGGTTAGGTGTCCAGATACCTGCAAAATGACTGAAAAATTAGAGAATGCCGGTGTGTCATGATGGGGTCGTGTGTACGGACCTCAGAGGTAAATTTTGCCATTTTTCTTTTTATCTTTTCCTAATGGAGCTTCATAATAATTCTTTGATACTCCATCAACCAGGAATCAACAATAATCCAGAGGAAACCAGTTAACATGCTACACAAGAAATAAGTACTTGGTTCTTTTCCACTGAGTCTTTCATTACCTGGAATTTGTTTTTACTGTGGTGTAAGACAATGCTGTTATGTTTTCCTCCCCCAGACTGGGTTTTAACTTAGGGCTGCTTTATTAGTGAGTCCCTTTCTCGCTGGTGTGTAATGACACCTCTATGTTGAGCTTCCAGAGATTCACGTCCTGCTCCTGTGACTTCTGTAGGTAAAATTAATGTTTGGTGTCATCATACCTCCCGTGTATAGTTCATACCTTCTTTTTTCTCTTTCGTTCATTCAACCAGTCAGGAAACACTGGGATGCACATTAGATATAGCTGTAAGTAACACCTGGTCAGTTTCTAGTGGAGGAAGAAGAGCAAACATCCACTGAAGTCGTTGCATATCTGAAGATGGCTGAAGAATGGGGATGTAAGCTGAGGGATGAGGGCCAGAGGGGCCGGCGCAGGGCTCGTAGGTGGAGCCCCTGACCTCTGAGGAAGAGTTCCAGCCGGGGTCACTCAGTTATCTTCAGGGGAGGCCTCCTTTTACCATCCTCTTGATTCCCACCTGAGCTGTCTCCATGTTTACGTACTCGGGTTACAGACTCTTCAGCGGCTTTGAGAAATGAGTCTCTGGCCTGGCTTTGTTCTTCCAGACTCTCAGGTCCGAGCGTGGGGAAGGGATGAGTTGGATTTAGACATCAAATCAAGCATGGTGGGGTGGGGGGTGTCTGTGATGGGTTTCCATGTGGTCCCTGTCCCCCTGTAGCCTCTGGGGTCATCCTAGCTTTATAGGGAGTTCAGATCTACTTCTGTGTCCTGTGTGAGATGAAGAACCCAATTCTGGATTCAGAGACACCCAGGCCACCACACAACCAGCCAGAACTGGGCCCTGTTTCGTATTCTCCCCTTTGGGTTTTAGCTCCTTTGTAATTGCTGGCCCTCAGGATTTCCTTCTCTCAGGAGGTCAGCTGTGCAAGTAAAAAGGTATGTGTTATGATTTATCTAATATTTGAAGCAGAAGGGTTTTCAGATTATCTGTCATGTTACTGGAACCAAAACTCCTTCCACTGCCACCATTAGTGGTCTCGGAAAGCACCAGGGTCATTAGTCAGGTGATGAGATGCAGCCTGGCATGTCAAGGACGTTCCTGGAGCATGAGCAGCAAATGCCTTTAGCTTCAAAGACCCTGTAGCCTCTCCCAGATTATTATTGCTGGGTACCTGTGCTTGAGTTCTCCCAAATCACTGATGGAGACTCTGCATTTATGCAAGCCTGATTTGGTGCAGATAGAGTACACCGAGTCATTCTCAGCATTCCTGGAATAAAAGCTGCTTGGTGCATTTATCCTTAGTGCATTTGAAAATTCAGGTTGCTTGTATTTTGACTAAAGATTTCTGTGGTGAATCTTTTTCATAGACTGATTTTAGGTTGCCTCATCTTTTTCTCCTAGGAATGATTTGTGATAAAGAATTACTTATAATTAAAGTCTGAAGAGATAAATACACTTCCCTCCCCTCAGATCTGAATAGCCTTTGGGGGTGGCGGCTTCTCCGCTGTCAGTAGGTTTCTTTGGTGTGTGACTTCTAGTGGTGTTTGTTTATATTGGTATTTCAAAGCAGCATGTTTTAATTGTTATTAGAAAAAGGAACTCTGGTACTTTACTGAGGTATGAACTTAGCAGTGTGCTGATGGTCTCACTATGGAGTCTTTATTTCTCCCTTTGTCCTATATTTAGAGATATATGTTAAAAATTTTATGTTACTATGATTAGAATGTACTGTGAATTTAAAATGTATTTTCTTAATAATGAAATATTAACAGCTAAAATTTACCTCATCAGTTAATTCCTTCTAAAAAGCTTTATCTTTTCTGCCATTCTAGTTTAATTACCATTACTGGTATCAGGGGTAATAATTTTCCACTAGAATTACTTGTCACCTCATTCTTATATTTTTGAGTTACAGTATTGAACATATATTCTAATTTTAAAGTATACAGAGTATACTTTTTTTAATGTAGAAATATTTAGAGAGAATTAGCACATGTTTCAGTAATGAGTCAGCAGTCATTCTTGAAACAGTTTTCAGAACTGGAATAACGTAGACGTTATTTTGTGATGGTTTCGATATGTGGTAAACATCTTTGTCTTGTTCTCCAGGAGTGCAGGTCTTAGTGTCTGCAGGTGTTGTGACTCTTCAGCCTCCTGGGACCTGTGTCAGTACCTGGGGGCACAGAGCTGCTCTGCCTGGGCCTTTCTCCACGCTGTTATCCCCCAATAGTGTGGATCTTAAACTGCTAATTTTACAAGCTTTTTGCTCAGCATTTAAAGAGTGTTCCTAGTGAGATCTATTTTTATTGCTTCAGCATTTCCTTTTAATACAGAAAAATGGTATCTTAAGTGATATTTATTTGGTGCCATCTTATGTTTTGCTTTTTTATATTAGTTATATTTATCCATGAATTTTTATGTGCTTTTTGTTTAAAAATAATTTAAAATTTGTAAGGTGATCTATTTAAAACTTGGTTTGGTTTTTATCATTTGCCTTTTATATAATTAGAAGAACTTTGGGTTTTTACTAGAAGCAAAGTTTTATTTTCACTTTTACCTTCTGAGATTATTTTTATAGATTATTTGTATTGTTTTATTTAAACTATCCCCTCAGTAACTGATCATAGGGTTATTTGGCAACATCGTCATCTTTAAAGTCTATGCACCATTTAAACTTGGAAGATAGGGAAGGAGTTGTATTCAGTGTGGTGATCCCTTTGTTGTAAACAGACCCGTCTGCACCCCTTCACATGGGCATCCAGTAATCGTGCTCTGTGAGGTTATCCGAGGGAACCTCTGAGTCCTTCATGTGAACATTCCCCTCCGCCAAAGCTGTCTGCACAGTGTCCTTTCCGCTGGCTCACCACCACTTGCGTGCTGTTTGTGTCATGGCTCCAAGGCCTTTACTTGGCCGACTGCTGTTAGCTGCTGGTACCCAGCCCTGCTGTCTGGCTCTTTTTTTCCAGATATGGTACGTTGGAAGCTGCCATACATTGCAGCCTTTATTACTGTTCTTCAAAAAACAGATTAGCTGTTCTTTAAATTGGGTTATGATGCTCCATCCCAGGATTCTGAGTGTTCTCTGGTTCCTTTGTGTGCTGTTTTCATACCAGAAAATTTTATTGGCCCTAGGCTTTTTGTTGTTGTTCTAGGAGTTTATCTTCACCTGGTTCATGCTAGATAATACTAGTTTCAAACTAAAAATAATACTCAATCTTAAAAGGTATGGAAAAGTTCATTACTTATGTTACAATAATTGTGACTTACAAGAAATATCTATTTGGTCATTCAGATGATGAAAATGTCTCATACATTATTGGTCTTTGTTCATCATAGTTCCTGCCTCAGAACTCCCCATATCCTTTACATTTTCCCGAGTGTGGAGTATGATTTAGCTTATTGTTAAAGCACAGGGGCTGGTTGCCAGTGGAGCCAACCATGTGGTTGGAGGGTTGGAGCCTTCAGTCTTACCCCTGACTGGGATGGAAGGTGACTCAGCTGCCAGCGCTTTAATAAAGGCGCCACCATCAACACCCCAGGGGATGGGGCCTGGGGCTCTTGTGGAGGGCACAGGGACAGTGGCACCTGGAGAGGGCAGGAAGCCCCTCCCCCACACCTCACCTGTTCCTGAGTTGTATCCTTATAAAAACAGGTGATCTGTGAGCCACCCTAGCAAACTGATTGAACCTGAGGGGAGGAGTCCTGGGAACCTCTCATCTCCAGGTGACACCCTGGACCGGTGTCTGGAGTGGGGTGGGGGCTTACCTGGGGACTCTGGGTAGGTGGTGTCAGGGGAGTTGAATTCTTGGATACACCTACTTGTTGGTTTGGCAAATCCCCCTTCCCCACACAAACTTGGGTCCAAGAGCCAGTGTAGATGTTAATCACCTTGTGTAAAAGGATAGGTCAGGAGGACTGGTTTAGTGACTGTGTTCAGAGCACTTGCCCCGCCTTCTGGTTGTTGCTCGTTGCACCCAGCACTGCTCGCGTTTCCTTCTCAGCCGACGACAAGGCCAACACACAGCTCCTTCTGGGCATGTGTCTGGACACCTACGCGCGCTACCTGCTCTTCTCCCAGCAGCCATCTCAGGCACAGAGGATGTATGAAAAAGCTCTGCGGATTTCTGAGGAAATACTTGGAGAAAGACACCCACAGGTAAGGGGGGGCGTCTAAAAACAGCAGGCGTCTAAGACGAAGATTTCAGAATCCAGAATAGGAAATGTGGACAGACCCTCAGCAGAAGGCCCTGTTGCATCCACTCCCCCCACCCTCCGTTTTAGGAAGGGTTTAAGGCTGCCAGGGAGGTACTGGATCTGCCCAGAGGTCTCCGTGCGCACTGGTTTGCCATAGGACGGGTCACATCCTGTCACTACTTTTTGCTATGTTTATTTGCTGCTGCTTTTTTGACAAATTAATAAGTAATATTCATCCTGCTACCTAGTTTCCAGGTTTGTATCATTTTCCAGAGGGTCAGATTGCCGCTGTGCAGTGTGAATGATAAATGCACCTGACTTACAGAGGCAGACACCTGCCCCCAAGGGGCGCCGCTAGAAAAGACAGCCCTTCAGGGCATCCACAGAACACCAGACACTAGGGCTATGGAAAGTGAAGAGTTGCTCAGTCACGTCTGACTCTTTGCAAACCCCATAGACAAGTCTATGGAATTCTTCAGGCCAGAATACTAGAGTGGGATGCCATTCCCTTCTCCAGGGGATCTTCCCACCCAGGGATTGAACCCCAGGTCTCCTGCACTGCAGGTGGATTCTTTACCAGCTGAGCCATCAGGGAAGCCCAAGAATACTGGCATGGGTAGCTGTTGTCTTCTCCAGCGAATCTTCATTTGCAAGCAGCAGCTGTTTTCTCCTGTGTAGACCATTGTGCTGCTGAATGACCTGGCCACTACCCTGGACACACAGGGCCGCACTGACGAGGCCTGTGTTCACGCACAGAGGGCATCAGACCTGGCGAGGCAGGTGGAACACCCTGAACTGCATGTGCTGCTCAGCAATCTGGCTGCAGTCCTGACGCACAGAGGTGCGGGGTGCCCATCAGTGGGTCAGGAACTTGGGTGGTGGGCTGGGGGTGGGCAGTGAGCCCATGGTCCCTTGTTTCTGGAGTGCTCTGCAGGCTCCTCGTTGGCATGTGGACAGCTCGATGTGTCCTCACGAAGCTCTGCCCTCTGCTCAGAAACCTGCAGGGACAGGTCCCTTACCCGAACCTCTATCAGGGAAGGGCTCCCTGAGGTCCCGGTGTCCCATGGTCATAGCTTGTCTCACACCAGGTCTCACACCGTGAACTAGAGCTGTCCTATCGCACGTGCTTTCTCTTCAGAACATTTCAGAATCACGATGAAACATGCATTTTCTCCCTTCTCTCGGGCTGTTCCAGAACTGTACGCACAAGCAGAAGAGACCTATAGGGAAGCACTGAGGCAAGCGGAGCTGAAGAGAGATGAGGCTTCTGTGCAGCACATCAGGGAAGAGCTGGCCGAGCTGGCAAGAAAAAGCAGACCTTTGTCATGACTACTGATACCTCTGTTCCAGTCCTGGCGGCTCCCAATCAGTGGCTTAAATTCTCTCTCTGTGACATGCACGTCCCCTCAACTAAGCCTCGGTGGAGGACAAGCTGTGCTGTTTGTTTTGGACACCCCCCACCCCCCCTCCCCTGACTGTTTCTAAGGACCATTGTCAGGCGGTGCTCTGTTTTAATGGATGGTTGGGGAGGTGCTGAACCGTGCCAGGATAAGAGGGGCCAGTGTTCGTCTGGCGTGGGGGCATCTCTACTATAAGGTTTTGGTTCATTGATTTGCTGCTATGTCTTATTTTATCAAGACCTGGCAGAACAGAGCTACCAATCTCATGATGGTGAGTTGCTTTCTCTTATTCTCTATCTCATGATGACCACTGTGGGATTTAATGCATAAAAGAGTAGTATCTTGGTTGCTACAAAGCATTAGACATGAAGCTTTAAAGTGGGAATCGGGCACTTGGAAGTAGTAGCGTGCCCTTTAGATTATACATAAAAGTGGACTGCGTGTTGTTGTACGTATCTGGTTGTAGACCACTGTGAAAAAAAGAAAAGGAATGACAATTCCTACGGTCCCTCCCCTCTGAGCATGCACCCCTCTGGACCAAGTCACAGGGCAGAGCTGTCTGAGGGCTGCCAAGTCCCCTGACTCAGAGGGGAACCCTGGGGGTATTGTACTGACAGTAATGGGGCCATAGAGGAAGCACTGCCTGGACCCCAGCCCTAGCTCTCAGTCTGAATTTTGCTTCTCAGTCTCCCCGTGGGGGTCTTTGGACTCTTTCAGCCCTGGGAGAAGGTCAGTGTGGCCTAACCTGGATGGTGTGTCGAGAGCGTTGTCCCTGCCTTGGGGCAGTCCTGCAGTCCCTCTGGTGTGGGGGTGGGGAGGATGAACTAGTGCCTTTGGCTCCTGTGTACACGAGGAGGATCCATTCCTAATAAACCAGGAGATGCCACGACAGTATTGTACGTATTCAATACTGAAGTCTTTTGAGTTTCTCAAAAAGTCATTGACTCTTTAGAATTAAAAATACAGGAATTAGGCTCAAATCAGAATCTTCTATTAGAATAATCTTCTATTTTGCTGATATAAGCATCTTCTCATTGTCTCACCAGGTTAATTCCTTTAATCAAGTTTCAGTGCAGCCTGGTTGTAACTACTCACCTTGAGCATCTAGTGTGCGTTTACCTTTTCACAGCTGCATGAGTTGGTGAAAGGGAGGTATTCTTTGCTTCGCATGTTTTACTGAGGAAGTTCTCCCCCTCAGTGACACGGTCGAGTTTGCAGAGAGCCTGTCTGTACGGTTCCCTGCACTGAGGCCCCAGAGCAAGGAGGACTAACCACCGACTGGGCTGAAGTCAGAGGCCAGCTGCCCAGGCAGTGGTGCCCTGACCACCCCACCCGAAGCTTATTTTGAGCTCACTTACATGTGAGTGCAGCCACAGGCCTCAAGAGGTGTTAGCTAGCATTCCTGTCCTTCTTGCTTTTTTAAAACATGGGCAAAATTCTGAACCTGCGTCCACACCTATTAAACAGGGACTAGATGCCAAGGGATGGGAGGGTCTCAGTCACTACAAAGGAGGCTTGAGGACTAATGTTGAAAAACTGAGGTCTAGTTTGGAGTCTGTAAAGTCCTAGGGTTTATCATCTTGAGAGATCTCTTTCCTTTCTAAACACCTCCCCAAACCATTAGCATCCATGCGCTGCAGAAGGATGTGTCAGTGCTATGCTTGAGTGTATGAAAAGAATTTAATTCAACAGGCAGTTACTAATGAAGATTAAGACTGGTCCTCCAGTACCAGTCTTTTAAATTATTTGCTCCTTGAGATTCAGTGAAATGAAAACATTTGATGACAAACACTTGCCCACAAGGAATCGAAGTGAAAGTATAAGCACGAGGCAGCATGCAGCGGAAGGGCCGTCTGCTTCTCCTAAGCCCAGGAGAGCCGAGACACACAGCCGAGAGGCTCCATACCGGGTGTCACCTTCCAGCTCGGCCAGTGACACATCAGCTAACCTGAGACACCAAAGCCTTCAGTCACATCATCTACTACAGCTGTGGACAGGTGGACAGGGCAGTCAGATTTATTTCCAAACCAAAAGCTTTGCTGCATCAAATGCAGGCAAATACCCAAGGTGGGTTAATCACCAGTGTGCGTAACAGGGAGGTACGTACACCTCAAATAAGCCTTTAAAATGTTAGAAACTGAACTAGAACAATATCCATGCAGTACTGTTTTCGGTGCTTCTAATTAAAAAAAAAAGCCTGCCCTGGAAATTTACAATATGGCAGAATTGTTTCTCCCTTAGACCCTAATACGTTAATGTACAGATTTTATGGCAGCGTCTGTTAAAAATCTAAACATCTCCACAAGATTTTAAACATCACCGGGAATCTGAGCTTAGAAGGAGACAAAATTGGATAAAAGTACAGTGCCCCTGACAGCCAACACCATGAAACTGGGCTGTATGACGTTGTTTGGAAGGCAAGGGTTAAAAAGGTAGACAAGAGATTTCTTAAAAATCACCCCCAAGTTGATGTGCTGATTGAACATAAGTACACCAGATACTACAGCGCGGGGAACACTGCAAAAAAGGTCCTCTATTTACAGAGTGATTAGAGACATCATGGTTTCTTTACAAACAGATGTAAGAACAGGAATTACCCACTTTTTAAAAACTCTACATGTCGACCCTCCACTATTACTATAATCCACAGACCTGCCTGTATCAAGGCAGAGTTCTCCAAACCTCATTTGACCCCAAAATGAATTTCCATTGTCTCTTTACCGTCCATGGTCCAGGCTCTCCAGAAAGGTCTCTGGGCATAAATCCTAGGCGGGCAGGCATCAGGCCTGCAGTTAGAAAGGAAGCCACCAGAAACTGGAGCCCCCCCCCCACCCTGGGACCCCTGCCCACAGGTCAGTCGTCGCTGTCAGACAGCGTCTCGTACTGTGCGGACAGCAGCGGGGCTGGCTCCCGCTCCCAGATCCTGCTCGGCTGGTGTGGGGCAGCTGGGTTGGCCGAGGTGGGAGTGCAGGCGACGGGCGCAGGGGGCGTGCTGCTGAGCATCCGCATGGTCAGGGGGTTGTAGGGGAACTGTGTCGAGCCTGTGGAGAGAGGTGAGCACATCTGAGCAGGGCGCAGGGTCAGGGCAGAAGAGACCTCCCTGCTGTGCCGTTCCCAAGCAACCAACCATCCAGGACCACAAAGCCAGTGAGTACTCGAGGCTGGGCTGCTGCTGAATCCAAGTGGAACTCCTGGATTTTTGGCTCAAACTAAGACTCTGGTAACACAGGAGGAAGCAGGAAGTTTGGGGACAAGGGCCCAGCTCGTCAGGGGCAGACAGACCCAGGGACAGGCTTCAGAGGGGGACACACACACAAGCCTCACAATAGCACCACACCTCCTGCCAATGCCTAGACCGTGTCATTGTCTCCAGGAAGCCACCTACAATCTAAGAAATGCTAAAACCAGAGCACATACCACAGCATCAGAGACAAAAAAAAAAGTCATTGGCCTAGGAAGTTTTCAAACCAGTAAGCCCCCACTCTGCATGTGGTGGGAGAAACTATAAAGTGATTAAGTATACCTTAAATTAGGTTTTATAATACCAATAAGAAATTTGAATTGTGCCCTCCTTTAACTAGATTTTTTCATTGCTCTATTTGTGGAGTTAATTCCTCTGAAAAGCACAGATGAAACTCTAAAATCCACAGCAACTGTCCCAGTTTTACTTTAAAAAATTGTTCATTTTCAAGATGACCGTTATAGTGGAAGTGTTCATTACTCAGTCATGTCCGACTCTTTGTGACCCCATGGACTATAGCCCACCAGTCTCTGTCCATGGTATTCTCCAGGCAAGAATACTGGTGTAGGTAACCATTCCCTTCTCCAAGGGACATTCCCGACCCAGAGATCGGAAAACCTGAGTTTCCTGCATTGTAGGCGGGTCCTTCACAGTCTGAGCTACCGGGGAAGCCCACCATTATTATCATGGTTATTCATAATTTTTAAAAGGTTACAAAATGGGGACTTGCCTGGTGGACCAGTGGTTAAGAACCTGCTTCCAATGCAGGGGACTCAGGTTTGATCCCTGGTCAGGGAGCGAAGATGCCATAGGTCAACCAAGTATGTGCAGCCCAACTGCTGAGAGCAGGCAACAGCTAGACAGGCTGCTATACCGCAATAGGAAGCCCTGCACTGCAGCAATGAGAGGAGTCCAAGCACCACAACCAGGACCCAGTGCAGCCAAAGAGAAACAAAGCTTGTAAGTAGTCATAAAAGGGCAAACGTTAAAAATATCCTAGAGTTTTGTTTTTGTCTGTAAAGACAGCCTACAGAGGGGTGCCAGCTTTCTTCCGTGTTTGGCTTCAGTTCCCATTAGCTCCTAAGAACTTTCTCCGAGGACATCTGTGCGGAAGGTGTGGGAGAGCTGAAGCCACAGGCCCCAGCCACGCACCTGCGTCAGGTGCCGCTGCCGGCTCTCCACAGGTGCAAGGGGCCTGAGGGCAGCTGTGCTCACAGCTCTTCTTCTCTGCTGGTAATCAAATTTGCATTCTTAAAATTTTTTGGATTGTGTAAATTCAGTTTCTGTTAAGAACAGTGGAACCCTTTAACCATACCATAATGGAAAGCATTTTCCTAACAGAGCATCTGATTTTAGGAGCATCACTAACCAAGGCCCTGACGTCAGCTGCATGCAGACCTGCACTCTGGCAGCAGCCCCTCACCTGTCGAGGAAGGTCTGTCCTCCCAGGCCCAGCCCGGCGTCTGCCTGTGGTAGTCCCCTTCTGAGTGCACAGAGGAGACCGATGAGGGCCGCTCCGCTCCCAGGTAGCCCTGCCCAGGGACAGGTGATTTCGATTTCCTGCTGTTAGCCTTGCCGAGCAGCTTTGGTTTACAAACTCCTCCTGAAAGTGGAATAAACTGTCATTAATGACACATAGTAGTCACAGTCACAAACTGAAAGTGCACCCCAGTGCTGCTGACCATCTGCTGCAAGAGAAAGCAGGGTGGGAGCATGAAGAATCCAGACCCTGGTAACATACGAGAAAGAGCCAGAACTCACTCGCAGCAACTAAATTCAAAGGGGCAATGTCCGTCCTCATGCCATAAACTCAGAAACAGGTAACCAAGAAACTAACATTTCTGAAACATCATTTCTTTCTTGGCCTTGGAGCACAAAACTGCTAAGAAAATGAAAACGGTTTGACAAAAATCTTAAATCCTCACTATCTCTGCCCTCATCAATCTACAGAAGAGTGAAGAGAGGAAGGAGAAAATCTGCACAAGAGAAGCCCCTTCAAGCTGTTGGACATCAGCTGGGCTGGGCAAGTCAAGGAAGCCCTTTCTGCTTCTCCAGGCTGTTTAGTTGGTTTGCAGGCCTGGGAAGCCCCAACTGGGCTCTCACACAGAACATTAAAAGGATCTCAGAAGAGATCAGAGCCCAGGTCAGCAGCCCCAGCAGAATGGTTTCACCCTGCCCCCAATCCTTGGGGTACAGAAAAAAGGGAGAAAAAGCATTTTCTACCACTCTGTCTAGAGAGAGAAGAAATGCAAGTCCTTGGTGATAAAGAGGACGATATAACACAACAGAAAATGGGGGTGGGGTGTACTTCAAACACTGGGGAAAACTTGACAATACATGATGGCCATTTACAAAAGAAGCTCAAAGAAGAGATCACCAAAATGAATGAGGCTTATGAAAAGGCTTATTAGGAAGTCAAGCCATGAAGGAAAAGGAGACACTGGTGCAAAGGAAAAATTTGAGAGAGAAAGCAACAGAAAAAGGATCAAGATGATTAAAACAATGAGAAGGTAACAGAGTACAAAGACTATCCAGCAAAAAGGCAACTTTCTCAAATGGGAGAAAATAACTAAGGAACATGTGATAGAATTTTTTCCCCTGTACACAGAAACTGGGAAGGTACACATACCCTCTGGTGATGAGGGAATCGACACAGGCTGAAGAACACTAACACACTGATGGTACTTACTGAAGTTGAGGAAAAAAGGATTCTTTGGGCAGATAAAATGTCATCACTAAAAAAAAGGGGAGGTGGTGGTGGAATCTAGTCTTACTTCTTACACAGCAATGAACACCAGAAGAAATACAACCATGTTTACAGGAGGTTTTGAGAAAAGTATGTGTCTTAATAGTAGGTTGGTGCAAACGTAATTGCAGCTTCAGACCGTGAATTTTAAATCATTATAACTAAGCTCAAACATCTTTATTAATTAAAATAGGAACCCTTACAATCAACACATTTTTGCCATTGAGAAGTAAGTTTATTTCTGTAGCGTAAAAATCTGTACTTTGTGATTCAATGAACTCTTGGAAAGCATTTTCTGCATCTTGCTGGTTGTGGAAGCCTTTTCCCTGCAAAAAGTTATCAGGATGCTTGAAGAAGTGGTAGTCAGTGGGCGAGAGGTCGGGCAAATATGCAGATGAGACAAAACTTCATAGCCCAGTTCGCACGTCACAGAACCAATGCTTCAGAAGCTGAACAGTCAGGCTTCGTGCAGAATCAGGCTCTGTTTACCACTGCCAGTTGCAGGTGCTGCAGTTTTCGGTGCATCTCATCGATTTTCTGAGTGTACTTCTCAAATGTAATGGTTTCACCGGAACTCAAAGCTGTAGTGGATAAGACGGACAGCAGACCATCAGTGACCAGGACCTTTTTTTGGGTGCAAGTTTGGCTTTGGGAAGTGCTTTTGGAGCTGCTTCTTCCAACCACTTAGCTGGTTGTTACTGGCTGTCATATAAAACCCACTTTTCATGTCACAATCCAAGAAATGGTTCATTGTTGTTTCGAGTAAGAGAAGACAACACTTTAAAACAATTTTTTTGCAGCTCCTATGGCACCCACTTATCCAGCATTTTCACTTTTCTAATTTGCTTCACATAGATGTAGAATGGTCAACACTGAGTTCTTTGGCAACTCCTTATGTGCTTGTGAGAGGATTAGCTTTGATAATGGCTCTCACTTGGTTGTTGTCAACTTGGGGTGGCTGGCCACGATGTTCTTTATCTTGAAGGCTCTCATCTCCTTTGCAAAACTTCTTGAACCACCACTTATACTGTATATTCATTAGCAGTTCCTGGGCCAAATTCATTGTTGTGAGTTGTCTCCACTGCTTTATGACCCATTTTGAACTCGAATAAGAAAATCGCTTGAATTTGCTTTTTGTCTAACACCATTTCCATAGTCTAAAATAAACAGCAAGTAACAAGTCATTAGCAAAAAAACATAAGTGTGCATTAAAATGATGTACAACGTAACCACATTTAAGAAAGTACTCCAATATAGAACAGCAAATTTCAGCCATACAAAAACTAATTACTTTTGCACCAACCTAGTATTGTAATACCTGCCAAACCGTTAAACAAAGGCAGCCAAGAAGACCTTCTCGAGCAGGAAGGACCTCAGGACACAGCCTTTTTGAAAAAACAGGGTATGAAACCTCACCACCAAGAAATGCCATGATAAAAAGACTACACAACAAGGAGAACTCTGTAAATCACCAATATTATAACTTAAAACACACACACACATACACACACACATTTAAATCAATAAAACTTGAAGGTTAGAGCAGAAATTAGAAGACAAGTGCCTCATCTTTGAGCAGGAAGTGAATTTATATTGTCCTAATGTTAACATATATAGGGAAAAACAAAACCACTCATCTCTTTAATCATTTTCTTATCCTTAGTGAAATCTTTTGTGTGACCATAACAGTGTGACCGTAACAGGAAAACAGACCTGAAATGTTGCTGACCTTCAGTTTATTTTTAAGGCATAAGAGAGATTCTCAACAGATTAAGAAAAAAGGTTATATATTAACATAAAGCAGAGTCATCGTTTTTTGTGTGCTTGTAACAGGATGTGTAATGCCCTCATTCCAATAAGCTACCCTTTTTAACATTAGCTTTCTATACAATGTGATCGAAAGGATTTTTTTCCCCTTATTTTTTTCTGCAGCTTAAAATTCTTTTATATGGGGCCTGTCACTTTTATTACAATAGCAAGTCACTTTGATTCAAAAGCAGAATATGCAATTGCATCAGTATTACAATTACAATGTATGCACACAGGTAAGGACTAGATGAAAACAAAAACACTGATACACTGGAGGGTGACATTCTGGGTAGAAATTTTCATCCTTAATTTTATGTCACTTACAACATGTCTGAAGAGGTTGAAAAAACACTGAGGTGACTGAGCACATAAATGAAATCTCTTCATGACCCATCAGAACCTGAGGTATGGACTGGCTTTTTCTTGGGAGACATGGGGAAGAGCACAAAAATGAGCCCCTTACCTGAGTGAGGTGATGGGTCCCCTTCCTCCCTCCGGGTCTCGCCGCTGGTCACCACTGAGGTGCTGGCGCCCCCAGGCCCCACTGCCACCGGCTGGGGTATGACCACCCCGTGATCCTCCACTTTGTCGTCAAAGCTCCCCATGAGCGCCTTCCGGATGATATCCTCCAGCCCGAGGTTACTGGCAGGGTCAGCAAAGGAGTGGCCTCTGGAGCTCACGGAGCCTGCAGGAGACGGCACAGCACCTGCCTGACTCTGAGGGAGGACGGGAGCAGGAACCGCCCAGGACACACGGCCCGGCAGTGTTGACAGCACAGCCCCACAGAGGCGGCTAATCCCCTGAAAGCATGCGCTTTCCTGTGTTAAATCAGGTACCTGTTGGTGTGAAAGTTGCTTGACGGTTTTCTTCTCTACATTTTAGCTCTATAGTTTTGATTCTCTGTTCATTTATGTTTTCAACAAGTACTTGCTGCTGCTAAGTCACTTCAGTCGTGTCCGACTCTGTGCGACCCCATAGATGGCAGCCCACCAGGCTCCCCCGTCCCTGGGATTCTCCAGGCAAGAACACTGGCGTGGGTTGCCACTTCCTTCTCCAATGCATGAAAGTGAAAAGTGAAAGTGAAGTCGCTCGGTCGGGTCTGACTCTTAGCGACCCCGTGGACTGCAGCCTACCAGGCTCCTCCATCCGTGGGATTTTCCAGACAAGGGTACTGGAGTGGGGTGCCATCGCCTTCTCCATAACAAGTACTTACTGACCCTCAATTCACTTTTTACTGTGACTGCCTCCGTGTCCCCCCCACCCCCACCCCGACTAAATGATGTTCCTGGCATGCAGCCATTACGCAATGCCTATTTGCTGGACTGACTGCTACTGTATGAGTTTTCTGAATCTTACCTGAGGTGGTGACTGCTGGCAGATTAAAGATCTCAGTTCCTGGCTGAGCAGCTGCTGTATTTAAAACAAACATTCAAGTTAATTAACTGAGATGTGATGATCACGTACATGGAAAAAGAGAAAGTCTCCAAAAAAATTCTACGGTAAATTAACCTTATTTTCCATGATCAACTTTATTTTCTACCCATTAAGTGAAGGTAAAGAGAAATAATTACTTTTTTAAGGAAATCAGAACAGGAGTAATACAGCCCAGGAAGGAAAGGACCTTTTGCAGAGCCAGGGAAACACACATAGGAAAAAGCTGGCCTCAGGACAGGAACCCAAGCTTCCAGGGAAGAGTCCCTGCCAACAGCCAGGTGTGAGATTAGATCCTGGGGAGAATGCCCCCGTGAAAGGAACGAACATGACCATGTGTCTCTGCTGCAGTTGCCAGGGTGAGGCAGAGATCCTGCCTGTCGGTTCTGTTCATTTCTGCTAACTGTGCAGTCTGTCATTTGCTCAATTTGAATGACAGCAGCTTGGACAACCTGGGAACTACTTGTAAAGCACTGTGCCCAAAATGGAAGAAGTTTGGAAACAGATACCGTGTTTCTATCATGCCTTCCAACTCAAGGTTGAGAACTTGAAAGAAAAAGAATCCAGGAAGTAAGTTAGTAGCCAGACAAACAAGTGTCCCAGAGAAGAGCGGCCCTGCACCAGGGAGAAGGCCTGTCCACGCAGATTGGGGTGAGGGGGCCTGGATGCTGACTCCTGGGACAGGGAGACAGGGGGGTGGGGAGGAGGCGCCTGACTTATGGATCAGGGAACAGTAAACCGACTGAATCTGAAATAGCACAAGGGGGTAAGGAGGGCCTTGTAGTTCTCATAGAAACCTGGAGTACAGGACTTATTCATTACACAAATACATACCATTATTTGTGAAATGATACAAGCCATTACAAGCCATACAAATACAAGCCATTATTTGGCTGAATAATAAAATCATGTTCTTATTGGTCAAAAATGGTCAGGTGAAGACAATTTCATGTTGTTCAACCAACAATAACATACTGGACTTAAATACACCCTGTGGGGTTCAGGTTAGCAGGTACTTCCTGAGGCCCTCAGAGCAGAAATCATTTGGGAGCTGAGTGAAATGCCTTCCCAGATCCCCGCATTGCTCAGGACCGACAGGAGTGTAAGACAGGCTTACTAGAGGACATGATCGTTCCTCAGAGGTGGGGAAAGGCAGTTCGATAGTGCTGGAGGCAAACCAACACCTCAGAGGCCTGCTGAGCAAGACCGGGCTTCTGAGGAGACACAAAAATCAACCAAAGAAGCGGAGGAAGAAACTGGAAACAGCAGTATTGAAAACCAAGGGAACAGGGCATTTCTGGAAGGGGTAAGTTGTTCACTAGTGTTAACAACAGCAGGGAGAAAAGAGTCGCTAAGTTTAGAGCGTGAAGGCTTCTGCAGAGTAAAAGCACTGATGTCCTCAGTGGGAACCCTGAGCTGAAGCAAAGCCATCTTGGTTGCCGAGGGCTTGGACTTCTCGAATCTAGTAATTAAGAGCTGGGATAACTACACAAACAACATGTGACACTGGGCTCATCCTTTCTCCTCTGGGACTTTCAACCTTTGTTAATCACCATGTCACAGATCCAAACATAA
The DNA here is from genome assembly GCF_029378745.1 of Bos indicus. Taxonomy (NCBI): domain Eukaryota; kingdom Metazoa; phylum Chordata; class Mammalia; order Artiodactyla; family Bovidae; genus Bos; species Bos indicus. The sequence goes on along the minus strand of NC_091778.1, from coordinate 34,655,058 downwards.
CTCCACCTGGCAGTTTCTAGTTGGCAGGGTTTACTGATGGTAGAAACCCTGGGTTCTGCAGGGCTTCCCCAGAGCCTTGGATCGCTGGATACATGTAAAGAGAAGGGGACGAGTGAACCTGGTTGATGGCGTGAGTGTGAAAACAGTAGGCAAGGAAGGTTCCAGCCCAGCTGTTCAGAATTCTGTCCTTGTGGGCATTTATGGGCAGCCCTGGTGAGGGTGTTGCGTGCAGAACTACTGGAGGCATGGACTCTGGAGCTGGCATCCATGAGTCTGAACCACAGCCCCATCACCTCAAGAGTCACTAAACCCAAGCCTCAGTGTCCTCATTTACAAAGTGGAGATGATGCCAACATGTGGCATGGAGAGTGTTGTGAAGGTGACAGGAGATAATACACATTGACGCTGACAACAGGGCCTGGAGCAGGCAGTGGTGCCCAGACCATCTGCTGCCGCTGCCTTGAGGCCAGCACCATCCTCAGTTGTGGGAGGTGCGCTTCGAAGGTAATCCACACAGACTGGTAGAGCAGAGAAAGGCGCAAACAAGTACACACATCGACACAGGACAGCAGGGAGAGGTATGGGCCGTGGGCAGCTCGTCGAAGGAGGCTGGTATTGGTACCAACACTAAGTCACTGGAACTGAACACAGGTCATGGAAACACCCAGTGTGGTCCCAGACCCTCTTAAGATGATGAATTGGGATGGGTCCTACCACAGTACTCAGAACCGACCGAAAGGCTAACTGAATGAAAGGTTTTTAGTGACCAGCACCTGGGATGATAGGAATGCTTAGAGCTGGCTGCCTGCGCACATCCACATTGGAAAGACAACTACAGGAGCACGACCTTGTCTGCAGACAGCTGGATGGTCTACCCAAATGAGGGGTAGACCAGGGGGTAAACACTGGAGAGCCAATCCAGCCCCATGTAAGACACACACTTCTGAGACCCACACTTGTTCGAAGAGAAAATGGGTAGCTGCACACGTGCTGGGTGGGGCTCCCTCATAGAAAGCCCCCAAGCAGAGCCAATGGAGGCCTGTGGAGGAGTTCATATTACATGTGGTTGGACCGGCCTGCCAGAGCCTCATACTCAAGGGTTACGTGAGAGGCAACATGGAACTATCATTATTTATGCACATTTTATGGGAGTTCATGAAAGAAATCCCACTTACCCATATCAGAGTCACCTCCACCAGAGGAGTTCAACTTACGAAAAATCTCTTGCTTCTTTGACTTCACCATGGGGGATGTGCTCTCGAGCTTGGTAAAGAATGAAGGCAGGTAGCTTATGCTGCCTGGTGAGCGGGAGTCATTCCTGCTGGGAACAGTCATGTGTTACCACCACACACTCCTACTCCCCTCCCTGTCCCACCCCTACCCCCAACTCCCCCACCCCCGACGAGTGCCAGGCCCGAGGCCCTCTCTGTCTGAGCACTGAGATATCTGGGGCCAAGAGGATGTCAGAAGAGGAGCCCTGGAGTGGAGACGGTCTAGAACCAAGAGAGCACACAGGTGGTGACAGGAGCCCTCAAAACAGCTTGGCAGCTCCTGTCTTCTCTGCAGCACAGACCCCGGTGCACTGAGGGTGACCACATAACCTGGGGACCGTTTAACCAGCAACATTACTTTGAAGTAACAGTAAGACTGTAACTACTAGCATACCTGCCTATAGAATAGCAAGCACTCACACCTAAGCGGTAGACAATTAGACCTAACAGCACAGCGACAATGCAGAAATAAAACTGCGTATTTGTTAGAATCTCTCCAGGCCTGCATGAGCGGAGTATCATGTAAAGGCTTTCACATTTCATCTGCGGCTTCCTATGCTAACACATTTAAAAACACAAGTCTCCTCAACTAGCTCAGGGCTACCCAGGAGCCAACTAGTGCCAGAGACGGTAACAGAGAACACATGAAAGGTGCTGATAACCTAATTGGGTCCATCACGCGAACATGACAAAGAAGGTAACAGAAAAATGACTTAAGATGTCGTCTCTGTCCTCAAAAATTCACAAGCTTAGGGGAAAACACGTAAACATATAACTGAAGTTACCATCACTCCCTTTCCAAAACAGGATTTCTTCCTCATTTCACTGAAAGGTACCAACACCTATTTGGGTGCCTGTGAATTGTATAGGGGCCAAACTAAAAGCGTCTAAACCCAATAGAATAAATATCTACTAATTCACAGGGTGGGGGTAAGGGTTAGAAACTGGTGAGAAAACAGCAAGCAGTGCTCACTGCAACCTTCCACGCACTGCACATGACACCAGGTGCCTGGCGGGCACTTGAGGTTCTCAATGTCCACACAGACAAAAAGGTTTTAAAAAAGATCCAGAAGGAATTAATTTCAAGGAGAATAATGAACAATTATTTTCTATCATCTACTTAAATATTAGAATTTCTTCAGTAAAATCCACTAGCATTTGATCACTAGGAAAACAAAGTGATTCTCCTGACATGTGATCGAAAGAGAAAAAACTGCACTGACTTCAGGAAAACGGAAGGCACCAAGTGCGAGCATGCACATGCGTGCACGCGCACGCACAGCCACGCGGCCTACCCCTACGCACCTCTGCTCCGCGGGCTCGGCTCCACGCTGGGCCAGCAGCAGCACACTGTCCTGCTTCTCATGCACAACAGGAGCCTGAGGCGGGGAGATGGGCTCATAGGGCTCCGAAGAGATGTGACTCCTCTCTGGGGACTTTCCGGGCCTGATGCTGCAACATATGAAATGTGAGACTGTCTTCTCAGGGCTCACCTCGGCTCACCTACACACACACAGACACTGGTTAGCTGGTTACTTCAGTCATTTCAGAGAACAAAAGTTGACACTGAATATTAGAAAAAAGTCACCTCAAATACTGTGAACTATTAATAAATCCCACTTATCACAACTAAAGATCCCGAGTGCCACAATTAAAACCCAGCACAGCCAAATATTTTTTTAAAAAAAATTAATAAAAGCCATCAGTGACCTTTAACATTATGCTTTCAATACCATTATAGGTTAGTATCGTTTGTCATTTCTTTTCCCAATCTACCCCATCCAATTAGAGGTGGCCATTTTTTACCATTTCTTTTAGCTCTTTGATTATTTAGATGATTTAGAGGTAACTACCAATCTTAGGCTTCCCTTGGGGCTCAGCTGGTAAAGAATCCGCCTGCAATGTGGGATCGAGACCTGGGTTCAATCCCTGGATTGGGAAGATGCCCTGGAGAAGGGAAAGGCTACCCACATTCCAGTATTCTGGCCTAGAGAATTCCATGGACTGTATATAGTCTGTGAGGTTGCAAAGAGTTGGACATGACTGAGTGACTTTCACACTTTACCAATGGTATATACCTTTCTTGGTGTATCAAAACTTGAAACAGTAGCTATCATTCTTACCACAAAAGATGAAGGACTTGACTATCTTCTCTCTATTGATTTTAATCTTTAGCTTGTCTACTTTATATAGCCTGCTCAGCCATTTTTATATGATTTACAGCATTTACATTGTTCCAGAACTCTAGAACAACTCCTCTGTGTTTTGCTCATAAGTTGAAAAATCAGTTAATGGTATTTTATAACAGTACGGATTATATAAATATTTTAAATTATAAAACCAGGTAATCTGAAAGAAATGTAACATTCCTCATTCAAAAGCAAGGTGCAATGATGTGGAAATTACAAGTGAAAAAATCAAAATGATTTATTTCTCATAAATGGCTATCAACTGTTCAAAATCTACATAGCACTTTGTATGAAGAATGTATCATGAATGACATAACTTTCTGTTCTTCTTTGATAACTGAAGCTCTTTTTTCTTAAAAGAGAATGCTTTCATCATGTCCTTAAGATCATCCAGCTGCTTGAGATGTCTTATGTCATTTGCAATTTACTTCAGAACACTCCAGTTTGAGGTGGGGATAATGAAACACATGGGGCCTGTACTGGGTGCTGGCATGTTACACTTTCTCTACTTCTATATGTTCAAAAAAATCCCACAATAAAGTTCTTTCCCAAAGGAGTATCGTTCATCTTATTAAATACACTGTTCTTACTCCTTTATGTTCTCTGCTAACTTAGGGGTTGGCAGGCAGGCTGGAGAACCAGGCCTGCTACAAAATCAACTGCCGCTTCCCACTGCCCTGGTCCATCCACCTGCCATGTGTCTCCAGATATTTGCAGAGTCTTTGACCTGCTGAACCCCAGACTCGTTCTCAGCATCTTTATGAACTTGACAAATCTGTGCTGCTTGCTCTCCATCAACTAACATGAGCACCAACATGCAGTCCACTACCTTCAACTTCCAAGTGCAAAGCACTGGCGAGAACATTGGAGAGAGCCCTGTACTGAGCAGCCTCACATTATTCAACGCCAGCTTCCTAAACATCTGAACACACTGTGATTCTGAAGACCCAGGCCGTGTCCCAACATTACCACCCAACCATCCATGCCACAGCACTGTCTGCAAACCTACAGACAGAGGACAGCAATCAACTTGTGGACACATAATAAAAACATATAGGACCAACTGCCCAGACAGTAGACATTCCAAGAATAATACACAAAGGAAAAACTATCATTTACACTTTCCAGGGAATTAAGGTAAAGAAACTTTACCTTAAGGTAAGAAATGAATCCCCTAACGTGAAGGTAGAGTACGACTGTTTCACTGCTGGGGAACCTACGTGTGGCCAAGGGAGACCATACCTTGCCCTGGATTTGTCCACTAGAGTTTCTGGAGAGACTCTTGAGCCTGGTCTCTGATGGTGAGCAGATTGAGACTGAGATTCTGGGCTGTAGCGGTTTGATGTTTTCGTTCTCACAGGTGTAGACACCAAGGCAGACGGTGAGCTCTGGAATGTAGAAGTGGAAGGCTGCTGGGGAGGCTGCGAGGAAACTTGATTTCTAGCAAAATCTTGTGTGATAATTTGCTGTGAATGAGAAAAAGAGGAACTGGTTAAATCCATTGAGCACTTGCCAAAAAAAAGTGTAACATAAAAAAATCTAGATATCTTTATTGTGATTCTATGTGAAACGTGCCCTGTGTGATTGTGTACAAAGACCCCACTAACTAGTAAGAGTAGTGAGAAACTCACGCAGATGTGGTCAGCAAGTGTGATGAGCCGGTGTGTCCGGGGCACTTGCCCCGCCCCCTCGGCTTGTGAGGGTGGGGGCGGCGGCTGCTGCGGGGACGGGGACTCCTGCTGCGGCCGGTAGTGATGCAGTGGTCCTTCGTACTGTCTGGGGGCTTCGTCTAACAGGGGACAGACAGACGTCTTACTGCAGGGAGGCCCACCTTTCACTCATGAGCAAAGATTAAACATAGCTCAGAGAAACACAGGAAGGGGAATTCATATCTTAATTTTGAAGAAAAAATATTTATTCACTGAGAGACATCAGAAGATTAGCATAGACTAAAATGTGAAAGCACAAGTGGGCAAACAAAATTAACATCAACTATTTTCAATATCATTAAAACATATTTAAAAAGTCATCAATGACTTAAAAATAGTATTCCATTGAAGTGTAGTCGCTCAGTCGTGTCCGACTCTTTGCGACCCCATGGACTTAGCCTGCCAGGCTCCTGTCCATGGGATTTTCCAGGCAATAGTACTGGAGTAGATTGCCATCTAGACTCATAGAAGATTACTCTAAAACAAAACTAACAAAATGAGCTATTTCTGAACACGCCCTGGACAGACAACAGGAAGCACATGTGAAGACACAGGAGACCCACTTTCTGCCTGGCTCGCCTTCACGACCTCCGGCTGGTAGGCCGTCAGCCTCTCCTGGGGCGGTGCGGGAGAGCTGGCGGGGCTTATCACCTCAATAGCATCGCCAGGTGTTTCATACCGGTGAGAAGATACTTGAAGAAAAGAAAAGAATCTATTTTAAAACTAATCTTATGTCAAGCTCAGAAGTCCCAAGCTCTTCAAATCTATTTGCATATTTTCAGTTTTTACTCGTCAGAAGTGCTCAACGGCACCTCAGGTTAATGAAAAAACAAACAAGGAGTTCAATGCATTGTGGCAAAGGTCAGTTAATCGCTTCCTCAGGCTCCTCATCTTGGCAAGGTACAGAGTTTCCTGAAAATCTGCAGGCTCTAAAACCTTGAGGTGAAGCAGATCAGAAACAGAGCTCGACCTTCTCCTGGGGGCTGAAAAAGAAAATCACCAGGAAATTCATCACAAGAGATTAAACCAACGAGAGGAGACCTCAACAGTACATACTTCCAAGTCACTTCCATCCCGGATAGTCTGCTCTTCTTCACCAGGACAACTTCAACGCTGTGGATTAACATCACGTAATAATTTTCTCAAATCACTGAGTGCTCCTGACAAAAATGACTCCCATTTTTAGCCCCATGTTACACCATGAACGTGAACAGAGGTGGCGGTGAATGTCTGCAGGGAGGAAGGGAGCACGCGCCGTCACAGCCGGGCCCTCCAAGAGATGGTGCCCTTGGGAACTGAGGGTCTAAGCAGTGGGGGTCCAGGCGCTTTCCTCAGTCCTGCCAGGGCCTCAGACTCGAAAACAGGGGAGCTGCTGGGGAGGGATGTGACCTCCTGCTCAGGACCCTTCTGACTCAAGAGTGCTGTGCGCACTTTTGGGTGCACTGAAGCATCTGAGGAAATGATCAGCGACCCAAAGAGTATGTGACCCTGGCTAGATCAGCAAGCGTGGTCAGGTCCTGGACACAGGGTAGAGGGTGGGAAGAACCCCACTACTAGTGCACCACCCACTGCTCCAACGGCAACTCTGCAGCCCTCTCCCGCCACACCAGGCCATGGAAGCCGCAAGGACCTGGCTCTAGTATACTCAGGACAGAGACCTGGTAATGGGAACTTGGAAACTAAAATATGTCACTATATGCAAACTAACTGGTACTACTTTGGGAAGGGCACCAATCACTGTTCACTGTTTGCGTGCTGCTCCCAAACTCTGCTCCCCAAGGCAGCACAGGCGGCAGGAGGCCTGGTGCTCCTGGCAGCTCAGTGCTCTTGATGTCTTGGGCGGGGGCCAGGAAGAGGGGGCTTGAGGAAGAACTGAAAGCCACGCTGGGTAATCGGGAGGACCCTGGGCGCTTCACACAAGGAATGGAGTCAGTGATGAAAATAAAACTATGCTCAGAGACATAAACCATCAGAAAAGCAGCCAGACTGCTTGCAGACATTCTGTGACGCAAAAAGGAAGTGATGTCAGGTAGTTAGCAAGTGTTCCACAAGCCCCAGGATGGTTACCACGCGTGTGCCAGTAACTTCCCGCCAGACGGCCCAGTCACACAACTAGAGACTGTCTCAATTCTCTGTAGGTACAGCACCGATTTTGCAGATTTCCACAGTCCAGGCTAACAGATATCTTTCATGGACACATAGGACTACCAAGCTTCTCTCCAGACCTCAGCCATGGGGCTATTTATTTATCCAAACAAGTCAGGATCAGGAGCAGACTAGCCAGAACCTTGTATTGCATGCCAGGCAGTGCACAGGAACCCACTGGTCACGGTCTCCGACTCTACTCGATTCACGAATGGAAATGAGAGGTTACTATGTGTAGTTACATTACTTCAATACTAAGGGATATGTGTTTAAATACTTGCCTTCAGAAATTCAATAGAGAATTTAGGATGTAGTTAAAAATACATTTAAAACAACTTTTCTAGCATTTTACTGTAGTCTGCTGAATTCTTACACTTGCTCAAAATCCAACTTATAAGAAATACCAATTACCAATAACCATAATTATCAATAAGGTGGTCTTTTAAAAATATCTATATCTTAGAAAAAGGTTACTAGTGGCTTTGGGGCACCACCCTAGACCCTGATGCATGCCTTAGGAGGGTCTCTTGAGGAATGAGGTCTCGAAGCGTGGAGCGTGTGACACACCCATTTGCAGAACCTGAAATGTGAGCGGCTCTGCCTCTGTCTGCCTCCCTGTGACTTCATCCCCAGAAAGGCCAAGTTCCTCAAGGAAACACGTGACAGTGCACTTAAGATGCTCATATACTTAAAGGCGTAACAGCAGGAGAGACTTTCGTGCACCACTAACCCACACCACCTCTCCATGACATTCACACCGTGTGCTTCGCTTCCCCTGGAGTCAGGTGACTCCATGTGTGGCCCCATGGGGCGGGCTCGGGCCGAGATACATACAGCTACTGGAAGAGTCTGAGCTCTGGGAGCCACGGTCCCTGCTGTCCTTGTCCGAGGCAATCTGCCGGGTGATGATCACGTCTATGAAGTTAGCTGCGGTAATGGTGGTCTTCCCTCGAGTCCTTAGCTCTTCCTCATATCTGGACTTGGGAGGAGGCCCTTTCTCTTTCCCAGCCTCAGAGTAAATTACTGCAGAGTGAGGCTGGGGCTTGCCACTCGGCAGGGCTGAAGAGGTGTACAGACACTGACCGGCTCTCTTCTCCGCCTCCAGGCTTTTCTGCTCTAGCTGCTGCTCACTGACTGCTGCCCTGCTCCTCACATTCTCTTCTAACCTGGTGGCGTCGTGCTTACTCTCTTTCGTTTTGGACACATCCATCTGGGGAGCAGATGCAGCAGCGTCCACAAGAGCAGCCAGGGCATCCGCAGCGGTGTTGTAACGGGAGGCCGGCAAGCCCTGGCTGATGGAAGGGCCCCCGGCAGGCAGTGGCCTGAAAAGAAAACCAAAGCACAAGTCTGTGATGGGGAGACTCTCCCAGTGTGTTGGGGTGTCAGGAGGACAGACTGCGGTGAGCACAGTGTGCAGTGCTACTGCAGTCACATGCTGATGAGCATGTGACACATGCAGCAGACAGCACGTCTGGTCCAAGTGCACTCGGAGGCTTACATGATCCGCAACTGCGCGCTAGGGTCCAGTGGGGTGATCACGCTGGTCCCGTTGGTTCCCTGGAAGACGCTGGGTCTCTGCTGCAGCAGGGTCTCCTGAGCTCTGACTGACGGGGATGGGGAGCGCACGTAGCCATGGCTGCTGGGCCGGCCAGGCTGCTCCGAGCCTGCGGGGCAGAGGGATGCAAGGACGAGCCGTCAGGAAGAGGCTGGATGGCAGCACAGAGGGTCGCTGACTTCCTCACATTCCCAAATAGAAGAAAGGAAAGCAGGTGGAGAAACTCACTACCCTGCTTTCTGGCCTTTCGAGAAATCAATGCTTTAAGAGTTTTCCAATAAAGATGCAATAAAACCACACTAGTAACTTGAAACAAAATGGTCAGCTACCACTTTACTCTCGTTCCCATTCCTGTGACAAGTCTCTATCTTGATTCCAAAGAGAAACAAAAAACCACCAATACCGGAGCACTAATACAAATCAGGAAGTTTGTCTCTGACTTTTCCTCAAACTCTGGTGTGTTTCTTATTTCCAAAATCAAGCCTGGAACAACTGTCTCTGAATCACAATGCAAATGATGAGCTTCTGCTGCAGCAGGGCCCAAGGCTGCCCGGCCCGCAGCTCCGTGGCTCCTCCACTTGACCATGGCTCCCACAGCAAAGCTCCTTCACTCGCAGGACCTCAAGTTCCTTTTCCTCACTCTCTCCTCCACCTCCTCGGGCTCTCAGACTCACTCTTTCTCACTTGAGCTGGCAGTTCTAGCAAACAGCCATATTTTTTTTTCAGAGCACGTACCACTTAGCACAGCCATTCAGCGATTCTCTCCCGTCTGACCACACAGCAGTTTATGTGAGCGTTCCCACAGGAGTGCATTCCTAGGACTCGATTATTGCTCATATTTTTATGTCTCTGAAAAGGTTATCCCTGTTTATACTACCACTGACAGTGTGTAAGAGGCAGTGTTTCCTCAAACACCACAATACTATCAAACTTTCAAATGTTTGATGGAGAAAAATTATGTTTGATGGACTTAAAGCTGCATGTTATTCATCAGTGGGATCACAAGCATTTTTAAAACATAGTTCCTACAGACATTATGTAGGATTTGTACCTGGCTTTCTTCAGTTAAGTCAATTTCTGCAGTTTCTATACAATCAACATACAATCAATATTATGGTGCTAGTTCATGATCCACTTCCCAGGTGGCTCAGTGGTCAAGAATCCACCAGCCAATGCAGGAAATGCAAGACACGCAGGTTCAATTCCTGGGTAGGAAAATCCCCTGAAGAAGGAAATGGCAACCCACTCCAGTATTCTTGCCTGGAGAACCCCAAGGATGGCAGGCTACAGTCCATGGGGACACAGAGAGCAGGACACAAGTGAGTGATTAAACGACAAGAACAGCTCATGATTCATTAAAGCACCTCCTACAGTCAGACACTGAGGGATTTCTTTTACATTAATCAGACAACCTTCTAAGCACACTGCATCCTCCCTTTACACGCCAACCCAAATGCCACACCTATCTTCAAGAATCTTCTGTGAGCCTCTGCTGGATGGCTTCAGCTTTAATGAGCTCTGAGCCCAGCGTTTTCAGACCCAACTGGCATTGCTAAATCCAAATGCCACCGTCCCCATGACAACACCACTGCCTCCGCCCTGCCTGGCAGCTCAGCAGCCTACACACGCAAGGGCCCCACTGTCTGAGGGCATCCCACCCCGAGCACGAGGCCAGTGCCTCCACCCACCCGGCCGCAGGTAGAGGTCCGAGGAGGCCGCGGCAAGGCGCTCCCGCTCCTTTTCCCGCTCCCGCTCTCTCTCAGCACTGGCCGCGGCTGCAAGGTGTGTCGAGTGTCCTGGAAAACACACAAACCTGCAGCCTGAGGACAATAACACCAACCTGGCAAGTGCATCAAACAAGCTTTACCTTCTCAAGTGACTGAACATTTTTCAGAAAGCTCCAAATCTGAGCAGTAGGAAGTGTGCTTTCCTAAGAGTTTCAATGATAATGGAGCATAACACGAGCTCCCAGGAGCTCTCAGAGGATCTAGGGACAGACATTGTGGAGGACCCATGACTAGACAGTAAACGAAAAACAGCAGACTGGGGAAAAGTGCCCAAAACACCCATAGAGGGTGTGCTGGCAACATGGGAGCACACTGCTCCCAGCAGAGAGGGGCATGCGCAGACCCACCTGGACTCACGGACGCGGAGCTGTAAGGTCTGGGCGGGAAGGTGATCTGTGTACCAGGAATATATGTGATTCTGTCCATGGGGGGGGTGCTCGTCCCCCCGGGGTGAGGCACTAAAATTGCTGGAGGCATGTTGGTCAGGTCAATGATTCCTGTTCAAAAGAAAAAACAAAATTATGTTTAAAGGGTTATTCTAAAGATAAAGAACTGCACATGGCTCTTGGGTTTCTCTAACCCCAAAATAATTTGCATACAGGACAAAAAAAGTGCTTAAGTTCAGCATGACTCTGAAAGACCTGCTTCATCAGAGTAACAGATGAACACTGCCCCACCCCCAACCCCCACCCTGTACATGGGGGGAGAGTGTGAAGCTGGCCAGACCACGGGTTCCAACCTCAAGGACATCGATCTGGCCTCGTTATTCCAGTGCTGCCAAAACAGCCTGTTTCGATGCATCATCCTGTCTGCCTTCAAGGCTAACGGCTACAGAGCCTGCTTTTCCTTCCTCCTATCATCCGCCCACCAAGCACTAGTCCTGGGCACAGACACACACCCCTGGTCGCTGGGTACGGGAGCCCCAGCTGCTGCTCTCGGGGAGACAGCCCCCTGGCTACGTCAGGCCGCAGGCCCACTTGCATCTGCTGGGAGGTGATGTAGTCATTGAGAATGGTCTGGCGCGTGTTCTCCATTGCGTAGAGCTGGTACTGACTGGGGTAGCCGGGGGTCGGTGACAGCTGCCTCTGGAACAGGTAAGCAGCGGCTGCTGATGAGAGCAGAGACAGGCATGTAGTTGAGTCTGTGCAGAATCGACTTGCTAAACATCACCCACAGAAAGAGTAAGGAAAAGAACCATCTGCTGAGCTACTGAGCACAATCAGCTTCTACCAACCTCAGGGTTGGGGCAGGGGGAGGGGGACACAGGATTACGGCAGATTCCTTTTGGACCTTGACAGAGCAGCAGTGTGAATATAAACATCCTAATGTCAGATGTAACGAAAACCAGGATGACAGATCAGACAAAACAAAAGTATTAACCTTTACCACCAGAAGAGCAGCTAAAACCTACTCTCAAGTAGTTTCACTTTCAGTCTTTGACATGTAACTTTATTAGATTTTTCACCTGAAGTTTCCAAAGAAATGGAAAAATTTGTAACAAATGGTAACTTTATTTTTTTGGGGGGGAGGGTGCTGAAAATGAACTGTCCATGGGCATTTAATCAGTGTGTGTGTGTACAGCAGAGATTAGTCAAAGGGCCAGATGGTCAATATGTGAGGATTTGTGGACACTATGGCTCTGTCACACTGACTCAACTCTGCCATTACAGTGTAAAAACCGCCACAGACAAAACAAACAAGCAGGCATGGCTTGTATGCTAATAAAACTTTATTTGCACCAACAGGCAGCAGCAGGACCGGGCCCCCATGACGCAGGTGCTTGAACACTGTAGGTGCGGTCATGAGCTGAGCACACACAGTGAACTTTATGCAGTGCCGGAGGTCCACTACATCCCAACAAAACTGCAACAGGAGATGATGCCTCTATCCTCAAAATACTGATAATCCAGCTCAAGCTCAACAATGACAAGCAAAGAAAACTGCTATAAAATAAAGAATTATGATACACACTAAATGAAAGCATAAACATTCACTTCTGTCTGAGAGTTTGAGTGATATAGTTTATGAACACATTTTCTCCTGAGAAGAACAAATGACAGACTCTCGGAGTGTCTGCTCCCCCTTCCTCTAGCCCTCCCAGTGGGGTCTCTCAGCCGACAGTGGGGGGTAGGGGTGAGGCTCCCGCCCCAGCTCTGGGGACAGGCCCTGAACAATCAGGCATGTGTGGGCGCCTCAGGGACCTGACGTTTTCAGGTGACAGACAATGTGATGGTACTGACCTCACACAGTCCAGCAGAGATGCTCCACCACCTGTGGACAGGAAGCCCTTTCCTGGGCAGAGCCCACTGTCCCGGGGCCCCGCAGGCAGCACTGCTGTGCCAGGGAAGCCCACCCTCCAGAAAACCTACATGCTTCTACACCTACTAAGACCATGTTCACTGACGGTCAGTGGTATCTGTTCAAAAGTTCCTTCCAGCTGTACTTGCTACTACAATAATGAAACAATGAAAAAATGACGCTGCTGTTTTGGAAAGACTCAATATAGAATCTGAATTAGGTATGGACTAGATAATTTTAAAAGATGAGGAAAAAAATCTAGAAGGATACTGTATTTATTGACAGATTCCTTTGGTGTGTTTTTAAACTTCAACTTCACTTAAAAAGACAAACCTGGAGATGTATCATTTGCATAAGGAAGAACTGTGAGGTGTAACCAGTGCCCTGACTAGAGATCAGAACACTGGTGAAGAAAGGCTATGTTGTAAACTAAAATGTATGAAGTATGCCTGTGTTATTTAAAAACAGTTCTTCACATGAACCCACTTTCCAATCAAATGCCACACACAAGAGGGCTTTCCACATACCCAGTATTTTAATTCTTTAAGGGGTGCTGGTAATATTCTGTGTCTTGATTTGGGGGCTTGAGCTGTAGAGTTTGTGAAAATCCACTAAACTGTATCCTAATAACACACGTGACTGCCTGCATTCTGTACAGAACGTCTAAAGAGGCACACAGCCGTGTTACTGCTCTGCCTTCAGTTTTCACTGAGCACTGTGCTTACCAGGATCCAGAGCCCGGTGAAAGGGCATGGCTGGGTCCAAGTGTGCCGGCAGGTGGCTCCGGTACACCTCCCCGGGGGTGCCGCCCCTGTGGTGCGGCTCGAAGGGGCTGTGGCTCACTGCAGGGTCCACGCCAGGCACCGGAGACTTGGCTGCGATGCTCTCCCTCTGGGTAGGGGTCAGGGTTGACTTCCTCTCATGATTAGCAGACTTGCCAGAAGAAATTGTAACTAGAAAAAAACAGCCAACACCACAAATCCTTAAGCAAGCTTGTTAAGTAGGATAATGTTAATCTATTTCTCAACCATTCCAATACAGACCATATACATATATCTCTTTGATCTTCTCTTTCTACTAAACATGAAACAATCAATCTTGCAGAACATGCAGGCACCTCTGGGTTGGGAGACTGCCCCCTTTCAGGTCACAGCCCGGTTTATCACCTAAAATTACGAATGAAAGTCGACGCTCAGTGCTTTGTCATCTCTGACCTGATAGGCTAATGCCTCCAGACCCTGCCCACACCAAGCCTCCACCCTCTCTCTGCCTGGCTGCCTGGCTCCTTGCTGGGTCACACAGTGTTCCCTGCTCTGTGCTTCCACACAGACTTCCTCACCAGCATTGGCCTCCTCCCTGCTCCAGCTTCTTCTTCTCTACAGGACATTATTCAGAAGTTTCATTATCTCATTAGTGCTACTGAGTCCAAACGAAAACCCTACCAGCCATCACCTTCCACTGTTTCAGTAACTGTGGTGAAACAGAGGATAAAATTTACAAGTTTGGCCATTTCACAGGGTATACTTCAACAACAGTAATACACAACACCGTGCAACCATGAGCACCATCTAATTACTATTTTGATAATATCGACTTTGCTGTGATCACACAAACCTACGTGTGGAAGCCAAGAAATCATGCTGGTTTATCACCTCCCTTCCCTGCCGCAGCTCGCTCTAACAGGCAGAGCCTCTCCCTCTGCAGGGCAATTCTCCTCCTTCAAGACCAGAACCAACAGGATGTAGGTTTACACCATGGCCCTAGACGGACATTTCCCTCTTCTACTCCCTCTGTGTGGCCCCTCCAACCGCCCACGGGAGTCTGCACATAAGCCCTCGATAAACGAGTATTGCAATACAATCTAAAACGCTCAGTGGAAATACTTCTAAGGGCCTCAGATTGTTCACAGACCACCTGGTAAAAATCCATGCCTCTCATCCCCCAGATGTCTCTGCAGCAGCATGAACCCCTAGGAGGGGTGGGTTCTGGTCATAAAACAGAACCGACAGTAATAACAGTTCACAGTTACCGAGTTCTTCCCACACTCTGTGCACTATTCTGCCAAAGTCCTTTCAACATATCACCTCACTTTATCTGCATAGCAATCCTATGAGGCCAGCCTTGGTATTACACCACCAGTTCACAGATGAGGACACTAGAGCACAAAAAAGCTAAGGAATGTGTCCAACTCAGTACAGTAAGAACCTCGATTCACCCTAAGCAGCCAGCCCCATGACCTGAGCACTCAGATAGCAGACACACAGCAGACAGTGAAGAGAGCTGACCATCCAGACCAACTTCCAGAAATTCTCACGGCTTAGCTGAAAATCCATGCCCAAGCATGACCTGTTCCACCATTTCTGGACTCCAGTGCACCTTGCACTTAATGAGAACATTAGACATTTTACTTGCAATGATGCCTATTTTCATGGGCAGCCAGTCCCCCAGAGCACAGCAGACAGGCTGCAAGCCCCTGGAACCAACGCTGGGCCACGTGCTGCGGTGGACAGCATGAATGTTCAGACAGCATATGAGAGCAACACACCTTCGGAAGCTCTGCTCAGCATGGGCGAGCCCCGGGACACGGTGCTGGCGTAGCTCCCTGGCGTGCGCCGTGCGCTGGCGTCCTCATAAATCCCCGGGCTCAGCTGTGCTTTGGGAGCTTCGTGGAGAGTGGACCTGAGGACTGAGGGGCCGGAGCTCACCACCGATGTGTGCCGGGACCGCACGGGCTCTCCTGCCTTCACGTCCTCATACTTGCCCCTTTCTACCACTTTCACGTTCTCGGGCACAATTTCCAGTGGAGGCATCCCACGGGGCAGTTTGCTAGGCCCCGTGATCAGGGACTTGACATTGTGTTTGATGGCAGATTGACCCGAGCTGCTGTCGAATTTGATGGGTGTGCCCTGTGGGTCAAGAGACAAGTGTTACAGGCAACCCTGCAGCCTGGCTCCATCTCAGGTTCCACACTGGCGTGTGCCAGGGAAGGACTGCTGAGTGCCCATGCCGCACATGCTCCCAGACCAGAACTGAGGTCACAGAGACCTCCACATTTACTTTCAGGAGACCCGATGTTTAAAATGATCTAGAACCACCGATAACTACTGCTGCACTGTGGTCCAAAGCGGATGGTACCTGGGAGATGGAGCCCTCAATGACGGGCCGAGCGCTCGGCACCACCTCGGGGGTTTTCCGACTCTCCTGAGCCAACACATCCTGCCGGGGGATCTCGTGAACGGAGCGCCCCATCTCTTTGATGGTGGTGATGCCATCATAGGGCTTTCCTTTGGTGATGGCACCTTCAAAAGCTCGGATGGGTGGACTCTCCCTTTTAATCTGTTTGGGGTACTTAAGGCCATCCTCGAAACTTTCAGTTGTCGCTCTTGGTGTGCCTTCAAAGGATTCAAGAAACACACATGGTAAATTAATGCCACTGAACTATACACTTAAAAACTGTTTTAACAGTAAATTTTGTTGCATATAAATTACCACAATATAAAGAAATTAATGCCTTGCTGTTTGCAGTTTCTAATCAGTTTTCTGTTTACAGTAAGATCCTTATGTAAATATTCATTGGCCATTATTTGGCGGGGGGTGGGGGGAGAGTTGTTCAAGACTTAATGTATCATTCAGCACAATCAAGAGTAGTTCTTACATAATGAAGATGTCTGTATTAAAAGATTAAGCAACTATCATCTTGAAATAAACTATGAACCTCAGAGAAGAGTTATAGTTAGGGTTTAAATACCTAACATGTCAAAAGGGAAGATACCTTGAAAAACAGGCTTCACATCCTGCACGTTAATTTCAAACTACTTCGCCCCTGAGACAGTTGTGAACAGAAGCAAACAAGCAGAGAGTTACCATGCATGATGGACCCAGACAGCACAGTCCTGTCCTTGAGGTCAGAGTGAGGGCTCCCCCTGGGCAGTGCACGGCAGATGAGCCCTTTCAAAACAAGCAGGCGGTTCTGGTGTTAGATACAGCACGGGTGTCAACTCAGGCACACAACTAACTGTTCTAAGAGGACACACTTCTGACAAAAGCTCCATGGAAAAAGGTGAACCGTTTTGGATTTGCAAACTATTCAGAAGAACATCATGGAAAAAACAGTAAAAGCTGGAAGTATCCACTTTTAAAACCGTTTCTTTTCAAACATTTTTGCAAATAGAAAATGGCCAAGGAAGACATCTAAGTCAAAGCCTAGAGAACAACACTTTCAAAGCCAAGTCTAAATTCTCAGTGCTTTTTTATCAAGGTGAGAGAAAATACAGAGGGTTAGGGTTAGGAAATCACTGTTAAGTTCTGAAGAGAAAAACATGAAAGATGGATACCTCAAAAACAGATAAAATACACTAAAGATGCAAACCAAAACAAAACACATGTAAATAACCTTTTCAGAAGTTTCATGTTACATTGCCAACAAATTTGAATCGAGGAAAGTAAGAATTTTTTTTTAACTACAGAGAAAATTCAGCTCTTAGAAAATTTCAACAGGCCTTCAAGACTGAGGAATTCTTACCCTGTTTCCCATTTCTCATCTAGATTAAAACAGAACAGTTGAGTCAGGTTAAGACTTAAGGAAAGTGAACCATTCACAAAACAAACCATGGTGATTGTGTGATGAAGGCAATGCCACATGATCAGCACAGGGCTGCACAGCTGTCTCTCTTCCTTACATGACTGCAGGCACAAGCCCTCAACTGACAGAGCAAGAGATGGGCACAGACAGACGCACCAGGAAAGAGCGAGATTCAAACACGTCTCTGCTCTGTACGTTATATACCACTCTGCCGGCCCCACAATAAAAACAAATGCTCATGATGAACTTCACATTTTTAAACTCACTTAAACAGGATCAATCTACAAATTACATGAGCATTCTAACAGTTACCTATGATAAGATCAATTTTGTCTTTACTTCCCCCTTCACTGTCATGTACTGCTTGATTTATATGTAGAGATGAACATGAATTTAAATGTTTACTAATACAACTTTCATATTAGTATATTAATTACTATTATACATTTTATACTACATGATATGTTTCATTTATAGATTGATATAAATTTCAGGTAGAAATGACATATTAAATGCAACCTAACCCAACAATGCAAACTGGCTGTACAGAATTAAATGTATCTAAACAGAGCTCTGGAAACACTTTACCCTCCAGCGGTGCTGATACGGGAGACTCCCTCATGGACAACCCTTGTTTTATTGTTCCTTCCACTGATTCATAGCTTCTTTTGAGACTGATTTCATGAGCTGTTCTCGGACTCCTTGTCCCTTCTCGGGCATTCTTAATATCTGCAGAACACAGACACAAGCACTGCTCGGATAGAGCCCAAGGCCTATTAGCCCAAGGCCTAAATAAGTTACTTTAACCTCATGATCTCATGATCTCATGAAGGTAATACAAAAACTGGTCTTAATCTACTACATACCTACCTCTGTGTAGATGATATTTATAAAAATGTTTCCATTCATTCAAATATATTTACTGGTCAGGCATAAACCAGGATTGCAGATATAGGGTGTAAATTAGGTCCTTTCCCTCAAGGAACTTAACAATAGTGATGGGTCCAGGTTAACTAATGGCAGTTACCACTAACAGGTACTACAGACAGCAGGCGATCAAACTGCTGAAAAGGGATCTGGGCACATGAAATTTCAGGTAAGGGTCACTGGATACAGCAATGCGACTGATGATAGTCATCGCCAGCTGAGCCAGGGTGGACACAGTGGAAAAAGGGGAGACGCATGTCTGGGCAGGACAGTGCGATTTCAGCACACTGCTCATAACAGTGGGCAAGCTGAAACTTAAACTCATGAACACATCTAAAGATGAATGTTTAGAGACAGGCATTAAAACAATTACATTTAAGGTGAATTTAAATTCAGTACTCTTTCTAGGATGATCAGACTACTATCTACTCCTTAACAAGTAAAACTGGCATTCCTTTAAAATAGAAGGGGGTCAAATAGCATTCACAGGGACTTGTTTTTGCTGAGCAGACATTTAGCTGTGGTTCTATTAAACAGAGATTCTTTTCCTAGGCTAAATCTAATGACCACAGCTGGCAGTGGGGAGCCACCACTCAGGGGACACTTACTCTGGGCTCCGCGCTCTTAAGCACTTTTCACTGACTGACTCAGTTAATTTTTCACCAAAGTTTCAAGAGAAGTACTCACGTTAACCCTTTTTACATTACAGAGAGGAAACCTGGGCTTGGGGAAAGAAAACTCACTTTCCCAAAGCCAGCAGGTAATGAGCCAGCCCCACACCCCTGTCACATGTGACAGCACCAGCCTTGGAGTGGAGAGGCGATACTTACTATCATAGGATAAGATGTGTCCACTTTTGCCTTCGTAAATAACATGGCCTTTGGAGGCGGCTTCCTCCCGGCCTTTCTCAGGACTGCTCTCTTCAATGGACAGTCTAGAAACAGGTCCCTTCACCAATGCCTCAGTGGGTATGCCAGCCTGGGACAGAGCTGGGGTCCCCTGCCATTCAATCAGACACAGGCAGCATGAGCATCACTTCAGTTGACAGGACACAAATGCTCAGAAAATGTAACCTGCCACACCAAGCATCAGATCAAGCCATGACCTCAAATAAGAAAGGCCAGCACATGATGGGAAACCGGACATGTTTTATAAAGGAAGACTGTACCTTGGTCCTTGAACCCTGCCATGCAAAACTTCCTAAAATGCCAACAGGTATATGAATTGAGTCAGCATTCTTCCCCACCTCAAAGTCAAACCACTATGAAAGCACTTAACTCTCAGAAACAAAATTTGTCTTAAGGCCTAAACTCATGCAAATGTAGTCAAGTTTTTTCAAAATTTGTAAGAAAAAGACGACAATTTGTAAAAGCAAGCAAACAATTTATGATTTTCCTCTCAATTTCTGTTTAAGCTGAACACATGTTAAAAGCTTTGCCAGGCAGAGTTGCATCAATTATAACTTGTTTTTTCTGACAATCTGCAAATAATCCACCTTTTTCAATGAAACACAGTATAGATGATTTGGCTTGTGGTTTATCATCTGAGGTTTATCACAGGTTTATCACTGAGACCTGTCCCAAATCCCAGAACAATGAACAACTTTGTCACAAAATTTGTGCTAGAATGGCCAACCCACTTGAGACTTCACTTCTGGTTTTCTCACCAGCTGTGGTTTGGGTCTTGGGAAGGAGAACAACTGACCTGGGTGATGGAACCTCGGAGGGATGGGATGCTTTCCACAGAGAGTTTGCTAGAGGGTGTTCCCCGAGTTATGCTTCCTTCTTGAATGGTTCCTGAGGTACCTGGATAACAACAGAATCATCAGCCAATTACACCCCCACACCTAGAAGAAAAACAGGCCAACAAAACCAGCCCCTGCTTGGGAGAGACGAGAAAAAAAGGGGAACAGCAGCACAAAAGGAACAGTGTTTTATTGAAACATACTTTAAAAATAATTTCACAATTTTTAAAAAGCACTGCAGAAACACAAAATTTCAAAGTTTTAAAATGATTTTTATATGGAAAGAAAATTTAAAGGCTCTAATTTAAGAGCCCATCTTTAAAACATATTACTGACTTCCCTTAACCCATTTACTGGGGACCAGAGTATATTTCTGCCCTACAGTGTGTCTTACCTCTGACCACCCCTTCGTGCTGGGCTCTGACCAGTAAACCCTCAGGCTGTGAGTTCTGGCTTCGGGGAGAGAACTCCTCCTGCTTGATGTAGGGCACTGTGGCTGTGGGCCAGAGCAAGACAGAATGAGCTCAAGTGCCAAGTCCCCGACTGGTGCGCCACAAAAGCGGCCACGGTCCCCCCCTCCTCACTGACCTGGCTTGGCGGCCTCCTGCTGCCGCGGCAGTCCCAGAGATATGGAGCCTGCTGAGGGCTTCGCTGCCTCGGGGGCGTAGGAGGCCTGATTAGGAGAAGGCAAGTAAGTGCCGGGTGTTCCCTAAAAATAATGTTAAAGGACTAGAATAACACTGTCTCTTCACAAGGTCAACTCTAGAGTTAAGGTACACATTGCTGTTTAGAAAACCTACCACCCATCCACCCCCCACACCAAAACTAAGAATAAGTATACATAAAGCAAGAAAATCCTCGTCGCAGATTGGTTAAATTTTAAAAGCTTTTAAAAGGAGCAAGACATCTTCCAAAATCACCCTAAATTTTAGGTAGATTGATGTGTATTATTAACAAATTACATAACTGAAAACACTTAACCATACCCTCAGATGTAGCTATTATTATTAACTGCATTTATTATTAACTGCATTTATCCCTTGAAAAAATGGTGGAGGAAGAACTTCCAAAGACCCTCCTCCACAAACGCAACCAAACCAGAAAACTAGCAGGAAGGTTAAGAATCAGCCCTTTAAGAACTCTTTTCCAACTCTATAACCAAAGACCTGTAGAAATCTGGGAGCATTTATTCAGGAAAACGGCGAACTCCGGTGAGAACTGTGAGCTCTGTGACCTGTGAACTTGCTCTGCTGACCCCCATTGCCGGTCTGCTTCAGCCCTTAGAACCCACAGCTCTGGTCACATCAAAGTACGGGGGGTCAGTCTCAGGTGACTGTCATTATCAGACTGGCTGAGCGGTTCTCTAAGAGACCCCACTTGCAAAGCTGTCTTGATTTGGCCTGATGGGGTGGGGAAGCAGGTGTAGGCTTGTCAGAAACAATTAGAGTCAATGGATTAACTTCTCCCCTGGCCGAGGCAGTCAGAGCAAACAATCAGGCTAACCATAAACTGTAAGAGGGACGTCCCTAGTGGTCCAGTGGTTAAGACTCCATGTTTCCATGGCAAAGGGTGAGGGTTCCATCCCTGGTCAGGGAACTAAGATCCTGCATCCTCTGAGGTAGACCCCACACCTCCCCACAAAAAGGACAAGCTAAAGAACGAGATGTCCACAGGGGTCTGCAGAGGTCCAGCATCTCCCTGGGGACCTAGAAGGCCATACACGTGTGCAGGCTGCACACCGGCCAGGGGAGACTCCAGAAGGCCGTGTGTCCTCACCATGTGTGGTCCCACCTCAAGGCTCTGTGATAGCAGGAAGTGAGGAGGAAGGCAGTGTTGTCGGCTGCCTGGCTGATGAGCCCCTTGGTAAAGACTGGGGAATTTAAGTCCTTCGGGCACAGAGCTCCCTGATCATTAGCTAACCACTGATTAAGCAGACAGAGATCTGAGTGGCCACATGACACACTCACTCAATTTGGGGACCTAACTCGAACAAACCTGCATGTGCCATGGAAGACAAAGCGACTGCTGCATTTTTAAGTCAATGTCTCGTCATAAATGGATTTTCATTTAGACTCTGACAAATAAATATGGGAGGGAGGGAAAATCTTTACAAAACAGTAACCAACAGAGAATCTCCTGGGAAGAGAAGCCCTCTTACCTGCGAGATGGAGCCTCCCAGTAAAAACGATGGTTTCTCGGAAGCCACTGTGGTTTTCGATGACGGGATGAGAGGAGGCGGCGGCCGAGTGGGCCGAGTTGTTGGAAGCCGAACCCCTTCAGGGAGGTTAGTTATCACCTGATGAGGAGCAGGCTGGAGGACTTTTAAAAGGAAGAAAAAAATTATTCGAAATAGTCAATTTCCTAGTTTGTGATGTTCCCACCTATCCCAATTTATTTCTTCAATCACAATTCAATTGTAAGTGCAAGATGAATTCACTTAGATTAAATCTGTATCCATACTCAGGTCACAAATGGTATCTGTGACACTGAAATACTCAACTCCCTGTCAAACCAGAGCTTTTAGACTGATGTCCATTTCAGACTATTTCTGTTCAGCTTATGCAAATGGCAATCTTTAGTGATTTTTTTCTCTCTTTGCACCACTCCTTGAACCTCACACAGGAGGTGAAAAGAAGGGTATTTCTTAGGGACAGCTGATATTACAACTCTAGAAAATATACAGATATGACTGACAGCCAGTTATATGTCCTCTTTGCATCTTGCATAATTTGAGAAACACTGATTCTGACTCTCATAGACACTGGAATATTTTTTAGCAGGGGATGGATCTCAAGATTTTCACAAAGTACATGTACTCATAGGAGAACAGGCAGTCAACGTCACAGTATACAGGTATGAACACAAACCTCCCAGTGGCCCAGTGAATCTCAACTGAATACAACTGAAGATGGGATGCAGAGAAACAAGAAAGGAATTCTGAAATAGCAGGGACATGTCCTGGGAGCAAACCACCCCTGCCAGCAGTGTAGGTGGATGGCCAGCAGCCACGGCAGGAGGATCGGTATTTACCTGGCGGGCCACTAGAACGGACTGCACCCACACCGGGCTGCGGAGAGAGCCTACACGGTGACGCTGACCTGGCCGCGGTACTGTGCATCTGTGCCTCCTGCTCTAGAGCACGTGTGGCCTCAGCATAGGGCATATAGGCGACTGATTTTCCTATGGAAGTTAAAGTTACCAACATAAGGGAAGAACCCCAGATTGAAATAGCAAGTGTGACAGGACCAGCCCACACTGTCCAGAGGCAGATCCAACTCTATACTACTATAGAGGTCTAGGTTACAAAACCCTACACATCCAAATCTTCTGTGTAAGCACCAGTACTCTGACCTAATGAAATCCACAAAAATCCGATGACAATTTCTTCTTTCAAAGCACAAAGAACTTCTCTGTCCTCTTATTAGGAGAATCAAGTCTTTTCACATGCAATAAAGATCACAACAGGCAAACAACGGATTATCCAGCCATTCTATGAATTCAAGTATACCCTGAATTAGAGACCAGAATGCTGAGGATTTTGACTTTTATAATTAGCCTCTTGAAGCCCACTGCTTAGTATTAGAGAAATAAATGCAATCAAGAAACGGAAGAAGGATTTCAAAAGATGCAGATCAAAATCATTTTTAATGGCTATGCAAGCTTATGAATTTTACTATAACAATGCTAATGAAAATTATTCTACTAATTTACCTCCACATGAAGTATAAAAATAAACTTTAAGCATTTCAAGGGCATATCAGATATGCAGTCATATTAAGAAAAAACACAAATATATATAATTATATAATTTTCTATATTTTATATATATATCATCTTTTCTTTTTTTAAAGGAAGTAAAATTGACATACTATAATTTTAGAAAAGAAAGTAAAAATCATCTGTAACCTAAACCACTTTAAACTGTGGCATTTTAACGTTTGCCAGAACAAATTCCCATTCATCTTTTATTCTTTTGCTTACCTAGTTTTATCCACTTGTTCTTTCAGATAAATCTAAATTTAAATCATTTTGAGTACTTCCTCCCCAATGTATCACTGGAATTTTCACTGGATGTATACTTACAGGAGACTTGACATTTTATACTGAGTTTTCCAATTGAGGAACGTTGATTTTTTCATACAGGTCATTTTTCATAATTTCATATAATTTTAATAGATGTTTTTTATTTTGTTGTGAGGAAAACCATCTGTTTAGTATTTATATTTAGTATAAATATATATATATATCTGATTTCTGCAGATACAAGAAAGATAAATACAAATCTCTGTATACCAATTTTTTCTGAGAAACTTAATGAACTTTCCTCTTAGCTCTAATAACTTCTCAGTTAATTCTTCAGGCTTCCTAGGTGGATAATCTTCCCCTGTGAAAAATAACTTGCCTTCTCCCTCAACAATAGCCCTCTTGCTTGATTCCTTTCTCCCTTAACTGCAGTGACATGGCATCTTCACAGGTCCTTTCTAAAGAGAAGGTCTCCCGCCTCTCATTGTGAAGTGGAAGGTTTGTGACTGGTTTCAAGTAGAGAATTGACTAGCACAATTAAAACGTTCTTGAGCTTATTAAGGTATTTTTTAAAAACCGGAAACAGTGAAAGTAACATCAGCTAATAGGAATCTGTACTATGGGCAGAGCACTGAAGACTACAGGAAGTATCTCGTTAAGCTCTCAGGACTGAGATCATTAAGACCGTTTGACAGAGGAGGCAACTGAGGCTCAAAAGACTCACACCCTAACTGCCCAACCAAGGCTGGAGACTTTCCTGCAGCAGTGCAGTTCCTGGCCTGAGCTCTGAGCCGCAGTGCAGTGATGGCTTCCTGAGCACTGGGTGCAGAAATTTCAGATGCCTCTGGGGACACCATCAGGATGATGCTACCCATTCCTTCTCTGACTGATTAATAAGTGTCCTAATACTGTGCAGATTTACAAAATAAACCAACTACAAAAAAAAATGTCTCCCTTTCTAGACAATTTAACGTGAGAGCACATTATATATATATATATATTCAGTGAAGGATGGCTTTATAAGTTTATAAACATGCATAAAAATAAATATACTTGTCATAATAGTGTTAAATAAAAAGATGAAATTTTAGATGGTTCTAAATACAACCATTTAAGTCATCACGTACTCAGTTGAAAAAATAAAAAAGATAAACTAGATTCAGTTGCACAGAAGCATTAACTCTTATTTTGGTTGGATTTTGTTAAAACCTGCATTAGAACTTCACTTCATTAGAAGTGAAGTTCTACCTTTACATATGTCAAGTCTGAGTTCTTTCACTGCAGAAAAAAGGTTTCCAACTAAAGCAGGAGTCAACTTGTATAAATGTTACTAGAAAATGAGAACAATTTTTCTCTGAGGCTTTTTCAAGCTTTTCTACAAATGGAAAGGCTTAAACCGCCTGTCTCATAAAGAGAAGGTGAACACAATCCAACAGGTGGACAACAGGTGCTGCCTATTACCTTCTAAATGAGCCCGTGAAAGGAAAAGCCAGAACTGTGTTCCTACCTCACATGGACAACACCAGTTGGTAATGGTTTATATGTTAGAACTCATTCTCACTGTATTTACCATTCTATAAACTATTCTATGATGCTGCACTGAAAATATTCCTATCAAACACTCTACATACAAGTGAGTTAATTGCAAACATATAAATGTTATTTGGGAGATTATCCTTTAAGCAAACTACAAAATAGCTATAAATTCAGGAGAGCCTTCAGCACTTGTTAAACGAATTACTGGATGAACATACTAGCTAGATTAGCTAAAACAAAACTTAACCTTAGAATAAAATGTAATCAACCACCCCAGTTTGTAGAGTCACCTTGAACCAAAGTGATGTCATATTAACAAACACTTTGGTGTCATACTGATCACATAAATAATGACAGTTTGGGTTTAACACCACTGTATCACTATTTAAAAAAGGATACCATTCAGATCTAAACCACATGGATTAATGTGACTGATCATGGAGAAATGCAATTCACAGTCTGAAGCCTCAGAACTTGGGGCTGCCAATATAACCCACTTGTAACGGAGATAAAGAAAAGAGCCTCAGTTCTTAAAACAATTATACAGACATATTAGAATGATTCAGATGTTGTCAGCTGAAAAATGCTAAGCTTTAGCATAAGTTCAGAAAACACTATTTGAATGTTAGTTTTTCCACATTTTAATTCTGTTTAAAAAAATTTATTCTAAATCATTTATGTAAGGGATAGATCAAAAGACTTAAATTATTCTATAATTTATAATTTTCATACTGACAGATTTTTCTCATCATTGGAATCCTCAAAAGACAAGTACTTCTGCTAAATCCATTTTTATCCTACTCCATTTAAATCATTCCTTTAACATGTAATTGCTGAGTACACATTATGTCAATTACTGAGTTAGGGATTAAGGATTCTCTAGAGGCAATATACTAAAAGCTCACAAGTTAACAATATTTTTTCTACTTTCATTCAAGAAATATTCATTTAGCACCTATTATACATATAGCCATGGTGGGTATTAATCTGGTTCCCATTTTTAATAGCCTAAGATTTATATTTAAAACACTAGCAATCTTATATGTAAAACTCTGACACAGGACGTTCAGTAACTAACCGTTTACCCCTGGTGGGACAGGGACAAGGAGTCAGCAGGGTCAGTTAAGCACGACAGTTCCACTTTTACGTTAAACAGTCCTTGAAATGCATGGCGTTCTATAGCTAACAGCCCTTATCTTATACAAGGTACTACCAACAGTCTACTGAATCATTACAAAAAATGAAACCATAGTCAGAGAAGACTTTAATGGTCTCATATTCTAAGTGTGTTGTACTAGGCAGTCCATCGGTTACTATCAACCAGACTACTACTACAGACTACTGACTACTAGGTGCCGTTTTCTAACCATAACAGAATTAACTAAAATTTAGTAATGGCTCCCTTTCTTCTTGTTTTAAAAGAAACTAAGTGTATCATGCACCAACTAAAAAGAACATGCACAACTCAAATCTGTCACTTGAAGTAACAACAGTGACACAAAGGATAACAGCACTCTTCAAGGTGTCTATTACACTATGCATGTGCTAATATACTACTGCTGTAAATTATCATACTGTATGTAAAATAATGCTGAACCACACGTTATAAAACAATACTGAATGTGCATTCGTTTTCAGAAAGGCAAAGATATAGCTAGATTAGACAGACAGATGTATTATTTGCACTTTACTAAAGCTGAGAAGGTCAAGTGGCTTGCCCACGACCATAGTGAGGGGTAAGTCAAGGTCTGATCGACTGTGCTACACCAAGTTGATCTCATCATATCAGAGGTTTAGAATATTTCCCTGACTTGCTTGGAGGACAGGTAATTCTCACTGACTCTGAAAACTCAGATGAACACAGCAGAAAGAACAGCCAGTACACAATCATCAGCAGTAAAGTGAACATCACAAAATTCACATTAACAAGAAGTCTACTGAAAACATCACCGCCATCCTTCAGTGATCAAAAACACTGACATCCCTTGACAGTCTAACGGAGGTTAAGGTAAGGAACTTTATCTGTTCAGGACAGCGCCATTAGGTTTCAAATGCAGCTCTGTTTCCCACCACCTGCACCTGTGTCCTGGGCGGTGCGCACACTACCCACCTTCCCAGTCTCTGCCGGGGCTCCGGGCGGCACTGCATGGGCTGGTGGAGCTCCGACACTCTAGGTCCAGCTGCTCCTGCCGTTGCCGCTGTTCCTCCAGGAGTGCCGACTCATGCATGGCTTTGATGTGCCGCTGGTAGAGGGCATAGCCGCTCACAGGGGTCCCGATCGGGATGTTACACGGGGTGCAGGAAACCTACAGGGAGGAAAAAATCTAAATACGCCAGACACCAACAAAGTAGCCATT
This sequence comes from Bos indicus, assembly GCF_029378745.1. Lineage (NCBI taxonomy): Eukaryota > Metazoa > Chordata > Mammalia > Artiodactyla > Bovidae > Bos > Bos indicus. The sequence goes on along the minus strand of NC_091778.1, from coordinate 34,626,935 downwards.
TTACCATCTGTTGCAAGTAACCCTTATTTCTATATAATCTGACTGCTTGAAGTGGTTTTACCATTTTTTTAATCAAAGAAATCTTCAAGCTTTATGCTTAAAATGCTAAACAATTACTTTCAGATTTGAACACGATATAAATCCCAAACCTGTGTTGCTGCTGCTGCTGCTAAATCACCTCACAGTCATGTCTGACTCCGTGTGCCCCATAGACGGCAGCCCACCAGGCTCCCCCAGGCCCCTGGGTTCTCCAGGCAAGAACACTGGAGTGGGTTGCCATTTCCTTCTCCAATGCATGAAAGGGAAAAGTGAAAGTGAAGTCGCTCAGTCGTGTCCAACTCCTAGCGACCCCATGGACTGCAGCCTACCAGGCTCCTCCATCCATGGGATTTTCCAGGCAAGAGTACTGGAGTGGGGTGCCATTGCCTTCTCCGAAAGTTGTGTTAAGAGAAATCAAAGTCAGAAATCACAGTATTTCCATCTGCTTTTAACTTAAGACGTTGAGCCCCTGGTGGCTCAGGTCTGGCCCACCCTCTTCCCGACCCTCATAGGTGCTCACACCCACTCCTGTGGATTTAAATGTCACCTCTATGTTAATGGCTCATAAGCAAATATTTCTGAGACATTTTTCTCCAAGTTCCACAGTCACTGCCCTTAACAACTCCACTCAGCTATCTCAAAGCACCTCAAAACTCACATTCAAAATGGAGCTTCTCATTTGCTACACTGATCACTTCTCTGGCTTCTCGTACAAAGCAGAACCCCAGCAGCTTCAGCCAGAAGTCTGGCAGCCACCATGGCCTCACCCATCTCCTCCCCTCCACCACCAACTTCATAAGATGCGGTTCTCTTCAGACAAGCCAGCCCCACCATCCAACGCCACACTGCCATCCCTCCTGCCTTCCCTCTTGCTGCCGCCTGCTCCGCTCTCACAGTGCACATCACTGACACAACGGGCAACTTAGACTCCTGTTTTCTCTGTCTTCTGTCTCTCCCACCTCATAAAGAAAAGAATCCAAGCTGCTCTGGCATGAATATGCGCATCCTGGGACTAGCAGAGAGCAGACCCTTTTACAACCTGTGACCTAAAGACCCACAGTTTTTTCCACTGCTGTAGGTAGGATTTTTCACTGCACTCATAATACACACATAATTTTCTTGCCTTTGGGTTTTAGCTTATATGTAAATGTGCCTTCTCCTTCTTTTACTATAAATATAAAGCAAAATGAACTGCGTTGGTCCAATCAAAACATTATTTCCTATGAAGAGTTTTTAAGTGTCTCTTTAACCAGGAAGTACTCCTTCCTCTGAATTGCTCATAGTATATTTTTCAACCTAACAGAGCATCACATTTTAATTCTTTTAAATTTTTATTGTGCAGAGGGGACATACGTACACCTATGGCTGATCCATGTTGATGTATGGCAGAAACCAACACAACATTGCAATTATCCTCCAATTATAATAAATGAATTTCTAAAAACTGAGGCAGAACAAGAAACAGGATTTGCTTCTATGTCTTATTATCAAGACCAATCTCTAAATTTTCTGAAGTCAGAGATTATGACATTCCACAAAACATAAGAAAAATGTTACCTTGAACTCGGCAGACCCTCAATTTATGTCCATTTGGGTAAATCAACGAATGAACAAATGTTTAATGATTTTTTTGGTGAGCCTATTTATCAGAGGCACACACTTAACTTTTATGTATTGTCATGTGACCTAGGGAACAAATTTTTATCCTCTGAAATAAAGAGCTAGAACATAACTAAGGATCAATACCCAATACCAGAATTCAGGATCAAAAGGGAGTCAAATTCACAGAGATTAATAAGATAATATGCAAATAAAACTAGGTTTGGAACTGTATACTAAAGCTAACCATAACCTCTATAATTTATTCTAAACATTCAACATCTAGATACACTATTTATATTTACTATTATCTTATAGCAAAACAAAACAAACACAAAACTCAGTAACATTTATGGCTAGAGCACCACATTTCTCTTTTTAACTTAACTGGAAATGGATCATTTCAATCAATTCTCACATGAATTCATTTGAAAAAGCAATGCATTCAACAGATGAATGGATAAATCAAATGTGGTCTATACACACAGTCTTAAGATAGGAGAATCAACATGTGCCACAATATGAATAATCTTCAGAACATTAGGCGAAGTGAAATAAAACAGCCACAAAAAAACACAAACACTGTATTATGAGCCCACTTCTGTAGGTAGCCAAATTCATAAAACAGACAGTAAAAAGGTGTAGGTTGCTGGGGGCAGGGGAGAGTGATGGTTTAATAGATATACTTAACCCTACTGAACAGCACACGTAAGAGTTAAGACGTAAATTTCATGTTATATGATTTTTACTACAATTAAAAAAAAAAAATCAAGCACTGATTAAAGAAGAAATGTCTCTAAAGGTCTTTGTTTTCAACTCTACTTTTCTTACTCACGTTGAAAACTTACCATTGGTGGGATGACAGCAGCTCGATGCTGAAGCTGAGGCAGGTCCAGTGGGTTTGGTTTTATGGGTGATGAGACCAGTATAGACCCAGCGGGATTTAACAACGAAGGCTTGGAATCCATAGGAAACATTCTGAAAATGCAATTAAAAATGACTAATCAATATATTCTTATTCAAGACTTTAAACATACAATCACCATAATTCCTTGTAAGTTAACATGTACACACACACACATATATAACATTAACCTTACATATTTGAATAGTAAGGAAAAAATCTACAAGGCTAAATTTTCAGGTAAAGAAATCTAATGTTAATTTATAGGTTGATACTCATCTGCATCTAACCAACAGAACAATCTGAACAAGGGCCATTAGAGAATGTCAGGTCCTAATTTACCATTAACATAGGTTACAAACTAGTGTTTTGCTAAGATGAGAGAGTATTTTTAAAACATCTGAATAAACCACCATCATTTTAAAATCAAGAATTTCACCCAGGGACTTCCCTGGTGGTCCAGTGGTAAAGAGTCCACTTGTCAATACAGGGGACGTGGGTTCCATTCCTGGTCCACGAAGACCCCACATGCCACAGGGCAACTAAGCCCACGAGCACCACAACTACCAAAGCCTGAGCCTAGAGCCTGAGCTCCACAAGAGAAGCCACCTCACTGAGAAGCCCACGCATTGCAACAGAGAGCAGGCCCAACTCATCACAACTAGAGAAAACAAGCCTGCACACAGCAACAAAGACCCAGCAACACCAAAAAAAAAAAGAAATAGAAACAACAAAAAAATTTCACCCATAATTCCAGACTCCTGGTTTCTCATGAAAACTGGGGAGAAACGGCACCACAGAGGCAGCACTCCCACGAGGCAACAGCAGGTTGAGCTCACATGGCTGCCCGCGCTCCCCACCCAGCCCGTGCTCCCGCTCACCCTCTGCCACCGCACACTGCACCACTTCACTTAGTTTCAGGACCCACACTTGAGTAAAGGATGTCCAGAAGAGGAACTGGAACACAATACCTTACAGGCGCCATCATATTTCCCAGTGTTGTCAGTTACCGGGAAAGGTGAACATTTGAAAAGGTATAAATGTGTAGGAAAACAGGAATGTGTAAAAGAAAACAACTTTTTACACAAAGAATCAAGATATTATTAAAGATACAAACAACAGAAAGTGTCATTTTGCCAGCTTGGAAGCAAAGTGAACTAGAGGATCATCCACAGAGTACCATGTGCTGATAAGGAACGTCAGAACTTCATGACCACTATCACAGTCAGCCCTCAGGTGCTCCTCCCCTTTATGATTACTGCCATCCTAATTTTCCCTTCACTCATAAATTTATAAATAAGTCACTAAAGCCAACAGCACAGAATACATGACTCTTATTTTAGATGACATATTTCAGTAAAACATGCTTAAAAAAGGACCATACAGCTTGAATCCATTTATGTTTAAAGTTTGGAACAGTTAAAATCCACAGTATTGAGACATGAGAAGAAGAATGCTAGAACCTTCAATTTTCTGAAAAACCATGGTTAAGTAGGAGCCCTATATTATTTCTATTTTTGCTGATTAAAATTCTATTATCTACCACATAAAAATCTCCTTGGAGAAATCATGATTGTTATGTTCAATACCATTCTAGTATCAAGTCCCATTCTTTAGTATATAAGATGTACAATACACTGTAAACGGACCGAAAGCACAATGACACCAGGACACACTATAGAAGCAGAGCTCTGAGCAGAATCTGGCTGTCTCCTGAGAGCCTCTTTCTTATTAAAAAGGGGGAACATAGAAAAAAAGAGCTGAGTTGGGTTTCTGGTCAAATGACATTTTGGTCTAATTCATTCTACAGTTTGCACCAATCAATTCAACATGGTACAAATGATTCTAGGTACTGTGATTCTAGGTGACTGCATTTCTTTCAGGGAAAAGTAAACACCCAAGAAACTGAGTATACTAAAGAAGGTAGTATCTACTCCTATAAAAATTTATTTTTTTTACAGCAAATGTTATAAAAACCATAAAGATTGTATTTCTATAATATTAATTTGACTAAAAGTACATAAGTTAATTTGTATCATACTGTACTTTAAATTACAAATATGAATAATCTACCGTTTTAAGTGATACAAAAAGGTGACCATTACAATCACCACCAACTTGAATCAGATTATGCTTTCTAACACACTTTTCCTCCAGTCCCCATTTTTGCCCTCAGCATCTCGCACATCTCACACGCAGGCACTGTGGCCTCGCTCCGAGGCCATTCCATCCGAGGGCAGAGCTGGGGCCCCCGCCTCCCGCCTGCCCCTTCACCACCACGTCACATGGCTCGGCCACCACAGCAGCAGGCAACTGCGGTTCTGGTCACAGCTCTGGGAGCTGACCGCCATTCTCTGCTATCATATGGGATGTACCTAACAATTGATACGGAAAGAAGTTAAAGTCTTTTTCTTTAAAAAATAACGACCACACAGTTCTTTTTGGTTAATCAGGTGACTAGCATCAGAACCCAACAGTAAAAGCAGACAGACTCTCTCACTGGCCAGTATTTACACAGGAGCAACCTTGGCAGCCAGCACCACCCCGGGTTCAGTCTGCGACCAGCAGAATAAAGACGGGGGAGGTCAAGGAGGGAGCCTCACCGCTGCCTCTCGGGCTCCCCGTCCACGTCCTCGTCTGCACTGCAAGTGGCGCTGGAATCGTGGTCGGACAGGGGCTCGGGCCTCGGGGCACTCAGCTGCTGGGCCACCCCTAGATCGTCTTCTCCAGGCTCCGGCTTCTCGCCACTCCTCTGCAGGTCTCTGTCTTTGGGGTCCCCTTCGACTCTGGATGGACTGCTTTCTGGCACCCGCATTTCAACATCCACAGCATCGGCCTTGGCAGCAGAGGGGAGGTCAAGAGCAGAAGTGCCTTCAGCCCCGTGCTCCTCGTGCTCCACTTCCATCGGCTCGGCCGTGTCCACTGTGATGCTATCATTCGCCGGGGCTTCCACACTGTCATCCTCGGCCACTTTTGTGCTCGCAGCTGCCGGCGAGGGAGAAGGCCTGGGCACGGCATCAGGGGTGGCCTCCAGCTCGGCCGCGGCCTCAGCAGTCCCTCGAGGAGGCGCATTTTCAGTGCTGTCTTCGCCAGGCTTGACAGCTTCAACTGGTGAAGGAGAAGGAGCACTTTCTGTATCAGAACTATTTTCAGCACCTTAAAGATAATGATACAGCATAAAAATCTGATAATGAACATGTGTCAGGTGGTGACAGAAGCCATGCTTGAAAGTACTTGTTTAGGATGAGTTATCCTCCTGTGATGACCTCCCTTGAAGTACCACAGCACTGGGAAAACAAGTTTTCTAAAAAGTACGAAAGGGAAAGCTCAAATTGCCTCAGTCTTTGGAAACAGAAAGCATAAAAGCTTTTAATGTCCAAAAATAATTCATACAAAATTTGAAAAAGATAGATTAAAAAATAAAACTAAATAAAAACATTTCCATAAAAGATGACATTCTGATTTATTTCTACCAGTCCTGTCTCTGCTTTTTTTAACCCAGGAGAGCTGACATTAGAACAGCACCATCCAAAGAGGAACCTAATGCACATTACATCTGTAATTTTAATTTTTCTTGAGGCCACGTTAAAAAAGTAAGAAGAGAGACAGGTAAAATTAACTTCAACAATAATTTTATTTAACCCAATATGTGCAAAATATTACCATTTTAAACATAACCAACATAGAAACCTAGTAACAAGGTGTTTTACCTTTTTTTAGTACTAAGTCTTCAAAATTTGCTATTTCACATTTCGGCACATCTCAACTTTCTCGACAGCTGTCCCTTGGTGTCTGGAGGGGACTGATTCCAGGAAAACCCCCACACCCCACCACAGATACCAAAATCCACGGGTGCTCAAGTCCCTTGTATAAAAGGGCGTAGTGTTTGCATACAACCTATGCACATCCTCCAGTACTCTTCACATCATCTCGAGATGACTTATGATACCTAATAAAACTTCTGTCTGAAGAGCTGTACGAACAATGCAAATGCTGTGTAAATAGTTGCCATAGTGTGGAATTCTGCTTTGGGGCACCTTCTGGGTTTTTTTTTTTTAATATTTTGGACCCGCAGCTGGTTGAACCCGCATATGCAGGATCCTCAGGTGGAGGGAAGATTGCAATCACATTTTAAGAACTCAACCACCACACGGGTGTCCAGTGGCTACCTCACTGGATAGCAAAGCTCTAGGACAATATTACATAGGTTCTGTCATTTAATTTGTTGTAACACTGGTCTTTCCCACCATTTGTTCCATCTCATACATGTACTTTTAATGCTTTTACCTAGATGTCACAAAGGAATTACAAATTCTCTGTGTCTTACTCTGGACTGGTATTCAACTCTCCCAAGTCTCAAATCAAGCTCTTTTTTAGAGTTTAGTATCCAGCAAACAAGCTAGGAACCCAGGAGTCATCTTTCACACGCTCCTCTCATTTATCTCCAGATTCTGCACCCTGATGAGTTACAGATTTCTCTCTAAAAATATCCCTCAAATCCAGCCATTTCTATTCAATTTCACAACTGCCATTTGACTCCAGAAACGACTCTTCTCACCACCACCCCAGACTCCTCTCTACCACAAAGCCAGAGTGAATTTAAAAGCCAAATCTTACCAAAACTCACTCCCACTCTCTCCCGCTTAAAACATCTCCAGGAGCCTTGCTGCTCCCAGGATCCAGTCCCAAGCTGCTGGGTGTGGCCATTCTTGCGAGCTGCCAGCTCTCTCTGCAGCCCCGCCTCCTCTGTGGTCTTCTTTCAGTTCTTTGAAGGTCCATGCATCCCTTACCACTGACTACACACATTCTGAATGGCTTTCATCTACTCTTTCCTTTGGATATTAGATCAACTACCACATGCTTTAAAAAAAAGCCTTCTCTGATTACCTCAACAAAGCTGAACTTTGCTGCTGATGGCTTCCACAGCACATGTACTGACTGCAGCTACAATTTTACTTTTGTTCACAATTACGTGACCCCTGGCTGTTGCTCCCATGAGCCTGTGAACACCATACGGGTAAGGATTACACATTTTGCTTTTCATTTAGTCCTAGTGACCAGCACAAGGCCGAGGTCCTGGCACAGAGCGGGCTCACATACCTGATGCGGTGTGAAATGAATGAGTGGCTGTGAACATGTCTTTAAGTTTACGTCACCTTTCCTCTATTACTGAACCCTTGGGCTACTTTCAACGCGACACTGCTATGAACAGGACACAGAGATACTCACTTCAACATTATGTTTTCGATTATTTTCTTAAAATAGATTACAAGACAACACAAAAAATTTACATCTCCCTAAAATTAATACATATAACTCCAATGAGAATCCCAAAGGTGTGTAAGATCAATTTATAATTTATGTGAAAAAATAAGTCCCTGAGAAAATTCAAGAAAATTAGAAAATGTTACCAGCATGGGAGAGACTTACTCCTCAGACACTTAAACTCACTACAAAGTCAATGTATTACGACACGTTTGGGGCTGCCCCAGAGACAGACAAGACAAACCAGTGGTACAGAAGAGAAGGTCAGGAACAGGTCCTGATGGACGTGAGGAACTGATACATGCCAGAGCCAGTGCTCTAAATCTCTGAGGCAGGATAACAGCTAATGAGTGCGATTTCTCAGAACTGGTCCTTTGGTGGGAGAAAAACACGAATGCTGCCTTACATAATGCAGAAAAAGAATTCCAAATGGGATAAATCCTTTTAAAACTCTTAAGAAGATAATCTAGTACGAAATACAAATAACCTCAAGAGATATGCAGAAATATTTTAAGCAAAATAGGAAACTCGGATGCCATAAATGTATCATTTTTATATAAAAAACAGTAAAAATAAAAACTTAAATGATCATATGAGAACAAATACTTTTCACACATAATTTTTAATAACTCGACAAATTCATGCTTTCATTCATTCAAATATGTGCCTAACACCTGCCATGTAAGAAGCTGTTTGAGGTCCTGGTAACCCAGCCATGGGAGAAGAAATCCTAGGGTGAAACAGGGAATGAGCAATAAACACTTGACACATCAGGTAGTAATAAACGCAGTGAATATGGAACTCACTGAGAGCCAGTGGGTACAGAGGCATGAGAGCACTCACATGACATCGCCAGAGGCCCAAAGGAAGTGGGGAAGCGCATGCCAGGAAGAAATGAGCACGCGGAAAAGCCCCTCACCTGGGGTTGTCAGCTTGGGCGCAGCAATGAGGACAGTGGGCAAACAGAGGGAGTGGCGCCTCACACCTGCCAGTGCCATCATCACAAAGACAAGCAGTGCCAACAGCTGGGGGGACGTGGAGAAAGGGGGCCCTTAATGCACTGCTGGTAGGAAGGGAACTGGTGCAGCCACTATGAAAAAGAGTATGGAGCTTCCTCAAAAAATTAAAAACAGGACTACCATATGACCCAGCAATTCTATGCCTGGGTATTATCTGAAGGGGGAAAAAAAACACTAACTTGAAAAAATATATGCACTCCAACATTCACTGGAGCACTATTTACAATAACCTAGATATGGAAGCAACCTAAGTGTCTGTCAATGGATGAAAGGATTCAGAAAATGTGGTGTGTATATACACACACACACATATATGTAAACATATATAAATATATGTCTTGTCATTTCTGACAACACAGATGGAACTTGAGGGCGCTGTGCTAAGTGAAATAAGTCAGACAGAGAAGGACACTGGATGATCTCACTCACATGTGGAATCTTTAAAAAGAAAACAGCACCAATAGAGAGAATACACTGGTGGTTGTCAGAGGCAGGAGGTGAGGAGTAGGCAAAAGGGATGAATGTGTCAAAAGACTCAAACACCTAGTTATAAAATAACTAAATCCTGTGGATGTGACGTACGGCATAATGACTACAGTTAATTACACTGTGTTGTAAATCTGAAAGTTGCCAAGAGTAGACATTAAAAATTCTCATCACAAGAAAAGTAACTATGCAATGATGAAAGTTAACCAGACTTACTGGATGATGAACTAGATTATTTCATAATGTACAAGTACTGAATCATTATGTTGTTCACCTGAAACTAGTGTAACATTACATGTCAATTTTATCTCATTTAACCACAGTAAAAAAGAACAGAGTGAGCAACAGAAGGGGCCGCCAGAGGCCAGAGACGTAAGAAGGGCCAGTGCCTACAGGGAGGCTGCACGCCTCACTGCAGGCCTCCAGCTTTGATTCTGAATGAGATGGGAGAAGCATCACAGGAGGTGGAGCAGAGAGACCTGACCTGATTTGTATTTTACAAGGTTCACTCGGGCTGCTCTCTGGAGGAAAAAAAATATAATGGAACAAACAGCAGCAAGCAGACCAATCCAGAGGCCACTGAAGGAAGGGACAGTGGCTCTAAGTGGGGTGGCAGCAATGGAGGAGGGGAGATCTAAGGAGATGCACCCACGCACCCAGGGGGAGACTGGAGGGAAAGGGAGGTGTGGAGGTGAGAGACACAGGTCGGTTTCGGATGCTGTTAACCCTTAGGTGCCCAAATACAAAGGTTATACAGGCAGTTACATGTGTGAGCCTGGACTCAGATAACAGCTCAAGTCTCAACAACAAAAACAAAATCAAAAGACAAAAGCTCAGAAGAGCACCTCATGTGTTATAAGGTCTAATGGACAGCAGCAATTATGGTTGGTGAAAGATGTTACCAGTGTTGAAAGGCAGACAAAAAGCCAGACTTCATCCTCATTTCCGGAGAGGGCAATGGCACCCCATTCCAGTACTCTTGCCTGGAGAATCCCATGGACGGAGAAGCTTGGTGGGCTGCAGTCCATGGGGTCCCGAAGAGTTGGACACAACTGAGAGACTTCACATTCAATTTCAATTTCATGCATTGGAGAGGGAAATGGCAACACACTTTGGTATTCTTGACTGGAGAATCCCAGAGACAGTGGAGCCTGGTGGGCTGCCGTCTATGGGGTTGCACAGAGTCAGACACGACCGAAGCAACTTAGCAGTGGCAGCAGCAGCATCATTTCTATTCACACAGTGATGGAAGCCAAGTTCGAGGACAAACTAACAAGTCATTTCTCCTCCAAAGCCTGGAGGACACGTCAGTGATTATGCAGATGACATCATCTGGCATAAGCACTCCTTCAGTTATCTTCTTCTTTCAAGTCTCAGTGCTTTACCAAGCACCAGCCAAGTGTGAGTGTCTTTTTCTTTCCCCCTCAGAACACCTCAAAGAATGATTCAGACCAAGAGAAAATCTAAATTACAACAAAGGTTTGGTCCTTCTGATGTAACTCATCGAATTACGAAAGATACTCATATGGTCAGACGCCCATTCAGGAAGCCAACATGGAGACTTGGCCTCTAGCAGCTATCTCCACTCACCCGAGCGCAAGAGCCTGAGGGCACAAACCCATGTGGCTTCAGGGTCTCCCTGAACTGAGCAGTTAAGACCAATCAGGGCTCATGGAAAACGCACTGTGCTTGCTGCTCTTCTCTGACAAGTGAAATTAAGTCAAAGGAACTGGAGACCCCACCATTCTGGTGGCAAGTTCATTTCCTACTAATAGGAAACCATTCCAGATGTCATCATTCCAAGGATCTCCCTCATAGCTCAGTCGGTAAAGAATCTGCATGCAATGCAGGATACATGGGTTCAATTCCTGGGTTGGGAGGAAGACCTGGAGAAGGAAATGGCAACCCACTCCAGTATTCTCGCCTAGAGAATCCCATGGACAGACGAGCCTGGCGGGCTACAGCCCGCTGGGCCCCAAGAGTCAGACATGACTTAGCGACTAAACCAGCACCACCAGACGTTACAACACACACACACGTACAAATGGCATGATGTGACCAGGCCAGTCCACACTAGAGCCCACGGAAGCATTGCTGTAATACCAGGTTGTAATTAACCTGACAACCTCATTTGACAGTTTGGAAAAAGCTTCACACAAAGACAAAGAAACAGGAAGAAAAGAGAAGGAAAAAAGTCATTTCGTGGTGTTCAATTTTTAAGAGTATGTCAGCCCATGCAACAGGATTCCATGTTCTGAAATAAACATACATATGACAAATAGACTTGGCCCTTGTTATGCACTGAACTGTGTCCCACCCCACCCCCAAATTTATGTTAAAGCCCTAACCCTTAATGTGACTATATTTGGAAATAATGCCCTTAAAAGGAGATAATAAAGGTTAGATGAGGTCATAAAAATTGGACCCTAATTTAAAGGGCTTCCCTGGTGGCTCAAATGGTAAAGAATCTGCCTATAATGCAGAAGAGACCAGGTTCGATCCCTGGGCGGGAAAGACCCCCTGGACAAAGAAATGGCAACTCACTCCAGTATTCTTGCCTGGAGAATCCCATGAACAGAGAAGCCTTCTGGGCTAAAGTTTCTGAGGTCACAAAGAGTTGGACATGACTGAGTGACTAAGCACTAATACAATAGGTAAGTTTCTATTGTTTAAGCCACCCAGTCTTGTGAAATAAAAGCTTCATGTACATTTATAACCCAGGCAATACTGGCTACCAGTTACAACCCTATTGAAGTCAGCAAACTCTGAGGACCTCTTTCCAAATGCCAGCCACCCCTTCAGACTGCTTGCAGCCCCTCAGCTCGCCCCAGGCAAGCCTGCTCCAGTGGTCTCTCCATTTTGGCAATACCCTGGGATTTCTTTGGAAGGAATGATGCTAAAGCTGAAACTCTAGTACTCTGGCCACCTCATGCGAAGAGTTGACTCATTGGAAAAGACTCTGATGCTGGGAGGGATTTGGGGCAGGAGGAGAAGGGGACGACAGAGGATGAGATGGCTGGATGGCATCACTGACTCGATGGACGTGAGTCTGAGTGAACTCTGAGAGTTGGTGATGGACAGGGAGGCCTGGCGTGCTGCGATTCATGGGGTTGCAAAGAGTCGGACACGACTGAGCGACTGAACTGAACTGACCTGACCTCGGTTTTCACAAAACCTCACAGAATAAAGTTCACTATTGCTCAAAGTCAAAACCCATTTCAAGATAAATTTTAAGTTTAAAACCCAATGACAACAATTTGTAGAAAAACCAGAATTTAGTATTTCTAAAACTCCTGGAAGGTGTAGAACCTTTTAAGCTTAAAACATAAGCGCCTACAAAGGAAAATGCAAACAGCTCTAATTACCTGCAAAGCTTTAATTCTGGTAATTAAAAGATAAAAAGCAAATGAGATAGAGAAAATATTTGCATACATAAAACATGAATACGTTTAAGATATAACATATTAAAAGCTACTGGAATCACTGTGAAAATCCCCACTTGAGAAGAGGACAGTTAAAAGAAATTCACAGAAACTTTAATAGTAATGTAAACTAAATTAGGTACCTTTTTTAATTCGAAAAAAATCAAGAAAACATTTACTTTTTGAGGAAGTTGTCACTAATTTTTCAAAAGCATAAAGGATTTTATTTAAGTTTCTTGACATTTCTTTGGCCAACGCCTCTGGGACATTAATACATTTTTTTCATGAAAACATCAATATGACATGTTCAGCTTTATAAATGCTGAAATAAATCAAGCTCGATAAAATAAAGAAAGAGGAAAATGAAACTGAAGGTACTGACTGAACCAACATGTGTGGCAACGATAGAGACACAGTGACAGCTTATGGATGTCGGCACTTAGTGCCTCAGGTAGGACTGCCATCCTTCAAGACCTTTCAATTGCAGCACCTGGACCATCTCAGGAGCTACATAAATACACGTGTGATTGAATGATAAATACGCTGTGTTCTCGTTTCCTGAATGAAGCAATCCCTAGACAGCCAAACAACTAAGGCACCCATCACGCATGTGGGCCAGCAGACGCCACAACCAGACGGAAGAGTGGTGGTACCTTCACTGTCCTCGGGGTTCTCCTCTTCGTTAGAGGCCTCAATGTCCTCATCCTCCTGTGCCGAGACGGTGGAGGCCACGCTTTCACACTGAGACACGTCTCGCTCTTCACGGGGCTTCCGTGAGGCCTAGAAGAGTAAAACTACTGTTACTTTGGATTTACATAACTGAAAGGAAAGAAGCAAGCCTTCTCACAGCTGAGCTGAGGCAGAAGGTGTACTCTAGACCAGCAGCTGCCTGTCTGACAAGCACCCTGGCTGGGGGCAGGCAGTCCCTTCAGGGACCACTAACAGGCCTTGTGTGCAGATAGATCGCTTTTATCAGAATGATCAAGTCACATCCAAACCATTTTCGGAACTACTTATCACTCTACATGGACAAACAGCCAAAGCCTGAAAGACTCCTGTTCTTCTCCACCTCCAAAAAATGTTATTTTTCTAATAAAAATAACATACACATTTATTTTCTAGTAAAAATAATGTCATGGAATGTGGAAGACAGAAAATTATGTTAAGAAAAATAAAAATTGCTCATAATGCTAGCAGCTAGAGAGTCTCATCAGAAAAGTCTTTGAGTAGTGTGAAGATGTTAAGCTCATGGTGAGAGACACATATTTACCAAAATTTTAATTTTTGCCTAACAGCTGGAAATTTAAAAATGGCAACCAATATTAATGGATGTTTTCTTTCAAGACAGGCTCATTCATTTTCAAGAAAATGTCTGCAAACTTTCAGGTCTGAAAAGCCTGGTTTTTCTGTCATGCTTTTAATTAAAAATGACATTCCATGACAAAGGCGAGGTTTGTTTAGCTTGGAGCTCAAACAACCCCAGTGTGCCTTTCCTTGAGTGCTACCCTGGCCCAAGACAGTACAGAGGGCTCTCTGCCCCGCCCATCATTATACAGACACGTGTGCAAGGCTCAAGGTTTACCAAAGCCAAGTTTTATTTGCTTCACCAAGGGCACTAAGTGAAACTGCCGTTTTACAAAAACAAAGCTGCAACTGCCTGGAGATGAAGAGTGCACTGAGCTTGGCGGTGCCACCAAGGTCCACACCAGCGTACCAGCACTCTCACTCACAGCTTCTCTGACCCCATGGATGCAAATGTCCACACAGTGGGAAAGGGAACAGCTTAATATTCTTATGAAAACAAAATATTCATGGAGCCCTCAAAGAGCTCTGTAGACTCTGAGAACACTGGAATTTCCTTGTTAACGCATTTTCAATAATCTCTCATAATCTTTAAATAATTTTTTCCGTAACACTTCAAAACTTGCTGGTTTTTAGTCTTTACCCCATGGAGTCTCTGAGAAAACGTCTTTTTTCATAAGCCAGATCAACTCATTCAATATGGTCAACAGAACTCTGAAGTTTTCAATTCAAACTCCAAAATGCTTATATTTTTCAAATCCAGTTTACAGTAATTCAAAAGTACTGCACTGCCATTACTACTAACAGAAATTTTTCTCTCCGGGCAATCAACAGAGTCAACTTGTGCCAAGAAACTAGCATATCCTTTATAGGTAAGGCTACAAAAAAGTTTTCTTCAAGAGCAATCTTTGAAGCGCAAAAAAACCCCCAAAAAACAGTAAGTAAAAGATTCACCACCTCTGATACACTCACTTTCTGTTTATGCTGCTGCAAAAGGTTGTCAAGGTTGTGCCTCCGTTTATAGTTAAAATAGAAGTTTTTACATTGGGCTTCACTTTTAGTTCCCACCATCTTGGCAATTGCTGCCCAGTTACGACCATGTTCCACTAGACCTGTATTTTAAAAACAAACCAAACATTAACTGAATAGTCACCTGATACAGCAAACAAGAAAAATAATACAATACCCCTAATCCTTGCACTCACCATCATTAACACTGTGTTTTCAGTTATTTATTGATACATTTCAATGCTTATTGAAATGTGATTGACACAAATTCATTAACAGCTCTATTTTTCTATCCAAAGTTCAAACATGCTCAATATTGGAAGAATGTGACCCTGTCCTTGCTGTGTTATCTCCCAGAGGACCAGGACAATGCAGACACACAGGGAGGGAGAGCCCAGACACTGTCAACTGCGTGCTTAGGTACTTCTAGATCCTGGGGAACACTGTATCAGCACAAAGTTAATAAGGCAATCAAAAGTGAGTGACTAACACCAAGTAAAGACACATACTTGAGGCTCCAGGTATAATCAACATGTCCCCAGTCCATTTCCAATCAAGGATCCCCTCAAAAATATCAACCAGGTTTTCTTTTTGTTGTTGTTGTTGTTGTTTTACTCTTTCCGGAAGATTTTTTTTTTTTTTTTTTTTTGAATTTTTTTTTTTTGAATTTTTAAAACTTTACATAATTGTATTAGTTTTGCCAAATATCAAAATGAATCCACCACGGGTATACATGTGTTCCCCATCCTGAACCCCCCTCCCTCCTCCCTCCCCATGCCATCCTTCTGGGCCGTCCCAGTGCATTAGCCCCAAGCATCCAGTATGGTGCATCGAACCTGGACTGGCGTCTCGTTTCATACGTGATATTTTACATGTTTCAATGCCATTCTCCCAAATCTTCCCACCCTCTCCCTCTCCCATAGAGTACATAAGACTGTTATATACATCAGTGTCTCTTTTTCAACCAGGTTTTCTTAAACCTTCTGTAACACAATGCATCACAGGAACCTATGCAATCTGACTTCCTTCCAACAAATGACACACATATGCACACAGAAACATATGTGCATGAAATATGGGCATATAAATGCATAAACAGAGATGTACATTAGACATAGGTGTATCCAAACAGGAATTTCTAGTGCAAATTTAACAATTGGCGGGGAAAACATCAACTTTTCAAGGTTAACACCAGTAGACTCCTTCACAATGAAAACTGAAGATCACCTCCAGTTTCTGCCAGCATATGACAAAAGCTGAAAGGAAGGGGCAGGAGCAGTTGGGTGTGGGGATGTGCCTCGGACCAGACCACACTGTGGCCACGTGGGCATCCATTTACTGCGCTGTGACGGTCAGATGACAGCAATGCATATGAGTACAACTGTCACAGCAAACACACCTCAAATAAAAATATTCTGAGGACAGAACACTCTAAACTGCTGTATTTTAGGCAAAGTTTACATGATTCTTAAATGTGTTACTCATTACCAGCTAAATAGAAAATAAATCTGAAATGTGTCACTAAAAGGTCAAGCTATTTGTACTAATTTCTCTTTGGAACTGCAAGGTAAATCCTTAACCCTCAAAAGAATTGGCTAAATTTTCTCAAAATTATTTTACTTAAAAAGAATTTATTTATAAAACAATTATTTATCCTTTTAGAAATTTTAGCTAATTTCTAACTGTATGACCTGTACTTTATACAGGTCATTTATAAGCAAGAACAGAAGAACAAAAGACCCATAGTGTTCCAGAGTAAAATGAAGGCCATATGCTACACAAGTGTCAGAGGCAGAACTCAATCCTTCATCTGTCTGGCTGTAAAGTCCATGCTCTCATCTCTTGAATCACAGCACAATTTCTTAGCAATTTGTAATCAAACTTAGCCTTACTAAATGCAAACTGAGGAAATAGTTATCATTCTATTAAATGCAACTTTTAAATAAGAGACTTTTTCTATCAAATACCTTCCAAAACAACATTAATTGCATTTAATCACAACTCTTCTGTAAAACTGAAAGGGCTTACCTGCTCTCTAACAAGACATTCAAAATAAAATGAGAGAGAATGTTAAATCCCTCAAAAGTGGGTCCCTCAAACAAGACACACTGGGGTATGTTACAGAGCAGGATACTGTCAAAAAAAACCTTCTAAGTGTACTTCTAAATTCTGCTTCCATTGTGGAAGAACTTTTTTTTTTTTTATTAAAAAGGAATTAGTTCCATATCACTCATTACTAATAACCCTAAAAACAAACAAAAACAAACCCGAAGAACCTGAACTACTATCATTTACCTTTTTTAGCAACTTCCATTTCTTCTTCTGTCCATCGAGAGGTTTCTACAGGTTCCGTAGAAACTGAAACAAAGGTAGAACTCAGTAAGTCAGAGAAAAGTCATCCACAGATTATACAGCACCAAGCATATAATCTGTTAACTCCAAACACACCTCCACGCTCTCACCAGTTATCTTTCTAAAGCACCAATCTAATTACAACACTCATCTATTTAAAAATCTTTGTTTTGTAAGCAAAGCAGAATATAGTCAAAACAAAGCCCACCATTATCTGTCCCCATTCGCCTGTCTAAATTATTTCATTTTATCCTTGTCATTCCCAGAACTTGCACTTTCTTCATATCAATACTTCATGTAATAATAAACTTGGTACCACCGAGCCACCAGTGACAGGACTCGTCATTAATATGATCCTTTTATAAACTAATGAAGATAGTTCCTAATAAGAGAGAAAAATGCCTATGCTTAGACCCAGTATTTCCTTGTCTAAGAATTTATTCCTATGAAAGTCAATTTAACAGAAAGAAAATGCCAGGTGAATACAGTTTTTTTCATTACAGTGCCATCTATGTTAGCTTTAAAGGGGGAAGAGATGGCCAACATTTCACAGCTACCAAAAGTGATAATAAAGATCACTCAGAAACTAGAAGACATTCGTGACACGTGCCTAGTTAAAACCTTAGAAAACAAGGGGGCACGCACACTAGGATTACAACTAAGTACAAAGGAAACCCACAGTCTTAGGGTAGTGAGGTCAGGGCTGGTGCTCTTTTTCAGAAGACTTTGATATTTCAGTCTAACAAATGTAAAGGCCAGAGTTTTAGATCAGGATTTCTACGCTGCCCATACCAGATGTCCCTCCTGCGGCACCCCAGCACTGAAACGGAACCCCAAACAAAATTGTGGCCCATTCGCTCCAGCCCTGTCCACTCACCGGGCTCTGGCGGTGGTGGCAGAGGTGGTGGGGGCTCCTCAGTGGCCGCGGCCGCAGCAGCACTGGCCGCCGCAGCCTCACTGGTCATGGACCTGGTGATCCGGCCCTTCCGACGGCCCTGGCTATTGGCAGTCTTCCGGCCCCGGGGTGTGGCCTGCTCTCTCTCCTCAGTTTCTTCTGCTGTTCCCTCTGTCTTATCCTTTTCCTTGGTATTTTCTCTAGAAACAGTGGCCAAAGAACATTTTGTGTGATTTAAAAGTATACATACACCAAAAAGATTAAAGCTTTCAAAATTCTTCAGACAGAAACTGAACAAACTGCCCCCCTCACCCCCAAACTCTCAGTTACCTGGAATAACCATTTGGGCTTCTCATCAACACAAACTCAATTTACCCAAAGACATGCCCGCTCACCCTCCCTGCTTCCTGCTCCCTCGGCCCCAACTACCTGCTGTTGACAAAACCAGCACGCTCACCATCACCCAGTTTACAGACCTGATCGCGCCTGCAGCTCTCTCCCATACTCGTCACTCCCCATCAGTGAACCTTCCATCCCACTAACATTTCTCCCACCACCTGTGCTTCTTTCACTGCTGCACATGTCCAGAGCCCCAGCAGCCTAGCCCCAGCCTTTCACGCCTGCCTGCCTGCCTCCCACCTCTCCGTTCATCCTAAACTGCTCACAGAGCCACATTCTAGTGGAAGACCTGTGGCAGGAAATCATTTCAGCCATGCTAAGCCTACCTTTTCCCAAACAGAGCCATACCACTCCCTGAGTGAAGTCCACATTTGAGATTTAAGGCTTTACATATCGAACCCCAACCTCCTTCTACTTTTCTCCTGAGGCGTCTGATGTCCCAGTCTAATGAAACCACTATCTGCCATTTCCCAAGGAGGCCTGTCCATCCACGCTACACCCTCTATTGTACCCACACTGACCACTAGCTCCTGCATGAAGTCCTCTAGACTATACAGATGGAAGAAAATCTCAAGCTCTTCTCAGTCTCCCAGCTTCTGCACATTCCTTCCAGGCCATTTTCTTCTCCTCCCTTGGATCTTGCCTAATTCCCCTCCTGGCTTATAAACTGCCCGAGAAGAGCACATGTCATGCAGGTCTCTGTACCCTCCAGAAGACTGAGCTCTCAGAAGCAGCGTATGCGCGCTCATTAAACAAACCAGGGATTTTAAGAACAAAGTCAAAACGAGATGTGGCAGTAACTTATGAGCACTTATGAGTAATTTATAACCACTGACCACGTGGTGAGGACAAATGTTTTATCTGAATAAGTAAAAAAAAAAAAAACAAATTTTCCTAAAGTACAAAATTAGAATGGCCTGAGTATCTAACACTTTAAAAACCATGACAAATGATTTAGGCTGCTTTAACTGCCTCAAAATCAGACAAACCTTCAGTATTTCCAAGAAGATTAGAGAAATAACAAAATAAATATTAAAAAGAAATGAACAACTACACAAGCAACAACTACTTGTGTATTATTTAGTCCATCCCTTCTGAAACAGACTAGGTCATATCTGGCAAGTAAGTCCATCAATCCAAAAGTTATACTTACTAGAATATTCCACCCCTTAATTATGTCAAATAACTACTAGGTGACAAAACACATATCCCATTTATTTTTCTAAAATCTAAAACTTTATACCTTCAATAGATTCAATCTCATTATTTTCAAATAACAATAATATTTAACTAACTCACTTAGAGTCCTCCTTTTCATCTTTTTCTTCTTCATCTTTCTTTTCCTCCTCTTTTTTTTCTGTTTTTTCTGCTTTATCCTCTTCCTTTTCTTCTACTTTTTCTTCTTGTGAGGGTCGGGCAATTTGCTGCTAGAATGAACCATCATTTGTAAAGTTGGCAAGTTAAAAGAAATAGCTACTCAAATTGTAATAATAAATATCTATGCAACAAATTAAACATATTAATTAATCCTCCACAATGTAACTAGGGGTCATGTATTAAAAATCATCTGAAAGCTCTTTAATGTAGTCTGTATGTATTGCTTACAAGGGTACACACACACACATGCTCCTTGTGTTTGGATCCAGAGAGGTGACAATGTTAGGATTCCACTCAGAAATCTGAGGTTGATACTCTTAATTCCAACATCTAATCTGTCAAACATTTCAATTCTGCTGTGAAATTTGATAAACTATAATTTATCAAACCATTGTCCCTAGTATTAAATATTTAATATGCTGCCAATTTTTTCATCATTATGGATAATACTACAAGAAACCTCTTTATGTTGTTTGTCTTTGGGGGAAACATTCATTTATCAGAATAGTAGACAGTCAGGGTCATTATCAAGAATGAAGCAATTTGGAAAAATACTATGGATACAACAAAGTGAAAAGTAAACACTCAAATATATCTAAGCTGTAATTACAACTAAGTGACTGTAAATAAGCATATAACAAAGACTGGGAGAGATAAGATATAGACCCTTGTATCTCTGATGTATCGAGTACTAGAATTGTGATTCTGAGAGAAAAGTAAAATTAAGTTTGCGTTGAGTCCTACTACGTTTGTTTATTGAAGAAATCCAACGGCCTAACCAAACAGGACCATCCCAGGCATAGTACCTCTTTCCAGTCTCTGCTCCTTCCCAAAGGGTCTGTGCTCAGGCTACCCTCAGCACACCCAACATTTTCATGCCTTTGCCCAGAACAAAGCAAAATTTTCCTTAATTTTTGATGGAATCTCAAAGTCTTTTACCAACTCCCCAAAACTACCATTAGCTTTTTCCTTAAGATAATTTCTCTTCGGTCTTCTCCAGAAAATGTCCTACACTATGCCTCCTTCCAACCCAGGTGGAAAGAAGAATCAGAACCCGTCTTGTTCCCGACCGCCCCTTCTAGAACACTGTTCAACCATGGTGTTTAAAATCTTTTTACAAATTTCAGAAAGTCTACCTATGACACCTTTCTTCATCATTTAGTATTAAGGATCGACTCTCAAAGTCTCCCAGGAACACAGAGATGACTTCATCACATGGCTCATTCAGTTCAGTTCCGTTCAGTCACTCAGTCGTGTCCAGCTCTTTGCAACCCCATGAATCGAAGCACGCCAGGCCTCCCTCTCCATCACCAACTCCCAGAGTTCACTCAGACTCACGTCCATCGAGTCAGTGATGCGATCCAGCCATCTCATCCTCTGTCGTCCCCTTCTCCTCCTGCCCCCAATCCCTCCCAGCATGAGTCTTTTCCAATGAGTCAACTCTTCGCATGAGGTGGCCAAAGTACTGGAGTTTCAGCTTCAGCATCATTCCCTCCAAAGAAATCCCAGGGCTGATCTCTTTCAGAATGGACTGGTTGGATCTCCTTGCTGTCCAAGGGCCTCTCAAGAGTCTTCTCCAACACCACAGTTCAAAAGCATCAATTCTTCAGCGCTCAGCTTTCTTCACAGTCGAACTCTCACATCCATACATGACCACTGGAAAAACCATAGCCTTGACTAGACGGACCTTTGTTGGCAAAGTAATGTCTCTGCTTTTCAATATGCTATCTAGGTTGGTCATAACTTTTCTTCCAAGGAGTAAGCGTCTTTTAATTTCATGGCTGCAGTCACCATCTGCAGAGATTTTGGAGCCCCAAAAAATAAAAGTCTGACACTGTTTCCAAATCTACTTCCCATGAACTGATGGGACCAGATGCCATGATCTTCGTTTTCTGAATATTGAGCTTTAAGCCAACGTTTTCACTCTCCACTTTCACTTTCACCAAGAGGCTTTTTAGTTCTTTTTCACTTTCTGCCATAAGGGTGGTAGCATCTGTATATCTGAGGTTATTGATATTTCTCCCGGCAATCTTGATTCCAGCTTGTGCTTCTTCCAGACCAGCATTTCTCATGGGCCATTAGGCCTTGTCATTATTCTTCAGATTCAAGATGCTAGTCACACTGCCTTTTCTATCAACATGATATCCTGTGTGTGAAATACTTTCAGGTCATACCCATCAAAACCTCCCACAGGGCATCACCACCACCATCTTCAGTGGGCATGCGTCACCTTCAGGACTCTGCAATCTATTCATGTGCCCAGCCCTCCACATCCCATCTTTCCACTGTTGCCAATCCTGCTTTCTGTCCTCATGATCTTGATTCTATGAAATTTCCACAATTCATCAAGAATGGAATCCACTCTTCCACTCTGGGCCTTTGGCTAGATTGTTTCACTATCACAACTCCCTGCTGGCCTTATCTGACCTTCACAGCTTCACACCCTTTTAATTGCAAGTTTCATTTTCTTTTGAGTATGCATTATCACCTTAGAGAAAACTAAGAAATCGGGAAGATTTTCAAATGCATACTCTCCAATTGTGACTAGTTCTGCTTTACAACTGGGAATGTTTCATTCACCCCGACTCACGAGTATGCCACAGTGGTCACAAGACCTGTTTCAAATGCTAGTAACCTCACCCTGTACCCCACAAAGGTATCATTCATCTGTCATCTGAACCAACAAGATGGCACACCAATGACAAACTCAGCCATCTGCCTAGCAAGCGGGCTGCATAACCCAGAAACGGTTTACAGCCCTGAAAAGTCATGGGGAAGTGTCAACTCAGCTCAAGACAAGGAAAGAGGTCCACTGTCCTCAGGTTTGAACAACACATGTTCCCCCAATACTCTTCTGCCCCTAATATCAACCAGGGTCTTCAGGTAAGCAAACACCCCCACATGCCCTGCTACCTGAAACCAGCCCACAGCAGAACCTTACAAGCAAAGGGACATCTGTGCTCTGCACACACCACCCACCGATGCCCCTCCCTTACTAGGATCTCAGTCCTGGCCCCTCACCCCACTGTGGCTTCCCCAACCTCCAGCAGCCTTTACGCAGCTGACTCCTCAAATACTCTATACTTTTCTTGACCAAAAAACACTGCTTCTGAAGTCTGTGAGACCACATCCCAAAAAGTGGCATTGCTCTGGAGGAAACAATGACACAGAACACACAAGACACTTCTGACCACACATCATGAGGGAACCTGTATCTGGAGATCAGCATGACCAGGGAAGGCAGGCGGGGTCTGTGGAGAACAAAGCACTTCAGAACGCTCATGACGGCAGTAGCCGTCGTGTTCACAGGTGCCACCATCCTGAGTGGTCTCAGGGCATGTGGCACACAGAAGAGCAGGAGGGAGCTGTGGCGGCAGCTGACCAGCTATTCGAAGGAAAAGAGCTTCTAAAGTTCTGAACTGCCACTGTGAAAACACACACTGCACTGCATTAGACACAATCCTCTGACATCGAGTGCTCCAACCCCAGAATTGAAGCTAACCTGAAACAATCAGGTTCTAAGTATTTTAGCAAACAACCCTTGACTCTATAGTCACCTTACTCTACCTGTCCCCTTCACAGACCAAAGGACTGGAAAGGGTGGTGTATTCATTAAGATATCACAGTGCTTGTGTTTAATTATATTACAATTGTTAACTCTGACGTGCACAATTTCAGTATCATGAAAATATAAAACTTCTCATTAATTTTGGTATGCCAGAAACTTAAAATGCATTCAAAATAGAAAATGCAACACATTAAATATAGATTAACTTCAAAATAATCAAAGCATGTTCATAACATTCTAATTAGATAGAAAGGTCAATGCCTAAAGTATAATACAGAGAAAGCCCCTATTATAAAATTTTTCATCTTTATAGTCCACCAACTTTGAAATAGTTTCCATATGATAATGAAACATACCTGGTTTCTCCCTCTGCGTTTTCCATAGTTCCTTCTTACTAGGGCTTTATAATTCTCATTTTTCTTGGTTAAGTAGTAATATAAAACACAATCGGGAACACTCTATAAAAAAAATTGAGGATCCAATGAGATTGAATTAAAAAAAAAAATCAAGCAACATCTTCAAGGAAAATCTCTAGTGTTCTCAAAATATAAACTGGAGAAAAACACAAATGGCTAGCTCTTTAAGGCATATCTAGGCTGTAAAATATACATATATATAGTATCTACTATTTTGATGGACAATTACAGCTGTCTTAACACAAATTATGTAAAAGATACCAGGAACTATCAGAAGCATTCAAGCACTTTCTTATTAACCAGTAACTAAATTCTCTTTCTTCCTCTATATAAGTAAATATTCAAAATGTCTCTTTAAATATTTTGTTCATAAACCCAACATGCAATAATACACTGTCGAACAAATTCAGGGAAAATCAGGACTCTGAAATTTTAATTAGAAGTTTAATGATGTTCGGAAAAACACTGTAACCTGTGTGTTTTTAGGGAAACATAGTATCAGGTCATTTTCATTAACCATGAAAATTAGTCTGTGTTGTACTTAGAATCATCATCATATGACTGTAAACACCACTATATTATTCACGTAAGAATCTTTTCTATGTCAAGCCCTTTGCAAAAACTATTTAACTACTTCTGTGCTTTAGCACACAAAACCTTCAAAGCAGCAACCAACCCAAATCTATCAACAATCTCAGTGTAAACCACTTCCTACCTTCCTTTCCAAGTAAGATGCAATCAGTCCAAAGTTTTTTGGATGCTGGATAAACCTGAGTAAAACAAGAACAACACACACACACACTTTAACAACTTAAAAAGAGGTGGGGGAAGCCCTTGGGAATACAAATATAATGTAGACTAATTCCTAGTGACTCCTAAAGGCCAATGTCCTCTTAAAGGGCATAGGTTCCTGAGCACAGTCCACCAGGAACTGACTGGATTGGGATACAGTATTGCACAGATATCTGTAACTTTCAAATGCACCCCCAGTGATTCTGACACCACTCAGGTTTGGGTACCACTCTTAAAATGCCTCCACAACTCTGTTCTAAGCTGGTACCTATATTTCCAGCTATAAATTTACAGGAAGGTTGCATCCTATCTGTCTTCTCTGCCTCCCACGTTATTCAAATGCCAAAATGGGGCCATGTTTTGGGGGAAACAGTTCAATTTACAAGTAAATGCCAATATTTTTCACTAACTCATATAAGCTTCTATTAGAGAATAATTTAAAATTTAAATTACTTGTCTTTAAAGATCTCCTTCTCATGGTCAGTCCAAACATTCATGAACTGCCTATCTTTATAAACCTTCATAGGGTCCTCCATGAGCCCATTCATGTTAATGAACTTGACCCGTCTCTGTTCAGCATCAAACATCATAGGTGGGATCACAGAGAGCTGTCGCATTTGTTTCTCATTATTCTGAAGGAAAACAAAGAAGAAATGCAATGTACATAGAATTAAACTTAAAGAGGGCCACAGACTATCTTAACAGACACTGAAACACCACATATGCACTTTAATGACAATGGCAGTGGTACCATAACATCTAACATATGGTCATTATATACGAATCTAATAAATACTCATTGTATGAATAACAGAGGCAGAGAGGCAGAAAGTACATGTACTTTTTTAAATCCACCACTACAATGTGAGAAGAGTTCTTTCCTTAAACGCAGCAGATGGATCTTAGACCTAAAGGACACACAATGATGTCAGATCACTGAAGAAATGACCTTATGAAGCACTTATTAACATTAATATTGCCTCATTTTAAAAAGTCTCAACATCATTTTATAGAATAATAAAATAGAAAAATACGCAGATAGGAACCAAAATCTTAAGGTCATTGTTTTTAGATTAACTAAACTTACTCAAGTATCACACACTTCTTGCTAAACTTACATAATCTTTCCACTGCAAATTTAAGACTATCATCCTTCGAATTTCAACTAAAACTTGGTTTCAGTTATATAATTTATCTTCCCAAAGCTTAAGCCAGTAAGTTTATAAGCACAAACTTCCAGGAGAAATCTTGTACCAAAAATTATAACTACTGACCCCAACACAAGGCTAGGTCTTCTTCTAAAACTCTTCTAGCAGTGGACATTGCCTTAGTCAATTCCTGACAGAGTTTCTCATTTTACAGGGACTCTCAAGTGGTAAAGAACCCACCTGTCAATGCAGGAGACATAAGGGACACGGGTTTGATACCTGGGTCAGGAAGATCCCCTGGAGGAGAAAATGGCAACCCACTCTAGTATTCTTGCTGGAGAATTCCATGGACAGAGGACCCTAGAGGGCTACAGTCCATGGGGTCGCAAAGAGTCGGAAACGACTGGAGCGACTTAGCACATTCTACCTCAGTCTGTCTAAACACCAAAATGTGGTTTGGGACAGACACACTAGCTTGACATTCACCTTGACATTCACTAGCTTCACATTTAGCTAGTATTCACCTAATACTAGCTTGGGTTGCTTACAGATGCCCCCCTCCCCCCGCCCTTATAGAATCAGTTCAAACAGTAAGCAAAGAAATTAAATGCAGAGTTAGTCATCACTGCAGAGATCACAGCCACAAACCCTGAAATGTACAGGAATATAATAATTGTCCTTGATTATTACTTAAGAGGACCACCACTTCAGAACTGAGAGATGAGGTTTTCAAAAAGCCATATTTTCAAACCAAAACTAGCAAAAGTTAATACATGGCTTTTGGACCAAACTTCAGAGAGTATGAACCCAGCCATGAAGACTCAGTGCTAGGAACTGAAATTTATTCTTATTCAGAACTGATTTATTAACATCGTATCGATCTCTCCCAGGCTCGGCTGGCTAGAAATCACACTCTAGACATCACCCCCCACTCCACCCCCAATGAACCTCAGGTCCACAACCCAACACACAAACACCTGCTCCTTTGCTCTTTCAGGAAAACGGCAGCAGCAGCCCATCCTCTAACCTGCTCGTCTTTTCCCCCAACTCCTGTCCTATCCATTCTGCCTTCTACTCATCTGTCCTATAAGGCCCCTCTTAACACATTTCTACCACTGTCACCCTGATTCAGGCCCTTATTTTTAATCGTAACAGCGTCCTCACCTCTTTCCAGGCCTCCCTGCTGCCGAAGCCATCTTCATAAAACGCCAATAAGATCTCAGGGCAGCCTTGTTTAAAACCTTCTATAGTAGGCCATGTACTTTGGAAAAATCCATATGCCGTAAGCTTTCTCTCATATATATACAAATAAACCCTTAGTTCATGGGGTATGACACTAAAATGCCTAATCAATTAACATGAATTAAGTGTCTTACCTCCTGTTCAGAGAGCCCATCAATAATTTCAGAAATCTCATGTTCACTCCTAGCAATGGTGGCTGAAAGACCAGCTCCCCTCTGCCCAACTCTAAATATGAGGGAGAAATTACATATATATTTAAAGGCCTTTTATAAAGAAGTATCAATTAATTACTTTTACATCAATTTGCTTTCTGAGTGGGACTAGAAGTCAGGGGGAAAAAACCTAAAATGCTATTAACTACTTTTAAGCAATATGTTTAAGTCATTTATCTATAAAATTAGGAACAATTTAAATGCTAAGATTTCTTTTTAAAGGTTACAAGTCTAAATTCAAATGGCAGAACTATTTGCAGGAAATATCTGGAAAACTAGTTATTGGTGTCATTTTCATTTCAAATAGCAGTCTTTTGTCTGCCTTCCACAGCACAGGATAGCAGACTTAGAAAAATTCATAAAACATTTTTAAAGGGAGGGGAACAAAAATCCAATCATCACTCCTCACAACAACTTAACTGTGGTTACCAGGGCTTTCATGACTCACGTACATGAGACAGCAGAAAAGGCAACTAAAGATTCTACCTTTGCAAAAGCACTTGTCCTCTAAAGTAAAAACAAATCAGAAACTACATACCAATAACAGAGAATTTCTTAATTAGCAAACAATTTAATAAGACTTTTGATTATGCTGAAGGGTAGCGAAGGACCATGAAACACTGTCTTATTCTTACTGTCATTTCAAAAGGAATGAGCATTTTCAAGAACTGAAGAGTTAATTTCAACATATTCACTTAAATTTAGATTCAACAGCATGATTAAATATAAAAAGTTATTAGATTCACCAAGACATAAACATTGCTAATTGATAACCAAGTTTTATATTCAAAATAAAAGTTCTTAGACTCATAAACGTAGAGAAGAGATTTGTGATTGCCAAGGGGTGGGGGAGGGATAGATTGGGAGTTTGGGATTAGCAGATGCAAACTATTATATATAGGATGGATAAGCAACAAGGTCCCACTGTATAACATAAGGAACTATATTCAATATCCTGGGATAAATCATAATGGAAAAGAATATTTAAAAAGGAAGGTATGTACGTGTAAAACTGAGTCACTCTGCTATACAGCAGAGACTGGTACAACACTGTAAATCAACTATATTTGATTTATTTAAAAAAAGGAAAAACATAACAAAATTCTTTATGAACCTTCTTAATGGTTAGATTCAGGTGACAATAAATATTGTGAAAAATTAAAAATATGATTCACAGAAAAACATCAAACCACTTACCGCTGAAACCGTTCTTGCTGTTCTCTCTGTTTTCGAATCTCTGGAAATTGCTTTTCATAGTACTCTCTTGTTTTGCTTTCTTTAGCTTTCCTCCGAGGGTTATTTTCTATTCTGTCCACTTTTTTCTCCCATGCCTCCATGAGCTGATCATAACGTTGGCAGATTTTTTGTTCCTATTAAATACCCGTAGCAAATTAATAATTAAACTAAACTCTGTGATTCTGACAAACCTAATACTTTTAAAAGAACAGGTTACTTCTTAAGGCTAAGTCAGAAGGACATTTGGCCTATGACTCAACTGTGAATGAAAAGGTGTCCTTGATCTGAAAGAAGAGAAAGACAGGGAGCTGTTTTCTATGAAAGATCCACACACAGAGCCTATCATGGCTGGATTTCTTAGTCAACATTAAGACTACACAAATCAACAAACTACATGCTGAGCCACTCTGATAACAATTAAGTCTTCATTGTCAGGAAAATAAGAAATAGAATATGTAAATAGTTTGTAATCCCAAAGGCAAGCAGATTAACATTTTGTTGTCACCTTTCCATCAGTCAAAGAAAACACTCAAACTTAGACCACCCTCCTACTGTTGGAAGTTCTGGTTAGTTGCAATTTTTTCTTACTATAAATAATGCCATATAATGAACATTTTTACAGTCTGGAAAAGGCAGAAATTGGTTGTACTCTATGACAAAAAGAAATCCAGTAAACTACATGAAATCGAGAATGAATGCTTTTAGAGAAATGAATGTGTGACTTCATTCTTTAAACAGAGAAGAAAGAACCCTGTACTGTGGGCACAGGACCGTTGGTACAAAACAACAGAAAAGTGTGAAAGGGCTCAAGATGGCCCAGGAAGGGAAGAGAGGGAAAGCGCTGTCCCCCATACTCCCTCTGTCTCCTTGACACCCGTCCACCTCCTGGGCCTGAATCTACTTTCATTCGGCTCTACCGCCAAGTCACCCCCTTGCCTCCTTCCTACACGACTCCCACGCACCCTGAGGTGTAACTAGATGCACATTCCCTTCCTCAGCTTAAACATTTCACAGATGACCTCAGCATCTGACCTCAAGCCCCCTCCTGACCCTCAGGCCATGCACAACCTGGCCTGGCTCCCCTGCCCTGTCATGCTCCCTCCACTTCCCAGCCCTTCCCAAGCTTGTACAAGTTGGCAGACAGCTGGTTTTCCTGGGGTCCACTATGTGCCAGCTGTCCCCTACGTGCTCTCAGTCATCTGGACGTCCTGAACCACAAGATGACCACAATACAGTAATCGCCCGTGCCCTCATCTGCCCTGTTCCTCCTTAGACTCCCGAGGGCTAAAGCCACGTGGCTATCTACTCCCTTTGTAGAATAATACATGGGTTCATTTTCAATTATTACATTCAATTATAAGGCAAATATTACTTTTAAGTTATAATTACACTGTTACTGATTTTCCTTACGAATCCTGGTGAGATAAAACACCTTGGTTCACTCTTGGAAAAGGGGAAACTGCCAACAAGTATTTACGAAGCAAGTCAGTGAACATACAAAGTTCATCACTAAATACTCGGTGAAGTATAAGAACAAAGTCTGGACCTCTATGTTTGCCTCTTTGGACAGCAAATTTAGCAATTACCATAATTAAAACAAAATTACTGGACAGAAAAAAAACACTTTAGCTAATTTATTTATATGTGTATGTTCTTGGCCAAAAAAAAAAAAAAAAATTCAAGACTGATAATTTAAGAAAGTATCTGAAGGCCCAGACTGCCAGATTAGAACATTAGGAGTTATATACCATATAAAAGCTGGTGACTCTTACAATTCATTAAACTAACAGGTCCTTAAATACAAGGTACAAGTTCATTTCTGATGTGAATCAAAATATATCATTTATTCAGTAAGAAACCATTCAAATGAATTAACAGTCTAAAATTATTACGAACACACTATAAAAGAACAGTGGCATCATATTTTCTGTAACTTAATTTCCATGAAGATTATAACCACAAAATTTTTAGACTGCAAGTCATAATAAATACAAAGAATACCGTGAATTTGAAAAAGCTGAACTTTAGCTGACCCAGATTCTAACAAGAAAGAACAGTGATGCCTCATCGGCATGACCATAACTTACCCAATTTGTCTGAGGTTAAGAGACTAAATGAGATCATCCTACTTCTCTTTCATATTTTTTTAAACTACTCACCATTTTCTTTATTTTGGCTAGATGAAAATGCTATACACAGATGACCAAGAGAATTTGATGATATTAAGTGTGATTTATGATATCAAAATGTTACTAGACTCAGATTGATGTCTAAGTCACATTTATAGTTACAAATCAGCACCTGCTCTCAAGTGTGGTCAAGAACCGTTCTCACTAACAATGGGAAAGCGAATGCCTGAAGAAGCACGGACGGGAAAGCTGAACAAATTTCAGTGAACAAGGATAGGACCTCACCCTTTGTTTTCTTGCATGATTTCTTCTTTTAAAAAATAAAATGAGTTTTTTCCTCATCACCTGGTTTCTAGAAGAGAAAAATACGGTTGTATGACATTAAGAAAAAGTACAATTCAATAGTGCATTCACTTTGTTTTCAGAGACACTGAAAAACAAGCAAAGATCACTTAAGAATATACAATATAATCAAAGTTAATCCTAATTTTTTCACCCTGCAAAACAAGACTCCTCCAATAATTAGGACTAAATTTCCTCCCATTCTATAGTAAGGCTTTAACACAAAGAGTTCATTTTCAACTATTACATTCATAAGGCAAATATTATTTTCAAGTTATAACAATTACTGATTCTTCTTAAGAATCCTAGTGAGGTTAAGCACCCTGGTTCACTCTTGGGAGGAGGGAGGTGGAGAGGAGGCCAAGCTTTCACAGTTACCTCCTAACACAAGTCCACGCTGCCCTGCCTCCTCAGAGTGTACCAACACAGAGGGCTGACTCTGCCGTAAACAGAGGCTTTCTTCAGGCACAGAAACAACGCAGTCCACTCTAAGAAGTCATGGGGAGGGCAATGTGATAGGACAGCAAGTCCTCCCTTATAACTTAACAGTTTCACTTTTCAAATATGAAGCACTGTAACCTTCAAAAACAATGGCATGCAGGTTCAAATATAAATATTTATACCCCACCTACTTCCAGAAAGGATTTCAAGCTGATTATTCAAATATAAATACAAAGCCAAGGCAAGTAGAAGTAATTTTTTTGGTTATCTGCCACTCCGGACTAACACTGACACTGGCTCCACTTAAATAAGCATGAACAGTCAGGAGCTGGCTATATGGAAAAGGAGCCAAGAGATTAAAGAGAATTACTGAAAGGAACATTTGCTATTTCATACAAAGCAAATGATGATAATGACAGAACAGCTACTGAACGATCCGTATGGACACACGTAGCTGAGTAGACGGTACTTCACAAGATGGTGTGCAGTGGAAAGCATGGAAGCATTTCCATGTATGCAGTTTGCTCTCGCTGTAATTATGTGCTACTCAACAGCAAAAGACAATCAATAAATATAATTTACAATGGTTCCTAAGAATTTACATGAAGAACTCCTTCTCAGGATAGTGTGCTAAACACTATAGCAGGACGATAGCTAATATGAAATAAATCAGACAGGGCTGCTCTGCAGCAACTATCAGGGAAAAGACAGAACACAAACATAATGGAAGCTTTGTGGAAAAAAAAAATTATTAAAAGTAGCCAACTAGATTTTTATCCGCTATTCTCCTTTTTAAAAATGTTAGAACAGCTAAACAGTTCCAAAGTAAGGTATATTTTATATGTTTTGCCTAACCTAGTTCTAAGGGTTGTCAAAGACCACAGCAGCATCTCACAGAAAAATTCTAGGTATATGACTTTTATTATAAACCACTTACTTAACAAAAGTTAAAATCATTCAAATTTCAGTTTCTGTCATGCATACTACCATGCAAATTATATTTGCCACCAGTTCTGCAAAGTAGCTAACTATTGCATATACTCTCAGTAAGAAAAATTTTTTTTAATTATATATATATATATAAATATCAATGTGCTCATTAGTAACTGTACTAGTAAATAAGTATAATGTTCTGGTTATAGTTAATAAAACATAATAAAGAAGAAATATCACATTTTTGTTACAAACTAAGAATAACTCATCTAAAATTCTCTTAAAATATGATAATTTAAAAAAAAAGATACCTATCTAGCTTCCTCTCTTACTTCAATCAGATCAAGAAATTAGGTTTTCTTTTCACTTATTTTCTTATTCCAAAATGTGCATCCAGAAAGGCCTGGTGTCTGGGAGGAGCAAGGCTAAGCCAGCTACATTGTGGAGCAGTCTCCGCACCCACGTGAGGGCTGAGCGCTTCCGAGGCACCAGGGCATGAAACGGCAGAAGGGTCTACAAATACCGTCATTAGCAAGAGTCATGGAAGGGATTTCCCTAGAATAGGATTTGAATAATGATAAAATGATCCGTGGCACTTCTACTTTGCAATGGCAGATGTGGCTTGGTGGGGGACGGTGTCATCACTAGTCTTAAATGAAAAAGCTTCATTATCTTACTTCATCATGCGCCTTGCAGGTACTCCACTGAAAAAAAGACAAAACAGGAGGCAAAAAATTCAAGCCTCAAGGTAAGCCATTTCAATGTTAAGTATCCACCTTTTTTACTAGCAGATCATAAAACCAGCTAGTTTTATGCAATCATTTATTTTATTTTTTGGCCTCGGAAACTCAAAGCTGTTACCCCAACCCCCAAAAAGCCAGAGGAAGATAACATATAGTAAAACGACAGCAAATTACACAAATCTAAAACACACCTACACTACATTATAGTACTATGTCAGCAGATAATGTAAAAATGGTCTCTCTATAGAATATACGGTCTTTAACTCAAGAACTCCAAAGATGATCAATACTTACGTCTTGATGTTCTCATGGTACACCTTGGTGTCTGACGGCTGGTTATAGAGTGGCTATAAAATAAACCAAACATTTATAAACAAAATGTTGTACACTTGCCTACTAAGAGACAAAGACACACTCCCTACACATCAATGGAAGCTCAGGTAAAGTACTGCTAATGGGTCTACACACAAACACTCAGCCACAACCTCCAGACTTAGCTGGCCTCTCTGAATAACTCTGTCCACCCCATCTGCTAACAATGAAATCCACTGTACCCCATAGTCGCTTCACTCATAGATTTTTTTTTTTAACTTTGAAAGACAAAGGAGGATTAAATGCCATTATTACCCTAACAAGATGATTCAAAGAGTTTTCCATTTCTGCTATTACTTCTTCCTCCTTCTACCTCAGTGATTTAACAGCTGCTCGGGCAAAAACATGATCAGGAAAATGCCTCTGCAAAGGTCCCAAGTTTGTGCATATTATTTCAAGCTTATCACCCTTACTGTCCGGCCACAGTACTCTCATCCTGAATCAAGCGACCATACTCCACCTTATCCCAAGAAAAACTGCTTCAAAAAGAGCATTAGACACGAAAAAAATTTTTTACTCACCAGTTCAACTTTTGGGCCAAGACCTTCAAATATTTTATGAGCTTCTTCCGCTTTTTTCTACAGATAAAAATATTATAAGTAAAAATTACTTTACCTAAATGCAAAATGACTTCTAATTCAATAATATTTACCTAAAGGCCAATATATAGTCAAACTTATCCTTACTTCCAAATATTCTTCTTTCATATGATAGGCTAAAATACTAATTTTGTTTTCATAACTCCTTCACCAAATCAGTCAAATCTAAACATGTGTTTTGAAAGCAAAACCCAAAGAATTGCTAAGTTCTTAAAAGCAAATAGATATTACTAATAAGATTCCAAGGAGAGGAAGCAGAGATTCACTATTAGAAATGAATCCCTCAAACATGTTTAAAACTTCAACTCTTCATATCTTTAAAGATGATTTAAAAACACAAAATAACATAAAGTTGGCAATCTTTACCATGGTAGGCCAAACTGGTATCTTTGAAGAAAAGCTTCTAATGAGTATATTCTCTAGTTTTAAGAAAACCTTGTTAATAACAGAGAAAAACTAGTTTGAATTACTCAAAGTATTCATTAGTGAATAAATGTTGAATTATATACTTTTACATGCCTTTTGGGGCTTCCCTCATAGCCCAGTTGGTAAAGAATCTCTCTGTCTTGCAGGAGACCCCAGTTAGATTCCTGGGTCAGGAAGATCTCCTAGAGAAGGAAATGGCAACCCATTCCAGTGTTCTTACCTGGAGAAGCCCATGGACAGAGGAGCCTTGCAGGCTACAGTCCATGAGGTCTCAAGAGTCAGACACAACTTAGAGACTAAACCAACACCACATGTCTTTTTCAAAAGTTAAATCATCTAGACCAAAGTGCTATCTAGCAGAAATCTACCTTTAATAGACAAATGAAATACAACAAAATTCGACACTCAAGCTGTTTAAGCTGGAATTCTATATCCAGTAACAGTGTCAAGGTTCTCAGCTCTCTCTGCCCAGCATGTGCTCACTGGTCACAAGGGTTCCCTGTCCACTACAGACTCCCACTGTCCACACACTGCAGTTAGGAACTCTCCAGGACTTCTGATGTGAGACATCGTGGGAATGAAATTAAGAAGGATCCCCAAGTATAAAGAAAGATTTTCCCTTAAACATTCTCCTTTTCCTTTATCAGTCAATCGGTCAAAGATTTACTTAGCATATATTATGTGAAAAGAAGTATGTTTAACCAGTGTAGAAGGCTCAAACTAGTGTAATGTACTTTCTGAACTCCAAGAAACTCAAAATGTTATTGAGATGAAAAATAAACCTATCAAAAATGTCAAATACAAAACTGTAACAACCCATACAATGTGCCGCATGAACTCTATTTCTATTGACAATTTTAAGGCAGACTTATTGCCCTTGGTACCATTAACATTTTGGGCCAGATGTCTCTTTCTTATGGGGACTGCCCAGTGCATTATAAGCTACTCAGCAGTACCCCAGTCTCAATCCATTAGATGCCACCAGCACTCCACCCCGCTACAAGTTATAACAATCAAAAAAGCCTGCAGTTGAGAACAACTGTTCTCAAAAAGCCAAACGTACATACCAGAA
The DNA here is from genome assembly GCF_029378745.1 of Bos indicus. Lineage (NCBI taxonomy): Eukaryota > Metazoa > Chordata > Mammalia > Artiodactyla > Bovidae > Bos > Bos indicus. The sequence continues at coordinate 34,591,197 of NC_091778.1, read as the reverse complement.
AATTCAAATTTACTAACTATAAGGCATGTATTAAATAACACACAAATAACATAATCACACGTCATAAATTTGGAAATATCTAGCACCTTCAATGATAATCTCTCTAGATAATCTACACTTGCCAGTTTTTCAATTTGCCTTCTAGAGGCACTCCACCACTATACAGTCTACAGCCTGTTCTTCAACCAAGAACAAGCTGGCCAAGTGGAACTGTAAACAAATAATACTGGTAAACAAGGGGGAAATTATGTTATGGCAAATATTTACTGGTATCCTATTAATTAAAAGCACTTACCTCTTCAGGATTAATTTTAGAGCTGATATTTAGAAGGTGTTTGCATATTCCAAGACTTAAGTTTTGCAAAATTTTATTAAATATTTGACTTAATGTTGGCTAAACTGCTAAGAACAGATTAACCTATCAATTGTTTGGCAGAAACATTTTAATTTAAAACCTTCACATTTACATAATATAACTTTGTTCTAAATCTACAGATAGAAGTAATTAATGCCTCAAACACACACTGAATATATTATGTGACAAGTACCTGCTAGACCCTAAGCAAACAATGAATAAGACTGACTTTCTGGTGTGGAGGATAAGGAGTCCTGGAAGGCTTCACAGAGAAAATGATCCTTGCTTTGGGTCCTGAAGTGATTGCACTCGACAGACAAGACGAGCAAGACACAGGGACGCCTGGCACTGGGGCAACATTACAGGGTAAAAAGCACTGTCATCAAGGGGACACTCACACCTGTTCTGGTAGTGCTAAGAAAGGAGTCCAGGCCCGCAGGCTGGCCAGACAGGCATGTGAGCCCTGATGAAAAGGCTGGGCTACTTGGGAGAAAGAGAGAAATAGAAACTTAGCAAAAAGTTCTATTTGGAAATCACACTGGAGGTCTCAAATATGAAGGACGGATTAGAAAGAAAAGACTGAAGGAAGGAAATTCAGCACCTATGTGAGGTGATGGGTTAAAATAAGCTAGTGCCAAAGGAGGAAGAGAGAAGCAACTGACCAGACCAACACTCAGGAGGCAGGACTGAGGCTCCTCATTGATTAACCAAATCTGCAGAGTAGCAGAAAGAGAGAAATAGTTTCCAGGACAATGGCCTCAGTGACCAGGGGTTATTGGCACTGAGTACGTTCTCTATTGTCAATCTCTTTCTTCTAGTGAAACTAGTGCCACAGTAACTTGCAAATCATTCAACCAAAGCATAAATGTTTCTGAAAACTACACTCCACACCCCTCTTTCAATATGTATTATAACACTGAAATTAGAGCACTGACAAATATTTTTGGGATCTACAACTGGGAAGGGTGACAGCAAATTACACTATTAAAAATAGTTGAGAAGCGTCTGTTTAGAGACTAAATGAATCTTGGCCTCAAGTTTAACTATGATGCAGAGCACTTGTTCTCTCACTAAGACAGTTTTAAAGCTAACCATCAGCGTGAGCAGTTTTCTGCTTCCCATTAACGTCCTAAATAAAAGAAAGAAGTCGCCTCTCAGATCATGGCCCCAGTCTCTCAAGACATGTTAGGCTGCAACCAGCATGTGCTGCTGACAAACAAGAAGGGGACGACCCCTGTCACCAACCACTGCTCTCTGCCTTCTGAGTCAAAATGAGTAAGGTCATTCATGAAAAGCACAGATAGGGCAAAGGTCTGACAAAAGGCAGCTGGTGAGGAGAAAGGTTCGGGTCAGGGTCAGGAGTAAGGAAGGCTGCATGCTCCACTTCCGCCCCCGAGGACCTCCACCCTGCCCCCTGGAGACCCCTGCTACCATCTAGGACCTACTGCACAAGCACCACCACAGCAGACAACTAGCAACAGCGGATACAAAAAGAATTTGGTTTTCTGATTTTATTTTTTATTTTTATTACACACTACAAAATACAATGCATGCTACACAATATACAGCATAATCTACTAGCAGGGATAGAAGAGCATAACTAAGTTGTTCTTCATCAACCAGGAAAACATTTCCTTAATCAATGTTCTCCAAACCCATTGACACATAAACGGTTTACTCCAGAGACACGCCTATCTCCATCAAATACCACCGATATGAATAACGGGCAACCCTTTTTTCCTTGCCCCTGTTACTGAACCTGTGGATGTGTGCGGTGGCCATTTCCGGGATGAACAAGCACATGCCCATGACGGCGATCCCGGGGAGAACCTCGAACCACATCGCAACGCCCTTCCGGAAGCCAAACACTCCCTTCCAGGTCCCTTAAAGGTGACCCGGCTTCGATCTCTTCCAGGTAAGCTCTGCCAAGAATTTGTTTTAAAAGATGATTTCTGTGGTTACTGAGTTAAAAACAATCTTCACTGTAAGTCTAATATTAACACAGATTTCAAGCTAGGTTCTTCTACACAGAATGTGTAACAAGCTGAGTGTATAAATGCTGAAGTGGCAAGAAGAGGTCCACAAGGAGCTTTCCGGCTCTGCTGATGGGCATCGAGGAACACGTACCACACTAACTAATGAAAAAGAGCACACACATAAATCAAACACAAACCGGATTCTCTGTCACATCCTAGTCAGGCAACCGCAGAACCCACTAACACTGGAACTGTTTATTAAGCCTGTAAGAGAAGGCTAATTAAGCAATTCAATCAATTAATAAATATCACTGGATTCAACATACTTGAAAAGTAACTCATACTAAGAATTCAGTGTTTTATAAAATCCTTTTCCATCATCACCAGCTCTGATCCTTATTTACTTTACCCTTGAGTCACAAATTGACCTGAAGCCAATCAGCCCACAGAAGTGCTTTATTGTTCTAGTGTGTTTTATAAAGCAGGAGACTTTCTATAAAAGTCTACCCTCCAGGCATGCCCTGAGGGATCCTCATCACTTACTCCACCCACTGCCTTTCACCCTCACTGGACTCACCTTCACGGAAGCTGTTCTGTCCAATAAATTGGACTGATTTTGAACCCAGTCAAGAAACTGGTAATTAACCCACATTTCTGCCTCCTGGTGACAATTACCATCATCTTGAGTATTGGGTGTCTGATGACTCAGTTATCCATCTATACACACACATCCATGCACCTGACTCCAAGATCACTCGTGTAAATGCTTACTTAATGACTAGCTCACAGCTGCTTTTCTCAAAGCCATTTCCTTTAGGATCTGGGATAATACGGCTGTAGGCTGCCTGTGTAAGATGCACTGATTCTGGTGACTCCACTCACAACAGGGCAAACAACTGAAACAACAACCCCCAACTTCTGCTGACGGTAGCCTTTAGCTGACAAGCCAGTTCTCTAACACGGTACATAAAGCACGAATTCTTCCTTCAACGGGGGCTTCTGGAAGACCCATGATAAGCAGCTCTGTCACAAGGTTCTATTCACATTAGGGGGAAGTTGGTTTTCCTTTAACTGCTAGTTCCTGGGCTGGATTCTGGTCAAAAACCAACTTCAACATCACAAAATTATTCATAGAATTGAGGTCCAGCTTTCCTAAATTCATGGACACTTTTTAATTATAAGCATGAAGAAATTGTTTTAATAGACCTAAAAAGGCAAAATTCTACCTAAAGGTCAGTGGCCTCACACTTTATAACTAAAATTCAAACTACACCCCAACTCTCAGTTCTGGATAATGCAAGTCATTCCCACATCCAATGACACATTCTCTACTACAACAGTGTACTTGGCATCAAATGTCGCTTATAAAGTGAAAAACCACAGAATGGCTGCATTGTGTGCTACACACTTACTTAACACTATACAACAGGAGATTTGGCTGATAACATTATACTGTTAAAAGTAAGTATTTATACCATATAACATGAATATGAAATATTAAATAATTTAAGACACAACTATCAACTTTTCTTCAGTATGTAAAGAAAAGCACCAAGCTTCAAAATTTAAGAACATTAAAAAATTATAGCAGAAAGCAGGTTTTAATACAGTTAACATTACCACAGAACAGAGACAACTGGAGAAGGTACAGCCCAGTGGTCTTCAAGCCCTGAGCTGCCACAGAATGGCGTGAACTTACCCGGTTTTCATCATAGATAATCTGGACAACACTGCGGTGCTTCTGCTCCACAGGAGGGGGGGACACAGGCTTCTCGGGCTCTGGAGGCTTCGCGGCCTCCTCTTCAAGCTGTTGCTAAGAGACCCAGAAAGGGAGAGTCAGGCATCTGCTGCACGTCAGCCCCACCAGTAATTATTCACCAGAGACAACACGTGCTTCTGAGCAACGCTTCGCTGATTCTACAGGGTAATCACTTAACCAACAAGGGTCTAAGGACCCAAAGGCCCTAATGAACCCAACCAGATTTATTTTGACTAATAACTAAACAGCATAAGTCATCTTTTGATAGATAAACCCTTTCGTATTCTGATAAATTTAAAGCAAAATAATAAGGGAATCAAATAGCAAAGAGAGATAAGAGATAAGGCCTTCTTCAATGAACAGTGCAAAGAAATAGAGACGAACAATAGAATGGGAAAGACTAGAGATCTCTTCAAGAAAATTGGGAATATCAAGGGAACATTTCATGCCAGGATGGGCATGATAAAGGACAGAAACAGTAAGGACTAACAGAGGCAGAAGAGATTAAAAAGCAGCAGCAAGAGTACACAAAACTATGCAAAAAGGGTCTTAATGACCAGGATAACCACGATGGTGTGGTTACTCACCTAGAGCCAGACAACCTGGAGTGTGAAGTCAAGTGAGCCTTAGGAAGCACTACAATAAACAAAGCTAGTGGAGGTGATGGAATTCCAGCTGAGCTATTTAAAATCCTGAAGCATGATGCTGTTAAAGTGCTGCATTCAATATGCCAGCAAATTTGGAAAACTCAGCAGTGGCCACAGGACTGGAAAAGGTCAGTTTTCATTTCAATCCCAAAGAAGCGCAATGCCAAAGAATGTTCAAACTACTGGACAACTGTGCTCATTTCACATGCTAGCTAGGCTTCAGCAGGATATGAAACGAGAACTTCCAGATGTACAAGCTTGGTTTAGAAAAGGCAGAGGAACCAGAGATCAAATTGCCAACATTCCCTGGATCACAGAGAAAGCTAAGGAATTCCAGAAAAACATCTACTTTTGTTTCATTCACTAAGCTAAAGCCTTTGACTGTGTGGATCACAACAAATTGGTAAATTCTTTAAGAGATGGGAATACCAGACCACCTTACCTGCCTCCTGAGAAACCTATATGTGGGTTAAGAAGCAATAGTTAGAACCTTACATGGAACAAGTGACTGATTCAATATTAGGAAAGGAGTACGACAAGGTTATATACTGTCACCTTGTTTATTTAGCTTATATACAAAGTATATCATGTGAAATGTTGGGCTGGCTGAATCACAAGCTGAAATCAAGATTGTTAGAAGAAATATCAATAACCTCACATATGCAGATAATACCATTCTAATGGCAGAAAGTGAAGAGGAACTAAAGAGCTTCTTGATGAAAGTAAAAGAGCAGAGTAAAAAAGTTGGCTTAAAACTCAACATTCAAAAAACTAAGATCATGGCATCTGGTCCCATCACTTCTTGGCAAATAGATGGGGACATAGTAGAAGCAGTGATAGATTTTGTTTTCCTGGGCTCCAAAATTACTGTGGACAGTGACTGCCACCATGAAATTAAAAGACACTTGCTCCCTGGAAGGAGAGCTATGACAGAACCTAGACAGCATATTTAAAAAGCAGAAGTCAGAGCTATGGTTTTTCCAGTAGTCATTACGGATGTGAGAGCTGGACCATAAAGAAGTCTGAGTGTCGAACTGATGCTTTTGAACTGTGATGCTGGAGAAGACTCATTAAGTCCCTTGGACGGCAAGGAGATCAAACCAGTCAAATCCAAAGGAAATCAACCCTGAATATTCATTGGAAGGCCTATTGCTGAAGGTGAAGGTCCAATACCTTGGCCACCTGATGTGAAAAGCCGACTCACTGGAAAAGACTCTATGCTGGAAAAAACAAGGCAGGAGGAGAAGGGAGCGGGCAGAGGATGAGAGGGTTAGATAGCATCACTGACTCAATGGACATGAATTTGGGCAAACTCCTGGAGATAGTGAAGGACAAGGAAGCCTGGCGTGCTGCAGTCCATGGAGTTGCAAAGAGTCAGACAAAACTTGGCACCTGAACCACAACTTAAGTAAGAGAATCTAAATGTATGAAGGTATTACATCTGCCTCTATCACAAGGACCCTCTGTGTCCCTGGAATAATGCTGTTCTGCCTTATAGACACACAGTACCTGCTAATGTCTGGCAGAGAGAGCATGGTAGAACACTGAAGGGTTAACCCTTAACTCAGCACAGCACCACCCTCTACCCCACTCCCCCATCAGACTTTATATTCTACAGTGAGGAGGCAGCAAACTCAAAAGCACATGAACTGCTAGTGTGTGCAGCCACAACACAGGAGGCTGTGTGAACTACTCTGCCCAGGTTTGGCCCTAGGGTCACCCTTTACAAGGAGTTTGATCCAACGACCCTTTCTAGTTCTTACCTCAATCTGGAGCAAGTATACAAACCCCTCATATGTGAAGTGGGGATATTCATCCTACCTAACACACAGCTTTCTGAGTGGATTAAAGGACTCAGTACATGTCAAGCACAACTATAAATGGTCAGTGAGTATCACCTACTGAAGTAAGTAGGGACTGAACTTGGTTCACTGCTTTTTGTCTTCCATCACTCCAACTGATACCTAGTAAATGCTCAACAAACAGCTACATGGATATAATACAAAAGGCATTAAGGTAAAGGTGGTAAGTCTACTAAAAGCCCAGTGGAAAAAGATTACCTACATTTCCAAGTAAGACTGAGAGTCAGGTTCCTCATCATGTAAGTCAGACCACACCCAATGAAAGGATAAAAATCCTTCAAGAGGGAAGCTTTGAGTTCCACTTCCACTTTGGAACAGAAAGGACTCAAGCAACCTCAAACGATCATTCTCATGTTAATGAGGTCTCCAACCATGCCCTTTTATTCCTTTGCTCAGAAGGCCTTCTTTTAGAATGTCCATTAAGTAGGTATAGAGAAAGAAATAAACAGGTTTCAGGAAATCACATTTTGTTCTTCACAGTTAAGTAGCCCTGGGACAAAACCACAGACAGACACCAGACAAGCTCATAGATTCAAACAGACTGGTGGTTGCAGGGGCAGGCAGAGATGGACCAAATGGGTGAAAGGAGTCAAAAAGTATAAGCTTCCAATTATAAAATAAGTAAGGGATGCAGATATAAACTATAGTTGACCATAGTTTGGTGACTATACTGAACAACAGTTTATTGTATAGTTGAAAGTTGCTGAGAGAGTAGATGTTAAAAATTCTCATCAAAAGAAAAAAAAATCTGTAACCATATATAGCGAGAGATAGTTAACTAGCTTTACTGTGGAGATCATTTTGCAATGTATGTAAATATAAAATCATGATGCTATATAATGTCAATTTTACCCCAATTTTCTTTTAAACTGAGAACTACTAGGGAAAAGAGATAAATCAAAAATCCAGATATCTACTATATTTCTACATCAATACCACAAAGAACACCAAAGCCCAGAAATCAGTCCAAACCTGATTTATAATAGAGCTAAAAGTGCAGCTGGAAAAGGATGAACTTTTTAATAAATTAATAATATGGGGGAAAAAGTATTGACTTTTATCTTGAGGCAGACATAAAAATTCAACTTCTGGTAGATTAAGAATAATGTGATGAGAAACTATAAAACTTCTTAAAAGATGATAAACTCTTTTAATGATCCCAGGGTAGTCACATACAAAAACTACAGAAATTCTGTTCACCAAAAATGCTGACCTAAATGTAAGAGCTAAAACTATAAAACCCAGAGAAGAAAACACAGGTATAAATCCTTGTGACCTTGGATTAGGCAACGAGGATTATGGTTCTTAGATATGACACCAAAAGCACAAGTGATGAAAGAAAAAATAAACTGGACTACATCACAGTTAAAACTGAAAGCTTTCTGCCCTGGTGTGACTCCACCCTGCTCACAGCCCTCTGCAAGTACAGTCACTCACCTCTGCCCACCCTCTCTCCCACCTACAGGTGTGCCCCTGGGGCCCTGGAACCAACTTTCAGTTGTCAACTAAAGACCAACAAAGATGACTTTAAAGTGGATAATGATGAAGATGAGCAGTTATCTTGAGATAGGTCAGTTATACTCAGCTTGGACTCTGTCTCCTTTTCCTCTCTCCAGAGAGGTCAGTTCCAGGGCTGGTGCAAAGGATGAAGCGCACACTGCTAGAGCAGAGGTGGTCCCAACGAAGCAGCCCTGGCCGTGCTAATTTGTCCCTGGGGAGCTGAACGGCACCTGTGGTCCAAAAGTGGTTCAGGGCTTGTAGTTATTAGTGGACAGCTCTTAGAAGATGCAGAAGAAGACGAAGAGAAGGACGTGAAACTCTGGAGTATATCTGCAAGTGGTAGCAAGGTTCCACAGAAAACAAGCAAAACTTGCTAATGAAAAGGAAGCTGAAGAAAAAGCTCCAGTAAAGAAATCTATACAAGACACTCCAGCGAAAAAGGCACCAGATCAAACCAAAATGGAATAGATTCAAAACCATCAAACATCAGGAACAAAAGTCAAGAATCCTTCAAAACATACAGTAGCCTGCCAGACTCCTCTGTCCATGGGATTTTCCAGGCAACAATACTGGAGTGGGTTGCCATTTCCTTGTCCAGGGGACCTTCCTGACCCAGGGATCAAACCCCTATCTCCTGCATTGCAGGTGGATTCTTTACCGCTTGAGCCATCTAGGAAGCCCTCAAAACACAAACACTCACTCACAAACTTCCTAAAACACCAAAAGGATCTAGTTCTGGAGAAGACATTAAAGTAAAACTGCAGGCAAGTCTAGGAAAAAGCACGATGAACAGTCCTCATAAATTAAGACAGGGAGAGAGGAAAAGGAGACAGAGTCCAAGCTGAGTATCACGAGCAATTCAGACCAAGTTTTCTCCTTTAACCTCAATTCCCTCTCCTGATTTACCCCACCACCACCCACCAGGCTGGAAGCAATCTCACTCCTGCTTCATAAAGCACTTGTGTTTGATGGCTATGATTCAGCAAATCTTATACTTTGCTTTCTATTACTTATTCATTTGATTTATCTCCTTGACCATGTTTTAATCGCTTTTATATCTCCTTAGATGCTCAATAAGAATTTGAACGAATCAGAGGAAAAAACAGTTTTGTATATCAACAAACACTATCAGGTTAGTGAAAAGACAACTCACAGAATGAGAGAAAATATTTGTACATCATATATATGAATATTCAGAATACATTAAGAACTCTTACTCAACAATAAAAAGACAACCCAGTTTAAAAAAAAAATGGGCAAAGGATCTGAATAAACAGTTCTCTAAAGAAAATATACAAATGACCAACACGCACATAAAGAGATATTCATCACTGGTCACTAAGGAAATTAAAATTAAAACCACAATGAGATACCACTTCACATGCACTAGGATAGCTATTTAAAACACTGAAGAAGAGAGAGGGAAACCCTCCCTCAGACACTGCTAGTGGAATTTAAAATGGCACATCAACTAAAGTTAAAAATATGGAAAGTTCAACACTCTTCTTTAAGGAGACAAACATTCCGAGAACGTACTAAGCAGTAAAATCAAACACTTACTTGTTTTTTTTTCAGTTTAAGGATCTGCTGCTCTACTTTCGCAATTTCTCGATCTACACGATCCATACTCTGTATTAACTCTTCCTTTGAAAGTTTTGAAGGTGAAGCATTTTGATCATCCCCACATGGTTGCCCAGAGATTGGAGAGGAAGGAGCTTCATGTTTGACTCCAAATGCTGGGTCCTTTAAAGAAGAAAATCAAGAACAAATGGTTTCTCACTAAAGATCAATGTCAGTATCAAGAGTCTCTTAACGGGGACTTCCCTGGTGGTCCAGTGGCTACGACTCTGGCTCTCAATGCAGGGGGCCCGGGTTCAATCTCTGGTCGGGGAACTAGATCCCACATGCCACAACTAGAAGATCTCACGTGCTGCCACTAAGACCCAGTGCAGGCAAACAAATACATAAAACAAATAAAAATATTTTTAAAAAAGCACAATGGGTTCATTAAAAAAAGATTCTCTTAACTGAAAAAAAGTGCATTTTAAAACCTAGCAAAGCCATGTGTGCTCCCTTTCTACACAGTAGCCTATGGCAGCAATTTTCTCCCTTCTTCCCAGTCACCCTCCCTCTCTCTCACACACACACACTCACACACCACCAATGTTCACAGTTCAGACAAATCACTGAAGATCCTAAAAGCTATACGGATTGAGGTGTTTAAGTGGCCAACCAGCCTTTACTACAATACTGAGTGAGACATACAGAGAATTTCTGCAGAAATAATGATGCAATCACAACAAAGGAAGATGCCAATTCCTCAGCCATTTTGTTGTAATGTCACTCCAAAACGTCTGAACACACGCACTCTGTGTACCCACCCAACTTAACAGCTACAAATGGCCATTCCTATCAAAAGGTTTCAGGCTTTCCAAGGGCTAATACTGATGTACAGAAGTCTGGGGAATGACCTAGAACTTCTGTTGCTTTGATCACCCTCAATAAAGAGCAACTAAGCCTGCCCGTCTCACAGAACACGTAACATCTCTCCAGCCAAATGCACCTCCTCACTCCAGCTCCATACTGAGCAGGGACTACAGTAGACTGAAGGCCTCCACCCAAAACCTACCACCCTGCCAATACACACATGCACACTCGCACAGCCTACTCATCCCCAGTACAAGGTGAAGATGTGAGCAATACTGCAAAGCATATGAATTTCAGATTAAGACAATGGTTCTCTTTAGGCTGTAAGAAGTCTAGAATAAGCACAGTTCATAAGACCAGAGGGCCCTCAATGTATTAAACAACAACTAAGTAACTGTGAGAAATCAATAGCTCTAACCAAGAATGCACTTAAATATATCCAGATAGTTGTTCCAAAACACCATGGAACAGAGATTAACTAAAACATAACATGTATATTCCTGAAAAATCTGATATTCTGTAACATAATATAGCTAAATTAAGGCTTCTGGGGAAAATGGAATTATAGTTATTAAAACCTGTAAACTTTGCAAGCAGAGCATTAACAAAAGAGCAATTCTAATAAAATAATACTGTCAAAGCTCCAATACCATTTGCATTCAGACTACAGTCAATCCTTTGATAGCTGTAAACCCTGTAGTTTGTGCCTCCTCTGTTAATCCTTCAGGTCATTTGCTTCCAGTTCAAAATAGCACACTTCATCATAATGTTAATAAAAATCAGATTTGCAGTATAAAGACTTTGCTGTTGTTTAGTCACTAAGTCATAGCTGACGCTTTGTGACCCCATGGACTGTAGCCCACCAGGCTCCTCTGTCCATGGGATTCTCCAGGCAAGAATACTGGAGTAGGTTGCCATTTCCTTCTCCAAGAGATGTTCCTGACCCAGGGATCAAACTCATGTCTCCTGAACTGGCAGGCAGATTAACCTTTAAAAACATAAAAGGACAGGAAAAAAGGTCTCACAGTTTCTTTTCAACATTCCAATCTTCATTAATTAGTTTAACACTGACAAGCAGAGCAGTTCTTGAATTCACTAAGCTAGCTACTACCTGCACTAAATGAAAACCACTGATAGATGCAGACTTTTCAAATCTTTTAAGGTCTTCATCTATCTAGAAGGCTAATTCCTAATTATGAAAGCTTGATCTTGAGAGCTCTAAAACATTCATGTCCAACAATCATTCACCATGGATTTCCATGTTACATTAACATCATTCTCTTACATATGCATATGAGATCATCTGTGTTGCAAACACATGTAATACCAAAACAGATTACATTTCGACTCAGCAGATTTTGAAAATCCTCCTCAGGTGATCTGTCTGACCTATGCCCTAACAACTACTATTACAGATCAATATTTCCCACTGACTTCATCTCTAGTTAAATATTTAACAAAAAACAAATTCCTGTTTACAGTGCCTATCATCTGACAGGCACTAGGCAGAAAGGTAAACAAAACAGGCTTGCCATCAAGGAGTTTCTAATTTTGTGCTGGGACATTCTGTTAGCTATTTGAGGGGGGAAAGTTAAATTTCTATCCCACATATCACAACGAAAGCCAAATAATATTTATATGAGATTTATTAACAAATCACAAGTAGCCTCAAACAAAAGGTATTCATATTATACTGAGTACAGGAAAGTCAACAGCAAAAGACATTAAAAAAAGATTGATGAATCAAAATAAAGAACAATTTTCTCTTTAACAAAATAGGAATAAATTTACAAGGCAAACGGGAAAAATAATTTGCACAACATGAACTCTAACAACTCAACATAAAATAAAAAACGCATCAACAGAAAACTAGGCAACATACGAAAAGCAATTCATAAAACAGGAAAAAAGGAAAAACAAATAAAAAATGTTAAATTTTAATAACAAGCAAATAAATGCAAGTTAAAAATTTATCATACTAACAATGATCTTTTTAAAGACAGTAAATATGGGGTTTCAGTACAGACACACAGCTACTGGGTGCCCTTACATCATGCTGTCAGCAGCAAGAACTGGTTTTCCACCTTTTCAGGGCAAACTGGATACACCCAGGAATACTTTGAAATACACTAACAGGAATTTACCTTAAGGAAGTAAATAAGAATGTAAACCAAAAAAATGAACCTAGGGAATCCCCTGGTGGCCCAGTGGCTAGGCCTCCACACTTTCTCTGCTGAGGGTACAGGTTTGATTTCTTGGTTGGGGAACTAAGATACCACAAGCTGCACACAAAAAAGAAACGAACAAAATCAAGCTAAGAAAAATATGTCATTATTCTAATGAACAAGCAGGTAACCTACATATGTGACAAGTAAGTTATTTTATATCCATATATGGAGTATGACTGAAAATACAACTGTAAACTTGAGGACACAAAATGAACGCAGAACATATTTAAGCAAAAATAAAGTCATACACAAAGCACAAAATAAGCACAATAAAATATGCACAATTATTAACGACAAACTGGTGAGACAAACTTTTTCCTTCAAGCTTATCCAATTTCATTCTTCTATTAAGTGAAGAAAAAAAACAACAAATGCTAACCCTTTCAAAATCCCAACTTCTAAAATAAAAGGAAAGTCATGACTTACACCTTGGGCGGGAAAGAAACAGGACTAGGAATCACAGGTCATTAGTTTTCATTTCAACTCAGGAAACACTACCTAGGTCACTTAGTTTTTCTTAACATCTGTCTCTCTACTATAAAATGGAAATTAGCTATACTCTCGTCTAAAACAAATGGATGAAGTTTTAAGCTCTCTGCCAAAAAAAAATCTATAGCTATAAATTACATTTGTGTTCATTTATTCAGCCTTGCAAGAAGACCTTTATTCATTTCTTTCTTTCCTTCTTTGTTAAATGCTGCAAACATTCCTTATAAACCCACATGACTATAATACAGACATGGTGAAGTGGGTCCCAATATTCCTAGAAGCTTAGTTCATTTCTAGCTCATCACAAAGAGCTTTACCCACCCAACTTACTATTTTTAAAATTTCAAATTTACATAAGAGTTGAGAGACTAGTATAATGGATTCAATTACCCTTCATCTAGCTTCACTAATTGTAACATTTTGCTGTATTTGCTTGATCTCTCTGTATACATATACATATACCTACCTTTTTTCCCCAGTTGATCTATTTGAGAATAAAGTGCAAACATATTTATTGTTTTTTTTTTAATTTAAATCACTATTCGCTCCATAAAAACTCAAAGAAAATGTGTGGGTATTCAGTTATCTGATATCAGGGTGGAAAGGGCCACTAGCCCTAAAGGTAAACAAACATTTTTGGAAAGAGATTTAAGAACAAAAAAGCAAAGATAAAAAGATATTAATATATGATAGTAAAAGGGTTAATACTTTCTGTTAAAAAAGCATTTTAATGAATTAGGTTATTCTTTCTAAAACAAATATTTATTCTGTACCTACTAAGTGCCAGGTAATTCCTGATCTGAAGATCTAATGACAAGCAAGATAGTTAAATACAATAAAATGAAAAGTATAATACAGAAACATGCACGTCACCAAAGGCAGGCAAGTAACAATAAACAAAAAAGGAAAAGAGGTATGATCTTAATAGAACATGCTCATAAACCCACAACACATATTGTTTGAAATATCCTGAGATCACTGGAAGGACTGATGTTGAAGCTGAAACTCCAATACTTTGGCCACCAGATGCGAAGAGCTGACTCATTTGAAAAGAGCCTGATGCTGGGAAAGATTGAGGGCAGGAGGAGAAGGGGACAACAGAGGATAAGATGGTTGGATGGCATCACCGACTCAATAGACATGGGTCTGGGTGGACTCCGGGAGTTGGTGTGAGACAGGGAGGCCTGGCGTGCTGCAGTTCATGGGGTCACAAAGAGTCGGACACGACTGAGTGACTGAACTGAACTGATTGCTGTTGTTTAGCCACTCAGTCATGTCCAACTCTTTTGCAACCCCATGAACTATAGCCCACCAGGATCCTCTGCCCATAGCATTTCCCAGGCAAGAATCCTGGAGTGGGTTGCCATTTCCTTTTCCAGGGGATCTTTTCCCAACCCAGAGATCGAACTGGCATCTCCTGAATTAGAAGGATTCTTTACCACTGAGCTACTGTCTGGAAGCCCGTCATGAGATTATAGCTCATATTAAAAGTAGTTATTGCTAAGAGAATAAAAATTTTTCTTTACAAAAATTATAAGCATACTTAAACCTTACCTAAAACATGTCTTCTCCCATGTAGTAAGTTAATAAACTGCAACTGAATTTAAGGGGATTATTTAAAATTCAATTTAAAAGAACTGTGACAGTCTTGAGTAGCTCTGACTACATTTTACAGCCCAGCAAGCTGGTACAAAATGCTTGAGAGTCATTCAATAGCCATTTTTCTTTACAGCAGTCCTCAGATTGTTTCTCATTTACCAAAGAGTCAAAAGTACTGACTTTAAAGTCTGGAGTATTAAGTTTGTGGCTTTTTAGTTTTGTTTAAACAAAATTTTTACTTTCCCACAGCACTAACCTTTGGTGAATGGAATAACTGGTTTTTCTTTTAGGCACTGTGCCTGAATATGGCTAAACACACATTTCAGACCGACAACTCCACAGGGTAAGAGAACAAATATTTACCTTCTTAGCATCTGCAGAAGACCTCAACCCTTCTGGCAATGTGTGCACTAAAGGTAAGACCGCAGCGCTGACCCGCTGGAAATGGGAATCAGAAAGCTGCTCCAAACGCGGTCTCTTGGAGTCCAGTGAATCATGATCCCCTGGGGAAGGGCCTGGGTGAAACTGCTCATATCCAGTTCTCCTTTCTTGAGGCCTAACACACACAGAGAAAAGAATCACTCAAAAATGTTTAAGTAATGTACAACTTCCTGCTAATACCCCTGGTTGAACTTTGAAATGAATGAGCAGTTACACTTACTTTCAAAATGAAACCACCCCCACCCCAGGAGAACACATACCTCACTATTCAGTCTTATTAAAGTTCTGATTCTAACAGAAAAGTTTCTTCTTTTCTACTAGAAAAGGGGAGGTAGGAGTAGAGGTGGTAAAGTAGCAAAAGATGCAATAGAAGATTCAACTTGCAGAAAATTTAAAAGGTGCTAAAGAATATCCATAAAATAATTATTTTTAAATCCATGCCATAACAACTGAAGTAATATAATCTAGACTAGAAGAGCCACCCTTTTCAATCAATAATAAAAGCAAGAAGGGAAAAAAAAATCTTTCAGCAACTGCCACATGGAAAGATAAATGCCTTGAGTTGTGAGGTATTATCAAGACTTGAAAACAAGTGTCTTGAGTGGGAATACAATACTGCTTTGAACATGTAATTCTAACCCCAAAACATGCTTTCTGTCTAATTTCCCCAAGTACCTAAGTATCTTGAAGGTCAGGAATCTGGTTTCAATTTCCTTACACGATATACTGTACAGAGTATTTACAAAGTATTTCCAGACGCGACATTTTACTTGTGGCCAAGGTTTAAATGAACATCTCACAAAACAACTTTCCATTTTGAAGTTAATCATGGGGTTTTGTTTTTAGTATGTGATAAAACAAACCCTGAGGTTGATAATTTCATTATACTTCAAAAATCTGAAATCTCATTCAAGACATAAGATCCCATTGTCTCCTTAAAATTCACAGTATCACAAAAAATACTGCAATAGAAAGTTTCAGGAATAAGACAAGGAAGACAGTTTTAGCCACTTGTATTCAATATCATATTGGGAGTTCTTATCAGAATATTAGGCAAGAAAAATAAAGAAGCATCCAAATTGAAAAGGAAGAAGTCAAGTATTTCTATTCACAAATGATATGATCTCATATGTGGAAAACTCTCAAGAAACCACAAAAAATGTTAGAGCTAATAAATGAATAGGGTGAAAATTATGAGATTAAAAAAAATCAACATGTAAAAATCAGCTGTATTTCTATACATTGACAATGAATAATCTGGAAATGAAATTAAGAAAACAATTCCACGCCCCCCCCCAAAAAAAATTCCATTTATAATAGCATCCAAAAGAATAAAACAGGAGTGAATTACACCAAGGAGGCCCAAGACTTACACACTGAAAAATCACAAAACACTGCTGAAAGAAATTAAGGAAAATTTAAATAGTAAGACATCCCATTTTCATGCACTGAAAGACAATATTGTTAAGATAACAATACTACACAAAGCTAAGTACACATTCAACATAATCTCCAGCAAAATCCCAACAGAGTTTTTTTGAGACATTAAAAAAAAAAATCATAAAATTCATGGAGATGGGAATTCCCTAGTGGTCCAGTCGTTGACTCAGTGTTTTCACTGTCATGGGCCCGGGTTGGATCCCTGGTCAGGGAACTAAGATTCCACAAGACAGCTGGCTCAGAAAAAAAAAAATTCATGTGGAATCTCAAGGGATTGAAAACAGCCAAAACTGTAGAAAAAATATAAAGTTGGAGAACTCACACTTTGCAATTTCAAAATTCACTACAAATATACAATAATCAAGAGCACGGTACAGCCAGAAGGGCAGACCTACAGAATACAACTAAGAACCTAGAAATAAACTCTCACATCTCAGTCAGCCTCACCAAGGCTGTCGAGACCCTCCCACAGGGCAAGGACAATCTCTGCAACAAACAGTGCTGGAGAACGGAATTTCCACACGCACAACAATGAAGTTGGACTCACAATGGATTAAAAATCCAAAACTTAAAAACTCCTAGAAACAAAATATAGGGAAAATCTCCTGACCTTGGACTTAGTAGTGAATTCCTGGATATCACACCAAAGGTAAGGCAACAAAAGAAAATGTAGACAATTGGACTTCATCAAAATAAAAAATTTTAGTACATCAAAGAACACTATCATGAGAATGAAAAGACAAACTACAGAATGGGAGGAGATATTTGAAAATCATGCATTTGATAAGGCTGCAGTATCCTGTCTGATGTCCACATTCCTTCTCCCCAGCTCGCTCTCTGACACATTCTCTCTGCTTCAGTCTATGCACCTCAAATCCACCCTCCACAGAGCAGCCAGGGGCAATCAGATAAAGGCCATGCTCCTGGATGCAGCACTGAAAACCAGGGCTGCTACTGGCCTACTTGGAGATTTTGTGTGGAACTTCTATAAGCAAATGCAACCCTCTGGGGCCCCTAGCTGCGTCCCCCCAACTGGGCACCGCTGTTCAGGACACAATCCACAAAAGCTAACTTCCAAGGATCACATTTTACCTCCAGCCACTCTGCCTGGGAGACTGACCAAAGCCAGTGGGTGAGGTGTACCCACAGCTGGAGGAGAACTCCAGGAAGACAGGGCACAGGACAATAAGAAAAACAGTATTGAAAGCTCTCACTCCATCAAGAAATCAAACTATTCCCCATTTCAGCTTGCCAATTCTTTTTACAACAAAACTACTCATGCATAAATAAATACATAATTTACCATTTAAAATTTCAGAAAAAAATTTAAATGAACTATGAAAATCTTGGTGAAAACAAATACAATTTTTTGGGAGTTAAGCATGAAACACGCATCTTTAACAAAGTACTTACCTTTTAAAAACTAATACTGTATGATGGCGTGGCCACTTTGTACAGTCTGGTAGTTTCCCAAATGGCAAACAAAAGGGGCCAGCACCTAATCCAGCAGTCCCACTCCTAGTATGTGACCAAGAAAAGGGGCATATGGAACTTCCCAGGTGGTGCTAGTGGTAAAGAACCTGCCTGCCACCGCAGGAGATGACGGAGACAGGGGTTTGATCCCTGGGTGGGGAAAATCCCCTATGCACCCCAGGATTCTTGCCTGGAGAATCCCATGGACAGAGAAGGCTGGTGGGCTACAGTCCATGGGGTCACAAAGAGTCAGACACGACTGAAGCATGCCCGTGGAGTATAAAGGGGTATATGCTGCTGCTGCTGCTAAGTCGCTTCAGTCATGTCCGACTCTGTGCGACCCCATAGACGGCAGCCCACCAGGCTCCCCCGTCCCTGGGATTCTCCAGCCAAGAACACTGGAGTGGGTTGCCATTTCCTTCTCCAATGCATGAAAGTGAAAAGTGAAAGCGAAGTCGCTCAGTCGTGTCCGACTCCTAGCGACCCCATGGACTACCAGGCTCCTCCGCCCATGGGATTTTCCAGTCAAGAGTACTGGAGTGGGGTGCCATTGCCTTCTCCAAAGGGGTATATAGACAGCCACAGAAAAATCTGTGCTTGGATGTTCACAGTAATATTATTCACAACAGTCACAAAGTGCAAACAACTCAAATAGCTATCAACTGATGAACAGAAAAATAAAATGTAGTACTTCCAAACCAACCAAAAAAAAAAAAAAACCCCACCAGATTTCACACTAAAATATCTCTGCAGACTCTTAAATTTAAAATTTTCTACATTTTACTGACTTTCATCATCTATTAGTACCATCTTTAAATAGCTTTAAAGCAAATTTATCAAATGGATTTTTTATTGTAATAAACCTTCACTTAGGGGTAATACAAAGTTCATAGTTATTTAAAATACCGGCCCATGAAGATCAATCAGAATTATAATTTATTGTGTTTATTCCCAGCTGAGGGAGACTCTTGTCCAAAACAAAATTATTTTCACTTAAATTTTAAAATGTATAAATATGAGTTGACCTCTGTGAATTTCTGATTCTCTGAAATTCTCTTTCACAGTATCAGAGAAATCTGATTCTCTGATTCTCTTTTATAGTATCTGAAACTACCTCAGTTGTTCTGTACCTACTTAATTAAACATCCAAATACTTTAGATGTTGTGTGTTAGTCGCTCAGTCATGTTCGACTCTTTGTAACCCCACAGACTGTAGCCCACAGGTTTCTCTGTCCATGGAATTCTCCAGGCAAGAATACTGGAGTGGACTGCGACTCCCTTCTGGGCTAATTTTTCCAGTGAAATCTAGAAAACATGATGAATGATATTCACACAGAAATAACTCTTTTTGTGAGTGCTGTGTTTATAAAATAATAAACAATTGCTAACAAAAAAATTCCAGGAATATATTAACAGAACTAAGTAGCAAATCACCCCAAATCCCACCACATAGCAATAGCTGTAATCAGGGGTGAGTTTCATTACCAGACATCCTTTATTTCTACATACAGATGTATGGACATACAGGTAAAAATAAAACAGAAGAATCACATAGAGTGTTTTTTAAATACAGAATATTTGGTTTATTTTTATACAGATACATATATGAGAAAAAATAAAATAAGGCTTAAAAATGGAAGGAATTACTACATTCCAGTTAAATATTCCTTTACTGCAAGAAACCAGTTCCTTAAAAATTCTTTCTACAGGGTGAAAGTGAAAAGGGTAAGGAAAATAATTATGAAAAGCACTGAGAAGAATTTTTTTTAACCCGTTTTCCTTTTTAGAAGTCATCAAATCACTCCAGGCACACTTTTCAAACACATATCTTTAAACATTCTCCCAATACTTATCGTATCTCTGATTTGGGGCACTTATATTATTTTACTTTGTCAAGATTTAGTACTAATATCCGCTAAGGAACCATGATTCCATGATTCCTGGAGATGTCTCATATGGAACCTCCACTTGCATGGGTTTATGGCTACTGTAATCCTTTGACCATGGCTTCCATTCCTTATTCAACTGGATTCCATCTCTGTGAAATTCTTCAAGAAGCTTTAAATACTCAGTGTTTTCATGTCTAAAAATGTCTGCCTATTGCTTTTAAACATGTCTGATATAATATTTTTGGATCTCAATTTCTTCTCCTCAGAACTTTGTAGCTATTACTCTGTCAGATTCTTTTCTCTTATTGAGGACTTGTTCTGCTTGCTGGATTCCTGATTATTTTACTTATCCTTAAACTTTAATAATAATTCAACCAGGATCTGTCTCAGTATTGACCATCCTGTGTAAATTTTTCCTGGAGCAAGGTATGTCCTATTAACCTACAGATTTCTTCCCTCATGTTAAAGGGGAAAAAAGGTGTTTGTTTTTTTTTTTAATTATGAATATCATTTTCTTTCCCTTACTAGGTCCTCCACCTAGGAAACACATGTGCTTATAACATGTTGGATGATTTTAATTTGCCCTCCGTATTCATCCACCTCTTTCTAATTGCTTTGATTTCTCTGTCCTTTTCTTCTGCCTTTACTGTGATCATCTCAAGACCTTTCTTCCAGAACAAAGGTCTGACTTTCAGCCACATCTATCTTATCCCTTGTTCCTTCTCACTTTATACACAGAATTTAAAATGTGGCCCTGGGGGCAAAGGAATGTCCAGTCTCGCTTTATCTGATACGGTTGTCTTATTTTGTTTTTAAATACTTCATTATTAATTTTAAGTTCTTAAGTGCACAGCATTCATGGGGCATGTTCTTTGTTTTTCATCTTCTTATACACAATGGTTTTTGTTTTTGGAACAGTGCACTGCTTGAGTCTTCCTTTCCAGGAGTATGCTTTCCTGGTTCATGGCATCCTTTACCCTCCTGCTCAGGTAGACTATGAGCAGCCTTACACAGACTCTCTCTGTGGTACAGAATGGGGGTGGGGGGTGGGGGTGCGGTTTCCTTGCTCATCTCCACCTTGCCTGGTATGCATTTATCTACAGATGGAGGACTGGATATGGCTTTCTATATAATTCTCTACAGCCTAAGGAAACAAGAGAAATGGGGCGAGTCAGGGGAAAACTCAACTGGGGCTGTGATCCTTAGCCTTGGCTCCACCAGTCAGCCATGTAACCAGTTCTGAGGGCTCTGGCTCAGCACTTTGCAAAGTGGCACCTATAACTATCCTTACCACAGGATGGCATAATGAGGATTCCTAAGTCAACCGATCACATCACCACTTCCACTTGCATTTTCCCAAATCAGGGGGAATCATGAGAAATCCTAGGACTGTACTAACCTTTCTTTCTTCAACACTGCTTCTTTGACAGTAGAAGCAGGAATTAGGAGGCCAAGTTGTACAAGATTCTTCTCATTCCTTCCTCGAATAACACTCTTCCAAGTTTATGGCAGTGGCTATATCCTTTCCTTCTTTATGTGCAGGGTGCATTTTTAGCCCTTTCTTAAAAAAAACTATCTTCGTGTATTTGCTAGACAGCAGAGGAGAGTGATCTGATTTCTCTCCATAATCTTCGCCAAGAAATGCATTTTACAGTGATTTTAAACATGGCTGAATAATTTCAAACTTTTTACCATCTTAAAACCTAAACAATAAACATACTTTTTAAAATAGGAAATTAGGTTCTTTATAAAACTTCTAAAACGAGGACTCAAGAAAGGTGATTTACTAAAGACAGTTATTATATTTCAAGATACTTTAGATTAAGAGTGAGAATGGGAAAAAAAACATGGGGCGGGGAGGCGTGGAATTGAGTAAAAGACCGCAGAGACAGTAAGGACACTGGAGAGAATGAGTATCTGACATGGATGAGACCAACATCAGCTGACAAAATACCCACCATCCTTTGCAGACAATGCCTTGTTATCCTCATTTTTACAGGTAGAAATCTAAGGTCTGAGGAGTCTAAATCACTGACTAGCAACCCTGGCTGTGAATAAGAAAGACCTGGGCCTAATCCCCAAGACTAATTTAATTATTCTGAGATAAGATTGGGTATCAAGCTCTTCAATCTCCCCAGGTGCTCCTAATATGTAAGGTGAACAGAGAACACCAGCTTATACAATGTGACCAAGGCCCCAAGAGCTGACCAGGATTCAAATCTAGGTCTATTGGACTGCCCTCTGTACAGCATTAACTCTGAATTCTGGAAACAAGGTTTTAAGAATTTATAAACTATTATTGACAACTACTCCAAAAGGTCAACAAATATAAAAGCACTCAAAATACAACTGTAAATGACCGAGCACAATAAGACTATTAAGACTAAATTTAACACTGAATTGAAAGTAATAAAATAAATGACACACATGTGGAGTTTCCATATACTCCCCAAGTTCAGTCCTGGGTGAAAACACGAAAGAGAACCTGTTACCTGTCAGAACCCGGGTGAAACTCTGAAAGTAGGGAAGGCCTCCTGCGAAGCTGCTGCTGCTGCTGCTGCTGCTGCTGCTGCAAGAGCTGTGACGCCTGACTGACTTCAAGATGAGAAGAACGGTAATCAGGGACCGCAAATTCCTGGTAGTATAATAGTCACACGTTAATTATTAACCAACAAGCAAAAAGCATCATGCAGCCAAACCAAGGGCAAATGTACAAAGGCAGTTATGGTCCAATAGGCATGGGAAGAAGCAGCAATGGTGATTTCAGTGCTTCACTGACCTAATTCTCTTCCCATAACCTAACCACAATTAATCAACATTAATTGTGTATCACTCAAAAGAATTCAAAATGAAATTTCGTGTTCAACCTGTGTTTGATTTATTCTTCTAATAACGAATCACAGTAACTCCTAATCTGTATTATTTACTTAGTAGGATCTCAAACCCATGTGTGCAATATGAAATCCTAAAAAGTATTCCTATCTTAAATTTAAAATGGATAAGCTGGAAGGGTCACAGAAGCCATCTAGTTAAACCCATGTATAGTGACAAGTGAAGAAACAGAGGTCCAGAGATCAGCATGCTAGTTAAGAGTAACAGTTTCCCTCATTCTAGGTGGGTGTTTTTATGTTTATCTTCCTATTTTTTGAACGACACATATAAAGGGCAAATACAAGCAAAGACAGCACTGAGGAATTTTCTCAGAACACAGTAGAGCACAAAGATAGAGGAATTACAGAAGAAAAGTTAGAAATCTCAGCTACAGTAAAAGGCCCTAACATTCAATATCCATCCACAGGTGAGAGGCAATATTCTAAGAAATAAAAAAGCAGCATTTCTCAGAAGTTAGAAAGGACTCAGTCCTCTCCTCAGGTTTCAAAGGGCCTAAGAGAAAAGTTGAGCATACTTTAAACATTAAACCAGAATGTTTTAAAATTAAAATTAAATTTAAAATTAAAATCAGAATTTTAGAAAACCAATGATAGAAAACTATCAGTCATAAGACAGAAAAACTTGGTTTCCTACAAAGAAGGATCATAATTGAAAAAAGACTTCTCATCAGCAACACTGACTAGAACAAAACAGACAAATACATATTCCAAGTTCAGAGGAAAACAAATCTGGAACCAAATCACCAAGGGAGTTAGAGAATGATTTCCTGAAATATGAATTTGGGTTCCCTTAAGTGCTTGGCTGAATTCCAATCTGTAATGCATAAGGAGAGCACAGTCCTGTCTTTAAAAGGCTGGACCAAGAACAACTTCCGAAGAAAGAACTATTGGAATGATAAAACAAGCAATTCCCAGAGCTCCCATAGGGCCAGTAAGAGTGAAAGTCGCTCAGTCCTGTCCGACTCTTTGCAACCCCATGGTCTGGAGCCTGCCAGGCTCCTCTGTCCATGGAATTCTCCAGGCCAGAATACTGAAGTGCGTAGCCGTCCCCTTCTCCAGGGGATCTTCCCAACCCAGGGATTGAACCAAGGTCTCCTAGATTGCAGGTGGATTCTTTACCAACTGAGCCACCAGGGAAGCCCTACACATGGCCAGAACTCATTCAAATTTCCTCCAGCCAGTGACAAGAAACCTCACTGAATACAGAAGACATTTAGTAGATACCCCAGAAGAGAAAAGTTCAGAAGTGGAGAATAGGGTTTTCCTGGTGGCTCAGTGGCAAAGAAACCACCTGCCAATATGTAGGAGACAAGGGTTCGATCCCTGGTCTGGGAAGATCCCACATGCCCCAGATCAACTGAAACCCATGCACCACAACTATTGAGCCTGTGCTCTAGAGTCTGGGAACCACAACTGCTGAGACCTCATGCCCTAGAGCCCCTGCTCCACAACAAAGAACACTGCAATGAAAAGCCTGCGCACCACCACTAGGAAGCAGCTCCCACCTGCCACAACTAGAGGAAAGCCCATGCAGCATCAAAGACCCGGCAGAGCCCAAAATAAACAGATAAAATTAGTTTTAGTTTTTTTACAAAAAGAAAATACAGGGGGAGGGAACATTTCCCAAGCTAATACTCCTAACAGGCTGAATGCTGTCCTCTTAAGATCAGAAACCAGGCAAGAACGTCCACTCTCACCTTCTACTCAACATGGGACTCGGGGGGCTTGGGGCGGGTGGGGGGTGGGGTGGGGGGGCGGTGCGTCTAGCCAGTGCAATAAATAAGAAGGAGAACAGACACCTAGTGTGGAAACAGCAAAGCAAAGCTGTCTTTATTCTCAGGTTACAGTATCATCTACACAGTTAATCCTGGGGCATTCATAAAAAAGCAGGAAGTAACAAGTAATTTTGCAGGATACAAAATTAATATACATAGCAGCAGTGAACTGAAAACTGAAATTTAAAAAGCAGTACCAGTTACAACCCAACAAAAATACTAAATATTTAGGAATAAATGTGACAAAAGAGGTTCATGATCTGTACACTGAAAACTAAGTGACTGGATACATACACAAATTGTGGTATATCCATATCCACCAATAAAAAGAAATTACCAAGATGTGCCAGACACAGATATATTTCAAAAATATGAGACAGAAAAGAAGCCACTGACAAAAGCGTTCATGTGAAATTCAAGACAAAGGGAATCTGTCATGATGGGAAGCAGATGGGTATCCTGGGAGCTGAGGTCTGTAGGAGGTGGGGGAGGGGGCCTGAGCTGGACAGGGAAAAAGGGAACTTCCTGGGGTGGCAGAAATGCTCTCTCTCTTCATTTTGGTGGTAGTCTTATAGGTGTATGAAGCTGTCAAAACGTACACATACAATGAAATGTTATTATATATAAACTAAACCCAAAGTTGATTTAAAAACAGCAGCAGCAACAATAAGCTAGGAAATCAGTAATCAGATAAACAGCATTGAGGCAGTAAGGACACATAACCCAAAGTCAACACCTAACCACGGTTAAGAACCTCAGCGAAGAGTAGAGAGTGACTTTCTCAACCAAAAAGGGCATCTGCAAAAAAACGTGAAACTAAGGACCATTTCATCTCTTCCCATCTCTTTTTTTCAAAGCTTACACCCATGGCCCTGGCCTGCTCCAAGCTGGTAATTTCATCTTTTTCACAAGGTAAAATAATCACACAAACTCATCTTCCTACTATCAAATCTCTCAAGAAGGTAGAAGTTCTTTAATAGGTCACAAATAATACCAGTAGCTACATGAACACACACATAGAAAATCTAAGCTCAAGACCTGGCTCTCACTCAAGACACCAAGTCTTCCATCCAGCTTAATGCTCAACGAGAACCTGGCACATAAACATAGGTCTTAACTTAGAAACTCTAGGTCACTGACACTCTATCAACAACTCCTACCATCAGAAGCAGAGACATGGCCAACTCCTGGAATCTGGCATAAAGCCACACTAAGAAGATAAATATAATTAATCCTTAACCTTTGAGAATGGTTCCTGCCATTAAATATATATATACACACACACACATATATATAATTGTGTTTGGTTTCTGATCAACAAATGTATTACATAGGAAAAGTAGAGAGAAACATAGAATACATGTGCAATTTGCGTGATGTCTGTTCCTTACCTGCTGGTGGCGGGTGCTGGGAAAGGTGTACTGAACAGAGTGGGGAGGATACCGACTTTGTTCTGTGCTGAATGCTCCTTGGTTGGGAGGATAACCTGAACTTGACATTATCAGTACGGATGTCCTCACCAGGTTGTGAGATCAAGTGCAACAAACAATCATGCTTCTAGGAAATCACCTGTACAGGATGGGGAAAAAACAGAAATGATAAGAACTAACTCACCAAGAGTGCTTCTAATAACTTATAACCATAGCTGCATAAACAAAACCACTATTATCAGTAAAAGCTTTCTCCCGTATATTAATACTTACTCAATATAACAGAAGTTACAAGGGCTTTAAAACCAGAAATGGGTCTTTTCCTCTATACTGAGAAGAAGGTTTTTTAACATATCACAAATAAAACCAGTAGCTACATAAAGTGAACACATAAAATCTTAGCTCAGGAGCCAGCACACAGCAGCAGCTCAGTAAATACCTTTCTTTCAATAATTATCTGAGACACGAATATTAAACATTACAAAAACAAAAATCTATGGCTGTAAAACTGTAAAAAGTCAATTATTAAAAGGATTCAGGAATAGTTACAAGGTTAGGTGTTTGTGCAGAGGAAATATTGTCTTTATTCAATAATTTGGCCCCAGAATGACAGCCTAAGAAGACACTAGGGATAGAAACGCTTTCAAGGAAGAAAAACGAGAGCCTATCACTTCAAGAAAACTACTGCCCCCTTTTTTTTAAATTAGAGTTTCAAAAAAACCTGTATCCGCCACCATTAGCCTAGCAGCTTCCCCACATTTAAAGACTTTTCCAGCAAGACTGGTGGTGATATTAACAAATGTTGAGGTTTTGATATTACACAATGAAATTTAAAGATCTGCATAACTCAATGAATCAATATTTTCCAAATGACCAATACAGAATTATAAGATTATGCATAAATAAAACATTTTAAGTCAAAACATTTTACCACAATAAGTTGCAAGACAAACCAATAAATGTTTAATGTGACAGAATATGAAAGGTTTACTGATATGGCTGCAAATTCTACACAGTAATTAACCTTCAAAACCTTACCACTTGTCTGGTTTGGGTATGATATCAAAGAATACCCCCAGTTATCTTAAAAGGCTATCAAAATACCCTTCCCTTTTCCAAATACATATCTATATGAGGCTAGCTTTTTTTCATAAGCTTCCATCAAAACAAAGTATCACAGGACTAAAACACAGAAGAAGAAATGAGAATCAAGCAATCTTCTTTTCAGATACTGAAGAAGTCTGCAAAAATGTAAAACAATGTCACTCTTCTCAAACTTTGCTTTATTTTGGAAAATACATTACATTAACATTTGGGCTTATATTATTTTTAAATAAATATCTTTTGAATTTCCCCATTTTAATAGCTAATATGGTAAATATCAACATATATAATCCACATAAGCAAAAGCTCTTTGGAGTCCCAAGTAATCTTTATGGGTATAAAAGGAGTCTTGAGACCAGCAAGTGTGATGGTCGCTGGCCTAGAGAATTAGGTCGTCTCCAGAGAGACTGACAGCCACAGAGGTGGGTCGCGCCAGGTCCCTGACTCCTCCTAGAGGCCCTGGCCCTGTCAAAGTGTGGCTTCAACCCAATGTTTGTGTCAAGTAAACCACTCTATGGGGCAGGGTTGTACCAATCAGATTCCCCTCCAGGTATCTGAACTGAGAAGGTCAGTTATTGCCAAGTGGTCAGAGTGGGAGTGAAGATGAGCCAAAGGACATGTCAGAGCAGTTGGAGAGGAGCGGAGGACGTCAGCCTAGACACGGGCCAGAACAGGATGCAAAGAGCAGGGGTGCCCCTGAGACACCCCAGGAACTGCCTCTGACACTGTGTTCCAGAATCAGCTCCCAGGAGGAGGTACTGTGCTCCTTTCCTTCTCCCCGGATTCCTGCTCAACTGCCTACGTAGTCTCACAGTGAGTCCTCTTTGCTTAATACAGGTGGAATAAGTGTTTATATCTTAATATCACAAGATCTCAAGTCCCCAAATAACTACACAAACCTTGGAATACTCTAAATGTAAGGTCCATCAACTGATGAGGAACTGATAGATAAAATCGGGTATATTCACAAAAGGGATTATTATTCTGCCATGAAAAAAAAAAAACAAAGCATGATACATGCTATAGATTGAACAAACTCTGAAACATAACGTTAAGTATAAGACACCAATCATCAATGACTGTGATTCCTTTCATACGAAAGTCCAGAACAGCCAAATCTATAGTGACAGAAAGTAGATTAGTGGCTGCTTAGATATACTGAGATATATATATAAGAAAATAAGAAAAAATGATCACAACAGAAACATAAAACATGAGAACATGACAGAATTATGGGATTAACAAAAGAAATAAAATTAATGAAGGCAATCTGAATAAAGATAAGAAAAGTAAAAAACAAATTGGCAAAATATTTAAAAAAATAATGCCCAGTGTTGGTGAGGGTTTGGAGGAAAAGGTAGTTTCACAACATGACTGGTGTGTTGGTAAACTGGGTACAGATTGCTTTCTAAAGAAGAATAGCAATTTGTGCAGTATCAGCCCTGAAAATATGCACATTCTCTAACACAGCAACTCGGCTTCTAGGAATTCTTTTGGTTATTCAATAGACATATCCAAGATGAATGCTTGAGGCGGTTTCTCAAGGAGCTGCCCTAAATATACAAGAGCTTAGAAAATTGTTTTGTAAGAAGTTTAACTAATGAGGGACTTCCCTGGTGGTCCAGTGGTTAAGAATCCTCCTTGCAATGCAGGAGAAGCAGGTTCAATCCCTAGTCAGGAAACTAAGATCCTACATGCCGCAGGGCTACTAAGCCCACATGCCTCAAATAGAGCCCACCTGCTGCAACTGCAGAGAGAGCGCGCCACAACCAAGACCTGACACAGTCAAAAATAAGTATTTTTTAAAGTTTAGCTAATGAAAAATTTTACTTACGTGACACAAAAACGTTCTTATAAAAGAGAACATTTTGTTTTATAAAAGTATAATTTACATACACCACTACCACTTGATTTTTCATGTACGTCTATCATATCTTCACAAGAATTTAAGGCTAAAGGCAGAAACATCATGTACATATTCAGCAAACATCTACTGAGCTGTATACTCTGTATGTCAACACTGCTCTAAATGCGGGCACAGAACGGGACCAAGACAGGCATCTTATTTTGAGGAGACACAGACACGAAGTAACCACAAACACTATGATAAAGTGTTATAAATAAGACAGGATTGGAGAAGGGGAAGGGAGACATGCCTGGCAGGTAAAAAGCCAGGATGATCACATGCCCCAATTTTCTGAAACACCCAATTTACAACTACTGTCCCCGTGCAGTTATTAACCATGTTCCATTTCCCTCTCAAGACTGTTCCAGTTTGGGTAACACATTATATTCTAAGATGACTTTTGAGCCCAAGCCTTGAAAAGACAAGAGCATTCAGTGGAGAGAAACTAGAGAAACCCTAAGGCAAAGTGAGGAGGCAGAGGAAGAGGGAGGGAGAAGGTGACCGAGGCCATGGGGTTCTGCTGGCCATGTGTGTGACCTGCATGGTACAAACATTTTCTTTTGGCCTTCCCAACTCATTTCATCTTTCCGAAGACCTTTTCTACCCCAAATTTTAAAAATATTCTTCTATATTCCCCTCTTACACTTTCTTAAAGCTTTTAAAAATACATTCATGCTCCTTAATCATCAGAATGGGTCAGAAGACGGCAAAAGCCAGCTGATTGCTTCCTGCCTGCTCCCGCCAAGGTCCAAGGCACGAAAGTTAGAAAATCTAAGAATCGGGAGGTTTTCAGGTTTACCCAACTAACACTGATTTTTACAGATAAGGAATCTGAAAGCACAGAGAAATTTTAAAATTTCTCTATATCACAATCATCTATGGCAAAAATGGGAGAAGCTAGTGTTTCCTGTGACGCTGTGCTGCTTTCTCACAGGGAGTGAGCTACTCTGAGGAGCTGAGATAGATAAGACCACGCTCAAGACCACCTGGGCAGCGCTCTCCTCCGATACACCTGCACTTGCCAGTGGAAGGGGAAAAGCCAGCCAGGGACAGGGGAGGTTGTTTTGGTTTTGTTTTGGGGAATATATATTATATGCATGATCTCAGAGTTTCTCAAAGTACCATAGAATACAGAGGGGAAAATCTTCTCACCCCTGTCCCCAGCCTCTACTCAGTTCTCTTCCCAGAAGGCAACCAAAGTTGGTAGTTTCCAAAGTCTCCTTTAAAAATGCCTACACACACACTTTGCCCCCTACATAAATGGGACCTTGGTGGATATGTAACTGTCCAATATCTTGCTCTTATTACATAAGATCTTAACACATCTTGACAATCATTTTCATGAGTTCATAAAGACCTTCATTCTTTCTATTGCTGTAATGCATTTCACTGTATGAATGTTCACAAACATTTTATGTTTTCCAAGTAATTCTGATCTGCACCCCTGCTTATGAGATCTGAGGTCTCTGAGCTCTCCTTCCAACTCAGACATCCCAAGTAAATAAAGCTATAAATGGAATGGAGACACAAAAGGAAAGATCTTAGCTCAAGGTCACCCAAACTTTTTTCCAACAATGGCTTACATGACGAGAAATCTATGCTGTATGGTGTTGTTTTGAAGTTGTTTTGTTTTAATTTCCAGCAATGCTGAGTCCTGAGTACAACACATACTCAGATGTATATAAAATAATTGGTCTGTGTTTCCCTTTTATCA
This sequence comes from Bos indicus, assembly GCF_029378745.1. Lineage (NCBI taxonomy): Eukaryota > Metazoa > Chordata > Mammalia > Artiodactyla > Bovidae > Bos > Bos indicus. Next base: position 34,560,292 of record NC_091778.1, on the reverse strand, counting down.
TAACCAATCCTTCGTGACATCCTAGTTTTCTGATGTGGTTTTAGTGAAGTTTAACTTGAAATACTTTAAAGATAAAGTCAGTTACTATCGACCCAACACAGGTGGGTAACAGAACACCAGCAAAGCTAGAGATCAGCGCTTACCGGATACAAATTTACGGGTCAAACGGGCCCCACCTCTGGTCACAATAATTGCAATTTGCAGCCTACTATGAGCTGACCTCCTTCCTCAAAACTGATCCATGAGATGTTCAGCAATAGTTCAGACCTTTTGTTTTTTAACCAGCACTATCTCCTCAAAACCTTACATGGAAGCCAAACGTATAAAATACCCAAAGAAGAAATACTCAGATTCAGAGAGAACAGGGAAACTAGGTCTCTTTTCAGCCTCCTCATCCCCGTCCCGCCTCTGACCCTCACTCCAGTCCTGGCTCACCAAGACACCTTCCACAGAACACTGACAGTTTGCAAACAACTGAAATAAAAGAATCTGGCTGAAGGGGAAGGGAAAACCTTAAATGGCAGTTTCCAATTTTAAGCTCAGTTCCTAGCTTCAAAACTCTAACTCAGTTACATGCTTAATTCATGGACTGTAAAAATTCTGTGAAATGTTTAAGAAACCTGGTCAAGGTTTTATGTGCAACTCCCTCATATCAATACATTTAATTGTATTTTAGGGTGAAAATAAAACTAGATGTCATTGTGTAAGTGACAGAAGCACATTTTATCTGAATTTTAGAGAGAAACTTAGAACTAGCCTCCAATATTTCACAAACAGGTAATAAAATACAGTAAAATGAAGTCAGTCTATTAAATTTCCTTTGAATCTTCCCATACTAATGTAATAAAGACACACACTCACAAACACAAAAATTGACTCAACAGGAAACTTATCTTGCAAAATAAGATTTCAAATGCAACCCTAAAAAAAAAAAATTTACTTCTCCCCAGGAACTCCTGGCTTTTGGCCTACAATCTTTGCATAACCAAACGTACTTGGATAGGTTTTCAAGGTGGCCTCGGCTATCTTGGAAAAAGTGCTAAAAATATACCTCGCTGTGGCAGGACTGCAGACGCCTCTTCAGATGAGCAAGAACGTCTTCACCAAGAGTCACAACAGAGGTGAAGTCCGTATTTCACCAAAGCAGATAAAGGACCCTATAACGTACACAATTCAATTTTCTTTTAAAGGATCAAATAACACTTTCTGATACAAAAGTGTGGCGGGGGAATGACCTCTATGACACCACAGACGCCGATTCTAAACTGAGGTAAATCAGGTATCACTGATTCTCACAAAGCAGCTCAGCTCAGCCCAACTCCAAATGCACATTAGGCAAGGAGAGGCTAAGATGGCCCCCTGAGGTACCCAACTACCTCTGAGAAAGCCCATCTGAGCCTATCTCTGGTCCAGCCTCCAGGAGAGAAGATAGCTAGATACCATCCCAGTGAGCTCTGTCATTGGTGCCCAACCAAACAGGATTTCTCCTGTAAAATAATCTAGAACATTCTTCCTTCTAGGGAAAGAAGCTACTCTAGGGGAATGCCATTGACAATCGTGTTTTATTTTTGGCCTCTCTGACATAATGACATCTCACCTGAACACAGATGAAGGGGAGCTAAAGCAAAAGACCTTTTAGTTTAGACTACCCTACGCCCAATAAAGTAGGGCACTGAGAGGAACGCATTAATATGGGCATAATCATTTCATTAATCTTAGATTCCAGATGTTCAATAGGTAATTCTGAAATGAAAACACCACCACTACTCTATCCCTACCAAGGTGAGAAGGGAGAAGGTTCCCCAGACAGTGAGCGGCAGGAGACAGCACCGGGGAGCTGAGGACTCTGCCATGTGGCTGCACTGTACTGACCTAATTCTCTAAATTGACAACATTCACTCCTGCCGTGAAAATTAATATATTTCAAAGTCAAAATGGACAACTATTTGCAACCCTCTCCTCCATTAACACAAAGAACAGAGGTTTGAGATTAGACGCTTTCACTTTAGCTGCTTGACCAGGATTAATCAAGACAACTCTCAAGGAGAGTAATAAGGTGGCCACTTACCAAGTCTCTGTTGCATCGCAGGCAGAGAACCAGCAGTGGCGAGCATGCGCTCACCTAAACCACAAGCTCCACGATTCTCCTGAGTGAAGCTCTGGCGAGGCTGAGGAGCTTCCCCGAGACAGTTTCCTATCTCAGGGTGATCTTAAAGATCACGTTTTTTTGCTGCCTCCCACTAAGAGAGGCTGTAAAGGTTAGGAGGCAACACAAAACAGGGCTAACGAACAACTTCTAAGGTAGATACTAAAAGAAAGTAGGGTAAATGAGAAACTGACTTCAATGTACTGCTGCTGCTAAGTCGCTTCAGTCATGTCCAACTCTGTGCGACCCCATAGACGGCAGCCCACCAGGCTCCCCCGTCCCTGGGATTCTCCAGGCAAGAACACTGGAGTGGGTTGCCATTTTCTTCTCCAATGCATGAAAGTGAAAAGTGAAAGTGAAGTTGCTCAGTCATATCCGACTCTTAGCGACCCCATGGACTGCAGCCCACCAGGCTCCTCCGTCCATGGGATTTTCCAGGCAGGAGTACTGCAGAGGGTTGCCACTGCCTTGTCCGTAAATGTACTGAATTCTATACCAAAAAAAACGCAAACAAAAAATAAACAAAACCAGAGACCTGTGAAGGTAGCGGCCATCTCTTCTTCTCCCACATGGCTCCCCACCTAACTTCTTTCTTAGCTCTCAACACACTCACTCCAACAGCAAGTCCTACCCTTCCTTCATGCCCCCACCCACAGCCTCCCAAGATTCTCCAGCCGCACTACCCCCAGTCTCATCCTAACCAGATTTCCCACTTCAACACTTTCTCCACTCAAAAAGCCAAATGTCAAAAAAAAAAAAAAAAAGCTAAATTTAGTCTTTTAAACCATCATTCAGAACATGTCACTCTCCTGCTCAAGACTCCTTGGGGGCTGCCATTCACTACAGACAGAACCAGAACTCCTCACAGTGGCCCAGGAGCCCCTGCTGACTGGCCTCTTCCTCCCTGACTGCTCATGAGACCGCAACTCGAGCTTCCCTCCAGCCTCTCACTGGTGCCAGGCCTCAGCCCTTTGTCCTTCTGTACTCTCGGCCTGGAATGCTCTTCCTGGCTCGCCGTGGGGCCTAGGACTCCTCAAACTTAGGTCTCAGTTTCAAATGCCATCTTCTCAGAAAGGCCTATCCCAGCCACCCTTCAGTTACCCTTTTGTTCCTTTATAGGCTAATCATAATCTGAAATGCATTCATTTGTTCTATTTCCCCCACTAGAATATAAACTCTCTGCTTGATTCCTTACTACATTTGTTGGACAAAAGAAGTAAGAAATGTGCAAACTTATTTGAAGGAAAATTTGAAAATCTACTGAAGAACATAAGTCATTTGAATAACAGGATAGGAGTTATTCCTATGACTCCTATAACAGGAAGTACACAAGGTGTCAACTTTCCTAAAATTAGCCCATGAATTCAATACTGCCAATCACTATTCATAAAAACCTCAGCAAGATTTCTTTTTGAACTTCACAGAATGATTCTAAAGTTCATCCCGAAGAATACACAGACCAGAACTGTCAAAGTCTGAAAAAAAAAAAAAAGAGAGAGCAATGAACAGACGACTAACCCTATCAGTATAAAAACTATAAAATAGTAATTTAAAGAATATCATAACATATAACAAGAGACCAAGAAAAAGTTCTAAGTATATTTAGCAAATGATAAAAGGCACAAATCTAGTAACTGGGGCAAAGGCTGGATTATTCACCAAATGGTGCGAACACAACTGGTTATTTCAGGGAAAAAACATACACACCTCCTATCCCCCCCAGAATATATGTCTACCTCATTTCCTATACTAGAAATAAATTCCAGATGGAGCCCAAAAATTCAAAGTTTTTTTTTTTTTTTTTTAAAAAGGAAAAGAAAACTAAAGAGAAAAAGAAACCTTTAAAAATTAAAATCTGAGGACTTGTTTTAAAAATGCAGAAAGGTATCCAGTCAAGTCTTCCTCTCACTCACATGCCTCTGTCACTTAGCTCTCCTTCCTACAACAACCAACAATACTAGTGTCCTGGGTTTTCTTTCATAAACATTCTATGATATAAAAGCAAATGTGTATCCATTAGTTTTCCTCTTTAAAACAAGCAGTGGCATACTAGACTTAATACTTCTCACTTTGCTTCTTCAGTTTAATAGATGGATGAATATTTTAAATCTTAGAGTGAGGAAGGTCTAAGTAGATCATGAAACCCGAAAGTCGTATACAGACCAAGACACTCACCTTGTCCAGTCTCTATGTTAAATATCGTTTACATTATCTCCATTTCATTCTACAAACAAGGAAATTAAGGCTTACAGAGGTGAAGTAATGTGCCCAAGGTCACAGAACCAGCACAATCCCAGCTGGTTATACCTGACTACAGAATACTACAGATAATACTACAGAATACTGCAGATAATAATACTTACTACACAATACTGCAGCGGGCTATACCTGACGACAGAATACTATAGTTAACAATACTACAGAATACTACAGATAATAATACTTACTACATAATACTGTAGCTGACTATACCTGACTACAGAATACTACAGAAGGATGGGTGGGGGATAGGAGGTGTGCACAAATATGAAAAATGTAAACACCCTAATACCTAAAGAACCGAAAAACACCAATAATCCAACCAAAAAATAATCAAAAATAAAGGCAGATAATTTCTAAAAGAAATACAACTCCCTCCATTTAAAAAATGTTCAACAACAATAGTGATTGATAAAAGGCCAATTAGAATCACTTTTTTCCCCACTTCTTAAATTGACAAAATATTTTAAAGAGTAATTTTCAGTGCTGGTCAGGGTCTGAAAGTGAAAGTGAAGTCACTCAGTCGTGTCCGACTCTTTGCCACCCCGTGGACTGTAGCCTACCAGGCTTCTCCGTCCATGGGATTTTCCAGGCAAGAATACTGGAGTGGATTACCATTTCCTTCTCCAGGAGATCTTCCAGGCCCAGGGATTGAACCCAGGTCTCCCACACCGCAGGCAGATTCTTTACCATCTCAACCACAAGGGAAACCCACCTGTCTTCTTTCATAAGTGGAATACTATGTAGCTATTAATGACCAAAGTAGCTCTAAAAACACCAACTAGGAATAGCAGAAGAGCATATTAAGGTCTCATAATATAGAACATTACATAACATATGGGGAAAAAACCTGAAAGAATACACAACACTTAGCAAATTACATCTAAGAATTGATGCTTTCACTTTCTTTATATCTTAAAACTTCCATGTTGAACTTCTGTAAAAATAATGTATTGCTTATAATAAACAGAAAAGACTTCAAAATAACATATCCTCCTTCACTCATTAAAATGGTTCTGTGTAAATAGAGTGTAACTTCTCCTTCTACCCCTCCCCTCCTGCTCAGTTTATGCCCCACCCCATTCACACACACAGACACACACCATTAATGGACTACACACTCCCTACTTCTGGCATATTTACACTGTGTGTATTTTAGGCTGTAACTCCTAGAAAGCACAAGCTTTGGTTTCATTTCAAATACATAAAAGTCATTGTTATTCGAAGCTGAATTAAAAGAACTTAATCAAAAGTAATACAACATTAAATGTCTTTGAACAAAAGTTCAAAGTCATGATGATTACTACTTAGAACAAAAATTTCAAAATTATACAAATCCATATGCTACTGCCAAGGGAAATGAACTGCCAAAAACAGACTACTGACTCTAAACCATGCATGACAACAAAAATGTGAAAACAGCTTATCAGTTAAAGTATGGGAGGGAGGTGCAACCTATAACCATAAAGGTGACCCTCCTAACAAGTCAAATTTTCCTAGAAAAATGTAACCTCAATTTATTCTGGTTTAATTTCGATTTATGTATAATTGAGTAATCTTAACTCTTCTCTTCCTTCTATCTTGACTAATCTACTCAAAAATTTAATTTTTGACATAAAATTAATCAAGTAGTATTCTTTCAAAGATATCCCTTCAAAGGGATTTTATAGTAATCCTGTAAACCCACCATTCCTACTTCACATTTTTTCCCTAGCACCAAAACAACTCAAAAATCCCCTGCATATTTAAGTTAACACATTTTTGTTCTAATATTATCTGGAAATACAAATAATCTGAGATGAACTAATTCCCCACTTACTCCTTCTCCCAAGAATCCAAGAGAAATATTTTAAGAAATGCTTTAATAATAATTCACTGATAACACATGTTTTACCTGACACCGGTGAGTTTCTACCTGTTTATTAATTTCCAAAAACTGTTCATTATCAAGTTCCCACATGTGTATATCCACCAGCTTCCACAGCTGCACCAAGTACCTCCAGGCTCCTTCTTATACATTCAGCAGATCCTTACTACACCTTTCTCAAGAACAGAGAGTTATTCTGGGAGCAGGGCCAGAAGAAGGATCAAAAAATAAGTGAGACATAGACATGTCCACAAGGGGCTTATAGTATACTCTACTAGGGATTAAATGGACATGTATATAAGTAACTATGATGTTATAACAGAGGTTTAAGTAAAGTATTAAGAATTTTCAGACCAAAAGAAGTCATCTTCAGACAAGAGGAAGGAGCAAGGAGACTTCCTGGATGAAGTGGTATGTGATAAATACCTCTCAAAAAATCAGCAATATACATATGTGGTAGTATGGAAGTGTAAGGTAGGGAAACAGCATTCTGGAAAAAGCACAGAATGGGAAAAAACAACCCTTCTTAACACAACCCAAAACAGGCATGTTATTTAACAGCCCAAATGGAATTTAAAACACACAAACATATCATGCTTCAGTATTCATGTGAGGACATTAGTTTAAAAAGAAAACTATGCCTTTTCCTTTAAAATAAATTTTATGGCATGAGTACCTATAGAAAACTAACATTATATATGAAGCTTTTCAACATGACATTAAAAAGACAGTTCATGTTCACATTACTTATCTACGCTTTCATATTAACCACTGAAGCTTCTCAAACTTAAAAAAAAGTAGCAGTTTGAAAGTGAAGCAAGCAATAACTGATACATAACCTAACCTAGCAAATTGTGTCTCTAAACCATTGGCATAATAAAATTTCCATCACAGTAACACTTAAATTCCATGAAATGTCAGTAGGTCCAGATAACCTTAAAGGCCTTTTTGTTTAAGAAGATATTCATCATAACAGATTAAAAATGAAACTAGTAATTCCCAGTGATCATATTACTGATATAGATCAATACCAATTTTTTTCAAACTATCTTTTCACTGCAGAAATGTACAGTTAAGGAGGTATATTACTGAACTCAAATTCAGTATCTCAGCTGAGTGACTGACCGCTCATTCTCCAGCCCACCCCCTAATTTTTGTTTTCAGTTGTGTCAACCTTCACACCGAATCATCCCCTGATGATAGTGTGACAGCAGGAGCTACTCTGGACGGCCGAGGACTGGATTCTGCTGCTGGCCAATAGCAACAGTTCAGGCCAGATCTGTTCTGTTCACTGACCTTCGCTATACTCACCAGTAAAACACAACTGGTTAACCTACATGACTCTATATTCTATAATTCTATAAATAATGAGCATTTTGTTTTAACCAACTTAGATTTGTCTTTGAGATTACTGTTAAGTGACGGTAACAGCAGCACACATAAAGAGTCAACCTGAAGACTCCCCCAACACCCTCATGGCTTTGTATGCTCTCATTTTCACATGCAAAGAGGAAATCCCCTTCCCCCCAAAAAAGCAGGTTGTATCTGAAAACAATCCAAGTAATATCCAAGTAATATTTTGACCACACAAGCTTCTGGGATAGAAAAAATGGTAGAAGAGTAAAAATATTCAAGGAAAACCACCACCACAAGAATACCAAAATAAAAAACAGATGCTCTACATACAGTTCTTGCTACATGACAGAAGCTCTGGTAGCTTTTCAATACTCCTAAGGAAGTTCTGAGAGAAAGACAATGTTTCCTTAACCTTCTCTCTGAATGTACTTTTGCATCCTGAAACCTGAAAAGAACAAAGTATCAGACAATCTATAGACTGAGTTCTTTGTGCACATAACTGATCCCGTCAACTTTATACTTTAATAGCACTTAGTAACATGCCCTAAACATGAGGCACACCACACAGGCTGAACAAGTGAACGAACTACACAACATAAGTCCATACATAATAAATTCTGACCAACCTTTACTACTACTTTGTACTGCGTTCCAGTAAAACTCAATCTCTGAAGTAAATGAACACATGGAAATAACTAAGTATTCGAGATCTCTATTATCCTCAAACATGAGTTACGGATTTGAAATTTCAGTTAAGAGAGATTACAAAATACAATTAAAACTGAGTAACAAACACACAAAAAACTGAGTAAGAAACAGCCTGACATTAACCTACATCAATCCCTGGCTTATTTAAAAGCCTCTACTTTCTCCCAAAGATAGAAATGGCAAAACAAACTCTCCAATCCACAAAATTTAGAAGAAAAAAAAGCTTAGAAAAACTTGACTAATCTGTACTTAGCCTTGGAACAAATTTTACTCAATTGAATTCAAAGAAAGAGTTAATTTTTAGCATTCTACACTTTTTCAAAAAAATAGGTGGGCAGGCCAAATTCTTACGTTTTACTATATGAAGTCCAGCAAGACACCCAGTTAAAAACATTTATTCCTCAGAAGTCATGAAGAGGATCACAGCTACACAGATCTGTGACAGCAGATCAGCAGGTATACTCCATAAGTTGTAAGCTATAACTGTGAACACAATTTTCTAATTAGAATACAATGTTAATCCACACAATAAACATTTGCTGTGTCAATACCCTCTGGCAGTGCCTTAAAAGTCAGAGAAGGGCTTCTCCTGTCCTCAAGAGGAGATAAGACAAGTAGGTACCTAAATGGAAGGCAGAAAGAATAAATGCCGTGAGAGATGCGCAGATAAAGCATTTCAAAAATGAAGAGGAAGCTGTTACTCTCACACACAAATATAACCTTTTGATCTTTGTAAAGCAATTTCACAACTATTAATTCTCCTAGGCTCACAGTAGCAACCTAGGAGAGCAGATATTTTCCTACTAGCATAGATGAGGAAACTGAAGCAGAGAAAGGTTGATCCTGTTCCAAAATGACACATGGCTAAAGACCAATCAGGACTCTTTATTACATTTTCTCTGAGGGAGGAGTTCAACATATTGCAAGCCTTTTGTAAAAGGAAAGAGTATTTTCATATTGCAAGTAATCATATCCTTACATATGTATGTGCATATTATTCATATACATGTGTGTGTTAACCTTGATTTCCATTAACAGGTCTGCTTAAAGCACAGCAAAGCAACTGTGTACTATAAATATTAAAATAAATAAACTTCCACTGGAATTTAACAGAATGAGCAAATAAAAACAGTACTTCTTTCTGCAACAACTTGTGAAATAAATAAGATTTCTTCCATAATTTTTACCCATGTCTAAATAATATTCTAAAGTTGGTCTGCTTCTGACCAGTTGGTTCTGCCAATAATTATCTTTAAGGATACATCACATTTTCGAAAACTATTAAAAACTAAATAATGCCATCAACTCTTCAGCTATCCAAGGGAGACTCACGTGTGACGCATCAGCAGCAGCTATTGATCAAGACATGCTGAACGAATGAATGATTTGAAGGCATTTTAAAATCCCTGGCCTGTTGCTCTTTACGAAACGTTCAGCCTCCCATCACTGCCTCACCAGGGTGCACGCAAGGAATGTAAATTTCAATACAATTAGGATCTAATTAGGGAAGCAAATCTGATGCAGGTGAAAATACTAATCCCAAAGATTAGAATTACCCACACCACCAAACCAAGGTTAACTCTGTAGAAGCGGGACTGGAGCCCGCAACGTCGGTTAAAAGAAAACTGACACTTCTGAGCAAATACTTTTACTAAATATCACTTATGCCCACTCATACCTTTAATACACGACTATACCCCTAATCCAGTTAATTCGAAAAATTCTGTCTCCTCGCCACTAAGACTGACTTCTCAATGATAGTTTCTCTAATCCCTCTTCCCCCCAAAAGAGAATCCACGTTAAACAGCCACGATAAAAGCCAGAAGGTACCGGGTTCCCATCTCCGCCGTCCCCCGCCCTCCCTTCGCCATTACACCCCAAGCGGTTTGGTCCCAAAGGTGAACTAGTTTGCTCTTCACGCACTTGTCCACCGCTGTCACCCGCCCTGACCCCGTGCACACTCGCGGGCGGCCACCAACTCCGCCCCGGAGGGAGCGCGGGCCGCCACCTGCGCGGGCCCCACCCGCCGCCCGGGCCCGCGCCGCCCCGGGCCCCGCAGCCCCCTCCCCGCAGGACACCCCGGGCGCCCCGGCCCATTCTTCCTCCAAACTCCAGCAGCCTCCCCCACTCGCCCGGCCCCGCTCCCCGCCGCACCCTGCTCGCCCGGCCGCTGAGGGCAAGAAGCCCGTGGCTGGGCGGGTCCCGAGACGCCGGTCCCGCGACGCCCCTCGCCGGCCGGGAAGGCGCCCCGGCGGCGGGCGCCCCCGAAGCCCTCGGCGGCCCCGGGCGAGCGGCGGCCCGGAGGCCGGGCTGCGGGCGCCAGGCCTACTCACCGGGAGCGGGCGGAGCGCGGCGGACGGCGCGGCCCCGGGCCTGAGGGGCAGGACGCAGCCCCGCGCGCGGCCCTGCCCGGGCCCTGGTCGGCGCGGCGAGCCGGGAGCTCACTCCAGCCGCCGCCGCCGCCGCCGCCGCTGCTGCTTCGCCACCTCGGCCGCCATCTTGACTCAACCCCTCTCCTCCCCCCCGGCCCGGCGACCGCGGCTGAGGCGGCTCCGGCGCCGGCTCCTCCTCCTTCCGGAGGCTGGCAGGCCGACTCCCTCCGCTGGCCGAGTTTCCTGGGTTGCCCGTGTCCGACCTCCTGGCATCCTGCCTCGGTCCGGCGACAGCGGCGGCCCCAACGCGGAGCCATCGCGCCCGGGCCTCCCCGTGGGCGTGGGAGAGGGAAAGACGCGGGCCTTCGAGCCCGGGCTGCCGGGGTCGCGCGGCCACCAGCTCGCTGCTTCCCGGGCTCGGGCTGCGTTCGCAGCGGGCCTCCCTCAAACACCGCGCGCGGCCGACCGGCCCGTGATGCCAGCCCTCCCTCCGAGGATCCCGGGCCCCCGCGCCCGCCAAGTACGCTCTCGGCCTCACGCTCCCAAGGAACTGACCGGACGGGCCTCGCCACCGCATACTGTTCCTTTAGAGAAGCCGCCACTTCACATCCCACAATTAGGGAGGAGAAACACAGTCGGTGTCCACCCGGATAGTTACGAGAAAGCCCGGGTTTTAAGAAACGAGTGATAAAAAAGTGACATGAAGAGAACTCGCACTCAAGAGGTTGGGGGTTCTTTTCAGACGCTTCCCCTTAAGTTCTGTGTGGACGGCAAGGGGGTCGCTCAGCCCTAAAGCCGAGCGGGCATGAGAGCTCGTAAAGGCCGCTTAAAGTAGCGAGAGCCCGTGAAGAGGGCCTGAGAGGCGTCCGTGTCCGAGCACACAGCCCGACGCTTAAAGCCTCCGGCCGTTGGGGAGGCCGGCGGGACGGACTTACAGTCGGAACGGGGTTTCCGCGAGCTCGGTTTTCCCGCCGGAGTCGGCCCGGCGGCAGCCTCCCGATCTGCGCAGGCGCACTTTCTCCTCTTGGGGCATGGAAGTGGCGGCGCAGCTTCTGTGTTTGGCGGCGGCTGTCCTGGTATGGGGCGTTCTCTGGGTTTGGGGCTCCTGGGAGCGAATGACGAGGCCGGAGCAGGCTGGCCTGCCCGGAGGCGGAAGCCGGACACTTCTGGTGACGGCGCACCCCGACGATGAAGCCATGTTCTTTGCTCCCACTATTCTAGGCTTGGCCCGCCTGCGGCACCAGTTGTTCCTGCTCTGCTTCTCCGCAGGTAGGAGGCTGTAGGCGGGGCGCGGGGACTCGGGGCGGCGGAGATAATTCAGGCGCCGGCCTGTTTCAGTCAGCCTCTTACCGAAGAGGTTTCTGTCGTAGGCGCCAGGCGAATGAATACACTGAAGGAGGACCCTTTTCTGGGGCGAGAATCCGTGATCCCAGCCAGGGTCGGCTTCCCGGAGTGGGGGCACGTGGGCCGCATGTGCGCCAGGCTCCCGGCTACCGCGATTGGAGAGCATTTGCTTCCGATAAATACCTACATCTGCGCTGGGAACTGGCTGTAATCAGTATTCTGTGAAACCTTTTCATTCACAGGAGGGCCAAGAATAACGACCAAACAGAATCTAGGCCGTGTCATGACTGCTCAACTCTTCATTCTGTGCTAGAAAATGTACATGTCAAACCGAGGGGAGAGCCCATTAGACTAGAGAGTAATCTTACTGGTCATTTTAGCGGTCCACTCCACCCAGCTTTCACTGAAGGGACCTTTCAAAGAATAAATCCTCCTTTACCGTACAGAAAAGATGGGATGAGAAAACAGAAATTGACCATTATGCTGTATTATGGTGATAATTGCACAGCTGTATAAATGAAATAACTAAACTGTACATATACAGTGGGTGAAATGGATGGTATGTAAAAACCATACCTCAATAAAGCTGGTTGTAACATGCCCAATCAGCTCTTTTCTCATTTGGTTGTGTTTCCTACAAGTTCTTTTTCTATACAGATTTTTCCCAATAAGCATGTTTTATACGATTTGTCACAGAATATTACTTTGTCATTAATTTCTTAAATATTTATTAAAAACTTTTGTGTACTAATCACTATTAATATAGGCAGGGAACTTCCCTGGCAGACCAGTGGTTAAGACTACAGGCTGCCAATGTAGGGGGTGCCAGTTCCATCTCTAGTCAAGGAACTCAGGTCCCACATGCCAAACAGCACGGCCAAGAGATTAAATAATAATAATAAATGGCCAAAATCCAGAAAATGCTGGTGAGGATGTGAAGCAAAGGAATTCTCATTCACTGTTGATGGGAACACAAAATGGTGCAGTCACTTTGTAAGGAAGTTAGTTTGGTAATCTCTTACAAACCTAAACATACACTTATCAGCAATAACCTTCCTTGGTATTTATCCAAAGAAAGTGAAAACATGTTCATCCAAAAACCTACACCCAGATGTTTAAGGCAGCTTTATTTGTAATTGCCAAAACATGAAAGCAACCAAGATGTCCTTCAGTAGGTGTGTGGATAAACTGTGGTCCATTCAGACAGTGGAATATTAGAGCTAAAAAGACATGACCTGTCAAGTCATGAAAAGAAGGAATCTTACATGCGTATTACTAAATGAAAGACGCCAATCTGAAAAGGCTTTGTACTGTATGACTCCACCTACGTGACAATCAAGAAAAGGCAAAACTACGGAGACAGTAAAAAGTGGGGATCAGGGGCTTGGATGGGAGAAAGGATGTATAGACAGAGCACAGAGGATTCTTAGGGCAGTGAAAATACTCTGATACTATAATGATGGATACATGTCATTATATGCATGCTCATTCACTAAGTTGTGTCTGACTCTTTGCAACCCCAGGGACTGTGGCCCGACAGGCTCCTCAGTCCATGGGATCTTCTAGGCAAGAATACTGGGGTGGGTTGTCATACTTTTCTCCAAACCCACGGACTGTACAAGACCAGGAGTGAACCTAATGGAAAGTGTGGACTTCGGATGATGATGGTGTCAGTGGAGGTTCACCAGTTGTAACAAATGTACCATCCAGTGGGAGATCTGATAATGGGGAGGCTGTGGAAGTGTGGGGCAGGGAGTCTCTGGGAACTCTCTGTATCTTACCTTCAAGTTTGCTGTGAGCCTAAAACTTCTCTTTAAAAAGTCTTGACTAAAAAAAAAATTTTTTTTCATTAAATAAAGTCTGTCTGCTAGGATGTATACTCTGCCCTGGGAATAAAACTGAAACGAGTTAGGTAATGAACACATCTTTCTGAAACTTTTAATTTAAACATTTATCCATATTAATTAGAACTAGGTATATAGCCTTTTAAATGGTTTCATAGGGATAAACCTTAATTTAGTTTGTTGTTGTTTAGTCGCTAAGTCGGGACCCCATGGGCTGTAGCCCGCCAGGCTCCTCAGTCCATGGGATTTCCCAGGCAAGAATACTGGAGTGGGTTGCCATTTCCTTCTCCAGGGGATCTTCCCAACCCAGGGATAAAGCCTGTGTCTCCAGCATTGAGCCACCAAGGAAGTCTTTTAGTTAGTCATCCCTTCAATTCAGTTCACTCACTCAGTCATGTCCGACTCTTTGCAACCCCATGGACTGCAACGCACCAGGCTTCCCTGTCCATCACCAACTCCCGGAGCTTACTCAAACTCATGTCCATCGAGTCAGTGATGCCATCCAACCATCTCATCCTCTGTTGTCCCTTTCTCCTGCTTATATCAGGGTCTTTTCCAGTGTGTCGGTTCTTCACATCAGGTGGTCAAGTATTGGAGTTTCAGCTTCAGCATCAGTCCTTCCAATGAATATTCATGACTGATTTTCATTAAGATTGACTGGTTGGATCCCTTTACAGTCCAAGGGACTCTCAAGAGTTTTCTCCAACACTAACACCACAGTTCAAAAGCATCAATTCTTCGGTGTTCAGCTTTCTTTATGGTCCAACTCTCACATCTATACATGACTACTGGAAACACCATAGTTTTGACTAGACAGACCTTTGTTGGCAAAGTAATGTCTCTGCTTTTTAATATACTGTCTAGGTTGGTCATAGCTTTTCTTCCAAGAAGCAAGCATCTTCTAATTTCATTGCAGTGATTTTGGCGCCCCCCAAAATAAAGTCTGTCAACTATTTCCAGTGTTTCCCATCTATTTGCCATGAAGTGATGTGATGCCATGATCTTATTTTTCTGAATGTTGAGCTTTAAGCCAATTTTTTCACTCTCCTCTTTCACTTTCATCAAGAGGCTCTAGTTCTTCGCTTTCTACCGTAAGGGTGGTGTCATAGGCATATCTGAGGTTATTGACATTTCTCCTGGCAATCTTGACCCCAGCTTGTGCTTCATCCAGCCTGGCATTTCACATGATGTACTCTGCATATAAGTTAAATAAGCAGGGTGACAATGTACAGCCTTGATGTACTCCTTTCCCGATTTGGAACGAGTCTGTTGTTCCATGTCCAGTTCTAACTGTTGCTTCTTGACAGGCATACCAGTTCCTCAGGAGGCAGGTCAGGTGGTCTGGTATTCGCATCTCTTTAAGAATTTTCCAGTTTGTTGTGATCCACACAGTCAAAGGCTTTGGCATAGTCAATAAAGCAGAAGTAGATGTTTTTCTGGAACTCTTTTGCTTTTTCGATGATCCAACGGATGTTGGCAATTTGATCTCTGGTTCCTTATTGTATGTATATTTAGAAGTTTTCCCCCCCCCCAGTTTATCTCTATTACAAATAACCTCTTTATGTATACTTCTTGCTTTGATTAACATTTTTTTCCTCAAAAAAAAATTTTATTGGCAGTAAAGATTAAACCATTTTTCATATATAATGAGAATTTCAATCTAAGCACTTTTCTCAGTTTATTCTATTAAAGATAATAATTGCAAATAGATGCAAGTAATGGTCTCTTTTTTTTTTGCTTTTAATTTTATGTTTTTATCAACTATGGAAATCAATATAAGCAAAATTTATTTTGAGATGGTTGAATTTTATTTACAAAGTATTATAGGTACAGGAGATTCTTTACTAAATTTCTTCTTGTTTTCTAGTAGGTTGAGGCCAGAAATCAAAATTTTTTCAAAAATATAAGACCTACCAGACTCCGGACACATACTGATATATTAGTATCTGTATTGTTGTCTTTCATTGTTTCCTCTGCATCTAACTTTCTTTGTAATTTTTAAAATTACTTTTAAAATCCCCAATTCATTGAAAACATGTATGGATTAAACATTAGCCACCTTCCTGATTTATTCTAACTTGAAAAGCAGGAAGTTAATAACTTGTTATATAACATAATGAAAGCTGTAACTGCATGACAGAGAAAATACTGTGGACCCAAAATGGGGAAAAGCATGAATTTTCTTTTCACAGAGTTGGAGTAAGGAAACTTTGAAAAGCTTTTCTTTTGAGCTGGTCTTTTAAAATAGGACTTAGGTTCACAGGAAATAGGGCAAGTCATTCAGAGAAATAGTAAAAACATAAGTAAGTCTGGGACTCATTTGAATGCTTCAAAACTCCAGTTCTGAGGGGTAGGGAGAAGCAGGGGGGAAATTGTATCTTATTAGTGGCTCATATAATCCTCTCAGCAATCCTATGATAAGCATTAAATACACAGAATGGTACACATGTATATAATTTGTCCCCCCCGCCTCACCTTTTTCTAAACTATGGAATCTAAATCACAAAAAAGTAACTTAACCAAAGTTAAGAGCTAGGATATGGAGGAACCAGAACCCTGTGGGTCTTTCCAGTTCTGAGCCATTACATCCAATCTGCCTCACACATCTTGTTGCTGTGACAGTTAAGGAATAACTCATTTGATTCCCATTGTATGTTCCAAGAAATACCAGTTCATCAAGCTGCTATTTAAAAAAGTTAATAACGTGACCCAACAAGTTTAGGGAACTTAATCAGATATGCTATCCCCAACCCCCCCCGCTTTAAAGCTGTATAGTCCTTGTTAGACTGTCCACATCTTGGTGAAGTCTTGCTATAAAAAATCCTAAAATTTAGTTTAGTTTAGTCCAGCATTTATCCAGTTTATGTAACCACTGAGGTGTGCGTGTTTGTGTGCTCAAGTCGCATCTAACTCCTTGAGGCCCCACGGACTGTACCACACCCCACCACCACCGCCCGCCCCCAGCTCCTCTTTCCATGCAGTTCATGTAAGAATACTGGAGTGGGTTGCCATGTCCTCCTCCTCCAGGGAATCTTCCCAACCACGTCTCTTGAGTCTCCCTCATAGGCAGGGGGATCGTTTACCACTACCGCCATCTAGGAAGCCCAACCACTGAGATATCTATTCATATACAAATGGGAGAAAGCCACAGTAGACAGTACGGTGTTGTAAAATACATTTGGTGGAGAATTAGCACAGACAGTTTTGTATTTTAGAAAGCTCGTTCCAGTGGCATATGGAGGACGGTTTGGAGGGAAAGACTGGTTCTCCCAATCAGGAAGTGGAGCCTGTTTCTCTCCTTGAACCTGCATATGACTTGTGACACCTACTGTCTACTGACTGGGTGCACTGTTCTGGAGGGTCATAGCCACTTACTCCACTGAAGTGCCTACGTGTTTACCAGACCTAGTGAAAACACCTCAGATGCTCTCTGACTTCAACTCCGTAACCCCTTCTGTGTTCCTCAGTTCAAACACAAAGCAATAAAATCAGCTCCCCAAGCAGTTTGTCACGACCAATAATCAGAGTCTAATGTGTTCGGCCTCAGACATCAGGAATCGCATCACTAGTGTAAGTTAGGCTCTTAGTACCAAAGATAAGTAACCTTGAGACAAAATAGGAGAGGGGAACCTAAAATATGATGACTGTCACAAAATTGACAATTTCTGACTCAAAAATTTGTGATGAGTACAGTACAAAATGAAATTGTTGTCTGGAGTCTCTTGGGGGTTAGTCCTTCTGTCAGATACAACATAGCGACTGTCTCCTATCTGGGTTCAAAGAGTTCAAAACTCACCCTAGAGGAACCCCTGCAGCAGTGGAAAGGTTTCACTTGGGAGTTTCTGAGTTTTCTGGGACAGGAAGCAGAGCCACTCTCCACTCTCTCGGGGCCTCATGAGTGCCTGCAGGGTGCTGACACCAGGAATGAGACCGATGCTTTTAAGGTCAAAGACATTTAGGACTTAATCATCAGATCCCAGAGGAGAGCTCATCCTTCTGAGCAGAACACTGGAAACGATGACTTGCCAGGGAAAAATAGCAGAAGGCATACCTGTGGCTGATTCACACTGATGTATGGCAGAAACCAGTGCAATATTGTAAAGCAATTATCCAAAAAAAAATAGCAGAAGGCTTCCCAGAGGGATTGGCATTTGATCTGGATGATAACGGTGGATTGTAATTCAGAGGGAAAGGAAAGGAAAAGGGGGAACGTAAAGATAAAAAGTCAAGGAAAAGGGAGATTAACTCTGAGAACCAAACCAAGTGGATGTGTATTATCACATAATCTTCAGGAAAGCCTGAGGAGAAGGCCATCGTCCCCACTTCACAGCTGGAGAAATCAATGGCTCAGGAAAGTTAACTAGCACAAAGCATATACGCAATTATCTGATGGAGAGTTGGATTGAGGGGTGCAGCAGCCAGACAACTGCTCATAAGTACAGTTTGTGTGTTTAGCCAGTCAGTCGAGTCTGAGTCTGTGACCCCATGGACTGTATCCCACCAGACTCCTTGGCTCATGGGATTCCACAGGCAAGAATACTGGAGTGGGTATTCCCTTCTCCAGGGTGTCTTCCAGACTCAGGAATCGAACCTGCATTTCCTACACTGGCAGCTGTGTTCTTTACCACTGAGCCATCAGGGAAGCCCGAAATGCAATTTAAGTGATACCAAAATGTCACTGTAAGTTATTTGTAAGGATACAGAGCAGTTACTTACCAGAACTGTTATTGGGAAGTATAGTGGACACGACTGATGCAACTTAGCAGCAGCAGTGTATGTGTCAGGAAAATAAAGAATTTATGAGCTATTTAGGGTGCTGATGTGGTCCAGATCCCCAGAGGCATGCTGGAATAGCTGGTTACCAAATTCCAAAGGAGGATATTTTCCTAAAATACTCAGGACTGGCAGCCTCTTTAAGTGTTGAACGGATATTTGAAGACTATCAATTTAAAGGGGCCCAAATGACATATACCCAGACAACATTAATTCAAAAAGATATATGCTTGGAAAGATTGAAGGCAGGAGGAGAAGGGGATGACAGAGGATTAGATGGTTGGATGGCATCACTGACTCGATGGACATGAGTTTGAGTAAGCTCTGGGAGTTGGTGATGGACAGGGAAGCCTGGCATGCTGCAGTCCATGGGGTCGCAAAGTCGGACACGCCTGAGCGACTGAACTGAACTGAACTGAACATACACACCTGTGGTCATAGCAGCATTATTCACAATAGCCAGGACGTGACAACAACCTAAATGGCCCACAGAGGACTGGATAAAGACAATGCGGGAAATATATACAATGGAAGTTACCCATAGGAAAGAATGAAAAATGCCAGTTACAGCATCATGGCTGGACCTAGAGATTATCATACTAAATGAAGTAAATCAAAGAAAGACAAATACCACATGAAATTACTTATATGAGGAATCTATCTGTAACAGAAACACACAGACATAGAGAACAGACTTGTGGTTGCCAAGGAGGAGGGAGTTGCGGGGTAGAAGGACTAGGAGTTTGGGGATTTACTCGAGGTAAACTATTACATGCAGGATGGATAAACAGCAAGGTCCTACTGTATAGCAGAGGGAACTGTATTCAGCATCCTGTGACAAACTGAGTTGGAAAAGAATATAAAAAAGAGAATGTCTATATATATGTGTATAACTGAGTCACTTCGCTGTACAGTACAACATTCTAAATCAATTGTACTTCAATTTAAAAAATAAATAATAGGCCCAAAAGAGTAGTGTGTCTGGATACCCTACTTATTCTGAGTGGTTACAGAAGAGTCAGTCCTAAATCTGCTAACTGCAGAGCCAGTACGCAAAGCCTGTAGCGTGCGGCTGAAACACAGACAGGCAGACAGACAGACATATGGATAGACAGAGATGGAGAGGAATTCAATGGTGATTATAAAGATTGTGCTTCACAGGTGTGTCTGACAGTAGTAACCCTAGTGTTGTGTTTCTCCCAACTTTTTATCACAACCACAAAATTTTCAGATAGTTTAAGTCCTTTAGGGAACAAGATGAGAATGAGTGGACAATAGATCTCCACTGATAAAGAAATGGACGACCATGTATTTGTTATCCTCAGGAAATTACTACAATCAAGGGGAGATCCGTAAGAAGGAACTCTTGCAGAGCTGTGATGTTCTGGGGATTCCCCCCTCCAACGTAATGATTATTGAAAACAGGTAAATTTATCTTTTAACAATGTGGAAATTCAGTGGCAATAAATACACAGTGTACACTCAAAAGACAAAAAACTCATGTGGGTGGGCAAGAACATTCTTATTTGAGAAGTCGCCTGAATATAGTTTCACATTTGTTTTCAAGTGGCAGTGTAACATAAATGAATTTTTTCAACTTCTGTTCAGATTTTGTTTTAAGATAGCTACTTTTTTAATCTTAAAAAAAAATTATAAAATATGTCAGAAGTGTAAAGAACAGTATTATGAACCCTCACATGCCTGTTGTCTAAGGCCAGTAATTATCAAGCCTTTGCTATGCATGCATGTATCCCCATATATCTTTTGTGTGTGAAGTTTTAGGGGTTATTATGCAGTTATAACTTAGCTGTGTTTTTTCTTTTTATTGGAGTATAGTTGATTTACAATGTTGTAGTTAGTTTCTGCTGCATGGCAAAGTGAATCTATTATACATATACACATATCCACTCTTTTTTTCAGATTCTTTTCCTATATAGGCCATTACAGAGTACTGAGCAGAGTGCCCTGTGCTGAACAGTAGGTCCTTATGTATTTTTATATAACGGTGTGTATATGTCAATCCCAGTCTCCCAAATTTTTTCCTCCCATGTATGAAGTATTTTAAAGAAAACCCAACCATCAGTACATCAGGTTATTCTACCTTATGTACTTAAGGATAGATCTCTTAAGAAGATAGACTTTTCTTCATGCAGCCACAACGTCATTAGCCACCCATCAAACAAAATTGATAGTAATGGCAATTCCTTGGTTTGTCAAACACCCAGTCCATTTTGAGCTGCTCTGAGTAGCTCAAAAGTGTTTTTTCACCGTAGGTTTGTTCAAATCAGGATATAAACAAAGTGCACACGTTATAGCTGGTTGATATGCTTCATATCCCTTCCCCCTCCCAATGTCACTGATTGTTGAAAAAACTGAGGCAGTCATCATGTAGACGACTGTCTGCTGCTTCCATGTGGTATTGCCTCAGTGGTGGTTTTATCCTCTGTATTTCTTGCAAACTGGAAACGGGCACTAACTTTCAGGGACCAGAAGCCGGTCCATGTCCTCCCCATTCCATCATTTCAGGAGACGTGTACTGTCTCACTTTCAGTGATCCTGCAATCAGCTGGTGCGTTTACGTGGTAACGGCCATTCCTTTTCATTGTAAAGACCCACATCAACCTTTCGTGTAGTGCTTTCATGATTAGTAATCATTAATTAAGTAAGGATTGCAAAATGGTGAGTCTCTAAATATCTCCCGAGTTCCAAATATACCAGCTATAATTCTTCTATAAAGCAGAACTTTATCAACTGGGGCTATTTAGTTACCCTGATATATATAGTTTGACTCCAAAAGACAGGCTAAAATGCTTCTTTCCCTTTTGTTGCCATTTTCAGAATAGGAGTTGATCCCCTACGTACCTGCACCAGTAACCAATTATTTGTTTGTTTGTCGGATGAGGCAGGCAGGAACTTACATGTTCGGTTTTTCACTTTAAATCATTATGCTCTTTGATACTGCAATCATCTCCTCTTTGACCATTGAGCCTTTTCATGTTGGCACATATGTCCTTTAGATAAGAAATTAAGAATCTGACTTAATTTATTATACTTTTTATATATCCAAAAGATCATGCAGTTTCAGCAACATCCCCTACTTGTAAGATGCTACTCGTAAGAGGAGTCATAAACATGTTAAAAATAAATAATTCCACAGCCAGTTTGAAGATTCAAGGAAGCCAGGTGTCTTAGTCTGCTCAGGCCACCATGGCAAAATACCAGAGTCTGGGCAGTTTAAACAACAGAAATGTATTTTTCTCTCACAATTCTGGAGGTTGAAAGTATAAAATCAAGGTGCAGCAGGGTTGGTTTCTGGAGAGGGTTTCCTTCTTGGCATGCAAATGGCCATCTTCTCCCTATCTGCTCCCAAGCAGTGGGGAGAGGGAAGTTTCTCTCTTCCTCTTCTTACAAGGCCACCAGTCCTATAGGGTTGCTGCTGCTGCTACTAAGTTGCTTCAGTAGTGTCCGACCCTGTGCGAGCCCATAAACAGCAGACCACCTGGCTCCTCTATCCTTGGGATTCTCCAGGCAAGAACACTGGAGTGGATTGCCATTTCCTTCTCCAATGCATGAGAGTGAAAAGTGAAAGTGAAGTCACTCAGTTGTGTCTGACTCTTCATGACCCCATGGACTGTAGCCTACCAGGCTCCTCTGTCCATGGGATTTTCCAGGCAAGAGTACCGGAGTGGGTTGCCATTTCCTTCTCCCCTATAGGGTTGGGGCTTACCATTATGACCTCATTTAACCTTGTGCACGTGCATGCTAAGGTCACTTCAGTTTTGTCTGACTCTTTGTGACCCTATGGACCATAACATAGTCCGCCAGGCTCCTCTGTTCATGGGGATTCTCCAAGCAAGAATACTGGAGTGGATTGCCATGCCCTCCTCCAGGGGGATCTTCCCAAGCCAGGGATCGAACACAAGTCTCTTATGTCTCCTGCATTGGCATGCGGGTTCTTTACCACTGTCACCATCTGGGAAGCCCCTCACTTAACCTTAATGACCTCCTAAAGACCCCATCTCCAATACAGTCATATTGGGGATTAAGGCTTCAACCCTCGGATTTGAGGAGAACACAGTTCAGTCCCTGGCAGCATGCAGTTTTCAGTCTTTCAGCCTCTTGTTTCCTAACTGAGCAACGCAGAGCTCTGGAATCTTGCTCTGGGTTATTTAGATGAGTCAAAGGGAAGGATGAAAGGGACGAAGAGAAAGGAAGGTTTCACAGAAGGCCCACGTTCAGAATAATCGTGGTAACTATACATTCAATTCACTGTCAGTGCCAAGGACCTCACTAAACACATGATCTTGAAAATAATCCAGTTACTTCCCCAGGTTATAGATGAGAAACAGAGGACTAGTGAGAGGTTAAGTCATCTGCCCGGGGTCATCCAGCTGACACTAGCAGAGCAAGCCTTGCAGCCAAGGCCATCTGGTCACTGCGCCCTGACTCCTCCAAGCCTGACTCACAATTGCACAAAGGTCACCTCATTCAATTCTTCAATTGACTGAACAAAAACAGGTTTTTTTATGATCCTTTTTTAGTTTCACACAAAGAAACTGAAGCTTAAGAGACTCCTCTGAGGTCAGACGTTTAATAAATGACAGTCAGTGCTAGGATTCGGAAACAGAAAGGAAGACGGAATTGATTCCTGACTTTCTGCAGGGAAGTAGGTCACCACTTGATTAGGGTAAGCGAACGACCAACGTGTGCTTAAGAGAACATCTGAGGTTGTGTACTGTCAGTGCTGTCTTCCATTGCTCTGAATTTTATGGCTTGATTCCAAGGAGGTATTTAGCCATAGGAGCTCACCTAAGTAAACCCCTTAGCCAAAGCCTTAAAGAGAGAAAACAGTTCCATTTTCAAGAGAAGGCATCTGAGTCATTAGACAACTAAGTGGATACGCTTGGTAACCTTACCCAGTTCCTTAATACTTGTAGGTTCTGCTAATTTAAAGGACCATGTGATGTTTAAATGAATGTGATTAACAGATACAGATTAAAGCTCCTGGAATGGGCAAGGCACCGTGCTAGAGGCTGAAGAAAAAGAACAGTTCAAGGTCCAAGAACTGGATAATGGGTGTTGGTCTGATAGGCACCACTGCTGTGTTTGCACAAATGGTGGTTGTGCACGTGCTGAGGTTCAAGCCTAGAAAAGGGCTTAGAGACCCTCTCCCGAACACTTGGGAACTGAATGTGACCAGACTGAGTATTCATTTGTTGCTTTTGTGTTGGAGTCCATAGAATTGTTTCATTTACATTTCAAAACAAAAAGTAAACGCACATTTCTGTATGTATATTCTAAAAGAACACACACCAGACTTGTCAATAGCTGCTGCTCTTTAGTTGGGCCAGGGAAGAACACTAGCACTTCTTAATTTTCACAGAATTCTGTACAGTTTTATTTTGCTTTTGTTTGTTTGTTTTTTTAAAGGAAGCCTGTATTACTTTTTAAAAGACAAACAGACTTCAGAGATACTGCAAGTACAGGCCCAGACCACCGCAATAAAGCAAGTCAATAGGAATTTTTTGGTTTCCCAGTGCATATAAAAGTAACATCAACACTATACCATAGTCTATTAAGTATGCAAGAGCATTATATCTAAAAAAAAAATAACATACATACCTTAATCGAAAAGTAGATATCATCTGAGCCTTCAGCCAGTTGTAACAATAACATCAAAGGTCATGGATCACATATCACCATAACTAATATAATAATGAAAAAGTTTGAAATATTGCAAGAATTACTGAAATGTCACACAGATACACAAAATAAGCAAATGTTGTTGGAAAAAGGCCCCCAGTAGTAGACTTTGCTGTCATAGGTCCACAACCCTTCAGTTCATTAAAAATGCAGTATCTTCAAAGCACAGTAGTGAAGTGCAATAAAATGATTATATATTTTTAAAGACTACTACTACATGACTAATAAAAATTCTTCCCTCTGTACTCAGCTTCTATCCATACAAGTGAAGGCTAAATTAGAAACAATTCTGTATACATTTTGGTAAGTTCAAAGCATAGAATAGAGTTCCTTGAAAAGATAGTAATGATTTTTAAGCCTTTTTATAAACACTGTGGTCTTCTCAGGGCCTCATTCTGAAGGACCAGTGGGCAGAGGGTCAGATATGCTCTCCAAAGGGCTCAGGCTGGAAATGGGGAGGGGTTTAAGGGGGGCTTCCCTGGTGGCTCACATGGTAAAGAATCTGCCCGCAACACAGGAGACCCAGGTTCAATCTCTGCATTGAGAATATCCCCTGGAGGAGGGCAGGGCAACCCACTCCAGTATTCTTGCCTGGAGAATCCTCATGGACAGAGGAGCCTGGAGGGCTACAGTCCATGGGATTGGAGAGTTGGACACGACTGAGCGACTGAGACACACACACACATACACACACACACACACACTGACTGTAATGAAATAAAGTAGACCTTCCAGTCATAACCAGGCCCATAAAAATGCATCAGGGCCCAACAACCAATCGTTGGGAGAAACTTTTGGGGTCTCGGAGGTGATTGTGGTCTGATCCCTGCTCCTAGCATCCCATACCTGCCGTACCCACATCACATCTATTCCCACCACAAAAGCAGAGGATTCCCAGCACCCCAGTCTGTTCTCATATGCAAGTCAGGCTGCAAACCCACCAAGCTTTCTTCTGCATCCACACTCATGCATGTGCCCGGCCCTCCTCTGCCTGCTTCCTCCCTTCCCAGCTCCCCACATCCTGGCTGTCTAGCAAACTCCTATTCATCCTTGAAACCCCAGCTCAAGATTACCTTCGACTCTGCAACATCCATGATTTGCCCAGATTTTCTTGGGCACTTTGGCTACATTGTCATTGTCCCATCATATCCCAATATATACATCATTTTTTTACTCCATAAGCCCCTCTGTATCTTTTCTTCATGTATCCCCAACCACTATCCTAACACTTTATATATAGTTGCTCAATGCGTGTTTGTTGAATAAACAGGCTACTTGGCTCACACCAGAAGCTTCCTTCCTGTGGCACCCCATAAGTGTGTGGTCTCCAACCCCCTTTCCTCGATTTTTTTTTTTTAATTGACTCAGAAATGGTGAATAGCAAACCATTCCTGAGACTTCAGTAAAACTGTTTTCACTTTTTTTTAAAAGAAAACAGTCTTGATCCCTGACTTGCATGGTTATTTTTAGCCTTTTGGAAGTCCTAAGTGAGAACTTAGGTTTGGGAGTATTTTTCTACATCTTGATTTTCCCACTCTGTCAGTTTGGCTCCACCATCCTAAGGTTTCAGCATCTTTTCTCCCACTGCTCGTCTCAACGTCATCCTGGCATTAACAAGCCCAAGACCTTAACAGACTGATTTGAGTTGAACAAGGAAATAGAATCCAGTACCCACTAGGCAACATAAATGAGCCTGGCCTGCTACCAGTTCCTGGAAGTCTCTGTGTTTTCCAATAAATGCACACAAATCAGTGAAAGGGAAGCCACAAAGCAGAGAGTCTGGGGCTGTTGGGGTCCCGTTGGTAACTAATCCCCTCTCCTCTTGAGACCCTGTAAAAGCCGGCCCCTTCCAGAAACCAAAACAGACCATATGCCAAGTGCCAAAGTGAACATGACCAAGCATCCTCTTACTGTAAAGAGAGAAAACGAAGCTCCTCACAGGGCCTTTTCTCCAAAGACACAAAGAAGTGACTGGGTACAGTTAGAGGGCAGCGTTCCAGCCCCAGTTGGCAAGAGCAGGGCAGGGCTCCCGTCCTCCCAGAGGGCACAAAGGACAACGTTTCCTAGAAAAGGAGCCGTGGGAGGAGACTGCAGTGGACCAAGCTGATATGGAGCGACTGTGCCAACATGGAAGGCTGCTCCCGTGCTACTTCAAAGGCAAGTTATCCTGGGAGCTGGAGGGAGGCTGGGTCGTCAAGTCACGTGTCAGTTTAGAAGAAGAGTGGGACCAGGGAGGCTGGCCTCAACGAGGCATGTATTTGTGGCTGATTCTGCTCCTTGAAAGAGGCTGTAAATATACCACAAAAATGGGAACCAAGGTGACTGTGTGTTGTGATATTCATTACAGCAAAAAAAATTGATAGCAACCTAACGTAGCAGTAGGTGATTAATTATATAGCCATGGTCCAGAACATTAAGCCACAATTTAAAAGTTTCTTTTTAATATTTATTTATTTGGCTGCCTCGGGATATTCCTTACGTCCTTTGGGATCTTTTGTTGCAGTAGTTGCAGCACTTGGGCTTAGTTGCCCCACAGCATGTGGGGTCTTAATTCCCTAACCAGGGATCGAACCCAATTGCAGCCTTAACCACTGGACCACCCGGGCAGTCCCACACAATTGTTTTCCATGCATAGTTCATAATATAAGAAGATGTTCCTGATAGAATACTGAGTTTAGAAAGCAGTATATACTTCCTTTACACTCTTCTGTATTTTCCTTAGTTTTGATAATGAGCATACATCAGTTGTAAACCAACAGTCTCACTGAATTTATTTTACAGTATATTGTTTCTGGGAAGGTGAGGCTTGATTCTGAGGCACTTGCAAATCCTGTGGGAAGTGCCAAGGTAGAGCACTGCTGGCCAGCTCTGCACCCCTTTCTGGGGCAGATCTCACCAGGCGGGTATGTTCCATGTCCTGTGATTTTCTGATATGGTGGTTTACTTGCTTCATCAAAGTTGATGCTCTGTAATTATTTCGTTTGCTGTTGTTTGCTATGGAGTTTGAGGGAAGAGAGTGAAATGAAGATGTCGCTAGGACTATAAGTGGAAGTCTGCGTTTCAACTTAAACAGATTCCTGCTGGCAGTTGAAGGAAAGGTGAATATGAGGAAAATCAAGACCAGAGAAAAGAAAAAGGGAAGTACAGTGTGATGGAAGAGCTCTCGTCCAGGAGTCATGAAATTTGGCTTCAGCTTTTAAGGCTGTGTCACCTTTGGCAAATAATGCCCTCTCTCTGGGCTTCTCTCGTCTTATATGTGCAACGACTGGATGAGATGGTGACTTTTCCTAAACTCCTAGATCTTCTCAGGGGTAGAGCAGAATGTGTTTAGATGTGGTTGTTCTATAAATGGAGGGTCATGTGCTCAACTCAGCAATGTAGCTGATTTGTTTTTAAGTGCTTACCATTTTACTGAGCTACATTTCATGACACCCATGGCAGACTATGTCCCTTGTCACACACTTTGGTCCTTTCCTTGGGAAGCAGAGCAGGGATTTTTTTAATAAATTAACATTTTTATTCTTATTTATTTGGTGGCACTGGGTCTTAGTTGCAGCATGCACACGGGATCTTTTTTAATGTATATAATTATTTGCTTACTTATTTTTGGCTGGGCTGGGTCTTCGCTGCTACACAGGCTTTTCCCTAGTTGCGGCGAGTGGGGACTGCTCTCAGGTTGCTGTGCCTCTGCGAGCTGCTCACTGCGGCGGCTTCTCTTATTGAGGAGCACGGGCTCCAGGGCATGAGGGCTCAGTAGTCCTCAGGCTCTAGAGCACGGGCTCAACAGTTGTGGCGCGCAGGCTTTGCTGCTCTGCAGCAGATGGGATCTTCCCAGATCAGGGAACCATGTCTCCTGAATCCACAGGCAGATTCTTTACCACTGAGCCACCAAGGAAGCCCTGAATAGGGATATTAAAAAACTAAGAAGTAGACCCTTTAAGAACCAAACTGAGTTTAGCCAGCTCACCCTTACCTCCACTGTCATAGTCCATCTGGGAAGCTAGAACAAAAACACCACAGACTGGGTGGCTCGCAACAGAATTTTGTCTCACAGTTCTGGAGGCTAAGAAGTCCAAAATCACAGTGTTAGTAGATGAGGTGTCTGGTGGGGCCGTGTCTCCTGGTTCACAGACTACCGCCTTCCTGCTGTGTCCTCACGTGGTGGAAGGACCAAGGGAGTGCTCTAGGGTTCCTATTCTAAGGACACTAGTCCCATTCAGGAGGATTCTGCCCTCGTGACCTCATTACCTACCAGAGGCCCCACCTCCAGATACCATCACATTGGGGAAATGGGTTTCAACATATGGATTTTTAGGGGACACCAATGTTCAGTCTATAGCATCTGCAGTAATTGCAGTAGGAACCAAAAACTCTGGATGAGAGGCAACTAATTCTCTCCCACTCAGGCCTTACAGACAAAGTGTCTGCGCCCAGAACAAAGGTTACAGGGTCAGCCTTTCAGATTATTTCGCCACCACACCAAGTTCCAAGAAAAAAGTCTTAGTCATCTGGGGGATGAGAGCCCTTAGGACAAGAAACACTGCAGCTGCCTGTGTGTGTTGCAACATAAGATGATGTGGTGGTCCTCTGGCAAAACTGTCATGGTGAGACAGGCCTGGTTCTGCAGGGCTGCAGGCCTGCATGCTCAGTCACTCAGTCATCTCCAACCGGGGTTCTCTGTCCATGGAATTCTCCAAACAAGAATACTGGAGTGGGTTGCCATTTCCTCTTCCAGGGGATCTTCCCGACCCAGGGATTGAACCTGGGTCTCCCTGCATCAGCAGGCAG
The DNA here is from genome assembly GCF_029378745.1 of Bos indicus. NCBI lineage: Eukaryota > Metazoa > Chordata > Mammalia > Artiodactyla > Bovidae > Bos > Bos indicus. Next base: position 34,531,132 of record NC_091778.1, on the reverse strand, counting down.
ATTCTTTCCTGCTGAGCCACTTCGGAAGCCCCATAGCTTAACTAGCCAGTTTCTGTACTAGAAGGATTTATAGGGTTTACTCTCTTTCAGGTTTTCTTTTTCTTTTTTTTCCTTTTTTAATAATACTGTCACCCTCACATATATAGTCAGTTGATTTTCAACAGGGCTGCCAAGACAACTCACCAAGGCAACATAGTCTCTTCTGCAAATGGATATCCACATACCAGAGAACAAGCTTCCCCTCCTCTCCACTAAACACAAAAATTAGCTCAAATAGACCCAAATAAGAAGAGCTAAAACTATCAAACAGTTGCAAGAAAATATAGGAGTAAATCTGCATGAGTTTGGGTTAGGCAGAACCTTCTTAGATATGACACCAAAAGTATCAACCACTAGCAAAAGGAAAAACAGATCAAATTAAAACCTTTTTTGCTTGATGCATACCATCAAGAAAATGAAAAGACAACTCACAGAATGAGAGAAAACATTTGCAAATCATATATCTGAAAAAGGATTGATATCCAGAGATCAATATAGAGAAATGTAATATATCCTTATATATTATATAATATATATGGGCTTCCCTGGTGGCTCAGCAGTAAAAAAAATAATCCACCTGCCAATACAGGTGAAACAAGGGGCGTGGGTTCCATCCCTGAGTCAGGAAGATCCCCTGGAAAAGGAAATAGCAACCCATTCCAGTATTCTTGCCTGGGAAATCCCATGCTACAGTATATAGGATCACAAAAGAGTTGGACACGACTGAAGGACTAAACAACAACAATATAGTATATATAACATATAAAATAATATATAAAGAACTTCTGTAAGCAACAACAAAAAGACAAACAGCCTAGTTTTTAAAATGGTCAAAGTACTTGTATAGACATTTCTCCAAAGAAGATACACAAATGGCCGATAAGCACAGGAAAAGATTTTCAACATCATTAGTTATTACAGGAATGAAAATCAAAACCACTGTGAGACAGTACTTCACACTCCCTAGGTTGACCATTTTTTAAAAAATAAAAAGGGAAATGCTAAATGCAGGCCAGGATACAAAGAAGTTGGACCCCTCAGGCACTGGTGGCTTTGTGTAAAACAGTTTGGCAGGCAGTTCCTCAAAAATGTAAATACAGAATTACCTTTACCCAGCAATCTTACTCCAACATAAATACCTAAAAGAATTGAAAACATTCAGATGAAAATGTGTACATGAGTGCACACAGCAGCACCATGCATGGTAGCAAAAGGGTAGAAATGACTCAAGTGTCCATTCACAGATGAGTAAATGAGCAAAGCATGGTCTGGCCATACACTGGACACTACACAAAAAGTAGTGAAGTCCCATCACATGCTACAGACTGCATGAACCTAAAAAGAAGCCTGTTAACAGGCAGCCACACAGGGTATAATCATTATCCCCACACAGGGGATTATCTGAAATACCCAGGGCAGGCAAATCCAGAGACACAAAGTAGATCAGTGGCTGCCAAGAGTGGGGAGGGAAAGGGAGTGGGAAGTGACTCATAATGGGGTTTATTTTCTGAGATGACGAAAATGTCCTAAATTTGCAATGACAGTTGCACAACTCTGTGAACATACCAAAAAAAAACCCACCACACTGAATTGTGCACTTGAAATGAGTGGACTGAAAAATTATGTGAATTATGTCTCAATCAAGCTGTTCTGGAAATAACAGTAATATTTAATAACAATATTTATGATGTGCACTGTAAAAACAAACAGTACAAAAATATATCCAGTGAGGAAAAACGAATATCTCCCTCCACATACGCTTCTCTCCTCAGAAAATCACTGTTAACTACTCAATGTGTAAACTTCCATACCTTCAATACTTTACAAATGCAGATTTACATACAGAAACACAAATATATTTCATTTTTTCAGTGAGGCATACTACTCCATGGGATACCTGTATCATAACTTACTTGACTAATAAAACCATCCATCCCGTGGCTTTGCTAGAATCATCATTCAGTTCAGTTCAGTTCAGTCGCTCAGTCATGCTCTTTGCGACCCCATGAAGTGCAGCACGCAAGGCCTCCCTCTCCATCACCAACTCCCAGAGTTCATTCAAACTCACGTCCATTGAGTCCATGATGCCATCCAGCCATCTCATCCTCTGTCGTCCCCTTCTCCTCCTGCCCCCAATCCCTCCCAGCGTCAAAGTCTTTTCCAATGAGTCAACTCTTCGCATGAGGTGGCCAAAGTACTGGAGTTTCAGCTTTAGCATCATTCCTTCCAAAGAACACCCAGGACCGATCTCCTTTAGAATGGACTGGTTGGATCTCCTTGCTGTCCAAGGGCCTCTCAAGAGTCTTCTCCAACACCACAGTTCAAAAGCATCAATTTTTCAGCGCTCAGCTTTCTTCACAGTCCAATGCTCACATCCACACATGACCATTGGAAAAACCATAGCCTTGACTAGACAGACGTTTGTTGGCAAAGGAATGTCCCTGCTTTTGAATATGCTATCTAGGTTGGTCATAACTTTCCTTCCAAGGAGTAAGCGTCTTTTAATTTCATGGCTGCAATCACCATCTGCAGTGATTTTGGAGCCCCAAAAATAAAGTCTGACACTGTTTCTACTGTTTTCCCATCTATTTCCCATGAAGTGATGGGACCAGATGCCATGATCTTAGTTTTCTGAATGTTGAGCTTTAAGCTAACTTTTTCACTCTCCTCTTTCACTTTCATCAAGAGGCTTTTTAGTTCCTCTTCACTTTCTGCCATAAGGGTGGTGTCATCTGCATATCTGAGGTTATTGATATTTCTCCCAGCAGTCTTGAAGAAGCTTGTGCTTCTTCCAGCCCAGCGTTTCTCGTGATGTACTCTGCATATAAGTTAAATAAGCAGGGTGACAATATACAGCCTTGATGTACTCCTTTTCCTATTTGGAACCAGTCTGTTGTTCCATGTTCAGTTCTAACTGTTGCTTCCTGACCTGCATATAGGTTTCTCAAGAGGCAGGTCAGGTGGTCTGGTATTCCCATCTCTCAGAATTTTCCACAGTTTATTGTGATCCACACAGTCAAAGGCTTTGGCATAGTCAATAAAGCAGAAATAGATGTTTTTCTGGAACTCTCTTGCTTTTTCGATGATCCAGCAGATGTTGGCAATTTGATCTCTGGTTCCTCTGCCTTTTCTAAAACCAGCTTGAACATCTGGAAGTTCATGGTTCACATATTGCTGAAGCCTGGCTTGGAGAATTTTGAGCGTTACTTTACTAGCGTGTGAGGTGCAATTGTGCGGTAGTTTGAGCATTCTTTAGCATTGCCTTTCTTTGGGATTGGAATGAAAACTGACCTTTTCCAGTCCTGTGGCCACTGCTGAGTTTTCCAAATTTGCTGGCATATTGAGTGCAGCACTTTCACAGCATCATCTTTCAGGATTTGAAATAGCTCAACTGGAATTCCATCACTTCCATTAGCTTTGTTCATAGTGATGCTTTCCAAGGCCCACTTGACTTCACATTCCAGGATGTCTGGCTCTAGGTGAGTGATCATACCATCATGATTATCTTGGTTATGAAGATCTTTTTTGTACAGTTCTGTATATTCTTGCCACCTCTTCTTAGTATCTTCTGCTTCTGTTAGGTCCATACCATTTCTGTCCTTTATCGAGCCCATCTTTGCATGAAATGTTCCCTTGGTATCTCTAATTTTCTTGAAGAGATCTCTAGTCTTTCCCATTCTGTTGTTTTCCTCTATTTCTTTGCATTGATCGCTGAGGAAGGCTTTCTTATCTCTTCTTGGTATTCTTTGGAACTCTGCATTCAGATGCTTATATTTTTCCTTTTCTCCTTTGCTTTTTGCTTCTCCTCTTTTCACAGCTATTTGTAAGGCCTCCCCAGACAGCCATTTTGCTTTTTTGCATTTCTTTTCCACGGGGATGGTCTTGATCCCTGTCTCCTGTACAATGTCACGAACCTCATTCCATAGTTCATCAGGCACTCTATCAGATCTAGACCCTTAAATCTATTTCTCACTTCCACTGTATAATCATAGGGGATTTGATTTAGGTCATACCTGAATGGTCTAGTGGTTTCCCCTACTTTCTTCAATTTCAGTCTGAATTTGGCAATAAGGAGTTCATGATCTGAGCCACAGTCAGCTCCTGGTCTTGTTTTTGCTGACTGTATAGAGCTTCTCCACATCATTAACCATCGTGAAATAAATAACACCCCACAGCTGTTCACACTGGAGTGATACATAGAGTAAGAAGCTATTTAGTTACACATCAGGGTTTGCAGTGTGGGCTTCCTGTCCACCTCCAGGATAAGACCTTGACCCTAGTGAGGTAAGAAACCTAGATTTTGCATTTTTTACAGACTCCCTAGATGATCGTAAAGCACAGTAATGTTTGGGAACCTCTGAGCTGCTATTTCTGAGTTGCAACTCCCATTTCCTGAGACAGAGAAGTGGAGTGGGCAAGCCTGGATCAGGTCATCCAGGACAGGGGAAGCTTGGATCAGGTCACCTGGGAAGGGGAATTATTTGGTCTTTTTGCTTGGAGCATAAGTATAGGAGCAAGTTTTCTCATAGGAATGCAAGAGCAGGAAGGACTGAGAGTGAGGAAGAAAATTCTGGAGTCTCCAGTCACTGGCATTCCTGAGGGGACCTCTGTGTATCGCCCAGAGCATGCAGTCCCCCGAGCCCAAGTACCAATGACACAGCCTCAGCTCTGAGCTCAGCCACATCTCACGAGACCTCAGAAGCACTGGCTGCTTCAGAAGCCATCCACGAGGAGCAGAATCTCTCACTTAGGACTCACCACTCTCAGCAGAGATGTTAATCTCTATTAAGCAACCGAACAGTGAGACTTTGTAAACACTTTACCTCACTGATTATATAAAAGTTCTCACTGAACTATTACAAAGTCAGCAATTAATATTAATCCTGTTGAGTTAGAGTAAGAATACACTGCTTAGAGCCTTGTCCCATTGTCCCACCTCCCAGCCTGTCTGCTGGGGATGCCCAGGACCCCCTGCAGGCCAGTTACAGCTTTGGGGTCACTCCTGACACTTGCTTAGCTGTGCCTGGCCAGTAGCTGATCTCACCAGGCCCTTCTCGTAGCTGCTGAAACTCGTAGGGAGGATGTTAGTGTACCTCCCCGTAAACTTGGATGGCCACCAGGACCCTCCCGTTTTGTAAATCATTGGGCCCTGTGCCCTTCGTGCTCATGACCAGCACCCAGCCTCGCCCTTGGTGCTGGGGTGTCCATCCAGAGCCATCAGGCAGGCCACTCTCAGCTTCCCCATTCTGCCAGCCTGGTCACTACCTCCTCAGCCTCCTGGCAGTCCTCTTCTGGCAGCCTGAGCACTCACCTCTGCTGACTGCACCACTGCCCCCAAGGTTGCTGTGGAGGGTACCCGGGACCTCTCAGCTCCCTCCCCTGCTCCTACTCAGCCCTCCAGCCAGGTATCCATTTTGTCTCCATCTTTCTACCCCCACCCTCTGCGTCTAGGCTTCTGCAGAGAGGTCCTCTCATTGAAACACAGGTGGAATCCTCAGAAACCTTTGAAGACCCCTGGGTCTAATCACACAGGGTGTCTGCTGCTGACTGCCCTTCTCTGTGGCCCAGCACCCATCACCCCTTTCCTTTCTTGGCATCAAATACCATCCAATCCAGAGTCAGCTCAAGAGCTGACCTTTACAGGACCCTGACCACATGCCAGCCTCTAAGTGTCCACCAGGTTTTACCTCGTTTTATCCTCACCACGGCTGATGATGCGGGAGCTGTTAGCCCTCCTCAAGTCCGCAGCTCTGCTCCCTGCTTCACATGTCCATCCTCTGCGGCCAGATTGTCCGGGCCTTACCTGTCCCCTCCTGCCCCATGTGGGTAGCTTGCTCTCTACCACCATGGCTACTGGTTTGCTGCATCCTCAGACATCCTCACAGCTGCACAAACCCTTCCTGGCCTCCCAAGTCCCTCAGGCCTCCTGCCTCTTTCTTCCTCCCAAACTTCTTGAAGCTCCTGGCACTGCTCTCTCACCACCCACTGGCCCGTCCTTCTGCACTACCTGCCCCTTTTCATGGGCGCTGCTGCCAGGGCCACCCATGGTCCCCCTGAGAGGTGAAATCCAGCAGCCTTTCCTTCCTCAAGCCCCGCCATCACGGTCCCGTGGACTGGTCTGCTCCGTCTCTGCCCCACCAGACCATCCCTCCCTTCTCCCCCAACCTGACTCAAGCTCACCAAGCTACGGTTCTGGTTCCTGCTCCCTTGAGGCTATTCCCGGAGAGCTTCTCCATGGCTACAGCTCCTTCATGAGAATTTTTTTTTTTTTAATGCACTGTTTTAATTTCGACAGTCTTAAGACAAACCAAAAAAAAGGAAGCCCCAGTTGACTGAGCTCTCTCTAGCTGGGTACCACCAGTTTCAGTGCCCCTCCTAGCACTCTGCATTATTACACCCAGTGATGACTAAATAAAGTGACACCTCTGACATGGGTTTCCCTGGTGGCTCAGACAGGAAAAGAATCTGCCCACAATGTGGGAGACCTGGGTTGGATCCCTGGAGAAGGAAATGGCAACCCACTCCAGTATTCTTGCCTGGAGAATTCCATGGACAGAGGAACATGGTGGGCTACAGTCCATGGGGCCCCAAAGAGTCAGACACAACTGAGCAACTAACACTTTCTGACTGTAAGGAAGGCACCAGGCAAACATGAAGTCCTCGCATGTGATGCTGGAGTCACCTTCAATGGCGTTTTCTTTCTTACTCTTACCATCCAGTCAGGCACTAAATCTGACAAAGTCTCCTTCCATAAATGTTCTGGGCGCCTTTCTCTCTCCCATCCCCAGGGCCTCGTCTTTGGTCTGGACCCTTGCCAAGGCCTAACTGTGCTCCACCCCCAAGTTCACCCTTCACTTTCCCAGGTTGACATCCTAAAGCAAACCCGATCCAGCCACTGCCCTGAGGAAACCTCCCTGTGCCCCTCCCCCTGTATGACGGTCTCTACACGAGACAGGTGGTGACCTCAGTCACGGCCCCACACTCACCCCACACACCATGGCTCCACTCTTCTCTTTCTAGAACTCTAGCCCCTGTCCGGAGGCCTGTTCATCCTGACCCAACACAGACACTGCCACCTACATGACTCTTTCATCCATACTGTACAACCTTAACATTTCCTCTCTGAACCACCACAGCAACGTGTTTGACTATTTCTTGCAGTGACTTTTTGCCTTGGATTTAATTATTTGAGCACTGGTCTGATCCTCCTGAGGTGCCTTGCAGTTCAGTGGAACCTACAGTTATGGTTCCCTTTCACCCTGAGATGCCCCAGGGGCTCCCTGGTTTGGCAACCCCCTTCCCACACTGGGACTCCAGGGTGTCCTAGTGGGCTAACTGCACTGCCCACGGGGACTCCATATCCCACCCTCTGGCTTTGCTTCTGCTCTTCTCACTTGGTTCCAGGTGTGTGCTGAAGTCAGGGATGAACCCCTTCTCTGACATGACCCTAAATTTGGCTTTTTTTAAAAAAGGGAGTAAGGCGGACATTTCAGGTACCAGAAGATTGAGAAGTGTCCGAAGTGTAGGCCCCGGCCCTTCTATCTCTGTCCTGAGCAACACTGCACAGCCTCTGCTCAGGGGGGCCCTGGGGAGAGGGGAGAGGTGGGGACGGAGACCTGGGCCTCCCAGCTGAGCCCTGTGACCGCTGAAGTGAGCTCAGTAAGCAGTTCTGTTTCTCAGTTGCCAGGTAAGACAGCAAATTGGCAATTTGGGGGAAAAGATCTCACAAGAACTTCACAGGATTTACACACCTTGATGGGGGTACTGATTAATGTAAAATGCATGTCTTCCTGAGAAACGTGAGCTACAGCCCTGACCTGCAGGTCCCTTTTATGTGCCTGAGGAGGGCCAGGCGCCTCTGTGGACAAGGGTCTCCTGGGACACGTGGTCGTTGTCCACGCTCTTAAATTGCTTGCGGGGGTGGGATGGCTGGCAGCCCAGATGTTTCACAGACACCAACTGGTCTGTTTCAGCCTCTTCCTGGTTCTTGGTCCCTTCTTTCCTCTTCGCCTTTCCCTGTTTCTTTTCTTCTCTCCTCTTGTCCCTGGCGATTCCCAGACGCGACCCCACCCCCACCCCCGCAGCAGCCCAGGTGACCCGCCTGCGCCCCGCCCACCTCCGGTGGCCCTGAACTCGGGTGACCTTTGCCCGCCCGGAGGTCTGAGGAAGTCCTCGGTTTAGAAATAAGCCGGGGTGGGGGATGGAGATGGGGTGGAGGACGATCCACAGGCCCAAATAAGGGCGCACACGGCGCCCGCGGGGCGCGGTGACTGTGCCCACCCCCGGGTCCCCAGGCTCGGGAGGGGACAGCCCACCGCGCCCCCCACCCCGAGGCCACGCCTCACACGGCCGGGGGCAGTCACTACAAAGTGCAGAGCAGGTCACAGTTATTCTGAATCTCCCGGGCCGAGCCCGGAGGTCCAGGGCAGGGCTAGGTTTGGGGCCTTTTCCGGCGGAATTGAGGCCGTGTTCGCTCACTGCACCCCCGGGGTGCCGCATCCTCTGTGTGTCCGGTCGCGTCCAGAGCGCCCGTCCCAGCCCCTCGGGGGTCGCAGGGCCGCGGCCCCACGAGGTGCCCCCCACCCCCGCCCCGGACCCTGCATCCGCGTTGGTGCCCAGTCCACGCTAGGCCCGCGGGTAAAGGTGCAGAAATCCCGCGCTCTAGGAGCCCTGCCCTGCCCCATTCTGCCCTCGCACGGAATCCTGCAAGCGTTGTCGGCCCTCAAGATCGGTACATCCCTCTTCCTCCTCACGGACGGACGCGTGGCTCTGAGATGCTTTTCTCGCGGTCCGGCAGCCAGCCCGCGGGACCCCGGAGCCAGCCCGCAAGTCTGCACCGCTTCCCCTCCCCCTGCGACTGCCCTCCCGCGCCGGGTCACAGCCCCCGACAGGCCTTGCTTTCTGGGGAGCCCAGGCCGGGGTATCTGGACTCTTGAACCCAGAGCCCTTTATTTGGAAGTTCGCTCACAGAAGGGCTTTGTTTCCAGAATTCAATTCCCCTAAATAGATTTCCTCTTTCACATGAGTCTCATTCTTAAGTCAGGAGCAAAACTAAAGTTTAGTTACTGGAGGGTGTTTTGTTTTTTTTTTTTTTTTTCAATTTTGTTTTAACATTCCTTTCCTTGGGTGTATTTAACTTTCTTTGCTTTGACTTTGAACATGCCCTAAAACTCTTGTGTTATCTTTAGCATTTTTCAAAAGCCACAGTTCAGGAAGTTAGAGAAATTGTTCCCTGGTGGCAGAACTAGAGAACTGCAGCCTCTTTCCCTCTGTAAATGCAGTGAAAGTGGTGTCTGCCTGAGAGGACTTCCACTGTTAGGCTGATTACTTCCGTAGAGTCATTTCTAAAAAGGTCAAAGGGCACAATCGGGTAGCCAAACAGCCTTCCGGCACAGGTGCAGCCGGTAAACTGGCCCCTTCCTGTGAGCCCTCCTCCACACCAGGTCCTGCTTTAATTCTGCATTTGTTTGACTCCTGAGAATTAGAGCAATATATGTTGGTAGCTTGCATTTCCTGCTTTGTAAAATGCCTCTTCAAACAATCTTTCACAGGTCTTTATAATGTTTTAGTCTCCAGGCTTGCTTTGTGAATGACCTTGTAAATTCTGCCCTCATTCCTGGTTTTCCAGGGCCGGCTTCTTATCAGGAACCATCACCTCACTGATGAGACGTAGAGCGACCACAGGTCTCTTAATCAAGAGTCTAGGTTCAAGGTGTGACCTGCCAGACACTTCATTTCTGAGCTGAAGGGCTCTGCGGGTTGCAGTCCTCCTGCAGGGGGTGGCTGATACAACCCCTGCTTGTCCTCATCCTCAAGTCTGCAGAGGTGTCATCTCTGCTCTACTTGGCAAAACCTGACTAGAAACCTGTTTTCAGCCACCCTATCCCCTGTCTCATCCAGAAAGAGTTACTCAGCTTTCCGTGTTAGCAGAGCTACTCAGGCACACCAGCACCGGAGGTATCTCCATATACTTTTATTAAAATTGCGATAAAAGCCAAGAAGTAGCTTGCTAATAATTGAAGGAAGTTTCTGGGACCTCTTGGTAACTTTATTATTGTTTGCCATGGGCCTGCTCACATCTAGGTTTGGGGAGAGCTGGGAGCAGCTTCAGAATCCTTGTCCACGCTGAAGCAAACCCACCACGTGGTTCACACATACCTCAGGTTGGGTATGGCAAGTCCAGATGTCCCTTAAATATGAAGCCTGACTACTCTTACGGCTTGGCCTCTGTTCTTCTATTGAAACAGCAGGGAAGGGGGCCAGCATAACACTTCAAAAAACCACACAGCCTGAAGACACGACAGAAACTAATTAGAACCAAATAGATCCAAAATGGCCAACCCCTCGACTTCCACTAGACCTTGAGCCTCAGTATTCATTCGTTATTGTAACACATCAGCAAACTAAGTAACACACCCACAGGCACCATGACAGTTCTCAGGCCAACCATAAAGGTCAAAAAGTGGACAGTGGCCCCATTCCTGCAGATCCCCACCCCTTCCCCGAAATAGCTGGAACACTCCTCACACTCAGTAGCTCATGAAATTACCCACCCCTGTTGACAACCCCCTACCCTGTGCCACTCTGGGCTTCTGAGATGGCCCACATTCTGTCTGGGGTGTGTTTCTCTCTAAGTGAATCCACTTCTTACCTATCACTTTGTCTCTCACTGAATTCTTTCTGTGATGAGACATCAAGAACCTGATCTTCAGTAAGTCCTGAGACCAGGTGTAGTGGTCTCAGTTAAAAGACCGTGAGTTCAAGTCCCAATTGGACCTGCACCATTTCACTCTTATTGCTAAACGACATCCATGTGATTTCCCAGGAGAAGGGCTGGTTACCAAGATGAAATGGGGCTCCTGACAACACACATGTTCCACTGCAGCCCCACTCAGCCAGCCTCTAGTGCCTCTCACTCTACGTGTAACTCATTCCCTTCCAACCAACTCTCTCCAGCTGGAGAAAAATGTAAATGACTGGCCTTTGCCAGCTTCCCTTGTGGCTCAGACAGTAAAGAATCCACCTGCAATGCAGAAGACTTGGGTTTGATCCCTGGGTTGGGAAGATCCCCTTGAGAAGGAACTGGCAACTGACTCCAGTATTCTTGCCTGGAGAATTCCATGGACAGAGGAGCCTGGCGGGCTACAGTCTGTGGGGTCACAAACAGTCAGACGTGACTGAGTGACTTCCACTTTCATGAGTCATAAGGATAAGGAAGTAGGTATAAAACACCTGAGATTTTTAGGAGGCATGGAGCTCTGATAAGAGTTGTCCTTGTTTGTCTTTCCCTCCAGCCTATGAAGTACACTGCTCTTTGTCTCTCTGTGATGCTGTTCCTGGTGAGTTAACCCACTTTCCACTTCCTCCTCTTAACACTGCTCCTCACAGGGAGATCTGCAAGGTTCTCCTCACTTCATCTCTGACTCCCAAGTGACATGTCTAGGATTTTATCCCAAGGAAATATTGAGAGATTCATATGAAGTGTTAAGTATAATGATGCTAGTTACAACTTTTTTCAATAATAAAAACTGGAAACAACCTACATAATCAGTAAAATAGAGGCTTTACAAAATGATGGCATATCTAAATCAAGATCTGGTTATGCAGCAGATGACAGAAAACCCACAGTGACTACAACAGCTGTGATAGGAGATGCATTGGCTGGGGCTCTGGTGGCGGGCCAGGGCACTTTCCTTTTGGCAACTTTACTCTGCCTCGCTTTCAGACCTAAGTTACTTCATGCATCTCGATGGCAGCTTCAGTTCCAGCCCTCCTCCCTGACCCCAGCCAGCAAAACGCAGGACAGCACCAAGAAAAATAGGGCAAAGGCCGTTCACCAACACTCCCTTAAGGAGGGGCCGGATGGCTGACTCACACTTGTGTTCACACCTCTGCTGGCATGTTTATCTAAGGCGGGATTGTTAATCCATCAGAGAAGAAAAGAACTATTGCAAAAGTTACTACTTGGACCCAAGCCTTGAGTTGATTAGGGCTGAACTTTAGGCAAAAGTCTTCCCTGGTAGCTCAGATGGTAAAGAATCTGCCTGCAATGCAGGAGACCCAGGTTCTATCCCTGGGTCAGGAAGATCCCATGGAGATAGGAATGGCTATCCTCTCTGGTATTCTTGCCTGGAGAATGCCATGGACAAAGGAGCCTGGGGGGCTACAGTTGATAGGGTCGAAAAGAGTCAGCACCACTGAGTGACTAACACTTTTACCCATAGGCAAAAGACAACTCATGTTGTTGATCTCACAGGCGTCACTTTTTCTACACTTAACTATACTTTAATAAAATATAAAATTTTATATTTTCCTGCCTTGAGGGGAAGTGGTCCCCTAGGGATGCCTTATTCCCCCTGCAATTCAATTTTTTCTTTTTTTACTTATTTGGCTGCACCGTGTCTTAGTTGCAGCATGTGGGATCTTTAGTTGTGGCATGTGGGATCTAGGTCCCCAACCAGGGATCCAACCCAGACCCACTGTCTTGGGAGCAAGAAGTCTTAGCCACTGGACCACCAGGGAAATCCCCTTTTTTCCTTTTCGCCTCTAATCTGTTTTTATAAATTTTACTATCTTTTAAAACTCTTATTTGTATGTTTCAACCTCTAAAGGCAGGTATAGCTGCCTTTGGCTCAGTCAACCAGTCAAGCACTTTAATGCAGCGCCTGGCATGAGAAGACCCTCCTCCAGGGGATCTTCCAGACCCAGGGATCGAACCTGCATCTATTGTGTTCTGTACTGGCAGGTGGGTTCTTTGCTACTAGTGCTACCTGGGAAGCTCATCCAAGGCCCCTGCTGCTGCTGCTGCTAAGTCACTTCAGTCGTGTCCGACTCTGTGTGCCCCATAGACGGCAGCCCACCAGGCTCCCCTGTCCCTGGGATTCTCCAGGCAAGAACATTGGAATGGGTTGCCATTTCCTTCTCCAATGCATAAAAGTGAAAAGCGAAAGTGAAGTTGCTCAGTAGTGTCCGACTCTTAGCGACCCCATGGACTGCGGCCCACCAGGGTCCTCCGTCCATGGGATTTTCCAGGCAAGAGTACTGGAGTGGGGTGCCGTTGCCTTCTCCGCCAAGGCCCCTACTCTTTCCTAAAAACTACCATCCACCGTCAGCATTTCAACCTCACTCAAAAATTGCGTGACACAAAGTCCTAGACATCAGGGCTCTCAGGTCACCAGTGTGGCCCAGGTCCTCCTAGCTCTAGGGATGACGCAGCACAGGCCCCGGGCACCTGGTGAGCAGGCAACTGGAACTCGTGTGTTCTGTCATCCGACCTGGCATCAGGATGCCTGCTGGTGACACTGGGCCACTCTGATCATAGGCAGAGCTGCTGGGGTGGAGCTGCCCACCAGCCGCTGCCCTGTCTGTCTTCCCTGAGCCTGGACTCCTGCTTGCCCAGCAGTGACCTCTGTGACCTCCCTGCTGCCCTCTGTACCTGGGCAGCTAGTGGCGATTGCATTCCCAGAAGGGCAGACTGCTGCTACCCTTGAAGGTTTAGGCTCAAGTCTGGGGCGTAGTTGACAGCAAATGTCCATTGGGCACTTGCTTCGAGTGCTGCCAGACACCTGGACCGACGGCAACCATGCTTCCTGCCTCCCTTGCCAACTAACTGACTTCTCAGTAGGTCTGACCAATAGTTGGCCATAATGGGAGACTGGAAGGTCTCCCCGCTCCTCACAGCACCTCTATCAGCAGCTGAATGTTTGCCGGGCCTCCAGCTGCTGCCCTCGTAGTTCCTGCCATCAATCACTCCCGTTCCTAGGCTCTGATGTCTTTCCCTAGAGGCAACAGTGGCTTCTGGCCTTGCCAACCTCTGATCGTCTCCTTGTTCTCTGGTTTCCAAAATGACACCTTGGTGCATTTATGTGGGCCTCCCAGCCAGGGGGACGTGTGTAGTTGTTCTCACTCCTGGGTATTCCTGGGTATTTCCTGAATTCCCTGGAAAATTCCTGAATCTCTTCCTGCTCAAGCTCAGTAGGTCATGTTCTCCATCCCATGTTCAGCTCGTTCCCCAGGAATGAGGCCTAACAAACTTCATCCTGGTCCCTGCCTCTCCCTTCCTCCCCGTCCAGTCCCTGCCACCAACCAAGCTGTCTGTCCTATAGAGGCAGGAGCATTAGGGGGCCCCTGGGGGAGTGATGGGTAGGATGGTGCTTTCAGAGTCACCCTGGCAGGAGGCTCCCCAGGGTGTGGAAGAGGCAGCCAAGGAAGCACAGAAAGTTGCTGTGTTCTACCCTGAGATTCATGTCGTTTTCCTCCTAAAAAACCTTCAGCACCTCTCCTTTGACCATAGTCCTAAACGAGTCTGATAATGGCCTGTGTCCATGGAGAGTTGACATCTACCTCCTGGTGGGAATCAGGGGGCCCTGTCCCCCCAGCATAGGTGGGTGGCGCCCAGGACCTGAGGTGGCAGAGATGGCCATCTAGTTATAAGACTACGAATAATGTCTTCACGCTGGAGTCAGACCAGCAGGTGGTGGTGACAGTGGACAGAAACAAGGCCCAGAGTGGCCTGCAGAGACCCCTACCCCTGGGGGCACCTCCCTGGGGCTAAACTTCTCCCCTGTAAGTCAGAAAACCTGCATCAAACCCAACCGTAACGGCCCTGCAACACGCAGGCTACTCACCTGCATGGTCCAGGCTCCTTCATAGCTGTCTGAGGTTAAATGAGTACTGAGGTTAACTGAGTTGCTTTTACCAAAGTACTGAGTACTTTTACCAACAAGCCATTCCTGTGACTTTTACCGAGACACATCGGAGCTCTGCCCCATGTCTCAGCTCTTGGGGGCCACACCTGTCTCCCAGCTTGTGGACAGATCTGCTTCTATCCCAACTGCCCAGCCATGACATGAGCCAAGATCCCCTGAGTGTGCTGTGTTTGGTCTGTACATCCTCAGCACCCCACACGCGCGCACACCTACCAGAGCTGAGGGGAGAGCCTGCACCCCGTTAGAAACGGTTTCCAACGTGCACTTCTTCCTTCCAGGGATTTCCCAGATGACCCAGACGTGCGCTGGGACCCAGACCGGGCAGCTGATGTCCTCCTCCAGCACGTAGAGGCCAATGGCATCAAGCTGGTAAGGGTACATGCCCTCCTCTCCAGCAGAGACCTGGCCCATCTCTCTGCACCTTTCCTGCGTAACCACAGAGCTCAGGGGGAGGCAGAGATTTTCCCAGACTGTGCCCTCTTCACCCGCCCCCCAACCTCCATGCTGCCCTCTGAAAACCCAGGTCCCCACGAGCCTATGCCTCGATGCGCTGGCACAGAACAAGCATTTTCATGTTAGGGTGTCACTGTAACTCTGGGAGTAAGTGTTGTCCTAATGCTCACCTTCATCGAGGAGACAGGTTCCCAGAGGCTCAGAAGCTGCCCAACGTCGGCAAGCATGAAGCTAGGGGTTTGAGCCTCCATTTTTCCCTCCAGAAAATGCGAGGATAAATCCACAGCCCCTGCAGGGAGAACATTCCTGGTTAGAGCTCCAGTGGGCATTCGATTCACCTGTAGAGGCAGGAGGCTCAGGAACACCCACCTCGACGCTCAGGCCTCGCCAGCCTGCATCCTGCCAGCAGTCCATCTTAAGGTGCCAGGAAAGTCTAAAATAAGAATAACCCTTCACAAGTTAATACCTAAATCCTACCATTTAAAGCCCCAGCCACTGGCTTTTAAGTTTTGATTAATCCTTTTTAGAAGGTGAACCCCACTGTCAGGCTTATCAGTGATGCATCCTCCAAGTGAAATGAGTTATTAGGCCATTGTTAAGGGCAGATTCTCGTGGATTAGTCAGACTGCCTTTGTGCTCTAATGACATAAATACAACGGGCACCTAGCCAGCTGGCTGTGAACCACACAGAGCTGTAGGTGCAGGGGGGCCGCTGGCCCCACCAGGGATCGGCACCGGCTTTACACTTTGTTCTGGCCGGACGAATGGTCACCAACAGCTGCAGGCCCACCCCTCCTGGATGTACCTTGCTTCAGGGTCTGAGGTGATAGCTGGCCTGGCTCCTCTTGCCCTGCTTTTCCCAGACCACACTCAGACCCTCTCAGGGCTCCACAGCCTGGCGGTGGACAGAGCTGGTCCTCAGGGCCGGCTGGGGCACAGGGCAGGGTCAATGAGGTGTGCTGCAGTGACCCTCGGTACCCCGTCTTCCTGGGCAGTGGCATGCCCACAGCTAGTCCCCAGACTCTCTCCTCTCTGGCTTTGGTTCATAGGAACAACTGGTCTTCAGTCAGTCCTACTTGTGGGATAAACCCCCATCTTTATGAACTTGGCCACCTCTGACCAGCCCTCCCAAAGGTGCCACTGGCTGATGAACAGGGCTGGACCTCACCGAGGGGCCAGGTTCGTGTTTAGACCACATCACAGCCACAGCTCTGAACATCCAGGGAGGAGCTCAGGGCACAGACACAGAAGAATCTCCCAAGTTTGTTTCCCTGAAAACTGACTTGTGGTCCAGGCCCAGCTAAGACCGCCTTCTCCCAGAAGCCCTCCGTGACTTCTTCAGCCCTCTTTGGGGCAGTATTTGCTGTGTGTCTTGCCCTGGTGACAGGTGTTGCTGTTTATCCTTCACGGACCATGTCCTGTGAGCCACTGTCTTAGAGAAGTGAAAGCAGCCTATTGTTTACTGGGGTCCAGGGAAGACTTCATTTGAACAAAGATTTCTGCAGTTTAGGGGGGAAGGTGGACAGACGCCATTGCTGCCAGGTCCTAATCTGCATGAGACCAGGGGGTGGAGACAGTTCAGCTCAGCCCTCCTCACAGCAGGAAGACTCAGGGCTTGTTGCAAGGTGTGGGATAAACAGGAAACAAGACCTTGGAGAATTTTAAGTGATGGGGATGAACTGCAGTGGCCCTAAGCCCCCAGACCAGGGAGTGTGCCCCGGCTGGCCTGAGACAACCGCGTCCCAGAGTCACCTCAGCGAGGGCAGCAGACACTCAGCTTGGGCTGCTGTCCAGGTCCTACACGTTCCCACAGGGCTTCATTTGACCTTCACCTGACCCAGAGAGAAAGGAGGGAGGCCTCACTCTCCCAATGTCACAGATGAGAGAACCAAGACACTGAAGATGAAATCGCTCCCAGTAGCGACATTCTATGATATGCCCGAAGGTCAGGGTAACTAGGTCAGAGGTGAGAGTGGACTTCGGCACTCCAGGCTTGGCTCCACAGAAGGATGGGATCAGAACGGGGTACCTGGGTTCTAGGGTGAAGTGTTTTTTGTTTTTTTTTTAACACACTATAGTTTCCAGAGCAATGTTAGGTTCACAGTAGAACTGGGCAGAAAGTATACACGTACCCCTGGCCCCATGACCTGTACAGTGAGTGAATCTACACTAATATGTCATCATCACACTAGGGTTCACTCCTGGTGCTGTATGTCCCATGGGTTTTAACAAATGTATGACACGTATCCATCATAATGGGATCTGTTTGTAAGCCTTTTTAAAAAAAATTTCCCCCTGTGGAGAATTTCAAGCATGCAAAAGTAGAGCAAAGAGTATAATGAAACTCATGTTCCCATCATTCAGCCTCACTAATTATTAACTCAAGGTCAACAGCGTTTTTCTTTAAATGTCAGCTCACCTGCCCCTGCTCCTCTGTAATCCTACTCTCTTGGCTGCCTGGTCCCCTCTTTCCATCCCCCTCAACCAGCCACACCTGTGCCTTTCTCTGAGTCCTGTCTTCTTTCCTACATCTCTTTTTTTTTTTTTTTTTTACTTATTCCAGCTATTCTATTACATTTATTATTACTCAAATTATTCTTTGGATTTTTTAACTCATCTGTGCAGAAATGAATCTGGAGCCTAGGCTAGGCTTATAGTTGGAGAAGCAGACGCTGGTCTGAGAATGTGGACGCAGAGGCAGCCTACGAGGAGCCACGGGCTTCTCTGAGCCCCAGGGCGTGGTGGACACTGTCCCCTAGCGCTTTCATGCCCTCAACACAGCACCAGGAAGAGGGACCGAATCATCAGACGGCATCGACATGAACAAAGGTCACACAGCAGCCACTCGGGAAACCAAACGTGCTGCTAAGAGGCCAGGCAGATAAGAAACACAGACATGCTGAACCCAGGTTTCTCTCGTGGCCCAGTTCCACTCTGCTCTGCTGTCCAGGAGCAAGAGAAGAGTCAAGCCCACAGCCACAGGGCTGAACAGCAGTCACACACCACCGACCTGCTCCCAAGTCAGTTCTGATGCACTCAGAACACGAACAGGTTCAGGGTTCTGGGTCCTCCTGTCTGTCCCAGGTGGTGTGGACGGAGGCGGGAGAGACTATTCAGACAGTCTGGAGTGCAGCTCTGTGTCTCTGCAGGTGGTGACCTTCGATGAGGGGGGCGTGAGTGGGCACAGCAACCACGTGGCTCTGAATGCAGCTGTGAGGTACGATGGTGCGCCAGTTCCCTGGGTGGCTGGGGTGGGCGGTCTCCTCATTACTCTCCACCTCATGGGTCATCTCACCTTATCCTCCCAGGAGCAGGCGCCCTCAAGTTCTAGAGTTATGACCTTGCCTCCTAATAGCTGAGTCTCTCTGTCCCCAGATGCAGCCAAATGCAGGAACTGATTGGATTCCTCCCTCTGCTTTGGCCTCAGGAAACGTTAGAGCCAAATTTCACCTCCTTGTAGCTCATGGGCAGGTCTGAGGGCTGGGATCGATGAATGGGCATCCTCCTGATTTCAGATTTTTCTTTGGAGAAGGAGGATGTGCACATCATTTGAAATCTCACCTGTTCTTTGCAGCCACTGCATTTTACTGACATGCATCTGCATTTAGGGCTTCCCTGGCAGCTCAGTGGTAAAGAATCTGCCTGCTGATGCAGGAGAGGTGGATTCAATCCTTGTGTCAGGAAGATCCCTTGGAAGAGGAGATGGCAACCCGCTCCAGTATTCTTGCCTGGGAAATCCCATGGACAGAGGAACCTGGCAGGCTATAGCCCACTGGAGTTGCAATGAGTCACACACAACTGAGCGACTAACAACCACGACCACACAACTAACAACCATGACCACCACCTGCATTTAACTGGTTAAAAAAAAAAAACAAACCCTCACAGATCTTGAGGGACTTCTCTGGGGTCATACAGACCAGTAGCTTATGTCCTGATCTCTTGAGCCTGCTCCTCTTGGGCCCAAAAGCAGCTTGCTGGACCCAGCCTAGGGAAGGGAGAGGGCAGCTTGAGGTCAAGGACTGACTCTACACCTTTCTTCTGAATGTGCCCGTTCTCTTCAGGGCTTGAAGATGTGTCTCCAGGGTACCTCTCTCCTGCCCTTAGATCTGCCTCTGAGCTCTTTCCTTGGAGTTCATCCCCAGGGCTCCACCCAGAGTGCAGGATGAGCTGCCTCTGAGCTCGGCATTTTCTATTTCTCAAGCTCTGTAAGTCAGGCCAACTTCTTGTCTTTAATCCCTGCTCCTGAGAACCCCTTCCCCATGAGTCCATACGTCTGTGTGTTGGGGTGTGGGGGAAGGGGACTCTTTGTCCCATTGCCCACCTGTCAGGTTCCGAAACAAGGATTTCATTTTCATATTGCTGTTGGACCCAGCTCACCCCTCCTCTTAGGATACACACTTTTTTCTCACCACACTGCACAGCATGTGGGATCTTAGTTCCCTGACTAGGGATTGAACCTGCGCCCTCTGCAGTGGAAGCACCAAGTCTTAATGACTGGACCCCCAGGGAATCCCCTCACGCCTCCTCTTAGGGCAGTGAGCACAGAATGGCCTCTACTGCTAAGAGGTGTGTGCAAGGGGAGAGGACTGTCAGGGAAGAAATACCAATGAACACTTTACATATTTTCCCACCACACTCACATCACAATCTCATAAAGGAGAAAAACTCTGAAGAGTCCATTGTTACTTTCATCTCTGGTGGGCACAGCTTGGACCAGGGCACCTCATAAGCCACTGGTCATCTCCAGATTGGCTGACCTTGGATGAAGGACCCGCCCTAGCCCCTTCAGCCGTAGCCAGAGCTATGGAGTCCAAGGAATCTCTGTGGTGACTTATGCTCAAGAACCTGCCTGGAAACCTACGTGGAGGGACCCCAAGGTGGGGCAGGCCAGGCTCTGACAGCCCCTCCCATTAACTGCAGAGGGTTCTCACTTGCACTCTCTCCGTGTTCTCTGCCAGGACCCTGCAGGCAGAAGGGAAGCTACCCAAAGGTAAGGCCATGCCCTGTTGCAACAGGTTGCTGCCACTGTCCCTCTAAATGTGCTAAATATACAGAGAGCTGCCCTTGGCCCAGTGGCGGGAGGGGGGCAGACAGGGAGGCAGGGCCACACTGTCCTGACTCAGCTCACTGTGCCTGTCACAGTGGGTTCCCCAGGTCTCACGGTCAAGTTGTGTCCACTGAGAAGTATCCTCTGTGTGTGAGGGAGGAGGGGGTGTCATCAGGGTTCTCTAGAGAAATGGACCAACAGGACATGCAGATAGACAGATGTGCTTCTGTATATATTATACACATACAGATGTTTACACAGCATCACTGACTCAATGGACATGAGTCTGAGCAAACGCCGGGAGAAGGAAAGGACAGACGAGCCTGGCTTGCTGTGGTCCATGGGGTCACAAAGTGTTGGGCACGACTTAGCAACAGAACAACAACAATAATATATAAAAAGGAATTGGCTCACATGATTATGGAGGCCAAGAAATCAAGGATCCACCACCTGCAAGCTGGAGGCCTAGGAGAGCCAGGGCGTCCTGGCTGAGTCCAAAGGCCTGAGAACAGGGAGCCGATAGGGTCAGTCTTGATCTTGGGCAGACGAGCAGGGTCCAGCTCTGCAGTCGGACAGAAGGGGACACGTTCTCCCTCCCTCGATGGACTGGACAAGACCGATCCAGGCCTTCTGCTTTCCCCAGTCATCCAGTTCAGATGTGAAACCCACAGACACACCCAGAAACAATTTTGACCAAGAACCTGGGACCCATATGGGCTGACACAGGACGTAACCACTTCTGTGGGCCTTGCCCCTCACCTGCCCGGCTTTCTCCCTGGCCAGCTTCTATCCCACCTCTAGTGTCCTTTCAGGATGTCCATCCAAGCTCACATCTATCCCCCAGGTAACTGACCAGGCTGTAGGTGACTGCTGGGTGCTGGACAGGTCTGAAACACTTCCTAACTCACGGGAAGGCGTCTGACCGCCCTCACCTCCCTGAGCCAGTTTCTTTGTGGACATGCACCCCTCACAGGAGAGCCCTGGGGACTGAATGATGGACCCCCAGGCAGCATGCCCTCTCTGGGTGGGCTTCTGGCTGGTGAAGCTGCAGGGGCTCAGGAACATAGCTCTGGTGTGTTTGCTCAACCCCGGAAGACAGCCCCGCTGGCGCTAGTGGGAAAGAACCCACCTGCCAATGCAGGAGACAGAAGAGACCTGGGTTGGGAAGGTCCCCTGGAGAAGGGAATGGCAACCCACTTCAGTATTCTTGCCTGGAGAACCCCATGGACAGAGGAGCCTGGCATGTACTCATGAAGAGTTGGACACGACTGAGCAGCTAACCACATGGCATGTGGGAGACAGGCGGGTCCCACACTCACAAATGACCAACAACCCATCATACAGACGAGAAACTTGAGGCTCACTGAGGTGAAGGGACCTCCCCAAGCCCATGAGTTCTCCAGTGACGCAGGAGCCAGGCCTATAGCCTCCTAAGACAGAAAGTCTGCCTGCACCACTCCCCCCTTGGGTTTGACCCTGGCCTCCAGCAGCCAGTCTCTCCCTGCTGGGGGCACAGAGCACACAGAGGGTGGCCTCCAGGTGTTCTGGGCCCTTTCACCCTCTCATCTGTGAGAACAATGGGCAAAGAGCAGCTCTGATGCACACCAGTGGGGAGCTCAGGAAAACCAGCCTGGAGCTGCAAGTCACCCCGCCCTCCCCCGCCCCCGCAGGGTGCTCAGTGCTCACGCTCCAGTCTGTGAACCTGCTGCGCAAATACCTCTGTCTGCTGGACCTACCCTGCTCCCTGCTGCTCGCCCGCGACGCCCTCTTCGTGCTCACCCAACGTGAGGCAGCCCAGGCCCAGGTGAGGACCGCCCCTCGTCCCCACACCGCTCCCCCCGCCCCATCAGGTCCCCCAAAGCCCCTCACCCAAGGCCTTCCAAGTGGTTCTGTCCCCAGGGCAGGCCCACAGCCAGACACTGGGAGCCGTAGACCTTCAGGGACTTGCACCTTATCTTCTGAGTATAGAAACAGCACAACTGGAAAAAAAAAAAAAGTAACAATATAGGCTCAGTGTGGAAAGTCTGGGAGTAGATACATAAACGCAAGTCGAAAATAAAAATCATTCATCAAAACTACCTGCAACCCCATCCCATAGAGGTAATCACTCAAATACAAGAGTATTGACATATGTATGTAAAATGGGGTGACACAGAGCCTGCTGTTTGAAACCTACTTTAACATCTTGACCGTCTTTTCTGACATCCTTACGTGTTCAAATCTTAATGGCTGCCTGTGTTCCCTCGCACGGACATTGCCATAAAACAGTTCACAAACCCCTGAAGATTGGACATTTTGATTTATGGGTTTTTTACTGTTATACGTGGACCAGGCTTCCAGCTTGAGTCTTAAGAACTCAGACTTGTCAGCAGCCTCAGTAAAGACCAGTGGGCAGCCCACTGTTTGCCTGTTGAGGAGTCAGGCCAGGCGAGGCCCTCTTGGTGGAAAAGTGGTGGTCGGTGGGGGGCGGGGGTGGGGGGGGCGCGGTGGTCTGAGAAGCACTGGGCTAGCGACGAGGCTGCCAGGAGTTCTAGTCCTTAACCCTTTGCATTCATGTGGAACTCTGAGAGTAATTTTTTTTTTAATGTTTTAATTGGAGGATAATTGCTTTACAATGTTGTATTGTTTTCTTCTGATCAACACCATAAATCAGCTATATGTCTACACATGTCCCCTTCCTCTTGAACCTCCCTCCCACCTCACACCCCATCCCACCCCTCTAGGCCATCACAGAGCACCAGACTGAGCTCCCATTATCTATTTTACAGATGGTAATGTATATGTTCCAATGGTACTCTGAGAAAAATTTTTATTTAAAAATTGTGGTTGTATTTCCTGTTGAAACCACAGTATGTAATATTTTTGCCTGAATATAGTGATGTTCTCATTATCAGCTTCAAGCTTATAGTCATCACGGGGTATTTACATCTCTAAAGCCATGGATGTTCGAACAATGAATATAAAATGAGTTTTTTACGTAAATGTTTGCAATGATACTCGCTTAGATTATAAGCATTAGTTGTGGTCTTTACAGAAAAACAGGAACTGTATTTATAGGGTCTATCTAGTTAAATCAGTTGTTATGATCTATTCTATTTAGAAACCGAGCTACATTAGTTCTGAATAATAGGATAACATTCCCCCACCAGATGGCAAAGAGACCCCTGGACCTATGGGTACCACTTCCTTTCTTCTTCTCAGAGTGGCTGTATTTACCCAGCTTAGCTGATTCAGAGGAGTCTGGGCAGAAAACAGCCCTGCACGAGTCATATACATGGGGTAACGGGGCCAAAGGATGAAGAATATAGGCGGGGCAAAGGAGTGAAGAATGTAGGCTCGAGTCAACCTGAGGGCTCTGGGTTCCAATCTCAGCTTTACTACCTGCTTGCTATTTGAGATGGATGAGTTTCCTCATCTGTTAAAAAAAAAAAAGCAACAGTAAAGCCCTTCGCTCACAGGGTTGTGACTGAGATTGTGCTCGGCTGCATCAGCACCGGCTGGTCTTGTCATGGGGATGTCAGGAGATGGAGGGGTGGGGCGGGAAGCAGCCACTATAGGCCAATCCAGGGGATTTCGAAGGTCACAGGGGAAGCCAGGTCTGGCTGTGGCTCTGAGTGTGCAGGTGGGAGGAGGCAGATGGAAACAGCAGAGCCACCAGCTCCAGAACCACTCCTCTCGTCCCCCCAGAGAGCCATGTCCTGCCACCGCAGCCAGCTGCTCTGGTTCCGCCGCCTCTATATGCTGTTCTCCCGCTACATGAGGATTAACTCTCTGAACTTTCTCTGAGCCAGAACGGGCTCTCGGACCAAGAAACCAAGGGAAAGACAGCCAGGGAGCCCAGGGCCTGTCTGGAGCAGGCTTGTCTCCCCGAGTCAAGGACATCCCAGCATCAACCTGAGTTCCAGGGCCCTCTCCTCCAAACTGCCTGGCCTCTAATAAAATGGGAGCTGTGCAGACCCAACAGGCTGCCAGACCTGAGCGTCTTCCTCTGGGCGACAAAACCAAAGCCACCAAACACAAACCAAGCCAAGGACAACGACAGCTACCTTGCTAGCTTCTCGAGTTCTTATGTGGAACAGTTCACACAATGGCACAGTGTCTGTGAACTCCCTAACACAGACCTGCGATTATTATAAATAAACGTAAAGGTCTCTGGAATCCTGTCCTATGTCATGTATTTTCATGTTTTTTCCAAGGCAGGCTCACCCCCCATACACATGCAGAGCAGTCTATACTGAATTTGTTCAACCATAATTCCATGGCTTTATCTTTGTGGACTACACATCAGATTCAAATCTAGGGAAAACGCCTCCACAAGGGGACCTCCCAGGTGGTCCAGTGGCTAAGACTCCGCGCTCCCAATGCAGGGGACACGAGAAGAGCAAGATGCTACCAACAAAAAAAATGCAAGTTGCAAAACAAAACATACAGAAGCTGCTGCTGCTGCTAAGTCGCTTCAGTCGTGTCCAACTCTGTGCGACCCCATAGACAGCAGCCCATTAGGCTCCCCTGTCCCTGGGATTCTCCAGGCAAGAACACTGGAGTGGGTTGCCATTTCCTTCTCCAATGCATGAAAGTGAAAAGTGAAAGTGAAGTCGCTCAGTCGTGTCCGACTCTTAGCAACCCCATGGACTGCAGCCTACCAGGCTCCTCCATCCACGGGATTTTCCAGGCAAGAGTACTGGAGTGGGGTGCCATTGCCTTCTCCATACAGAATCTAGTAGTAAAGAATTCACCTGTCAATGCCAGAGACATACGAGATTTGAGTTTGATCCCTGGGTGGCGAAGATCCCCTGGAGAAAGGAATGGCAACCCACTCCAGTATTCTTGCCTGGAAAATCTCATGAACAGAGGAGCCTGGTGGGCTACAGTCCACAGGGTCGTGAAGACACGACTGAAGCGACTTAGCATTTGTTTTTAGGAGACACAAAACTATATGTTTTATATGCCACTGCAAGAGGGAGGCAGGTCAGAGGGGATGTTCACTGCACCATAATATACTCCTGTTTCACCTGTAGAATGTTTTACCAGCTCCTTCCAACCTGCCTTCAGCTGATGTGGTGACCACACAGAACCCCAGTCCATCTGGATGTCCTCCTCCTGCTCTTTTTTCTGGTCTACCCTCCCTCCCAGATAATTTCATAAGTCACTTTCCTAAAGCAAAGAGCAATACTTACTAAGCATTTGCCATTAGGTATGTACATATACACCCAGTAGTTGGTAATGGAAGGAATGCTTTAAGAAAGCATCTTATTGTAATAAATAAAGCACTGATTATGATAGGAAGCTACATGGAACACGGAGGGTGTGGCAGGGTACGGGTCGGAAGACGGTTTAGAACCCTCAGGGCTTCCCAGCACATATAGGACAGAGCCAAGATGCCACAGGCGGCTTCTATTTCTTTCTGACCCTCTATTTTTCCCACCACAAGTCTGGCTTTACCTTGTGCCCACACCTCTGTCCACAGCTGCTTCTCTCTTCTTTTCCCAAATCCTGCTTCCTTTAAAAACATAGGCTCAAAGTTATTGTTGATGGGTAGAGGGGGCTCAGTTTTGCAAAATGAAGAGCTGTGGAAATTGGTGGCACAAAACCGTAAACATACCCAGCACCACTGAGCTGTGCACTAGAAATTAATTTTGTGTATTTTACCACAATTGGCAGGGGGAGGGGGATCAGAAGCTGATTGACTTTAAAAAAAAAAGAAACAGGCTCCCATCACACTCCCCCAGAGGTTTTCCACAACTAGCTCCTTCTCCTCCAGACTCCTGGGTTCATGTTCTTGTCACAGCTTGGGTAGCTTGTGACCACTCACCAGCTCTCATTTGTCCTTTGACACCATCCCCCCCACCCCACCCCCCAGCCAGGCCAAGGCTACAAGAACCATAACAGTGCTCAGTAATTACCTGCCACTGAACCACTGGCCTCGGAAGCAAAACCAAAGGACAGGGAAGACGATAAACCAGAGGAACCGCTTTAATGTTAAAAATATTTATTTCTCTAGAAGATCGCACAAAAGTCAGGAAGGAGGACAGAAGGGTATCAACTAGCCTATGTCAAAATCAGCTAGGGGAGGACAAGAGCTGCCTGAAGACACTGGTGGCCGGAGCAGACTGCAGAGGCCGTAGGCCCTTCCTGGACAGGAGGCGTGGGAGCTCACTCCTTGGACATGTTCTTGATGGTCTTATGCTCCTTCATGGCCTTTTCCCAGTCGCTGCCATTGAACTCTTCCACCACCACGCTGCGCACGGTGCCCTCGTCCAGGCAGTGGGGGGCAATCCCTGCAGGGAGGTGGGCATGAAAGCCGGGAAGGCTCTCAGACAAACCCACCCCACAGCTCACCACGGCAGCTCCTGGCTCACTCTCCTTCTCTCAAACGGGGCTCAGGGGTGGCCAGGGCTGACTGTCATTCAACATCGAGCTGAGAGGACAAAAGAGAAAGGCTTGAGCCTGGAGCCACCTCTGCTGGGCAGCCTGAGGAATTCACAGGCCTCATCCAGGGCACTGAGGGGTAACTTTCTCAGCTTTAAATATGTCCCCATCCGTACAGGAAGGCAGGCGGGAAAGACGCTCCGTGTAGCAGGAAAGGAGCAGACAGGAGCTCTATGGGAAGAAGGGTAGGCGGGCAGGGTGACGTCAGGCCCCCCCCAAGGCTCAAGACAGCTGGCCCATGCAGTCCTGGAGGCTGCAGGCTTCCAGAAGCAGCCTCCATGGCTACTTCCTACCCGATTTGCATAGCGGCTGGTGTCATTCTTAACTGTCTAAGGGTGGTTTTGCCCCCAGATCCAAGAAGAGGGACCTGGGGTTTCCTTGTTTGTGTTTGAACAAACCCAGTTTTACTGGCATCATCACTGCTGTTCATCCTCACCTCCTTCACATGCCACCCCCGCCACCCCAGGCCCATGTCCTCCCCCTGCAGTGGGCCCCCCCGGCAGCATCCAGCTCCCACAGCAGCAGGAAATACGAGTCAGGACCGGAAGGTCTCTGGAGGCCCAGGGCCAGGCTATGCCGTGTCTGCGAAGAGTTCAGTGGGCGAGCCCCGCTCCTCTCACACACGTGAGGAGGATGGCCAGAGACTCCAGCACCCGTTCCAGAGCGTGTCTCACCCCAGGTGGCCACAGGGCGTTGGTGCCCCGAGCTTGCCCCCATTCCACTCACCGAAGCCTCCAGGGTTAGAGCGGGGAGAGTAAAAGCTCTGGACGCCACAGCGCTTACAGAAGGTGTGCTGCGCCTTGTGGGTATTGAAGGTGTACGTGGTGATGCTGTCGGCTCCCTGAGAGACACAGACAAGGAGCTTCAGTTGTCTTTTACAGAAATAAACCCTGTAAAAATCTCAGTGGGGAACGCCCTCTGGCCCGGCTCCCAGGGTCACGAGGACACGTCCTGTCTGAAGTTGGGGCCCATCCTCACAACCTGGAGACCCATCAGCCTGGAGCATGACAACTCAGGGCTCCCTGCACACAAAACCTCTGACCTTGAGCTCCCCACTGCGGCCCAGGCCTAAATGAGGAGGCATCAAGTGAGGGACTGGGTCCCCGTGTCCCCAGACAGCACCGCTCAAGGCCTTGAGAACATGCTCGCTGGACTCAAATTCATCTACAAAGGACCAGGAAAGGACATCACAGGCTAACATCCCTAATGGAGACACAGACAGGAGACCCAGCAGAGGACGTGCACAGACAGTTCAGAGAAACCGGAGAACAAGTCTCTCTTTAACCTTTGACACGATATCCATGCTCATGAACTGCAGTGAGGTATGCTCTTCATTGTCCCGGGGAAAAATCACCAACTGAGCTTACTCAGAACTGCGTGTGTAGAGAAACGTGCACTCCTGGATGTGAGTCACAGGAGTACAAATCCACAACACTGGATAATATCTGCCAACATTGCAAAACGCACACTTTCTCTAACCCAGCAATGCCACTTTTAGAAATGTATCTTGCAATTAAAACTCTGTATTTTATCCAACCACGTGGATATAGGTGTTAACGCACCATCTGTAAAGGCGAAACCTTATAAAAAATGGAAACTGTCCCAGAGAAGATTAAAGGAATCAAGTACAGACATTAGAATGGAATCTCTTCGAGTTTTGAAAAGAATGAGGCAATTCCACTTAGAAATACTAACAAGCAGACAATCTCCAAGGTTACAGAGGGAACTGAAAAGGCGAGGTTTGAAACAATTTGTGCAGTACACTACCATTCCTATTTTTAAAAAGCACACACCCTGGCACGCACTTTCAAAGAATAACTGAGAAAGCAGCAGTTTATCTCTGGAGACACTGGGTGCCTGAAGGGTCAGAGGTTTCCACATGTCTTCCCGACCATCACCATGGAGAGGGTCCCTCGGAGCCACACAGAGAAGTGGCTCCCTGAGGGGCCTCTTCTCAACACCCCCGCCCCCAACCTCTCCTCCACATACAGGCAGCAGGGAACAGTCACGTGGTCCCCAACCACGCAGGGGTATCTGATCAAACACTTCCCCTCAAGAAACTCACAGTCTCACGGCCTCCTGGGTCTCATCAGCATGAGAGCCCAGTGCTGACACCAGACCCTGTCCATGCATCCAACCACCAGCCTGACCCACCCTCGAAATTTCTGCTGAACACATGGCCCATCTTAGTTGTAACGCCCTGTACGTTCAACCTCCCTGCTTACTTCTGTCTCCCTGCCCTGTCAGAAATTACCACCATGACGACAGACCCATGGTCAATTCTCCCGACCCCAGGGGTCACACCCTCTGAGCCTGACCAGTCCTACCATTCTAAGGATGCTCATTTCCAGCCTGCCCACTGGTCTGCCTCCACCCTCTGGCCACGAAGGCCAACCTGCAGCTCCTTGGACATGCAGAGTGTGCGCCCCCAACAGCCTCATCTCTAGGGGTCTGCCCAAGCCCACCGAGACTCGCCACCAGTCGGCCTCTGCCACACTGCCCTGCTTAACTCTCCACATGGCACTTCTAGGCCTCTTATTTCTCTGTCTCCCCTTTGTAAAACATAAGCCCTGAGGGGACAAGGGCCTCGTCTGCCACATAAACTGCTGGGTTTCAGTGTGACAGAGCCTGGCACACAAGAGGTGCCCATAAACACTGCTGAATCAAAGAATGAGTTCTGTACTTAATTTTAAAGGACAAACAGAAAATTGCTCCTTCAACAGGCTGGGTCAGAGAAGAGAACAGTGCAGTAAACACCAGGGCAATGACTGGCGGGCGGGCCCATGGAGGGGACAAAGTGGGTAACTCTCAACTCTGAAACCGAGGGCCCCTGGCCGCCCATGTGTCTTCGGGGACCACTTGTCCCAAGGGGTTGGGCCACAGTCTCTAGCTGGCACCCGGGGGAGGGGTCTCGTGGGAAAGACAAGGGCAGGCCTGCTGCCCACTGGCACCCTCCTCCCCACATAAGACACCCATGGGAAAGATCCAGGGCAGACAAAGAAAAGCAGACAAACTGACCCAAAGTGACTGGGATTAAATTTCAGCTTCTCCTTCCAGACACTCACTGAGGGGCCACTCAGTGCCAAGGCCCTGGGGCCACGAGCGCAGACATGACCAGAGGTGCTTCCAGGAGGCCCTCCTGACCCAGGGAAGGAGACCTTCGCACAGGTCACAACCCCAAAGCAAAGACACTGATCAGACCACAGCAGGCAATGGGACCCAAGGACCAATCACAGCTCCATCCCACCCCGTGAGCAGAGTGCCAAAGCTTCTGTACTCTTTGACCAGAGATTTTACTTCCATGAGAACTGATCCAAAGAAACAATTTCTAAATTATTAAAGACTTAGGCACAGGGAGGTTCAAGATAGCACTGCACTCAACCTAGACGTTCAACTGTAGAAAATCACTTGTGGCACATTCATATAACAAAAAACACTACAAATATAGCCATAATTGTATAAGTAGGAAGTGGCTATGGCCGGGGAGGGGGTGGAGAGGAAGCCAGGGGCCAAGGGACGGTGGCAGGAAGGCCTTTCTCTCTTTACCTTGCAAAGCTGGGACCAAGCACAAAAAATTCCCCCAAAGAATAAAGTTAAAAATCTTTTCAATCATTTATTTTTCATTGGGAAATGGTAAGAGTCATTTATAATACAGAAAATGAGGTAAAATTCTGTGCTGAGAAAAACGCATATATTTAGACGTATTCATCCATGTCCAAAATAATGCACAAGGACACACACCAAAACACAATAATGGTTACCTTTGATTGAGAGGATCTGGGTGATCTTAAATTTATTTTTTGATCCTCCATGTTTATACATAATGGATCAAATATGTATCCAAAATATAAAGGAGAAAAATAACGTAACTTTTTAAAGAGAAGCATGAAACCTGGGTGACAGGGAAAGTAAAGCCCCCGAGAGGCCCAGGAGGCTCCCGGCCCCCTGTAAGCCAGGGCAGGGCCCCCCAGCCCCGCTCAAAACACTCACCTTCAGAAGCTTGAAGCGAGAGGCAGGGACAATGAAATGTTTGTTCTGCTTCTTCTTGCAGATGCTGCAGCTACGGAAAGACACGAGCAGACCCCGGACAGTGAACAACCCTATGTGCCCTCTGGGTTTCCCGGTCCCAGGAGCCGGCTGACCATGGAGGTGAAGGCCCTCTCACTGCCCTCCAAGGAAGGGTGGCTCAGGCAGGCAGGTTGGGTGCCTGGGGGCCTCTGCTCCGCAGGTCCACAGCCAGCAGTGCAAGCCACACAACCCTAAGAAAACCAGGACGTGCAGAACCACGTTCCCGCTCCCCACCCCCGCCCCCACCCCTGGTTTACGAGCGACAGGAAGGGTGGGTTCACAGAAATCTAGCATCAGGCAGATCTCTGCTCTCCGCCTCGGGATCCACATCCCCCGCAGAAACGGACAAGGAAGCCTAGGTCCCCTGACCTCCTCTGCACATCAGAGGAAGCCCAGCTCCACAGCCCACAGGTCCTCAGAAGTAAACCTAAGTCCCTTGTTTTAGTCCCCCTTTTACGAAACTCTAATTCCACACGGGGTCCTCTAACAGCTTATTCCATAGGGCTGCTTCTTCCATCTGTTAGTACTGGGTCAGGTCCCCGCGGGAGGAATTCCATGGAATTTATTCATTCTTCACATATAACCCAGGCACCATGGCACCAAGGGGCAGAAAGAACTGGCTATTGTTGAACAGTCAGTTACACACCAACCACAGGTCAGAAGGCAAGCCTGGAGGGCCTGACCTATCACAAGGTGGGCAGGTGCTGACAGCGGGCCCTCTGCTGTCCCTGGTAGCGCCACTTGCCTCACCTAGACAGATGCGCCAGGTGGCCTGGGGCATGGCAAGCTTCCAGGTGTGCATGCACTTGCCTCACCCCACCCAATTCTGTGGAGTTCTGCAGACTCTGCCCAAGGCCTTTCATCCAGCATCCAGCCCAACCATCTTCAAGGTACCACTCTCTCCCACACACGGGTGGCACTCGTCTCTGAGAAACTGCCTGGCCCGAGTTGAGGGAACCCTCCATGTCCCCTGAAGCTGTGCTGCAGGACTGAGCTGTGTCACACACACAGCAGGCTGTTATTCTTAGCCTCCCGCCATCTTTTAAATTTTTAAAGAAAACATCTAACACACATAAAAGGAAAAAACAGTACATGAACCTTTATGTTCCCATCACCTGACCCCAATTCCCTGCTCACGGCCATGGTGGTTTCACCTGGATCCCAACTCCCCAGACGATGCTGAAGTGCCCTCAGGCGCTGTGTCCTCTGAAACAATGTAGGAAAAGACGACACTCACTTGCAGTCGAAGATGTGCAGGTCAGCCGAGGCCCAAACTTCAAAGCGCACGGCCCCACAGTGGCAGCCTCCTGTGTGTTTCACCAGGCCCTGGTATTCGCTGGAGGGAGAAATCAGAGAGATTAGGATTCCTAAGCCGTCAGGCCGCAGTGGAAAGAGAGCAACAAGATGGAACTGGAGTCTTCACGGGACAAGGGGGACACATTTCTGCTTTTGAGGTGCCCTCAGTTTTATAAAAGGATTCAGTGCCTTCTGTGTCTACGAGCTCTTTTTTCCACTTCTATTTTGTTAAGTCGCAGAATAAATTATTCCCAATGTATGGAAAAGAGAGAACTGGGGTGAAGATCCTAAACCAGCCACCTGAACATTTTTATTTATATGGCCAGTACTAATTAAGATTTTTTATAAGCAGGGCAATAAAAAAACTAGGGACAGTAGACAGGGTCCCGGCCTTAGGGACCTTGAGCAGCCATTACACAAATTACTGAATATTTACATGACTGTGAAAAAGGGTGTACAGGCTGCTGAGAAAAAGAAAGACAAGAGGATCAGACAGAGTCCTGTGGTTCAGAAGAGTCTTTGAGAAAGTTAACAAAAGGCTCCTGTAATTCTGCTGCATTTCCCTCTGGTATTTTGCATACATGTGAATTTTTACAGAGCTATTTGTATACATTATGTTCAACTTTAATCCCTTTAAAACTTGTAAGTCAGGTCCTTCATTGGACATTATTAAGATTTGATAAATATCATCCAAGTACTTTCCAGAAGGGCTAAACACTCTTATCAGTAATGAATGAGAAAACATTTCACTGAATCTTCTCAAGCAATAATTACAGGAAAAGGAGCTTGCTGCAGCTTTAATTTGCATTTATTTGGTTACCAAGACTGTATGCTTTTTCATGTTTCTATACAAGCTGACTCCATTAATTTGATGTATTTTTTCCCCTGCATACACAAATAATGCTTATGGTAAAAAACAAACCTTACAACATTGGACAGTGCTAAAGATGAGAGCCTCCTAACACCCAAAGGGACCCACAGTTAACTGTTTGCTCTATGATCCTCCAGATTCATACAATAATGTTTTAACAGTAACAGTGAAGTTACATATTCTAATTTAGTTTTTCTTTCTTGAATGAATGTAACTTGCGCCAATCTGATAGGTTAAAAACAACAACAACAACAACTCACCCTTTCACTTCAACACTTTGAAATCTTTTTTTTTTTTTTTTTGCCATTTATCAGTTTGTTTTAAAATCTAAATTTACTCCAAATCTGCGTTTTACGACACTGGGCAGTAGCTAGCACACTTTAAGGGCTCAAAATTGTTGGATGATGTAGATTTTTAAATGTTCAGCCTACAGTCCAAGATGATAAACCAAAAAGTGAAGCGCACGGAAAACCCAATATTTCATCTCTGAGAAGCACTCGCCTAACGAAGAGAATTTCTTACGGACAAAAGACAAAAAAACACTTTTAAGAAAAAGAGATCCTCGAGTTGTTATGCAATTGTTGGGTTGTTTTGTTTTTGGGGGGGAGAGGTTCTAGTGAAACACGACTGACAATGAAATATTAAGGGCGCTACAGGGCAGGGGCCTCATCTAGACGACGAGGCGCCCCCCGGAGCTAACAGCTCGCTGCGAACCCCACGGCCCGTCCAAAGTCCTTCTGGGGCAGCTGGGAAGCCGGGGGTCCTTGGCCCGCGGTCGCAAAGCGGGGGGAAGCAGAGCCCCGGGCCTTGGAGCGCTCGCGGAGGTTCCGAACCCAGCGGCCCGCTCGGTCTTCCAGCCGCCTGGCTCCGCGCACTGCGCGCGCTGTAACCGAGCCGCCGGTCTACCCGGAGGCTCCGAACTGTCCCAGCGCCTCTCGCCCCGTCCCTGCCCTCACAGCCGCTCTCCAAACACACATG
This sequence comes from Bos indicus, assembly GCF_029378745.1. Taxonomy (NCBI): domain Eukaryota; kingdom Metazoa; phylum Chordata; class Mammalia; order Artiodactyla; family Bovidae; genus Bos; species Bos indicus. The sequence continues at coordinate 34,497,240 of NC_091778.1, read as the reverse complement.
CACAAACACGAAAGAGGCCCCGGGACCGGGAGCCGCGCCGACCCTCATCCCGGGAAGGCTGCCGCCTCGGCGCGCAGCGCGGGCCGGGCGGAGGCCTTTGTCCGGCCGGTGCGCGGCTCGAGCACCGTGGCGACGTTAGGGGCGCCGGCCCGGCCGCGCCGCACTCACTAAGTGTCCAGCAGCAGCTTGGCGGCGCCCTCGAAGCTGAGCCTCTGCCGCTTTTGGAAGGTCTCCCAGCGCTCCCGCTGCTCGCCCAGGTCCAGCTCGGACGCGGTAAGCGCCGAGGGCGGAGGCGGGGGCAACGGCGGCACCGGCGGCGGCTCCCCGGGGCCCGCCTCCTGCACCGGCGGCGACCGTCGCTTGGCCGCCGGCTGCCTCGCCGCCGCCCGGCTCCCGCCCCCGGCCTGAACCGCGGGCCGCCGTGCGCGATCGGCACTAGGGGCCGAGGCAGGGGCCCTGGAGGTCCCCGGCCGCTTCTGCCCGCGTGGCTTGGTCGCCCCGCCGCTTCTCGCCCGCCGCATGGCTCCCGCAGCCTGGCGCGCAGGCCTCTCCGCCGCGCGTCCCCGCTCACCCGCGCGCCCGCAGCGCCCCGCGCGCTACCACCGTCCGCGCGCGCCCGCCGCCCCTCTGGCATACGGGGCGCCGCGCCCGCCCCGCCCCGCCCCGGCCGCTGTCCGGCCTCGGCCCCCGCCCCGCCCGCACCTGGCCACCGCGAGCGCACCCACCCCTGCTCGCCGCGGGGCCCGCACCTGCGCCGCTCCAGCCGGCAAGCCCTGCGGGACCGCGCCTCGGGCCTCGGCTCCCGACACTCGAGGCCCGTTTGCACCTGCCGCGAAGCCTCCTGGCCTCCTGAAACCCCTGAGTGCTTCCTCCTGCCTTCCTGAGGCCTGGGTCACCCTGAATTCCCAGTCACACGCGAGCAGGCACCCCGGGACAACTTCATCTCGGATGAGGACAGCACCTGCCTGGCAGGAGCCATCGTGCGCCCGAATGAGCTAGGTAATGTGGATAAATGACCTGCCTCTCCGGGACAAGCAGCAGCTGAAATCAAAGTTCTCACACTTGGGCTTTCCTGACAGATTATAAAACAGCGTCTTCAGGAGCTTGATAGTCAACAGATTTTTTAAATTTAGTAAGTGAATGAACTCCACACCAAATTCCATTATTATGGTTCTATTGATCACAGCACCAATTTAAAGACAAACTCACAAGAACCACTGATGGAACTCAAATATTTTCCAAACCTATTTTGTTGCCCTATTTTATTCTGATCTTGAAAGAAATAACATTTTTATATAATAACTTTTAACTAATTTTTTGTGCCCTACTTCCTTAATTTTCACCTTCCTTTGTTAATTGTTTTTATCTTATCGTTAGTTTATTGAATTAAATACAGAGGTTCTTTTAGTATTTTTTGTTGTTCAGCCGCTAGGTTGTTTGACTCTTCGATCCCATGGACTGTAGCACACCAGACTCTTCTGTCCTCCACTATCTCCTGGAGTTTGCTCAAATTTATGTCCATTGAGTCAGTGATGCCATCCAACCATCTCATTCTCTGCCACCTCTTCCCTTTTTGCCTTTAATCTTTCCCAGCATCAGCGTATTTTCCATTGAGTGGGCTCTTTGAAGCAGGTGGCCAAAGTATTGGAGCTTCAGCATCAGTTGTTCCAATGAATATTCAGGGTTGATTTCCTTTAGAGGTGACTGGTTTGATCTCTTTGCAGTTCAAGGGATTCTCAAGACTCCTCCAGCACCACAATTGGAAAGCATCAATCTTTCGGTGCTCAGTCTTCTCTGTACATGACTACTGGAAAAACCATGGCTTTGATTATATGGACCTTTGCAGGCAAGGTTAATGTCTCTGCTTTTTAATACACTGTCTATGTTTATCATAGCTTTCCTTCCAAGGAGCAAGTGTGTCTTTTAATTTCAAGGCTGCAGTCGCTGTCCACAAGGAATATTAATGACTATAAATTTCCCTCCAAGTACAGCTTTAGCTGTATGTATTAGGGGTTCATTGGAGGTGTATAGTTTACACACAGCAAAATGCATATATCTTTTGTCTTCTTTTTTATTGAACACTTTTAAAAATTAAGATGAAAGTGATATAACATTTTAACGTGTACAGTTCACTGACACTGCATTCATGGTTCTGTACAGCCATCACCTCGATCTAGTTCCAAACTCTTCTTTTTTTTTTATATTACATTTATACCTTGCTGGTAAATAGAAAATTCACTGAGCTAAACAGTGTGTCGATTTCCCTCAGCAGATAACTGACATTTTACTAAATGATTTTTTCTTTTTTAACAAGGCTAGCTAAAGACACTCCATCTGTATTAACTCTTTCCTAGGCTGCCACCTTTGAGCCAGTTTATGACTCCTTCATTCGGGGTAAATTCCAAATAAATCTGATTTAACTTTTTAACAAGTTTGCTTTAAAATTTTTTGCTTTAAAATTTTTATACAGTAGATATTGAAAAAAAGGAAGATAAAATAATTGACACTTTGCTAAAGTGCAATTTTTGTGACTTTTTTGGAGGGGTTCAATTTTTTTTTTGAAAGTACAGTTGATTTACAAGGTTTCTGGTGTACAGCAAAGTGATTCATTTATACATATATATATTCTTTTTTGTATTCTTTTCTGTTATGATTTATAAGATATTGATATTCCCTATTTGATAGGACCTTGTTTATCCATTCTATATATAATAATTTACATCTGCTAACACCAAACTCCCAATCCAACACTTGCCACTCCGCTCCCCCTTGGCGACCACAAGTCTGTTCTCTATGTCTGTGAGTCTGTTTCTGCTTAGTAAACAAATTCATTTGTGTCATATTTCAGATTCCACATATCAGTAGTATCATATGGTATTTCTCTTTCTCTTCCTGACTCAATTCACTTAGTATGATAATCTCTAGGGCCATCCATGTTGCTGCAAATGGCATTAGTTCATTCCTTTTTTATGGCTGAGTAATATTCCATTGTATATATGTACCCCATCTTCTTTATCCATTCATCTGTCATGGACAAGTAGGCTGCTTCCATGTCTTGGCTATTGTAAATAGTGCTGCTTTGATACAGAGATGAATGTATCTTTCTGAATTATAGTTTTGTCCAGATAAATGCCCAGAGTGGGATTGCTGGATCATATGGCAGTTCTACTTTTCATTTTTTTTAGTGCTGTTCTCCACAGTGGCTGTACCAATTTACAGTATCATTTGAATGTGTGGGAGGGTTCCATTTTCTCCACCCTCCCCAGCATTTTTTGTAGACTTTTTAATGACAGCCATTCTGACTGGTGTTTCTCTAATAATTAGTGATACTGAGCAACTTTTCATGTGCCTGTTTGCCATCTGTATGTCTTCCATTGAGGTTTCCTGCCTATATTTTGATTGGGTGTTTTGGTTCTTTGTTCTTGAGTTGTATGAGCTGTTTATTTTGGAAATTAAACCCTTGCTGGTTGTGCTATTTGCAAGTATCTTCTCCTTTACCGCAGGTTGTCTTTTCACTTTGTTTATGGTTTCCTTTGCTGGCAAAATCCACGTATCTTAAGTATATAGCTTACGTAACCACCACCAACTCAAATATAGAACACTTCCAGCAGTTTAGAGAGTTTCTCTCAGGTGAAAGAACAGAGGGGACCAGTATTTTGCCTTCTATCACCAGAGGTTAGTTTTACCTATTCTGGAACCTTTAAAAACAGCATGTCTGACATCTTTCACTCACTATAATGTTTTTGAAAATCATCCATGTTGTTTTGTGTATCATGATTTTATTTGCTGTTGTGTAATATTTGACATGAATACATCACAATTTATTCTCCTGTTGGTGGATTCTCCTCAGGTTGTTTCCAGCTTGGGGGCTATTATGAATAAAGCTGTTATTTACATTTGTGAAAAGTCTGTCTGTGAACTCATTTCGGTATATACTTAGGAGTGAAATTGCTGGGTCATAGATTAGCAGTATGCTCTTCCAAGAACTACTAAAGTGCTTTCCAAAGACCACACCATTTTATACTCCACCCGTGTATGAGAGTCACGGGTATGCTATACCCCCACAACATTTGGTATTGTCAGTCTTTTCAAATTTAGCCTTTCTGGTCGGGTTGTTTTTTTTGTGTATGCATGTCTTTGACAAGCAGTGATGCTGAAAAACGTTTTCATGTGCTTATTGACCACTTGGACATCTCTCTAAAGTGCCTGTTGATAGGCACTACGTTGGCTTGTTTGATATGTAAGACTTCTTTATGTCTGGATGTGAGTTCTAGGCCAGACATATATATTTAAAATATATGCAACTAGAGATTATCATACTATGTGAAGTAAGTCAGAAAGAGAAAGACAAATACCATATGATATCACTTATATGTAAAATCTAAAATATATCTACAAAACGGAAACAGACCCACAGACATAGAGAACAGACTTGTGGTTGCCAAGGAGAAGGGGAGCGGGGAGGAGAGGACTGGGAGTTTGGGACTGGCAGAGGTAAACTATTGATATAGGATGCATAAACAACAAGGTCCTACTGTGTAGCACAGGGAACTGTATCCAGGATCTTGTGATAAACCATAATGGAAAAGAATATAAAAAAGGATATATACATAACTGAATCATTTCATTGTACAACAAAAACTAACACAACATTGTAAATCAACTATATACTTCAATTTAAAAAATTTCTTTAAAGAAATGTAGGAACTTTCCTGGTGGTCCAGTGGTTAAGACTCTGTACTCCCAATGCAAGGGGCACAGGTTAGATCCCTGGTCAGGAAACTAAGATCCCAAATGCCACGTGGTGCGGCCAAAATAAAAAGGAACACAGCCTGACTGACACCTTCATTTTATCCAGTAAGATCTGCATTGGACCTCTGACCTCCAGAACTGGAAGATAATGGCTACTTTTAGCCATTATATACACACATGACTTCCCTGGTGACCAAGTGGCTAAGATGCCAAGCTCCTAATGCAGTGGACCTGAGTTCGATCTCTGGTCAGGGAACTAGATTCCACGTGTCACAACTAAGATGAAGATCCCAAGTACCATATGCAGTTAAGACCTGGCGCAGCCAAATAAATAATAAATAAATAAAATTTAAGTGGGCATCTTTTGGTTCTAGTCCAGCCCCTAAAATCAACATAACGAGGTCTCTGGTGACTCAGGATGTGGATAGACCCAGAGTATAATGTGCTGGCATAAAGACAACAGGGAACACTCAACTTTAAAAGAAAAACATGAAAACCCTTGGCAAATCTGCACAGGATTTTAGGAAAAGGGAATCTGAAAATAGAAGAGTGTATTCGATTTGCTTTTTTCTAAAGCATAAGTTCCCATGATTTTGGCCAGAATTGCTAGAAATATAGATGCATAAGAGAGTAAATGATATTGCCCTCCAAAGGCAAGCATGCTTTTCTGATACAGTTTGTGCTTGAGACTGAAGGTTGTTTTTGTTGTTTAGTTGATAAGTCATGGCCAACTCTTGTCACCCCATGGACTGTATTGCTTGCTTGCTTGCTAAGTCACTTCAGTCATGTCCAACTCTGGGCAACAGTATGGACTGTAGCCCACCAGGCCCCTCTGCCCATGGGATTCTCTAGGCAAGAATACTGGAGTAGGTTGCCATGCCCTTCTCCAGGGGATCTCCCCAACCCAGGGAGTGAACTGGCCTGGCGTCTGTCTGTTTCTTGCGTTGGCAGGCGGGTTTGTTACCACTAGCGCCACCTGGGAAGCCCCATGGACTGTACAGCCTAGGCTGATTCAGCTCCTTGGAGTGTGCAGAACCCACACCTGCCACCAGAGGGCAGGAGTCCCTGTGACACACAGACCAGGCAGGCACAGCCTCAGGGGATTAGTGCCCACTCTTAGAGGCATCATTTTGTACCCACGGGCAGGCTTGAGGCTACCTGCAAACTTTCCGACTACCTGCAGGTGCAGAAAGCACCTAGCAGACGTTAGGGTGGGCCAGCCTCACTGTCCCTCTCAACCACAGGAGTACCACCCAAATCTCTCTGGTCCTGTGACAGGCTTGTTGCTGTCCCTGCTGCTATTTATATCAATTTCTCCTCCCTCCTACGGACATGCCAACGGTAACTTCTGTTTTCTGAGGACTTGCGAGGCCACCACTAACTTCTGTGCCGATCAGAACATGAAGTCTCCGTTCCGGGCAGACTCAAGCTGGCAGGCATAGGACCTGGCAAGCTGACTGACTGCTCCTGAGTTACCCTCTCTCTGGGCAATTCTACATGGTCGGTGGTCCTGAGCACCAGGCACAGCACCAACAGGTGTTTCACATACTGTGTCTGAGGGTACTCAGGCAGGCACAGTGAGTGTCCACATTCTCCTGATGTGGAAATTGAGGGTGTAGATAACTCGTGCTCACACAGCTAGCAGGCAGGAGGGCTCATGCCAGAGGGAAGGGCAATGACCTTGGTTGCCTGAAACTTCCTCCCACACCCACTGCGCTCACAGGAACCCCAGCTAATGCCCCTCCCAAATGAGCTCCCTGCGTTCAAGTCTCCTACCTCCCCTCCTACTCCCTCACAGCAGCAAGAGTGATTTTTTTTTTTAGCTCCTTAAGCTTTTTTGTTTTGCATGGTCTTTTTTCCAAGGAAGAAGCTGCTCCTTTCTTAACTGATTGGGTTTCACACGGTACCAAAGCCCCCCGCCCAGACACCTCTCAGGGCCCCGCAGTCCCGAGAACATCCCGTGTTGGGTAGGGGGCAGGCAGCCCTCCACTGCCCAGGGGTGTGGTGGGCATACCTTGCTGCTCATAAATACCCTCCACAAATACAGCCCAGCTGTTTCCAGGTAAACAGGCTGAGCTGCAGCAGTCCCAGGGCCTGGCACCAGAGGACCTGCTCCGAGGACAGGAGCTCCACGCTGGCACCTGCACCCACACTTGCTGGCAGTCCCACCCCAGAGTGCCAGGGGGCAGAGCTTCCTCATGGCAGTGGTCCCAGTGCCTGCGAGCTGCAGCTCCTCATTGTTACAGTAACTACGGAATATATATGTACAGGTCAAATTACATTAATAAAAAGAATGTCCAACTAGATTAACGAATGGAGCTTTTGTCCATTTTTATAATATTCCCAACATCCTCCTCCCTGCTCTCTAAGAAGTAACCACCACCCTGACTCTGCTGCTTATCTAATCACGTGTGGTGGTGGTTCAGTCATGTCTGACTCTTGCGACCCCAAGGACTGTAGCCTGCCAGGCTCCTCTGTCCATGGTATTCAGCAGGCAAGAATACTGGAGGGGGTTGCCATTTCCTTCTCCAGGGGACCTTCCTGACCCAGGGATCAAACCTGGGTTTCCTGTATTGCAGGCAGATTCTTTACTGACTGAGCTATGAGGGAAGCCCTATCACCTGTGTATGTACATCTAAATGGGCTTCCCAGGTGGCTCAGAGGTAAATAATTCGCCTGTAGTGCAGGAGATGCAGGTTCGATCCCTGGGTTGGGAAGAGCCCCTGGAGGAGGAAATGGCAACCCACTCCAGTATCCTTGTCTGGGAAATCCTATGGCTAGAGGAGCCTGGCGGGCTACAGTCCATGTGGTTGCTGAAGAGTCAGATGCGACTTAGTGACTAAACAACAACAAACAAGGTACATGTATTTAGATGGTGTTTAGTCCTGCTTGGTTTTGAATTTTATGTAAGTAAAATAGCACTGTATGCATTCTTCTGAGACTGTTCTTTTGTGAATCATCCCTGTGTACATGTGTAGTGGGAGCTGATCCATGTTCACTGGTGCACAGTATTCACAGAATGAACATCCCACAATATCCATGTCACTGGTGACAAAGATACAGGTTTAGATGTTGCTACTATGCTACTATGATCAATCTTGTTCATATCCCCTGGGGCAGGTGTGCAAGCGATTCTCTAGGATATAGTGTTTAAAAATCTTTTCAGATAACTTAATTATTTGAGTACATGCCAAGGTTTTATTACAGTCTTGCTATAAGAACAAAGGGTTCTAACAGACAAGGTGGGGGTCGGGGAGGGGGTGGTCCTTTACCAAGGAATCCTCCAACACCAGCTAGGTGTCCTAGAATTTAACTAAATCTGATGCCACCTGCCTGGAGTCACCATCAGATCCCAAAGGTTAAAGGCTCAGTCCCACCAGACTGTCCCCTCACCTCCCCTTTCCCAGACACCAATTCCAAGTCCAGGCTGTCACCCGTGCTTCTGACCCAGGCCCACGGCCTCCTTCCTCATGGAGTTTGACTGATTTGTTCAACCGGCTCACAGACACCAGGAAAACTGTTTACCCACCAGATCCCCAGTCTATCACAGAGGACGTATCTCGGGAGCAGACGCACAGGGCCACGAATGTGGGAAGGGATACAGACCCTCCATTCCTCTCTGGGACCACTCTCACTGCCACTAGTCCCAGCTCCACCGTTCACCGTCACAGGCTCTCCAAACCCCGTACTTTAGAGATTTGTTTTTAATTTTAATTGGAGGATAACTACAGTATTGTGATGGTTTTTTGCCGTAAGTCATTATGCAGGCTTCACTACGTAGGTGTGATTGATGAAATCAGTGGCCACTGACGACTGATTCAACCTCAAGCTCTTCTCTCCTCCCTAAAGGTGGGGGAGGAGGGCTTAAGCTTCCAACCTTCTGACAAACAGCCCCCAAATTCAAGGCCTTTCCAAAAGTCGCCTCGTTAACACAAACTCTTGGAAGGTTGAAAGGTGTTCGTTATGAATAACAAGAAATTTTTATCACTCTGACCACTTAGAAAATTCCCAGGGTTTTAGGAGCTCTATGATAGCAATGAGGATGAAGACCAACTTCTTACAAATCATCACCACAGTAATCTCTGTTAGACTGTGTATAATAGAAACATCTAATTAAAGATCTTTAGACTCAATAAATAAATAAATAAAAAGATCTTTAGACTCTTGGGGACTTCTCTGGTGGTGCAGTGGTTAAGACTTCCAGATTCCAATGCAGGGGGCACAGGTTCAACCCCTGACCAGGGAACTGAGATCCCATGTGCCATGAGGTGCAGCCAGAAAAAAAAAATCTTAAGACTCGAATTAAAGTATGGGTATCTACTATCTCAGAAGAGATCTTATTTTGGTATTTTGGTTATAATCTATCATAAAATTGCTCGAATATGTTATTAGGAATGCTACCTGTTTGTGAATTATGTAAATTCACAGGCCAGACTGAGGATAATTTTTCTTCTATAATAACCAAAGTGATATTGCTGGATCCAGGAAATATTCTTGCTCAATTTTGTTTTCCAAAGGAGTTGTAACAATTTAAACTCTCACCACTGTGGATATTGTCTGACTTTTTAATTCCTGCACATCTGGAGGTTATGAAGTGGTATCTCACCATGGTTTTAATTTGTTTATTCTTGATCATCTTGAGCAACTTTTTATGTTTGCATACATGCTCAGTCACTTCAGTCCTGTCCAACTCTTCACAACCCCAACTGTAGCCCGCCAAACTCCTCTGTCCACAGGATCCTCCAGGCAAGAATACTGGAGTGGGTTGCCATGCTCCCTTCCAGGGGATCTTTCTGACCCAGGGATCGAACCTGTGTCTCTTACATCTACATGCACTGGCAGGCAGGTTCTTTACCACTAGTGCCACCTGGGAAACCCCAGCTTTTTATGTTTATCCCATCCTATTTCCTCTTCTATATTCTTCATATACTCTGCTGCTGCTCAGTCGCTTCAGTCGTGTCCAACTCTGTGCGACCCCAGAGATAGCAGCCCACAAGGCTCCTCCGTCCCTGGGATTCTCCAGGCAAGAACACTGGAGTGGGTTGCCACTTCCTTCTCCATATACTCTAGATCTGTGCTATCAATTTGGCAGCCACTAGTCATTTGTGACAACAATTAAAATTAAATACAATTTAAAACCGAGTTCCTGGGCTGCAGCAGGAGACTTTGGCGCAATGTCTCACACCATCCTACTAGCACAAGCCTACCAAGAGCCCAGAAGGCAGAACTTACGCTATGAATCTGTGAATGAGTATATGGTAGGTGTTTGTAAAATGTATGAAGAACATCTGAAGAAAATGAATTCCAACAGCCCCTCTATAACATACGATATCAGTCAGTTGTCTGATTTTATTGATGACCTGGCAGACCTCAGCTGCATTGTTTACAGAGCTGATACCCAGACATACCAGCCTTATAACAAACATTGGATTAAAGAGAAGATCTGCGTGCTCCTTCATCACCAGGCCAAACAGGCTGGGAAACAGTTGAGTTTGGAAGCATTAGGGGGATAGGGGTGGCTTGGAACACAGCTGTGTGCAGTGTGCTGTAGTCGAACTTTTGTATTATATTTATCCTGTTTCCATTTTGGTATACCCTAGCCAGAATTGAATGTATTAGATAAAATGTGATGATCTTGTTCAATCTGCAACCGCCTTTGCCCCCTCCCCCCCCTTTTTATTACTTAAACATTTTTACTATGATTTAGATGGAAGTTGGTTTTTGTCAGTTAACGTTGGTTCCAGTCCCTCAAACTGTTCATACTTGCTTTATAAATTTATAACATCCACTGTACTAATCCTCCTTCAAATTGGGGTGGGGAGTGGTGGCGCAGTTTAGTTACGTCCTCAAGACAAAGTCTTGGTGAAAAACAAATAAATGTTCTTTAGTTAAAAATAAATAAATAAAACTGAGTTTCTCAGTTTCACTAGAAGTAATTCAAGTGCCCAGTTTTAATGTAGTTGAATTTATGAAAGATCTACCAAAGCTCTTTTCCTTGGTCATGAAGATATTTGCCTAGATGTCCTTGTAAAAAATATAAAGTTTTGCCTTTCACAGTTAAGGCCTAAATCTGGGCCATAATTTAGTTTTTGGTGTGGTACTGAACAGGGATTTATTTTCATTTTTTCCAACAGTCCCTTCTTTACTGAATGTATATTAGGCTTTTTTATATGCATGGCTTTTTCTTTGCGCTTCTAGTCTGTTTTACTGATCCTGAGCTGATCACACTGTCTTATTATAACTTTAAAATGTAATAAAGGCTTGATATCTTGGTTCTTCAGGAGTGTCTTGACTGTTCTCAGACCTTTGCACATCCATATAAAAAAAATTTTTTTTGGGGGGGGGGCATTCCAAAGGCATGCTGTATTCCCCAGCCAGGGATCAAACTCACACCCCTGCAGTGGAAGGGAGGAATCTTAACCACAGACTGCCGGGGAAGTCACCCTAAAAATTTTAGATTTGCTGTTCAAGTCCCCCATAAAATCCTGTTATAATTTTGATCAGAGATGCTTAAATCTACAGGTGGATTTGGGAAAAACAAACAACTCTGCTATCTATGTGCCAGGTCCTGTCCATGGCCCTGGGGATATAGCAGTGAGCAAGACAGACGAGGGGACGTCCCATCAAAATTAGGGTAAAATCCAAACTCTTCACCGTCGCCTATGAACCAGTCCACATAAGACCTTCCCCAACCCCTGGCTGGCCTCTCGCCACTCGCTCTCACTCTGAGCTCCAGTCACAGCTTCCTTTGCATCCCTGGACCTCCGCAAGCATTCTCCAGCTGTGTTTTTGCCAGAATCCACTCTCCACTCTCTGCGCCTTACTTGTGTGACAGGCTCTTTCACCTTAAGCAGGTGTTTGCTCAAACGCCCACCTTTTCAGAGGCCATTGTGCTACCTAATAGAGCAGCATTTCTCTCTAACCTTAGCTTTATTCCATAGCCCTCATCACTACCTAATACGTTAAAGATCGTTTTGTTTTGTCATCTGCCTCCCTACGAGAAACTGAGCTCCCTGAACCAGGAACTCCATCTGTCTTGTTCATTATCGAGTTCTCAGGGCTTTGACCTATGCCTGGAACATTGTTGTTCCGTTGCTAAGTCGTGTCTGACTCTTTGTGACCCTGTGGACTGCAGCACGCCAGGACTGTAAGTAAGCACTCAGTAAATTTGCTGAATGAATAAAAGAAGCAAGATCAGACAAATGATCAGGCAGGTTTGGAGAAAAACCCAGGCAAGCTCTCTGAGTTGGTATAGCTACCCAAAGTTTTAAAAATATAGTGCTAGTCAATTTTTTTTAAATGGCCACATTCCCCAAAGACTTCCAGGGAGAATAGTATTTAACCATCTAATGATTTTAGAATCTGATTTGCAAGTATGTTATCATCATATTCCTATATGAGAGTTTGGGAGATAGATTTTATTTTTTTAAATATTTATTTGGCTGCACTGAGTCTTAGTTGTGGCTTATGGGATCTAGTTCCCTAACTAAGGATTGAACCTGGGCCCACCACACTGGGAGTGCAGAGTCCTAGCCACTGGACTACCAGGGAAGTCCCTGGGCAGATAGAATGTAATTAATTCCAATTTATCAATGTTTTATTTTACAGATTACATTTGTGGTATCATAATTAAGAAGTCTTTACCTAATTGAGGAACACACAAAAATATTTTTTCATTTAGACGTGACCAAACAGGTCACTGCCCTGCTGATGTCCACTGGGGTCTGAGGGACAACGCTGTGCACTGGAGCCCATTGTCTCCTGTACCACAGTGCCTTCCAGTGAGCCTGGACATTGACCCACTTGGTCTGGGCGGGAGTGTTACAGCCTGCAGATGCCCACTGAACACCAACTGTGTGCCAGGCATCAGTCTGGACACCATGATAACACAGTCTCTGACCTCCTGGACTTCCAATGTACAGGAGGTGAAAAATGAGTGAGCACAGCAAGCTCAGCCATCAATAAGTGTGCTGAAGGCAAGAACAGAGTATTCCAGTGGGTAGGACAATGTGGTCAGAGAAGACCTCTCTGAGGAGCAGACTCCTGAGTTGAAACCTGAATGATAGGATAAAAAGGAAGAGCTGTCCAAGCTGAAGGACGAACACAAGCCCCAAGAGCAGCAAGGGCGAGATGGGTCTGGGAGACGGAAGGAAGGCTGTTGGGGGAGGATTAGAGTGACTGAGGGAGTGCAGTGGGGGCGGCACTGAGCAGGAGGCTCCCTCTGACCTCACTGGGCCTGAAAGCCACAGCAAGGGGATCTGATTCCGGAACAGGAAGCAGAGGAGTGACTGGCAGTGAGTGAGCTGCTGGATTCTCCAGCGATGGACACGCCCATTTGAGACCACTCTGTGCTCAGCCTGGGGCCTAGAGGCCAGAATGTACATGAGACATCAGAAAAACCATCTTCTCCAATACCTGGCCCAGGAATAGGAGCCAAAGAATTTTATATGGAATGGAATCACACAGTCTGTACCCTGTACCCTTTTTTGTCTGGCTGCTTTCATTCAACATAATTTTTTTGAGATTCATCCAAGTTGTTTATATATGTATAAATACTTAATTTATTTTTAATTCTGAGTAGTACTCCCATGGACGGAGGAGCCTGGTGGGCTGCAGTCCATGGGGTCACTGAGTTGGACACGACTGAGCGACTTTGCTTTCACTTTTCACTTCCATGCATTGGAGAAGGAAATGGCAACCCACTCCAGTGTTCTTGCCTGGAGAATCCCATGGACGGGGAACCCTGGTGGGCTGCTGTCTATGGAGTCACACAGAGTCAGACACGACTGAAGTGACTTAGCAGCAGCAGTAGTACTCCATTGCATGGCTGTACTACAATGTATCACAAGGACTTATCATGTATGTAATTGATTGTGTCTCTCTCTTTCCACACTGGTTGGGGAAAAAAAACTACCAAAACAATCTGTGGCCCACTTCTAGCAAACAGACTGACTTCAAAGCCAGCATTTTCTATACTTATCTCACTCCTCATTTTCCTTTTTTTCTCCTTTGTTATAAGCTCCCCATCCATTTATCTTTTATTTTGTTACACTATAAACATTTAGGTCAGTCATCTAGGTACTACTCTGAAACAAGGATCAAATAACAATACTTGTCACCCTGCTTGTTTAACTTTTATGCAAAGTACACCTTGTGAAGTGCTGGGCTAGATGAAGCACAAGCTGGAATCAAGATTGCTGGGAGAAATATCAATAACCTCAGACACGCAGATGGCACTACCCTTGTGGCAGAATGCAAAGAGGAACTAAAGAGCCTCTTGATGAAAGTGAGAGAGGAGAGTGAAAAAGCGGGCTTCAAACTCAACATTCAGAAAACAAAGATCATGGCATCTGGTCCCATCACTTCCATCACCTCATGGCAAATAGATGGGAAACAACGGAAACAGTGAGAGACTTTATTTTCTTGGACTCCAAAATCACTGCAGACGGTGACTGCAGCCATGAAATTAAAAGACACTTGCTCCTTGGAAGAAAAGCTATGACCAACCTAGACAGCATATTAAAAAGCAGAGACATTACTTTGCCAACAAAGGTCTGTATAGTCAAAGCTATGCTTTTTCCAGTAGTCATGTATGGATGTGAGAGTTGGACCATAAAGAAGGCTGAGCACCAAAGAATTGATGCTTTTGAAGTGTGGTATTGAAGACTCTTGAGAGTCCCTTGGACTGCAAGGAGATCAAACCAGTCAATCTTAAAGGAAATCAGTCCTGAATATTCATTGGAAGGACTGATGTTGAAGCTGAAGCTCAGATATTGACCACCTGATGTGAAGAGCTGACTCATTAGAAAAGACCCTGAGGCTGGGAAAGACTAAAGGCAGGAAGAGAAGGGAATGACAGAGGATGAGATGGTTGGATGGCATCACCGACTCAATGGACATGAATTTGAGCAGGTTCCAGGAGATGGTGAAAGACAGGGGACCCTGGCACGCTGCAGTCCATGGGGTCGCAAACAGTCAGACACGACTGAACAACAACAATAAATAACAGTGCTCTGCTTTGATTTGACTAGTTCTTTCCTGCTACTTGCTCAGGGATGCTGAGCTTTGTTGATCTGGTCTATTCATAGATGCTCATCATCTCCTACTTGGCCAATGGCCACCACGTCTGGAGTGCTGATCTCTGATCTCATCCCCTTTCTATGCACCTGCTATGATGTCACCTAGTTATCATTCTACAGTAGCAATCTGAACATGTCCTTCCTATGCAGAACACCTGCAAGAAGAATCTAAAGTCCTCAGCATAGTAAGCCAGGTCCTTCATTAGTCATTCATTCTTTCAACAAATATTTACTGAGTGCTGACCATACACTAGGCTGCATGCTAGCTGGCTAAGAGTGGAGGTATGGTGATAAACCAGAGGGACCTGGTCTGTACCTCATAGAATTTATATTCTAGTGGAGGAAACAAAGAGATAAACAACCATGTAAGCAATACAATTATGGATTATGTAAACATGAACTCATTTTGAAAGAAATAACCAAGGTGCTGCAGTTGAGTACCGGGAGCAGGAATGGGTGTTAGAGAAGGCCTTTATGAAGATGTGATGTTTACACTGCATAAAGTAGGAGACAGCAAGAGCCACAGAAGAGTTCTGGGCAAAGGAAACATCAAGTGCCAAGGTCCAGAAGTGGGAAACACCTGGGACGGCAGGACTGCTAGAGGTAGTGAAGCTGCTGGAGTGTTGAGCTCTGCCTCCTTCTCCAGGCTTATTTTCCACCTGCAGTCCCCCTAAATCACAGACACAAATACGTAAACACCTGTTCTTTATCACACTATGCCTTCTCACTTTTCACCTGCTCCTCTCTCTCTGGACAATCCTGACTCCTCCCTGAGATTGGGCTTCTAAGTAATTCCTTTGTGGTAACTTTTGGGTTGCTCTGTTACCCTCCTCCAGGCAGCTAGACAGCTCCTTCCTCTTCTATGCCCCAGAGAAGTCTATGTACTTGTCCTTGTTTGTGCAGCTAACATTTACTGAGTGCTTCCTGTGTACCAAAAACTGTTCTAAGCATTCTACCTGTAGAAACTAACCTTGCAAGGCAGGTTCATTCAACCCTCAAAAACCCTGTAAGGGGGACCTCCCTGGTTGCCCAATGGTTAGGGATCCACCTTGCAATACAGGGGATCTGAGTTCGATTCCTGGTCAGGGAACTAAGATCCCATATGCTGCCAAGCAACTAAGCTCTGGCGCCACACAGAAAGTTCCTGCATGACGCAATGATGCCAAATAAATAATTTAAAAAAAACTTGTAAGCTAGGTATTATTACTATCTCTGCCCTATATACATGAAGACACTGAGGCCCAGAGAAGTTGAATAACTCACTGACAGTCACAGTGAGTAAATGGTAGAGTCAAGATTTCAACCCAATCCAGTCTGTGCTTTAACCACTAAGCAATTTTTGCCTTTCAAGATTGACAACAGTAGCTAGCATTGATCAAGCACCCCTCCATAAACTGGGCTTTCTTCTCAACCCTTTACATGAATTAACTCATTGAATCTTCCAACAACTCATTAAGATAAATACTCTCAGGATCACAATGATGCCCTTTATTCGCACTAAAACCATGACCCCACTGGGTGGGGGCCCGTGTCCTACCCAAGTCAGCAACCCCAAAGCCTTCCATACCCAGAAGCTGCTGGACATGCCTGCTGAATGAGCAAAGAAACCAACAAACCTAGTCTTTCTCTTGGCTCAACATTAAACTTCAAAGGACTGCCCTAGTGATCCCGTAGTTAAGAATCTGCCTTCTAATGTAGGGAACACGGGTTCGATCCCTGGTCACGGAACTAAAATCCCACACACTACAGGACAATTAAGTCCATGAGCCACTACAAAGATCTGGAGTGCTGTAACTAGGACCTGATGCAGCCAAAAACAAATAAATATTTTTTATAAAAACAAATAAACAGAAAAAACCCAAATAAACATAAAATAAAAATTTTAAATTATTTTAGCATTTTTGTTTGTAACAGTGAAAACTAGGAATATCTTGATGTTAAACTGTGATATCTTCACATAGGAGAATACTACACAGCAGCTAAAGCAATTGAACTAGCTTTATCAACACAGCTAAGCCACAAAAAACAATATTAAAAAAGGGAAGTTGTAGAATGATAGCTAGAGTATGACATCATTTACATAAAGTTTAAAAACAGGTGTTTTAGTCTGTTCAGGCTACTATAACAGAACATCACAGGCTGAGCAGCTTATAAACAACAGAAACATATTATTTTTTTCACAGTTCTGTAAGCTGGGAAGTCAACATTAAGGTGCTGGCAGATACAGTGTCTGGTGAGGGGCCACTTCCTATGTCCTCACATGGGGCAAGGGGGCTCTCTGGGACCTTTCATAAGGACACTAGGCCCATTTTTAAGAGCTCTGCTCTCGTGGCCTAATCACCCCCAAAGGCCTCACCTCCAAATATCACACTAGGATTAGCTTTCAACACATGAATTCTGGGGGGTCACATTCAATCTATAGTAACATTTAGTATTTATGGAAACATTAATGTATGTTATTAGTTTTAAAAAGTTCCTGGAGTTGATAAACAAAAAACAAACAAAAAATTAACACAGATCCATACAGGTCCAGCCAACTGAGTTTTGACAAAGGTACAAAAGTAATTCAATGGAAGAAAGATAGTGTTTCCATGGTGAAACTGGAGAATTTGACATCCAAAAGTGAAAGAATGAACCTCAACTTAAGCCTCAAAATGAGTCATAGATTTACATGTAGGGAAAACACAGACAAAGTCTTTGGGATCTAGGGCTGAGTGAAGAACTCTTAGACATGACACCAAAAGCACAATCCATTAAAGAACCAACAAATTGGACTTGGTCAAAAATTTTAAATTTTGCTCTATAAAAGATGCTGTGAAGAGGGGAAAACAGGGAACTGGGGAACTGCAGGTCTTAGAAGGTTTACAGAGCGGATGTAACAAAGCAGAAAGATAGGTAGATGGGCAAGAGGTTGGGCTCTGAGAGTTGAGTACTGGGGTTTCAGGAAGCAGAGTGCGATCGTTTTAGGTGATGTCGAGGTTTGTTGCTTAGGTGAAATGGAGGTGAATGTGGAAGAGATCAGGTAAGCATAAGATAGAGTGTTAAGACATCTCAAAATAACAAACTTTTGTACTTCAAAAGACACCACCAAGAAAGTGAAAAGACAACTTATAGAATGGAAGAAAATACCTGTATTTTCTAAGAATTTGTATGTAGAATATATAGCGAACTCTCAAAACTCAACAGTAAAAAAGGTAAACAATCCAATTACAAAATGAGCAAAAGAGACTAACAGGTATTTCAGCAAAAACAAAATCCACATGGCAAAGAAGCACATGAAAATACATGCAACATCATTAATCATTAGGGAAACGAAAATTCAATATCTAAACACTGCACAAGAATTACATAGCTAAAACTTAAAAAAAAGTGACAATACCAAATGTTGTGAGGGTGCAAAGAAACTGCATCTCCCAGACACGGGGGGGGGGGGGGGGGGGCGGGGCGGTGGGACAGTAAATAATACAACCCCTCTGGAAATGGCAGTTTCTTAAAGACCTAACCATACACATACCTGATAACCCAGAAATTACACTACTGGGCATTCATCCCAGGGAAAGAAAAACATCTGCTTACATGAAAATATACATGAATGATCAGAGAACCTTGTGTTTTGAGACAAAATGCCCAAAGAGGAGTTACTTGTGTCAGGCCCCAGGGAAACAATCTAAGACTTCATTCCTAACCCAACTGCAGTTACAAGCTTCCCCAGGAAACTGACCTTTAACCAGACAACCTGGAATGTCCTGGTCAGCACTAGGATCCACCCCTGTGATCAGTGGATACCTCTGCCCTTCCCCTTAGGCAAGGAAGGCAGCCTCGCCTAAAAAGAAGGTATTCTTTGCTAATTCTTTCCTTTTTTCTGCTTCCTCTCTGCCTTTAAAAATCTTCTTTTCTGCAGCTCAACAGAGCTCTATTGCTAGATGGGATGTTTCCTGATTTACAAATTGTTGAATACATTCATGTGATCCTTATATTTATTCAGTTGAGTTTTTGTTACTTAACATTTGTAATAGCCAAAAACTGGACACATCCCTCAAGTCCATCTGTAGGTGAATGAATAAACCAACTGTGGGACACATATACCACAGAAAGTTATTCAGCAGCAAAAACGGATGAACTCTTCATATATTCAACAATTCAGATGAAATTTACATGAAAAATGTCAAAAGGTTACATACTGTACGATTCCATTTATGCCACATTCTTAAAATGACAAAATTATAAAAGATGCAGAATGGATTGATGACTCCCTGGGCTTGTGGGGAAGGGGTAAGAGCAGCTGTGACTGACCATAAGAGGTTATCCTTATAGTGATGAAAATAGCTCTGTACCTTGACTGTGGTGGGGTGACATGAATCTACTACCCACGTGATAAAACTGCATACAACTGCACACATACTAAAGTACATGTAAAACTGCTAAAGTCTGAATAAGGTCTGTGTGTTGCACCAATGTTAATTTCCTGGTTTTGACATTGTACTACAACTGTGTAAGCTGCTGTCATTGGGGGAAAATGGGTGAAGGGTACATTGAGACGTCTCTATATTTTTGTGAGTTCTTATGAATCTGTAATTATTTTTATATTAAAAAATCATTAAGGAAATGCAAATCAAAGCCACAGTGAGGTGTCATCTTAGACCAATGGGGACAATCATTTTTTTTAAATAACAAATGTTTGTGAGGATGTGGAACAATCAAAGTTGTACACTGGGGAGGCATGTAAAATGGTGGAGTTTCTGTGAAAAACAGTTCAAAAAAATTAAAAATAGAATTACCTTAAGATCCAGCAATGTCACTTGTAAGTGCATATTCAAAAGAACTGAAAGCAAGATCTTAAAGAGATATTTGCACAACCATGTTCACTGTAGCAGCTCATTATTCACAAAAGCCAAGAGGTGAAAGCAATCCACATATGCACAGACAGATACACGGATAGACAAAATGTGCTGCATACATACAAAGGAATACTATTCAGCCTAAAAAAGGAAATTTTGTCACACTCACAAATACTGTATGATTCCACTTACATAACTTACCTAAGATAGTCAAAATCATACAAAGTAGAATGATGGTTAGGGGAAGGAGAAATGGGGAGTTGTTATTTAATGGGTATAGAGTTTCAGATTGGCAAGAGGAAAAATTCTAGATATGTTATACAATAATGTGAACACAGTTAACACTACTAAACTGTACATTTATAAGTGTATAGTTGGTCTGTGGGCTGAAACCACTGAAGCCCAAGTGCCTAGAGCCTTTGCTCCACAACAAGACGCCACCAAAAGGAGAAGCCTACACAATCCAACTAGAGAGTAGGCCCTGCTCGCCACAACCAAAGTCCACACGCATCTACAAAGACCTAGCACAGCCGAAGATAAATAATATTTTTCTAAATGTTTTTTAAAAAGTGCATAGCTCGTAAGATAGTAAACTTTATACCCTATGTTTTTTTCACTAAAATATTTTTAAAAGCTTAAGCAAAACAGCTTTTGCTATTTTGTTAAGATTAACAAAGTTGGGTGGTGGTTATATGGTGTTTGTTATATTATCTCCAACTTTCATATATGTATATAATCTTTCACAGTGAAAATCTTTTTGAATAGCTGTTCTTTTAAAATTTTTTATTTATTTGGCTGCTCTGGGTCTCAGCTGCATCACTCCAGATCTTCAGTCTTTATTGAGGTACTGGAATCTACTTCATGACCAGGAATCAAACCCTGGCCCCCTGCATGGGCAGCCTGGAGTCTTAGCCACTGCACCACCAGAGAAATACCTTGAATAGCTATTTTTAAATGGACAAATTTAAAAAGTTTTGAGGACCACTTTTAAGACAATTTAGAATTTTGCTCTGTGTTCATTTGGGCACTCAACATCAAAGTTTCTAACTTGCTGGTAAGAAATCAGAATTAGTCTTATAATTCTGTTGCAATACACTGCCAAACAAGGAAATGACAAACCACAGAATAACTCTGTATTTTAAATGTCAGCTGATAATGTCAAGAAAACAATTGTGAATTTGTAATTGGAAACAGTTTTCTCACAGATTTTTATTAAAAGACATCTAGCTAAGTAAAAAATCACTTTGAATCTTAGAATCAAATTCTTTCTTTCAAAGGAACTGCCTAGGCAAAACCATTTGCACATGGTTATTAAATAAATAGTCTTTTTGCTTTGTGTTTTAAGTGTCTAAGGCTGTCAACAGTTTTTTCCCCCAAGTTGAACAAAAGGGAAACTACAGTTCACTAAACAAACATTTATTAAGCTCAAGGCCAAGTACTGTGCTAGATTTTCAAATTTGTGATTTCAGGTATTTTTGTCAGTCTATTCTTTAATGTGTTTACAGACTACCTTTTACAATCACCAGAAATGACGCTATTATTAAAAGTTTCATTAAAAAACACACCATAAAAAAAACTCATCTTGTCTATTAAACATGGCACGCATACGCCTGTTTTCTGAAAACATTTTTCTGTGCTGAGGTTACCAAATGCCCTTTGTTCAAACATTAAACCAGGAAGCTGTATGACTAACTTCTGGCAACTGCTAGAATTTCAGGCCCTGTACCCATATCAAACCATGAGATCTCCATTCTAGATCATTCCACCAATTCACAGGGATGACTTAAGAGGAGCTGTCAGTTAGTGAAACAAGCTCAGACTACTGACTGTCAGACTAACAAAAACGAAAATCCATACTTTTTACCATGAACGTTTTATCAACTACATCATTGACCAAATTATTTTCAAGAAACTGTTTATTTCTATCTCCTACCATTCATGTAAATAGATTTTAGCAAGTCATAATAAATTTATTACCGTCTGGGCGTTAACTCAAATGCTTGTCACATTGTACCTCCTCTTACTGTTAAGCGTTGAAGGATTGTCATTTAGACTCACGACCTTTTCTACATGATAACTAGCCACTCTGTAGTAAGGTGCACATCTCCAGACCACCTCCTAACTTCGCGAGGTTGCTGCTACGCAACAACCACTCCCATGTTTATTTACACCCCCACCAGCATGACTCAGCCGCCGGGCTGCGTGGCTGCGGACCCAAACACGTCTGTCTTAGTCACGGTCCCCCGGTTATCTCGTTGCTGACCAGCGGCCACACCCGCGGCGGGGTCCTAGCTGGTTAAACCACCCGTAATGTCGCTGGCACAACCAACCTATTGATGGGACACTAAAAACGCTAGTGTCGCGAATTCTCTCGTGTGTGAATTCTGTCTCTCCATGTGGGCTGTCGGCTCCCCGATCCACATCATTTTTCACTCGGGGTTTGGACAAACAGCAGTGAGGGAAAGGGATGTGCGGAGGCATTTTTAAGCATGGCCACCTGGTACCTGGAGCGGGGATTGGGGGGAGAGGGGGCTGTGCAGTGGAGCAGTGTGGGGACTCCGCAATGAGGAAGGGGGAGAAGGCCTCCACCGCGGGGGGTGATGGTTCGTGGCGAGGAATGGGGAGTGGGGGGAGGCCTCCGCGTGGGAGACGCTGCGGGGAGGAGTGCCCCGCGTGGAGGGAGGGAGGTCGGGAGGAACCTCCTCGTCAGGGGAACGCCTCCGCGGTGGAGGAGGGGTCCTCCTCGGTCGGTGGGGCGGAGGGGTTTGGGGGATACTCGGGCCCAGCACGGAGTCCCAAGTCTAGATTTCGTCTCCTCAAAGCACGACCAAAGCACCCTAACTGTACAACGTGACTAAAGTTCCGCAACTGTGTTCCAGACAACAAAAATAAAACCGGCCGACGTAAAAAATAAAACCGGCCGACGTGAGAGGGGCTTGTGCCTCACAGCAGACACCAGAAAAACTGCGGGCTCCGCCGCCTACCTCCTGGGCATCTCCAGACCACCACTTTCTCGGGAAAATCACCGCAGAACCCGCTATATTTTGACCCAAAACCCAACAACACATTTGAGAAGTCCGGGCCTAAGAGGCGGGAGGAAAAGACCCCTCCTCCACCCCCAGCCGGAAGTATGCTTCTCTAGTGAAGGCGCGCCTCTGCCGCGCACGCGCTCTCAGTTACTAAGCAACGTCGTCGCCGAATCACCCCAGCGGGAGCCCAGCAACAGCCGAGCCGCTGCCTTCCCCACCAATCAGAGCCGGGCTCGCCTCACACCCCCTCACCAATCAGCGCCGGCGCTGCAAGGAAGTTTCCAGAGCTTTCGAGGAAGAGCCCCTTAACTCGAATTCATCCGCCCGATAATTTTCCTACCTTTTCCTAAAGGAGGAGAAGGATCATCTGGAGGAGAGGGGAGCTGATTTGTTAGGATCCTTTTTTTCGGTTCTGAGGAATTTAGAGCTCAGTCGAAGGACATAACTGCGTCGCGAGAGGTGGGGCCGGGAGAACTACTTTCAGCGGCGCAGGGACACTAGGCCTACGTAAGAGTGATAAGTGACGCAACAGACGTTGTATAAATATCGGCCCCGCCGAGCCGGAGCACTTAGACGCGGCTGGCATTGTTGGGTTCCTGCGTCGTCTTGGAGGTGACTCGGCGTGATTGAATTTGCGGCATCTTCGCATTCACTCACAGGTACTGGCCCGCAGCCATGAGCGTCGGGAGGAGCGGAGAAGGGGGCTTCCGTGAGGGCGAGCCGCAGAGGCCTTGGGAGTCCGCGAGACGAGGCGGGTGGGGGTGGGTGTGGGGGAGGGGAAGCGAGGTGACGCGGCCCCGGCCTTTCCGGAAGAGCAGGCCTTGTTTACGTGTCGGGTGCGGGGGCGGTTGGCGCGCGCGCCCGCCGGCACAGGTCAACGGACACTTAACCGATGGAGATTCCATCGCGTCTGCTTCAGGGGAGAAAGGTGGAAGAGAGGTAGTCGGCAGGGGCTTCTGGAAACGTTTTTAATTCGAATTCTGCCGTGGAGGAGGTGTAGGTCCCCAGTTGCGTTTAAAAAAGTTTTTTATCTAAATGCTGACATGATGACTAGGTTTGGGCGGAATTGGGCGGGATCTTAACGAAGTACCTGAACAGTTCTGGATGATGATCTCGGAAAGTACTTTCGAGTCTCCAGCCTGTTAGGGAGACATCTTGACTAAGGAATATTGCCTCCAGTGATGGATACATTGTCTAGTAAAAGAATAGGGGAGATTTGTGAGAGATCTTGACGTAAATAAGGCGTTTTAGAATACAATGTTAGTTTTAAGTAACCAATGAACTATGAAAGCGGTAAAAGATTCTGAAAATGATACAGTAACCTTTTCCTTTTTGACCTTAAAGGTCAAAATGCAGATCTTCGTGAAAACCCTGACCGGCAAGACCATCACCCTGGAGGTGGAGCCCAGTGACACCATCGAGAACGTGAAGGCCAAGATCCAGGATAAGGAAGGCATTCCCCCTGACCAGCAGAGGCTCATCTTTGCCGGCAAGCAGCTGGAAGATGGCCGCACTCTTTCTGATTACAACATCCAGAAAGAGTCGACCCTGCACCTGGTCCTCCGTCTGAGGGGTGGTATGCAGATCTTCGTGAAGACCCTGACCGGCAAGACCATCACCCTGGAGGTGGAGCCCAGTGACACCATCGAGAACGTGAAGGCCAAGATCCAGGATAAGGAGGGCATTCCCCCCGACCAGCAGAGGCTCATCTTTGCCGGCAAGCAGCTGGAAGATGGCCGCACTCTTTCTGATTACAACATCCAGAAAGAGTCGACCCTGCACCTGGTCCTCCGTCTGAGGGGTGGTATGCAGATCTTCGTGAAGACCCTGACCGGCAAGACCATCACCCTGGAGGTGGAGCCCAGTGACACCATCGAGAACGTGAAGGCCAAGATCCAGGATAAGGAAGGCATTCCCCCTGACCAGCAGAGGCTCATCTTTGCCGGCAAGCAGCTGGAAGATGGCCGCACTCTTTCTGATTACAACATCCAGAAAGAGTCGACCCTGCACCTGGTCCTCCGTCTGAGGGGTGGTATGCAGATCTTCGTGAAGACCCTGACCGGCAAGACCATCACCCTGGAGGTGGAGCCCAGTGACACCATCGAGAACGTGAAGGCCAAGATCCAGGATAAGGAAGGCATTCCCCCTGACCAGCAGAGGCTCATCTTTGCCGGCAAGCAGCTGGAAGATGGCCGCACTCTTTCTGATTACAATATCCAGAAAGAGTCGACCCTGCACCTGGTCCTTCGTCTGAGGGGTGGCTGTTAATTCTTCAGTCTTCTATTCATAATGGTCAATGATGACATCCTTCTGCACTCTAGCCGTTTACCCCAATTTAAGTTTAGAAATTACCAGTTTCAGTAATAGCTGAACCTGTTCAAAATGTTAATAAAAGTTTTGTTGCATGCATTTTTGGTGTCTGTTGTGAAATTACATGGTAATGGTGGGTACTCAACAGGTTAAAATGGTATTCAAAGAAGGCATTTGAGGTTTGTGCGACCAAATTTTAAGTCATTGGCAAACATCCCGTGTGCAAAGTATAGAACTTTGTTCAAGGTCATTAATAGGATTCTAGTATAATTAAAACTATTTCAAATTGTAAGAGTATGGAGGCATATTGAGGGAAAGCACTTTCCTGCCTCCTCAAATAGTGGGTAACAAGACGTATTACAGAGAAATGAAATTTTGAGGCTGTTCAATTGTGTTCTGAAATCTTGTAATTATTGGTTGGCTATTGTCCTTTTTTCCTCTGGTGCTTTACACTTAGAGGTGTTTAGCCTTAGATAATAGAACCATAATTTTCTCTTAAGTAAACTGAGCCAAGAACCAAATGGAGCCTTGGTCAACAAGGGTAAGGAGAAAAATTGAGTTAAGGTGGTTACTAACGTTGGTTCCTAATGACTTAACAGCTTTGCCTCCTTGTAGAGGTGAGATTGCTCCAGTGAAGGAGATTCTGTAACTTGGGTGGTAAGAATCTTGGGGAAGCCCTACACAGCAGATTTTATGCTCCCATCCCAGGTGGCGCAGTGGTAAAAAGCCTGCAGGAGAACCAAAGAATGCAGGTTGGATCAATGGGTCGGGAAGATCCTCTGGCGAAGGAAATGGCAACCCACTCCGGTATTCTTGCCTGGAAAATTTCATGGGACAGTGGAGTGGGCTCCACGGGATTTCAGAGTTGGATGTGAGGGTGTAACACGGTTAATTAAGCATTAGGAAGTATACTCCCAGTGCTAATTGAAGGTGGTGTAAGAATATTTGGGGGCACAGCCCTCGACCATTCCCCTGCTTCATAAATTTCTTCAGTGGTGGTTCTCAACTGGAAATAGGAAGGGGAGGGGCTGGGTGTGGAAGTAAAGGGGAAGAGTTGGAAGTCCTGGTTCTCAGCTTTACACTGCTAAGAAAATCACTTCTGGTACTAAAACTAGTGTAACCACAAGCATAGCATGAGGGGTAAGAATCACCCAGAGATGTGATATACAAATGTAGAAAGCCAAGCCTCACAGGAGTCGAGGTGTACCTGAGAAGAGCTTGGTGCATAACTTTAGGAACTCTTAGCAGCAAAAGCTGTTTGAACTTTTGTCCTAGAAACCCACTTAATTTTGAACATACACTAAATTGGAATACTTGACTGATTTTCTTGGGTAAGTTAGAGACTGGAAATAAGCACTTAACTTTAGCCTGTTAATGCTTCAGCTTGAGTGGTGGTAAAAACTTGAGCCAAAAAGAAACTATTAAACCAGTAGAGGTGGTAATGAAACATTAAGCCTTTTAAAAGCTTTCCTTAGACTTAAGGGAATGATTAGATTTGCTGTCAGGTTGGAAGATAATATCCTTCCCAGTCCAGTGTTTGACTTGCCCAAGCCCCTAGTTCTTGTTACAGGCCAGGCAGGGATTGGGATCCAAGTGTCAACTCTCGCAGAGCTCAGAAAATGCCTGAAGTTTTCATCGGTTCCTTCCCCTAACCCTTCAGGATGTCCCCAAACTAGTGCTTGCTGAACAAGTCTTGCTTGAATTTTTAAATAGGCCTTTTGCAACTAAACCTGAGTTTTGAAGATTAAAAGTTCTACATGTAACCTGAGAGAAAAGCATTTTAACAGAATAGCTGTAGTGAAGACTAGTGCTGATTTGGGCAATAGGACAAGAATGTCCTTTTCCCCAAAATCACTCCCTGACTTGACAGGCTTTGAGGTCTGCACTTCTGTGAATTCCCTGAGGGAAAAAGTTTTCAGCTGTTGCTCTAATTCTCTCATGGGATTTCCTCCTGTCCTTGGGGATCCCTCAAAGTATTCAGGGATCTCAGCAAACTGCACACAACCGGAGGTCTGAACAAGGAAACCTCTGTGTGGTCTTCACCAACCTGTGCTATCAACTGGGAATTGGGGCCAGCAGTCTCTGTTCCGTGAAGTCGGGCCACACTCAGTAGACTTACTTTGCAGAAGTGTCTGTTTCATTCTTTATGGAGACTATATCTCATGAGACTTACCCAATTTCAACAGGCTGCATTTTAGATAGACTCCGTTTATCCCTCAATCCGAAGGGGCAAAGGTATGGTGCCCTTTCAATCAGGCCCAGCCAACTCCAAATGGAAGCTGTAGGGACTTCCCTGGTGGTTCTGAGGTCCCAATGCAGGGGACCAGGTTTTGATCCCTGGTCAGGGAACTAGCGGAGAAGGCAATGGCACCCCACTCCAGTACTCTTGCCTGGAAAATCCCATGGATGGAGGAGCCTGGTAGGCTGCAGTCCATGGGGTCACTAAGAGTCGGACACGACTGAGCAACTTTGCTTTCACTTTTCACTTTAATGCATTGGAGAAGGAAATGGCAACCCACTCCAGTATTCTTGCCTGGAGAATCCCAGGGACGGGGGAGCCTGTTGGGCTGCCGTCTATGGGGTCGCACAGAGTAGGACACGACTGAAGTGACTTAGAAGCAGCAGCAGCAGGAAACTAGAGTCCACATGCTGCAGCTAAGACCCGATGCAGCTGAATAAATACTAATAAATATTTTCTTTTTAAAAAAATAGAAGCTTTAGACAAATGTTGATTTCTGGGAAAGGATCTTGCACTGAGTGTAACGATATTAACTGCTGAAATAAGTTTTTTGAGATTTTCCTTTCTTTGTACCTTGATCCTATCACCATCCTCTCCACCCCCACCTTTTTTGTGGTCATCAGAAGTTGAATGGTGAGGTTCACGCTCCAGCTGATAGGTCTCTGCCAACCCCTGTAGCTTATTCTAGCACCTATTCTTTGGACCATGTACCACCAGCCAGGACTCCTCTTAAGAAACATCTTTACTGGCAGAAACTTACGTGTGTTTTGCAAGCTTTGTCCTCTAAACGTTACAACCTCTGAGAAGGATGCTGTGGTCACAGGAGCTCAGGAAGCTAGCTGTCTGCTATCTTCCCCTTTGGGGCCATCTTGAAGGCTCCAAGAAGTTCTGCCTTAGAGGAACCAGCTTAGTGTGGTTCAGTCCAGTGTGTTCCAATGTCCAATTTCACTTTTTCTTTTTTTCAATTTCCTTTTCAATCAGTTACCATCACTCACACGTTGAGAAACCTTGTTTAAGCCACAACTCCTCATATCCACATCTCCTTGCCCAGCACTACTGATTGTGCTTTGTTCCCGGCCTCTGCAGGACAGAAACCTGCTGCCATGGCCTCAGAGACTGCCACAAACTGGGCCTGGAAATGCTACTGCTAAAATAAAGCAACACAGGGACATCCCTGGTGGTCCAGTGGCTAACAGTCCACGGTCCCAATGCAAGGGACCCAGGTTTGATCCTTGGTCAGGGAACTAGATCCCACATGCCACAGCTAAAGATCTCGCATGCCACAATCAAGACAGTGCAATCAAAAAAAATAATTTAAAAAAAATAGAGCAACACAAATACAGAAGAGAAAAATATAAATGAAAATATTTTTCAAACACAAGGAGATGGATAAAACTTTCCAGGTTAGATGTTTCTTCTATAAGTTGTTCTTAGTCAGGTGGTACCTACTATAGCTTGTCTTCAAGCAGCTGTTAACAGAGAAAATACTAGTAAATTTTGGATGTGGTTTTTAATTTTTTTTCTGATTTTTTAAAATAAAAAGGTGATACAAACTCAATAAAAATACATCTAATGATATACAGGAATATCCAGTAAAAAGTGAAAAATCTCTTACCTCTTTCACTCCCCAGAGGAAACCACTGAAAGACTACTTATCCACTCATCTATTAATTCAACAAATATCTACTCTGTTTCTCTGGTGGCTCAGATGGTAAAGAATCTGCCTGCAATGCAGGAAGTCCATGTTCTGTCCCTGAATTGGGATGATCTCCTGGAAAAGGGAATGGCTACCCACTCCAGTATTCTTGCCTAGAGAATTCCATGGGCAGAGGAACCTCGTGCGTCCATGGGGTTGCAAAGAGTCAGACACGACTGATCGACTAACACTTTCACTGTTTACAGCATTGGAAATGCAGCAATGAGCAAAGCTGACCAAGTCTGTCCTTACAAAACTTAAAGAGGAGAGGAGACCGATAGATAGATAAGTACATCATTTCTTAGGCAATGGAAAGTGCTATAGTGAGAAAACAAAGTAGAATACAGGGCACTGGATGATTGGGGAAAGCCCCGCAAATAATATGACATTTGAGCAAGGTCTGGAGGAAATGATGGACTTGCCTCACAAATCTGGGGGAAGGGCAATCCAGGCAAAGGGAACATAGTGTGCAAAGGTCCTGGAAGAGAAGAAAGCTTAAGTTCAAAAGCAGTATGAAGGCCAGTATAGCAGAAACTTAGCAAGGGAAAGAGTGCCAGTGGTTAGGACTCCATGCTTCCACTTCAAGGGCCATAGATTCCATCCCTGGTCAGGGAGCTGAGATCCCATATCCCTCATTGTTGGTGGTGTTTATTCACTAAGTCATGTCCAATTCTTTTGTGACCACATAGACTGAAACCTGCCAGGTTCCTCTGTTCATGGGATTTCCCAGGCAAGAATACTGGAGTGGGTTGCCATTTCCTTCTCCAGGGGAATCTTCCCAATCCAGGGATTGAACCCATGTCTCCTGCTTTGGCAGGGGGTTCTTTACCACTGAGCCACCAGGGAAGGCCATGTTGCACAGTGCAGCCAAAAAATAAATAATGCTGCAATGAACATCTTTGTAAATGTCTCATCTCAAATGTGCAAATATTTTTTCAGGTTATAACTAGAAGTGGAATGATATCAAAGAATGCCATCACTGAAATTTGTGATTACTACAAAGTCACCCTTCAAAAATACTGTACCATATGCAATGAAATATTATTCAGCCCTGAAAAAGAAGGAAATTCTGACACGACTGAGCAACTTCACTTTACATGTTCACATCATTGCCTATTCATATTGCTAACTGGTAATGTTGCTTTATATATTCTAAAAAGTAATCATTTTTCTTTATGATTGCAATAAATAGTGTCTTTCAGAGTGCTGTTTCGACTTTTGTTTATGGTATCTTTATAAAAACCTAAGTTTGGAATTTGAAAAAGAATCTGGCAATCTTTTTCTTTAGGATTTCCAGGCCAAAGAAGAGAGGGAGCAAAGCTGAAAACTAGCAGACTTCCCTCCCCTCAAGGCAGTGTTTGGGAGGCACAGATGACGTGCTGAAGGAATGGAGGTGCTGGGCATGCACCCTGCCCCTCAAGCAGCAGCAAGTTCGTGGCGCCCACAGCAGGCCCTGGAGCAGGAACAGGGATGGAGGGTCTGCTGAGCCTGCCCGTGTTCCAACTTCCAGTCTTCAGACCTGCTCTGCTCACCCTGAGGCAGAGTGGAAACTACTGACCATTGTGTCCAGAAGGCGATGCTTCAGTGTTTGCGGGGAAAGAGGGTTTTGAGGGGTCTTCCACAGAAGGCCTCACTTCTCAGGGAGAATGCCCCCTGCCCACCAACCAGAACCTTCAGCCTTTGCACACACCAGGCTCCCCCCAACCCCTTGGCAAGTTAGCTGGCAGCTCCAACCCTCCTTCTTGCCCCTGGCTTCTGAGAAGCAGCACCCCGTCCCCTCCACTCCTGTGAAAGCTGTCTTTCTGAACATCAGGCCTGAGCATAATCTCCTTTAGAAGCTGAAGCAGTCTGCTCTCTTTTTGCAGCCAATACTTTAACTCAGACGCTCTTATGGCCTGTTAGATAATTCTACTCCTCTCCCAAGCTTTTCCTGGAAGAAGCTGGCAAAGTTGGGAATGTATGGCTCCTGCCCCCATGCCAGCCAGGACCTCTGGAAGGAAGAAGGCCCTGAGTCACCCAAGGGCCTGAGCAGGGGGCTCAGAAAGAGAAAGAACTCCAGAGGCCAGAAGACAGGTGGTGATGGGGGAGGGGCAGCAGGGGGCTAAGGAGGGGCAGCAAGGACTAGGGAGGCAGCAGGGGCTGAGGTGAGGCAGTGGGGGCTGGGGGGGGCAGTGGGGGCTGGAGGAGTCTGCACTCTCATCCTCCACTCCTCCAGGTCCTCCCCCAGCTGCTGATACATCTGCTACCTCCCCCCTCTCTTCTGTAAAGCCACAAGAAGGCAGGTGGAGACTGCCCGATTCCAGTAAAGTGCTAAAGATTTCCTCTAAGGGGCTGCCCACCGCGCCCCCGCCCCCGCAGACTCACGTCACCCACCCAAAATAAGTCACTTGTCTCACTTCCAGCTCTGCCCTCCCCACTCCTATTTCAGGCCAGCGCTGTGCAGCATGCCTCCAAGCTCTGACCAGTGGGCTCAGTGAGCGGGTGTCTTAAGATGGGTGTTCTCATGTGAAAATTTATGGGCTTCACAGGTAGCGCTAGTTGTAAAAAACCTACCTGCCTATGTAGGAGACTATCAGAGACCTAGGTTCAATCCCTGGGTTGGGAAGATCCCCTGGAGGAGGGCATGGCAACCCACTCCAGTATTCTTGCCTGGAGAATCCCATAGACAGAGGAGCCTAGAGGGCTACAGTCCACAGTGTCACAGAGTTGGACACAACTGAAGCAACTTAGCACGCACACATGTGAAAATTTATAGTGAAATAAGGGGCCCATGCCTAAAGATATACACTCAAAGTACATATAACACGTATGCAGGCTCTCCAGGGTGACCCCGGAACACAGAAGGTAAGAGGCAGAACCTTCTATGGGACACGCTTTGGGTTTGCCC
Organism: Bos indicus; assembly: GCF_029378745.1. Taxonomy (NCBI): domain Eukaryota; kingdom Metazoa; phylum Chordata; class Mammalia; order Artiodactyla; family Bovidae; genus Bos; species Bos indicus. Next base: position 34,465,410 of record NC_091778.1, on the reverse strand, counting down.
AGAAATCAGCAAATATAACCCCTTTCATCTGGGAAGGTGGGCCAAACAGCTATGTGTAAATCTGAGCCCAACATCTCCTGAGGATGAGAATGTTACTCTGAGCCTTACTCTAAAGCCTCATGGTCTGTAGAAATAAAACTGGTCCTTCTTGCAGGGAGGGAGAGGGATGGACTGGGAGTTTGGGATTAGCAGATGCAAACTATTATATATAGCATAGATTAACAACAAGGTCTTACTGTATAGCCCAGGGAACTATATCCAATCTCCTTGGAGAAACCATAATGGAAAAGAACATGAAAAAGTATATATATAACTGAGGCACTCTGCTGTATAGCAGAGATTGGCACAATACTGTAAATCAACTATACTTCAATTTAAAACAAAAAAAAAAAAAAGGAAGGAAAAAAAGGGAGGGGGGGATTGGTCCTTCTTACTCTAAGCAAAGTGCTGAGGCTGCCCAGACAAATATGCTTTGTCATGGAGCAGAACAGACAGGTAAACAGACATGGTGATAAATACCAAGCCAGGTCACAGTCAGGCACCCTGCGGGCTCCTCCCCAAGAGAGGAGAGGGTGTGAGAGTCTACAGGGTGCTGGGGACAAGGAAATGGAGGAGTGGGTTCTGTACTCCCCTACCATTCCCTTAGGACCCATAGGACCTGCCCCATACCTGCAGGGACTCTAATCTCTGCTCCAGGTCTTTGGAGTCAAATCAGGGCAGCCCAGATCTCCTGTGTTTGGGAGACACTGGAAAAAACAGGTCAGGACCCACTGATTTTGCCAGTTGCCTAATCATCTCCTGCTCCAAACACCCAGACCTTAGGGATGACGTTGCAAGGCAGAGTCCCTCTAATGCTGCTTCCCTCTGGAGAGCAAAGTGTGAAGGCAGGCCTGGAGAGCTTGTTCTGTGGGGTGAGGAGTGGCTGGCTGCTTCTCTGGTGCCTCCCTCTGGGGCTTATCTGCTCCCCACGCACTGAAATTGTCAGGACCTATGGACAGAACAGAATACGCCCCAGAGGATGTAGTACGGCAGCCTTCTCTGCTCTCAGTACTTCACTTTTGACTTCAGTGACACCAGCTGGGAGACATTGACTTGAAGACAGTGTTAGATCTCACGGGTTAAGGGCATCACCACTTTCAGGAGAGAAGTTACACACTGAATTATCTTCAGAATAAGGATTTTTAAATTAGACTAATGAACATGTTAAAAGATACAAGGAAGAAATTGGAACTACAAAACAAGAACACAAAAACATCAAAAAGAACCAATAAGAGATACTAGGTTAAATATATAATAGTTGGACTAAAGAACAATATTCAAATATTGTGGGACATGTCCCACACAAAGTTTGCATCTCCACCTTCTGCCCCTTACCTTTTGTGTTCCAGGGTCACCCTAAAGAGCCTGCACACGTGTTATATGTACTTTCAAGGTATGTCTTGAATGGATGAATTAGCTGAAGAGTGAGTTAATGAACTAGAATGACAGAAATTCCCCAAAAGTAAAACAGAAAAAAGGAACAGATAATATAAAAGAGAAGCTAAAAGATACAGAGGATAAAAGTAGAAGCAGTAACATACAGACAACAGGAGTCCTTGGTAGAAGGTGATAAAAATGGAGGAGAGGAAAAGCAAAGGAAATAAAAGCAAAAATAAACAAATGGGACCTAATGAAATTTACAATCTTTTGCACAGCAAAGGAAACCATCAACAAAAAGAAAAGACAACCTATGGAGAAGGAGACAATATTTGCAAATGATATGATCAACAAGGGTTTAATTTCCAAACATAAACAGGTTGTATAGCTCAATAACAAGAAACAAAGAACCCAGTCAAAAAATGGGCAGAAGACCTAAATAGACATTTCTCCAAAGAAAACATACAGATGGCCAAGAAGAACATGAAAAATGTGCTGATTAATAATGTTGCTAATTATTAGTGAAATAAAATCAAAACTACCATGAGCTGTCACCTCATACTGGTCAGAATGGGCATCATCAAAGATTCTACAAATAACAAATGATGGAAAGGATGTGGAGAAAGGGGAACACTTGTACACTGTTGGTGGGAATATAATTGGTGTAGCTGCTATGCAGAACAGTATGAAGGGTAAAAAACTAAAATAGAGTTACCATTTAATTTAGCAATCCCACTTCTGGGCATATATCCGAAAAAGATGAAAACTCTAATTAGAACTGAAATCCCACAAGCCACGTGGTGAAAATTATATATATAGCTAAGAGCAAAGAAAAAGAAGAAATATTTCCATAAAACCAGCCCTCAAAGTCATAATTAGGACTTCCCCTGTAGTCCAGTGGTTAAGAATTCACCTGCCAAAAGAAAAAGAGAAGAATCCACCTGCCAACACAGAGGACACAGGTTCAGTCCCTGGTCCAGGGAGATTGAACATGCCTTGGGGTAACTAAGCTCGTGCACCACAGCTACTGAAGCCCTCACACCTACAGCCCCTGCTCTGCAACAAGAGAAGCCAGTACAATGAGAAGCCTGTGCACCACAGCCAGAGAGCAGCCCCTGCTCACTGCAACTAGAGAAAGCCCTGCACACAGCAATGAAGACCCAGCACAGCCAAAATCAAATGAATAAAATTTTAAAAATAATAAAGTCAGGAGGGAGGTGGGAGGGGAGTTCAGGATGGGGGACACATGTACACCCATGGCTGATTCATGTCAATGTATGGCAAAAAAAACACTACAATATTGTAAAGTAATTAGCCTCCAATTAAAATAAATTAATATTAAAAAATAATAAAGTCAGAATTAAACTAACTATGGCACGTGTGAGTTCAGAGCTGGTAGATACCAAGGAGAGGCCTTTGCACATCTGCAAGTCTGAGGTACAGACATGAACTCAGAGCCCCATTCCAGTCCCTGGCAGGAGAGCCCCTTAATTTGGCAGGGTCAGCTTGAGTTTCCTTCATGCTTCCTAGGTGGAGCAGGTGGTAAAGAACCTGCCTGTCAACGCAGGAGACATAAGAGACGTGGGTTTGATCCCTGGGTCAGGAAGATCCCCACGGAAGAGGGCATGGCTACCCACTCCAGTTTCCTGCCTGGAGAATCCCATGGACAGAGGAGCATGGTGGTTACAGTCCATGGGGTCGCAGAGTTGGACATGACTTTAGCACAGGAGCAAGGCCCCCTATTCAGCCTTTGGAGAGCATCTTTCATCTTTTTCCTTCTCTGACATTTTCCCTGTTTCTCAGGCTCAGGCAGTTTTGTGCACCAGCTGTAATGTGGTTTCTGGCTTATTTTTAAGAGAAGCCAGCAACCCCTTGAGCTTTGGGGTATCCAGGGTCCTAGGAGCTGCTGCGCATCCCCAGTGTATGGATGGTGGGGAGGTAGGAGAGGGTCTGATTCCTCCATATAACCCCACCCTTGGAAACACACCTCTTCCTCCTTCCTAGTCACCTAGTAAAACCCCAAGCCTGGAAGAGTCCTGCACCTGTCTTCCCCCACCTTCCAGCGGGAGTGTACCACACAGTCAAGTTGACTGGTTTCATTTTCTTTTTTTTTTGGTGTTTTTCAATTTACTCTTCAAATTTATACGTATAAATCACATGGCATATTTTAACAGTAATTAAACCTGAATTTTCAATCAACTTCCTTGTTAGACTATTTTGAGGAACTATAGAGAACTAATTTTAAGTCTTGAAGGACATTTACTTTTTAAATTACTATGAAAATTATTTCCTAAGATATTGAGCACTAGGAAAATAGAAGAAATAAACTGCCACAGAAGTAAAAGACCAACAATCTGTTTTTAAAGCATCTCTGAGTTTGAACTGATTTAGCTCTAAGTATATAAAACAAACAGTAAAAACCTTTCCAGACTAAAGAATATAATTTTTATTATTTATAATAGCAAAATCAGATGAAGGGATTTCATTTTAAAGACATACTGTGTTTTTCGCTGAAAATTTAATTAAACAATTATTTCGGCTAGGTCAGTGCAAGAAGCTATAAATACTTGCATAACTTTAAATCTCCCAATAATTACGTCAAATATTTCACCAATACAAGTTTTCACTAATCTACTTTAAAAGGTCAATTTGTATTTTCTATTTCAGCTAAGTAACCACAACAAATTTAAATTTTGTAAGGCTTATCTTTAAGATTTCAGATAATTTTCAATTTTGCTCTCAATAAAGCCAGTTTTCAATATTCTATAGTGTTCATGTTCATGCTCAGTTGCTAAGTCGTGTCCGACTCTTCAGGACCTCAGGGACTGTAGCCCCTCAGGCTCCTCTGACTATATTTCCCAGGCAAGAATACTGGGGTGACTTGTCATTTCCTTTTCCAGGGGACATTCACAACCCAGGGTCAAACCCCTGTCTCCTGCATTGGTGGGTGGATTCTTTTACCTGCTGAGCCACCGCGAAAGTCTTAGTACCATTTACCCTGATTAGATCATTATTTTTAGTTATTACAGAAAGGTAACTGGTAAAAACCTATTCATTAGTACTGGCAAGGAGGAGGTGGTAAAATATAGTCTCACTGGTATCAAACTTTTAAGACATCTCTTTAAACAGCACATTACATTGATTCATCATTGATTTAAGTGATTTAATTAATAGAAAGCATAAGACCTTTCATTTAAACATCCCATTAAAACAAACCTTTTATAGATGTTTTTGCCCCAACATAAGGAAACTTTTATGATACAATTTAAAAACTGGATTCACTAATGTAAATGCCCTTACAGTCTTAAAAAAAAAAACAAAAAAACACGACTTTCCAATGCTTTATGTGAAATTGTATGCAGAATTCCAACATATAAATCACATAAAATGCAAAGCACAGCTCTGGTTGCTACACAGGTGGGATCCAGGTTACCCTCCCCAGGTCTCCCCTAGGCAGACTTGAAGCATCTCTGTGGAATGCCAAAAAACTAATCTTCTAAGTCCCTGATTTGTCTGGGTACTTAAGTATGGCTCAAAATCATCATCATTTACAGCATCTTTTTGATGAATCGAACCGTTTTGTACTGAAACTTTATTTCCTTGCCCTTTAGGTCTCTGATCCACGCTAGTGGCTGACATTCTTCACCGCAACCCGAGAGCTGCTGCTGCTGCTGCTACCGCCGCCGCCGCCGCCGCCTGGGCCTCTCCCTGTGCACTCACTGTAGTTGGCTGCCGCCCTCGGCCGAGAGGCTCTTCCTGCCGCCGCCGCTCGCTGAGAAGCCATAAAGACGGCCTCGCGCTCGGGAGTTGGTGGAAGGGGCTCGTCTCTTCCGCTTGCACGCTCCTCTTCCCCTCTCGCTCTTCACTTCTCGGGTCCACAATGGCGGACAGACTCCTCATTTTCAATTAATGTTAACAAAACTCAAGTCCTCCTCCATTTCTCTAAGAGGTAATAGGTTCTATATCTTCAAACTTGCCACACCCTCATTCCCAGATGGTGGCCTTGGCTTAACGTTTCTTAGAGAAAACACAGGCCATTGAACCTTCCCACCCTTGACCTGAAACCTGTCTGCACTGGACCCATTTTGCCTTCTTTTCTCACTACATGAACAGATGAGTCCCTTCACTGGGGCCACCCTCTGATCTTCTCGAGGTCTCTGTTGGTGCAGGTACCCTCCCCCTGCACTGACCATTGTTGGATCATTCATTAGCGTATAAACAGAATCTGTCACTACATGGATAACTGATCTTTAAACAGTAATCCCTCCTACCTTGACTCCACATCTCCTTCCAGGTACTGGCCACTCCCTGCTTCCTTATATCATGAACGCCTCCAAAAGGTAGTCTGCACATTTCCTCAATTTCAGTGTCTTCGTTTTTTGGGGGTGAGGACATGGGGATGACTCCAGACTGTCTTGAAAATAGACATAATACATCACAGTCATAGTTGGTCTTCCAGTATTAAAATGGTTTCTTTCCAAATTCTTTTAAAGTGATCATAGAAGATTAAAAAAAAAAAAAGGTGCAGGACTCCCCAGATGGTCCAGTGGTTAAGAATCTGCCTGCCAACGCAGAAGGTTCCGTAGGCTTTGGGGCAACTAAGCCCATGCGCCACCAACTACTGAGTCTGTAAGCCCTAGACCCAGGGCTCAGCGACCAGAGAAGTCGCCACAATGAGAAGCCCACCTGCTGCAACTAGAGAAAGCACACACACATCAAGGAAGCTCCAGTGTAGCCAAAAATAAACTTTTAAAAAGTATGTCAACATGGACAAAGAGAGTGGGAGGGGAAACCAGGCAGGGCACGGCCAGCAATGTTTGGCCCTGGATGGTGGATGAACACATGCAACTCAGTGCAGAAGCTGAGACCTCCTAATGCCCCTGCTGAGCTGGGGAGGGGGGCAATGAAGTGGACACCTGTCTGCTAAACTTGGAGGTGCTCAGTGAAGCCCCATCCACACAGCTGGCTTTTTGGTGAAAGACATTCAAGGAAAGCCTCTCTCGTGAAAGGCAGAGTTCTCCAAAGAGCAAACAGAAAAAGTAGACCTGTGACCAAAGGAGACAATGCAGAGAACCAAAGGAAACTCTGATGCATAAGCTTTCCTGTTCTCTCTCCAACTCTCTGGACCTAAGGGCCGCTTGCAAGCCGTGCTGGCCTGGACACCCAACGTTTCTGGCCAACAACCTTTCTCCTCTGAGATGGTTTCTTAGCAAAGAGGCAGCTCCCAGGGCACTATGCGGGTCTGAGGGAGGGTCTAACGTTCAAATCTAAGTCACTCTCCATGACTTACCCAACAAAGTCTAAATGTGAGTGGTATTTCTGAAATGTTCCAAGTCTTGTTCTGAGCTCCTGTCCCTGATTCCTGAGTCACCTTGTCATTTCCTCTGCTATGGTCTGAATATTTGTGTGTCCTCCAGCCCAGGTCAAAATTTTAATGTCCAATATGATGGTATTAGGAGGGGGGGCTTTGATAAGTGCTTAGTTCAGGAGGATGGAGCCCTCATGAATGATATCAATGCTCCTACAAAGGAGACTCCGTGAGTTAGGATGAGGACACCAGGAAGAGGTGCTGGCTCCACCCAGGAAGAGGGCCTCCCCAGTGTGACCATGCTGGGGACTTGACTTGAACTCCCAGTTTCCAGAACTAAGAGGAATAAACCTCTATTGTTTATAAGCTACCGTGTCTGCGGCAGCAGCCTGAATGGACTAAGACAGCTTTACAACATCCTTCCTTTTCCAGGTTTGCAGCAGCCCCAGGCAGTGAGGACAAACTCTCCTCAAAGTCTAGGGGCCTGGGAGGGGGGTCAGACACTGCCAGGGGGAACTGCAGCAAGAGCAAGACATGTGATGTGGGCCCTTAGAAGAAGACAGGATGACACAGTACACGATTCCATTCACGTGACATTCTTGAAAACAAAGCTGTGAGAACGGAAATCATCCTTGGTTATCAGAGTATGGCAGTGAAGGAGGGGCTGGCAAAGGAGCACCAGAGCACATTTTGGGGTGATGACAACGTTCTGTATCTTGACCACTGTGATGGTCATATGGTTATATACTTTTGTCAAAATTCTAGAACTGTTAGCTTTAAAAGTGTGTACAGTCTTAAAAATTACCAAGCACATTAAAAATTTTAAGGGTGTAAGTTATACAATAAACCTTTGTGACTTTGAAAAAAGAGATGGGAAGGCAAAAGTTGGCGAGACTGCCTGTGTTCAAATCCCACCACCGTCACTTGCGAACTATGCTGTGATCCAGAGCAAGCCAGTTCGTGTTTGGATCCCTTCTCTGAATGGAGATCACAGATCTACCTCCCAAGATGGTCAGGAGTGAAAAAGAAAATGCTGTGAAGGCCCGGCTCGAGAGCGCGTTTCCAACCTTACCCGCGTCCAGAGAGTGCGAGGCAGGTGCCTCCCCAGCCCTGGGTGCACCACACCGCGGGCGCACACCCGCTCCCCTGGAGAGAAGCAGGAGCCCCAGCCTGGACGCCCCGACTCCCTCGCTGTGCTGTGACTGAGGAGGGGAGTGGGGCCGTCGGCTGGGAAGCACTGCCGCGCTCCTACAGCTTCCTTCCCTGGGGAGCCCCAGGGAACCACGGACACTTGCGTCCTGCGGCATGTGGGGAAAAAGGCGGGGCCTCACCTGGGCTGGCGCCGGAGGTGACATTAACGGGGGTGGGGGGGGTGGGGTGGGGGGGGTGGAGTACTGGGAGGAGGGACTCCCTCGGGAAACTGGCTATGTGTGAGTGGGGCGTTGAGGCGCGGAGCCGAGCCTTCGCACGAGGGGTGTGGTTGAGGCGCGGAGGGGAGGAGTCGTGGGGTGTGGGCGTGGCTGAGGCGCACTGCAGAGGTGTCCTGGGTGTTGGCGTGGCTGAGGCGTAAAGGCAGGCCCTTTGCGTCTCTGTGCTTGGTCTCCTGGTTCGCCTTCACCCCTCCGTGCTCTATCGCGTGTTCTTCGGCTCGACTTTGGACACACCCTGGGTAATCCTTTGCCTCAGTCAGGCTATGTGATGCTTCCTTGGCCCAGGCTGACTCTGCCTGTGTCTGGTCTTTCTCCTATCGCTGTCGCTGGTTCTGGCCAGACTGTCTGGATCTCTGGTCTCAGGCTGTGTCTCCCTTACCGGCCTTGACTTTGTAGGACCTTTGACCAGCGGTTCCTCTCAATGCCCCATCGTTATCTCGACTCCGCCTCTCCACTCCCCTTTCTCTCCTGTCTCCCAGACGGCAGAATATCCTTCCCTTCTGGTCTTTGCAGTAGTAAAATCGGATATCCATAAGCCAGTAGCTGCGGGTTGTTGAGAACGGGCCCAGCCCCAGCCCAAGGTCCGGAAAATTCCCCAGAGGCTGTGAACTTGGGCTCCCAGATTTGGCCCGGGGCCTGGCTGTGGCTATTCTGGGTCCTGGGACAGAGGGCCCACATCTGGGCCAGGCTGAGCTGTGCTCCCAGGGCGGGGGCAGAGACTGCGTGAGAAGGGGCAGCTTGCTTCTGCTGAGAGCGAGGATCTCCCAGGCCAGGCAGACTGCACCCACACTCGCAGGACTTCGCAGGACATCCCTCCTGCAGGAGGCATTCTTGGCCTTCCTGGCTACCTCAGCTAGTATTTTTCTCTTCCAGTACCAGCCTGCTCAACTCTAGTCTCCTCCCTTGTTCCAGGAAGCCTGTTCAGCCTCCTAAACTGGCTTATTTCTACTTCTCTGTCAGTCTCAGACACAGAGCTGCTCAGAGAGGCTCCACCTAGCCAGGACACCGGCCCAGCCCAGGCTCTGGACCAAGTCTTGGGAGAAGCAAAGGAGCAAACTCTGGTTGTGCACTGACTTCCCCCAAGTTCCACCTTTCCTTCTCTCTAAGGCCAGAGCAGCTCTGGCCTTCCCACTCTGCACTTCTCTTTCCACATCTCTTTAGAATTTACATTAATTATGCACAGGCTTTAGACACTTCTTGCATAGTTGAGCTGGGTTTGTGTCTTTTTTTTTTTCATTTTTAGCTCTGCAAGAGATGCCCTTTTTTTGTTTTTTAAGTCAGTGGTGAAAAACTCAAATGGTTCAAATGATACACATCAAAAAGGCAGTTGCCTTCCCACCCTCTCCAAAGAATATCTCTGCTGAACTTGCTTTGAATCACTTGTCTTCCTTAAAATTGATTCTGAAAACAAATTCAAGTGGAAAAACATGTCTTTATAAAAAGTTACTAAGTGTAACACATGGAATTGAAACATATGGAAAGGCCAAACATAAAGACTGCTTGGGGGAGATTTTCCTCCAATGGAAACTGGACTGGATGAAGCTTCTTCAAATATGAGTTCAGTAGCATTGGGACTGAGAAAGCTGTGTTTCTCTGCTTGATTCATTTCTGACTAAAAACACAGGCAGTCTGCTCAGAGGACCTCTTTTTTTTAAAGATAAAATTAAAGATATAGTTTGCCAACATAAAGTGTACAATTCAATGGTTTTTGGCATATCTACAACCATCATCACAATCAAATTTAGAACCCTTTCATCACCCTCTCCCCCCAAAGAAGCCCTGTACTGGGAGTTCCCTGGTGGTCTCGTATTTAAGATTCAGTGCTTTCACTGCTGCGGCCCAGATTCAATTCCTGGTTGAGGAACTAAGATCCTCAAAAGTTACACATAGGCACAGCCAAAAAAAAAAAAAAAAAGCCCTGTACCCTTCAGTTCCCCAGTACTCCCCACATCTGTAGGGATCTACTTTCTATCTCCACAGAGTCCCCTATTCTAGACATTCCCCATTTCTTTTGAGTATATACCCATGAGTGGAATTGCTGGGTCATATGGTAATTCTATGTTTAATTTTTTTGAGGAACAAGCAGACTGTTTTCCAAAGCGGCAGCACCGTTGTATAATTTGCCAGCAGTGTATGAGAGTTCCAATATCCATATCCATATCCAATATCCATATCCAATATCTCCATATCCTCACCAATACATATCATTATCTGTCTTTTAAAAATTTTTTATTGTATTCTAGTTGATTTAAAGGTAGTGTATAATCTGTCTTTTTAATTATAGCTATCCTAGTGGTGTCAAGTGGTATCTCATTGTGGGTTTTGATTTGCATTTTCCTGATGATTGATAATCTGAGGACTTTTTATAAACTTGACTTGCAATTAGGGTTGTCTACCCAACTGTCACTGAAGGACTTGAGAGTCTCCACTTACTCTTTACTTTTCCCCCAACAGCACAGTAATGTCCTCTGCATTACAATAATAATTCAAAGGTTTCTTGAGTACCACCTGGGGTTAGGCATTGTGCTAGGTGCTGAGGATACAGCAAAATAAGCAAGATCTCACCTCTTGGAGAGCTTGGTGTGTAAAGGCGCGGCTCCAGATTCGAATACTTGTTCTGTCACCTCCCAGCTTTGTGGCCTTGGACAGTATGTCCAGTCTTGCCCAGCTTCAGTTCCTAATCTGTGAAATAAGGTTGCTCTGAGAATTACATGCAAAGCACTGAGCAGTATCTGGCATATAGTAACTGCTCAGGAGGCTCTTATTATTATTAAAGATGAGGCCAGACAATTAAATGTTAACCATAATGGACAATGAGTTACTGTCAGAGAAAGCAAAGTATCATGGAACACAGGGGCTTCCCTGGTGGCTCAGACAGTGAAGAATCTGCCCGCAATGTGGGAGACCTGAGTTCAATCCCTGGGTGGGAAAATCCCCTGTGGAGAAGGAAATGGCAACTCACTTCAGTATTCTTGCCTGGAGAATCCCATGGACAGAGGAGCCTGGTAGGCTACAAACCATCATGTTGCAAAGAGTCGGACACAAACGAGCAACTAACACTTAGTGGAACACAGAGAGGGGACCCTCAAACCAATCCAGGGTCTAGGAAAGGCAACCCAGGAAGTGATGTTTAAACAGAGAGGTAGGAATTGGCTAAAGCAAGGCAGTGTGTGTGTGTGTTCCTGACAGTTGCAACAGCTTATGCAAAGACTTGAAGGCAACAGAAGAGAGCATGGTATACTGGTATACTGGAGAGATTGAAATGTGTTCAGAATGTCTAGAGCAGGACTGTCCGACAGAATTCTCTGCTATGATGGAAAAGTTTTGTATCTGTGCTGTCCTCTATAGTAGCCACTAACCACATGTGACTATGAGCATTTGAAATGTGGAACTGTAGAACTGAATGCTTAATTTAATTTTACTATAGTTGACATATTTAAATAGCCACTGTGGCTGGTGACCTTACATTGGACAGCACAGGTGTATACACTGAAATGTCATGTGAATGGCAGGACTGCAATAAGAGATGGGGTGTGGAGAAGGGTATCCTGCTGCACGGGCTTGGTATGGGGGGTTGTTTAAGCCAGGGAGTGAGGTGATCTGGTTTTCATTTTTGAAATACCACTCTCATTGCTGTAAGGAGAATGGATTATGGAGGAGTGCCAGGCAGGAGTGAAGCAAGTAGACCAGCCTGAAGCTGGCTGTGGTCTCCCTGGCAGGAAAGACAGTGGTTTGGACCAGGCAGAGATAGAGACAAATTGGGAGGTTTAGGGGTGTGGGGTTCCTGATGGGGTGGATTTTAGGAGTGAGGGAGAGGGAGATGACCTAGGGCTGGCTACTTACTAGGATGATGGCTGTGTCCCCAGTCTGGACCAGGGCTGGTTTGGAAGGGAGTTGTCTAATTTCAGAAGCATAGCCGCCCCTGCTGGCCGGTGCTGGAAGCTCCTTTAGCTCAGGGAAGGAAGGCTGTTGCCCTCAGGCTGGGGATCTCGGGGACTGGGGAAACGTCCCAGGAGGTCGGGAGGTCGGGGTGGTGGGGTGCATTCCACGGGCAGGTGCTGGGCGGAGTCCCTCCTCTCTGGGGGCGTCCAAATCAGCTTTCCTTGCCCCGTCTGAGCCACATGGCCGCTGGGGGACCAGTGGTGGGGAAGAGGAGGTGTGGGGGTCAGTGTAGGGGCCGAGTCCCTCCCTGACCCAAGGACCCGCCAGCTCCCCTCTCCCCCGAATAGGACCCCGCACCCAAGGGTGGCCGCTGACTGCGCCACCCCCGGCATCCGGGGGCCTCAGAGGCAGGCAGTGGGGGTGGGGCGAGGCGGGAGGCGGGGCGTGTCTCCCCAGAGAGGGTGTGGCCCTCGGTCCGTATGGTCAGTATCCCGGCCAGCAGGTCCTGCCTCGAGAGCGTTGATCCGGCTGCAGCCAGGCGGGCTGAACCTGCGGCACGCAGGGGGACCCAGCCGGCTCTCGGGGCTCCCCGCCGACAAGCGCCCCTCCCGGCTGCACTTCCTCTGCAGCCCCAAGCCGGACGCTCCTCGCGCTGCCTCCGCCGAGCTAGTGAGTCTGGGATGATGCGGGCGTCCCAGGGGCCCGGACCCCCAGGTCTAGGGGTGGCGGCTAGGAAGCCCAAGTGGGCTTCTTGCTAGCCCAGCCCTGAGCCAGGGTCTCCGCGGGGCTCCGGCTCCCTCCTTCACCTGACCACCCAGGTCGTTCCTCCCTGGGAAGATGGTGGGGCGGGGGTCCAGGCTGGGGGTGGGGGGCAGCGATGGGCAGGGCAGGGACTGTTGGGCAGGACAGCTGTTGCTGCGGAGGCTTGGGAGCCGTGGGCCGGGAGGCAGAACGGTGCGAGGGTGGGGACCTTAGCCAGGTTAAATGGCGAGTGGCATGGGAAAGACGCCCCCGGGGTGCGCAGAAAGATGCTGGTTCAACACTGCGTCGTGAGGACTAGACAGGCCCCCGCCTCCCCTGCTTCTGTGGGAAGATGCCCCGGCGTCGCCGCCCCCCCTCCGGGGGCTGAAGCTGCAAGGAAGATGGTCCAGGCCCAGCCACTGTCCACCCTGCCACTGCTGCCCTCCGCTGCCCTTCCGCAAGTCCCCAAGCTCTGCTCCCTGCGCCCTCTCCCCACACTGTTCTCTCCACTCTCCCCACCTTGGGCTCTTTTCCCTTCTCTCTGCTCACCCAATGGGGGGCCCAGGGGCTTCCCCCACCCCACACTGGGGCCCCACCCTACCATGTGATGGCGGCTGTGGTTTCAGCGCTCCCCTTGAGGGTGAGGTGGAGCTTGGAGCTGAACTCCCCGCCCAGCCTGGGGCCTGGTGGGGCTGCAGGCTTGGGGCAGCTTGGGCGCAGCGAGGTGTCTCCCTCTGGCTCTGAAGCCCCTAAGAGACACTAAGGCTGAAAATACAGACAGGCCCTGAAGGATTCTGAGAACTGAAGAGGAACGGCATGGTGGGGCGAGGCGCTGCCCACAGCTTGGAACCTTGGGAAAGTCACTTCCCCCTTCTGAGCCCTGGTCGTCCTGGCAGCAAAATAAAGACTTTGATAGGCCCGTGGTTTTCCGAAGACTTCCCCTGAGCGCCCCTACTCTGCGTGGGAGGTGGAGTGACCTGCCCCCACCCGAAACTGCATTTTCATCTGCTGTGAATGTTGACTGCTGGGCAGGAGGTTGTGTCGAGAAAGGGTTGTGCTGTTAACACAAACGTTTTGGGACCAGGGACTGTGGCTTCTCAAAGATCAGGAAGTCCCAGAGGGAGACTCAGGGACAGTGATGATCCATCCCTGTTTCTCTGACAGGGCCTCCCTCTCGGTCCTCCCTCCTCTGGCTCCTCTCCCTGCTCCTGTTGGGCTGAGTCCCTGCCCTGGGGGCTGGTCTACTTGTGTGTGCTTACCCCAAGGACTGTAGCCCTCCAGGCTCCTCTGTCCAAGGGATTTCCCAGACAAGAATACTGGAGTGGGTTGCCATTTCCTCTTCCAGGGGATCTTCCCGATCCCAGGATTGAACCTGCTTCTCCACACTGCAGGCAGATTCTTACTGCTGAGCCACCAGGGAAAGTCTGCTTGTACCCAGCTTCTGTTAATGAGCCTCTCTGGTCCCAGGCTCCAGCCAGCTCTTCTAGTCCTGCTCCTACTGGGAGAAGGAGGTTCCTCTGACATCTCTGTCCCCCGCCACCCCTACAGAGATTCCAGTCAGAAGGGGCAGCCGTCTTCCCTGAGGATGACCACGCCCTCCAGCTCTCCTGCTTTCAGACTCGAGACCTCAGATGGAGGCGATGAAAATGGTGCCCAGGGAGACACAGGAAATGGGGGCCGGAGCTCTGAACCACCCCCCATGGAGTCCCGGTTTCAGAGTGAGGACCGGAACTCCTCCCCACAGATCAGAGTGAACCTCAACTTCCGAAGGGCGGCAGGTGCCAGGTGAGGCAGCAAGTGTGGATGGAGCCTGGGGCCTCACTTCTAGCAGAAGCAAACTGGGTAGCCTGGCCCAACACCAGCGCCCCTTCCCCACAGCCTGCGGGGTCCTCGGTCTGGCTCTGATGGCTCCAGGGCCGACAGGCTGAACTCTGCTCTGCTCGCTGAGGTTGCTGCTTCCAAAACTTTCCCCATTCTTGCCTTTCTGTCTTCTGGGGTTGCATTTCTCTTGGTAGGGACATATTCTTTCAGCTCCAATTACTCAACTGAGCCTGGCATGTTCCTTGTTTGTCACAGTCCCTGCGAGGGGTGGTAGCAGGATCCACACCCCAGTCCAGAAGAGTCAAAGACATCCAGGAATGTCCCGCATGCTCCCAGGCTCCTCCGAGGCTGGACCTGTTGCCCTGGGGACGTGGACTCTGGGGATTAAGGACAGTGGGCTTATTCTTGGAATCACCTCCACTCTTACTTTCCTGTGATGTCCACTAATTCAGACCCTGGGCACCACTCTGGCGGGGAGCCCTGTGGGTGTGGGGGAGGGGTGCACCTGGCATGCCCCAGGGTGAGGTCTGCCATATCTGCATGGGCCAGACAGCACTCTGCAAGTGAAACTCCTCCATCCTTCCCTCCCACCTCACTCACCCCTGGGACTCTGCCGCCCGCCTTGGCCTCCCAGCCCAGAGCCCCCGTCCTGTCTGTGCTGCAGGACCGAGGTCACATTCACACCAGGGCAGGAGAGGATGCTCGCAAAGCTTGTGGGATTGGGCCACCAGCCCCAGGCAGAACCAGCCCCTCGGTGCCCTTTGTGCCCCATGGGCTTCCCTGTCCCAGGACTCTGATGCTGCCCTGTGACAGGAAGTGCCTGTCCAAATAGCCACTTCCCCTAGCCAGACTGCCCTGGGCTCCCCAGTCAGCCGCAGAGCCCTCTTGGTCATGCTGCATCCACGTGGTCTGCTGGGTGAATGATGGTGCGTCAATCATGCGATCACAGCTTAAAACACGACTGATCCCAGCAACCCCCCACTCATCAGAGCCTCCAACCCTTTCTTGGTTGATCCACTCCATGGTAGACCTGAGGGTCCCCAAAATGTCAATTAGTCCCCCCTTTGTCCCTTCATATTGGCTGGTCATGGTGCCAGGAGCCCAGAGGCGAGCTGGCCCTCTGTGAGTAGGGACGGGTCCAGGCGGGGGTACCCCACACAGCACTGCTAGACTCAGAAGGGTTACCAGCCCCTTCTGGGGATTTTCCCCGAAGTGTGGCTTCTCAGTAAAATTCTGAGTGTCTGGTTTCCATTTTGGGACCCATCTCTCTGAGGAAACTCTGTCCAGGCTGGAGTTTCTCTGGAGTCGGGGTCTGGAGTTAGTTGAGCCCTCGCCCCCCACCCCACCCCCCTGCCCCATGAATTCTTTACCATGTGACTTTGGGAAGGTTACTTTATCTCCTTGTTTGTCTGATAGAGATTGCTCACCCAGGACAGAAGTGATGGTCGGGGGGGCAGCTGCTCTGTTGTTAGTCCATGGATGGTCTGAGAAGACGAGGGGCTTTTCTTGATTCCTTGGTGGGGACCAGTGGTGCAGACAGCCCCCAAGTCTGTGGGCACCTCCGGTAGCCCTGTGCTGACCCAAACCCCAGTTCAAGGCCCATGATGAGTTCCTGTGCTGAAATGGACAGTGAGCTTGTTGTGAGACCCTCAGGGCACCTAGAGAGTGAGAGCAGATCTCCCAAATGCCTGAGCTCGGGGGACGCAGAGACCACAGCCCCGGACAGCCTCCTCCTCCAGGGGTCTGAGCACCTGGGGTCTCATTGGTCAGCCTGGGAGAGTGCATGCTGCATGCTAAGTCACTCAATCATTTCTGAACTCTTTGTGACCCCATGGACTGTAGCCTGCCAGCTCCTCTGACCATGGGATTTTCCAGGCGAGAGTACTGGACTGGGTTGCCATGCCCTTCTCCAAGGGATCTTCCTGACCCAGGGATTGAACCCGTGTCTCCTGCATTGCAAGTGAATTCTTTACCACTCAGCTACAGGGAGGGTAGAGGCCCTCAAGAGGCTCCCATGGGGCTCCCTGGGAAGGGGAAGAGCTTCCCCTCTTTTGGGGGCCCAGAGCTCTCTTGCAGTATCAGTCACAAACCACATTCCCACAGCCAGCCAGACCCAAACCGCTTTGGCCGAGACCGGCTCTTCAGCGCTGTGGCCCGGGGGGCCCCCGAGGATCTGGCGGGGCTACCAGAGTACCTGCGCCGGACCAGCAAGTACCTCACAGACTCGGAGTACAGAGGTAGGCTACTGCTCGAGCCAGGGACTCATGAGCTGGGCCGAGACTGAGCTCCCTGGGTGGGTCTCGACCATGGTCAGGAGCTGGGAGGCAAGGAGGGGCAGTGCTCCTAGCAGCTCTCCTGCCAACAGAGCCCGCTACCCTGTCCACCTACCCCACCGGCTCCCGACCTGGGCCTGCCTCGGCCACCGTCAGCCATGTCAGTGGCGAACGGATATTCCCAGGCTTCCTCAGTGTGGCCTTTCCCTGCCCCTTTTTCAGTAATAGCATCACCAAGATCTGACACACATACCACACACTTCATCCATCTCAGAGCGTTCTTTGCCCCAAATATAAGTACCTGTAATATTTGGGCTGATGAAGAAAAGAACATTTGTGCATTCTAGAAGGCTCAAATAGTAATGAAATGTATAAAGCTGAGGGTAGAAACAGTCCATCATCCTGGCTCCTAATAATGATATGGAATACATCTTTTTAAACTTTAAACCCAGGGGGTGTATATTTATAGAAGTGGGGCCGTGCCATGTGTGCTGATCTGTAATGTGCTTTCCCCCTCTTACTACATCTTATAGCACGCTCCATCTCAGTGCACAGGCCTCTAACTCAGTCACCGTAACAACCGGCGGAGTTTCCCACCCTGCACATTGACCACAGTTCAGTTAACTAACCCCCTACTGGTGGCCATTTATATCGTTTGTAATTTTTGGCCTCAACACTTCTGTGTACTAAAGAATTTTGTATATAATTCCACGTGATCCTTACAAGAACCCTAGGATGGTCCCATTTTACAGTGAGGAAAATTGAGGTTAAGAGAGGCCAAATGACTTGCCCAGAAGAGACAGTTTTTAAGCGGTAAAGCCGCTTAACAAACACTGCTCCAAACGTTCTTGTGTAGAGAACGTTGCCTACACATCTTAGAAACTTAATTTATAGGGTAGAAAGTATAGCATACCAGAATATTACTCAGACATAAAAAGGAACAAATTTGAGTCAGCTGTAGTGAGGTGGATGAACCTAGAGTCTGTGGTACAGAGTGAAGTAAGTCAGAAAGAGAAAAACAAATATCGTATATTAATGCATATATATGGAATCTAAAAAAGTGGTACTAACGAACCTAATGGCAGAGAAGGAATGGAGATGTAGACACAGAGAATGGACTTGTTGACACAGCAGGGGAAGGAGAGGGTGGGACAAATTGAGAAAGTATCACTGACGTGTATCCACTGCTGCTAAGTGGACAAGGCAGCAGTGGATACACGTCAATGATACTTTCTCAATTTGTCCCACCCTCTCCTTCCCCTGCTGTGTCAACAAGTCCATTCTCTGTGTCTATGACATGTATCCACTACCATGTGTAAAATGGACAGCTAGTGGGAAGCTGCTGTCTAGCACAGGGAGCTGAGCTCAGTGCTCTGTGATGACCTAGAGAAGTGGAATGTGGGAGTGGGAGGGAGGCTATAGAGGGAGGGGATTTATGTATATAATTATGACTGATTGGAGTTGTTGTATGGCAGAAACCAAGTCAACATTGTAAAGCAGCTTTTCTCCAACTAAAAAATAAAGAAAATTGCAGCCATACCTGTTGGTATTCTAATACCTCTGGCTTGAGCCGTGTCACCCTGCAGCATGGCTGGGATGCTCCCTGTATGGGTGGGTGGGCGGCCTGAACACCACAGTGCTCCCTCCCCTCCTCCCGCAGAGGGCTCCACAGGGAAGACCTGTCTGATGAAGGCTCTGCTGAACCTTCGGGATGGGGCCAACGCCTGCATCGAGCCGCTGCTGCAGATTGACCGGGACTCGGGCAATCCCCATCCTCTGGTCAACGCCCAGTGCATGGATGAGTACTACCGAGGCCACAGCGCCCTCCACATCGCCATCGAGAAGCGGAGCCTGGTCTGCGTGAAGCTCCTGGTGGAGAATGGGGCCGATGTGCATGCCCGGGCCTGCGGCCAGTTCTTTCAGAAGAGGAGGGAAGAGACCTGCTTCTACTTCGGTGAGCTGCTTTTTTGGATAAAGTGGACTTCAGAGGGGATAAGGCCTTGCCCATGGTCACAGGGTTAATGTGACCCTGAAACCCAGACCTGTTTGACCCCTCATGCTTCTAATTGCTCGGCTACCTGCAAAGGCAGCTTGTCTAAGAGATGTTTTACCCTTATCTGGCCAAGGAAGCTCACTCACTACACACGAGCTCAGACCAGGGCCAGGGGAGCGGGAGGCTAGCACTGGTGTGTGATGAGACTCGACCGGACAGGGCATGGAGGAAGGGACATCTGTGCCCAGCGGCAGTGGGTCTGGGCCCTGGCAAAGAAAGGAGACAGAGGCAAGGGGTGGGAAGCCTGGTGGGCAAGCCCACACTCTGATCCCTTAGATGGTAAAGAGCTCCAGGTCCTCTCCCTTGGGTCGGAGCTGGACAGAGCCACCTCGACCAGCTCCTGAGAGAAGGCGCAGCTGCCCTAGGCAGGGCCTGGGACCTTCTCTGCTCACTGCCGGGCCTAGCTGGGCCTGGGACCTTCTCCGCTCACTGCCCGGCCTGGGTGGGTCCAGGACCTTTCGCACTCACTGCCTGGCCTGGCTGGGCCGGGGACCCTGATATAATACTGCATCTCCTCCTCTGGCTGCCTCAAGGTGGTCCAGGGAGCATGACGAGCCAATGGGTGGAAGCTGAGAGATCCAAGGCCCAAGCTGTCTCCTTGGCCCCCAGGCGAGCTGCCCCTCTCCCTGGCTGCCTGCACCCAGCAGTGGGATGTGGTGACTTACCTCCTGAAGAACACGCACCAGCCTGCTAGCCTGCAGGCCACTGACTCGCTGGGCAACACGGTGCTGCATGCCTTGGTGATGATCGCAGACAACTCTCCAGAGAACAGCATGCTGGTGACCCACATGTATGACAGGCTCCTCCAGGTGGGGGGCCTGCAGCTGGAGGACATGACCAACCTGCAGGGCCTCACGCCCCTGAAGCTGGCCGCCAAGGAGGGCAAAATCGAGGTGAGCGGCCAGGCCACGCTTTCCAGGAAGCAGGAGGACTCAGCCAGGAATTTTGCAGAAAGAGCCTGGGGTGGTGTCTAGCTCAGAGCAGTTTCGGCATGCACCTCTCCTACATGTGTGTTTATTATTGATAAATTATCCAGGAGCTGCAGTATGAATATATTACATTATAAAGCAGGGATTGTATATTTTTGGCTGCACTGTGCAGCTTCCCAGATCTTAGTTCCCCGACAAGGGCTTGAACCTGGGCCATGGCAGTGCAAGCCTGAGTCCTTACCACTGGACCACCAGGGAAATCCCAGGGATTCTTTTTAAAGTCATTTGGGTTTCTTGATTAGCAAATAGCTGTCTCATATTCTTTGCTGTTGTGTCTTCTTCCTATTGATTGTTGTGTTCTTTTTAAAAAAAAATTTATGTATTTATTTTTTTAAATTTTGGCTGTGCTGGGTCTTTGTTGCTGCACACTGGCTTTCTCTAGTTGTGGCAAGTGGGGGCTACTCTCTGGCTGAAATGCAAGAACTGCTCATTGTGGGGGCTTCTCTTGTTGAGCAGTGTGCGCTCAAGGGTACGCAGGCTTCTGTGGTGGCGTGTGGGCCCAGTAGTTGGGGCTCACAGCCTCCAGAGCTCATTAGTTGTGGCACATGGGGCTTAGCGACATATGGGATTTCCCGGACCAGGGATCGAACCCGTGTCCCTTGCATTGCAAGACAGATTCTTAACCCCTTGACCACCAGGGAAGCCCCATAAGTGTTATTGATCATGAATATAACAGCATTTTGTTTACAATTTGTCATAGTTGCAAATTTTTCTCCCAGTTCAACATTAAAAAATTGTTATGGCATTTTTTGCTACACAGAATTTTTACATTTTTATTAGCTGAGTATAATTATCTTTTTCTTGATTTTTGCTATTGCTTAACTCCTACAAGATTTTAAAACTTTGTGTGTGTGCATGAGTATACATGTGTGTGTGTGTGTATGCATGTGTGTGTATTCCATAGCCATATCTTCTTCCAGACTTTTCTTTTGTAGTTTCAATTTTAATGCCTAAAGGTGATTTATCTGGAAGTTATAAGTTACTCTAACAAAGAATAACCATGAGGAAATTCCCAAGCAGTCCAGTGGTTAGGACTCTGATTGCCAAGGGCTTAGGTTCGATCCTTCATCTGGGAACTAAGATTCCACAAGCTGTGTGGTTAAAAAAAAAGAATAAACATAATCTAGATTTACTTTTTCCTCAAAACACTTTCTCATTGTCTGATCCTTATTATCGGGGGGAGCTTCATGGGTGTACAACCTACACAGTTGACACAGGGCCCCATGCTTAGAACATAGGTGTCTTTAAAGTTTAAGACCAAACTGAACATAAATGGAAGTTTTACATTTTCTTCCTGCCCTCCAAGGCCCCTGGGGTGTGGGGACCTCCCTTTGTGTCTAGAGGCATGGCTGTGTGACCTGTGGAAGCTCCCCAACACAGGAACCCCCGCCCCCACTCCTCATTTGTAAAACCACACTGCTCGGAACCTGTTCAGGTCAGGGACACTTTCTAGCCTGCTGAGAGCTCTAGACTCTGGCCACAGTCATGCACACATGTGTGTAGCTGGCAGCCTCTGATGTCATGGGGCATTAAGGACCCCTGAACTGGGGGTCCCTTGGCCATAAGAGTGTCCAGGAAAGAGGCCTTGGGGCAGGAATGGGGAAGGAAGAGCCAAGGTTGCTGGCAGGCCCTGGCATAGGTGGGTAGGTGGGAGTGCCTTAGTATGTGGACGTGTGTAACAGTTCATATGCGCAAGTGCATGTGTGTGCAGGGCACATGCGTGTGTCTGCTCTGCAGGACACTGAGTCCAAGGCTTCCCATCAGTGAGGGTGGTGGCCATGCGGGTCAAGCTCAAGCTCACGTGCCTGGCCCTGTAGATTTTCAGACACATCCTGCAGCGGGAGCTTCCGGAGCCATACCAGTCCCTTTCCCGAAAGTTCACCGAGTGGTCCTATGGGCCCGTGCGGGTGTCGCTGTATGACCTGGCCTCTGTGGACAGCTGGGAGGAAAACTCAGTGCTGGAGATCATCGCCTTTCACTCCCGAAGCCCGGTGAGCCTGCGGGGCGGGGGTGTGCCTAGGGGGCCTGGCAGAGCTTCCTGCAAGGTCTACCGCTCGGGCCAGCCTGCTGGACCACGTGGGCCCTGAAACCGGGATGTGGAGGTGTGGCCTCATGTCCTCACCCAGCCCCTGGGCACATGCTCACGCCACACACTGGTGCCACCCGACCTGGGGATCACGCCAGGGTGTCCTCTCTGTTGCCAAGCACCTGCTCAGGACTGGTCACTCTGTAGCTGTGAGGGTGGGGAGGGGTCATTCGGGGCTCCCCGACCTCTCCCCCTCCCCTGGTGCCCCCAACTGTACTTGCTGAACCAAACGCGCCTCTGACTCTCACCTGCCGTCCCAGCTCCGGCACCGGATGGTAGTCTTGGAGCCGCTGAACAAACTGCTGAAGGCGAAGTCGAATCTGCTCATCCCCAGGTTCCTCTTCAACTTCCTGTGTTACTTGACCTACATGCTCATCTTCACCGCTGTCACCTACTACCAGCCTGCCCTGGAAAAGGCAAGGCGGGGAGGGGCACGTCCTGGGGAGGCTTGCTGGAAACAACCCTGGCAGAAGACAGGGCAAGGATTAGCACCCACCCTGCAGATGCTGACTGCTGGGTGCTGCAGCCACGCGCTAACCTAGCTGGTCACAGTATGGAAGTAACAGCATAGTGGTAACAACAATAGTTAGGACTTAGTGAGTGTGCACCATATGTGAGAAAGTGTTCCACATGACTGACATGTGTTAACATATTTAATTAATCTCACAACAAGTCTCTGAGATGATAACTCTCATCATCGCTGGTTTACAGGTGAGGGAAGGGAGGCACAGAGAGATTAAGCAGCTTCAGGAGATGGGGCCTGAAACCAGACAGTCTGGCTCCAGAGCCCCTGCTTGCTCTGCTGCTCTGGGGGCCTCCCCACTGCTCACACTCAGAATGGGCCCCCAGCCTAGCTATCAGTGGGGGGCTGCTGGGAGGACACCCCAGGCTGAGCCAAGTGTCTCTTCGAGCAGGACTTCCTCCCACTGGAAGTGACGGCTGGGAACACCATGCTGCTGCTGGGCCATGTGCTGCTCCTGCTCGGGGGGGTCAACCTCCTTATGGGCCAGGTGAGGGCTCCTCCGACCACCCCGCTCCAAACCCAGAATCCTGCTCTGAGGAGCCTGGGCACAGGTTAACCAAGTCCCTGCATTTTCAGGAGACTGAGCCCCATACCTGGTCCCGTGCTGACCAGCTTCAGGGCAGCCTTGCCTTCTGGGCTGAATGCCCTAACCCTACTGTTCTTGCTGGGGTGCCCTGAGGGCAGCAAATGACTCCTGTGATCCCCTGGCAGTGCCAGCTCTGCTCCCCTGTGAATGGAGCTAGATGCCCCCCAGCCCACGGTCCCTTGGCTGGGTCATTCCTCACTTGAGGAGCACAGAAGGGTAGGCTGGGGGCCTGAGCAGGACATCCTCAGGGGAAGATGCTGCCAGCTTGCAGGAGACAGACTGGGCCATGGTGTGGAGACTCTCTGGGAGGCCAGGGTGGCTGGAGCACTGGATGGTCCCTGGGCAGCCAGGGAGGGGGAGGGAAAGGAGCCCCCCTCATCGTATGGAGCGTGAGCCCTCCAGCTGGATCCACAGGGAGCCAGGGGGTCCCTGGCATTGTCTGGGTGTCTTGACAGTTTGGAAACAGGGTCTGGAGCTTTCTCAGCTACCAGCCGGATTCATAAGCACCCCAAAAGTCAAAGCTGCCACCTGAGCCCCCGAGGTGGTTTTGCTCGGATTGTGACAGGCCGGCGGGAGGAGAGCATGGCAGTGGTGATCCAGCCCTGAGGGCAGTGGGGCTGTGTTGTGACCCCCCACGTGTCACAGCCTGTCTTCCCGGCCCCCTTGCCCCCCTGCAGCTGTGGTACTTCTGGAGGCGTCGTCTGTTCATCTGGATCTCCTTCATGGACAGCTACTTTGAAATCCTCTTGTACGTGAGGCCTTACCCCTCCTCCCCCATCTTGGCCTGGGCACCACGCTGGCTTTGGGGACCAGGGAGCTCCAGGGGCTGGGACCAGCATGCAGGCCGGACCCAGGAGCTGGGCTGCTGTTGGGTCCAGCTCATCACTGAGATAGTCACGTCAACCGAGTCCTCGCTCTGCCTCAGTGGAGCCTGAAGTCTTTACCTACTGTGTCTCACTGAATCCTTGCTGACACCCGCCAAGTCAGGCATTGTTACTGTCACACTCATTTTACAGGGGAGGGAACTGGGGCCCTCAGGGACCTCACCCAAGATGGAGGTCAGGATGCTCAAGTCCAGTCTGGACACGGAGAGGACATCTCATCTCTGAGACCGCGGCAGGGTTGAGGGGCAAGGGGGGTCTGCCCCGGCCAGGGGAGGCCCGCGAACTGACCGACCCTGCCCCCCCAGCCTGGTCCAGGCACTGCTCACCGTGCTGTCCCAGGTGCTGCGCTTCTTGGCCGTCAAGGGATACCTGCCGCTGCTCGTGTGCTCTCTGGTGCTGGGCTGGCTGAACCTGCTCTACTACATGCGTGGCTTCCAGTACACGGGTATCTACAGCGTCATGATCCAGAAGGTGAGAGGCAGGGGCAGCCCCGTGCAGCCAGACTGGCAGAGCTGGACACTGCACCCCAGGGGCACTCCTTTTGGGCTCAGCAGGCAGGCTCACCGAGTGTCAGCATCAGGGCGCACATACAGGCTGCCCTCCATACAGGTAAGCACATATGCACGTGTGTGCTGGCAAGTGTCCACACAGGAGCATGCGCCTCCTTGCTTGCTGAAGTAGCAGGGACCAAGCACAGAAGCTCACCGGTGTGCCTGTGCCCTGGGTCGTCTGGGCATGTGGAGGTGCCTGCATTCATTCAGTCATTCAACAAACATTTAGGAAGCGGATGCTAGGTATGGGTCAGGCCCTGTTCTAAGTGTCAGGAACACAGTATTTTGTTCACAAACAGAATAGATCTCGCTCTCCTGAAGCTGACATTCTAGCCGAGGAGACAGCATAAGAAAACAAATGAGAATGCTGCATTACACTAATGTTTCTGAAGGAAACATGTAAGGGGGTGTGAGGGACAGTGATGGGCCCTGTAGACTGGCTGTTCTGCGGGTCTCTTTGCAGAGGTGGCGTGTACGTTAAGATCTGAGAGAATGATCCAGCCACCACAGACTCAAGGAAGTAGAAATCTAGGCAAAGGGACTGAGGCCAGAAGCTAGAGCGAGCTGGGATGGCTAGGGACAGACAGAGGCTGGGAGGGTATGGGAGGAAGTGGGGGGAAGGGAGTGGTTTTGCTGACCTCGGGGAGGCCCCTGGAGGATTTCAGTCATGTCGAACTCTTTGCAACCCTATGGACTATGGCCCTCCAGGCTCTTCTGTCCATGGGATTCTCCAGGCAAGAATACTGGAGTGGGTTGCTATGTTCTCCTCCAGGGGATCTTCCCCACCAAGGGATGGAACCCGCATCTCTCACATCTCCACATTGGCAGGCAGGTTCTTTCCCACTGAGCCACCCAGGAAGCTCAGTGACATTAAATACATTCACAGTGTTGTACAACCATCTCCATCATCTCTAGGACTTGTCCACCTTCCCCAGTTGAAATTCTGTCCCACGAAACCCGAACTCCCCGTTACTTGCCTCTTCCTTGCCCCTAGTAACCACACTATGACTTTCTATCTCTATGAATTTCACTATTCTGAGTGCCTCATCACGTAAGTGCCAGTCATACAGTATTTGTCCTTTTGTGTCTGGCTTATTTCCCTGGGCATAATGTCCTCAAGGTTCATCTCTGCTATCACACATTAGAATTCCCTTTCTGTTTAAGACTGAATAATACTGCACTGTATGTAGACACCACATTTAGTTTATCTGTTCATCCATCTGTGAACAGTTGGGTTGTTGCCACCTCTGGCTGTTTGAACAACGCTGCTGCAAACACGGGTGCCCAGGTTATCTGTTCGAATCCTTGTTTTCCATTCCTTCTTTCGAGGGCATGTCCAGACGTGGAGCCGCTGGAGCCTGTGGTTTAATTTTTTGGCCCTGGAGGGTTTTGAGCAGGGAAATGATATGATCTGATATAGATTTTTTTTAAAGACCCCCCTTCTCACTGTGGCTCCACAGGGCCTGTGTATGCACACATTGTCCATGTGCGTGTGCACATGTGCAGGGCTGAGGCAGGGTCTGGAGTCACACCTAGTGACCTGGCCCCCCCCCACCAACTCTGGGGCATATGTTCTAGGTCATCCTTCGGGACCTGCTCCGCTTCCTGGGGGTCTACTTAGTCTTCCTTTTCGGCTTCGCTGTTGGTAAAGGCCCTCACTCCCCTACCCAGCCCTTGCCCACCCTTGAGGCTGCCCGCTGGTCTCCCCTGGGCTGAGCACCCTCTGCCTCCCTCCCCTCCGCGCAGCACTAGTGAGCCTGAGTCGGGAGCCCCAGGACACCGGGGCCCCTGCGGGTTCCAACACCACAGAGGTGGCGGGGAAGGAGGACAAGGAGGCCCCATACCAGGGCATCCTGGACACTTCCTTGGAGCTGTTCAAGTTCACCATCGGCATGGGCGAGCTGGCCTTCCAAGACCAGCTGCACTTCCGCGGTGTGGTGCTGCTGCTGCTCTTGGCCTATGTGCTTCTCACCTATGTCTTGCTGCTCAACATGCTCATTGCGCTCATGAGCGAGACCGTCAACAGCGTCGCCACTGACAGCTGGAGCATCTGGAAGCTGCAGGTACCTGGGGAGGGTCCCCATCGCCTCCTGCGTCCTGAGCCCCCGAGTGGGATCTCCCTTGTCCATTCCTTCCTTCCTGCACAGGGCTGATTTGAGGACAGATCAGGTCTTGGGAGGTGCCTCGCACATACTAGGTGCTGTGTGTTAGCTGCCATCATCGTTAGTACTAAGTGTTTTCCGAGTGCCCAGTGCAGGGCTAGACATGGTTCTAGGCTCCAAGCATATGGCAGAGAACGAGATGAAGACTCCACCCTCGTGCATCCCGCTTCTGTACTCATCGAGTGTTCAGTGGGGTTAGCTTGGTGGGCGACACATGTGGGATGCAGGGGCCTGGGTTGGCCTGGCCTGGAGGAGCTGAGGGGGAGGGCAGAGGCTGGGGTAGCTGGGAGCTGATGAGACCTGGGAGGGTCAGGGTGAGTCTGGAGAGGTGCTGCGGGGAGAGCCTTGTGGGTGAGGGGGTGCTGAACTGTGTGACCAGTTCACTGCTGACCTTGGGCAAGCCACTTATCTTCTCTGAGCCTCACCTGCAAAGTTCCATGCCGCCCCCACCTGGCTTGAGTGCCAGGGGCAGGCACTGTGAAGTTCTGCACCTGCTGGAGTTCTAGAAGCTGTAGTTATGTGACTGCAAGTCACTGCAGGGCATGCATCACCTGCGGGCTCCCCAGCAATCACCCAGGACGCATCATCCTCAGTCTCTAAGTGGGAACACATTCAGGGGATGCAGGGCTTGACACACAGGCATGTGAACTGTGGGGCTGGATTCAGATGCACGCACTTCACAGATGCTGAGTTACACTGTGAAGTGCCGGCCACGCTGTCTGATGAATCCTTTGTTCCCAGAAAGCCATCTCTGTCCTAGAGATGGAGAAGGGCTACTGGTGGTGCAGGAGGAAGCAGCAGCGGGCAGGGGTGAAGCTGACAGTTGGCTCCAGGCCAGATGGTAGCCCCGATGAGCGCTGGTGCTTCAGGTGAGCAGGGGGGTGGGGCAGCCTGGGGGCCCTGCTGAAAACCAGCGGGGGAGCAGCTAGGAAGGAAAGCCAGGTCGGGAGGGAAAGGCAAGGTCTGCGTGCCCAAGGACTCTGGCCAGGGCCGGCAAGGTCAGTGCTGCTAGACCTCATTAGACCCAGAGCTCCAAGGCCTGCCGCTCTATCAGTTCATCTTCCTATCCACTGACTGAAACTGAAGGTCCCTCCCCGATGGTCCTGATTAACTCCTTCAGGCCTGAAATGGGGTACAGTCAGGAGGTCAAAAGCCAGAGGCATCCTGGGGTCAGAGCGTGCTAAGCCTGCTGTGACTGGTTGGCTTTGCCCTTCTACCCTCCACCCCGATCCTGACCCTGAGGCTGCAACCCTTCCCCCGAGAGCAGACTCTCCCCACAGAGAGGGAGCCTGGTGACAAGTGCACGGCCAGAAACACACTTTTCTGAGGGCATAGCCCGGCAAGGGGGTGGGTCTTAAGACGTGGAGTAGCTGTGAAAAGACTCCAGAGCCTGGGTCCACAAAGACCCAGCTCCTCTAAACTCCTCTCTGGATGCTGGGGACAATCCAGGTCACTGTGAAGAGCCAGAGGGGAGAGACGCCCGTTCCTCCCTGTGGGCCCCTGGCAGGGGCAACGGTCTGAGAGCTGGGAGCACAGGCTCAGGTGGGCTGGTGGATGGTCCAGAGTCCCGCAGAGAAGACTCGCCCTCCTTGCCCTCCTCTGGGGCAGCCGCTCTCCTGCACCCCTGGCCTCCTGGAGCCTCACAGCTACCCTGTCTCCTGCAGGGTGGAGGAAGTGAACTGGGCTGCGTGGGAGCAGACGCTGCCCACGGTGTTCGAGGAGCCCTCAGGGCGGGGCGGCCCTGGTGAGTGGCTGTGGGGTGTGTGTCAGTGTCTGCCTGACCCACAGCACAGAGAGTCTGGGCTCCAGGCTCCATCCGTGGAGTGGCTTTGTCCCATAAAGTGGTGCCTTCCCCAGTCTGTCCCCCACCTCCTCACCATCACTTGGGCAACTAGCTCCTGGTGCACCCTCCTCTCCTGCTTCTTCCTGTCTAGGTTTCTGTCTGTCTGCTGCACCCTCCATTCATTCAATGGGTTCTGGGCGGACCCAGCAGAGGAACAAGTTAGGGAGCCCCCAGTGCCCAATGGCTCCACCCCGACAGGCCAGCCTGGCCACCCCCACACCTGACTGAGAAGCCACTTCCTCTGCCTTTGCCTCATGGCCCAGGCTTGTTCAAGGCCCCTCCATAGAAAGGCCCCTCCATTCTAGGGTGGTGCTGGCCCCCCTCCAAGAATGATCCCCACCAGAGGCCTATTCTGAGGACTGGCTATCTGCAGGACAGGCCCCTTTAGAATCCTCTGTAGCTCCCACTTCAAGACTTCTGGCTGCCCTTCTCTCCTTTCTCATGCTCTTTCCAGACTCCACCTGCTGTGCCCTGGCCCCCTCCCCACAACAGCCTCCCCATCGCCCGAGAAACCTGTGTGTGGAGTCTCCTCTGGCCTCCAGGGCTCCTGGGTCCTTGACCACACGGCCCTCACTGATAACTTCCTGCCCACTCGTCTGTGTGTTTCCCTCCCTCTGAGCCCTGCTGTCCCCTCCCTTCAAGACTCTGAAAATCCCCTTGTCGTTCCACACCCCACTGCCTGCTGTGACCTCTAACTGGACATCACCATCGGGAACAGCCTTGGGACTGCCCTGCCAGGACCACATTTGTCAGCCCGCCCCTCTTCGCCCAGGCGGGAGGACTTGTGGGTCTCTACCACCCCCTGCCTCCTGGTGCTGAGTGTCCTTGGGACCCTCTGCCCTGCCCCTTCCCTCCCACATCTGCACCCAGACCTTAGAGGAGGCTTTTGGCTCCCGGCTCATCCCACTCCAGTCCCTCTGATACAGACAAAAACCACACACAGCCCCCAGCACACAACGCCTCCCACTGCCTGGAAGGCCACATTCCTCCTCCTCAGGTCAAGGCCCCAAACTGTTGTCCAGCCCCCTCCCTGCACCTCCCTCCATGTGACAGCAGTCCCTCAACAGTGCTCCCTGTTCCTTTCTCTCCTTGGCTCTGTCCCAAGTGCCCTTCCATTCTCTGGGCATCCACCTTTCCCAGCTTCTCCTTGGGGTGGGGGGTCTCCTCTCTTCTCTGAGCACCTGACTCTCGCCACCCTCTGGCTTTTCAGCACATCATCTCAGGTGTTCCGGTTTCTAACACAAAAGCCTGTCACCTGCAGGCACTCTCAGATCCTGGGAGGAGGCCCCTGATGGGCACGTGGTGGGGGGAGGCATTGCCGGGGACTTCTCGCCTGCTGTCTACAGGCAGGGGTGGTGCCATAGCTGTGGCCTCCTCCTGTTTGCTGGCGCCTGCCTCCTGGGGTACACACCCTGAGGACCAGGCCACCGTGGTCTTCATCCCTTTACAGGCGCCATCACCAGCCCGGCTTTGGCCTCCCAGTCCAGCCAGGACAGCGCGGTGGAGGAAGACCATGTGCCCCTGCAGCCCCTGGAATCCCACTGATGGATATCTTTCCAGTCCCACCTGCTGGCTCTGGGGCTCCAGGGGTCTTTGGTGGCAAAAATGAATAAATATTTTCTTGTGGCTAACTCTCCTGGAAACGTTAGTTGAGTAAAGGTATTGGGCCCTTGGCCTGTTTGGCATCTGACATTTCTCTGCGAGTTTACCTGTGTCTGGGGCCGGGCTGCTCCCTCAGTCTCCTGGGCACAGGGACCCTCACCTGCAGCCCCCCAACTGCCCTCTTTGGGGTGCAGGCAGCTGGCCGAGGCGCTGTGCCTGCTGTCACCGCAGAAGCGAGGTGGTGGACACAGGCCAGTAGGGCCACCTCTACTCCAGCCTCCAGACACCTGCTAAAGTCACCAGCAGGACGTCTCTTAGCCCGCTCCTGGGCTGAACTTCATTCAGGCTGTGGATTACCGATTCCTCTTGAGCAGTTCCCACCCCTGCAAGCCGGAGGGACCTCCCTGGGACACGAGAGCAAGGTTACCGGCCTCTGAAGGCTTGCGAGGCTCCGGGCGCCCTCGGGGTCCCTAGCCGGCATCCCCAAGCATTTCCGGACGCCTCCTGGTCTCCTTGGCATTTACACTAAATCCTTCGCGCATGACGGTGGACCTCGTGGGTGTCTGACCCCTAGGCGTGGGCCCCTCTAGAAGCCCCCCTCCCTACATTAAAACCCCACGCCTATTTCTAAGACCCGTTCAGTAACCGATGGGTCACCACCGCGTTTCCGGCATTTTCCCTTGGGGTCCTGTGTGTTTGTTCACAGGACGTGCGTGGTCGGGCTGAATGTTTTTTAAGTGGCCAGACCCGAGCCTGTTCCCACGCTGTGGGAGGGAGGAAGGCTTCACCGCTGGTGAAACGCGGGCGCGGCTGGAGGAGTCCCGAAGGAGCGGGGGTTGGGGGTGAGCGAGGGGGGGCGCGGAGCGGGGGCGGAGGAAGGGGAGTGAGGGGGGCGGTCGGGGCGCAGCGGCTGGAAGGGCTGGTGCAGGGAGGGCAGACGGCCCCGGTCCCCAGGACGAGGAGCGGTCACAGTGTGTGCACGCCTGCCGCGCGCCAGCCTCTGTAGGGTTTCGAGGGCGTGATCGCATGTAACGCGCAGAACCACGGTCTGTAGCCTCCGCCGTTCCACCTTCCAGAGAAGCAACCGGAAGCTCGCGATGGCCGAATCTCTACTCCCGACCACCCAGGGGCGGTGCGGCGGGACAGTCTGGCTCTGCGCAAGCGCTCTGGGTCTAGCCGCGTGCCTGTGACCCAGAATTCTTGGGCCTCGGAAGAGACCATGAGCTCCGGAGGAGGGGAGAGTCCGGCCGGCGCGGCGGCGTCTGTGCCGTTAAAAGGACCGGAAGTTCCCGTGAGTCTTTGCCAGGACTCCCCTCCCATCGCTGAGGAGTGGAATGTTCCGACTCCTTAAGGGGCTGGGACGCAGACTCTCTGGCCTTTCCACTGCTGGTGTCGCGAGCTGGTTTGGGTACTCAGTTAGGGCCTGTCCGCGGCCGCGAGGGCGCCAGAGCTTGTTAGTTTCTCGACCGATGTTCCCGGGAAGCGTAACTGGAGTGCGGCAGGCGGCTGCGGCCAGGCGGGCCTGGGGGCGGGCGCCTTGGCCCTGTGTTCATATCTAGGGACCGAAATGGAGGAGCGCGTGCATCTTTGTCTGGCAGGGTTCCGCGGTCTGGGAACCTCTCCCCCCGGGCTCGCAGCCGGGAGTGAGTGACCCCAAGGAGGACTGGGTAAAGCGGAGCTGCCTGCACCCGAGGGCGCGGGGCGAGGCTCGTAGGGGGGTCGCGAGGGAGGCTTGCTCGGCTGTCCTGATGATCCCGTAGGAAGTGCCGTCAGAAGCGATAACTGACGACTTTTACGCTAATCTGATGCGGTCGCTGACACCTGACGCTTTAGGTGCCCGTAGCTGCCAGAGTCTGCCCTTAATGCACGTCCTGATCCTTGTTTCAGATGGCGGCCCACTCAGTTTTGTAGACGGGAGCAGCAGCCCTCCTCGAGGTAAGAACCAGTCTCTGTGGACTTAATAACGTTAACTTAGCTGTGTCTAAGGTTCTTCCACCCTTAAACGCACGGATATTGCTTGATGACTTGTCGTTGTCACTTTCATGCATTTGATATAATTATGCACGGCCCCTTGGCCTGTTTGGGACGATTAGGTTGCGGCCCCTAACCTGAAACGAGTTTTGTCTAAACCGCGTCTGTGTTCAGAAACAGATGCCTTCAGGCGGGTTTAGCCAAAGCCCAGGTCCCTGGGCCGGTAATAGGAGTGGTGAGGTGCTTGGCTGCTCTGATGAGATCACTAATAGGAAGTGCCGTCAGAAGCGATAACTGACGATAGTTTTCCCGACTGACTGCAGTCAAGGCATCCTCACCAGTTGCCGGTGCCCAGGAGTTGGGTGGTCTGGACTGTGACCCGTAATTTCTATATTCACCCAGGTTGCCAGCTAGTGAGGCATTGCCAGCGCGTGCTCACCAGCCACCGAGTATGGGCGCCTGGACCGAGGTGAGTAAACTTTGGACTGTAGTTGAGGAGGCCGAGGTGTTGAATCATTAAGTTGCTATTGGACCATATGTTGGCAGTTTGACGTGGCTGACCTAGTACCTTGACCTTTATCGACCGAGTATCTGAGAATGATTTTGGTTTGTGTGTGGACTAGATTGCAGAGTGAGCCCAGGAGTTCCTTTTTATGTCGTGGCTGTAGAGCCCTGAGCAAACTTTCTGCTTTGAGATGCTCTGGAAATCGAAAGCGTTAGGTGTGTAATGTTTAAAATAATGTGACTGAATGGAATTTGAAACATCTAAAGATGGCAGTTATGACTCAGTTCCTAAGGACTGTTGAGAGGATGGATGTGCATTTGTATAGTCGTGGCTGTCAGCACAGTGGGAACTGCTTCCAGTTGCCCTTGGCTGTCTGTCCACAGGTGCCTTATTCATCCCTCCAGGGTCTGAGCTCTGAAGAGTGGTGACCAGCAGAGTTTTAGAGCCGGCAGCAATGGCAGGAACACCCCAGCCCAAGACAAGGTAAGACTGATCTGGACCATGACCATTCTGCATGGTAGAATGGATGAGCAGCTAGTTTTGTTAAAATGGTTTTGCAGAAAAGGATATCAATGATGAAATCACCCAAAAGAAGCTGGAATTACCGGCAGATTGTGTAGTGGTGAACCTACCGTTTTCTGAGGATATCTTTATGCTGTGAATGACTATTCTGGGGAGTATAAAGTAAGATTCACTGATACTAGTTTCCTTGCAGGCTAAGCTGCAGCAGGGGCAGAATTTGGAAGTTGCAAGGACCAGTGGCAGCCATCAACTTGGACATGGAAAATACAGGCTTCAATGTTTTGTTTTGTGCCGAGTATCAAAGAGGACATTCTTAATGTTAAAGAGCCAAGAAACGGATTTGGCACCTTTTTTCTAGGACAGCGGAGTCATTAAATTCATAGTTTCCTAGTATTGTCCCTTAAGCAAAAGTAGCTTTTTTGTACTTGTAAGTATTGTATGCATTTGTTATACTGGGAGAGAGAAAATTCCTGAAATTTGTATCTCCATGCAGTTACCATAGAGGTAATAAAAGGATGCTCTTTTGTATTAAGTTCTTAGAAATGTATATTTTTGAAGAAAAAGTCAAGTCTGATCACTGCTGACAAATATTGTTCGGTCTCTAAGTCGTGTCAATATTAGTGGTCCAGTTAACTCCTTGTAACCTTCCCTTATGGTCAGTTTAAGGTGTTCTCCCCTCTTGAGACTTGGGGCAGAAATCCCCAAGCGTTTAAGGCATCTATACACAGTCCTGTTCCTCTGGGCTCTGTCCACTGGCTTGAGCGTCCTCTCTCCTGAAGCCCCACCCCCATTCGCACCGACTGCAGCATCTGAAGCCCCGGTCTGTAAAGGTCTTGGCTCCCTGGCATCAGATTAGAAGCTTCCCTCACCCTGTTTACCTGAGGGGCCCTGGTTCACCAACATCATGGGTACATGGATAATTTTCTCCAATTCAGCAATCAGCTGGGCTTTTTGATTGGGCCTTAATGGGGAGGCTTTGGGTGTAGGGAAGGTGGGGTGGAGATTTTCTTCTCCTCCTCCCAGCTGTGGTTGCTCGGAGGCACCTCATCTTTGTGGTCCTGGGGTTTGGGGAATGTGCTCAAATTTTGGGGACCACATGGGAAGGAATTTTATGAGAAATGGTCCTTTTAAAAGGAAGCAAGGCTCACTGTGGCCTGTACCCTAGCAACAATCACCCATGGGAAGGTCTGGCAATCTGCATAGAGGATGGGGTTTGTTTTCTGAGTGGGTCATATTTTGTGCATGCGCTAGTCTGCCCCAGGCTTGCTAGGCAGGCTGCCATAAATACTGGCGGGTTTAGGGAATAGCTGGTCCCCTGGGTAGGCCCTGGGGTCACATCACAGGCTGAAAGACTTTGTAGATGATGGGAAGTTTGTTTCAAGGAGCCCAGGGCTCCACAAGGAGAGACCCTTTAGTCCAGATGGGGAGGGGACTCCTGGGGGTCTCTAGGAGCCAGTCCCCTATCCCAGCCCTTGACCTGAGGTACAGTCAGCATCTGGCTGGGGTTTGCTGGCCTGAATATCTGTAATTCAGGATTGGAAAGTCCTGGGTTAGATGGAGGGCCCCTGCTACACTCCTTTCCTGGAGGAGAGGTCTCCAGATTCACAGTAGCTCAGGCTTCCAGCATCCTCAACCTGCTGCAACCACAGGTCTAGGGAGGCTAAGGGTGGATTCCTTTCAAGCCAGGGATGACTTCTCAGGAGCCAGAGGCAGATGTGGGTGGACAGGGGAGAGGGAAAGGACCGAAGAGGAGTTATAGTGCTCCTTTCCCAGATGGCACCATCCGGCTTCCCATGGGGGTGGGGGGAGGCCCTGCCCGGGCCCACTGTGGAGCTCCTCCTCAGGAGCCCCAGCCATCCTATCCCAGGAGGAGTGACTTTGGCCTGTATTCCCCTGTCACGTCTGGGTTGCACCTACAGTTTCCCTGCCCTCCTGGTCTCTGGCCGGGGTTTCGGGGCCCCCTCCGGGATCCTCTGGGCCCAGGGTCTCATCCTGGGTCTCGTGCCCACTGCCCGGGCCCTCGCCCAGCTCCAGGATGGTGGGCAGGTGGCCCTGCTTGGGGGATCGCTTGCGTAGGCTGAGCAGGAAGGGCTGGGGCAGCGAGAAGATGTCCACATTGTTGCCCAGGTCGATCCACGTGACGCTGGGGAACTTCCGGGGGTCTCTGAGGGCGTCGGTGAGGTCACGCAGCAGGGCCCGCGTCAGCCGGTTGCCGTTGAGGGCCAGCGTGGTCATCCGGGGCAGTGTGCTGAGCGCCGGCAGCAGCTGCAGAACCATGTCATCCGTGAGGCCCGTGAAGCCCAGCTCCACACTGTCCACCTGCTCCCCGCAGCGCTGCAGGTAGCTGGTCACCCGCTCCAGGTCACGGGAAGTCAGCGGGATGCCTGACAGGTCCACGGTGTTGTCCGGAGGGCTCCCGGCCAGGACCGCCTTGAGGCTGAAGGGGAAATGGGACAGCAGGGCTTGAGCGAGAGCAGGAGGCTTTTCTCAGGAGGCCGAAGTGGGTCACCTCCAGGAGCCAGCCTCCACTCATCCTTGTGACTTCAAGAGGCCGGGGACCCCAGGCCCCTTGCACTGCCCCACCTCTCAACCTGGCTGCCCAGCGGGCAGAGGCTGGGAGACCCCAGGGTAGGCCTCAGTGACTAAGGGTACATTCAACAGCCAAATGTCTGGGTCTGCCCTGGATTCCTTTCTTCCTACTCGTGACCTTTAGATCCTTAACCTCTGTGCCTCAGTTATTTAGCTGAAAAATGGAGCCAACTGGGTACCACAGGTTGTCATGTGAAATAGGAATGCATTCAGGACAGTGCCCTTTAGAGGAGGTGGCGAATGGGCGAGTTCCCTACTCCACCCAAGAGCAAAATAAGATCTCGGATGCCCCTTCTTCGGGACCACCTTTAGGCCAGAAGGAGGATCCTTAGCGAGAGCCCTCAGGACAGCAGGCAGGGGTTGGGGGTGGGTGCAGGGGCCCGGAGCCTGGTGGGGGCGGCTCTCTACCCACTTCCACTCCCCACCTCCGCCACCCCTTGCTCTTCTGCCCTGCCTCTTGCTCCGGACCCAGATCTCCTGGTCTCCAGGTACCCAGGTAAACCCAAGGCTCCAACCCCTGGCAGGACAGGGAGGTGGAGGGGCCCCAGATTGCAGCTTGGATTTCCTGTTGGCCTCATAGGAGAAAGAACCAGGCCGAGGTAAGAACTCACTAGGAGTTCCTGCAGAGGGACCACAGGGGCAAAGGCCCCGAGGCTGTTGGAATTCAGCCTGTCTGTGAGCCAGGAGGAAGGCCACCCTGGGGGAAACAGACCTACACTCGGGGCTGAGCAGGTGTGAGTCAGGGGGACGGGGAGCCCCCGGCAGGAGGGAGGCTTCTGAATGGAGAGTGGACCGAGCATGCCCGTGCCCTGGGGAGACAGAAGGCCCTGGCTCCCAGCAGAGCTCACAGCCCAGCTTCTCCCTCTGCAACCAGCTCAAATCTCCTGGCCTTCTGGGTTCCACGGGTCCTGTCTTGCACTCTCCCCACACTTGGCCTCACCTTGGCCCAGCTGGAGCCCCCTGTGCCTACTTTCTCCCTCTGGGAGGGGCCCTGAGGAGTCTTCCCCTGGCTGGAAAGTGGGGGCGGTGTCCGGAAGGGAAGGGGGACCAAAGCTCTTCTCTGTGCTTCCTCTCGCATCCCGTCTGCAGGAGCTGGAGAGGAGCCTGCGCACCAGGACCCCAGCCATTCTGCCCTGTGATTCATCCACA
Organism: Bos indicus; assembly: GCF_029378745.1. NCBI lineage: Eukaryota > Metazoa > Chordata > Mammalia > Artiodactyla > Bovidae > Bos > Bos indicus. Next base: position 34,428,524 of record NC_091778.1, on the reverse strand, counting down.
GTATGTTCCCTTCCGCTTCCTCTTATGATGCTGTCCTGGCCCTGGTTCTTTGCCCCAGTGTCCCCTCTGCCCCCAGGGTGCAGGCGGCCACACAACCTCTGAGGGTCCTCAGAGCTGCATGAGCCAGGGACGTGGCTGGGGTCTGGGACCCTGGGAGACATCAGGAGGGCTGGTGATGGGTGGGAGGAGTGCCCACATTCAGCCCCCACTGCATAGATCAGGGCCTGGATGCCAGTGCCTCTCAGGGCTCATGCCCACCTGGAATGCCCTCCCCACCCCCATCAATCCTTCTTCTGCAAGCAGGTCGTGTCCTCTCCCCACTGCCCTGGGAGGGGGTGCTGCACCCCGCAGGCCCAGCCCGGCACAGCTGACTGGGAGCTGCCCTTGGAGGAGGAGGCTGGGCGGGGGCGGGACTCACCAGGCCTGGGGCTTCCTCTTCACCAGCCCACGGTGGCGCCTCCACTGGGAGTGGGGGCTGAGGTGGTACGTCAGCTGCCGGCACAGCTTCTCCATGGCGCCCAGCGCATCGCCCTCCTGCAGACCAACCACAGGTCCCTGAGTCGCTGGAGCAGGTGGGGAGCCAGGCCCCTCTCCCTGCCTCCTTCCTCTACGGGACTAGCAGAGCCACCCGACCCGGGCTGAGCTCGGTGTGGAGACCTGCTGCGCTGGCCCCCCGTGGCTGCCCGAAGCAGGGGGCACGGGTTGCTGACTCATCTGCACACTGGTTTCTGTGAATTAGTTGCTGTCGTGAATAAACCTGCTGCTGCTGCTGCTAAGTCACTTCAGTCATGTCCGACTCTGTGCGACCCACAGACAGCAGCCCGCCAGGCTCCCATGTCCCTGGGATTCTCCAGGCAAGAACACTGGAGTGGGTTGCTATTTCCTTCTCCAATACATGAAAGTGAAAAAGTGAAGTTGCTCAGTCATTTCTGACTTGTAGCGACCCCATGGACTGCAGCCTATCAGGCTCCTCCGTCCATGGGACTTTCCAGGCAAGAGTACTGGAGTGGGTTGCCACTGCCTTCTCCGGAATAAACCTGAGATTTCTATAAGAGCCTGATTTCAGGTGATGTGACAGGTGACCCCTTAGCCAGGGTCACCACGGTCCCTGCCGCTTCCTGATGCCCAGGGCTGTCCTGCTCACTGGCTTTCCTCACAAATGCCCACTGGGCCCCTCCTAGGTGCTGGACATTTGCTCTGGACGCTGGGAGCAAATGTCCTTGCCCTCGTATTTCACAAGACAAAGAGGACAGTGACATCCTTTACCACGTCTCTTCTGCCCGCATCGGCAGTGGGAAAATAAAGGAATGCAGGGCCAAGTCTTCCCCCACCCAGTTCATCCCCCTTCATTTCCTGTCTGGTCCTCTAGCATTTGAGCTCGAGACCCTGGGTGTTATGGCCTGAACTGTGTCCCCCCAAATTCTTAAACTGAAATCCTAATCCCCAGCACCTCAGAATGTGGCTGTATTCAGAGACAGGGCTTTGAAAGAGTAATTAAGATAAAATGAGTTCATCGAGATGGGCCCTAATCCTATATGACCAGTGTCCTCATGAGAAGAGACCAGAACACAGCTGTGTACAGAGGAGAGACCATGTGAGCACACAGGGAGAAGACGGCCATCCGCATGCCAAGGAGGGCAGCTTCAGAAGAGACCGACTCTGTTAATGTCTTGATCTTGGACTTCCAGCCTCCAGGTCTGTGAGGAAACACATTTGGGCTGTTTAAGTGGTATTTTTGTCGCGGTAGCCCCAGCAAACAAACACGCTAGGTTAGAGGACGCAGAGGGCAGATTTTAGAGACTCCTGCTCTGTCCAAGGGAAGTCAGTTCAACAGAGAGTCTCCGGCCTGAGAGACTGAGTGGCCCAAAGCCTGTGCGCTCACCAGACGGTCCAGGGCCCAGGACCAAGGCCACGAAGTGCCAGGTGTCGATGCAAACCCACTTGCAGATGGCAACGCGATGTGGTAGGTCAAACCTTACAGTGGCCAGTGCCCAGTGGGGCACCTGACACAGTGGGTGCTCGGTGAAGACCAGCTTGATTGTTACCATTGTCATCATTACTCTGCCAGCAAGAGGCAGCACACAGCTCTCCCCCTTCATCTGACGTTTGGCTTTCCGAGGTTTTCGTTACTTGTGGTCAACCTTGGTCTGAAAATATTAAGTGGAAAATTCCCGAAATAACTCATAAGTCTAAAACTGCACTGTCCTGAGAAGCGTGATGAACTCTCATGTTGCCCCGTTCTGTCCTGTTGGGGACATAAATCATTCCTTTGTGTGGTGTAACCCACACTGTATATATTACCTATACCGTTAGTATAGAAAACACAGTTTTATGCAGTTCGGTACCATCTGTTTCAGGCATCCCCTGGAGGTCTTGGAGTGCCTCCAGGTGGCACTAGTGGAAAAGAATCTGCCTGCAACGCAAGAGACTGTAAGAGACTCAGGTTGGAGCCGTGGGTTGGGAAGATACCCTGGAGGAGGGCATGGTAACCCTCTCCAACATTCTTGCCTAGAGAATCCCAGGACAGAGGAGCCTGGCAGGCTACAGTCCATAGGGTTGCAGAGTTGGACACAACTGAAGCGACTTAGCAGGCACACACAAAGGTCTTGGAACATATTCCCCGAGGATAATGTGGGATCTACCGTATTGAGTAGTTAAGAGTATAGACTTGATCCAAACTGTGTGGATTCAAATCCTTGCATTGTCACCTTCTGTGTGACCTTGGGCACATCACTTGACCTCTCTGTGCTGCTGATCCTTGTCTGTAAAGGATTAAGTAGGATGGGGGAGAAACCAGCTCACATGGGGCCATATGGAGTTAAAGCGTCTGCCTCTAATGCAGGAGACCTGGGTTCGATCCCTGGGTTGGGAAGATCCCCTGGAGAAGGAAGTTGCAACCCACTCCAGTATTCTTGCCTGGAGAATCCCATGGATGGAGAAGCCTGGTGAGCTACAGTCCATGGGGTCACAAAGAGTGGACACGACTGAGCAACTTATCTCACTTATGGGGCCTCTAGCTGGGGGATGTGATTGGATTTATGGGCTGGGGGTGAGGACAGGTCTGGCCTGGACACAATCACCAGCATCTGATTAAACCCCTGGCCAAGGAATGAGCAGAGCAGGCAGACAGGGGGATCAGTCAAATATCAAAGAGGCAGAGGGCAGGCCCAGGGGACATGAAATAACGGAGAAGGCTCGGCCAGAGAAGCAGGAGTAAGCAGAGCCCTGGGCACCAAGAAGAAGGGGCTGGTGGGCTCAGACACCTCACTGGAGACTCCAGTGAAGAGGTGCTGGCCAGCACAGGCTCAGGGATGGTGGTCATAGTGCTGGCCGGGGTGAAGGCCAACTTCTAGGCCAAAGGGAGAAGGGAGGGTGGCGCATCTCAGCCAAGGGTCTGCATGTGGGATCCTTTCACAATTCTTTATTTATTTATTTGGCTGCTCTGGGTTTTAGTTACAGCATATGGGATTTTCGACTTTTGATGTAGCATGTGGGATCTTTAGTTGTGGCATGCAGAATCTAGTTTGATTAGGATCAAACCCAGGCCCCCTGCATTGGGAGCAAGGAGTCTGTGCCACTGGATCACCAGGGAAGTTCCCTGTCCCTAGGACCCTTGTACATCAGGATCACCCAGAGCTTTAGAGAACACAGCTGCCTGGGCCATCCCCAGTGATGGGTGGGCACTGGGACTTTTAACGCCTCCCCTCCCGACCTCAGCCGAGATTCCCCTGTGCTGCCAGGTGGACCAGTGGGGTGGGATGTGGTAGTCTGCCCAGGATCACCCCCGGGACCACCCGGGCTATTCCAAAACTGAGAAACGAGCTCCTAGCCCTAACCTTAACCTCTGACCACTTCTCAGGGGTTCCAAAATTGGGAGCCACAGACTGTCCCTCAAACTTCTTGGCCAGAAGGAAGAAACAGAAAGTTCAGTTCTGTCGCTCAGTCTTGTCTGACTCTTTGCAACATCATGGACTGCAGCACGCCAGGCTGCCCTGACCATCACCAACTCCCGGAGCTCGCTCAAATTCATGTCCATTGCATCGGTGATGCCATCCAACCATCTCATCCTCTGCTGTCCCCTTCTCCTCCTGCCTTCAATCTTTCCTAACATCAGGGTCTTTTCCAATGAATCAGTTCTTCGCATCAGGTGGCCAAAGTATTGGAGTTTCAGCTTCAGCATCAGTCCTTCCAATGAATATTCAGGACTGATTTCCTTTAGGATTGACTGGTTTGATCTCCTTCCAGTCGAAGGGACTCTCAAGAGTGTTCTCCAACACCACAGTTCAAAAGCATCAATTCTTCGGTGCTCAGCTTTCTTTATAGCCCAACTCTCACATCCATCTATGACTACTGGAAAAACCATAGCTTTAACTAGACGGACCTTTGTCGGCAAAGAAACAGAAAAAGAGGCGGCAAAGCAGCCGCCGCACTGCGCCGGCATCGCCACCAGGGGGCAGCCGCGCACAGGGCGAGGCTTCCAAGCTGGGCCTGGGCTCTTGTTTACTAAGCAGGGACTGGAGAGGTGGTCAATTTGCACGGGGCCTGAGGCCAAACGTGAGCCCGAGTCGTCAGGGGTGAGAGCGCCTCCGCTTGTCTGAACTAAGATTCAGTGACTTATATTATCTACTAGACACTGGGCACTGCCTCTGGCTTCTCCTTCATCCCAATCCTGTAATCACAGCCATCGCATGAGATGGGTGCCCCTGTAATCCGGCTTGACAAATGCGGAAACAAGAAGTCGAGGGGATGGCCGGCCAGGCGAGGTGAAGGCTGGCATCAGGACACAAACCCCGCAGTCACTCTGAGGCTGGGTTCTGCTCTGCCCTCAGGTAATGAATCTTTCTCCAAAGTGAGTCCAGGGTGCTTCTATCCTTTGCAACTAGGAAAGCCTCAAGCAAGCTCACTTGTTTTCCCACTCCAGGCCTCTGCCTTCAGGAACAGCTAAGCAGGACTGGCCTGGCGGAGGAGGGAAGCGGGGAGGCAAGGAAGAAGGCCTCTTTGAAAGCCGTGAGGCCCAGGAGCCCCTCTGTGGGACCAGACCCCACTCCCAAGCCACCGCTGACGGTCCAGAAGGGGGCGCTGGAATCCTGACTTCAGACAAGACTCCTCAGGGGCTCAACCCTGACAAGTCAACTCGGGAGCCCCGGGCAACCCTGAGACATGGGGAGAGGGGGTGAGGAGGCAGGCAGGAGCAGAGGTGGGGGGCAGGTGTCTGTGCTGGTTGGGGTCCCAGGGCCTCTTCCCAGCTTGTGCTGCCGCTGGGCCCCACGAGCCCCCTCAGTATAGGAAGGATAAGCCCTCTTCCTGGCTTGAGGCAGCCTGCATGGGCTTCTGTTACTTGCAAAGAGTCTTAACCCACAGCAGAGGGTTGTGGCAGGCAGGTTGCGGAATCTGCTTTCTAGGCTTTCCTCCCACCTGTGGAAAAGGAAGGAGGGGGAGGGGTGTGGCACAAGTTGGGGTGACCGGGCACCTGCCCAGTGCTGCTGACCGGAGGCCCCAGAAAAGACCCTGCTTGAGGGGTTCACTGACCTGTCAGGGGAGAGGCCCACGGCAGACCTGCAGGCCCCTCCAGACGGGGTCAGGCCCCTTCCGATGCCATCTGCTGTCTTCACCCCCGACCCCAGGGCAAAATAAGCAGAGCCTTCCACCACTCTGCACCCAAGGCTTCCTCATTCATTCATCAAACACGGCTGCCCTGCCTACTGTGTGCTGGACGCTGCTCCAGACACTGAGACTGTGCTGGGCTTTCTGTCTACTCCTCCCCCTATCCACTCTCTGTTCTCTGTGCTGGACAGGCTGAGCTCTTACGGACAGACCGCATCACTGGCCCTCTTGCTCCTGACTGCCAGTGTGATCAGCTAATGGGAGGGAGGTCTGAGGGCAGGAGAGAAAGGCCTGGGATTAACTCTTCTTGTTCCTGCCCTGCTTCAGTCAGCCTCCAAGACAGCCCCACAGATGCCGGACTCCTGGGCGTGTACAGCCTCCTTCCACCCGCGTCAGGGCTGATGGGACGATCCACTACGGCAGTGACAGCATGTGACATCTGAGGCTGGCTCAGAAGACACTGTGCTTCTCCCTTGCTCTCGGGCATCACCCGCTCTGGGATAAGCCAGCTGCCCTGACATGAGGGAGCTCAAGCAGTGGACAGGCCGCGGGCAGAAAGCTGAGGCCTCCCGCCATTAGCCATGGGGGGCGCGCCATCCTGTCAGTCCCCTTCCAGCCTCCAGACACTTGCAGCCTCGGCCAGTGTCCCGAGCCCCCAGCTAGACCCCGAGCTGCTGCTGTTCCTGAATCCCCCGCCTATAGAGATGGTAAAACAATATAAGTCCGTTGCTTTAAGCCACCACATTTTAGGGTGATTTGTTATGCAGCAACAGAAAACACAATAAAGTATAAAAAAAGAAACAAAGAAAGAAAAAAAGGAAGATACAGGGTGATTTTGGGAGAGGCGTTCTCCTCCCGGCTCCAGCAAACAGCTCTGCCCACAGCCCTTCCTCAGTAACAACTTCCTGCTGCTGGTCTCAGGTGTCTCAGTGGCCGCGGTCCATGGTCCATTCCCTTCTTCCTGCCCACAACCCTGGAAATAATCTCTTATTGTTGCTATTCAGTCGCTAAGTCAAATCTCTCTTTGAGACTCCATGGACTGCAGCATGCCAGGCTTCCCAGTCCTTCACCATCTCCCAGAGCTTGCTCAAACTCGTGTCCATCGAGTCAATGATGCCATCCAACCATCTCATCCTCTAATGCACAGTGGAATGTGTCACCTGCTTGTGCCAGGAGCAGGATGACTGTGAACAGGCGGACGTCCTCTCTTGCCCCTCCGGAGTTTATATTCTAGTGGGCAGAGCAGCCACTAAGCCAACAAACATGTAAGCAGGATAATTTCAGAGGCCAGTGAGCGGAATGAGAAAATAAACGGGGCGTGAGGTAGATGCTGATCAGAGACCTACTGAAGGGAGGCTGGGCTAAGAAGGCCTCTGAGAGGCAATGCTTAGGCTGAGTCTGAAAGGAGGAGAGGAGAGCTGGGGCAGGAGGCAGCAGAGTCCTGAAGGTTGGAGAGAATCTGGTTGCCGCAGGAAGAGAGGAGCGTGGGGGCTGGAGCAGAGTGGGGAGTGATGGGAGGGGAGATTCAGGTGGGTCTAGAGGAGGGATCCGCGAGTTCCTTAAATCACAGCACCGTACAGAAGGCTTTTCAGGAGGTTCCTGGTGATGCAGTTTACCTCTGCACAGAAGGGCAGAGAGGGCATGGAGCCAGGAGCGGAGCCTAGAGTCCGTAGCGGAGCCCAGAGTCCAGCTGGAGGCTCTTCCAGCAGCCTGAGGAGGAGGGCCTTGGACACGGCCCCGACACATTAGAGAACTAGGACTGCCGGGACGTGCTGACAGGTGGACAACACAGGTGCCCCGTGCAAATCGCCCAGGGTCCATTGTTCCCAACTTTGTGCCCGACCCTTCTCTGCTGTGCCCCTGCCTGGACAACCAGAACCTGCCGGCTTTGTGGCGGCCGCCCCCACACCTGCCCCAACGGACCCCCAGCCCTCCTTGTCTAGCCCTCCACCTAGGAGTCTTGGCACCAGACACTCTGGAAGCCAGAGAAAAGGCCCTAGACAGAGCTCCAGATGGGGGTGCCGCCCTCGAGCAAGGTTCAGCCCCTGGGCACCCAGGCCAGGTGCAGGGTGGACCTGGGAACCACCTCTTGCTCTGATCTTGGTTTTACCCTAAAGTGGGGCCCATCCCAGGACTCCTCCACCCTGCCCTGGCTTCCTGCTTCTTCCTCCTGCTACAAGGAAGCATGTTTTTTAGAAACTGCTGGAAATTGAGGGATGGGAGAGAAGACACCAAAACAGAGAGGAAAGCCTAAGTGGGCAGCTTCCCTGCTGTGGCTGTCCCCTCCCTGCCCGGGTCCCGGCCTGGACTGTGGAGCCAGCGGGAAGGGGAACGGATCTCTCACCCCGAGGGGCTGGGCCGCGCCCACAGAGCCTGGAGAGCCTCGGAGTCAGGCAGGAAGTGGACCTGAGTGAAGCGGGTGCGTGTAAAATGACACTCGGTCCAGAAAGGAAGACCAGTGGATGTGGTGGGGAGTGTGGTGAACTGAACGGCGGGCAGGGCCGCGGCTACCCTCACACAGCACCTTTGTGCAAACTAGACAGAGCTCACCTCTCGGTGGACGTGGTCCTGCCCCTGTGCCCATGGCTGGTGGGCAGAGAGAGGGCTTGGACTGAGCTGTCTCCTCCTGCCCCACCCACTCTGTGCACGTGTCTCTGTGCAGGATGCAAACTATACAATTGTACATGGCAGCCCTGGCCCCAGACAACAGGGGCAGCTACTCAGCTCCAGGCTTTAGACCCCATTTTCCAAGGGCAGCCAATATGGGGATTGTGTGAAATACTTTGAAATGTTGGCAGTGAATCCAGATTTGATGCACCTGGTGGGCCGAACAAAGCCAGTACTGAGGGTGCAGGCGTGTAGCCTTTACTATGGACGCTGGGCCTCAGGTGCCTGCATGAGGGGCCTGGGCAGCATTGACCAGCCCCCCACCCCAGGCACCGGGCTGTTCTGCCCAGGAAGGCGCTCGCCTCACACCCCAGACCTGGCTGGCTCAGACCATGGCTGCCCTACCGGCTTGGGGCAGTGGATGTAGCGGGCCAGGCTGATGATGAGGTCGTGCGTGATGGGGTCCACCAGGTTCCTGAAGCTGGCGTAGCGGTACAGGACGTCGTCCAGCGAGGTCGACTCCATGCCCAGGTCCTGCAAGAGGGGAGGATGGCCAGAGATCAGCGAGGCCCCCCTGCCCTGCCCTGGAGCCCCGCCCAGCACACCCGGGGCAGCCTGTGGAGGTGGGTTACAGTCCCTGGGGTTGCAAAGAGACACGACTGAGCGCGTTTTCACTCTGTGTGGCAGGCGAGGCTGGGAAGGTAGGAATTGGAATTCAGACTGTCCATATGTGGATGAGAGACCTCCTCCCTTCTGGGGTCTGTTTCCCCACCTGTGAAATGGGCAGATGGACTATGCCAGCAGTTACCAAACCGTGTCCCCAGGTCTTGGGGCTGATAAGACAAGAGGGAGGCCAAGGGTCAGCAAATCTTTGGGCCCAGCTCTCAGAAGAGCTGCTCTGCTCGCTGTCCTTCAGTTTTTTTTTTTTTTTTTTTTTTTTAAGGCAGTTCTAATGCCAAACTCTGAAAAACCTGGACCGGATGGCTGCTTGGGTTTCTTGGGTTCCTACCAGCCCTACCCTATCTTCCCACCCCCGTCGTCTCCAGGCCAGTAGAAGTCATCCCATCCTGGAAGGACCAAGAAGACCCGACCTACTCACCCAGGACGCCGGGGCAGGTGTGGGAGGATGTAAGTTGCTCATTCCCAGAGGCCCCCCACCCCCAGGGCCACGTCCCCATCCTCTCTGTCAGTCTGGACCCCTCCCAGCCTGCTGACAGTGGCTCTCTGGGCAGCTCTTATCTGGAGTCATGAAACTGTCGCTGGGGAGGGGGCCGAGGGTGGAAGGAAGGAAGGGGGTGGGGAGGGGGTCTCCCCAGGAAGGCAGACGTGGCCCTGATCACGCGCTCTGGGTAAGTGAGTCACGGCCACCCCGCCCTGTGAATTCCAGCTGGGGTGGGGCTCCCGAGGTCCCGGGGCGCCGGGTTATGAGAAGCTGCAACAGGGAAAGACCAGACGGGGCTGGAGAGAGGTTGCTGCGCTTTTATTGCTTTATTTCTTTACTTGGACCCCACCTCCTGGAGGAGGAAATAGCCGCCAACTCCAGTATTCTTGCCTGGAGAACTCCATGGACAGAGGAGCCTGGTGGGCTACACAGTCCATGGGTCACAAAGAGTCCAACACGACTGAGCGACTAACACTACACTTTCGACCCCACCTAGGTCCATGGGGTGCCTGTGCTACTTCAGAGCACCTCACACATCCCGAGGACCTTGGGCCACTTCCGGCATCCCTGGTGTCCTCTCCATGTCCCCCACCAAGCCAGTGTACTGGAGACAAATGTGTCATGACCGCACTGACAGTCCTACTGACCCTGCCCACCAGGGACCTTGACGCTCTGCTCTGGCTGCATGTGGGGGTGGGGGGATGGGGGGTGCAAGAATCACATTCACATGCGGCTCCTCCAGGCTGCCCAGGGCATAGCTTTGGCCTGGGAGAGGCTGGTCTGCCTTGCAAATACCAGGCAGTGAGGAGAATCCTGGCTTCCTCATTATGGGTCTAAATGGTGCCATCTCTAGGACCTGTGCATGTGAGGTTCCTCATCAGGAAACCTGGGCACATCAGCAGGTACCCCAGAGTCACTGCTGTGGGCAGCTTGGCATGGAGACTATCCCTGACCTGGGACCAAGCGGGTCAATGGCCAGCATGTGCCATCTCGAAGAGGTGGGGCCCCCACCTGAGCTTGAAGAACCAGGTTTGGGGGCTCACTCCGGTGGGAAAGGTGAGGGGTATGGCTTTCCAAAAAGCAACCAGAGATTCACACAGCGTTTCTCAAAGCATGAGGGGCGACTCTCAAGACCCTTTCAGGGGTTCTGTGAGGTCCTCTTTTCCAAATCAGCATGATAAAATTTTCTCTGTCGACTTCAACCAAAACAGCCTACTGCAAGAGATTAAACACAGAGCAGCAGGTATGAGGGTTCAGCTGTCTTCCAAGCCAGCCACACACTAGAGATTCACAACACTCTGAAACAGTGTGGCTCTCTTCACTGTATTTTTTCTTTTGGAAAATATATTTTCACAAAAATTTACTTTTTCCACATGCAAGCTTATTAACTTTTTTATTTATTTTTTTTTAAAGAATTTCTTCTGGGCTTAGAAACATCAAAGTCTTTTAAGATTTTTTTTTTTAATGTGGACCATTTTTCAAGTTTTTATTGAATTTATTACAATATTTCTTCTGTTTCGGGTTTTGGTTTCCCGGCCATGAGGCACGTGGCATCCCAGCACCCCAACCAGAGGAGGTGGAACCCACACCCCCTGCACTGGAAGGAGAAGTCCTAACCACGGGACACCAGGGGAAGTCCTGAGCTTATTAATTTTAAATGAGTGAATAAATAAATATTTTAAATGTTTGTTTTGATTTCTTCTAGGTAGACAGCCTTTATTAGATATGACCCATGCATAAAAAAACCTCTTTGAGGCCCTCCATAATTTTAAGAGTGTAAAGATTCCTCAGGAAATTAAAAGTAGAGAATTCCCCGGGAGTCCACGGTTAGGACTCAGTGCTTTCACTGCCGTGGGCTCGGGTTCAAGTGCTGGTCAGGGAACTAAGATCCTGTAAGCCACATGTGTGGCCAGAAATAAATAAACAACATTAAAAACAGAACTGCCATACAACCCAGCAGTCACACTTCTGGATGTACATCTAAAGGAGACAAAAACATACTACCAAGGAGATGTCTGCACGCCCATGTTCACCGAGAAGTTACTCACGACAGCCAAGTCAGAAACAATCTAAATGCCCATCAAGGGATGACTGGATACGGCAGATGTGGTCTCTATATACAATGGAATACTATTCATCCACAAGAAAGAAGGAAATCCTGCCATTTGCAACAATGTGGATGGACCTTGGGAACATCATGCTCAGTGAGATAAGGCAAAGACAAAGACAAATACTGCATGACTGCACTTAAATGTGGATCTAAAAAGAACTGAACTCTGAAAAACGCAGTGCGCCGGGGCTGGGGGTGGGGGAATGGGAGATGGTGCTGAAGGTTCGTACTTGCAACAAGAAGATGAGTAAGTCCACAGTACACTGTTAAAGAAATGCACGCAGGTCAGCCATGAAAGACACCAGAAGTGTTATAAACATCAAGCTTTCTAAGAGATAAGACCTTAAGTGTTACCAACACTAGAAGAAATGTTATTTATGGGACAAAAACAGGGGTGTTTGCTAATGCTACAATGGTAACCATACTGCAGTATGAATGTATCAGATCAATACAGTATATGCCTTAAAATTGTCATATGTCAGTTATATCTCAATTTTAAAAAGAGATAGAACGTATAAAGAGGGCTCTTAATGCCAAAGACACTTGGGGAACTGCAGGGATGGAAGCAGGCGGTACCCTAGGAGACAGTACAATTCACCATGGTCAAAGGGTGGAAACAACCCAAGCGCCCATCAACTTCCATAGGCACATGCATAAAAACGTGGGATATGTCTGCGATGGAATGTTATTCAGACATACAAAGGAACAAAATATGACATATGCTACACCGTGGCTGATCCTTGAGGACTTTATGCTAAATCAGTCACAAAAGCAGGGTTCCACACATGTGAAGCAGTCACATTCATAGACGCAGAGTCTATGCATTCATAGACGCATAGAATGGTGGGGGCCAAGGGCTTCCGGGGAATTGCTGTTTCAGGGGATTGAGTTTCAGTTTGCAATATGAAGAGTTCTGGAAACAATAGTGTGATGGTTGCACAATGATGTGAATGAGCTTAATGATACTGAAACATAAAAATGGTTAAGATGGTAAATTTTATGTGATGTGCATTTTTTTTTTTAATGGGCTTCCCTGGTGGCTCAGCAGTAAAGAATCTGCCTGCCAGCGCAGGAGACTCCGGTTTGATCCCTGGGTCAGGAAGATCCTCTGAAGAAGGAAATGGCAACCCAGTCCAGTATTCTTGCCTGGGAAATCCCATGGACAGAGGAACCTGGCGGGCTAAGTTCATGGGGTTGCAAAGAGTCGGGCATGACTGGCTGACTAAACAGCAAAGACAACAACTTTTTAAAAAAGATCCTAAGACACAGGGGACAAACACAGACACCTTCCTGGGAAAGGAGGGAGCAGAAGGGGGCATATTTACGTGGCAATTATTTTTCCTGCCTGTCCCACCTGGTTATTACAGTTTTTCCCACCATGGGTATTTCTAGCTGTGGGTATTTTCTTTAAATTCTCCTTCCATGTCAGGGTCTTTCCATCTACGGACATGGACTTTTCGGAGCCTGTCTCCTCACCAGGAAAGCCGCGCTCTGAGTATCTCTTGACTTTCTCTCTTCCCGTGTTCCACCCACCTCGCCCTCCCGTGGAGGGCCCGGGTTTGCTCAGTCACTGACCTCGTGTCCTGCAGCGTCAACCCCATTCCCACTGCCCCTAGTTAGGACTGTGTGCTGGCTAGCATGCTGAATCCTTGCAATTCTTATTTTCCTCGTTAATCTCCCTTTTCATCTCGCCCTGTTGTTTTCTTTCCATCTCAGCTTGGCCTCTTTTCATGACATTCTGTGCTTTTTTCACAAAGTTCATTTCCTCCGGAACCTGCCATAGATCATTACAGAGTCAGGGTCTGGCCTCCACACATTTCCCTGACGCACAGGATTTTTTCCCCACTTGTTCACCCTTGAAGGAGGGGCGATCTAGTGAGATCCCCCCACCTATCAAGTCTAGTGTGATGCTGTGATTTACAATACATACATACTTGGACTTTCTGGCACGGAGCTCCTAAACCCTCAGAATTTCCTCAATGATGAGAGAGACAAAGGTGACTTTTGTTATGAGATGACATTTTAAAATGCTTTTTGTTAACGAGGTGACTTTTGGAAAGTCCCTTGGTCATCTGGGAATGGGGCTGGTAGCCAGGGGAACCAATCTTGTCATTAGTGAAAGTGAAGTCGCTCAGTCGTGTCCAGCTCTTTGCAACCCCATGGACTGTAGCCTACGAGGCTTCTCCATCCACGGAATGTTCCAGGCAAGAGTACTGGAGTGGGTTGCCATTTCCTTCTCCAGGGGATCTTCCCCACCCAGGAATCAAACCCGGGTCTCCCGCATTGCAAGCAGATGTTTTTACCATCTGAGTCACGAGGGAAGCTCTTGTCATTAGAGGTTGGGAATTTCAATCCAGCCCCTGGCCTCCAGGGAGGGTACGGGGGATGAAGAGAGTCAGTCACCAGTGGCCAGCAAGGTCATCAGTCAGCATGACTGATGAAGCCTCAGGAAAATCTCCACAGTGCAGGGTCCAGAGAGCTTCTGGGTCTGTGAGCACGGGAGGTGTGGAGAGTGGACACCAGGGGGGTGTGGAAGGTCCTGCCCCTCCCCACAGCTGGGTCTGTGCCTCTCTCCCGTCGAGCAGCTCCTGAGTTACATCCACTATGTTAAACTAATGAGTAGAATGTTTTCCTGAGCTCTGTGAACCACTGAAGTGAATTCATCTGACCTGAGGAGAGGGTCGTGGGAACCTACGGCCGAGAGCTGGGCGGTCAGACGCACAGTTGACCACCTGGACCTGTGACTAGAGTCTGCAGTGGGGGCTGTCCTGTGGGACCGAGCCCTTATCTGCAGGGTTGGACACTCTCGCTGGGTGAGTGTCAGAACTGAGTTGAACTGTAGGACACCCAACATGCGTGGGATAACTGTTCATTGTGGTGAACCACACCCACATGCCGAACTTCTGACCTTGTCCCATGGCTGCCTTCCTGGGGGAAGAGCTGAGTCCACCTCTCAGGTTTTGGTTTGTAAGGAGGCCAGCTTGGCTGGAGGCCACATTCGGGACACTGAGCCAGTGCAACTCTGACCTTGGGGAGGGGTGTCTTTGCCCATCACCATGGACTGGGTCTCCCATACTTCAAAAATGAGGTCTGCGGAAAGCCACTATGTGGTCAGTATCCCAGGACCTCCCTGTCCCTGGCCGAGCCCAGGGGCCACAGTGGACTTCCGGTGGCCACGGCTCTCGGGTTTCCCCATTCTGCCTGCCTGGTGGAGGTGGCGTCTGAGGGCCACTTTCTCTGAATACACTCAGAGAAGCACGGGGAGGGTGCAGGCAGGGGAGGACTCCAGCAGTGCTTTGTCGACCCCCAAACCGTCACTCTCAAGGGGAAGGGTGGCCGCCTGACTTCCTCAGATTGGGGAGAAGGGCTCCCTTTCCTCCAGGAGACCTCGGCTTCCTGGGGGAGCCGGGTGGCTCCGTTTGTCTCAACAGAGCAAGAGGGAGATCCTCCTAGGCTGCCCACCTGTCTCTGTTTTCAGGAATTTTCATCTTTTTTTGGCGTGTCTCCTCAGGTATTTTAGGGGAAAGCTGGGGGAAGCCACACAGGAGGCTGCCACGCACATGCTATTTTAAACCACAACCACCCCCTTCCCTTTTAAGTTCCAGGTTTCAAGCCTGTTCCCAGGAGGGAGGCCCTGCAGGAAGCGAGCTTGTTTCTGTCTCTCTCTTCCAGGCATGAAGCTGCGGCTTCTGCAGTAACACAGTCTGGGGAGCGAGCGGGCGGCCGGGTCCGCATATTAACCAGCAAAAGCGGACAGCTGGCACTGGAGCCGCCGGAGCCTGTGCGCTTGTGCTCTCGTGCTCGGGGTGGGTAATGAGGCTGTGAGCAAACAGGGTCCTCTTGAGGACAGTAATTAGTCCAGAGGGCAAGCAGGGAGCCGGCAGGCTGCTGGTCTCCTCCTGGGCCCAGTGCATCAGAGGTCACTCCTCTGGGGAAGGACACAGACTGGGTACTGGCCTCGCCTGGGTAGCCAGCTCTGTTTCCCCTCCCCCTTGACATTCTAGCCGCCTTGAGGATTCCCAGGAGAGGGACTGGAACTGTCGGGTACCCACCAGGAGAAGAAGCTAGAGGATCTCCACAGGCAGGGACCCCGTGCAGACACCAGCCAGCTGCTCGCTGAATGAAGACAATGGCCTCCAAGGAAGGTGGCTGTTGTTGTTCAGTTGCTCAGTCGTGTCTGACTCTTTGTGACCCCGTGGACTGCAGCACGCCAGGCTTCCCTGTCCTTCACTATCTCCCGGAGTTTGCTCAAATTCATGTCCATAGGGTTGGTGATGCCATCCAACCGTCCTCTGTCGCCCCCTTCTCCTCCTGTCCTCAGTCTTTCCCAGCATCAGGGTCTTTTCCAGTGAGTTGGCTCTTCACATCAGTGGCCAAAGTATTGGAGGAGGAACGGCAAACCATCCCAGTATTCTTGCCATGAGAACAATACAAAAGGAAGGTGGGCAGAGTCTTAAAATGCTGATGGGGATGGAGGAGACACCTGGGGCCAAGCACACACAGAGTGCAAGAAACCGAAACGGATGCACTAGTTAAATGGTAGCCCCTGAAAGACAAGTCCATAATTTCAGTCCCTGGAATGTGTGAATGATGTCTCATTTGGAAAAAGGGTCTTTGCAGATTGATTACCTTAAAGTCCTCAAGATGAGATCATCCTGGCTTATCCAGGTGGGCCCTGAACCCAACAACAGGTATCTGATAAGAGACAGATACAGGGGAGAAGGGGACAGGAAGATGGAGGCAGAGACTGAAGTGATGCAGCCACAACCGTCAGCCTCAGGGGAGACTGGGCTTGACTTGAGACTTCTGGTCTCCAGAACTGTGAGAGAATAAGTTTCTGTTGTTCCAAGTCACCAAAGAGTTTCTCTTGATGGCTCAGTGGTAAAGAACCCACCTGCCAATTCAGGAAGACATGGGTTTGATCCCTGGGTCTGATCCCTGGGTTAGGAAGATACCCTGGAGTTGGACATGGCAACCTACTCCAGTATTCTTCCGGGGATAATCTCATGGACAGAGGAGCCTGGTGGGCTACAGTCCACGGGGTGGCAAAGAGTCAGATGCAACTAGACAATAACAAGTCACCAAATTAGCAGTCCTGGGAGACAAGAGATGGAAAGGAGGTGACGTGTTTCTCAGTGATGCACCTGGATGAAAAGAAAAGGTCAGGCCAAGTGGGCTGGAGCCCTTTTCTGCTCTGACTGCTGCTGACCTCAGGCAGGAGCACAGCTGCAGGCACCTGGGAGCATCACCAGCAGAAACATCCTTGCTGTTTTCACCGGTCCTGGGTCCTCTCTGGATGAGTGTACCCCAACACACTCTCCCTTGCTGTCTGCTCCCAGAGGCGGGACTGGGCTGGTCAGAGATGCTCCCTGAGATGGCTCCAAGCCCAATATAAGAAAGAATATTTAAAAAAACAAGTGGTAAAAGAAATCAATGGGCATCCCTGGTGGCTCCGTGGTAAAGAATCTGCTCACCAGTGTGGGAGACTTGGGTTCGATCCCTGGTCTGGAAAGATCCCACATGCTGTGGAACAACTAAGCCAGTGCCCCACAACTACTGAGTCTGTGCTCTAAAGCCTGGGAGCCGTAACTACAGAGCCCGTGCTCTGCAACAAGAGAAGCATGTGCAATGAGAAGCCGAAGCACAGCAACTATAGAGTAGTCCCTGCTCTTTGAAACTACAGACAAGCCCACGTGCAGCAACAAAGACCCAGCATAGCCACAAATGATTAAATAGATTATTAGGAAAAAAACATTCTGACACATGCTCCAACAGAATGAACCTTGAGGACATCATGCTAAATGAAGTAAGCCAATCACAGAAGGGTCTCAGACTGTATTATTCCACTCATATGAGGTCCCTAGAGGAGCTGAATCCATAGAAACAGGAAGTAGGATGGAGGCTGCCAGGGGCTGGGGGAGGTGGTGCAGAGCTGGTGTTTAATGTGGACAGAGTTGTAGTTTGGGAAAACGAAGAGTTCTGGAGGTGGACGGTTGCATGACAATGTGGATGTGCTTAATGTCACTGAACTGTACTCCTCAACGTTGGTTAAAGGAAGTTTTATGTCATCTATGCTTTACTACAACTAAAAAAAAAAAATCAAGTGATGAGTTCACAGGCCCTGGAGGTATGTAAGAAGCAGAGAGATCTCTTAGCTCAGTGGTGGCAGGATTTCTGTACCAGGAGGGAAGGACTCTCTAAGGACTCTCTCTCCCTTCTGGCTCCCTGGGAATCATCGTTAGTGTGGCCTTGGATGCAAGATCCTGGAGCCAAGGGTGTGCAGCGTGCGCTGTCCAGAAGGACATCCAGGAGGAAGCTGAAGAGGTGGGGCCTCGAGGGAGGAAAGCTCTGGGAAAGACCATGAGAGGAACAACGACAGACAGAACCCAACCCAGAGAGGAAGCCACCCGGATGGGGAGTTGGAGGAGGAAAAGTCTGGGGGTGGGAGGTGGAGGTGGAGGACTGCAGAAGGAGGAAACTGGAGGACTTTGGAGACCACCCCCTGGAGGTGGCACTGGGCCTGTGGCTCCCCTGCTCCCTTGACAGTGTCCTTAACTCAGACAGGGTTGAATCAACCAGAACATAACGGGAGTGAAGTAGCTCAGATACCTCAGAAATGTGTCAATCTGGCATCTTACACATTTGTAACCTTTTAGAGGATCAAGTGGGCTTCCCAAAGAAACTGCCTGCCAAAGCAGGAGATTTAGGAGACTCCGGTTCAATCCCTGGGTCTGGAAGATCCCCTCAGGGAGGGCACGGCAACCCACTCCGGTATTCTTGCCTGGAGAACCCCATGGACAGAGGAGCCTGGTGGGCTACAGTCCATGGGATCGCAGAGACACAACGGAAGGGACTTAGCTCCCATACACAGAGAATCAGGTAAGTCAGAGAACCTAACAAATGAGACCTGCATTCCAATTTGAAAGGGGTGAGTGAGTAACTGAGGTTGGGCTTATGATTTTAAGCAGCCTGCCAAGGGAGGATTTGGCCAAGTCTGTGACAGTTTTGAAATCTTTAACAGAACTTCATATCTACCCTATTTATAAGCTTAATATGTTACATTTTAAGAACTGCTTAGGAGCTTGGGAAAGTCCTGCTTTTTAGGATGGCTATTTACAAACTTAGGAAAACTGGACATATTAAATTTGTAAGAACACTAAGATATCTAAATAAATTTAGTTAATGAAGTTATAAGCCTCCTACCCTTAAATGTGACCACTGAAATCTACTAGATTCATAAACAAAATAATGGCATTTGTAGATTAAACTTAAAATGTTAGGGAAATGGTAGGCTTTAAGTTTTTCAGTTCAATATAGTGAATCATAACTGAGAAAATCAAGCACCCATGAGCACTGTGCGTACATGTGTATATATATATGTGTGTATACATATACGTGTGTAGGGCAAGTGTGTATGTACATGTGTGTATATGTGTATGGATGGGTGTGTATATGTAAATGGGGTGTTTGTGTATGTTTGTGCAGTTTGTATGTGTGTATATATTAATGTGTGTGTGGAGCGTGTGGTGTCTGCACAAAAAGGCCCCAAGGACCCTGTAAACCTCCCAGGGACACAACAACGAGGCCGAAGTCGGTTGGCAGGCAGCTGTCCTTGTCCTTGTGTCCCCGGGGAAAGAGGTATTGAGTGTGCCCACACCCACACCCACACACTCAGACTTTGGAAACACCAAACAGCAAAGCAAAAGTCACGAAAGCAATCTCTGCCCTGGCCTCTCCTTGAAGGAAACGTGCCAGTGCTGGCCTGCTTGCTGGCGAGCCCACTCCTGCCGGGTGCAGGGGAGGAGCTGGAGCCCAGGAGATACCCACGGGCACTGCTGGCAGGCCTCCCCACAGGCCCCAGTCACCACTGCCCCCTGCCTGCTGACCCACCTGGCTGAGGGGCAAGGATGGGCTCTGGTCCCATCCCCTGTTCTCATGAACGGGCTCTCATGGGCCCGTTCTCATCCCCCAGGGGTGGCTGGTGACTCCTGTGCTCCCATGACCACTGGCCCTGTGGGGTCTGAAGGTGGGCAGGCACCCCTCCTCAACCGTGACAAGTGCCCGCGGGTCTGCTCTCCCCGCCAGGATGCAGCAGGGTGGCTTCATGGCTGCATGCTGTTTGTGTTTTAACTTTGAAGTCTTTAAAATAGACACCCTTTGCACAAAGCAGGCCTCTGGAAAACACATGTCTGACCACTGCCAAGTGTAATTCAATTAAAATCCAAGAAGCAGCAGTAGCAACAAATAAATAACAAAAGGATGCTTTCTCTTCAGAAAATCATAAAATCAGCTGGAGGCCCAGTAGGCCTGAGGGGGTCTGCTCTGCTCTCTGTGGTCACGGGTCCACCCAGGCTCTGCTGGGGCATGATAGGAGCCCCCAGACCCAGGCTTGAGTTAGCCCCTAGGTCAGTGTGGCCCTGGGCACCCTCCTGTCCCGCTGTACGACAGCACCCCCACCTACAAGTGAGCTTGTCACCAGCTCTTTCTTTCCAGAAAGTGGGAGAGAACAGCAGAAGAGGCCTGGATCACCAGGGTTTGGAACCCATAGAAGAAATTCAGCAAATAGCACTGCATTCCCCCCATCGGACCTTTCAGCTACTGTGCTTTATGACTCTGAAAGGTTGGTGGCATTCCCACTATTATACTCCCCAATCTTCCTTTCCAGTCCCAACCAGCTCCGCATCTTGTGGGTCTGGGATTCTACAGAAAGACTGGGGCCAGCGGGTCCCTGAGGTCTACCGGCTCCTACACTCGATGGATTCTCAGCACTCTGTCATCCATCCTGCATCCTCCAGATCTCTACTTAGGAAATAATCTGTCGCTGAAGCCTTCCGAAGCGCACTTAAGCCCATTTGTCTCTCTTGTGGTTAATGTTGTCCATTTTAAATGAAAGGTTTGGTCCATTGTGGAGGGAAATGTAGGTGACAAAGAGGTGGCGGGGGTGACTTCCAGGCTCCTTCTATCTGGCTCCCTGACAACCTGCTTTCCAAGCAGGACACATCTCATGGAAATAGCCTGTTTCTCAGGGTGAGAAGTCAAGGACCTGAGGGTTGTGAGCAAGTGGCAGAGACAGGGGTGGAGTGGGCCCTGGAATTTCTTACTCCACCTCCCACAGCTGCCAGCCCTTGGAGAACATATGTAAGTCAAGGTTGTCCAGAGAAACAGAACTGATAGGGTGTGAGTGGATGAGAGGGAGAGGAGGGAGGGAGGTGTAAGGAATAGTGACCATGGGATCTGGCAAATCTGAAACCTGGACGGCAGGCTGGGACCCCAGGAAGAGCTGCTGCCACCACCTCCTCAGTCTAAATACAGCACCCCCGCCCCCAGCCTCTCCTCTCAAGGTCTCAACCGATCGGACAAGGCCCACCCACGTGTGGAAGGCCGCCTGTTTACTCAAGGTTGACTGATGTAACGCTGCTGCTGCATGTGTGCTAGTCACTCAGTTTGCCCTACTCTCTGTGACCCCATGGACTGTAGCCCACCAGGCTCCACCAGGCACGGGATTCTCCAGGCAAGAATACTGGAGTAAGGAGCCATTCCCTTCTCCAGGGGATCTTCCTGACCCAGGGATCCAACCTGGGTCTCCTAAACTGCAGGCAGATTCTCTACCATCTGAGCCACCAGGAAAGCCTGACTTAATGCTAATATCATCTTAAAAATATCTTTGCAGTAAAATCTAGACTCACATCTCACCAGAAACTGGGTACCATGACCTCACCAAGAAGGCACATAAAATCAACCGCCCCCGCACACTGAGAGTCTTTACCACTTTACTTTTTTTTTTTTTTTTTATTTTGGCATGTAAGATGGTTCCCCAACCAGGGGTTGAACCCAGGCCTCCACAGTGAAGGCCCCAAGTCCTAACCACTAGGCCACCAGGGAACCTAAAGGGTCTTTACCACTTTCAATCTCTAGGTCAGAGGCAAGGCCCCAGGCACAGCCTCCAAGAGCAGAGATGAGTCACACGGGATGGGAAGTCCAGCTCGAATCCAGCTCACACCCAGGTGCGGGGCTCGGGGGGAAGTGCAGGGAGAGGAGGAAAAGGCCCCCCAGGCTCCTGGCTGAGGGTGAGCTGCCCATTTCCCCAAGGCCTTTTCTCTGGGCAGTGGGGAGGGCAGGAGTGGACCAGGGAAGGAGCTCTGGCCGGCAGACTCCGCCCCACCCCACTCCTCCTCGGGGCCTCACTGCCCCACAAGTGGAAGAACCTGGGGCCACAGCCAGCAGCACCGAGAGGTATCGGTGAGTCCCAGAGACTGCAGGGCCAGGGCAGCGTCCCTGGGGAGGGAGCGGTTCTGCCCGTCTCCGCGAGTCACAGAGTTTGTCCTCATTTTCCAGGGACTCTGGGAGGGCGGCCGTGCAGGTGGAGGTGGGTGGAGTGAAAGGGCCCAAGCAACAGGCCCACGAAGGCCCAGAGCTTCCTGCCAGGGTCTCAGGCTCTCTCCCATCCCAGGGTCCCTGGGTTCTGCCCACAGGTTCTCCTCAGCAGCCAGACTCCCTCCAGAGCAGGGCCCACGTGTGACACACCTGCTCGCACGTCCCCAGCCAGCTGCCCCCGCTCCTCTGGGTTTCCTGGCCAGCTGCCACCAGTCTTCCAAAAGCTGTTTCTCTAATTCCACCCCACTGCCCGCTCTCCTATTCCAGGCCTTCCCCCACCTCCCAGAGCCCCGTGCCCCCCAGAGTGCCCCCATGTCTGAGCCCTAGCTCATGGATCATCCTCCCAATGAGACACGTCACAGCACAAATACCTTTATCAAGCTCCCCGTGCCTAACCGCGCCTATTCTCAGCCAGCAGGCGATTTCTGGAGACGTGAGAATTCTCACAACGGGTAACTTGCAATCTTCCGAGTCTGTTTCCATCTCCGAGAACCTTCCCCTCCCGATGGTCCCTAGGCTGGCAGCTGCTTGGAAACCCCGTGGGAGTTTTTACCCCAAAACTCCACAACTCCAGGAGAAAATGGGGATGAGGTCTGCGACTGGGAATGACAGGAAGTCCAGAAAACAGGCTCATTCCAGGAAAACCCAACTGAAGGGAGTTCTTTTATCTGGAGAGGTGGATGGAGGTTATTTACAGGAAACGGGAGCATCCAGAATGCGTTCATGCTAAGTCACTTCAGTTGTGTCTGACTCTTGTGACCCCATGGACTGCAGCCTGCCAGGCTCCTCTGTCCAGGGGATTCTCCAGGCAAGAATACTGGAGTGGGTTGCCATTTCCTTTTCCACAGAGACAGGGATATAAACAGTCTGGGAAGCTGGAGGGGAATTCCTGGGTCCCCAGGACATGGGTGGGGATTGGAGATGATGGGAGCTTAGCAAAGAAGGTGTCTTGAAGGTCCCTGTGCTCCTAAGTCCTATGGGCCTGACTCCAGACTCACTGAAGGCATCTTTGACTCTGTTTGACACCACTGGGAGAGGCAGGAATGTTAGGCTGGAAGAAGGTGCCCAATTGCTTCAGCTTCCCAATTGAGGAGGAAGGGGACAATCGTCCGGCTCAGAGGCAGAAATCATCCCATTCTGGCTGGCATTGCACTGCTACCTGCTTCAGGTGACATGGGAAGGCTGTGCCCGAGGGCCCACATGGGAGAAAGGCTGAGCCTCCTGACTGGCTTCAGCTGATAAAGACTGGACTTCTGCATGACTTCACCAAGGTGGCTAAGTACAGCTGTGCAGGGTGTGCACTGCACAAGGGTGTCTGGGTGGAGTTGAACTTGCTGAGCTTTGACTGTGTCTCCACCAACCAGACAGGTGTCTCCTACTTCTCACAAAGGCACTGTGTGGGCCTGGGGTGGCCTTACATCTCCCTGGAGGCAACTGAGGGGATGAGGCATCCTTGGGCCCTCTGCACTCCTCACTGAATGGCCTTCACAGCTCCAGTCCTTGGCTGTCAGGAGCAAGGGTGTGGCCACGCTCCATGGAGCGGCAGTGAGCTCATGAAACATGCCCCTTACAGGAACCACTCTCTCTTCAGGCTGGGTTCTGCTCTCCTCTTTCTCCAATATTAATTCATCTTGGCCACCACCATCTCAACATCTTATTTTAACAAATAAGCCACTGAAAAAAGTACCAGTTAGGTCTTCCCTGGTGGCTCAGTGGTAAAGAATCCACCTGCCAATGCAGGAGATGTGGGTTTGATCCCTGATTTGGGAAGATCCCACATGTCACAGAGCAACTAAGCCCGTGCACCACAGCTACTGAGCCTGTGCTCTAGAGCCCGTGCTCTGCAACGAGAGTAGCCACCGCAACGAGAAGCCCAAGCGCTGCAACTAGAGAGCAGCCCCATTCTCCGCAAGAGAACAGTCCATGCAGCAACAAGGCCTAGTGTAGTCAATATAAATAAAGAAAAGAAAAAGCGCCACTTGGAGAATGTGCTGGGGGACAGATGGGGACCAAGGGCATGAGAAGGGGGTGTGGGCAGGAGAGGCTCAGGCCTGAGTACCAGGGCCACTTGCAGGGGCTGTCAGGGCAGGTGAGACAAAGCCCCACCTGGGAGCTGGTCCACTTGGGAGCCCTGAGGGAGGAGAGGTTTGTGCCTGTATGTGGGGATCAGTCCTAGCTCTTGCACAAACTGGGGACAAGGGAGTGACATCAGAGCATGACAGGGACTCTGGCTCACGTGTGAATGAACGGGTCCATCCTGAGGCCACAGGAGCCTGGTAGAAGCTGTGAGGCAGTCAGGAACCTCAGTGGTTACCTCAGCCACACAGCCTCTCACTGTGCTGGTGGGCAAACTGAGGCCAGAGAAGGGAAAGGGGCTGGCGAGTTAGAGTTAGGGGCCCCCGGTCCCCAGAGAAGGCTGCCACAACTTGGAGCCCTTTTTCGAGGCCCTGCTGAGCACATGCTGGCTTCCTGATCCTCATAATCTGTCCATGAGATGGGGGAACAATTTTACTCCCGTTTCTCCTGCCTCCCGGGGCCTAGAGCAGTGCCTGGAGGGGCAGACACCAGACTGTACGACAGACAAATCTCTTCGAGGTCTTATTTTGGCTCATCTGTATTTTCTCATTTTTGAACAATTGTCTTGTTCAGTTGCTCGGTCATGACAACTTTGTGACCCCGTGGACTGCAGCACTCCAGGCTTCCCTGTCCTTCACTAACTCCCAGAGTTTGCTCTACCTCATGTCCACTGAGTTAATGATGCCATCCAACCATCTCATCCTCTGTCGTCCCCTTTTCTTCCTGTCTTCAATCTTCCCCAGCATCAGGGTCTTTTCCAATGGGCTGGCTCTTCACATCAGGTGGCCAAAGTATTGGAGTTTCAGCTTCAACATCAGTCCTTCCAATGAATATTCAGGGTTGATGTCCTATAGGATTGACTGGTTGGATCTCCCTGCAGCCCAAGGGACTCTCAAGAGACTTCTCCAGCACCACAGTTTAAAAGCAGCATTGTTCAAAACAATGATGATGCACTGTTTTTTTTTAAAAAAGAAAACCTACCATTTCTTACTTTAAGTGAGATCCTGTCGACCTCATAGGACTATTTAAAGAGCTAAATAAACAGGAGAAAATGCTTTATGGACCGGGAAGCAGGGCACGGGCAGGAGGGATGTCCCTAGAACTTCCCCCACTCAAGGCGCTGGCCCCTACCAGACTAGACAACGAAATGACCCCCACTCCTTCCTGTTCTCACGGTCCCCGGCTGCCTTCCTGCCATGAAGGCTAGGGGGTGGGGGCAGCCCTGGGAAGCTGACCAAGATGATCTGAACAACAGAGATGCAAAGTCTGCTTCTCACCCAGGGAAAGGGAGAGACACAGAGAGGAGACGGTGGGAGGGGGAGCGGGAGAGGTCGAGAAAAGCTGGGATGCAGAGGACAGCGTGGGCGGGGGCAGCCGTGGCTGGGGGCACGGCCCTCAGGCCCGACGTGAGGCCACCCTGCAGGTGAACACTACCCTTCTCCACTCCTGCCTGACTCCTTGTCTATACTGGTGAAGATGAAGTTAGAAACATCGAAATGCCACATCGCCTGAACAGCAGCCGTCGGCAGAACTCCATATGGCTGCAGCAGCCAGGAGTCTGAGCTAATAAAAGTTGAAAAAAAAAAAAAAAGAAGGCTGGGAAATGCTCCCAGAGAGCCACGTGGGCGCTGCTTGGGCCAGCGAGTGGGGTGGGGAGGAGAGCCAGGCACTGTGAAGGCCAGCCCCCACCCCTGCCTGGCCGGCCAAGGTCACTGTGCTCATTAGGACAGCCACCTCTTCCAGGGGCAGCGATGGAGCCTGCCATTTTTGACCACTGCCCCCACCCCAACCCCTGTTTCTCCTAATGAGAGTGGATAGGACACAGCTGGCAGGCCAGGGGAAGGAAGTGGATGGCAGGCTGAGACCCCCACTTTGGGGAGGGGATCTCCTCAGATGTGGACCCCACCCCTCAAGCATCCTGATGGGGAAGCCAGACCAAGACCTGAGTCACCTGGAAACTCTCTTGCAGGTGGCTTCTGCCTGCAGGAGGTCGGGGGAGTGTTTTGGCGGGTGCAGGGGGAGCCCGAAGGAGGTCTCTCCCCACCAGACCTGCAGTCAGGGCAGCTGGCTCAGCCTCAGGCCCTGGCGTCACTCCTGGCCACACAGAGGTGGCCGCATCCCTGGCCTTGGAAACCAGCAGAGCAGGCCTTGGTCTGGGGCTCCCCCTGCCTTGGCACCACTGGAAATGCCCAGCCTGGCCAGAGAGCAGCAGGGCTTACAGAGGGAGGAAGCTGTCTCTCTGCGGATGGAATCAACATGATTCAGCACAAGGAGCGTGGAGGCCGGGCCCTCCCGCCAGGCTCCACTCCCTGCTGCCACCTCAGCGGAGGCCCCAGACGGCACCTGCCATGGGGTCCCTGTGGTGCCCACGGAGCCCGGGCACCATGCCACTCCTCTCTCCAAGAACACCACTGCCTGGCGGGCTGCCAGGAACAGCCAAGCCCTGTGGACAGGGCTCCTGGGAATCCAACCAAACGAAAGCAAACTTGCCAGATCTCTCGACCACACCCATGGGCCTGGCAAATAAGCCCCGGGGTGCGCAGCCCAGACCCAAGGGCTTGCTGGGGACACACCAAGACAGCGTGTCCCTGGCGCACGACTCACTGCAGCTCGCCACAACCTGTGGGTGTCAACTGCCTGCCAGGGACAGAGGTGGTGGTGGGGGTCTCCACTCTCAGGAAATGTGGGACTTAGTCTAACAAAATGGACAGCGGGAAAAATGACGTACATACGGACGGTTAAATCCATACAGCCTAACGGGCAACTGAATCTCAGAGTCCATGGGCTGACGTGGCCCAGGAGGGTGGCCTTGGAAACATAAGGAGCATTCCATGGAAATGAAGACGTGCATCCCAGGTGGAGAAGAATAAGATCAAGGCTAAGGGTGGGGAACTCCCTGATTATTCTGGGGGTTGTCAGATGAAAAAGGCAACCTCTTGCTCATCTTTCTGCCGAGCTTCTGGGTCCCCAGGGAGACTTATCCAGACCCCTGGGGCAGCCAGCACCCTAGGTTCCTGAGGGCTCTTTTCTGCATTGCGGGGGTGGCTTGTGTTCCCAGGTGTAGCGTGAGGCCAGCCCAGTCACCCTGGTCATATGGCCTGAGCCACAGCATCAGGCTGACCCTAGAACTGCCCTGCCCAACAAGGCTGCATCGTATAAACCAACCCAATCAGATCCTCTTTACAGAAAAGCTGGGAGATGGGCCACTTCAGCCTGGCGTGTGCTGGGGGAACTGAGCCCCTACTCTGGTGCTCTATGAGGCTGGGAGACGACCGAGTCTGGGACCTGGGGACTCAGAGCAACCCCTGTACCCAAGAGATGACCCCCACCTCCTACATGGGCTGGCACTCGCCCTCTCTCCACGACTAATGGGTCCTTCTTCCCAGGGCACCTTGAAGACTGCAAATGTGAGCCGAAGACTTAGGAAGCAACACCTGGAGAAGAGGGAGGTCTGGAGGAGGGGACCGGAGCAGCCTCTTTCATCCACAATTAGCTTCTTTCACCCCCCAACTCCCGGAGCACTGCCCCACACTGCTTCTGAACTTTCAGTGAGTTCTGGCCCAGACTGAGCCCTAGTCAGACAGACAGAATCTAAAACTTCCCGGGCCCGGCCTGAGAAAGGGGACCGAGACCCTGCCAGCAGGCCGGCCAGACCCCAAGCAGATTCTCTTGTTCCTTGCCGTTGCTGCCATGAGAACGGGTTTAGGTTTGCAGAGCCGACGCAATCTCACACAGTTGTAGCATCTGGTCTGCTCAGTACCTCAGATACCCTCAGGGAAACGAGGAACACAACTCACAGGTTATCGGCTGGGTCTCAAGTGGGAGCAGACTGAGGACCAGAATGCAAGCTGCCCGAGCTGACCCTTGGCCCTAGGCTCTTCTCAAGATGGCACAGCTCCTCAAGGGAAGGGGACTCCCCTTGGCTCCTTCCCTCAGCAGGCAGCTTCCTGGGAGCCTGCTTCCCTCCCCACTGCACAGCTCAGCATCCTAAACACCAAGGAGGCCTCCCTATACTGCTTGGGCAAGGGACATGCAGGGACAGGCTGGAGAGTCTCCAGTCAGGAAACTCCCCCAAATCTAAGACCAGAGAGACTCCTAGATTCAGAAGCAGAGGCACCGGCAGCCACAATCCTTCAGCCCACTGCGACTGTCACACATGGTCCCCAGGCCCCTGTTTCCACATCCTGAGCCAGTCGCAAGTCACACAGGTGGGGAAGGAGAGGTCCCAGACGGGGGTATATTCTGAACCTGGGGTCTGTGAACCCTCCAACATTCTTGCAGGACTGTGAATGTTGGCGCATTGTTCTGGGAAGAGTGTGGAGAGATCATTCAGGGCTACAAAGAGCTCACGGCCCATAGAGACCAGGATAACCTCCAGCCCCCTCCCACGGGGCTCTGGGCAGCCACACACATGGACAAACACAGGAGGTGAGGATGGCCGTGACCGTGACCGTCTGGGCTCCCGTTCCCTCTGCCTGTTCACCTGCTCACCGATGCCCACCCTTGTGCTCTGTGGGGCAGGAACGGTGTCCCAGCATGACCGAGCCCTGAGCTCTGCACACCCACCTCCGCCTCCTGTTACTGATGCGCCCCTGCTGGTCCGACCCTAGGGAGCCCTGGGTGTTTCCTGTCTCTCAGTGACTGCTCATTCGCTTTCTGAACATCACCACCCCCGGCCTAGAGGAGGAAACTGGAAAGGAAAACAAGATTTGGGGGAAAGAGCCACTTCTGTGCACACCACAGATGCAGCTCCTCATCCCTCCAAACAGCCTCAGGGTCCTAGAAAACCACCTCTTGCTTCCCACGGACATTTGGACACTGGGGCTCCCGTCCCATGCTGCCCAGGGCTCCCAGCCACTCCCTGGAGGGCCCTGATCTGCACCTTAGGCAGGTCCGTTGCCGGCTCTGCAGAGCCCACAGACCTCAACCAGAGGTCACGAGAGCCCAGGACGTGCCTGGAGCAGGAGGGCAAGTTATTCTGCTGTTTTCGCAGCGAAGGGGAAGCCTGGCTGACCTCCTCCGACCCCCATCAGCTGTGCCACTGTGTCAGGACAGAAGAGTGTCAGGACACCAACGAGACACCATCTGTCAGGAAATGCTCCCTATCTCAGGGACGCTGTGGGTGACACAGACAGTATTAGTCGCTCAGTCGTGTCTGTCTCTGTGACTCCATGGACTGAGGCCTCTATCCATGGAATTCTCCAGGCAAGAATATTGGAATGGGTAGCTATTCCCTTCTCCAGGGGATCTTTCCAACCCAGGGATGGAACCCAGGTTTCCCGCATTGCAGGCGGATTCTTTACTGTCTGAGCCACCAGGGAAGCCTGTGGGGGACACAGGGATGTGTCTACTCTCCAAAAACCAGGGGGAAGCTCAGGTTCTCCAGGATGTGGAATCACACTCATCCTGTAGGCCCCACCCGAACGACTGGCCCTGACTGGCCCTCGAGAACAGGGGCTGCACTCTGCTTTTTCAGCCCCAGGGGGGCGTGCCTTGACCCCCACCGTCAGCCCCTCCATGGTCCTGTACCCTCTGCAGCACCCAACCCAGTGCCGGGAGACAGCATACGATCAGAGAAAGCATCTCACCGTCTGGTTGCAAATGGATATGATGGTCTGGAAAACCCATTATTCTGATAGAAAGCAAAACAGTTTCCGCAGAGGCCATACCCTGGCTTTCAGTTCTTGAAAGACAAAGAAACACACACCACTAAAAAGTTACTAAGTGTGGAATGTCATCTTTCTCTGAAGATTCAGTTCAGAGATGGAACCTGGGGAAACAGCGGCGTCTCAGGTTGCCTTCTGGATGCTGTTTGGGAAAGTGGAGGGGAGAGCAGAAACCCCAGGCTTCCCAAGCCCCCAGGCCTCTGCCTCCCTCTCCCTGTGCGCACACACCTTGGGAACACACACTCCAGGGTGACCACACACCAGATACACAGTGGGGTGGGGGGGTGCTACAGACTCCAGGAGGGATGAGGGTCTGATTGATTTCTGAAGCTCCCCCCAGGAAGGCTCTCTGACAGCCTCTTTCAACAGTGATGGGAGAACTTCAGACAGGCCACCTCAGAGCCCCTTCCCCATCCTCACTGGACTCCACCACTGAGCCAGAATATGGGGCTTTGACTCAGCTCCCCTGCAAAGGTCTGCCAAGAGAACCCGGAGGGATGCAGGAGGGGCGCCTTCCTGCCTCTCTCCCACTGGACAGAATCCACGGAAGGGATGAAAAAGTGAAGAAGGAAAACAAGCCCAAGAGAAGTGGACAGCAACGGCTCCAGGGAGACCCAAAGCAGAGGGGACCCGCCAGAGGTGCCAAGGCAGTCCCTAACCAGGGGGATCAGGCTGAGGGCAGGGTGCAGGCAGCCTTGGAAGGCCCTGCGGCCAGCCGGTCCCACGGGAACCGGGCCAGCTCCCCCGCCCCACAGCTCGGCTCCAGGCTGAGCTCCGGTCAAAGTTAGTCAGAGGAGAGAAGACGTGTCTCCCACCTGAACCCCCTCTCACCCAGGCTGCCTCCCGACGAGCGAAGCCCCTGGGGGCTGGAATCTCACCAGTCCCAGAGCTGTGCCCTTGGACTCCCCCTGGGGAAGCTGACAACTGCGCATTCCTTGAGGACCCTTGATGGGAGAGACTGCCAGTGGGTAGGGGGTAAGAGAAGCACCTTGGCGCAGGCAGGCGTCC
The DNA here is from genome assembly GCF_029378745.1 of Bos indicus. Taxonomy (NCBI): domain Eukaryota; kingdom Metazoa; phylum Chordata; class Mammalia; order Artiodactyla; family Bovidae; genus Bos; species Bos indicus. Next base: position 34,397,917 of record NC_091778.1, on the reverse strand, counting down.
CCTCCCGCCCACCGCCCCGGGCCAGCCTCCTCCGCTACCTGCGGAGGAGAGAAACGGGGACGTTATTCCAACAGGTCCCCCTCGGCCGGGCCTCTCCGGGCAGCCTTCCTCCGCCCTGCCCCGAGGCCTCAAATTCAGGGGCAGCGCCGAGGCACCTGCGGCTAGACCGGGCCCGGTCCCCGCGAGAAGGGGCCCGGGCGGTGCCCCTGGTGCCCCGGGGCCTCCTGGGCAGGGGCGGGGCGCCCCCGCGGCCCCTCCCGGCGCTCACCTGGCGCAGGTGCTGCAGCAGCGTCCCCGCCTCCTCCCGCCGGCCCTGGCGCAACATCCGCAGCAGCTCCTGGACCATGCCGACGCGCCGGTGGTAGGGGGGCAGCCCCGCGCCCGCGCCCGCGCGCCCCGCCTTGTCCCCGGCGCGCAGCAGCAGCGACGCCCAGAAGTCGGGCCGCTCGCGCCGGGGGCCGGGCGCCGCGCCGGGGCCGGCTCGCTCCGCCAGGCTGCCCTTGGTCTGCCGGGTGCCCATGCCGCCGCCGCCGCCGCCGCTGCCGCGCTCTCCGCGTCCCCGCCGCCGCCCGCCCGCCCCTCGGCCGCCCGGCGCGCGCCTCCCGGGCGCAACTTTGGGGGAACTGTTGCGCGCGGGCGGGAGGGCGGGCGGGGGCGCTGGCCGCGCTCCTCCTCCGCGCTCCCCGGGCGCGCTCCCCCGGCGCTCGCCGCCCGCCGGCCCCGCCCCGGCCCGGCCGCCCCGCCCCCGGCCCCGCCAACGCGCGCCTCCGGGCTCGGCGCGCCCCTCCTCGCCTCGCCGCCCCTTGGCTCCGCTCGCCCGCCCTGCGCCCCCTCCTGGTCCTCACCACGTTCCCCAGATGCTACACGATCGCGCGTGGATGAGACCTACGGAGCGGGGTGGGGGGACATGCGCCCGGAGACATGCTGAAAGTTTGGAGAATCGAGGCGGAGCGGGGCTGGGGTCTCAGCCCCAGAGTCGGGTTTCTCAAAGTGGGCGCCGCGGAGAATCCGCTCCCAAGTCGTCCGAGGGCTTGTTGAGAACGCCGACTCCCGGTCTCGCCCCAGACCCGGTCAGTGAGAATCTCCGCCGTGGGACCTGGCGATCTGCATTTTTAGCTTCTTGGCTGATTCTGATGGACACTCCTTTGAGACTCGGCCAGTGAGGGCCGGTGGTGGTGCAGAAACCAGGTGCAAGGCTGTGTTAGGCCGAGCCCGTAGCCTGCATCAGTCCAGTCTCAAAGGAGCTGGACCATCCAGGGGCAAAGAAGAGTCCTTTTCTCTTGTTTTTGCTAGTACACCTCCAGAGAAGGGTCCTGGGGGTATACCCCATGCAAAGCAGCAGGAGCATGCCTGCAAGTAGGCCCGACTGCATGTCCTACTGTTCCCATTTACCTCCCACCCCACCCCCACCTGGCCAGACCAACCCTCCTGTCTTTAGTGCACCCGATCACCCCCTGGCTCAGACGGTGCTTGGAACGCCCAGGACAGCCCAGCCAGAGAGAAGGCCCAGGCACCTGGGGACCTTCCCCAGCCGGACCGCGGACCACCAGAGGCCTGGGGTGACTGCCCTGGTCCCAGGTTGGGGCTGCAGGAGGAGCAGCAGTCATGTCTCTTGCCTCTGACCCAGGGCCTGGGTGCTGCTTTGGGACAGCATGGGCTGTGGGGCAGGAGAGCTGGGGTCTGCTGTGTCCTGAGCCTGGAGCATCCGGTATGTCTCTTCCGTGTGGGATGAGAACACTGTGCCACGAATTGGGAGAGTTAAGATCGGGGTGGTGGTGTCAGAAACTCCGAGAGGATACACGTGTCCCACTCTGTGAGTAACTGCTGGGTCAACCCCCAGTCCCTGGAGGACGGCCCTGTGTGCCTCTCACTGGCTTGCTCTTCCCTTTGGACGTCCGGCTCCCGAATGCCCAGCTCTGCTGGCAGAGAGCATTCAGTCTTCCTGAAGGCTGGTTTCACAGGGCTGGGTGACATCTTTCAAATTAATCCCCACCCTTTGTGTGTGGGCATCTCCAGAGGACCCCAGCTGGGAGACACTTCGGTGCCTCTCATCTCTAACCTGCAGGATCACAGGCAAGGTGGCCACCAGGAAACCTGCTGACCTGGCCCCTTCCCAAGGATGGTGGGCTCCCTCCACCTGGAGGCACACTGCAGCTGGAGTTGGCACGTTGACTGGCCGGAGGGCATGGGGCTGGGACAACACCATCTTGGTGGAAGGTGGCCCAGGCGATCCTTAGAGTGGGGTCTACTCGCTAGTTGTGGTACTCGGGCTCCCGCATGGGCCTGGTTTCTCCGCGGCATGTGGGATCTTCCCAGCTCAGGGGTGGAACCGTGTCTCCTGCACTGCCAGGTGGATTCTTTACCACTGAGCCACCAAGGAAGCCCTCTTCCATCTGTTTAGAAAGGAAACTTGTAGTTGCTCCCGTCTCTCTGTTACCAAGGCCCCATCTCTCTTCTTTCCTTTTGAGCCAAGTTTCTTGGAAATGCCTAGTATTTACGTCCATTCATTCCTCACACACTGTCTCTTGCCAGTGACCCAGTTGCTAAATTCAGTGGCCACTTTCAGTCTTCCTTGACTCTTAAGCAGCATCTGATCCCATTCCCTACTCTGTTTCGAAGAAAACTGCACTCCCTTGGCCTATGGGGATACTGCTCTCCTCCAGGGACGCCCTCTGGGGGCTTCCTGTGTTAGCGGAGTCCTTTCCTCGTCGCTGCCACCTGGGTGCAGGCACAGACCTCTGCCTTGGCAATGTTATTTATCCTCATGGCTTCACGAGACATGCACACGCTCATGACTCCAAGTCTTGCTTTCCAATTCACAAGCTGAAAAGTTAACCTGTCACTGATTCTTGGATGCCAATGGAAGACGTGACACTCCTGGATCAGAGATGTACGGCTTTCTACTCAGGCACACGTAGTGTGAACATCAGCATATATGCATCGGCTCCCCTGGCCTCCGAGTCCCACGGGGATGCTGTACCTGTCGCGGGTTTACATCACCAAGGGTGGAGGATACCCGGCTGGGGAATCTACCGGTTATATCGGAAGCAATGAGCAAGCCTGGAGGGAACAAACACAGCGCTGAGAAGTGATCCGGATGTAAGGTGGACAGGGGTTCTGGCTTCTTGGCACACGAGGCGAGATGGGAAGGAGTGAGGCAGGCCCTCACTCCTGAGGAAGGAGTCTCTCTTCCGCCAGCGGGCGCTTCATACTCCACGAACGAGCACATCTCTCTTCCAGGCCTCCTCCCCAACCTGCCCTCCGCGGGCTCTGCTTCCTGTGAGCTGCCGGAAACCCTGGAGCCGCTGTGCTCTCGGAGCACCTGCGTCTGGTGAGTCCTGGTGAAGATGCCCAGGGGGTGGCGCTCGTTTGTGCGCGTTCACTGCAGGCTCCATCTCGGGCTGTGTCTGGTGGTACGGTGCACCTTCATCCTTTTAAACAGCTGTGAGGTCAGTCTCACTTCTGGCCTGAGTTCACAGCTGAGCATATGGACTCTGGGACATGTTAGTGATGGGCCAGGCAGGGATTCACACTCAAGTCTGTCTGACCTGAAAGCCCAGCTACGAATGTGACTTGAAACATGGATCCTTGCTGGACACACATTGTTGTCGTTTTCACCCCAGTTATTACATCACAACAGCCTTCTTTTTAACTTCTTTCTAACTAAAGGGGAAATACTTACACACCACACACACACACATTCACACACAGAGGATTCAGTGACTTATATCCCTTTCTGTCCAAACTACTCAACATGGGGGCTTCCCAGGTGGCGCAGTGGATAAGAATCCACCTGCCAACGCGAAGGACATGGGTTCGATCCTGGTCTGGGAAGATGCCACACGCCGCAAAGCAACTGAGCCGGTGTGCCACAACTACTGAGCCCATGCTGTAACAAGAGAATCCACCACAGTGAGAAGCCCATGCACCAAGATGAAGAGTAGCCCTCACTTGTTGCAATCAGAAAGCCCTCATGCAGCAACAGAGACCCAGTTTAAATTTAAAAAAATTAAAAAACAAAACAAAAAACTACTCAACATGCGTTGCTTCCCCCACGTGCGACGCTGTCATCATCCTGTGTTACTTCCTCCTGTCCCGAGATGCTGTCTCCTGTGCCTTTGCACACACTGCAGTATCTTCCTTCACCTCCTTAACAGATAACGAGTCTCCCTTAAGACTTGGTTTAGGTGTGTCCTCCCTGAGGAAGCTTTCCTCAATGCCTCCCTCGCCATCCTCCATGTGACTGCAATACCCTGGGACTGCGACCGTGCATCTCGTTTGTACTGTTTGTTGGCAGGTGCTCTTCTGCCTGGAGCATCCCCCCCTTCCCTTCATTGCTCAGCTCCTCTTCTTCCCTTGCCTCCCACCAGCTGGATAGGTGTCCATCTCGTGTTTCTCCTAGTCTGACTACTTGAGCCCGATGCTGCTGTCCTGGCCTGGGATCTCCTCAAGGGCTGGTTGTCCACTGGTGGCCAGTGGAGGAGCTCAGCATAAATGTGCTAAATGAAAACTGTGTGGACCCCCGTGCACGGCAGGTGCTCAGGAACTAGAGCACTAAGATGCCAGCGGGGCATGTTAACATGGAAGCTACAGGTGACCTCCAGGAAATCAGTCTGCAGGGAATCGAGTTGGCTGGTGGCTGGTTGGCTCGGGGCAGTTCCTTCTTGGTGGTGGTTTGTTACAAGTGAGCTGGAGCATTTATTTAGAGGGAACCCAGGAATCTAGCCTTTTGGTTGTTCTTTTATATTTAAGCATCTAATGTTGGTAACTTGAGACGCATTGGACTTTTCTCACCATCAAACCAGGAATTACAAAATTCTCATCATGATTTTTCTTTGAACATTCACTTCAGTTTCTTCTATTGTAAGATTTGAAGTTAAAATTAAAGATCTTTCAGATTATATAAATGTTTAAGTAAAAACATCTAATTCATGGATAAAATATTTTTATCCACAATGTCAAGCTCTTATTGCTGCAATGCATTTTACACTTATAATATTGAAGCCTTTTCTTAATAATCATGCAAAAATGTTTTGATAGTCCTTTTTAGAACAGAAGAAACTGATGTTTTTTAAAAAACACAGAGTTTGGCTAGTGCTTCCTTGACAGTCAGAATTCAAACCCAGGTCTGCACTGCTTTAGAGAACATGTTGTTGTTCAGTCGCCAAGTCATGTCTGACTCTTTGAGACCCCATGGACTGCAGCATGCCAGGCCTCCCTGTCCCTCACCATCTCCTGGAATTCCCCCAAGTTCATGCCCATTGAGTCGGTGGTACCTTCCAACCATCTCATCCTCTGTCGCCTTCTTCTCCTTAGAGAATATAGATGGTCAATAAAAGTAAAAAATTTTATTTGAAAATGTTATGCTGGTGCTGTTTGTCCTTGAATGTAGGGAGAGGAGTTGGCCAGGAAGGGCACAGGAGAAGAAGCACACCTAAGCCACGTCCCACCACTAGGATGTCACTGGAGGGATGAGTCTCAGACTAACCTCAGGGAGACTCTGGCTCTGATTTGGGAAAGGAAGAGGAAAGACATAAATAGTTTGCAGATGGAAGAAAAGCTGGGTGAGTAACTACCTGCTAAGATGCCTGGAAGGCAGGGCAGGGGCTTGTGGAGAGAGAGGAAGTAGGACCAGAACTGGGGGAAGGAAAGGGAGCTCTCTGGGCAGCTGGAGGGGAGCCCAGCAGGACGGGCATGACCAGAGCCCTCTGCAGGTGGGAGACAGGAGCTTGGTGCAGCATCCTGCTTCCATGAGGTTTTGCTCCAGCAGCTCAAGAATTGGGGCCCAGAAGTGAGGAATTAGACCTGCTGGTGCTTGGGTTCCTTGGGGGCAAACTGGGCGACTGTAGGTCCTGGGAGCAAAGACCCGTGGAGTACTGTCAGGGACGGAGGTGATGCCAGGACCCAGGGATGGGACACGATGTACGTCCTCCAGCGGTTCTCAAACTGGAGCCGGCATCAGAGTCCCCAGGAGAGCTCGTCAAGGGACAGACCACCGAGCACCACCCTCAGAGTTTCTGACTCAGTAAAGAAACTGGGACCAGCTGCCTTTGTAATGAGTTTCCAGGGATCCCATGTTGCCAGGTGGCTCTGCTCAGGGACCGCACTTTGAGAAGAGCCAGAAGAGCTGGGTGTAGGGAGGAAGCAATCAGGAGTTTTTCTCTCCTAAGGTCTTGATAAGGTTGCCAAGGGGCCAGACCACTCCTGTGCTCAGAGGAGTTGAGGGCGTCCCTGAAGAGCTGGCCCCAAGAGAACGCGGAAGGCACATGCACGCATAATGCGGGGGCCCTATCTCTTAGTCCACTTTTCTCTTAAAGGAAGACCCTTCTCCCTTGCAGGATACCGCCAGCCCACTTCTCTGTCAGCAGCTGTTCCCACACGTGCTGAGGTCTTCAGGGCCCTGAATGCTGCTGTGTGCTGGGGGCGAACGTGAAACCCTGTGTTTCAATCCCCAATTGCAAGCAGACCACCGGTGACATACCCGGCATGGGACCAGCTCTCATTAGGAAGCTGGAAGTCCCAGGATAACTGACCCAGGCCTTTGCTGGCAAGAACACTCTCAGATTGTCAGCAGGGCAAGTGAGAGAAGTGACCCAGGAGGGAGAAGGGCTGGCTGCATCAGGAGAACGAGCACCCAGGGCTCCGCAAGTCCCAACGCTCGCCTTGCAGACGGAGCTCCAGGAGGGCACGTCCTGGAATCCATCCACTCAGGGCCTCTGAGAACCATGTACAAGGCTGACTGCACACTTTCCTTCTACTTCCCTGATTGTTTCTCCATTTCTCCATGCATGGCTTGCTTTAATTTGGTTATTTAGTTATGTAACAAGCGCCCACGAACTCCCCATCCTAAACAAAACAAAGCCAAACCAGACCAATGGCAATAAGCGACCTTTCATCCCTGTATGCCATTGCCTGACCCCCTTTCTCTTTATATTATTTTATTTTAAAAATTTTTTTCTTTCTTTATATTATTTTAATGTTTCTCTACATAATGGAGAAATCAAACACATCCAAAGCTAGAGAGACTAGTGAGTTCACATGTCCTCCTTGTCCTCCTTTAACTTCTCAAAACATGCCCACTCTTGTTTTACCCATTTTCTCTGTTTCCACGTACTTTAGGTAGTTGTATTGCATTTATAAAAGTGATAAAGTGTTAGTCACTCGGTTATGGTTGACTCTTTGTGACCCCATGGACTATAGCCTGGTAGGCTCCTCTGTCCACAGAATTATCCAGGCAAGAATACTGGAGTGGGTAACCATTCCCTTCTCCAGGAGATCTTCCTGACCTAGGGATCAAACCAGGGTCTCCTTCATTACAGGTGGATTCTTTACCATCTGAGCCACCAGGGAAGTATGTGCTCTTAAAGCGTATCTTTTTTTTTTTCTTAAATTTTGGTTGTTTTTAATTGTATCAAAGAATATCTTGGGACTTCCCTGGTAGTCAAATGGCTAAGACTCTGTGCTCCCAATGCAAGGGGCCCAAGTTTGATCCTTGGTCAGGGAACTAGATCACATATGTTGCAACTAAGTGTTTCCATGCCAAAAGTAAAGATCCCAGTGATGCAATGAAGAAGGAAGATCCCATGTGCTGCAACTGAGACCCATTGCAGCCAAATAAATAAATAAATTTTTTAAATGGCCAAGATGGTAAATTTTATGTTATGTGAATTTTATTACAATTTAAACAAAAACACAGTTACAGTCAAATTCAGTGCCTTGCCTTCCTTAAGATTGTTCTGGAATCCAAGGATTTATACATCCAGAATATGGAGTAAGGACCACAGCATCTCAGCTGCACTCTAGCTGACGTGGCCTGTGTGGTCCCCATGAAGGCAAGAGCCAACTCTTATACTCCTTCAAGCTTGGGCACTAGGGTAGTGTCACCTCGTCCTTCCCATCTTGGGCAACCACTGGCTGCCCCCCATTTAGAGCACTTCGTGTAACTGGAACACCAATGGGTTTCTACCTCTTGCAAAACTCCTTTCCAAAAAAGAGTGGTCCCTTCAGAAGCCTTGAATAGAGTTTTCTCCAAAGAAGACATACAAATGACCAACGGGTGTATGTAAAGATGTTCAACACCAGTAATTATTAGAGAAATACAAACCAAAGCCATGGGATACCACCTCAACCTGTTAGAATGGTCATCATAAAAAAAAAAAAAAAAAAGACAACAAAACCCACCCTAGTAGCTAAGTTTTCAAAAAATTAAAAATAGAACTACCATGGGCTTCCCTGGTGGTTCAGTGGTAGGGAGTCCACCGCTAATATAGGAGACACAGGTTCAATCACTGATCTGGGAAGATCCCACATACCACAGAGCAACTAAGCCTGTGTGCCACAACTATTGAGCCCACGGGCCCTAGATCCTGTGCTCTGCAACAAGAGAAGTGACCACAATGAGAAGCCTATGCACAACAGCTGTAGCGTAGCTCCCGCTCACAGCAATTAGAGAGAAGCGCACCCAGCAATGAAGACCCAGCACAGCCAAAAATAAACAAATAAACAAATAAAACTTATTTCACAAAAAAAAAAGAACTACCATGTGATCCAGCAATTTCACTGAAGGGTATTTATCCAAAAGACTTGAAGATAGGATCTCAAAGAACTATTTGTACTCGCTTGTTAATAGCATCATTATTTACGAGAGCAAAGAGGTGGAAACAAGCTGAATGTCCATGAATGGCTGAATGTATAAGGTAAATGTAATCTATGCATACAGTAGGATATTATCCAGCCTTAAAAATGAAAGAAATCCTGTCATGTCTTCAACATTAAATGAATCTTGAGGATATTCTGCAAGTGAAATAAACCTGCCACAGAAAGACAAGTACTATGCGGTTCTAGATATATGAGGTGCCTGGAGTGGTCCGGGTCATAGAAACAGGAGGTAGAACGGTGGCTGCCGGGGGCTGGGGGAGGGGGAGGAGAGGAGTTGTTGTTTGACAGCATTAGTTTCACTCCTGCGAGATAAAATGTGCTAGAGATTTGCTGTACAGCAACGTATCTATACATACCCAATGTTTGTTACAGCGCTTTTTACAATAGCTAGGACGTGGAAGCAACCTAGGTGTCCACCAACAGATGAATGGATACAGGAGTTGTGGTACATATATACAATGGAATATTACTCAGCCATAAAAGAACACATTTGAGTCAGTCCTAATGAGGTGGATGAAACTACAGTCCATTATACAGAGTGGTGAGAAAGAGAAATATTGACACATATATATATTGATATATATATTGATATATTGATACATATATATGGAATCTAGAAATGTACTAATGAACCCATTTGCAGGGTAGCAGTGGAGATGCAGACATAGAAAACAGACTTGTGGACACAGCGCAGGAAGGAGAGGATGGGATGAACTGAGAGAAGAGCATGGAAACATACATATTACCATGTGTAAAATAGCAAATGGGAATTTGTTGTGTGACACAAGGAGCTCAACTCAGTGCTCTGTGACAACCTAGAGGGATGGGATGGAGTGGGAGTGGGAGGGAGGCTCAGGAGGGAGGGGACACATGTATACCTGTGGCTGATTCATGGTGATGTGTGGCAGAAACCAACAAAACATTGTAAAGCAATTGTCCTCCAATGAAGAAAAGCAATATATGTATAGTAACATCGCTGTACTGTACACTGAAGTATTTGTTGAGAGGATGTTGTCTTTAACCATTAATAAGAATAATCAAAGCACTGTCCTTCCCCAGTCTTAGGGAAAGTCTCCCCCCCTGCACTCTTCTTATCTGGAACCAGCTTCTTTCCCCTCCCCCATCTGTGGAAACTGCACTTAATTCATTGATGTGCTTCTCCCTGGGGACCAAGTCCTGGGTGGGCACTTCATCAGGTGCCCCCCAGTATTCAGGGAAACCGCTAACTGCCCTCCCTGCTTCCCTCCCCAGGGAGTGCCTAGGCTGGCCCTTTCTCACGAGTTGGGAACAGAGGAAATGGCCTTTTCCCTCTTCAGAGTTGCCTCCAGTTTGTGGTTTGTTTATGTGATAAATGCTCAAGTGTGTGTTGTGCACTGGGGTGGGCTCTGGAGACAAGATAGCAAACAGGAAGGACGGGGACCCCGCCTCAGGGAGTTTACTTCCCAGCAAACAAAGAAGGTAACTTCAGAAGGTGTCAAATGCTGTGATGAAAATAAACAGAGGGACCTAGCGATCTGGGAGGTGCCCCAAGGAGGTCCCTCTGAAGAGAGGATGCTCGTCTTGAGATGTGAGGAGAATGGAGGCAGGAGGAATGGCATTCCAGGAAGACCTAACAGTTTGTGCAAAGGTCCTGGGTAGAAAAGAGAGGCATGTCTAAAGAACAGAGGAGGCTGGTGGGAACGAGGGGAGAGTGGACTGGAGGAAAGTGAAGATGTAGCTGGAAGGGGTGTGTGCAGGGCCTCCTGGAGCAAGTTGGAGCAGGAAACGGTTAGCTACTAACAGACAAGGAAGGAACAACAGCTTGGAGGACATCCTTGGGTTCTCGCCCAGGTCTGTTACCTGCTACTTGCACGACTCCAAGTCAAGGGTTTTCAAACTTGGGCATGCATCTGAGTCAAGGGGTGGGTGAGGGGAGGGTTGTGACAACACCCAGCTGGGCCTCATGCCAGAGTGTCTGATTCGGTGGGTCCAAGTGGGGCCCACATGTATGTGCTGATCAAGTTCCCAGGTGATGCTGCTACTGCAGGTCCTTGGACCACTTTGAAAATCATGTTCTTAAAAAAAAAAAAAAAAAGAAAATCATATTCTAAGCAAAATACTGATTCTGAGTCTTTTTCTTCACCTGTAAAATTGCACTTCTCTGAACTTAGCAGTTGCCAGAGAGGACTGAGGGTGGAGGGAGGGAGAGTTAGAGAGTTCAGGATGGACATCTTCATACTCTGCTATGTTTAAAATGGATAACCAATAAGTACCTATTGCATAGCACAAGGAACTCTGCTGATGTTACGTGGCAGCCTGGATGGGAGGGGACTTTGGGGGAGAGTGGATACATGTGTATCTATGGCTGAGTCCCTTTGCTGTGCATCTGAAACTATCACAACATTGTTAATCGGCTATATTCCAGTACAAAATAAAAATTTTTTTTTTAATTAAAAAAAATTTTTTTAAGTTTTTAAAAAATTGCCCTTTTCTCCTGGTTGATGTCATTATCAAATGAGATAAAACCTTTTGTAAAAATAAAAAAGACACAAAGAGGGAAAAATCAACTTAACTTTAATAATAACCAGTGTGTGTTTCCTTCACAATTTACAAAGAATGCTCACATGTAACACCAGCAGCAGGTGCCTTGGGAGCCATGGCAGTTTTATTTTCTCTACCGGAAGGCTGGCTGACTCTCGGACCGTGTACATGTTTGAATCTCACTGCTGCTGGAAGGACAGACACCTGCTTTGCCCTTCTTAGGAGAGACCTTGGGATGGGCCCCCCATTGTTCACTCCACAGACGGAGGCTTGATGATCTCCTGTGTCTGTGGTTATTTTTGTTAACCATCATCTCCTCCCACTCCTCCTCAAGAAAGGCGTCCTGTGAGTCATCCAGAGGCCCGGGAGGAAGCCATTGGTTGCTCGGCTGGTTTCTGGCCATCAAGGGACAGACAGGAGGAGTGGTTGAGGTCTCCTTGACCTTTGAAGGAAAAACTCCATCAATTCATAGACTCCCAGAAAGTCAGCCTCTAGGACATGTGTCTATTATATACCCTTGGAGTATTTTTATTTGTACTCACTCACAGAGTCAACAAATATGTTGACTATCTGCTACAAAGCAGGCTGAGGATACAGCCACGACAAAACAACAAAGCGGCCCTTTTGTGGAGTTTGTGTGTGTGAGATCCATCCATGGAATGCATACTGAAAGCCTACTATGTGATAGCCACCTATGGAATGCATACTGAAAGCCTATCATGTGTCATGAAATTTATAGTCCATCAGGGAAGACAGACTTGTAATCAGATAAATGCAGTGAAGTGTAATAGGGCTTGTGATGGTGATAAACACAGGGTGGGGACAGTGAGTCATAAGGGGGAAGAGGGCCCCGAGGAGGCGTCCCCATAAACTGGTTATTAAAGGCGACTGACTAAGGGGAGGCATTCTGTAGAGAGGAAGCGGCTATAGCTTGGCACATGGGGCACGTGCCAACGGTTCTACAGATTTGGGATACAGCGTGCCCGGGATAGAGCAGAGGCTGGGAAGGGTGGCAGGGGTCTGGCCACAAATGGCCTTAGGTGACCTGGACATGGGGCTTAATCCTGCATTAAGGGTATTGAAGTGTTAAAAAGCTCAGGGCGGAGAGGGAACAGTGACAGGGCTAAGCTGCGTGGGGTGATTATTCTGGAGAACGTGTGGGGGGAGCCACTGGGTGCAGAACTGGGGGTGAGGAGAGGAGGCTGGGCTCATAGATGGAAACAGGGATGCAGGATGCAACGGGGCCAGGAGAGGCAGGTCAGAGAGGGACGCTGAGGATGCAGAATGGACAAGGTTGGTCACAAGCTGGAAGAGGGGAAGGAAGATGCCGAGTGGAAGAGAAGCAGCTAGAGGAGCAAGAATGTGGGGAAGAAATGACTTCTGTCCTGCACATGCTGAGTCTGAGACGCATGTTGGCACAGCACAAGATCTAACCAGAGTGTGAGGTTGAGAACCCCACACTAAGCAGTAACTGAACCCAAGTGAGTTTGGGGATGAGGGCAAGGACAAGCAGACCAGTGGGCACTGCATCCTTTAACACACTGGAGGAGGGGGTAAACTTTGAGGGGAACTTAGAGGAGATGTCAGAGGAAGACAGCAAAGGAGGAAGAAACAGGGTCTTGGATGACTGCTGTGGAAGTCAAGGACAGAGAAAGTTCCAGAAAGAGCAGTCAGTGGTGACAAATGCTGAAGAACAGGTCACTGGAAGGACTTGAAAGTTTGATTTCAAGAGAGTGAATGGAGACCCTGCCAAGAAATAAAAATGTATGGAATGAATGGAAAAAACTTGGGAGATGAGACTCTGAACACCATCTCCAAAGGGCAATCACTGTTATATGGATTCACAACTTTCTAATTTTGACTCTTCTGTTTGTACCAGAAATCTCCATCTTCTAGGCGACCAGAGAAAGAAATAAAACAGAACTACAAAAACATGGGAAATTACACTTGAAAACACACTTTCAGGTCTCAGAGACTTCAAGGAACTTCTCTACAAGGGGTGATGCAAACAGGAGCAGATTCCACGAAGTGCCTGCAGACAGTTCAGTCATCACACACAGAGGACAAGTGGAATGCCCCTCAGCAAAGCCCCACACGCCCAAGCTTTGGCAGAAGCAATGCTCTCTTGCACACATCACGTCTGGCACCTGGCTGGGTGAGGACACAGCAGGAACCAAGACAGACAAGATCCCGGCCCCCAGAGGCTTGCATTCTAGTAGGAGGGATAGACAATAAACAAGTAAACAGATAAACCAAGTAACCAGAGTGGGATAAATGTTATGAATGAAATAAACTAGGATGAGCCAGTAGAAACAGGAGAGGATTGCTTGAGACAGATGGTAGTCAGTTTATCTTGCTGAAAAATTTCCAACTTTAGTCACATAGCAGACTTCACGTGCCATCATATTTTATGATTGATCACATCTTGCACTGTTCTAATTGTCTCCTGTTGCATTTCAGACAACCCTAACTGGCAGTGGTAGGGGTTGGGGGTGAAGATGTGAGGAAAATAATTCTGTGATACGTTCCCTGTGCTTACACCCTGATCCCTGGCTGAGCATCATGGGTGGGGACAAAGATGGGTCACTGGGAAGATGAGTGGATCTCCACTGACTAGAATGCTTGTATGGGATTGTTTATGTGGGGGCAGCCCCATATCTCACTGCTTCCCAAACACATTCCAGCTCCAGCCATAGCATGAATGCTCAACCCAAGACCCTCCTGGAGTTTTTCAAAATGCGTATATGAGTTCGAGGATGAATAAACCTTTTCCATCCTGTGTGAAGAGGCTTGACTGCAGAAATCCAAAACTAAGCCAACTCCCTAGAACAGCGGAGGCAGGAGGTGGAGGAGGTGAGTCCCGCTGCTCCAGGTGTCCCGGGGGCAGGTCCACTTGCTGCTTTTCTTGAGTTTTGGTTACTTGAGCTGCCTCTTCCTTCTGCTGCCTAAGCTGGTCCCAGTTGAAGTTCTGCCACTGTGAACTCAAGTGCCCCAACTGTTATGATGCAGCTGAATCACACAGAGCTGGGCTCAAACCCCCTCAGATTTTGGAGCTGAGGCTGTGCTGAGCAAGGCAGGAGCCCCAGCAGTGGGCTTTGACAGGTGCTGCCCACCCCCCCACCCCGTTGCGGGAGCAGGGGGTGGGGGGTGCCCACACTAACTCCAAGGCAAAGATTCATTCAGAGGTCTCGTCTCCCTAAGGCTCCTAGGGCCAAAATGGACTTTTGGGGGAATGTGTGCTTTTAGCTAGGATGAGCTCAGCTGCTGCGACAAACAGACCTAAAGATGCTTATTGACTCAAACACAACAGAAACGTCTCAGTCACATAACAGACTCCAGTGTGTGCTTTTAGCGACAGTGGCTCTCTCCCATATAGTGATTCAGGGATCCAGGATCCAAACTGAGGCTCCAGCATAGCTTGGCTGTCATTTACATCTTGCCAGCAGAAGGGGGATTGGAGAAGGAAATGGCAACCCACTCTGGTATTCTTGCCTGGAGAATCCCAGGGACAGGGGAGCCTGGTGGGCTGCCGTCTATGGGGTCTCACAGAGTCGGACTTGACTGAAGCGACTTAGCAGCAGCTGCAAAAGGGGGAGGGATAGCGCTAAGGTGCTGTTCTATTGGTGAGAATCAATCACATGACCACACTGAACTGCAAAGGGGGCTGGGAAATGTAGTCCAGTCTTGCACCTTGCTATAACTCCCATTGCTATCAAAGGGGAGTATGATTTTGGTGGGCAGAAAAGTTTGACTTTCTGAGAGGACCAAATGGGAGGCACTCAAGTGTTTTTAATCTTGACAATGTTGACATTTTAACTGGATACTTTTTTGAGGGTGGGAGGGAGGCTCCCTGTGCAGTGTAGAACATTTAGTAGCCTCCCTCCACCCACTTCTAGTCATGACATCAAAAATGTCTGGAGACATTGCCATCGATCCCTGGGGCATAAAGTCATCCCTAGTCGAGAATCACTGCTCCAGACACTGAGAGCAATGTCAGAGTGTTTGTCAACCAGGGACGAAAGGCAGCAAAATTACCTGCTCTCCTCTCACTTGTCACTTGGAGATTCTGTATGGCTTAGACAGTAAAGAATCTGCCTGTAATGCAGGAGACACGAGTTTGATCCTTGGCTTGGGAGGATCCCCTGATGGAGGGGGCAAGCTTCTCCAGTACTCTTGCCTAGAGCACCCCATGGACAGAGGAGCCTGGCAGGCTACAATCCATGGAGTCCCAAAGAGTTGGATATGACTAACTAACACTTTCACTTTCTTCATTTGTCATTTGGGAAGCTCATGGTGTGGATGCTAGTTTTTGCTCCTGACATTGACAGATTAGCTGAGGTGCTGACTTGAAGTTTCAAAGAGAACAAAGTGATATGGACCCCAACTCTCAGACTCTCAAGTGCATGATGGGAACAACGTTAGAACATGCAGGTGCCTCGTGCATAGCCAGGCAGCCTGCAAAAGAGATGCTCTACGGCTTTCACTCAATTCAAAACCCAAAGGGCACTGACTTGTTTGCAACAAACAGATTTTCTGAATTATTTGGTGCCGATTCCCTAAAATCTCTGGGAGAAATAAGATTTGTTTGATACCTTTCCTAACATGAGGCAAATTTGTAAGCACCTACTGAGTTGTTCTGGATGGACTTAGTGAACTAGGACTGGGCAGACCCCTAGAACGTGTTTGTTTGCAGGAAGTGGGCTGCAGGGAGGATTTCTAGCAGCTTGTTTTATACCAGAAGTACTACCATCCAGCAAAGCATTAGGCTGCCAACAGTCTGCTTTCTCTCTTAGAAACCCAACAGTGCTGCTCTGACTTCACAGGAAACATTTCCTGGCTGTAGCTGATGGGGATTCCTTCATATCCCACGGAGAACTTCGGGTTGTAGTCCCCGACAATGAGGTCTAGATTGGTGTGTAGCTTCCAGCGTAAAAATATTAGTTTCTTGATTCACTGGGAACATGCACCCTCTTGAACATTAAGTAAAACTAGTTATGTAAGTCTTTTATTTGAAAGCTACTTGAAATGAATACAAGTCATAATCAATAAAGCTCAGTTTGAAACACTGCCGAGAAAAAGGAAGAGAGAAACATTTTCTCTGCCCCTGGAGCTGCACAAAGTAACAAGTTTATGTTAGACTGAGGTTTGTGTGCAAATAACTCAGTAGTCCTTCTGAGGATGAGCAATTTGGGTCTGAATAAGTGTTTGATGTCTCACAAATCCATGCGGATCATTCTCTCTGAGCAGGCTTGAAAACACTAGACTTTTCGGCTTTTTACCAGTTGCTATTTGTCTGCAGGGTTTCCCTGGTGGCTCAGATGGTATAGAATCTGACTGCAATGCAGGAGAAATAACAATGAAAAACCGAGTAACAAATCTGGCGCTGCTGAGGGGTGGTTCTCCAGAGCCCAGAGCCCTCTGTGGTCCGGTCTTTGCCTTGTTCTTGAGCCTTGTCTGCTGGCGTGGTCTTGCCTCTTTGGACACCTCGAGCCCAGGAGAACCAAGCACATGGCCACCCATGCACCAGGACCCCAGTGCCCAGATTTCTCTCCACCTCCCATCCCAAATCCCAGAGCTTGACGGCCATGTTGTCAAGTTTCAGGATTCAGGTCACACGCGAGGCTATCCAGAAAGGCTTTTTGACTTTCACTGGTCTCTCAAGAAGAGCTGGCCAGTTGTTCCTGGTGCCCCTCAAGTCGCTGACCGGCCTTTATCACCCAGGACACGCTGTGCAGATGCCTCACCCCTGCTGGACTGCAAGCGCTGAGGGCAGGGCCTGAGTCTCATTCCTCGTGGGAGCAGCAGTCCCAGCACAGAATCTGGAGAAGATTTGATCAGTAAGAGCGATCAAAGAAACAAACAGTCATTTTATAGCAAATGTTATATGATTCTCCTTGCTTTTAAAATTGTGGTAAGACACACAGAACATAACATTTACCATCTTCACCTCTTTTAATTGTATGGTTCCATGGTGGTCGGTATGTTCACAGTCTTGTGCAACCATCAGTATCGTGTGTGCCCAGAGTTCCTCCATCTTCTCAAACTGAAAGTCTACCCATTAAACACTAACTCCCCTTCCCCTCTTCGCTCAGCCCCAATACCTGCCCTTTGACTCCCTGTCGCTATGAATTAGATAGAGAGGTCAAACATTCTAGGTAGCTCAGCCGGTAAAGAATCCGACTGCAACACAGGAGACTCCAGTTCAATTCCTGGGTTGGGAAGATCTGCTAGACAAGGGATAGGCTACCCACTCCAGTATTCTTGGGCTTCCCTGGTGGCTCACAGGATAAAGAATTCACCTGCAATGCAGGAGACCTGGGTTCAATCCCTGGGTTGGGAAGACTCCCTGGAGGAAATCGTGGCAACCCACTCCAGTATTCTTGTCTGGAGAATCCCCACAGACAGAGGAGCCTGGTGGGCTACAGTCCATGGGGTCGCAAAGAGTCACACACAACTGAGCGACTAAGCACACAGCACGTATAAGTGAAATCGTACACTATTTGTGCTTTTGTGTCTGACTTATTTCACTGAGCTCAACATTCAGAAAACTAAGATCATGGCATCTGGTCCCATCACTTCATGGGAAATAGATGGGAAAACAGTGGAAACAGTGTCAGATTTTATTTTGGGGGGCTCCAAAATCACTGCAGATGGTGACTGCAGCCATGAAATTAAAAGACGCTTACTCCTTGGAAGGAAAGTTATGACCAACCTAGACAGCATATTCAAAAGCAGAGACATTACTTTGCCAACAAAGGTCCGTCTAGTCAAGGCTATGGTTTTTCCAGTGGTCATGTATGGATGTGAGAGTTGGACTGTGAAGAAAGATGAGCACCGAAGAATTGATGCTTTTGAACTGTGGTGTTGGAGAAGAAGACACTTGAGAGTCCCTTGGACTGCAAGGAGATCCAACCAGTCCATTCTAAAGGAGATCAGCCCTGGGTGTTCTTTGGAAGGAATGATGCTAAAGCTGAAACTCCAGTACTTTGGCCACCTCACGCGAAGAGTTGACTCATTGGAGAAGACTCTGATGCTGGGAGGGATTAGGGGCAGGAGGAGAAGGGGACGACAGAGGATGAGATGGCTGGATGGCATCACTGACTCGATGGATGTGAGTCTGAATGAACTCCGGGAGTTGGTAATGGACAGGGAGGCCTGGCGTGCTGCGTTTCATGGGGTCACAAAGAGTCAGACACGACTGAGCGACTGAACTGAACTATTTCACTGAGCACAATATCCTCAAGGCTCATCCATGGGGCAGCCTGTGTCAGAATTTCCTTCCTGTTTAAGACTGGATAATATTGCATTTTATGGATAGACCACATTTTGTTTATTTATTCATCTATCGATAGACACCTGGGTTGGTTCTACCTCTTGGCTACAGTGAATAAAGCTGCTGTGAATGTGTAAGTACAGCACCTATTTGAGTCCCTGCTTTCAATACTTTTGAATATGTACCCAGGTTGCTGGATCATATGGTGATTCTGGGTGTTTTGATGTTTGGAGGAACATACATGCTCTTCCAGGCTAGTGCTTTACACACACCAGTTCACTTAGTGCTCATGAGAGTTCTAGGAGGGAAGACTACTATTAGTCCTTTCTCGTGGGACTTCCCTAGTGGCTCAGAAGGTAAAGAATCTGCCTACAGTGCTGGAGACTCGGGTTTGATGCCTGGGTTAGGAAGATCCCCTGGAGAAGGGAATGGCTGCCCACTCCAGTATTCTTGCCTGGAGAATTCCATGGACAGAGGAGCCTGGTGGGCTACAGCCTATGGGGTCACAGAGTCAGACATGACTGAGCAACTGACACTTTCATTTCTTTCTGGACAGATGAGGAAATGAAGGCAGAGAAAGTTAACTTGTCAGTTTCATAGTCAGTCAGCGGTGAGCTGGACTGAGGCTCACATTTAGATTCCAAAACCTGCTTTTGAGCCCTGTGCTGGGTCTGTTTTCTTCCAGAAGCAGCAGGGCGGTGGGGTGGGGTGGGTGGGGGGCGCTCCCTCACTCTGGTGGGTAAAGGGCCTGCCTTGAGTTGGGGGAAAGGACCTTCTTTTTTTTTTTTTTAAGATCTTAATGTGGGCTATTTTTCAAAGTCTTTATTGAATTTGTTACAATACTGCTTTTTTAAAAAATGTTTTTTGGTGGTTTTGACCATGAGACATGTGGGATCTTAGCACCCCAACCAGGGTTGAACTAGTGAACTAGTGTGTGTAAAGCACTTGCCTAGAAGAGCATGTATGTTCCTCCAAACATTAATGCACCCCCAGCATTGGAAGGTGAAGTATTCACCATTGGGCCACCAGGGAAGTCCCGAAAGGGCCTTCTTAAATAAGAGGCATCTTGCTTGTAGGTGGTCTGGCTTTAGAGGTTAGATGTGTTCAGCTTTTCCCTAGTCCTTCACAGGCCTGGAAATTCTGTAGTGAGGCCATAACGTGCTCTGTGGTATACATTCTAGGATGAGACCGGCTAACAAGCTCATACTCAAGTTTGGTAGTAATTACAAATTCACTGAATCAACTCTCAAAAACAACCTGGGTGCTCTGTATATCCTCTGAAGTGATGACTTAGTACAGATGGGAGGTCATTAAAATCTGGAACAGATCTCTCAGGTTTTGTAATCCAACCTCTCTCTTAGTGGTTTGGACATGAAGGAGAGAACTGGTTCATAATCTGCTAAGTCATTCAGAACTAATCAACCTGTGGTAAACTTTCCCCATCTGTCTCATCAAAGACCTGGCAGCTGATTATGTGGTAAATGGTAGTCCGCGTACCCAGATACACCACTGGATCAACAGACATAAAACTTTCCTTGCTTAGTAGCCACTGGACATAAAGACTTGGTTGGGCAGAGAAGAATGGCCAGGGATAAGAAAGAATTCATGCTTGAGGTACCTTCTCTGCTCCAAACATACAGCAGTGACAGAAAAAATAATGAAATAGAAAACCCAATATTCCTAGATAAACCCAAGAATAAGATGAATAGCTGAAGATTGAAAAGATCAAGCAGAAAAGAGATAAATACACTCTGCAGAAATGCAAAGCAGAGCAGACTGCAGCCTGGGATGTGCTGTGCTCTGGTCTGGAAGTCAGGAGAACTGACTAGAGTTTGAATCCTACGGGATAAAGAGAACTAAAGATGTTCCACACAAGGCTCACTGCTGGAACTGAGAGGCAGAGCAGGTCCTGAAAGGAAGCTGGAAAAAATAAACAACTACTGCTGACTGCCACCTGGGGAGGTGGCATTTCCGAAACCATGAGACACAGATGAGTCTCACAGCCAAGCCTCCAGTTGGCCCATTTCCTGATTCTGCGAGACTGTGAGACTAGCATGGGGCAGGGGAGGCCTAAAGTGTCGTTTATAGGACTTTAGCTGGGCCAAGGGTCAGGTGCAAACAAGTGTGGAATGCTAGGCAGAGAAGTGTGAGCCCAGAGTAACAGGGAAAGAATAAATCAAAAGCTTTCCAAGAAAATAAAAAAATAGAACGTGAATTCACTCCAAATTTACACTTTGGAATAGATTGATAAAGACTTCACAATAAGTGTGTGTGGCATGCTCAGAGTGATAGAGAAAGGGATGATTTCCATTTTAAAAGAGAATGAGAAACTAAAAAAAAAAATGCAATCAGAAATAAAGCAGAACAAGTGATGTTAAAAAGCAACAAATTGAAGAACTTCTCTGGTGGTCCAGTGGCTAAGACTGCTCCCAATGCAGGGGCCCTGGGTCTGATCCCTGGTTAGGGAACTAGATTCCGCGTGCCAAAACTAAGAGTTTGTATCCTGCAAGGAAGGTTGAAGATCCTGCAACTAAGATCCCGTACAGCCAAATAAATAAATAAATATTTTAAAAATTGATAACCACCTTGATGTTGGAGAATGAAGAGAACTAGATAAGAACATAGATTGATTACTATATTTTGGAGCCAAACAAAACTTTAAAATTTACCATGAGATTAAAGGCTATTATTTATTTATTGGAGTAAATAGATTTAGTAATTAGATTGGGAAGATAATATAACGTTAGAAACACATCTATAGGTTAATGGATATAAATTTTTTTTAACTAAAAGGTTATTTTTATTTGTTAAACTAAATGTTGTAATTTTAGTTTTAGCAAATGTATTTCTGTTTTTAGGGAAAGTCTGGATTTTTGTGACTATACATTAAAAAACAGCTCCTCTTTCCTCTGATGTGTTCAACTTCACGACGATCTGGGGACAGACTATAGGGGAGGGAAATCTTAGCATTTCTCACATTCAACACCACTTAAAAATTTCCTTCCATCATCTAAATATGATGATATCCAGGCAATGAAGGAAACACAGTGAGGTATGACCCTTGGCTGAAGGCTTTGCTCATACTCCATTAGATTTCTCCCAGTGAAAATCTTCTGAGATCACAGTGGGCTGAATGATCATGTCAGTGTTTGTACATTAATTAAGAATCATAAGATTCAATCCCTGGTCAGAGAACTAAGATCGCATAAGCTGAGCAGCCAAAAAGGAAAAAAAAAGAGGTATTTATTTACTATGAATTTCCTACTATCCAGGAAGTTGTGTATTTTGGTGAAGAAATTTCCTTACAGTTTCTACAGTGGTAAGATCTTTTTCTAGTGAGATTTTTCAGATCTGATCTTTAATAAGATATCCACTCTGTTTCAGAACTGTGTCACATTGGGGATATTTAGAGGGTGCCCCTGTTCTGGTAGTAGGAGTCCTCAGTTGACAATAAGGGATGAGCTATGATTCAAGACTTTTCATGGTTATTACATTCATGGAGCCTCTCTCTAGTGTGATGACATGGAGAATAAAATCCACCTTTTAAGTGAAGACTTTCTCACACATTCATAAGTAAGTAAGTGTTAGTCGCTCAGTCATTTGTAACCCCATAGACTGTAGCCCACCAAGCTCCTCTGTCCATGGGATTCTCCAGGCAAGAATACTGGAGTGGGGTGCCATTCCCTTCTCCAGGGGATCTTTCTGACCCAGGGATCAAACCCAGGTTTCCCACATTGCAGGCAGATTCTTTACCATCTGAGCCACCGGGGAAACCCATAAGGCTTTCTCCACTATAAATCTAGTGTTGGAAAAGGATTTTTGAAGAATCCTAATCATGGAAGAAGTTACCCTACTCTATATACAATATTCAGTGATTTCCCCAAGTTTGAATACTGTGATGGGAAGTAAGAGGTGACCTTTTTCTAGACACTAGACATTCAGTACACAGGCAGTCTCTCTCTGTATGATTTCAGAGTCAGTGGAAGAGATAAGCTGGGACTGAGGCATTTATGTAATTCTTAACACATGCTTGGGAATCATGTATTCATTCCAGTATGAATTTTCTGATGATGCTTGAGAGATGAGCTCTGGATGAAAGCATTCCCTCATCCCTTACATTCAAAGGGTTCCCTGCGCATCTGAGTTTTGTGGTGCAGAATAAGATGTGTATTCTGCTTGAAATATTTCTGTATATTTTGCACTGAAAAGATTTCTCTGCTGAGTGGATTTTCTGATGTTGAATAAAATATGAGTACAAGTATTTCCCATATTCATTAGGGATTTGATATATTTGGATTCATTCATATAGGACTTGATAGTTTGCTGGAACGGCTCACAGGGAAACATCCGCTTATGTTCACCAGTTTATTATAAAGGATACAACCCAGAAAGAGTGGAATGGAGAAGTTGCATGGGGCAAAGCACTCCCATCCCCACATGTGTGGAGCTTCCACACCCACTCTGGGCACATCACCTTCCAGCATCTCAGGGCTCAAGTTCCCTTTGGGCTGACATTCCAACCATCTAATCACATGCCTGGTTTCCCTGGCAACCAGCCCCCATCCTTAGGGGCTTTTCAAAATTCACCCTATTCATATAAACGCAGGTGTTGTTATGAATAACAAAGGATGCTCTTTTCATGTTTATCACTCACAGAAGCCAAATATTATAGCGAATGATGCTATTTCTTTTATCACTTAGGAAATTATAACAGTGTTGGGAGCTCTGGCCAGGACCTTAGGATGAAGCCCCAAATGTGTATTTCTTATTACATTCCAACATCACAGTTAAAACTGTAGTTAAATTTGTATGGTTGCATTTGGGCAACAGCCCAGCCAGAGCAACACCATTGCTGCTGACTTGGGGCCGCTGTGGAAGGGCCCATTCCTACAGCACTGGAAGCTGCTCTGTTTGAGGCTGGACTCTCCCACTTGGAAGGGTGATACTGAGACTGAGCAGGATCCTTTGGTGCCCTAAAGGGTACAAAAACCCCTCTGTGTCCCCTGTTTCTTGTTTGTAGAAAAACACTTTAGTCTCCCAGGCCTCTCCTGAGCTCCAAAGAACAGGTACAGGCAGTTACTAATTAGGGAAGTGAGGAAATGCAGACAAAGGAAAAGCAGTTAAGCAAGAAAAGTAACCGATGAAGAAGAATGAATGCTTCTGAACTGAGCTGCTAGAGAAGACTCTTTTTTTTTTTTTTTTAAACTTTACAATATTGTATTAGTTTTGCCAAACATCAAAATGAATCCGCCACAGGTATACCCATGTTCCCCATCCTGCACCCTCCTCCCTCCTCCCTCCCCATACCCTCCCTCTGGGTCATCCCAGTGCACCAGCCCCAAGCACCCAGTATCGTGCATCGAACCTGGACTGGCAACTCGTTTCATACATGATATTATACATGTTTCAATGCCATTCTCCCAAATCTCCCCACCCTCTCCCTCTCCCACAGAATCCATAAGACTGATCTATACATCAGTGTCTCTTTTGCTGTCTCGTACACAGGGTTATTGTTACCATCTTTCTAAATTCCATATATATGCGTTAGTATACTGTATTGGTGTTTTTCTTTCTGGCTTACTTCACTCTGTATAATAGGTTCCAGTTTCATCCATCTCATTAGAACTGATTCAAATGTATTCTTTTTAATGGCTGAGTAATACTCCATTGTGTATACATACCACAGCTTTCTTATCCATTCATCTGCTGATGGACATCTAGGTTGCTTCCATGTCCTGGCTATTATAAACAGTGCTGCGATGAACATTGGGGTACACGTGTCTCTTTCCCTTCTGGTTTCCTCCATGTGTATGCCCAGCAGTGGGATTGCTGGATCATAAGGCAGTTCTATTTCCAGTTTTTTAAGGAATCTCCACACTGTTCTCCATAGTGGCTGTACTAGTTTGCATTCCCACCAACAGTGTAAGAGAGTTCCCTTTTCGCCACACCCTCTCCAGCACTATGAGGTACCATTTCAACCCAGTCAGAATGGCTGCCATCCATAAGTCTAGAGAAGACTCTTGAGAGTCCCTTGGACTGCAAGGAGATCAAACCAGTCAATCCTAAAGGAAATCAGTCCCGAATATTCACTGGAAGGACTGATGCTGAAGCCGAAGCTCCAATACTTTGGGCATCTGATGGGAAGAACTGACTTTGGAAAAAACCCTGATGCTGGGAAAGATAGAAGGCAGGAGGAGAAGGGGACAACAGAGGATGAGATGGTTGGATGGCATCACCAACTTGATGGACTTGAGTTTGAGCAAGCTCGGGGAGTTGGTGATGGACAGGGAAGCCTGGTGTGCTGCAGTCCATGGGGTCACAAAGAGTCGGACACGATTGAGTGACTGAACTGAACTGAAGAAAAGTAATGACAATAGGTCAATAGTAAAACAGAGGCCTAGTTCTTCCCAAGGGATGTACATAGCAATCAGGTACATATCCTAGAGTTTTCTGTAGGAACTAAGACCATCCACCACCTCAAGTTGGATGCTGAGCACAGCTGGTAGACCCCAGTCTGGTTGGAACCAGAAGGTTGATAATTAAGATTCCTGAAATACCACCTGGTTACCTCCCCTCCAGCCAATCAGAAGAAAGTCATGCACCCTGCAACCCTAGCCCCACATGTCGTCTTTAAAAACCCTTCCCAGAGACCTGCCTGGAAGTTTGGGTCTTTTGAGCATGAGCTGTCTGTACTTCTTGCTTGATGCCCCACAAATAAGCCCTGGCCTTCCCTTTACCATAATCCAGGCCAGTAAGTTGGCTTTGCCATGTGGCAAGCGAGCAGACACAAGTTCTGTTCAGTGACAATACTCACAAACCCTGGAAATGAGGTGAAGTGAATTTCTAAATCAATAATAAAATTATCTGTATACCCCACTGTCTTTAACAATTTAGCAGCAGTGGCATCGGAGCTGTGGGATCTTTACCCACTCAGTGTAAAAGACTTTAGCAAAGCCACTCCTTTGATTACCACTGATTTTCATTTGTTTTTTTACTTTTTCAAAGCTGTCAGAGACAATGTTCCAGAATGCCTTGGTAAAAAGATTCCTACAGACATAAAGGTAAACTTTTCTTTCAGATGAAGGGCAGTTGGTGAAACAGTGATTCCACTTCATTTTTTAGAAAACCATTTTGATTTTTAAAAATATTTATTTTATTTAATTTTGGTCTTAGTTGCAGCGAGTGGGCTTCGTTGCCGCAAGGCACATGGGATCTTAGTTCTCCGATCAAGAGTAGAACCTGTGTCCCTTGCACTGGAAGATTCTTAACCACTGGACTGCCAGTTAAGTCCCTCCACTGCACTTTAATTCTCCAGGATGTAACCGTTTTCACAACACAAAAAATTTACATTTTAAACACTGTCTCCATTTTCTTCCAAGCTTAAGGTCTCTGATACGTGAGAAATGGAGAACGTCTACATTCAATGCACATCAGAAATACACTGTGACTCCTCAGACTCTCCATTTCTCTGATCCTCACGAGAAAAATACAGAGGATAGGATGGCATGGTTAGGAGGCTTAACCAGATTTCAATTACTTGCTTTATTTTCCTTTAAACCTCATGGCACCCAGGGGACAGCTTCATGCTTGCTGTGTTTTCCTTTCCTGCAAACCTGCTGGCTGCCCTCCTCCCACCTCATTTACTGGAGACTTTGCTCATGAACTCCCTGTCCACTCCAAGTCTCAGCTTCCTGCTCTGTGAGGTCAGGGTCCACAGGATGACCGACCCCCACCCAGACACACTGCTGTTTCAGTATCTTCTGGCCGCCCACCTGAGCCTTCATGCTGAGGCTGCACCCACTCGCTCCTCCACCACCAGAAACCTGCTCCTTCTGGAACATCCATGTCAGAAGCCCATTCTCTTCCCACATCAACTCAAAAGAACTTGAGATGCTCAGGCCCTTCTACCTCTGGGGGACCTCCAGACACTGATACCATGCACCCCCCCAACAAGTTGGTCACTTGGTTCCTCAGGACACTTACTTTCCTGAAATGCCCCCAACTGCCTCAAAAAATCAACATTTTTTTCTTTCAGTTTTATTGCTATATTAATATAATTAACATACAGTATAAATTTAAGGTGTATTGTATAATAATTCCCTGGTGGCTCAGACAGTAAAGAATTTGCCTGTAATGCAGGAGACCTGAGTTTGCTCCCTGGATTGGAAAGATGTCCTGGGGGAGGAAACGACAACCCACTCCAGTATTCTTGCCTGGGAAATCCCATGGACAGAGGAGCCTGGTGGGCTACAGTCCATAGGGTTTTAAAGAGTCAGACATGACTGTACAACTAACACTTTACTTTGCCTAATAATTTGACTAACATACATCATGAAATGATTATCACAGTAAGTTTAGTGAATACTCATCACCTCACATAAAACCCACATTTTAGATGAGCTCAGGGGGCCTCCTTCTATAGGCCTACATTCAAACAACTGCTTATTTCAAATTCCCGATCGAAAGACTCAAGCCAGCACACCCATAAATAAGGCCATTTCCTTATGGTTGGCAGCCTGCCCCACTCTCCAGTCCTCTGCTACCAGGACTCACCTTTTCACATAATAATGGTTCTTGCAGAGCTTCTGGTCTGAAGTACAAGGTTGCAACTGACCAGCCCCACCGCGACAGCATGGAGAAAAGCGGAAGAAACTTTAAAAATGACACTTCTAAGCTTTTGAACTGTGGTGTTGGAGAAGACTCTTGAGAGTCTCTTGGACTGCAAGGAGATCCAACCAGTCAATCCTAAAGGAAATTAGTCCTGAATATTCATTAGAAAGACTGATGCTGAAGCTGAAGCTCCAATATTTTGACCACCTGATGCAAAGAACTGACTCATTTGAAAAGATCCTGATGCTGGGAAAGATTGAAGGCAGGAGGAGACTGGGACGACAGAGGATCAGATGGTTGGATGGCATCACCGACTCGATGGACATGAGTTTGAGTACGCTCCGGGAGTTGGTGATGGACAGGGAGGCCTGGCATGCTGCAGTCCATGGGGTCAAAAGAGTTGGACACGACTGAGCAACTGAACTGAAAAGACTGAAAGACACACAAGTGAGAGGTGGATGCAAAGAAGTCCAGAGGAGTGGGATTCCAGATAGCCAGGAGTGCTTCGCAGCGACCAGCCTCCCTCCCTGGAATCAAGCTGGCTAGGGTGGTGGGAGGAGGGTCTCTGCTCACTTGAAGAGGTGTCAGTGTAGGTTTTTTTTTTTTTTTTTTTTAGTATTTGTAAAGTATCTGGTTGGCACGTTGCACTGAAATCTGTAGGAACTGCAAATGCACAGTTAATTCTACCCTTGCTGAGTGTGGGCGGTGGGGCTGGTGGGGCTGGTGGTGGGGGCGAGGGACTGTCATGGTACAGGCAGATAAGAAGGATGAGAGGGAACCAGGATTAGCCAGGTGACACTGCAGAGAATGCCTGTCACCTGTGGACACCCACCTTCTTCAGTCCTGCTCCCACCAGTGTGGGGGTGGGAAGCTGCTCCCCAGCTATAAGGACTGGCTTCACATTTCTGACCCGACTCTCCATTGATTCACAGGCTGCCTCTCTTGCAGCTGCTAGAAGGAGGTTCTCTAGATGATTCTTTTCAACACTGTGAGTCAGAGGCAAGCAGCCACTGTCTAAGGCCCTAAGCCATTCCTTTCATCTTAATTGCAACCAATATCCTGCTTAGAAGTTCATCACCATCTTTAAAGGAACAGCTATTTCTGATCCCACTCTTCTTTGATGAGAAGGAGAGGAAAGCTTTTACATACTGAGGTTCAGGGAAGTCAGTCTGGTTATATATGAGTCAACTTGAACTTTATGTTAGCTAAAACAGCCTGCATCATACACCTGATTTAACCATTAAAGGGTGCAAGGACTTCCCTGGTGGTCCAGTGGCTAAGACTCCATTCTGCCAATGCAGGGGGCATGGCTTCAATCCCTGGTCAGGGAACTAGAGCCCACATGCCGCAACTAAGAGTTCACATGCCATAGCCAAAGATTCTGCATGCCGAAACTAAAGGGAAGGTCCCACGCTCCAAAATTAAAAGATCCCACATGCTGCAACCAAGACCCAGTGTGCATGCTCAGTCACTTCAGTCGTGTCCGACTCTTTGGGACCCCATGGACTGTAGCCTGCCAGGACCCTCTGTCCATAGGATTCTCTAGGCAAGAATATAGGATCCTCTTGATGCAGGGATTGAACCTCATCTCCTGCATTGCAGGCGGATTCTTTACTGCTGAGTCACTTGGGGAAGCCCAAGACCCAGCACAGCCAAATAAATAAATATTAAAAAATCATAATAATAAAGAAAAGGTGCACTGACCAGAAGCAAAGAATGTCTATGTTAAAAATAAGGATGAAATGCCTCCCCTTATTCGGACGGCAATGCTGGGACTCCTTCCTTAACCAGACTCCCTTCCTGGTTCCCAAGGCTATACTGATCCGCTGAGTAGGTGCTGGTCTGCTTTAGTTGTTTAGTTTTTCTTTTTTTTCCCTCTTGGCTTCTGGCATCTTAGTTTCCTGACCAGGGATTGAACCCAAGCCCCCATGGTGAAAGTGCTCAGTCATAATCACTGGACTGCCGAGAAGTCCCAGATACTTGACTGTTTTTTTGGAAACCCTGACGGAATGTACCCCTGTCAGGTTTGACTGTTGTTCTGACAAGCCACAAAACTGTGCTGAAAACCCTGCTTCTCCAGAGCAGGTCCTCAGAGCCACTCAGAGGCCTTCTCCTGGGCCACAGTCCTCAGCTCTCTCAAATAAAACCCTTTTGTATTCCTATTACAGACTGTTTATCACCTATTTGCACTGAAAAGGCTTATGCTTCAACCACCTTCAAGGCTTTGTGTCACCAGCAAAGCCCATAAACAGTTTTGGAGAAATAAAAATAGAATCTGGGTAATAAAATAAAGTCTTACCTTGCTTTTTGTCTGTACTGAGTCTGGTTGCTCCAGCTTACTGGGGGCTGCATGCAGAGGCCTCACACCCGTGTCTTCAGCCCAGAGCTCCCCATGGGGCGTGGCTGCCCTGGCACCTCAGCTACAGGCTGTAAACAGAAGCCTGGCTGGACACTCAATCCAACATGGAGGCAGTGAGCTGTGTGCAGAGACTGCACACAGCACTCAATCCTAGATGGTGGCAGTGGGCTGTGTGCAGAGTCGCTGTGCTGGGCACTGCAGACCTGGGTGGTAAACAGAGAGCCTTGCCCCCTCCCCACCCTGGAGACCCTATGAAGCAGCCCCACCATCACCTGACCAGCATGTCAGAAAATCTTGTCCTCTCCACCCTCTGACCCGAGGAAAAAAATCCTCCTTTGGTTCTGAACTGAGATGAGTCTCTTATTACTCAAAGCACCCTTTTGGGGCCAGACTCGGGAGGGTTGGTGACAACTGGGCAATCTCATTGCCTTAAGTTTTCTTGTCTTGGGCTTCACTGGTACCCCCACAATTTACAATTTTAAGAGAAGTCAGGCTGCCAGCCTGGAAATCAGTGGGCAGGGAGAGCCTACTTCCTTTTTTTTTTTTTTTTTTTTAATTTGATATGGACCATTTTTAAAGTCTTTATTGAATTTGTTACAATATTGCTTCTGTGTCATGTTTCGGTTTTTTGACTTCAAGGCACGTGGGATCTTAGCTCCCCAACAAGAGATCAAACCCATACTCCCTGCATTGAAAGGTGAAGTCTCAACTACAGGACCACCAGGGAAGTCCTGAGAGAGCCTACTTCTAATGTTTTTTTTTTTTTATTGTTTTTTGCTGCACTGCATGGCATGCGGGATCTTCATTCCCCAACCAGGGATTGAATTCATGCCCCCTGCAGTGGAAATGTAGAGTCTTAACCACTGGACTGCCAGGGAATTCTCTAATGTCTTATTTCTTAACAACAAAACAAGAAATCAGGCAAATCTGGAGGGTTAAGAATTGACAAGACAGAGTAAACACTGGCATTGGTTACATTCTTCACTGTAGTTTTCAACAGAGGTTTTTAATTAAAATAATGCAAAGTGTTACTCCTTCAGTTGTGTTCAAGTTTTTGCAACCCAGTGGACTGCAGCCCACCAGGCTTGTCTGTCCATGGAATTCTCCAGGCAAGAATGCTGGAGTGGGTTGCCTTTCCCTTCTCCAGGGAATCTTCCTGAGACAGGGATCAAACCCAGGTCTCCTGCAGTTCAGGCAGATTCTTTACTGTCCAAGCCACCAGGGAAGCCCTAATGCAAAAGGGACTATAAAAGATGGATGTGTGGCAGGGAAGGCTAGGTTAGAAAGTAAAGTCTGAAAAAGCTGAACAGAGTGAAAAGTTGCGAGGTGGGGGGGAAATCCTTAACTCCTTATTTCACCCAAAGGAAACTTAAGCATTAATAGTTTGCACCTCTGATACTAGAGTAATTCATATGAATTATGTTCACCTTTTGTTTTTATAAAAGAAATATATTTCCACGGCACCAAAAATTTCAAACAGCTTAGAAGGATTTAAATGAAAACAAATCATGCAATTGTTGGAGCAGAAACATCATATTCTTTAAATTGCTAATATAATTACTGATCTTTATCTGCTTGTTTTACCAGTGACTGACAGACATATGTCACATCATCACATTATGATTGAGCTTTTATTTCTTTTCTCAGTTTTGACAGTTGTTGCTTTATGTATTTCGAGTTATATTATTAAGTGAATTTCAAAGTCAGAATTTTTATCTTTCTGGTTGATTAACCCTTCAGTCATTATGAATTTTGCTCAATTCTAGCGATGCTTCCTGGCTTAAAACCTCTTTTGTCTGATATTAATATCAAGACACTAACTTTCTTTTGATCAGTGTTTACACTGTATATATCTTTTTTCCATTCTCTTACTTTCTACTTTTTTGTGTCCTTAAACTTCATCTCTTTTAAACAGAATAATTTCTCAAAAACCCAGTTTGACAATTTTTGTCTTTGACTTGAAGTATTTATTCCATTTATACCACAGGTAAATATAGATGTATTTGGGTATCAATCCACCTTCTTCCTATTTTTCTACTTGTCCAACCCTAATCTATGCTTCTTTTTCTTGCCTCTTTTTACAAAAGACCTGAGTGTCCATCATTAAACGACTGCTTGAATATACTGCAGTACATCGGAACACCGAAGTCATATGCAACTGTGAAAAGAGGGATGAAACCATCTCTGTGATTTCTAGAGTATATGTTTATGTGGAAGAGGTGGAGAGACATGTGCATACTAGGTTACAGTGTATCTAAGAACGGGTGTTGACCCTTGAACAACATGGCTTTGAGCTGTCTGTCCACTTACATGTGGATTTTTTTTTCCAGTAAGTATGAACTATAGTACTGTATGACCTGTGGTTGGTTGACTAAGCAGATGCTGAACAGAGGGGAGGAAGGAACCTTACATGTCACACTGCTGGGCAGTCGTTGCTCCTAACCCCCCGTCGTTCAAGGGTCAATATATTTCCTCAAATTTTTAAAAAAAATAATAGAATAAACCACAACCTTTTAAAATGGTTAGCTTTGGGGGACAGGTAGACAGGAAAGGGATAGACGTTGGATTTCTTGAAGTACTTTGTTCTACAGATTTTACATAGCATGAAAAAACTTCACCTAATTATAACACAGAAATACAATAAAGAAAATGCAATTTTCAAATTTTGTAAAATAAAATGAAACTGTGTATATTAGTGTCTTAACACCACAGTCTGGATCGTGAGAAATGCTACCAGACAAAGACCTAGTTTGTCCAAGAAATACATTGACAGAAATAAAAGAGAAATGTCAGAGAAATTTACAGATTGAAAAAGACTTACAAAGCATCAATTAACTTCAAAGTGTGCAACTCTCCTGGATCTTGAATCAAATAAACAGACTGTAAGAATGCAAAAAAAAAAAAAAAAGTTACACCAAGCAGGGATATCTAAGCATTCAATTGCTTTTTGATAATATTAAGAAAAAAATTTAAATGCAACAAATCTATGTCACTGTGTTTAAAAAGTCATCTTTAAATGTGTACACTGAAATATTTGCAGGTAAATAATAGGATGCTGAGACTTGCTCCAAAATAACAGGAGGTGAGTGTCAGTGGTGGACTGTAGACCGGAAGCAAGGTCGGCTGGCTGTCCAGGCAGGTGGACAGGTATGTGAGGGTCACCGGGAGAGAGAAGAGGCTGCTGCACTCTTGGAAGGATGCGATGGTAGCGGCTATAAGGGGCTGTTTGAATAGCCTCGTCACGAAGCCTCTCGGCCCCTTAAGCGGAGCTCAGGCCGAAGCTTGGAGATGTCCGAGCGCGCGCCTCGGCGGCGCGGAGACGCCCCCTCCGTTCCGCTCTCCAGCCTGGCCGGGAGCGCGCCGGCAGGTGGTCGCGAGCCGAGGGGTAGAGTCGCCGTGATCGGCGATGCGCCTGCGTAGCGAGGCTCTGCCCGCATTTCTTAGGAACGCCTGTGCGCCTGGCCCCGCCTAGCATCCCAGAATCCTCTTCAAGCCGGAAGCTGGGCTTCCGCCCGGGACTGTCGGGGCTCCTTCTCTCGAGGTCCAGGGAGGGTGACTCTGGTCCGAGCCCCTCCCTGCAGGAGGTATGCTTGGCCTCTGGTAATTCCCTCTCCTCAGTCTGATGGCGGCTTACCGGGACGGGCGAAGGTCACCCGCCACTGGATGAACTGCAGCGCTCGGGGCGGGCGGAAGATGGGCTTCAGGCAGAGGGGGCTTATTTAGCATTCTCAGAGCGGGAGGGGAGGACTCTGTGCCGAGGAACCACCTCCCTGTGGCCTGTGGGAGATAATTGAAAGGTGCAGGATCAGGGGTGGGGTGAACACTTACCTGGCTACGAAATAATCTAAACGAGAGTTGATGAAAGGCTGTGGGGATGTAGAAAAATGAACTGTAATATGAAGAGGTAAAACCCAAACCTGATGGTCCAGGCAGTCACTGACCACATGGCTCTGAAACGTGGGAAAGATCTGGATGAGAGACCAGAATTGGAGCAGGGGGGAGTGCATCATTTGCTAGGCAATTCTCATAAAGATTTGAATGTAGAAGACTCCAGGGGATGGGAGACAAAAAACTTTCAGTGCTGTAATCTCATCAAGTGCTGACCAGTACTTTGCCAACAGAGGTCCATCTAGTTAAAGCTATGGTTTTTCAGTAGTCATGTATGGATGTGAGAGTTGGACTATAAAGAAAACAGCGCCGAAGAATTGATGCTTCTGAACTGTGGTGTTGGAGAAGACTCTTGACAGTAACTTGGACAGCACGGAGATCCAACCAGTCCATCCTAAAGGAAATCAGTCCTGAATATTCATTGGAAGGACTGATGCTGAAGTTGAAACTCCAAAACTTTGGCCACCTGATGCAAAGAACTGACTCATTTGAAAAGATCGTGATGCTGGGAAAGATTGAAGGCAAGAGGAGAAGGGGACAACAGAGGATGAGATGGTTGGATGGCATCACCAACTCAATGGGAGTTGGTGATGGACTGGGAAGCCTGGTGTGCTGCAGTCCATGGGGTTGCAAAGAGTTGGACAGGACTGAGCGACTGAACTGAATCTCATCAAAATAATGTAATTTTATAGAATTGTAGGTACATACTTTTTGTATTCTGAGTTTTACCATTACTTTAAAGCAAGAACTCAACCAAGTGCTGGAGCCAAGGGTTCCAATCCCTGTTCCCTCACTGGGTGTCTGTGATCTGGGTGGGCTTCACCTTCCATGTCCACACAAAGGACTCAGTCCTGCAGACAAGCTTACACACATTATACATATCACTGTAGTGCACATGCTTGCCATTTTTAATGGGTACTGTGTTCTAAAGGGGTAGTAATTATACTGAAATATAGAGCTATGAGGAAAGTAACAGAAATAAAGGGTTGAAAGTGCATGTAAGTGAATTCATACCAGAAGATAAGAATCAAAGAATGAAACTTAATGGCATTAAGTTTTAAAGACCAAATAAAAGTTTAGCAAGAAAAACTAGTACTTGTATGAAATAGATCCTCAGAACTCTGATTTAGATCAGCAACCTGCTTTAACGTGATGGGAAGAGAGTGTAATGAGCTCAACACAGTAAATCATCAAGACACTTCATAGTCAGACCACCACATAGTTGGTATCATTCACTCAGTTGCTCTCAACTGCTCTCTACTTCGGAGAAGGCAATGGCACCCCACTCCCAATGTTCTTGCCTGGAGAATCCCAGGGATGGGGGAGCCTGGTGGGCTGCTGTCTATGGGGTCGCACAGAGTCAGACACGACTGAAGCGACTTAGCAGCAGCAGCAGCTCTCTACTTAACGTGCTTCCCAGGTTAACTGAAAAGCTCCATCCCTCTGAAAACTTATTGCTCATGGCCTTGGCACAAGACCTCTTGTGGTTAAGTGTGTCGTTTTCCAGGTACACATAGCCCTTGTGTTCCCTCCAGTGTTGTTTGCTCAACAGGACTTATTTGATCCCTAAATGTTTGCCTGGATATGTAATTATGTCTCCCCGTTACAGAATTAGATACTATGTAACCGGTGAAAGAAGGGCAGAGTTGCCTTTACTGCAGACCCTTCCAGTGGTTGGAAGGACTCAGCCCACTTGCTAAGTATGCCCAGTAGCAGAGAGCATGCCCACTGCCCAGATCTGGTTTCTAAATTGCTGCCTATAAAAAAGAGTCAGGGATTCCTGGAGAAAGGGCTCATCCCATACCTGGGGTATTGACACTGCAAGGTGAACCGGAGGTAGCTTTGTCAAAAGGCCATTAAGTGCCCAAAGGTTGGAGAGGAACGACAGAGGACAAAAGGGCTACCTGAAGGTTTCTAACTGGCCAAGTCTGGGATAATCAGAGAATCTGAAACAGTGATCCTAACCGTGCAGCACCGAATCATATGTCATCACTGCTGGTGACTCCTGACTCTTGCAAAATCGGTAATTTAAGGAAAGACTTGAGTGTGATCCTGTCTCTAGTGGTCCCAGCTGATGAAGGAAAACTCTTCCTTACAGAGTACCAGTCAATAAATGTAGGAAAGACAGAATTAGAAAATTTCAGCAAATTTTGCTGAAATAATGGATTCTGGCAAGGATCATCATCATTGGATCCCCAAAACCGCCAGGGAAAAGGTTGCTGGTAAATGGGCTACCTACGCACTGCCACATCACTGCACAGGTTATCTATTACCTGCAACAGCAAGGACATCCTTTTAAGTTGGGAAGATGTGATCAAATTTTGCATCACAGTGAGTCATCAGTTTGTTTTTTTTTTGGCTGTGCCAGGCAGCATGCACGATTCCCCAACCATGGATCAAACCCATGTCCCCTGCATTGGGAGTGCAGTCTTAATCACTGGACTGCCAGGGAAGTCCCTAGTCAACCCAATATTGAGACTTTTGATGGGATGCAGTATGAAATACATCTGTGAAGTGTTAATGTAAAAAACGTGTAACATGAATATACCAAGCCTTTGGCCCTAACTGCTAATTTACAGAAACTACAGGAACAAGATAAACAAACCACATGTACAATCTATTAAATCCTGAAAGACATTCTACAACTGACCTGTTCTATTTAAAGGAGGAAAAAAAAAAAAGTCCTGGAAAACAAACCTTAAGGCAGGAAGCTATTCTGGGTGGAAGGAACAGACAAGCATCTGTACGGCTTGAAGATGGAAACACAGACTGAGTGCTTGGTAGTTGGGAGTTAATGTTCATTTTTTGAGATATGTAATATTATTGTGGTTTTTAGGAGATGCATGGTTAGTCTTAAGGGGTGAAATGTCTGTAAGTTACTCTCCAGTTGTTCAGTAAAAAATATGGCAAAATGTTAATTTTTGAATCTAGGTGGATATATATAGTTCATTTTATTTAACTTTTCTGTATATTTGAACATTTCATAATAAAAAGTTGTGGAAAATAATACTACCTGTTTAAAAAAAAAAAACTTCAAAGCATGGATCAGACAACTGTAAAAGTGGGAAAAACATGAAGAT
Source organism: Bos indicus (assembly GCF_029378745.1). Taxonomy (NCBI): domain Eukaryota; kingdom Metazoa; phylum Chordata; class Mammalia; order Artiodactyla; family Bovidae; genus Bos; species Bos indicus. The sequence continues at coordinate 34,361,529 of NC_091778.1, read as the reverse complement.
CTAGGATTCTCCACGATTATTATTATAAGGGCATCAACTGCCTCAGTGTTTTCAGTGGAAGACCTTATAAATGTATTATTTACACAAAACACACAAAGGTAGGAAACACAGATTAATGCAAAGAAAGGTGCTATGGACTGTAACACTCCACACTTTCTTTCCAGGAGAATAAAGTATAAGGTATGAAGTGCTGTTACAAAAATTGCACCTTAAATACAATGGTTACTTTTTTAACATAACTATGGCATGAGCATAATCTGAGAATTATGCAACCTTGAGAAAACCTGCACTTTGTGAAGGGTGATTCCATGACATCGAGGTTAACTAGGAGGACAAGGGGAAAGCAGCTTCTTGAAGAAAACGCTCAAGAAGAGAACCTGGAAGATGCTGGCACTCCAGGTCCTTTGCCACCTCCCCCTCAGGTCTTTCCAATATCCAAATGAAGCTGCATGCTCCACACAGGCTTCCAGTGTTATTTATGGCACCAGAATTTATATCAGGTTTTCCTCACCTAGCTCAGGAAAGCTTATATAAAGATGTCCCGTGACATTTTAGGAATATCCCCACTAATAAGATTGGGGATTCTGGTTCTTCATTTTGAAGTCATTCCTATTAGTAACAAATGGCCAATATTTGTTAGATATTTCTTTGCATGTATGCACCAAAAACTATAAAGATTTGCCAATTTCACACATCATTACTCTACCTTATTACTCCAGCCTAACTTGACTACATATTCATTAATTCAACCAGCATATCTCAACCACCTACCAAAAGCAAGGCACTGAAGGAACACAAGCAGAAGGGAAGGTCAGCTGTCAGCACATGGTCTGAAATTCTGAGAGTACAATGCTGTGGACAGTACATACAGTAGTGGTTTCACCTATTTCTAATTGTGTTTCTACCAGTTTTCCTTGTGTGCTGCTTGGGGCCCCACAGTTATTACTGTGTAATAATTACTGCAACAGTGATAGTTTCTGCATCATTGCTTTTTCCAATGAAATGTACCGTTATCTTAAGAGTAATCCCTATTTTACTTACATGTATGAAGAGTACCAATTTTAGTGATTCTTTTGAAACCAGTCATTTCAATTTTAGTTTCTTCTTACATAAATAGGCTGGTTTGCTTTTTCATTCACGTGGCCACTCTTACTTTCTTAGGTAATCAAGCCTAGTTAACATTTCAGCTGTAAGTAGTCTCTGTATCCTCTTTTCTCACCCTTAAAGTCTTTAGATTTTTTTTTCCCTGACCCACTTTCTGCACTAAACTCAAACCCATTTCCCACTAATTTTTTCCTCATACTGTTTAAATAGCTGCTTTCATTCATTACTTTCTTAAGATAACGGGGCTGCATTTAGCAATCCATTTCAGCAGGTTCTTAGCTTCATTCCATGAAGCACTAGTTAAGATCACGTCCTTGACTTTGTTACCTTTCATTATTTTAGAAAGCTTTCTGTTGCTTCAGTCAGCTGTGACTTTCAGCAGGCAAGCCCTGGAAGGATCTAACTAGGAGGTCTGGGCCCTGAGCACAGCAGGCACTCAAGAAACATGTTTCAAAGGAAGAAACGGACTTTCTACAGTAAGACAGTCACGGGGGAGCCTTAGGGTATGATTTTAGGAGTCAGATGGGGGAAAAAAGGAACTGTGAATTTAGGAATCAGATTGGGGGGTGGGAAGAACTGTATTCTTTTTTTTTCTTCTGATGACAGCTGTCAAAAGCTAATGTGTGCTTAGCTGTGTCCAACTCTTTGCAACCCCATTCATTGCCTGGAGCCAAAATACTGGAGTGGGTTGCCATTTCCTCCAGGGGATCATCCCAACCCAGGGATTGAACCTGGGTCTCCTGCATCTCCTGATTGGCAGGGAGATTCTTTACCACTGAGTCACCTGGGAAGCCTGTCAAAAGCTAGGGAGACTCAGGCTATTATGTTTTAGATACTAAATATACCTAAATTTTAAATTGTTTCAATTTTAATTTTTGCCTGTTTAAGAAAATTTGTGCATGTGTCTAAGGGTTACAGACACATTAGCTTCTCCTAACAGATCATCTTTCACTAGGCTGCTCTTCCTTTAACATCTCAGTATTTAGAGGAAAGCATAATTAAACAGTGGTCACACAAAAGTCCTTCCTTAACATACTTTCAACCATTTTCTTTTTTGGCAAACCTACTGGCTTCACGTGGCAGTTATGGCATAACAGGAAAAGGGAAGGGGGCCCTTTACATATTTAAGGCTTCAAAGCTGGGAAGAACTAAAGGCTGGAGGGCAGCTCTTCTGTTCTGTCACCCTGGGATTACCCTCTGGTGTGGAAGCTCTACTGGATGGAAGCCTTCCTGTTACAGTACATTCTTAAGGCCTCATGAAGAAGTACTTGAAACTCGGTCTGAGTTAGTGGCTAACAGGTTTCTGGCACTCTTCCTTTCCTACAGTTTCTTTCTGGAATGAACTAAACCAGTATCAAATAAAGGTTATTATGAAGTGAATGTTTTCATCTGAAATTTCACAGTACATTTAAATAGGTTATACTCCCATCACTAATTCCGATACTTCTGCTGAGTGAAAATCTAACCCATATTGCACTTCTTTTGAATAATGTTTTCAACAAGCACAGTACAAAATAAAACGCAGAATGATTAGGTCTGAAAACCTATGCGCAGTCTCCCGGATGCATTAGTTTCGATTTTTGGCACCTGTGTGGACGCGCTGATGCTGGATGAGGTTCGTACTCTGGGTGAAGCTTTTGCCACATATGCGGCACGCATAGGGCTTCTCTCCCGTGTGAATCCTCTGGTGCTGAATAAGGCATGTTCTCTGGCTAAAATCTTTGTTGCATGCGTTACATTTATAGGGTCTCTCTCCAGTATGAGTTCTCTGATGCTGATTAAGTGATGAGGAATAAATGAACGCCTTCCCACACTCGTTGCATTTGTAGGGTTTCTCTCCAGTGTGAATCCTTTGATGCTGAGTAAGGTTGGCACCCTGTCTATATGCTTTCCCACATATGTTGCATTTAAATGGTTTTTCACCATTGTGAATCCTCTGGTGCTGAGTAAGGTGAACGCTCTGGCTGAATGCTTTCCCACACACGCTGCACTTATAGGGTTTCTCCCCAGTATGTGTTCTGTGATGCTGGGTGAGGTTTGCACTCTGGCTGAAGGCTTTCCCACATATGCTACATATATAGGACTTCTCTCCAGTGTGAGTGGTCTGGTGCTGAATAAGTGTGGAGGAGTGAGCGAAGGCTTTTCCACATTCGTTACATTTGTAACACTTCTCTCCAGAGTGAATTCTCTGATGTCGAATAAGGTAAGTGCTCTGACTGAATACTTTCCAGCACTCATTGCATTTATATGGTTTTTTTCCTGTGTGTATCTTCTGATGCTGGAGGAGGTGTGTGCTCTGGCTGAAGGTCTTCCCACATTCGTTGCATATGTAAGGTTTTTCACCAGTATGAACTCTCTGGTGATTAATGAGTGATGAGCTGTGGCTGAAGGTTTTACCGCATTCCAAGCACTTGTAGGGTTTCTCTCCCGTGTGTGTCCTCTGGTGGATGGTGAGGTGAGCACGCTGGCTGAAGTCTTTCCCACAGTCATCACACTTGTAGGGCTTCTCTCCTGTGTGGATCCGCTGGTGGATGGTGAGGTGGGCACGCTGGCTGAAGGCTTTCCCGCACTGGTGGCATTCATAGGGTTTCTCTCCTGTGTGCATCCTCTGATGTGCAATGAGGGATGAGACGTGTCTGAACTCTTTGCCGCACTCTTCACATTCGTAAGACTTCTCTTTGGCATGGCTGTTTTGGTGTGCGATGAGGGACGGGTACTTCCTGAACTTCTTCCCACACACCTTACACTTATAAGGCTTCTCTCCGGGGTATATTTTCCTGTGTACGACGCCGGGGATGAAGGTCTTGTCTTCATCGTACATGAAAGTTTTATTGTCTGACTGGGTACCAAACTGCATAATTAGGTTTGAATGCTTTTCAAAATCACTTCTATATATATCATATTTATAGTCTTCGACAGGACCATCTTCTTGTGAAAGGACTGACTTCTTAACACCGAAATGTCTCCTTTTGGTGGGAATTCTCCTGAAGGTCTCTGCCACTTGCCCCTCCATTCTGTCATCATAGTCAGAGGGTTCTTCCAGTTTGATGAGCTTGATTCCATCCTTTTTGAGTTTAGAAACATTTTCCACCAGAGTACACTCTTGGGCTTTGGTTTCCCATTCTGAAATTAAAAAAATACATATAAAAAAGTCTTCCTCTGTTTGGAGAAAGGAAACTGCTAAAGTAGAAACAAAATAATGAACATGAATAAAATGCCTAAAAAGACTGTGGCTTTGACAGCCTCAACATTGTCCTCAACGTTCAGGAAAGGAGGATAAAACAGCAGAAAACAGGCCTAAATAGTTGAAGGAGGAGCAGCTCCCCTCTATTTAACACTAGCGTGGAGTTACTAGGATAGGTGAGGTCAGGCAACAGAGCTAAGAAGTGAAAACAAATGATGAACAACGTGGTATGACTTTCATTACATAATCATTTATAATCATATAAGTTAATTTACATAACAGGTCATAAAGCAGGCTGGCTGTCACCACCCCTCCTTCCAATCTACCCTGGACACCATCATGATATCCTGGGCAGTTTCATGGCATGTGTCCCTGCTTTAATACTTAGAGTAACTCCTACAGCCTTGGAGCAGTGGTCCAGACCCTCAGCGTAAGCATCACTGTCACCTGAAACACATCAAGTGACTGGGATCCTCCCAGACATCCTGAGGCAGAAACCCTGGGAGTAGGGCTGAGCCCTCCAGGAAGTTTAAATCACACTGAAGTTTCAGGATCAGTGGCTTAAAGGATGAAAGTTAAAGGAAAAAAAAGTTAAAATACCTCCATTCAGTTCTCAGGCCCCAAATAATCTACCCTTTTCTATTGTACTCTCCCCTCTTCCACACCTCACATTCACCTTAAAGTTCGACATTATCCACATATCTTACAACTGTGTCCTCATCATCTTCTGAAGGTGCCACTAATTCCAGACTCCAGATTTCTCTTATGACACCTTCACCTATTAAGAAAGATGCTTATGGCCCAGCTCATGTTTCTTTCTCCTTCTTAGAATCCTAAAGTACAGATTAAGTTGAATCATACAAAACTGCCTTGTATATAGGTCAAAATGGCAGAATATCAGCAGTTTCATATAGTTCAACTTAATATCATGTTGGGCCGATGGCAGAAGTTGGCCTTACATCATTTCATAGTTTTGTGTGTTTATTTCCAACTCAGATGCAAACTCTGGAAATGGCTTATCCTTCTCTTACATTTCCTTCAGAAAAAGGCATAAGACTCTGGATATGGAGGCCACTCAAGTGAACCTGGTAAAATAAATGATGATACCTTGCTGTAAAATGGTGAACTCAAACGAAAGCATGTGCATGTGTGCGCACACACACACAGGGACCCTAAAACCTGACTGCAAAGCCATCAAATATTCATTTGTTGATGCCTATGTTTCATTATGATGACGTAAAACAAATTTAAGCTACAACACCTTTGAAATCAGGTAAGAAACTTGTAACTTGAAAATATTAAGAATCATATAATGAAACATCAAATAGACTTTATAATACAGTACAAACAATACTGGATTGTTCAGAAACTTTCTAAGTTGCAGATCAAAGTAGGATATTTACAAATATATCCATTCAGTAGACTCATCCATCAGTAAAGGACTAGTTAGAATAGGAGACAATGGAATAGTAGGTACATTGACCTGAAAAAGTGTTCAGGACATATTAACAGGAAAAAAAGAGAGAGAAAATGGTATGTAGGGAAAGATCCCATCAGTGTAAAGATGTGTATCTCCGACTCCTCACCCCAAACCAGGGCCCTCTCCCCTCAGATCAGCATTCTCTGCATGCGTGCACATACATGTGGTTAAGCAAAGGGAGACATGTATTTTGTTGCTCTGCCTTGTGCTGCTTCGATTTACACACTACTTTTATTACTTCGATTCAAATACAAAAATTAGACATTACAAAATGCTTAGGAGTAATGTTAAATGAAAAAAGCAGTATTATGACTAGCATGAAAACTCATTACAACTAGGTAAATATTATCAAGATGCCAACAATGGGATTTTTAAGCTTCAAAAAATATTTTCTGATTTTCAAGAAATTGCCTGTATTTCTTTATTATTTAGTACTACAAATGTTGATATATTACTTTATCTAGTGGAAAAAAATTTAAAAACAACTTTCTTAAACCAGGATTTATTACTCCCTCCTTAAAAAAAAATAAATAAAATGAGAACATAATGGAATGCATGGGAAAGTGTGTGTATGTATGTATGTGTATATGTGTGTTTGTGTATGTATGTGTGTGTATATATATACACACACACACATATACACACACACATATTATGGTTTCTGAGGTGGCTCAGCAGTAAAGAATCCACCTGCCAATGCAGGAGATGCAAGACACGGGTTCCATCCCTGAGTTGGGAAAATCCCCTGGAGCAGGAAATGGCAATCTGCTCCAGTATTCTTGTTGGGAAAATACCATGGACAGAAGAGCCTGGAAGGCTACATTCCATGGGGTTGCAGAGCTGGACACAGCTGGGCGACTGAGCACAAGCACAGGAGTAGTGTGTATATAAAGACAAGCGAGTCCCAGAAACTGGGTTTAGCTTCTATGTGATCAGAATCAGTCTATGACAGAATGTCCCCTACACCTGAAAAGGAAGTGCTAAAGTTATAATTAGGGACTTCCCTGGTGGTCTAGTGGCTAAGACTCCTAGGTTCCAAAGCAGGGGGCCTGGGTTCAATCCTTGGTAAGGGAATTAAATCCCACATGCTGCAAACTAAAGACTTGGTACAGCCAAATAAATAAATAAAATAAAGTTATAATTAACAAGCTTAAAGTAACAAGCCAAAATGATGACGACAAAGAAATGGCTACTGTAAGCATACATTCTTAAACCAATGAGACCACTAAGCAGGGCTTAAATATGTATATATAACTAACCAGAAAGAATGGATTAAAAGCATAAGGTATCACACAGTGGTATAATATTTCTAGCAGGAGAGATCAGTGTTGATCAGGCTACCAAGGGAGGGATATCAAGGATGGGGGGAGGTCTGGTCTGAACCTGAAGAAATAGGTGGTCCTGTATGATGTAAAGAACCATGAACTTCTAAGACAGGACTTCTAAGACAGGCCATCAGAGACCAACACAGATGCTCGAACTGTGAGTTGTCAAAGTTCCCACTCCTCAAACACGACTGATGAGATGTTGTAACCAAAGGTTCAACTTACACCTCTCTGAGCCACTAAGAAAGTAAAACCCTTAGAGGCCCCAAATCAAGTAAAAGCAGAAGACCGGGAGTCTTGGAAGTTGACGCTGACTGCCCGAAAAACTCCTCCATCGTGTTGATGGCCTCCAGCTGCCCATTAAGGGTGCAAGGGGTTTGGGGGCCAGAAGACAGAGCTTGTAGCCAACCAGGAGGGGCAGGGGGTGGGAGCCTGTATGCTCTGTGCCACACCCTCTTTATAGAGGATGGGCTAGAAAAACAAACAAAACGCAAAAGCTCACCTCAACTGAAGAAGAGGAACTTGCCTTTCTCAGTTTTGTGCTCTTTGGTGGGAGCAAAATCCGCCCCCCCCAATAGGCCCCCTTTTGGGGGTTTGTAGCCTTAATTCAACCTAAATTATCTGAAAAACTGAAGTGGCCCCAAAGGGGCAGTGCCTCCCAGAAGACTGTCCTGACTGCAGTGCAGGGCTAGTTCCATCCTGCCACATGTTTTCTCAGTATTTAGACTGTGCTAAAATCACTCCCTAAATAATTTGGTGTATATTTTGTGTCACTCTGCCAACTAAAGCCAATAGGCCATAAATTATAAGAAGAATTAGTTTGTCAAGTAGCACCTTTAAAATACCTGGTGATCAGATAAAGTTACCTTTTTAAAAAAATGAAGCAATCGGCTCTAAGGGAGCATATTATTCTCTGTGATTACTATTTAATTTACTGTTACGACTATATTCCAGCATTGATACTGGTAGACAACCAGAAATCAGTGCCTTAAAAAAGGAGGGGTGGTGGATAGGAAAGGAAATGCAAATGAGTACAATGTACTTCTTTTCTACACAAAAGGAGAGCTAAGACTATATTTATGATTTATCTCTGCAAAGAGAAACACAGGAAGGATAAACCAGAGACAAGTGAACAGAGTAAACTGCACAGAGTGGGTTGGAACAGGGCAGGAGGGAAGACAGCACACGCTTTTCTCTACAGTTTTCACTTCTGAACCATGTTAATGCTTTTACAGACTCAAAAATATAAGATTAAACAAAAAATAATCAAGAAATAAGAAAATACTAAAACTGAACCCAAATGGAATCAAACAAGCTCAAATGTACATGGAACTGTTAAGAAAACCAGAAGGGAAGAATTCAAGTAACTCTGAACCCAGCATCCTTGGTGGATATCCTTGTGTATACTTGGTGGAATATTTCCTGAGGACAAGAAGGCGTTCTGAATATTACCTGAACAGTCTGTTATTTCAGCGATATAATTCTGAAACCATTCTTGTGTGTATTATTATGACAGAGCAAATGAGTAGACAGATATACTGATGCTGGGAACCAGGTGACTCACTGTGGGAAAGAAGTAGAAAGTGGATACGGGAAGGTACAAGATGGACCTTGTGATGCTGAACTGGAATTTGAGTTACCAGTATGAATCCAGGTTTCAAGAAACCCACACACACAGCTCTACCTACTGAACTGATCTAGAAGCAATGGTACCCAGGTTAGTGAACACCCTCATTGCCCAGATTCTGGCTTCTCATCACTAATCTCCACTACAATGAACCACTGTTCCTCAGAGAAATTCCAGGTCTAAGGTGGGCATGAGGTGTGCCTACAGACCATCCTCTGCCAGGAAGCCAGGAACACTGAAACATGGATGGAGATGCCTCAAAAGGACATTTGGGCTGAAAGGCGGCCATCACCCACATTTGGGACAACTGATAATTAAAAGCAACTTCCCCACCCCACAAATGGAATGGACCAATAATACACTGAATTTTTAAAAATGCCGTTAGTCCGTAGTGACACGTACACATAAGAACGGGATGGGAGGAGGGATAGCTGTTTTTTACAGATAAGTAATTTCGAATAGATGAAGAATTAGAAAATCACCATTTTTCAACCTGCAATGTAATAAAGCAAGGATCTTCAGTGGACGCTACGAACCTTAAATGAAAGATCATCAGGGACTGGAATAGTCATTCTAGGTGTCAATCCACAGATGACTACACAGATGTAGGAACTGTGTGAATTCGGCAAACAGGTAGAGACTTCTGTCCGTATAGCTCTGGCTTTACATGTTTTCACAATTTCTGGTCTTGTAAACATGTTATCTTTTTAAATAATGAGAAAATAAAAAAGGAAGAACTGAGGTAGGAGACTAGAGGCAGGTGGATACAGGATTTTGTCAATAAACAGAGTAAAAGAAATTCAAAAAGATGTCGAAAGGGTTTGAAATTTAAGATCTTAGGGGACGTTCATGTGTGCTTAAGAACACAAGGAGGGAACACAAGGAAAGCCCCCGACAGAGCTCTAACAGAGGGAAACCAAGGGTCATGGAGAAGTACAAGATGATATATGGTAGACCTTTTCCTGAAGACGGGATCTGGAAAGAAGCATCACCGAGCAGCTCAGTCATCTCGACAAGCTGGGGTGTCTCTGTGTACAGTGAGTGACTTGGCCATACTTAAAAACACATCTCACACACTTAGGATAACACAGGCTCTTAAGCACAAAGAATCTTGTCCACTGGTGGTTCTCTCACCTGGACTTGGGCCTTCTAGAATTTCTTTTAGCACCATCCATGGTTCTTCCAACATGGGGATCACAGTTGGTCTATATACTGTAAGTCCTGTCCAGGAGGAACAAAATGAGTTTTACCCTGGAGATAAACAGTCATTCTACTTTTATTAACTGACTTCTTCTTACCCATGAGGACAGACCTCTTACAGGAAAAGAACGATTCAGACACGATCTCATGAATGAGGTCACTGCCCTTTTGGAGCAGGGACAAAAATCTCCCACCACCCTGGAGGATGCGTGTGCAGAGACTGTGGGGGAGGCAGGCGCTGGGCAAGGCGTGGGGTGGCGGTCTTGGGGGGCCGTGCATCGTGGTTCCTGATGACCTTTCACTTTGAAACCTTTCATCTGGGAAAAGGGAGCAGAAATTGGCTGTTTCTGTGCCTGAACAGATGAGCATGTTCACCTCTAGGCCCAACCCACTTTTGAGAGCTGAGGAAAGACAGACTCTGGCATGTGTGTGGTTGGGGGGCACAGACAGACGCTCACCGAGAGAAACCATGTTCCAGTAGTTCTGCAGTGTCACGGTCTTGTACAGTTCCTTCTGCACAGGACGCATGAGCTCCCAGTCCTCCTGGGTGATGTCCACTGCCACATCTTTGAATGTCACAGATTCCTGAAACATCGGAAGGGCACAGTGATGGCACAGGTGTGTGAATGGTGGGGGAACCACAGACTCTCGAGCGTTGGCAGAACCCTAAAGGTTACCACCCAATACTCACCCAGTGTGTGGATGAGCAAACTCAAATGGCCTAGAAGTATGAAAATAAAATCAAATTTACCATTTTTAGTGCAGGCATTGGCAGTTCCATCTTAAAGAAGAAAGGGATGTGAACATAGATGACACAGAGTTGAAAGGTTCGGCTTTTCAAGTGCTGTCTTATGAATTAATGAAATGCGTTATAATTTGACATTTTAAGATATTTTATCTTTCTATTATGGAAAGCAGAGCCCTTCCTCTTCCTTTGTAAAATAAAACTGGTACTAATAACCACACTGAACTACTGAACTTACAGATACATCTTACAGTTTGATAAAGTTAGCATCCCTCTGTTCTTCCTTTGTTAAAAAAAAAAAAAATTCTTGGTTACTCTCACATGTTTTTCAAATAAATTTTCTTTCTTTAAAAAACTGTACTGGGATTTTCAAATCACAGTTTAGTGTAAAATTTAGGGAGAGCTGACAATTTTACAATATATAAGGCTTCTTCTTTCATGTCCCATAGAATAACACAGGATTGCAAAATTTATACTATGTTGGGTTCTGGCTATTTTAAATTTGAGGGGGTAATACTATGAATGGAATCTTTTATTTCATTTTATGATCCGATTTTTTCAGGTATATAATAAAATGATTAATTTTTGTAAGCCATTTTCTGTAGTTGTCACTTTACTCAAATTTTCCATTATTGTTTCTAACAGTTTTCCCCTTGATTTCCTTAGTTTTTTTGTAAACATTCATATTATCTATAAGTAATAATTTTACCCTGGTTATCAATTTCAGACCACATATACTTTTACAGTAAACCTTTCTCTTAAGACAGCCTGAGCTGCTCTTCCTTAAGATAACAGAGACTCATAATCAACAGGAACACCACACAAGTCATGGCCTTTAATTACCTGTTAAACAAAAATAATAACTGTTGTTTAATCTCACTGTGGTCCTCTTGATGACTTACTGTAGTCCAGACTAATGGGTCTCATAATATTTAATGCTCACAATCCAAGAGGAATATTCTTTCATTGGAGTTGAGTAATTTGGGCTACGAGTAGTTAAGCATCTTTGCCCCAAGTCACGGGTTCCGTGGCAGAACCCGGAACCAAATCTAGACACACATGGCTCTGGAGGTCAATGCTTTAGCCTCTATGTGATACTGCTCCTTGAAAATAAAATAGCACCCCTTCCTGCAGTGAGGAAAGGGATGATCAGAAGAAGCAATGGGTCCCATTTCCTGTAAAAGGTGCTCAACCTGCCTTAACAGACCAGGGAGACTTAAGTTGAAAACTGAGGCTTAGGTCTTTGATAGGACTTCTGGGGTAACAGAAGGTAGAGGGCCAGGTTAGAATACGTCCTCACACACGAGGGAGGCATTTTACAATCACAGAAGGAACTGACACTCGGACTCCTCTGGTGGTCCAGTGGTTAAGACTTTGTACTCCCAATGCAGGGGGCCCCAGGTCTGATTCCTGGTCAGGGAACTAAATCCCACATGCTGCAACTAAAGATCCCAAGTGTTGCAACTCAGATGCCCAGCAGGCAAATAAATAAACAAATGTTTTAGAAAGGAAGAAACTGACACTCACTTTGGTAACCAAGTCATTGAACCACCCTGCCTGGAAAGCTTGTCTTCCTTTGGGGTCGTCCTCTGGGGTCTCTTGGGAAAGGGTGAAGTTCTGAGGAGCAGCTGGGAAAGAGAGAGAGAGACCATGATGGAGATCAGAGGTGTCTGAAGAGCCTAGGAAAACTCTTCACCAGTAGATATCTATGGTTTCTTAAAGTGAAGAGGAGTCGGAAGGAAACCAGAAACAGCACCCCTGCTGCAAAGAACTAGAGGGAAGGGGCAGTGACTCACCTGAAGACCCTGGCACAGGCCTCAAAAACAAGTCGGCTCTGGGACTCCTCGGAATAGGTGCCAAACTCACAATTTCCCACTAAACCCTCACGTGATAGAAATTTTGCGAGTTTTCTTTTTACTTAGTAAAGAAATATTTCCTGGATAATTTCCTAGCTATTTGGAAGCATAAGTTAAAAAACTAAATAAAATCCAGTTCACGAAACAAATTATTTACTGTCAAAAGGTTCAAACATCTGTAGGGAACCTCCTGAGGCTCACACAGGGGTCATCTATTGTGCCTGGCCACTGTTTTACAAGACACATTGTCTGCGATCAGAGAACATGGGCTGGGTTCTGAGCAGGTAGAAGGGGAATGCCGTATAGAAGGGGGTTCAGGTGAAGCGGGTCCTCACTCACTCCCTGACCTCCGTTCTCCTTATCACCTCCAAGGGCTGTTCTCTGACATGAGGGCTGTTTCCTTGGATCACCCTGGGCTCCTCCCCCCTCTGCCCTACAAGTCTTACCTTCTTCTTTCAGAATCTGAGTCAAGTCCTCCACCAGTGTCACCACCTCCTCGCTGTTCCTCGGGTACTGGGACTTCACCCACGTCCGAACCTCCCCAGGCAGGATGCTCAGGAACTGCTCCAGAACCAGCAGCTCCAGGATTTGCTCCTTTGAGTGAATCTCGGGTCTCAGCCACTTAAGGCAGAGCTCTCGGAGCTGGTTCAAGGCTTTCCGAGGACCGGCCAGGTCTGGGTACGGGAAGTTCCTGAAATTCTGCCGACAGGTCTCAGTGTCACGCAGGAGTCTCAAGGCGAGGATTTCCTTCTCAGCATTTCGGGGTCCACTCTGAGCCTTGTCTGTCTTCCATGTTAGCAGGACTTGGGCGCGAGAAGAACTGGTCGTCCTCCTGCTTGGGGAGAACATTGCTACAAACAGGAGAGTCAATCTGGCAACAGCCTTTATTTCTCCAGGTCAGAGCCAAGTGCTTGAAGTCACATGCTAGAGCCACTGAGACATTTACGGAGGGCTGCTGCAGCCAGGGGCTGAACAGAGGCTAGGAGGAGTCAGCTGTCTTCCTTACAAATTCTGAGCCCAGAACTCGTAGGGATGGGGAACAGACCCTGAAACACAGGAATGGACCACAAGGTCAGGAATTCCTGGTGCTCTCTGCCAGACGCACAAACAGAAATAGCCCACTTAGAGACCTTACCAATTGGGCACCAGTTGGGACTGCCATAAAAGAGTGGTGCTAGATGCAACGACTTGAATCCTGAGCAAAAACACAGGTCAAACTTCTAACTTGTACAGGAAAAAAAAAAAGCCTCAGTATTTTAGTCATTGATAATACACAAGCTGTAATGACTGAAGTGACTCTCAAAAACAACAGCATATCTGTTACTTCGAACAAACTGGGAGAACTTTTTAAAGCGTTCAAGGTTGGGGAAAAGGGGCGAGCCATCCACCTGCTCTGCATATCCTTGCCAGTCAGTCCAAGCCCATCACTACCTGAGGTCTGGGACGGAAAAGCAGCAGAAGGGATCCGTGTGACTTGAAGCCTGTGCACAGCTTCTACAGGACAATTCTTTAGGAATCTGGAACCAGTTTTCCCACGGAAAACCTCACTGCAGGCCTGACACCACCTGTCCACGGTCTCCTCCTCCGAGCCCCCCTCAACCGCACCGTGTCCCCTAAAGCCGGCTGCTCACTAGGCCTGCAGGGCAGAGGCGACCCTGGCCTCCTCACCCGGCGGGGTCCTCCTAACTCCGCAGTCTGAAGGTCGCGGGCAGCTGCGTGGGGTCTGCCCTGCAGCCCCCACCCCTCAGGCCGCCCGCATCCTAACCTGTGGCCGGACCGGCGGACGCGCTGCGGAGCGGCCCTAGAGGCCCCGGGCAACAATGGCGGCTGGCGCTGCGCCTGCGTGGCGGGCTCAGTTCCGCGCTGCAGAGGGGCCTCCGCCCGCCACGTCTCGTCCCGGAGGGCACGGAGCCTCGGCCGGAGCCGCCCGTCCAGCCCGGTCCTAGGAAGCCCGGCCCGGAACCACCGAGCCCCGGCTCCGCCGTGACCTCGCCTCGGCGCCACTGCGCATGTGCGCAGGGAGGACGCTGCGCGCCCGCGGAGCCAATCGGAAGCCGCGCCGGCCCCACGGCCGGAGCCGCGGATAGTGAACCCGTTTCCGTGGCAACCTCCTCCACCCACCCCTGTGAATTGCTCGGTAGCCGGCGAGGTTCTGAGCGGGCTTTAAAGTTCCCCTGGGCAGAGGCAGATGTGGTAGATGACTGAGAGAGATGTCGGGGAGCAACAGTATCTGGAAAAAGGGATGCGGATGAGGGGAGGGGGCGGTTGTAACCCTGCGCGAATCAACTTGAGAAAGTTGGTGCCTGAATTCTAGAGGAAGGATGGGCAGGGAAGATGTGGGTCTTAAGGCAGAAAGACCCAAAGTGTTGGTTCTTTACTATTCACTGTTAAAGACTCTGAGTCCCTCCTCAGGAATCTGATTCTGAGACTTTCAGATTGGAAACAAGAACAACATCCTGCATCACGTTTATAAATACTCACAACATACCAAAAAAATGCCTGAAAATAAAAGAATGAAAAACATACAAGTGTTCTCATTATATACGGCTGTGTTGGCAAATCACCCCCAAACTTAACGGTGTTAAAGAAGAAGCATTTTATTATGTTTATGGATTCTGTGGGTCAAGAATTTGGAAGGTGAACAGTGCCTGTGGCTTTTCTCTGATCCGTTTGTTTCTGGAGCCTCAGTTAAGAACATGATTTGATGGCAGGGAGGGTCCTCTTTCAAGCTGTATCTGTACTCACGTGTCTCCTGGTTGGGCTGAGATGGCTTAAGGATAAGCTCAGTTTGGACATGTGGCCTTTTTGACATGAAGGACTCAGCTGGCAGCTGAGATGGTGGCTCTGAGCTTCAGGAACAGGTGTCCTAGTGAACAAGAGAGAAGCCCGTGGCTGATTAGAATATAGCTGCAGAAGTCACAAAGCATGACTTCCATCATACTCCTGGCCAAAGGCATCACAAGTTGTGTGGAATCAAGTTGAGGCAGATGTCGACTCCATCTCATGATGGGTGGAGTGTCAGAGTCTTACAATTAGCTCACCAAGCAAATCTGAACAACAAAAAAGTTGGGTAGTGTGATGATCTTTGATGTGTCAACTTGGTAAGGCTACAGGCTCCTACTATTGAATCAAACTCTAACCTAGATGGTGTTGTAAAGCTACTTGTAAGTGTGGTTAAAGTCCATAAACTGAGATGAATTAAGTAAAGGAAATTATCTTATTAAATAGGTTGGATCTGAATCAATCAAGGCCTTAAAAGCAAAATTGAGGCTTCCTAACATTCAGAAAACGAAGATTATGGTATCTGGTCCCATCACTTCATGGGAAATAGATGGGGAAACAGTGGAAACAGTAGCTGACTTTATTTTTTTGGGCTCCAAAATCACTGCAGATGGTGACTGCAGCCATGAAATTAAAAGACGCTTACTCCTTGGAAGGAAAGTTATGACCAACCTAGATAGCATGTTGAAAAGCAGAGACATTACTTTGCCAACAAAGGTCCGTCTAGTCAAGGCTATGGTTTTTCCAGTGGTCATGTATGGATGTGAGAGTTGGACTGTGAAGAAAGCTGAGCGCCGAAGAATTGATGCTTTTGAACTGTGGTGTTGGAGAAGACTCTTGAGAGTCCCTTGGACTGCAAGGAGATCCAACCAGTCCATTCTGAAAGAGATCAGCCCTGGGATTTCTTTGGAAGGAATGATGCTGAAGCTGAAACTCCAGTTTCGCATGGCCACCTCATGCAAAGAGTTGACTCATTGGAGAAGACTCTGATGCTGGGAGGGATTAGGGGCAGGAGGAGAAGGGGACGACAAAGGATGAGATGGCTGGATGGCATCACTGACTCGATGGATGTGAGTCTGAATGAACTCCGGGAGTTGGTGATGGACAGGGAGGCCTGGCGTGCTGCGATTCATGGGGTCGCAAAGAGTCGGACACGACTGAGTGACTGAACTGAACTGAACTGAACTGATGAAGAAAAAACTCTGGACAAAGCTTCCAGCCTGCTGTTCCCAAAAGATTGCCCTCCAGGTTTTGAACTTTTCTAGTCAGTCTCCTCAATCAAGTAAGCCAATTTCTTGCCAAAAAAGAGAATCTTTTAGTATGTATGCCCTACTGATTCTGC
Organism: Bos indicus; assembly: GCF_029378745.1. Classification (NCBI taxonomy): domain Eukaryota; kingdom Metazoa; phylum Chordata; class Mammalia; order Artiodactyla; family Bovidae; genus Bos; species Bos indicus. The sequence continues at coordinate 34,344,885 of NC_091778.1, read as the reverse complement.
TTTTCTGGCGGAACCCTAACTGATGCAAGTAATAAGCCTAATTTCTAATAAAATAGAATCTTAAAAAAATCATTAGGGGAGGGACTTCCCTGATTGTCCAGAGGTTAAGAATCTGCCTTGCAATACGGGGGATGCAAGTTCAAACCCTGCCTGGGGAACTAATATCCCACATGCCTTGGAGCAACTAAGCCAGAACACCATAACTACTGAGCCCCCATGCCACAACTAGAGAGTCTGCACAGCAAGGAAAGGTCCTACATGATGCAAGGAGGATCCCACAAGCTGCAACCAAGACCTGACACAACCAAATAAGCAAGTAAAATATTTTAAAAATCATTAGGGGAAAAGATAAGCATGACATCAACTTCATAACACTTATAAAACTTGACAGAGAAGACATATCATCTTAAATACATGTCTCTAACAATAATGCCTCAAAAGATACCAAGCAATAACTCATATAACTGCAGAGAGCAAAACAGAAATCAAAACTGAAGCTAGAAACTTTAGTACACCCTGTAGAGCACACTGTGATGGGCTGTAGCACCCCCCTCCCCAGCCGTCTGTGTGTTTGACTGCTAATGGTTCACAATAAAATATTTCCCTGGGAATTGTCCTGGCTGAAGCAAGCGTCCTTTCTCAGGTCACACGTCCTCCTTGGGGCAGCCACATCTAGTGGTGCTCACTGTGGGGGTTCAAAGACCTTCTCCCCTTGCCTCAGCTTGCAATCTCTCTAAAGGGCCATCCAGCTAAAGACTAGCAAGGGGGGACTCTTTCTGTCCCCTTCTGATGTCTATGTCAGAAGCTTTCTCTATCTCTTTTATACTTTAATAAAACTTTATTACACAAAAGCTCTGAGTGATCAAGCCTCATCTCTGGCCCTGGATTGAATTCTCCTCTGGAGGCCAAGAATCCCAGCTTCTTTCGTGGTTCAGCAACAACCTTTCATGAGGATGGGGGAGGGGGCAATTTTAGGACTGGAATTGAGTGGTTATTACTAGGAGCCATTGACAAGAAAAGGCTGAGGGTGATTAATCACCAATTTAAGGTGAAGTGTGAGAAGCAGAGGGCTTGAAGCCTGAGGCAAAAATGTAAGAGTAGCGTAACTTCGGCTAAGTTGGATTCTTGATCCCAGGTAGTTTTCTATGCCAAGGTCAGGACCTTGTTCGCAAAGGAGGAAACCCAGAGACTCGGGATGGGGACATTTGGGTTGATGTGGACAAATATCTTTAAACACCAATCCCTGTGGATTTTGGGGGCCTGCAAACGTGACCCACTCCTCTTGGTCTTGTTTGAAGATGATGCAGAGGAAGCTTCTATTTTGTGATAAAACCTGTGTCCCCTCACAATCTACTTTCCTCCTCTCCTGATCCCTAGACCCATAACTAGGGTCAAGTCACCATGACAGCCCAGAAGAGAAACGCTGGACATGGTAAGAGATGAAGATGACTATTCAGCTGCTGTGGGCCCTGGTCAACCTACATCTGCTGGAATCAGGAGAGTACGGTCTGGATACTGAGGATGCTGGACCATGGAGCGTAGAACATACAGCTGGGTGTGGAGAGTTCATTGGAAAGGAGCACACGCCTGTGATAAGGGTTTACACACTCTGCTGAGGGTGTCAGGAAGTGGTGCTAACACACTGGTGGTGAGAAAAGCTTGGAGAAATGATGGCTCCACACTGAGCAGAGAGGCCAGAATCACATGGCAAATGGTGGAAAAGACGGTTAAAAGGCTCAAAGAAGTGGACAGTCCAGAACAGGCAGAGAACGTAGGGGTGGAAAACGTCCCCGCTCCATTTCTTTGGAAGATGGGGGAGCCCCTCCGTAGAGATACAGAAAGGGCTGGTGGGAGAGGGCACTAGCGTCATTGAGAAGCTCTGTTGGGGCTGATGTAGGGGGTTCCTTACAGAACCCGGCTCACCAAATCTCAGAGATCAGGCTTACAGAAAGAGCAGAAAGGCCAACGTGGAAGGCGGGTGAGCAGGTGAGGGGAGCGCTTTATCTTCAGAGAGCGATGGGGACAATTACTTGAACACAGTGTCTTCACAGGCACAAGGGTGGTGTCCAGTCTACACAACCAATGAGATAAAGGCTGGATGATGGGAGGTCGCGGTTAGCCTTTACCTTTACTGACCAAGAAAAAGAGGAAAAACAGAAATTAATCAAGCTATGTTGGAAAGTGGAGTCACTGCTATGGTCTCTTAGCAAAGGAAAGATAATATAACAGTGCTGTGAACTGCCCACGAGTTTACGTAGTTTAGACGAGACGGAAAATTCAATTCCCCGGATTCGGCAGGCAGCCGGCCCCCCTGCGCTGCCCACCTATGGCCACAAGAGAGCGCGCGAACCCGCCCTTCATGACCCTCCTGGAGCGCAGGCATGTGCCGCCCGTGGATGGCGCACCTAGTCCAAGGGGGAGGAAAACGCTTAGTGTGAGCTTCCCAACTTATCTTGCAGAAGCTTTCGTTTAATAGAATGTCCCTATGTTTCATTCTTTACCTTCTCTCAGTACTAGGATTTATTTTACAATAGCCGCTCATTGAGGCGTTTGAGTGTCGTACTCATAACTTGAGGGAGCATTTTGTAAAATAAGACAAAATCTTATCCAGTTGTCAGGATGTTTCTTGGCAAGAGTAGTGATCACAAGAAGACAACACATCAAAGAATATGTGATCAGAGATTTCAAGGGCCGTTATAATTATCTGCATTTGGGAGTGAAGAATTCTGCAGAGCAGACTGCATGTTACCTGGAGTCTGAATGAGCCGCTCCTCTATCTTCACCTGTAAGTTCCTATTGCTTTCATCAGCTAAATCACAACATTGAATACAATTCTATATATTCTGCCCATGCTCACATGAGCCCTAATAACGAAACCAAAAGGATAAGACTCTTATAAACCGAGGAAAATGAAACAAAATACTGACGGAATTACTGCTGTATGTTAATTGTATTTAAATTATTGTGATTGTTCAAAGCTATTATATTGCTGGATAACGTTAGCCAAGAATTTAACTAAAATTGTTCTTTAAAAATTTGCTAAATGATTTGTCTATTACACTTTGGTGAGGCTAGGGGGAAAAATTTTTTTTAGCTTTGTTAAAGGTACTATAAACGTGTTCTGTATCAAAGTGTCACAAAATCATACATTTCAAATAACCATCTGGCCACGGATGAAGATCAAGGTGTTTTTGCACAAAGGACTTGCCACTCTGATTACCCCCGTGTGTCCTGAACATCATCCCCATAAATGAAGTGAAGACTTGAATTACCTCTCAGCCTTTGCTAGTAAGGCTGGCATCAACTGTCCTCAGTTAGGACTCCTGAAGTGCCTCTTCCCATCTGAGCTGGTCTCCAGGAAAGAGTAGGGTGCAGGATGCAAGGGTCTGGTTACACGCATTAGCTGTCAGCAGATGTCTTGAGATGTTTCAGCAGTCTTGGGGCCTGCGGAGCACCACTATCTACACCAGGCTGAGCCTCCAATTGGGGCTTCACCAGCAATGGTTGGATTTCGGCAAGGTCCCCTTGTGAAACTCGGAGGCAGCCAACACAGGACCCTTGCCCAGGCTCCAGAGGGCCTATTATAGGCTCCCTTCGATAGTCTCTCAAACCCTGTTCCCTCGACCACGACCTGGTCGCACACTGATCCTTTACACTGGTTAAGGAGATGGGGGCCCTGGGCTGTGGAGCTGGTGAGTGAGATAGAGTCTGGGTCCTGGCTGCCAGCTTCTAGCTGCTTATTCTGCTTCCCATTAGCTCTTCTTTGCCAAGCTGGCTGCTGCTCCTTCTTCGTGGTCCCGAACATCACGGCCATCCAGGTTTTGCAAAGCTTCCAGGATGACCTTCATCAGGGACACATCTCCCTGAGCTTGGGGACAAGGGGTGCTAACATACACATAGCTGGGAATCACCCAGACTAGACAGTAAGCCGTCTTTACACCTGGAATGTGCCTGTGAGGGGTTTAGGATTTCTTGGAATTCTAGGATTTGTTGGAAAGGGTTGTGTCCCTAGAAAGAGGGAGGGGTTTCCTCGTGGCCAGCCCCCAAATCCCAACTCGCACATTAGGTCTGAGTTTGAGCCTTCCCCTTGTTCGGGGAAGTGGACTGAGAGCTTATGCCAAGCCATTGGCTCTCTGTGGGACTCCTTAGGGAAGATTGGACCTCCTGAGGAGATGCTGAGGGTTCAAAGGCCTGTTGTGGTCTGTGGCCGGAAGGGCTGAGGCATCAGTGCATTGCTGTGGATCATTGAACCTGCGTGTCCTGGGGGTTGGGTGGGGGTGGCGGGGAGGCTGCTGCAGGCTGTGGCTCCACTTCCTTCAAGGGCAGAGAGAACCAAGGTGTTTCAGCACCAAGGTCTGGACAGCGCCCTCCGACTGGGCTGGTGGTGCCCTCAAGGGTGGTGTACACACCCCTCAACAGGAGTGTGGGTCTGGCGAGGGAGGCAAGGGAGGGAGCCGGGCCTGGCGCCCTGACGTCTCAGGGACAGACGAGAGGCAGATCTTGGTGTAGCCGACCCAGAGCAGCGTGCCATGCATGACCCTGGGGCTACTCCACTCTTGTGCAGATAAGAATGCTGCCCATGTCCACCCCTTCCATTGCCTAAGTGCAACATGGTGTTAAAATGGGTATTTCTGCTAAGAATCTAAGACAGCAGAGATCAGATACCTAAAGTGAGATGTGAGGCAGGCCGCCATGCAAAATTGACCCCCCCCAAAAAAAAAGTGGCTGAGAAACTGTTGGGGGACTCTTACGCCCCTCACCTATAGTGAGAACATCAAAGTGGTCCTGAAAAGGACTGAAAAGGATTTCTAAGCTTTTGGAAAGATTGTGGGGAGGTGGCTTGTCCCACAGATCAAACCTAGTGACAATGATTTTAACAGAGTGCCTGGACAGCTTGACATAGGTCCCCTGGTGTTTGGGGGGGTACTCAGTGGTCTGATGTATATTTTTGCTCCCCTGGTAGTCCAGCGATTTAGACTCTGCACTTCCACTCCAGGGAGTGTGGGTTTGATCGCTGGTCAGGGAACCAAGATGCCACTTTTTGCGTGGTGCGGCCCAAAAGTAAAAAGGTATCTGCACACTTTTTAAAGCACAGATTTGGGGGCAAAAGATGCAAGAATTCTTCCCATGATCTACACATGTTCTGTGTGCCTGGGGTACGGGATAGGGGGCTGGGAGTTTGGGGGAAGGTCCTCTAAGGTGCCATCTGAGGGGTGGCCTGGAGGGCTGATCACATAAAAGAGCATCCTAAAGGCTTCCCTAGTAGCGAGCAATGAGCTGAAATACTATTTTCTCCAGGGCTAAGTGAAATCCAGGAGATGGAGCCTCAGCCCTGAGGGAGTCTCTTAAAATTCCACCAAAGTCGGAGAGAGTAGGGTGCTCCTAGAGATACTGACCATGGAGAGTTCTCTGCATCTCTGTTTATCCTCCCTTCCCTGCTCTGACTCAGAAGCGCTCAGAGAAACTTCAGCAAGACCAGGAGGGAAGCGGCTTCAACTTTGATTCATGTTCAGAGACTTGACTGTTACATAGGATAGTTGTAATCAGTCTGGGGGAGTGTTTCTTAAGTGGATTTGTCTCTCACTCTCTTCACCCACCTTTGCTCTGTCATCCATGAGAAGGAGAACTAGAAACTGAACACCTTTTTGAGGAATGATAGGGAACAGTCACTTTATGATATCAGCTCACCTTATACATGTTTAGAACACCTTCTGAAACAAACGGCCAGTCCCATTTGCTTCCAATCCTGATTCCTTGGAGACAACGCATACAGCACCGGTAGCTCAGCATCTATCGGGAGAGCATCTCTCTGGCCAGTTGACGTGTCCCAGGTCTGGAGATAAGGAAACATCCTCAGTGGGAGAGGCATTTGTGGCAAGGCTGTACCATCTTCATTTTTAAAAAATTCATTTAAAAAATATTTATTTGGTTGCATTGGGTCTTAGTTACAGCCTGTGGGTGAGACCTAGTTCCCTGACCAGGAATCAAACCCAGGTCCCCTACACTGGGAGCGTGAGTCTTAGCCACTGGACCACCAGGGAAGCCTGTATGCCATTTTAAAATGCTATCTTCCTTTCAAAATGAAGCAGTACAGCTAGTTTGGTGTGAAGCAGGAATGTGTAAGTAGATTAATGGAACAGAATAATATCTAGGAATTAAAAAATTTTTTAAATATTTGATGCCTTGGTGCCGATGGAATAAACTTTTGAAGTTAAGTTTAAGACAATTTTTCTTTTTCTTTCTCTTCATCCCTACTTTTTCTTTCTAAAAAGTGATACTTTAACCACAAAAAATACCCTTGCCCCAATTTTTCTAATAATGTATGCTGCTTTGCTTTCTCAACTGGGGGAACAAGTGCTTATTCATGTGTAATAAATAAACTGAGAATTAAAACTGATAACTGAAAATCCACTTTTATAACAAAAATGAGATTGTATTGATAAAATATTATCTGACAGTTACAACCTTTTACAATTTGACTTATGAATATACAAAAAGAATTTTATCAATTCACATGAGAAACCTGAAAGACACCATTAAAACTTTAATAAAGTTTGCTTAGAACTAATTCTTAGGCTAGAATATCTACAAAAGAGATTTGAACATAAAATTCTTTTTTAAAAATTATTTATTTACTTGGCTGCACCAAGTCTCAGTTGCATGCAGGATCTTTAGTTTCAGCATGAACCCTTAGTTGCCGTGGAAGTTATGGCATGTGGGATTTAGTTCCCTGACCAGAGATTGAACCCAGTTCCCTGCACTGGGTGTGCAGTCTTAGCTACTGGGCCACCAGGGAAGTCCCTGAATGTAAGATTCTTGAAAGAAGAACAGTCTAAGAGATTTCAGAGTGTTTGGTATTAAATTAAAATGTTACTTTTAGGAGATTTAAGTGAATAGAAAGGGGTTGTTTTCTGCCTTAGCCAAGGAGGCAAGACCCACTTAAGACATTTAAGTTTAAACTCATGCTGAAATGTGAGATCTCTTGGATTAAGTATTGCTTCCACTGGTTCACAGTAGCAAGGGAACCTCAAGGAGAAGAGGAGAAAAGGTCACTGCAAGAAAGCCCTAGGGGATAGCCTCCTGAGCACTGGGCGATGGGGATGGGCCCTGTGCCCCAGCCTGTCCTCTGGTCAGTGGATTTGAGAAGGGATCTGCCCCCCTCCCCAACCCCCAGGGAACAGAGAGCAAGACCACGCATAGCAGAGCCCCATCTGCTGCCTCTGAACAGATTTTAGAGAAGGCCAAGAGTAATTTCAGAGTGTGAGTAAGAGAGAAAAGCATGTTGTTTGTTTATTTTTAAATTCTGAAGAACTAGGAAAAGAGACTAGTTCATGACAGAAGAAAGATATAACAATGAAAATGATGGAAAGGTTCAGATTTCTTTTTCCCCAGAAAAATAGTATGAGACTTCCTTCAAGGTATGGCCTCTTTAAAATGAGGTTTGAAAAGCTTTATGGGGCAACTGACTTTGAGTTTAAAAGAGAGGAGAGTAAGACAGGGGATGCCTTTTGGAAACTGAAATGACAATAGCAGGATCAGGTGCTCTCTGAAATTGCAGAGCATGGAATCCCAGATGCCTGAGAAGATGCCCAAAGGGCAGAGAGAATATGAAAACAGGAGACAATCTGAGAGGAGATTACTGATGCAGAGGATGGAGCAGCATGATTATCCATCCAGGTGGTGGGGCCTATCCACCCTATGGAAAGGTGAACACACTCCCGGGAAAAGTCTAGAGTAAAAGGAACTGAAGCAATACTGAAAAATACGCTAGGAAACTTTTCTAAACTGGCTGAAAAGTAGTCTTTTATAATTATTTTAGTTTCCTCTGGTCTTGGGCTATGTTCCTTTATCTCCATAGCTTTGAGTATGTGAGCAATGCAATTTAATAAAAGCTTTTTGATCATAGGTTAGTCTCACAGGTTAAAAACAACTTGTTGAATTTTAATTTGCATTTCTCTAATCCTATAAAGAAGTTATTTTCATGTGTTTAAAAATAATTGACATTTAGTTTCCCCATAACTCTCTCGTCCTGTCTTCCGTTGTGCTGTTTGCGTGTTCATCGCTCAGTCCAGTCCCACTCTTTTGGACCCTTGGGACTGTATCCCACCAGGCTCCTCTGTCCATGGGATGGGTTCTCCCAGCAAGAATACTGGAGTGGGTTGCCCTTTCGTTCTCCAAGGGATCTTCCTGACCCAGGGATTGAGCCCAGGTCTTCCACATTGCAGGGAAACTCTTTACCAACTGAGCCACCAGGGAAGCCTGTACTGTTTATCTCTTTTAAAAATAGCTCTTCGGGTGACAAGGGGCTGCAGTGCTCGGTTCACACCCCCAGGAGTCTTCCATGTCACCCCTGTCAGATAAGAAAACGACACTATTGCAGAGGAATAGGAGCACGGAAGCACGAACAAATCCTAAGCGGTCCAAAGTCCCCGGTTTGCTCGGTGCGAAAATGCGGAGTTATGACCTCGACGTGACTTGAACACGCAACCTTCTGATCTGGAGTCAGACGCGCTACCATTGCGCCACGAGGTCACGAAAGCTACCTCACTTTTGATCCTTTAAGGCTCCTCAGTCCCGCCCATCCAGGTCACTTCTTAGAGTAGACTCTGCTTTCCCGGTAAACTTCCGGTCAAACAGAAAAAGAGCGAGAATTGGGCGGAGGACCTGGCTGTGCGAGCTCCCAGGACTCCCGGCCCACCCAAGCCCAGGCGGGGAAGCAGCTGCAAAACCCAAAGTCCGGCCGGTGCGGGGGTTGGGTGAGTGCAGTACCGGATTGCCGCCGCTGAAAACCATTAAAGAGGGGAACAAAACCCGAAATCGGCGTGCACAGCTGTGAGGTGACTTTGAAACTTAGCATAAAATTAGATGCTTCTGTGTCCACCCTTCGCCCCATCCTCCGTCATTTTTGAACATTACATAAGTGTGCAGTAACAATTAAATTCAATAATCCCACCACCCGCTGTAAAGCATTTTGATGTATTTCTTTCCAGATTTCCAACCTACTCCAGTATTCTTGCCTGGAGAATTCCATGGGCAGAGGAGCCTGGCAGGCTACAGTCCATGGGGTCGCAAGAGTCGGACATGACTTAGCGACTAAACCACCACCACCAGTGTCCACCTGTGTGTGTTAAACCTTCTTTGCCGTAAAGTACAGCAGTTACAGAAATTGGCACAAAGCAAAGAGAAGGATCGCAAACCCTTGCTCCCCCCAGACCTGCCAGCCACCCCAAGAGCTTGACATCTCCCCTACAAGCAGTCGACCTGGATGTCTATGGAAAGGACTTCCGTGCTTCATAGTTTTATCACCCAAAGGTGCATCAGTAAAAACTGTGGTGGCGTTCTGTCTGGGGCATGTGTCACTTTACATCCACCCCGTTCTCAGGTTTCACATTTCTGTTGTCAGTGTGTCTTGTTACTAGAGAATGCTGACTTACATCATTTAGTTATGCTTTCCATGGCGGTCCTCCACTGTATGCTATTTCCCCCTTGGTAATTAATAAATATTTCAGGGATAAATGCTTTCAGGCTATGCAAGCTGTTTCTCTTCAGACTTGCACCAGTTTTAGCATCCAGACTTGACTGCAACAACTATGACTGTGGTGTTTGTCTCATGGTCATTTTCTGTTTCCCTTTTTCCATCTATGTTCATCAACATAATTCTCTGTGGGAAAGAAGTGGTACTTCTTGGGGTTTTCCTGGTGGCTGGTTAGTTAAGACTCTGCACTTCCATTGTAGGGGCCGCTGGTTCAATTCCTTGTTGGAGAATTAAGATCCCTCAGGACCAAAAAGTTGAAAACAAAAACAGAAGAACTGGTACTTCTCTTCCGTTTAGTTAGGTATTACATATTCATTTACTTATTTGCATCTATACAGATTCATGGATATTTTTAAAATTTATAGTTTTAATCCATGTGTATTAGTTGCCCAGTCCTGCTTGACTCTTGGCGACCCCATGGACTTGGGCCCGCCAGGCTCCTCTGTCCATGGGATTTCCCAGGCAATTATCCTGGAGTGGGTTGCCATTTCTTCCCTCAGTGGATCTTCCCAACCCAGGGATTGAACCCAGGTCTCTTAACATTGCAAGCAGATTCTTTACCATCTGAGCTACCAGGGAAACTCTTTTCATCCATAGAATATCATTTTTAATAATGTTTCTGAAAGTCTCCCAGCTTTGGCTACAAGTCCTTCTGGTTGGTTCATGTGGCCTTTTGACATCTGCATCCTGTTTTCAGCACTTTTTTAGTTTCTGACACAAGATGTTCCAGGATTATTTTTTAGTTTCCCTGCACCAGGAATTAACCAGAAAACCATTTCTCCAAGGAGCTCTGGTTCCTGTTTTTGGAATATGGTTTTAAGAAATCAAGATCTGGCTGTTGGGTGTGCTCATTACAATGGGCTGTCACCCTCCTTTTCATTATTTGTAGCTTCTCTGACACTGAGAAACACAGCTCTCATTAGTCATAATATATGCACTTATTATACATATGTAAACATACATATATGTGTTTCAGAATTACTAACCTATACACCTGTAAGAAAAGATTTACTAAGAGGATTACCTTATATGTGTATGGCTTTTTGTTTTTGCCTTTAGCTTTACAGGCAAAATACTGTTTTGGAAAGTCATTAGTTCTTCTCTTCCCCAGGTCCTCCATGCCTGGTTATATTATTTATCTGTAGTACAGTTAGGTTGTTACTTTTATATTCCATTTCTGGTTCATACAGGCACACACCTGATTACTTTTATTTTCTTTAAACTTCGGCATTTGTAAAATATTACCATGGTTCTAAGTGCCAGAGCTGTGTGAAAGGGTATACTAAAAACTGTGTCACTCTCTTGTCATCTCTATTACCCAGACTCATTGCCCTCTTCTTTCCAGCTCTTCAACTACAGCTGTAGGTAACTAATCTTTTCAGTTTCTGGTTGATCCTTCCTGCATTCTTTTGCACAAATGAGCAGGTATATGTTTATTCTATTACACCCTTTTCTTTCTTAGATAAAGGATAGCACACTATAATTATTATTTTGCCCTTTGCTTTTTTTAGCTTAGCGAAAAGGAAATCACTCCACGTCAGTTTGTTGGGATCTTTCTTTCTTACAGCTACACAGTGTTTTCTGGTGTGGATGCAAGCAAAGCTTACTCAATCACTTTCCCATAGTTTTTGCAGAATATTTCCAAGATTCATCCATGTTGCTGTATGTATCAACACTCCGTTCTTTTTTAGTGCCTAATAATATTCCATTGCATGGATATATCAAATTTTATCTATCAGATTGGTACAGTTAAAATCTACCAAAATACCAAATGGAGATTTTTTCAAATAGAGGAGTAATCAGATTCTTCCCTTTACAGGTTTTTAAAAAATTGTTGAAGGTTGTAGTAATCCATTTGTTTTTGTTTGTTTTTAGTCACCAAGGCGTGTCCAACTCTTTTGTGACCCCACAGACTGTGGCCCACCAGGCTCCTCTGTCCATGGAAGAGTACTGGAGGCAAGAGTACTGGAATGGATTGCCATTTCCTTCTCCAGGGACTGAACATGTCTCTTCTCCATTACAGGTGGATTCTTTGCTGCTGAGCCACCAGGGAAACCCCATATAATAACTTACATCTGCTAATCCTAAACTCCCAATCCAACACTCCCCATTCCTTTCACCCTTGGCAACCAGAAGACTGTTCTCAATATCCGTCTGTTTCTGTTTAGTAATATGAATTTCAAATATTTTATCTTGCAGTTCTAAAATTTCCACTTGATTTCTGGAAGATTTTGTTTTGAAATATTCTATCCCAGATGTTTTAAAAATCACTTGTAATCCTCTTTCCTTCTAGCTTTCTAAACATATGAATCACAGCAGTTTTGACTGTTCATTCCAGGTCTGGATCATTTCTGGATTTGTTTCTATTGACTGTTCTGTTTATTATTGCTCACCAATTTTCCCCTCTGGTGAATGTTGATTTAACTTTTTATTTTTTTCTGGACAATGTGGATGATGAATGTAAATTTTAGAAGCTCTGGCCTGATTACACTAACTTCCTTTCCTTCTGCCTTGTAAAGCGATGAGCACTGGCCCCACAGAGAAACCACTGTGAGGGAGACAACAGCTTTCTCCTCAGGAGACTCGAGTCCAGAATCTGCTGTTGCACTGATCCTCTTATCACATTTCTGGATGTACCTGGGTTTCCTGGTGTATCTACTGCCTGGGGATGTGGAACATCAGCATTTTCTATGGTGAAAATATCACCTAAACTGACAGGGTGGTGCTCTGCTCACGTGGTGGTTTCAGGGAAATCCCTGGTGCAGATGGGTTGGCAGGAGTTGAGTTTTCTTTTGAAGATTGGGATCCTGCTCTCCTCAGTTATTTTGCTGTTCTCCAAAGCTCATTTCCTTCTTCTAGAGATTTCATGGGCTTCCCTAGTAGCTCAGCTGGTGAAGAATCTGCCTGCAATGCAGGAGACCCTGGGTTCAATTCCTGGGTTGGGAAGATCCCCTGGAGAAGGGAATGGCTACACACTCCAGTATTCTGGCCTGGAGAATTTCATGGACTGTATAGAGATTTTACATGGAAAGAATTTTACATGGAGATTCCTTTTCCAATTTGTATGGGATGCAAAAATTCTCCAACTTGGTAAAGTGAAAGTGAAGAAAGTGAAACTGAAGTCGTGTCCGACTCTTTGCGACCCCATGGACTGTATCCTACAACGCTCCTCCATCCATGGAATTTTTCAGGCAAGAGTACTGGAGTGGGTTGCCAGTTCCTTCTCCAGGGGATCTTCCTGACCCAGGGATTGAACCAAGGTCTCCTGCACTGCAGGCAGACGCTTTACCCTCTGAGCCACCAGGGAAGCCCAACTTGGTAAAGGCAATGTCAAAATAGCAATTATTAAAAAGGATGCGATTGCCCAGTATTGGCAAAGATATGGAGCAGAAGGTACCCTCATATGTAACTGGTGAGAGTCAGGGCTTTTGGAAGGCATTTGGCATGTGTATTAAAAGGCCTTATTAATATGTGCACTTTGTCCCAGAAATTCCATTTTTATGACCCCATGGAAAACAGTTAAGGATATTTGCAGTGATTTTCCTGTAGGGTTATTAAAATTGTTTATAACAGTGAAGAATCAGCAGCACTTTTAGCTGCTCTTTTCCAGAAGCAGAGTCTAGATTTTCAAAATATGAGAGGGAGGAAGAATACTCCAGGTTGGGTTCCCCAGCCAACTCTGAGTGGATCTTTGCACGGAGGGTTTTGGGATCACAAGAGAAGGAAGCAGGACTGGGTAGAGAGAGGAGACAGCTGTTATGCAGATTCAGTGAACACATCAACTGACCCCATGAAGAGCTCCAAGTTTACAACTGCCTCAGTGGAAAGGCCGGATCTCTACTCCTGGGTCAACTAGTTGTTGGATGTGGGCTGTCCCGGGAACGGGTCTGCTTCAGGGGTGAGGTGACTTTCAACCTCAGGACTGCTTGCCAACAGCATGTCTAGGGTATGTTTAAGGTGTGTAGAATAAACACTTCAGTTCTGAAAGTGGGGACTGGGCAGCCCACTGTTTCATCACCGGGATTCACTTCATATGACTTTTGGGAGAAGCAACACCAGGATTCTGGAGGGTCTGTTTTCCTGGAAGAAACTTACAAGGGAGATAAACTACAGTCTCCTCTCCCCCTGCTGCTGGTCTTAAGGTTGTAATTTATATTCACTGTTGCCTCCTCAACCTCAGCCAGCACCTGCACTCATCTTGGTGGCTTACCCAGTGGCAAGACTCAGACATTCATCCTTGGGGCCCTGGTTGCCATGTGCTCCTCAGGCTATGACTGCTGTGTTTGTTATTCACCACCAAGATGGGTAAGTTGGTACTAGGAGGTATTCTAAGACAATGGGGAATTACCTGGGGGTCAAACATATGCCTCCCTTCCCCCACTGCAGTAACAGCCCCGCACTCTCCTAGAGATCAGGATCAGATATCCCTGTAGCAGTGCTGGCTCCTCTTGTTGCTGCCTGGTCCCCTGGCAGCAGCTGCAGTTTACATCTCAAAGGGATTATCAATGACTATCAATGTGTTTCCTGAATTAACTGTTCTACAAAGTGTGGCCTACACTGGCACTTATGGCATGCCTTCAACAGGCCATTCCAGTTCCAGTGTCGATCACCCTGGAAGCTTCTGGGGACGTGGTTGGTGATACAATTAGTGGATCCTGTGAGAATATGCACAATCCATTAACCTCCTCTGCTGTAGTCTGTTAAAGGATAAACAAGGATAAAGCTCCTTGTTTATTATGTGGATGTTATCATGTGGATGAATCAAACATTCTATGAGCCCCAAGATAGTGAGTGGTTTTGTCTGAGACCTTGCAAGCAGGAAAGGAAAGCAAATAGCTAGAATATGAGTTGATTCAGTCATATGAATTGCTGTTGCTTTCATAACAGAAGGGATCCAGTGGCACTAACTTGCCACCAAGTGTCTGAATGGTCTCCTAGTGGGGTGGTAACCATATTAGGGACCTAGCACTGGGGAGCCTGTGGCTGGAAGGCTGGACAGTCAGCAGTTGCAGAAAGTGAACAAGCCTTGGGAAGGGGCAGCCTGGGATGATGGGCATATATGCAGAGCTTCCGTCTCTGCCACCAGGGCTTCAAAATTTAAGCTTGTGTTGTCAGTACTGAGTGACTGAACAAAAGCTGATGGACATCAACTTAGATCCTGGATAGAAATGAAGTATAGGAGCTGGGCTTACATTTACCTGGCTTTTCCTCTGTTTATGGAGCGCAGGGAGAAAATTCCGCTCTTACTGTCAGAATTTAGGGGTGTTGCTGGGAGACAAAGGGGTGATATCCTAGAGGAGAAAGGTTTACAGTTACTTCCCCTCAAACCTTTAGCTGACTTCCAAGCTGTGAAACAAGAGAAACCCTGTAAAAAGCAGCACCTTTTTAAGGTGAGGTTGTGTGTGTTAGTTGCTCAGTTGTGTCTGACTTTTTGCGACCCCATGGACTGTAGCCCGCAAGGCTCCTCTGTCCATGGGATTTTCCAGGCAAGAATACTGGAGTGGGTTGCCATTTCCTTCTCCAGGGGATCTTCCCAACCAAGGAATCGAATTCAGGTCTCCTGCATTGCAGGCAGATTCTTTACTCTCTGAGCCACTGGGGAAGCCACCAGGGAAAGTGAGGTTAGGAAAGGTTAAATGGATGAGCTGATTTCAGCAGCTGGCACAGTACAGGGAAGATAGAGATTACAGTTCAAGATCAAGCTCTACCAAGTGAGAAGGGCTTGGTAAGGGCCTTGGAGCTTGCGCTGTGACTCCAGGAGAACCATGCTCTAGAGCAAGGACAAAACTGAGACAGACCAACTTTAACGTGATCTACTGCTGCTGCTGCTGCTGCTAAGTCACTTCAGTCATGTCTGACTCTGTGTGACCCCAAAGATGGCAGCCCACCAGGCTCCCCCGTCCCTGGGATTCTCCAGGCAAGAACACTGGAGTGGGTTGCCATTTCCTTCTCCAATGCATGAAAGTGAAAAGTCAAAGTGAAGTTGCTCAGTCGTGTCCCCATGGACTGCAGCCCACCAGGCTCCTCTGTCCATGGGATTTTCCAGGCAAGAGTACTGGAATGGGTTGCCATTGCATTCTCCGAACGTGATCCACTAGTACTCTGTTAAAATACAACCTTATCCTCTCTAGAGGAAGATAAACCAGGGATCGCTGCAATTTTTATACTTACAATAGCTGGCATCAAATGAAATATTTTACTAATATTTAGTAGGTGTATTAAAAAATCATATAAAGCAAATATCCTCCATTAAAAAAAAAAAGATAACAGCTGACTAGATAGCAACAAAAACAACAGACATAGGAGTAGGTTCCAAAGTGTAGCTAGTGTAGTTAACTGTCCAGGACTTGAAATAAATATTATTAATATATTCAGGAGAAAAGAATGGAGAATTTCAGCAGATACCTACAATCCATATAAAGAGAGGACAAAAATTCCAGAAATAAAATCTGACTAAAGTTAAAAATTCAAAATGTGGGTTTATTAGCAGATTAAGACAGTGGAGGTATATAGTTTGATGCACACAGAGAAGAAAGAGATGGGAGATAGAAGAAGCTTTGAGACCTGGACCACAGTGAGAGACAGTGGAATGCCATTTTATTTTAGGTTATGAAAAAGATCCCCAAAACTAGCTATAATGAAAAGCAAATGCCAGATTAGAACCCTTATCCCAATGAAAATATCCTACCTAAATGAATGCAAAGTAAATATACAAAAAAAAAAAAAAAGAAAGAAACAGTAAAGACAAAAGCTGAGATAAGTCACTGGATGCTCTGATAACCAGGCAAAGGGAACATGATCCAGTTAGAATAAGGAAAGTCTGGGAAGAACTAAGAACACAGGAATAGGCAAATATGTGAATAAATATGAGTAAACACTGTTTAACACAGTGATAATACTATCTTTTGGAGTTTAAAACAGAAATAAAATATATGGCTACAATGGAACAAAAGGCAGAGTATCAAGGGAATTAGACCATTATTTTTTTTCATTGCTTTGAAATATTGAAATACTAATTTCAAGAGTGCTCCAATGAGTCAAAGACATTTTAGGGGTAATGATTTTTCAGATGTTTCAATATTAGGACAAGCTTACAATTTTAAAAATTAAGGAAACCAAAGACTTTTTATTTTTATAAATTATATCAATATTTATTGTATTTGAAACTAAAATCGGAAAAATGTTTACTGTTTTATTGATTTAAAAATACTAAACTTACAATATGATATTGAAAAATATTTTTGAAAAAAAAATCTTCAAAACAAAAAATTAGTGCTAAGAGTGGTGGTGTTTGAAATTTTTGCAAATCTCTCTTAATGCCTGACTGGAATAGTTTGTGAGGTCTGCTGTAACAAAAGCACCACAGATGAAATGGCTTAAATGACAGCAGTTTATCTACTCAAGGTTCTGGGGATAGAAGTCCAGGAGCCAGGTGTCTGCAAGGCTGGTTTCTCCCGAGGCCCCTCTCCTTGGCTTGCTGGTAGCTACCCTCCTGTGGCCTCTTCACATGGGTGTCCCTTTGAGTGTGCACTGCTGGTGGACTCTCTGTCCATCATGTTTCCTCTTAAGGACACCAGTCAGACTGTATTTAGGAGCCACCCTAACAGCCTCATCTTAACTTGTGTTAGTCGCTCAGTCGTATTTGACTCAATGCGACCCCATGGACTGTAGCCCACCAGGCTTCTCTGTCCATGAGCTTCTCCATGCAATAATACTGGAATGGACTGCCATGCCCTCCTCCAGGGGATCTTTTGGACCCAGGGATCGAACCTGGGTCTCCTGCACTGCAGGCAGACTCTACCATCTGAGCCACAAGGAAAGCCTCCTTGTAGAAGGGTGGCTTTTAACTTATCACCTCTTTAAAGGGCCTATGTCCTAAAGCAGACATTCTTGGGCACTTGGGAGTCAGAGTCTCAGCACATGAATTTGAGGGGTGAGGGACACAGTTCACTCAGTAACAATGGCTCAATAGAAGACAGCTGAATTCTGAGATCTTCTTTTGCATTGAATATTTTGCAATATCTCATGCCATGCAGCTTCCGAAAAACAGTAATCTATACTCATGAGAAAATGAGTATGAAAAATGAGAATGAGAAAAGTAAATAATGCCTTAGATTATGAAAATAGTCCTGCTGCTCTAGGGTAGCAACCAAAATAATAACTGAATGTATAATTAAGTTGAATAGAATATGAGATAATGAAGCATATTTGATTAATACAAAGAAAAGCAATAAAGGAGAAATGGAAGAAACAAGGTAACACAAGCAGACTTACACCCAATGAGTAATTACATGAAATGAAAATGGATTACACTCACTAATTAAACTACAGAGATTGTCAGACTAGATAAGACCCTAAATGGGTGCTGCTTACAGGAGACATACTGTAAATATAAGGTCACAGATTAGGTTAAAAGTAATAAATAGGAGAAAGACATATATCGCGTATATTTGCTTTCTACTGCTGCATAACACATTAATGGAAACAGTGGCTTAAAACAACAACTGTTTATTAGCCCACAGCTCTGTGGGTCAGGAGTTCAAGCACAGTGAGGTTGGATTCTCTGCTCAGGTCTCAAAGGCTGAAATCAATGAGTCAGCTGGGTTGATTCTTGTCTGAAGGCTGAGGAAGAATCCATTTCTGAGCTAAATCAACTTGTTAGCAAAATTCAGCTCCTTGAAGTTGCAGGACTGATATTCCTGTTTCCTTGCTGGGCTCAGTCACAAGCTGCTCTCAGGTCCTACAGGGTGCACATTCCTGTCATGTGGCCCCTCTGTCTTCAAGGTCAGCAATGAAGAACATGGCTCACACTGACTCCCCCTCATATTCCCAATCTCACTCACCAGGAGGAGCCCCACACTTTTTAAGACCTCATCTCATTTTGTCTGGCCCACTGAGGGTAATTTCATTATTCTGAGTCAACTGATTTGGGACTTCAGTTATATTTGCAAAATCCCTTCACAAAAGTACCTAGATTAGTGTTTGACTGAGCAACTGGGAACCTCTTGCATACCAGGGGCCAGAAGTTTAGGGAGCAATTTAGAATTCTGCCTAACACACCATGCAGACATGAACTGAAAGAAAACTATATCTAGAATACAGAAAGATATTCTAATAACCTGCAAATAACCAGAAAGAGTTATCAATTTAAAAATGGGAGAGTCTTGAATGGCACTTCTCAAAAGAGGATATTCAAGAAGCCAGTAAACACCTAGAAAGGGACTCAACATCAGTAGAGTGTAAGGTGATGCAGATTAAACCTCTAACGTGATAACACTACACACTGGAACCAGGCTCTGGAACCTTCCAGTTCATGGAACTGCTCTAGTAAAGGTGTCCTGCATTATCTCTGCACCCAAATCCAATGGACATCTTTCAGTTCTTAGGTCACTTTAACCTGCTGACCTTACTGCTTAGCTCCTTTCTTGGGGAGGTAAGACAGACAGGGTATAGGTGTGATGAGGGGTTGAAGGCAGAAAGGAACAGCCAACACAGTTTATCAAGTCATGCAGACTGTTTGACAATATAGTTTCTTAAGGGTAGTATTTCAAGGTTAGACCCTCAAAACTTTCCAATCACAAAGTGGTACGTTTTGTCCAAAGAAGACACATCTAGTAATAGTTAATAAATTTCACTATTAAAATTCAATCAAAATAGTCATTTTAACCACAATGTCAAATTCATTTTAGGGAGACAGTTCCCATCACTCACCCGAGATCCCCTTCACAACATTGTGAGAGGGTATCTGACTTTCCTTCAGTCTCCATTAAAGTGTTGCCCTACATGCCTTGTCCTTTTCAGGGGTCAGGTCCACGGTCTGTTAGGGCCTTCTGGGACCAGGATTACAGCCTCTAGGTTCCCATTTTGACTGCACGACTCTCTTAGTATTTCCAATACTAAGTATTGGAAAGTATTTCTAATACTTTAAAATGGACTTGGGAGTCCTTGGCTGTTTCCCTCTCTATACATCAGTAATGAAATGTTGTGTGGGGCTGTACACAGACCTTTTCACCACTGTGATCTCCTTCAGTGCCATGTTGAAAGTGGAACTTGTCCTGAGGCTTGCAAGCCTTCTGGTCTATAACCTGGACACAAGTTCCAGATATTCTTGGATATATTTTGCATCTACCTGAAATTTCTATTACCTGCTTCAAATGAAACTGAGAGAGTGAAGGGTGGTGGTGAAATGCTGGATAATTTCTTTGGAATCTAGGCAGCATCCAAACCAGTTCCCAAGCTCTTAAGATCCATGATCACTCCTGCCCTGCCAAGGTATACTCAGCATCCAGGGTAATTCCTGGGACATGACAGGTGTCCACAGGGAAAAAAAAATTAGCTTCACAGAAAAATAGGTTTTCATGTTTACATAAATATTACATACTCGCTGGAAAGAAAAACTGAAAAATATGGAAAAACAGAGAAAGGTAAAACAAATAAAAAAACACTGGATTCTAAAAAAAATCTGAAATGAATGTCATTAACTTTTTGGAGACCATCCCTTCATTCATGGTTATCAAATGTTGACACATAGTAGTTTTATACCATATACATTGCATTTACATTTTTCTGTTATCCTTGTCTTTCCCCGCACTTATCTTACGCTTCTCCTTTCCTCCCTCCCTTCGAGGTAACCAATATTAACAGCTTGGTGTATATTCTTGCTACCTGTTTCCATGCTCATCTAATCACATGCACACATATACACATAAATGCATGTGATCATTACTTTAACAAAAATGAAATTTTGTACATATACATCTCTGTAATAAAGCACTTACCAAAAAATTGAGGAAACACCTTTTAGTCAACTAGTGTAAATATAACTCATTAAAAAAATTACTCTCATGTTGTTCCATGGTATGGCTATATAACAGTTAATTCACCCATTCCCCAATTAGTTGGCATTCACTTTGTCTCCAGCTGGGTTTCATCTCTGTCTCTATAAATAATACTTTAACAAACATCCTTACTAATGCATATACTTTTGCACTGATGCTACTATTTCTGTGCAGCAAATTCTCAAAGTGAGACTGCTGGGTCAAAATGCCTTTAAACATTTAAAAAATCTAAAAAATATATAGCTGGATTGCAAGTGGAAATATAAGTTGATATAACCATTTTGTAAGAGCACATGGTTTACCAAACTCCACTAGCAAAATATCTCTTAATTTCTGCCAACTCCACGAAGTGGAAGTAACATCTCATGGGCTGTTTTAACATGTACTTCCCTGAGTACTATTTATTTAGGTTCATAACATTGTTATAGGCTAATGCACTTGGAGTTGTTTTTCTATGAACAGCCATCTAGTCCAGATGGATTAAGACCTCAAGGTAAAAAATAAAATTATAAAAATCTCAGAAACAAATCTAAGAGATTATATATAACCTGGGGATTACATGGGTCCTTTTAACTGAGTAAATTAGGAATATAAAAAGGAAAAGATGTTTTACTATAAAGAATTAAAGACTTACAATCTTTTACTATATAAAAAATACAAAGGCAAATACTAGGTTAAGAAAAACATTTGGAACACACATGAGAAAGGATTAATAACTCAAATACATTAAGAGCACCTCCAGATTCATAAGAAATATAGACAGGCCAATAGGAATATATATATAAATATATATATAAGCAATCATTGAAGACAACTTGTTAAATGAATAAAATATGAAATTTGGATGAAGGTTTTCACATGCCCTTTTTATTATGAATTTTCTTATAATTTCTAAGCTTTAAGATGACCAACTACTTTTCTACATTCTTATAAAGCATCTCTTCAGTGTGTATTTTCTGGTGATTGCTCCTGGATGTTTTCCCACATTCATAAAATATACAGTTTATAAGATTCTTGTTACTGTCTGAACAATGATTTGCTGTTCTCTATATTAACTGAATTTCTCTCTGATGTGTTCTTTGATGTACAGTAAGGCTGGAGCTACTCCTAAAGGCTTTTCCACATTCACTACATTTATAGGGTTTTTCTCCAGTGTGCATCCTCAGATGCACAATAAAGTCTGAGTTAGTTCTGAAGGCTTTTCCACATTCTTCACATCTATAGGGCCTCTCGCCGGTATGAATTCTCTGGTGCAGAGTTAGCTGTGATAGAGTAATACAACCTTTCCCACATTCCTTACATGTGTAAGGTTTTTCTCCAGTATGTGTTCTCCAATGAACTGTAAGGTATGAACCTCTCCTGAAGGCTTTTCCACAGACATCACATTTATAGGGTTTCTCTCCACTATGGATTTTCTGATGTTCTGTAACGTGTACCATCTGGCTAAATGCTTTGCCACAGTCATTACATTTAAATGGCTTCTCCCCGGTATGTGTCCTTTGATGGGTATTAAAGCCTGAGTTACTTGTGAAAACCTTCCCACATTCATTACATTTATAGGGTTTCTCTCCAGTATGCCTTCTCTGATGCACAGTAAGCTGTGATGTATTAGTGAAAGCTTTCTCACATTCATTACATTTATATGGTTTTTCTCCAGTGTGGGTCCTCTGATGTACAATAAGGTATGACTTAGTTCTGAAGGATTTTCCACAGTTGTAGCATGTGTAGGGTTTCACACCAGTGTGAATTTTCTGGTGTTCCTTGAGATTTACCATTTTGGTAAATGCCCTCTCACAGTCAGTACATTTATATGGTTTCTCTCCAGTATGAATCCTCTGATGTACAGTTAAGTGTGATTTTATTCTGAAAGATTCCCCACATTCATTACAGAGATAAGGTTTCTCCTCAGTATGAATTCGCTGATGTATAATTAGAGATGAAGAACGCATGAAGGCCTTTCCACATTCATTACATTTATAAGGTTTCTCTCCTGTATGCATTCTGTGGTGTACACTAAGGCATGAATAATTAATAAATGCTTTCCCGCATTCATTACATTTATAGGGTTTTTCTCCAGTATGAATCCTCTGATGTTCTGTGTAATTTGCTATACGATTGAATGCCTTCCCACATTCACTACATTCATAGGGTTTTTCCCCAGTGTGAGTTCTGATATGCACAATAAGACTGGAATTACTTCTGTAGGCTTTGCCACATTCATTACACCTAAAGGGCTTCTCTCCAGTATGAATTCTCTGATGAACATTAAAGATTGTGGTATTCTTGAAAGATTTCCCACACTCATTGCATTTATATGGTTTCTCTTCAGTATGGGTCTTCTGATGTACACTAAGATATGACTTATTCCTAAAGGCTTTCCCACAATCATTACATTTGTAGGGTTTCTCTCCATTGTGAGTTTCCTGATGTCTTGCAAGTTTTGATTTATCACTAAAAGCTTTCCCGCATTCACTACATTTATAGGGCTTCTCTCCAGTTTGAATTCTCTGGTGTTGATTAAGGCGCGCACACTGGCTAAAAGATTTTCCACAGACATTGCATTGATAAGGTTTCTCCTTAGTATGAATTCTCTGATGTACCATAAGTGATGAAGAAGCAATGAAAGCCTTTCCACATTCACTACATTTATAGGGTTTTTCTCCAGTGTGAATTTTTTTATGTTGACTAAGATAAGAAGGCTGGCTGAACATTTTCCCACATTCACTACATTCATAAGGTTTTTCTTTAGTGTGAGTTCTCTGATGTTGATTGAGTAATGACCTGTAACGGAAGGCCTTTTCACATGTACTACATTTATAGGGTTTTTCTTTCTTATTGGGTTTTTTCTCTAAAGTGAGTTCTGAGGCAGGGCTTATGACTTTGCTGCCTTCTGTATCCTTGCAAATTTCCTTCCTCAGATGGGTATCTGTGGTCAAATCTAAACCCTCTGTAAAATTTCCATCATGTGTTTGGTATTTGCCATGGGGCTCTTCTGTGATAACTTCTGGTTCTGGAAGAAGAACAGTTCCAAACTCAAAGCCTTTCTGAATAGTGGGGATTTTCTTGTGTTTAACTGTTTTTTGGCCTACAGGACTCTGCTGACTATACTGCAGTCTCAGTATCCTGTCGCCCCATTTCCATAATCCTCCCATTATGGGGTCCCATAGACCATTCTCTGTGAGTTTCTCTACAATGGCATCCTGTGATAAATGTTTTTTAGAAAAATCCTCTGTTGGTATCGTATTCTTGGTTGTAGGTTTGGTCTCCAACTCTGGGAGGAAAAAAAGAAAACTCAAATGACTCCTATTTCCTAGGTTGAGGAGATTGTACTAACAGGATAACAAAAGGGAAGCCTGAATTGATAATGAACATATGTTTTTAACTGCTTGCAAATTGGCCTTATTTTCTAGGAAGAAGGGGGTAGGGTTAAGGGTGGCTGATAACCATAGCAGTAATTCAAGGAGTTTTCTTCCTATTAAAAAAAATTTATTCCCGGTAACCCTTCTACAATCCAAGTTTCTCAAATATTTCTTCCTTTTCCCATTCCTTTTAGAGTCAAATTCTTTAGAGAGCTTCTTCAAAAGCTATAACTACTTCCTTGATTCCCATTTACTCCACAAACCAGACATTCACCCCCAACAACACTTCCCACTTGTTCTCATTATTTGTTCACTAGCTTTTCTGAGAGGGCTTTCTCTGACATTTCCTTGTCAGAATAGCTTCTTCAAGTCTTCATATGTATCTTTTTTTTTTTTTTTTGCTCTCAATTTAGATTTAAAAAATTGTATTTAACTATTTAAGTACAGTTTATTTATTATACAATGTTGTATTAATTACTGTTGTGCAGCAAAGTGATTCAGTTATACATTAATATGTTATTTTTTAAAAAATATTCTTTTCTGTATCTTTTTACAGAACATTTATGGAAGACACTGATTTTTCAGAAAGTAGGCTGAACTAGTCAAAATTAATATAGTTGTGAATATTACAAATAACGACAATTACTTTTATCAAGAGTAGTTCTGCAACCTTTTTATGGGTCTTAAGAAAATTTCTGACAGTTTCAAAATTTTCTTAAACAATTATACTGGGTGGTTGTGGTCTTATAATTTATTTGTATAAGCAAACTTAATATTTTACTTTTTAAAACACTGTCAAACTTCTTGAAAATTTTTATTTCCAAGTAATCACATCTAAATTAAAAAAAAAAGGAATCAAAACCTGTGGTTAGTAAAATGGTTTTATGAAAAAAGAAATGGTTTGAGGATTTTAAAACTCAAGTAGAAGTTTCAATGAATTCACAGGATGAGACACAGGTCTGAACTTAGGGTCACCAAAAAAGACCACTCTAGAACCCAAGGACTAAAACCTAGATGATTTAAATATCTAAATGAATTAAGGTGACAGGATTTTTTTTAGGGAAAAAGAAAAATGGAGAGAATATGACACCAGCATATCTGAATAAAAGAGAGTATTGAACAGTGTTCTTTAAGTAGAAGAAAAATAATCTTAGTTAAAAAGGTAAATATTGGTTAAATAGATAAATACTGTATTTTGATTCTCAAATGATTTATTCATATTCTCAATAAGTTAAGATCTTGGAAGAGTGGAGGGGGGTTCAGCAGGCTTGTAAGTGAAGAAAGTTAAATAATCAGTCAACAGGTTTAGCTTAAAAGAAATCAGTGATGATCCTTAAGAAAGCACTTTCAGGAAAATGAAAGAAGAGATATCAGATACACAGCAGTTAAACAAATGAGAAAAATATAAAGTTAACTGGAGAGGAGAGAATTGAAAGAATGAAGAAGAAATGAAAGAACAATTATGAAAATCATGCTCCCAAGAAAATAAAATAGGATGGGATGGGGACTACAAGTACAGGGCAGAGATGAGGGAGAAGGAAAAGGAGAGAAAAAGGGAGAGAGGAAGAAAAGGCAGGAGGGAGGTGTAAGGAGAGAGGATGAGATGGGGAGAATCTTTTCCTCTGAGACAGCTTTGAACAAAGATACCCCCCAGATATTTCAAATATTCTGCTCCATCCAAGATCTACTGACTTTAAATAAATCTCATCCTCCAGTTTCTTATTAACTCACCCGAAAAGGGGGTTCTTGAAATTTCTCTCACTACCACCCATGGTCCTTTTCCATTCTCCAAATGAGATATCATGTCTGGTTTGGAAATTGCAAGCCCTGCTCAGAGAAAAATGAATAGGATTTGATTGTGCCTATGAGCAAGAACCAGGGTCAACTGCTCTTTATCTCCTGTGTGGAGTTGCTATGAGAAGTTCTAGAGGTGCATTCTCCAAGGCAGCTGCCAAGAGCCACCTATGGCTACTTAACTCTGAATTTAAATTAGTTAAAATTATATACAATTTAAAATTCAGTTTTTCATTTTACTAGCCAGATTTCAAGTTCTCAGTAGCCACAGTGTCTACTGCTTGTCATACTGGACAGCACAGATGCAGCAAATTCCCATCACAGGAGAATATCCTACTGCACAGCAGTGTTGTAGAGAATTACAAAGGTACCTCAAAGAAGCTCTGGACTGTAATCCTAGGTTTGGAAATAATCTGTTTAGAAAGAAAATAAACAGATTTGTTCATTCTTTCTAGAGGCACTGATAACTTTTACTCTTGAAATGACTGGAAAAAACTTTAGTCCTCAATCAGAGGGACTGTCAACACTCTCTAAGATTACAATGAAGTACATATTTCTTACTCTACAATTGGCAGACCATTGAGTTAAGAGCAAGAGACAATATAACTCCTAACAATATGCACCTAAGACTGAGATTTTAATGCTTAAATTCTAACCCAAAATTCAGTTAAGTATTTTAGAGAATCTATTATCTTCAGTAAATCTGGTCCAGTGGCAGGTACATACGCACAGAGCTTATCCTTACCCAAGGAGACAAGATTCCTATAATTCTCTAGCATCACGTCCTTATGCAGGTCCCTCTGTGTAGGGTCCATCAACCTCCATTCTTCCAATGTGAAGTCTACAGCCACATCTTTAAATGTCACTGATTCCTGAAATAAATACAGAGATCCCTCAGGGGACTATACAGTTAGACCTATTAGGTAGATTAATACATACAAAACTGGGGAAGAAAACTAGCAGTTTCCACCCAAATATTTCCTTCCTTAAAATTCTGCCTTATGCATATTATCAACTTTTTTCAGTTCTATTCTATAAAATATGGCTTAATAAAATACATAGTTTATCATTCAGATTGTAGTTATAGAATATTATAAGCTGTCTGAGAAAGAAAAATAAGAAATCATGGGAACTTGAGGAGCTTTTTCGGTCAGGTTATAAAATATACGTATATGCATCTTGTAAAAAAAAAATCAAAGAACGAGCTATAAAACTGTTTTAATGGTTACCTATTAGAGGGAGGAGGAAATAGAGTGAAGAGAACTGGAACAGAAGCTAGATTTCCTTGAATATTTCCTGCCTTGTAGATTTGACTTTTGATCCATACAAATACTTTATATTATTATAAAAGAAAAACTAAATTTAAAAAAGCAATTCCTAAAAATTAAAAGTAAGATGAAATCAACTGGTAGCATACACATTCATCAGAGAGGAACTATTTTGAGCATCTTTAAAAGACAGTAATTTTGAGAGATATATTCTGAGGAGAAAAAGAATTGTAAAAAACAGCACATTTTCAGCAAATAATCCTATTGCTGGTGGCAGTGATGGAAATGCTAAGCTATTTTGTAACTGTGTGTGTGTGTTAGTTGCTCAGTCATGTCTGATTCTTTTGCCACCCCATGGACTGTAGCCCGCCAGGCTCCTCTGTCCATGGAATTCCCCAGCAAGAATACTGGTCCAGGGCTGCCATTTCCTACTCCAGGGGAATCTTCCCTACCCAGGGATCAAACCCAGGTCTTCTGCACTGCAGGCAGATTCTTTACCATCTGAGCCACAGCATTTACCCACATTGTGTGTGCAGTGTTGGATAAAGCAAGTTAGAATACTAGTACCATTCAGAGCTAATAAATCTGACGTGGGAGAAAGAACATATAGATTCAATATCAATGAGATTATGTATAAACTCCAGAAATTCAAAACTGAATTGGAAATATTGGTATAAACTCATTAAGTAGTTTAAGGAAAATATCCCATTATACTTCCTAGCTTTGTCCACTGAAAAGGTCTAGAAACGATAACCAAAAAGGTACTTTTATGCAGTTTAGACTGTGACCTCTACAGATTTCACTAAAGGAAACAAGGACCTGGAACTTTCTGTCACAATTAAAAGCGAGGAAACTCTCAAAGACTATCAGGACAATATGTAAGACATTGGAGACAACTTAAAGAGGCTCCCACTAGCCAAAGATGGGAAGACTTGAGCATCAATAAGAACAATAACTGTAATGGATTTAAAAAATATCTAATATATTTAAAATTATTATTTCATTAAAAAACTCAAAGGATACTCATTGATCAACTTTGGAGGATTCCTGGAGACTAGTAAATAAAGAGAGAGAATCAATCCTTGCCCTTCTTTTCCTATGCAAACATCCAGTTTGCACAGTAATAAGATGGAATCAGATAATTGAGCCTCTGTAGGCAAGAAGTGAAGTATGTGACACAGGCTACTTTTTCATCAGGAATTATAACAAGACCACCTGTCAAATTAGGGCTGCCACCACTAAGAGAAACGAAATCTGTCAAATTGCTGCTACTAGCCCTGGGGTTACTATACCGATCAAGCAAGATGGTATGCATGGTGAACCTGCAATGGTATTGGAACATTAAGAATTAGGGCAGTAAAAGAGGAGCTGTCACTTCATTCCCCTTAAGATACAACGCAAAGTATTACCTTTACCAATTCTGGCTCTTCTGCCTGAAGGTGAAGATCTTCCTCTGGCTGGAAAACTTGAGGACTCTGAGGGGACACAGAATAAGATCACTCCATGACTGGCTACCTGTTACAGACAGCACACCTCAACAAGCACCACCAGTCCACCGCAGATGTGGTGTATATACACCTCTTCTACTGTTTTATTTAGGGATGAAATTAAGGTCCATAGCAACATCCAATCATAACTTTCTTCCATTTTGTTTGAGACAATGACACACAGAAGACTGAAAAAGATATAACTGTATAGATTTTAAAGGCTCTAACAAATAATCTATCAAAACAAAAATAAACATATAAGGGGTATTAGATGCCACATAGTTCTTTTTCCTATGAGGATGAAGTCTGTTTCTCAAAAATTATCTATCTTACTCAAGAATAATATTCAAACGCTACTAACACCTGTTTTCTACAGTTGGAAAATCATTACCATGCCTGGGGGTTGGAGGGCATGTCTCCATACTCATTCAGGAAATATTTCAGGGACCTCTCACAACACTGTTTTCTTCCAAACCTTAAGATACTGTATACCTATAAGGACCTGATTTTATAAATTAAATTAAATTTTACTATACCTTTTAGTAGTACTTACTGATTTTGGATCTTGTGCCATTTTAAAAAATTAAGGGTAACAGAACTATTTTTAAATTTCATTGAGAAAAATGTCATCTTAGTTCTTCCAAGTTCTTATGTTAAAAATACAAATATTCAGCTTCTAGAAAATCAATGATGATGTGAGCTCAACTTCTGATAATTAGAGATGGGTTTGATCAGGCCTATACTAGACAAATACTTTAGATCTACTAATAAAGTGATTTTCATTTTATCTTTCCAAGGATTTGTCTTAAGGACTATTTACATGTTATATATTTTTGCTATCAAGAATAAAAGATCACCACTACAGGTTATTATGAATCATTACTATAACAAATTATATTGGGACTACTTTTCTTCTGTCTCTCCTATTTAAAAAGTCACTTCTAAAACACGGCTTTAATCACATTACTACCCACCTCAAACACACCCAAACACTCACACATGCATGTATACACTTAAATGTCTTCAGAGAAACAAGATCTAAGAAACATGAAAATATCTAAATTTCAATCCTATCTTTCTCAAATTATCTATCTTGAATCACTAGCTCACTCACTGTTCTCTGCCTCAGAGCCTTGCCTTCTCATCTGAAGTACCCTCACAATTAATTTATGACAATTTAAATCCCACTTGTAATTGGGTCACAGCTTAAATCTAACCATCTTCCTGGGCTTTCCATGACTGATTTAGCCCATACTAATATCCCATTTCTTTTCTTACATATCACTCATCAACTTTATCATACTGCTCAACAACTGTCATTCACCTAAATAAATTATGTAACTGTTTCTTTTGTAAGCCTTACCTCAGTGAGACTGTAAGCTCCCTACAGCCAAGCACTGTGTCTTAAACATCTTCTTTCTCTCCATGTCATCTATTAAGCTTGATCACTTCTTAATGGGTAGAAAAGAGGAGAACACTAAGAGTGGGCACAAGGGGAACAGTCCCTATGAATTAAGGTGTGTGTATGTATGCATATGTGTACATATATTCTTTTTTCAGTTTCCTAAACAAAATTTTCCGATTGGAAAATACTCCATTCTACTATTGGATAAATAACTGAAATTTCCTGGGAACAACACAAAGTTAACATCATAAGTAAATTTCCCAGACTTCCTATCATATCTCAAGATAGTGCATATACTGTTTGCGAGATCTGGTGTCTTGGTATTTGTTTCAATATGCATAGTGAATCTCCCTATAGATTACAAGCTTTACTATGATGAACCCAATTTTCATGGATCAAACAATTTGATTCAGTTACCAAAAGGGGTATGGGTGAGGTAGAGAAGTCACACAACTTTGAGAAAAGTAGGCATGCTCTCAAACCAGGACAATAGGTCAGATCAGAGGAGGTTTCCCCAACTTACCAGAGGTCCAACTGAAAAAACTACAGCAGCCATAATCTCTTCCTCTGGGTTCCCCTCTCTGGAAAAAGGGAGTCCTGCAAAGACAAATCTAAGAAAGAGAAATAAGCCATGAAAACCAATCTTGCCTTGGAAATCTCAGATGTACTAAGGGGAAATCTTGACATTACAAGTATGACCTCTCTAAAAATTACAAGTTAATCCCCAAGATCAGTGAGGGAATACTACTCTTACTAGTGTAGCTCCTAATACTACTAAACGCAGTCACTGCTAGCAGATCAAACATGGTACAAGCAGCTTTTAAACTACTTTCTCAATGACCTTCACATCACCCAATGGAAACTACATTCCCATTTCACATATGAGAAAATCGAGGCTTAGAAAAATTAAACCATTTTACACAATGCCATGTAGGATTCCAAATCAATCTACTTATAATGCCCACACTTTTTCCATTACATCAACTTGCTGTGTGTTGTGAAATAAAACAATTCAATCTTTCCTTGCCACAATCACCTCCTTACCTAACAATGAAATAATCTAATAATCTCTTTTTTCCTGTCTTTCCTATGAAGAGTCAATTTGCTAACAGTTTCACAGACCTCAGCTTCATGTAAAAAGAACACCACAACTCCAAAGATATTAGAAACCTTGACATGCTTCTCTCAATCTCCCATTTAAATAGATCTTTTATCTATCCTTTCT
Source organism: Bos indicus (assembly GCF_029378745.1). Classification (NCBI taxonomy): domain Eukaryota; kingdom Metazoa; phylum Chordata; class Mammalia; order Artiodactyla; family Bovidae; genus Bos; species Bos indicus. Next base: position 34,313,974 of record NC_091778.1, on the reverse strand, counting down.
ATATCAGGCAAAACCAAACAATAAGGAGCAGGATAGTAATAACGATATAAGACAAAGTGGAATCCAGTGCACAAAGCACTGAGCAGTAGTCCTCTTATAGTGAAAATGTTATATGCCTAAAAAAGGCTTTACACTGTGCAGAAGCAAAGTGGCAGAGATCTTGTTCAGATACCCGAGGCACTGATTCTGCTTTTTGTCTTTGGTTAAAGATACGGCCTTGTTGATGTTGAGTTTGGTTTGAAAACAAGAGCTTGAGGTTTGAAAACATTTTCTTAACAAATGCATAGTTGCGGAATGATGCTGCAAGGCATATAAAAGGGCAGGAGCACAGAGAGAATTGAGTTTTCCATACCTTGTGAAATTCTACTTTTGAATAAGAGCTTCCTGGGCAGTTTGACATTCTCACCACTCAGCAGGGCTTTGGAGGCCCAAAGGGATCTATGCTGAATTATGCTGAATATGTCCCTCCTTTACATGTATAATATACTTTCACTAAGAATCCACATCCGAGACTTCCCTGGTGGCTCAGTGATAAAGAATCCACCTGGCAATGCACGAAACACAGGTTTGATTCCTGATCCAGGAGGATGCCACATATCATGGAGAAACTAAGCCCGTGCACCACAACTACTGAGCCCATGTTCTAGAGCCTGGGAGCCACAACTACTGAAGCCCGAGAGCCCTAGATCCTATGCTCTGCCACGAGAAGCCACCATAATCAGATGCCTGCGCCCCACAACCAGAGAGTAGCCCCTGCTCGCCACACTAGAGAAAAACTTGCACAGCAAGGAAGATCCAGCAGAGCCAAAAATAAATAATAAACCAACTTCGAAAAAAGTGTGTTGTGCATCTATACACTAATAATGAACTACCACAGAGAAATTTAAGAATCAATCTCATTTACAATTGCCTAAAAAAGAAATACTTAGGAATTTAACCAAGAAAGTAACAGACCTGCATACATTGAAAACTTGAAGACATTAAGTGGAAAGATGTTCCCTGCTCAAAGCCTGGAAGAATTATCGTTGTTAAAAATGTCCATACTACTTAAAGTAATCTATAGATTAGATTCAAAATCCATCAAAATTCCCAAGGCATTTTTCACAGAATTGAGCAAATAATACTAAATTTGTACAGAACCACAAAAGAGCCCAAATTGCCAAAGCAAGTTTGAGAAATAACAAGGCTGGAGGTATCATGCTTCCTGATTTCAAACTATGTCACTAAGCTATAGTAATGAAAACAGTATGATATTGTGAAAGATGCAGATTAATGGAAAAGATTAGAGTACAGAAATAAACCCACACACAAATGGGCAATTTATAACAAAGGAACCAAGAATATACAACAGGGAAAGAACAGTCTCTTCAAAAAATAGTGTTGGGAAAACTGGACAGTGACCTGCAAAAGCATGAAACTGGACTACTAACTTACCCCACATTAAAAAAGATTAAGTCTAAGTGAATTAGGTACCATAGGATCTCATTTAAATGTGGAATCTAAAAACAAAACAAACACCCTAGACTGCCAGATACAGAGAACAGATTGATGGTTTGGGAGGCGGGGTGGGGGTGGTAGCTGCGAAGTTGGTGAAGGTGGTGAAAAGGTACAAACTTCCAGGTACAAAATAATTAAGTCCAAGGGACTTCCCTGGCAATCCAGTGATTAAGACACAGCACTTCCACTGCAGGGGTACGGGTTCCAATCCTGGTTGGGGAACTAAGTTCCTACAAGCTGCATGAAACGGCCAAGAAAATTAAATAAATAAAATAAAATAAGCAACCAGGGCTGCAATGCACAGCACCATGACTAGAGTTAATAATACTGCATTCTGGGAATTCCCTGGGATCCAGTGGTTAGAACTCCCGGCTTTCACTGCCTTGGCCCAGGTCAGGCTCTGGTCGGGGAACTAAGGTCTTCCAAGTTTGAGTAAGCTCCGGGAGTTGGTGATGGACAGGGAGGCCTGGCGTGCTGCAGTCCACGGGGTCGCAAAGAGTCGGACACGACTGAGCGACTGAACTGAACTGAAGTTGCCCCAGCAACAAAAACAAACAGACAAAAAAACCTGTGCTGCGTATCTGGAAGTTGCGCCGGCAGGAAAAGCTGCCTCCGCTTCCCAAAGGCAGGAGGGGGACACCTGTCAGGTTCCCGCTATCGAACCCCAGTACTTCCACGCTGCCAAACCCAGGACGGAGAGATTCTCCTTCTTCCAACCCGTCTGCTCCCCTCAAAGCCCTTCTCGGCCCACTCTTCCTCAGTCCAGGCGCAGCCGCGGGAAGAGGGGAGGGTCCAGTCACGCCCCCGCCCAGCCCGGCTCCCTCTCCCAGAGCCTCCAGGTCGCTGACTTCAGAGGTAGCCCGACCCCGGCCGCCTCTGAGGTGGGCGGGTCAGCTCCAGGCCCGAGGCCCCACCGGAAGCGGCCCCGCCCCCGACGCCGCCGGGAGCCGAGCGCCGAGGGAGGGGTGAGGGGGACCCGGCCAGGCGCCAGGGCAACTAATACCTGGCGGCCGCCCGAGGACAAGACGCTCTCAGAGCAGGGCGTGAGCGCTTCCAGCAATGGCGCCGGCGGCGGGAGCGGCCGCGGACGGCAGTGCGCCTGCGCAGCCGGCGGGGACCACGGCGCCCAGAATCCTCCGCGCCGCCGCCCTGCTTTGGCAAGTCCTTTCTGCTTTGGTGTGGGAGTTGGCATCGTAGACTGTTTGTGGACCTAAGAAGTTTGGTCACATTGAGAGATCACGACTGTGTGTCGAGCACTAAAACTAGTGATACAAAGAATGACACAGCCCTTGCCTCTGAGCACTTCCATTTGACTAAAGAAATAAAGCCACTGAGAGAACAGTGTGCGAGTCGCTGTCATGTCAGACTCTTGCGACCCCATGGACTGTAGCCTACTAGGCTCCTTTGTCCATGGGATTCTCTAGGCAAGAATACTGGAGTGGGTTGCCGTGTCCTCCACCAGAGGATCTTCCCAACTCAGGGATGGAACCTAGGTTTCCTCCATGGCAGGCAGACTCTACCATCTGAGCCACAAGGGAATCCTCAAACGTGAACGTGAAGTCGCTCAGTCGTGTCCGACTCTTGGCGACCCCATAGACTGTAGCCTACCAGACTCCTCTGTCCATGGGATTTTCCAGGCAATAGTACTGGAGTGGGGTGCCATTTCCTTCTCCAAGGGATCTTCCCAACCCAGGGATTGAACCCGGGTCTCCCGCATCATAGACAGACGCTTTACCGTCTGAGCCACCAGGGAAGTCCAAGCGCACACGTGCGCGGGGGTTGGGGGTTAGGGGTGGGGGACTTGGGGATTGCGTGTCCACCTGTATCTGCCTCATTCAGTTTCTTGGCCGAAAAATCATAATGGCTTCATTTTAATTTCTCGATCTTTGAATTTTTCCTTGGCTCATCCTAATAATAAATGTTGATATTGTTAAAGCACGTTTTCTTTCCTTTGCCTCAGTTCCACGGTTTTGATGCCCAAAGGCCATATTTCCACATTGGGTCACACAGAATCCTCAAGGTTTCTAGAGCAGCTTCCCTCAATGATGAGACTGTTAACTCTAATACCACCCCCCGCCCCCCGCCCCTTTTTTCCCCAGCAGTTTCTGGCGTCTTAGCTCCCCGACCAGGGCTTGAACCCTGGGCCCACGGTACTTAATCTTGGAGTCCTCCTGATGACTGTTTTTCATGAAATGGAAGTAAGATTGCAAAGTCTTATTATAATTTGTATTATTTGCCTTAATTACAAAATGTATTCAAGTGCCTTATTTGAAGTATAACATACAGCAAAAAGGACAGAAATCATAACTCTACTGCTTAGTGATTTATTACCAAGTGATGAAATTAAAAGACGCTTACTCCTTGGAAGGAAAGTTATGACCAACCTAGATAGCATATTAAAAAGCAGAGACATTACTTTGTCAACAAAGGTCCGTCTAGTCAAGGTTATGGTTTTTCCAGTGGTCATGTATGGATGTGAGAGTTGGACTGTGAAGAAAGCTGAGCACCGAGAATTGATGCTTTTGAACTGTGGTGTTGGAGAAGACTCTTGAGAGTCCCTTGGACTGCAAGGAGATCCAATCAGTCCACTCTAAAGGAAATCAGTCCTGGGTGTTCTTTGGAAGGAATGATGCTAAAGCTGAAACGCCAGTACTTTGGCCACCTCACGTGAAGATCTGACTCATTGGAAAAGACTCTGATGCTGGGAGGGATTGGGGGCAGGAGAAGGGGACGACAGAGGATGAGATGGCTGGATGGCATCACCGATTCGATGGACGAGTCTGAGTGAACTCTAGGAGTTGGTGATGGACAGGGAGGCCTGGTGTGCTGCAATTCATGGGGTCGCAGAGTCGGACACGACTGAGCAACTGAACACACCTTTGTAACTACAACACAGTGTAAGAAAATAGAATAAAACTAGCAACTCAGAGGCTCCTCTCCTCAACCTCCATAAGCACTACCCATTCTGTCCTGCCAAAGCTAAGGATCATCTACTTTTCAACCCCACAGATTAGTATCCCGTGTGTTATAAACACGTGCATTTAGTATGTATGGATTATTCTGTGTCTGGCCCAACAACGTATTTGGCTTAGTTTTAATTGTACTTTTCACATGAAGTCCTTCCCTCCCTGGTCTCCCCATCACTCCGAAGTGAGGGATATACTTGGCCTGAGCACCACTTGGTAGGAATAATCTTCCTCAGCTCTTTCACCTTCTCTAGGATAGAGGTTATTAAGCACAGGTGAACAATTAGAAATGCAATTGGTTTCCTGAATGATGTGGAGATATTTTATAGTTGGTCTTTCTTTACCTCTCAAAACATGCTTAAGTGAGAATTTAAAAGCATTTTACAAAAGTTTCTGACAACAAATATACAAACAATATCTTTATTGACAGTGGGCCAATAAGAACAATCAAATTTAGTTTACAGATTATCAAAAACATTTGAAAAGCAGGACACTAAAATCTCCAAGATTCCCATGGGAGTACAAACACGCAGTCAGATTAAACTCTTAAGCATAAAAACAAATACTGATATGAAAAGGGCCAGAGCTCTTAGTAAAACTATCTTAAGAGTAAGTCCCTTGACGCTAAACTGCAGTTACAAGACATACGGTACAGCTCCTGGTTATGTGATACTTAGATGAAAAAAGACAGATTCCACGAGGTCTCCAGGAGGCTGTGTGGGATGGAGCAAGAGCAGACAGTTGTGAAGCCCTTATCTACCGTGTGCTGGGAGCAGGGTGGTCACCTCCAGATCAATAAACAAAGGGAAAACACACTAATTCTGATTGATGCTCAGCCACTTGTTAATAGAATGTTTGTGTCCCCACCCCCACCCCCCAATTCACGATGAAACCTAATCCCCAAAGTGCTGGTATTTGGAAGTGGGACCTTTGGGAGGTGATGAGGTCATGAGGGCAGTCCTCACAAACAGAACTCATGAAACATAGACTCACAAACATGTCCTCATAAAGGACGCCCCAGAGAGCTCCCCAGCCCTTCCACCATGGAAGGACACAGCAAACAGACGGCCATCTGTGGACCAGGAAGGGGCTTCATCAGACATCCTACCAGGGTCTTGATCCTGGACTTTCCAGTCTCCAGAACTGTGAGACAGTTGTTTATAAACAAATCACTTAGTGACATTTCACTACAGCAGACTAAACTGACTCACCACTTCATTAAAATATGTTGTCAATCCTTCCTTGAATAGCACAGGTTTGAACTTCACAGGTCCACTTACATGCATGTTTTTAATAAATACAACCTGTCCTCTATTTTGTTTTGCATCAGCAGATTCAACCAACCGTGGACACAAATTTCCATCCATGGTTGGTTGAATCTGAGAAGGCAAAGCCTCAGAAACGGAGGGCCAACTGTACTACATTATTTTCTGTAAGGAACTTGAGCATTCGTGGATGTTAGCTTATGTGGGGGCTCCTGAAAACTCATGAGAGAAAAGAGTAATTGTGTGCCAGATTCTCTACCTGCAGTCTTATCCTCACAACAGCCTTGAGAGAGGGATGACCTGTTCCCATTCTACAGATAAGACTGGGGCTCAGAAAGAAGTACCTTTTTAAAGTCACATGATTAATTGCCAAGTGGAGGTGACAGAATTCAAGCCCACTAATCTTGTGTTAGCCAAGTATTGGCCACCAGATCATGAACGAACTTCTCAAACACCTGGGATGTTGAGAAACAGCAAGTGTTTTAGGCTTTCTGGGACATGAAATCTCTGCCTTAACTACTTAACTCCACTATTTTAGTACAAAAATAGCTACACATGACATGTAAATAATGAGTGAGGCCCAGTTCCAATTAAACACTATTTACAGAACAAGGTGGTGGGTCCAGGCCAGTTTGTCAATTCCTGCTTCAGGTCGTTAATCCGGATATCAAGTGATGAGGGCTGAGCTCCTTTGTATTTTGTCCTATGTCAGCCATTCTCCTAGTTTCATCTCTCAAGGGTTCCAGCTCTTTAAATGATTAAAAAAAAAAAAAGCCTGTCCTTAGTCCTTTACACTCTATTTCCTATTGTTTTGGTTTCCATTATTGCTGGCTTTAGACCTGACCTTGATCTCTATTACTCCCACTTTAAACTCCTCCTCTCCTTTTCCTCAATGATAGAACTAAGGTATACGGAGGCAACGATGAGAACTCTAAGGAGTAATGGGGATAACGTGGAGGGGAAAAGCGTGGGCTGGCTGTTGAGTGTTCATCAAGGACAGGATTTAGGAGAAGAGAGCGGAAATCTGCAAATGTTTCCTCTTTCTTTTCTATAATCATCTTTTCAGTCTCTGTAACAATTTTAAAAAGTCTATAACAAGACATTTGTGTGGTGTCCTGCTAAATATTTATTTGAACTCTTGCTTTTGTGTTTCCTCCCACTACAAGGTCTTTGGTCACCCATGTAACTTATGTCAAGATCAGCGTGGCTCTTTGCCTTTTCTACCTTCTCCAGGGCTCCGGGATATGACAAAGACCAATACACAGAACGACGATAAAAAAATGTGCATAACATGAGGTCTGAGGATATATTTCTTGTGCCCTGGAGCTGCTTGCTCCAGGTCTTCTTCTTGCCTGGGGCTCTAAATGGAACAGCACACTGAATCAGTCAACTTTCTAGACTCTCCATATCCCAGGGGCTTTTTCTCAAAGTGACAAAACTTACTTTACACACAGCAGAATGAGGTAAAGGAGTGAAATCTCCCTAATTCTGTAGTACAGAAAACCAAGGATTCATTCAATGTCAAAGATAAGGAAAGAGGGACCTGAAAAAAAACTACAGTTAACGTTCCAACTCTTTCTCTATCTCAAGGTCACTTCCAAGAAGTGTGAAGTGAGGATGTACCCAGCAGAGGGGTAATAACCATCTAAGTGTCAGCCTAATCCATGTGGGCATAACTCAGACCCCATTTGTTCATCAATTGAGACAGCAGCCTTTGGGGCTGGGAGGGAAGCCAGAGTGTATTTCAACTCTAATCTTTAAATTTTTATAGTTAATGTAAAAGAAACGACATTTTCCAGATAGCTGGGTGTCCACTTTGGATTTGAAAATAAACAGCTCTGTGTCTTCCTGATAATTGAGGATATGAACCCTCAGCCTCACCTACAAGATAAGGATGTTCTTACACAGTGAGATGGAGTAACAGGCTTTGGCATGACAAAGAGGGGGAACTGGACTTCACAATGACTGTATTGCTATCCACTGCCAAGGACTTTCTAAATTTCTACAAAAGAGCATTATGGGTAGTGGGATGGTGGTTTAGGGATCAACTTTTGAGATTTCTGGCTGGAAGCATTCAGAATGATCAAATCAATGGATAGAAGAAACATTCTGTTTATGGCTCAAAACTACTGTGTTATGTGAGTAGAATTAGATGCACACAGAACTGTTTCTCAGGCAGCATTTTTTGGGTCTTCCTCCTAAACCACTCAGGTATTTAACACAGCAATAACACCAACTTACATTCCTTTGCACTCAAGTAATTTTTCAGGGCTGCTCTTCCATGTGAATCCTTTGATGTCTGATGAGGGATGAACTGCACTTAAAGCTCTTCCCACACTCGTTACACCTGTAGGGTTTCTCCCCAGTATGAGTTCTCTGGTGTTGAATAAGGGCTGACGAATGAATGAAGGCTTTGCTACACTCGTTACATTTGTATGGTTTCTTGCCAATATGAATTCTTTGATGTTTAGCGAAATTGGAGCTCCGGCTGAAGGTTTTCCCACACTCGTGACACTCGTAGGGTTTCTCTCCTGTGTGAATCCTTTGATGCTGGACAAGATGTGTGCTCTGACTGAAGGTCTTTCCACATTCGCTGCACTCATAGGGTTTTTCTCCAGTGTGAACCCTCTGATGTTTGGTAAGCGACGAGCAGTGGCTAAAGGCTTTCCCACACTCCTGGCATTTGTAAGGTTTCTCTCCAGTGTGAGTTCTTTGATGTTTAATGAGTGCTGAGGAATGAATGAAGGCTTTATCACACTCGTTACATTCATAGGGCTTCACCCCCGTGTGGATCAGCTGGTGCTGCACAAGGTGGGTGCTTCGATTAAAGCCTTTCCCACACTCGCCACACTCATACGGTCTCTCTCCAATGTGAATCCTCTGATGAATGGCAAGGGATGCACTCTCGGTGAAGGCTTTTTTGCACTCACTGCACTCAAAGAGAATTCTTGTGTGAGTTCTCTGATGTTTGGTTAAATTAGCCCTGTGGCTGAAAGATTTCCCACAGTCTGCACAGCTGTAGGGCTTCTCCCCTGTATGGACCCTCTGGTGTCGAATAAGCACTGAGTGGTAAGTAAAGAGTTCACCACAGTCATTGCATTTATGAGGTTTCTTTTCTTTATAGGTCCTCTGCTTTTTCATTAAGGTAGATTTCTGTTTCAGTCTTTTTTCGAGGGTGTGGAAAGCATAGGGTCCTTTGGGAACTCTGTCTTGAGTGAGAAGGACTGACTTCTGGCCTAGGGTTTTCCAGTAAACGTCGTGCTCAGGGGCTCTCTCTTCTGGGAGTGAATTCATGTGGGTGAACATTCCTCTCCAGTGTCTCTCCTGACTTCCCTGCTGATTCTCCAACCAGTCTTCACAGTCAAGAGTTGTTTCTGTGCTGGAGTCACAGACACTGTCCCTTGTCAGCCTGTCTATGACTGCAACCTGGCATGATTCTTCTTTGGAAAAATCTTGCACTGAAGTTGAATCCTTGCTTCTGGGACTAGTCTCCGAGTCTGAAAGAAATTGGAAATGTAAATTTCCTTCGTCTTCTGAGTTTTGACAAAATGGCAGTTCTGTAATGGGTCAGAGTTAATGAAGGTGAAAGGCACAGCTTCAATGAGGAAGTGGATTTGACTCTTGGAAGATGATTTGCAAAGAGAAGCAAATGGAGGGGAATGAAAGTACAGAGTTATGCAGATAAATCAGTACACAATCTGACCCAGGAGGCAGAATAGGGCAAAAGATGACCAGAAAGACAAGAGGAGGGATGGAGAGGAAGTGCTATATTGCTGGATGAGCAGGAAATGAGTATCCCAGATCAGGACAGGGGAGGAACAGCCTCTAACAGAACATCAAGTGCTATCTATCAGAAACAGCCAGGCAGTCACCACCTTGGTGCAGGCACAGTGATGACTTCTAAGTTTCCAGTCACCCAGCCTTACTCAATCCTACTATGCACTCCATTTTCAGTTTAAAATCTCCCCTAAGAATGCATTTATAATGTCTCTATTCAAAAATCTATGACCTCCCTAAGATATAATGGCAAATATATTAAATTATACCTGCACAAGGCTAAACATTACAACACTAATTGAGGTAGCAAAACTGGTAACATCTCAAATATTCTACTATAGAGAACTGATTAAATCATGGTGTATACACACAATGGAGTATGTGCAACTTAAAAAAATAGATTGATCACTACATAATTGCTAGGAGGTGATCTACAGGATACATTAAATAGACTTAAAAAACCCCAGCTCAGGATGGGGAACACATGTACACTCATGGTGGATTCAAGTCAATGTATGGCAAAACCAATACAATATTGTAAAGTGAAATAAATAAATAAAAACAAAACAAAACAAAAAACCCCCCAGCAAACTAGAAAGGAGTGTGTTTGGTTTGCTACTTTGAGAGATATAGATATTATCAACATACTTGGTTACATTTTCCAAAATCAAGGACAGATACATGAAATACTAGTAAATAAGATTACCTACAGAGAGAGCAACAGAATACAAGAGAACAGGGACAGTAGCCAACCTCTCTGAATATATCTACTATACATCTATTAGAATTTTTATGTTAAATATGAAATTATAAAGCCAAAATAATTTATAAAGAGTATAGTTCCAAAGAATAAATAAATAGTTCAGTGAAATCCATTTGACCAGATAAATTCTTGGTTGCCTAAAAAAAGGTCTGGTAGAAAAAAAAAAGTCTGGTAGCTTGATAGGTGGACTTCCCAGGTGGCTCAGTGGTGAAGAATCTGTCTGAAATGAAGGAGACACGGGTTCAATCCCTGGGTTGGGAAGATCTTCTGGAGGAGTAAATGGCAACCCACTCAAGTATTCTTACCTGGGAAAGCCCATGGACAGAGAAGCCTGGTGGGTTAATGGGGTCGCAAAAGAGATATGATTTAGCCACTAAACAATAACAAACAACAAAAAATGAAACAGAAGAGCAATTTCAGAAACAAAATCAAGTATATAAAGGAATTAAGGACAATACAAAGGTGGAATTTCAGTCAGTGAACTAAAATAATTGGTTTTTAAAGCAAATGGTCCTGTGACTTATTAAACATTCAGAAGACAAGTTAGATCTGTCTCATTCCACACAGCCAGATGAACTTTGTTCATTTATTTACTCATCTATCTGTTCATTCAACGATTATCTATTGGATATGCTAGGCTCTGGGGAAAAACAAACAGTACCTATGTACACAAGGGGAGAAAAAAATTTAGTCTGACATCCATGAATACATATAAAAAATGCACCTTAGTAAGAAATAAAAGGCAAGTGATGCTGTGAAAGATTATAAGGGGAATCCAGGGGGATGGGGGGTGGGGTCCTCCCTGAGAAGGTAAATCACTGAGCTGAAATCCAAGTGGGGCTGGGGTCCAGGTGAGTGTTGCAGGTAACAGGTACAGATGCAGAGGTGAGCCTTCCAGGTAGAGGAAATGATATGTACAGAAGCCCCAAGGTGAGAGGCAGCACTTAGGAAGAGCACAGCAGTTGACAGCATGGACTCTGAAATAAGAATGCATGAATTTAAAACCAGCTCTGCCACTTCCAGCCATGTGACCTGGCCCAAGTTATTTAACTTTTCTACTTTAGCTTCCTTATCTGTAAGCTGGGGCAAAACCAGTATCTGCTTCATGAAGAATAAAAACAACACCTACCTCAAGGAGCATTAAATGAGGATATTTATAAAACACTGAGGACCCTGATACAGCATAGGTGCTACATAAGTTGTTTGTAAAATATAAATTGATATAAGGCTAGTATGGGCAGTGATTTCAAAGTGTGGTCTGTGGATCTCTGGGAGTCTCTAGGTTCAAAACTTTTCAAAATAATACTTGGATCTTATTGGCCTTTTTCATTGTCTTGACATTTGCATTTATGTTGCAAAAGTAATGGTGGTGAAACTGCCCACAACTTAGGCACAAATCAGGACAAAACACCAGATGTACTAGTAGCTGTTACATTTTCCCCTACTGTGTACTCTCAGTTAAGCAGGGGGGGAGCCAGTTTCACCTAAAAATGTCTATGGAAACAACAGGAAACATTATTAATTTAATAAATTAATTTTAATCTATTAAACTTTGACTACACGCCTTTTTAACATTCTAGATGATGAAATAGGAAATATTCATAATGCAAGTCCACTTATATCAAAATATGGTGCTTGTCTTGAGGAAAACCATCCATTGTGGAATCAGTCATTTTTTCCTTTTTAAATAGACTAGCACTTTTACTTGAAAGAATGACTGGCAAACTATGTTATCTATGTTGGGTATCTGGCAGATATTCTCTCAGAACTGAAAAAAAGATGAGCCTACCATTTCAAAGAAAACGACTGACAGTATTTGAAAAAATGTGAGCTTTTAGGCAGAAATTAGAATTTTGGAAAACTTTTAACTCCCACTGAGAGCTTGATAGTTTCCTAATACTTAAAGGCTTTTCTGATAAGGTCAGTGGTGATACTGAAAATTGTGCTTTTAAAATATTGCATAATGTGTCAGTATTTGGAAGATCTGCCTAACTCAGTAAACAAAATTTTCCAAAAGATCAATAGATTTTAAGAGTATGAAAAGTTCATGGATATGGTTTCAGATGCACCTTGCACCTAACCTTTAGGAAACTACTGCTTGCCCAATTTTGGTGTATAATCAAGAGAAAAGCCAAAATTTTCTCAAAAGGCTATAAAATACTCCTATGTCTTCTAACTAAATATTGGCGTGAGGCAATATTCTTCGTACAGGCCAACCAAAACAATGCATAACATCAAGCTGCATTCAGAAGCAGATGTAATTATAAAGCTGTCCTCTATTAGCCATATACAAAAAGACCTGCAAAAATGTAAAACAATGCCATTCTTTTCAATAATTTTTGTTGTAGAGAAATAATTTTTATTTAAATTGTGTTATTTGTGTTAACATGCAATGGGTTTATAATTGTTATTTCTAAATTAATCACGATAGTTTAAAATCTTTCTCACTTTTAATTTCTAATATGGTAACTACTGGTAGATATAACCCACATAAACAAAAGCTTGCTAGGATTCTCAACAATTTGGGGAGTTAAATAGGTTCAATGACGCTAAAACCATTAACAGTTGCTAAGATAAGGTACAAAATCGGAGGGAAAGTAGATATGAAGCAGGGCTGGATATTATGAGTAAGGTACAGATTTTACGAGCGTCTATAGGCCTCTAGGATTTTGGCTGTCATCCAAAGAGCAACGGGAAGCCATGGACAAGTCCTAAGCAAAAGGGTGACCGCCATCAGACTTGCATTTTGAAAACATCACTCACTGTCACATGAAGAATGGAGTTTACAGGGATAAGGAGTTTACAGGAGTCAGGGAGATGGCCTCAGATGAAAGGGAGACAGAGGGATGTTAATGATGAGGAAATACTTAGAAGTGATCAGATAAACACAAGGAAGAACTGGATAAAGGCGAAGGGGTTATGTAAAGATTGTTCAGATTTCTGACGTACAATTTGATAAGCAGCGAGTGTTATTAATATAATTATTGGAAGAGGATCCTGTTAGGGGGATGGAGAATTTGGGCACATACCAGGCATTCAGTTTTCGACATGTTGTACTGTAGCATCTCTGACATAAACAAGTAGAGACAGCATGCAGGATCTTAGTACTTTGACTAGTGATTAGACCCATGGCTTCTGCATTGTAAGCAAGGAGTCTTAACTACTGGACCACTTAACAAACCACCATGGGATTGTTCTTTCTGGAGACCCCCATCTATCTGACTCACCTGAGCAGCTGCTTTTGGGGGCTTTTCTCTCAAGCAGCAGTGGTTCTTTTCCATTCTCCAAACTGTGGTTCTCAGGTTTGGAAACCGGAAGCCCTGCTCATTAGGAAAAAAAAGGAACTTATCTCTTGGTGATGGGTATAAAGCTGTGTCCCAGAGCACAGTCCCAACCCTTGAATCCACAAAGACAAGACACCATAGGAAGTTCTGGAATAAGGGAGGTGGAAGCCTATAAACGAAGCTTAAAACATGTGCAGCAGGAGTCTGGGCACAGTAAGGAGTCACACGCATTTGAAAAGACAAACATTTAGCCTGTAAAAAATGGAAAAAAAAAAAAAAGAATTTCTCACTTGTTTATTACAGGAGTCCCCAGGGAGACACTGCTCATCAGTCCTCAGCTTAGGCAAAGAGCTGGGTGAAGTGGGACCCCTGCAGCAGCACCATGAGCCTGGGGGTCTATGACTAGTTGTTTCTGATGTTTTCCTTTCTTTTTGCTTCAGTTACTAGAACCCACTTTCTTATTGAATTTATTACATGAGATTTGGGAGGAACTAAGATACTTCCTTCCACTCCTCATATGAACAATACATGTACATGTATGTGTGTGCATGCACACACTTGCACACAAACACACCACACAGAGGTGGACACAGGATCCAAACTGGCCAGAGTGTTCTCTATTTCCCTGGCTTGAGTACTGTCTCATGATGGATACATGAGCCTATCTGATGAAACTCCCAGGACAGAAGCCCTCTTTCTTTCCTCAGCTCTATCACTGGAAGAACAATGTAACACTAGAGAGGCCAAAGGCCATCTCTGCCCACAGGGAGATTCAGGCAAACCTATGGCACGTCATTAAAAAATAAGCAGGAATTATCCTGACACCGTATCTGATTCCCTTTCAAGCTAGTCTGAATTCAGTTTCTGTCACCTGAATCCAAAGACTCCTAATAAAAGAAAACAAGCCCAGACATTTCACCAAGACCCTAGAGCATAAACAGATTCTCTCTGGGCCCAAAGGGACCAACACTTTACATATTTCTGGCTTTGTTAAGCTACTTCACTGCCAATAAAACAGTGAGGTCCCCATAAGCAGGTCAGGAGTCACAATGAGAGTCTGTCCTTACAGAGTGAGACCAGGTTCCTGTAGTTCTCCAGCATCACGTCCCTCTGGGTGGGATCCAGCCTCCCCCACTCCTCTGGGGTAAAGTCCATGGCCACATCCTTGAAGGTCACTGATGCCTAAGACACAAAACATACTTCTGTTCACCATCCGTCTCTCCGCAGTCTCCCTATCACCTCTCAGTTTCTGCTGGTCCTGGAGTTAAGTGCGTAGATGTATTCAACAGGGGGAATGACTGCAGTAAGAGACAAGCATTCTCACGTGTTCTGGACTTTCCATGTAAAGTCGCTGGGCAACAATTATGTGCCAGGCACACTGTCCAAGATCCAACATGAGAATCAAAGGAAGACCATGGTTTCTGCACTGAGAGACTATCATTTTTTCTGGGGAATAAAGAGTTAAAACAGGAACCAATGAATCAATAAAACAGTTTGGCAAAGTAAATGAAATACAGGCAGAGACAAAAAGCACATCTGTATAATTCTCCTTGTGAGTCCCCAATAAAAAATTTGAAAGATAATTTACACAGAACTTGTGACTGGACAAGCTCAGTGAAGCACGGAATCAATTCAAAGCAAGAAGCATTAAACTGGAAAATGACATCAACAGATTAAGAAAGGGTACAGATATAAAATGTAAATGTTCATATGTAAACACCTTAGGACTGAGTTTATCTAACACACAAAATACAAAAACTCATTGGAAAAAGACACATACCAGTACCGAACGTTTCTCTTTAAGTGATAGAGAATGGGAATAATATTCTAGGTTGTTGAAATAAATATACCAAATGCTATAACTTGATAGAAAACAACTTCTATTTAAATATCCATAAAGCATTTGCAAAAGTAACAAAGTAAATGTTAATAAATTTCAAAACAGAAATGAAAAAGCAATAACTGATGGTAATTGAAAAAATTAATTACAAAAATATTAAAATTTCAAAACAATAATGAAATAAAAGGCAAAAATCAATGTCATAAGGCTAAAAGTGTCCGAAGAAACACTTCCATTTCATTTAAAAAATTAGTGTAATTAAGTGAACACAGCATACAAGTCAATTAGAGACAGAATGAGGGGAAACAGAAGGAATTACAGGATAAAAGCAGAAATTAAGGGGAAGAAAATCAAGAAAAATAAGGGACTGGGAAACATGAATAAGAGCAGTATGTTATAGTACTATAACAACATCAACTTCCTGATTCTGGAAAAAGAAAGTAATAAATGAAGTGAAATGTTAAATCCTGGAGAATCTGAATGGAGTACATACATGAGAAATCTTTCTACCACTTGCTACATAAGTCTCCAATTATTTCAAATAAAGTTTACCAAAATGGAACTAATCTTAGAGACTTAAAAAAATATAGGAATCATCCTTAGAAAATGTAAAAATCATTAATAAGCTACTAAGTAAACAAGATACTATGAGAAAAAATGACTTTGATCCTCCAATCTGCCTATCTATAGCTAAACTGACAGTGGAAATTAACTTCTAAACCATTAAAAAAAAAAAATCAGAAAAACAAACAAACAAAAAATCAGAAAAACAAAATGCAAACTACTGCACAAAAGGCAGAAAAAATATAGGAGGAGAAAGCACAGTAAACAGAATTACAAAAATCACACAGCAACAAAAATGTGAAACACACAAGTAATTATATTAATATGAATAAATTCATTTCCCTTATAAAAAGGTTTCTTAAAACAGACACATCCTCTTTTCAGAAAAAGAGATCCAGACAAAACCCCCAAAGTTGGGGACTGGGTGGGTGGGTGGAGAAACGGAAGGAAACATAGTATACTACATGTCTGAATACAGTAGTTCAAGTTCAAGGGAAACATATGGAAAAATACATACCAAACTGTTATCCTCAGTAGGGAGAGGTAGCAAACAACTTGGTGAGGTTAGTACGCATAACATACTTTTATAGTTATACATGTCTGTGCCTTTCACCTGGTTACTGTGAGCAAAATTTTAAAACATTAAAAAAAGATTCACAGCCCAGGCAAATTCTAATAAGACAGACAGTTGCAATATTAGCATCAAACAAAATCTAATGCAATACAAAAAGGACACACAGAGAATTTTCAAAATTTCCATAGAAGGTTTAATCCATCCTGAAGCTGTAACAACTCTCGAAACTAGTCTCTTGTTGAAATGTATTAAGCATTCACCCTTCTTCTGGTGCTTATACCCTGACTGTCCTCTGGCTGCCATACCGGCCACGTTTAGTCCACGCAGTTCAGGCAGTACTAGCTCACCTCTAACCCACAGGTGGGATACAGGTTTACATGTGTGTGCTCAGGTCTACACTCTGATCATCACACTCAGATTTGGTCAATAATGGTCCAAGGAAGGGTATAATACCCATTAGAGTTAACTTTCAGTACTTCTGGAATCTGGAACTACCAGAAGGGAAGATGTTCTTTTCCTCTGATTTTCAACATGGGAAGATGTAAGCCTAAATTTGTTAGGGGCCAGCCTGCACTATAAGAAAAGACTGAGCGCAAAACACACAGAGAGAAAAGAAAAGGTGACTGAAATGGAGAAAACAGGTTCTAATGCTACTGTCGGAACTTAATTTTAGCCAGACCTGGCTTTTCCCTTATAATTGTCAATAAACTTGCTTAGGCCAGTTAGAATTTTCATTAGCTGCAACTTAAAAAGCTTCTTGAGTGATAACATCTTCAATATTCATATAAGACATTCAAGAAACCAACGGAAGCCACCAAGTCCACAAGGATCCTGAGAAATCACTTTGCTAAACGGTAGGAATGTGCCAGGCCTACTTTTCACACTCTGGATTAAAGCAGCCAAGAGAGAGGCTAGTGGAGGAATCTTTGGGTTGTGGTATGACACATATCAGGGAGAACTCTTTTCTCCTACCCAAGTTTAATAAAAATTAAAAATTTTTGGACATGCAAAGAAAGCTGAAAGACTATACCAATCACCCATATATTACAACTATCACTTATATCCAACAATTCTAATATATATATATTTGGCCACACCACAGGGCATAAAGGATCTTAGTTCATTGGCCAGGGATTGAACTTGAGCCTCCTGCAGTGGAAATAGAGTCTCAACCACTGGACTGTCATTGAAGTCCCAAATTAACAATTCTTAATATCAGCCCTTGAGGAAGGGAGAGATTGGAAAGTGAGCTGCAACTTGATAACACTTCACCTCTAAAATACCTGAGCATTCATCATCTTGGAGGTCTGATTAGAATCCTTCTACAGGCTTCCTCTTCCGGTATTTCTTTGAACTATCTGAGTAATTATGTTCATAATTCACTCCAGCACTTAAGGTGCTCTCTTAAATTCCTACTTAACAGTCACGTGTATGCTGTTTCCCCCTATTGAAACATACATTTTAAGAAGAGTACACCACACTATCTTTTAAAATCATTTCCAAATACCAGGTACAGAAATTAGCTGCTACGTTAAAGAAGGGCAAAGCTCCTTCCATGCCTGCTCAGTGATAAAACTAGATGCACAAGATACTGTGAAGAAGTAGAAAATATTTCCCACCGAATCCACTAGTCACTCGAGCCATCTCTTAGAATCAGAACTCAGCTCTCCAGATGGGCTCTAGCGGGGCACAGAAACTCCACTTCAAACAGAAGAGAGCATGTCCACGATCTGAGAGATAAGGTGAATTTCAATAATCAGCAGAGACTTCCACTCACCTGCGATCTGGCTGTGAGGCGCAAAGCTGCCACTTCTCCCTCTTCTGTGCAGTTTTCTTGAGAAAAGGGAGAATCCTGGGGAGGCAGCGCTAAACACAAGAAAGCAGTCATGATAGGACCCAAATATATCTCGTGACGCAGATCTGCAAGTTTAAAACTCCTGCCACTGTACTACTGGTGCTCCTTACAGACACTGCTACTGAAGGCATCCCAATCTGGAAATAACTCATGAACGCTGCTCTTCGGGGCTTCAATTCATTCATCTGCTGTTACCCTAACAGATCCTGGAAGAGGGCACCCTCTGAGCCTGGAAATTAAAGTCCCCGCTGCACCGTCCCCCCACCACCAGGCTTAATCAACATCAAATTAACATGGGAAAAACAGGCTCAACAGCTCTGAAAGAAATCACCCTGCAACCTTAGTCCAAAGACAGACTGCTGGATCCCACCTCCAAATAATTATTATTACTTGAGACTGGGGTAGAACCTAGAAATCCAACAAGCAGGGGTGGGGGAGGAGCGTGGATTTGATGTAGGTCACAGAGCAAACTTCAAGAAAGCCTTGATCTAGGAGAACTGGAAACCAGTCACTGACTCCTATGCCTCGTGTCTCCTCTGTAAGACAAAGGATCTGCTCTACCGAAATCAAAGTGTTTTTGTGCAAAGTGGAAAAACAGGTGTGGAAAATGCATGCGTGCTCAGTCGTGTCCACCCTCTGCGACTCCATGGACTGTACCCGCCAGGCTCCTCTGTCTATGGGATTTCCCAGACAAGAATACTGAAGTGGGTTGCCATTTCCTTCCCCAAGGGATCTTCAAGACTCAGGGCTCGAGCCTTTCTTTCCTGTGTCTCCTGCATTAGCAGGCGGGTTCTTTACCAATGAGCCAACTGGGAAGATGTGGAAGATACTTTTGCCAACCAAAAAGCTAAACCGTCGGACCCACTGATGAGGCTAGGATGGTATAGTCACCCAGGAGAAGAAGGTGTGAGACAAAGTGAGAGGCTATGCCCAAGCCTCAGCAGCAATTAATAACATTTCGCTCACATTTTTAGGGAGGCTTTGGAGGGTCTGCTGTGCACCCAGCTGGAGTGGGAAGAGGGGGGATCCCACAGCAAGCTCTCCACTCTCACTCGAAGAGCCCGTCCGTCCCCAAACAAAGGAGTCAGACAACACTGACTCCCGTTCATCAGGAAGGATTCGGCCTGGCCCCCAGCCCAAGTTCAACACCAGCCCCTCTCACCTCTCTTCCCGGGCGTTTCGGCCACATCAGTCTCCATGGTCACCGCCTCCTCCAGGCCGCGAAGGTTCTGCTCTCCCCCCAGCGCAGCCCGCTCGGGGCGGAGGGGCGGGAAGCCCCGAGGCCTCGTGGTCCTCCTTCCCGCCGCCCCTCGGGGGGCTCCTCCAAAAGGCTTCGCTCCGTCCCGAGCCGGCTCGGCCCTCGAAGCTGGCACCTGGAAAGCCGGGACAAGCATCCCTGAAGCTGGGCGCTAGCGCCTGGCGCTGCCGCTGGGGGACCGCGCGGCTGGAGCACCAGCGCCCGGGCCGCCGCCGAGGGGCCGCCGCGCAGATCAAGCCCCCCACCCGCCCGCCCGTCCCGCGCCCCCGGGCCTCGTTCCTGCCCTCGACGTCCCTTCCTCCAGCGCGCACTCCAGCCCGGATTGGTGCAGAGAGCTGATCTAGGGGTACCGCCGAGGCCGAGTGAGAGAACCGACACCTGAGCGACAACTCACCTCCCACCACGGCCTCACAAAGGCTACGAACTTCTCGGGCCAGCGGGGCCGCGCATGCGCAAGAGCAGGGGGTTAGGCTGGCGGGCCACGTTCGGCCCCGGAACTACGATTCCCAGAAGGCCCCGGGCGCGGCCAGACTCCCGCTCCTTAGCAGGTGGGATCGCGCCTGGCGCGGTTGGGGGAATCCTAGGAGCCGAGGGCTGCCTCCCTCTCGCGAGAGTAGCGGGCGCTTAGCTCGTGCGGGATCCCGCGGACACGCAAGAGAGCAAACGGCAGAACCGAGATATTGCAAGTCCCGCACTCTGTCTGCACGTGGCGCTGCTGAGGCGTCCCACCTAAGACACTCCAGTGTAAGATGTTCAGAGTACTTGGCTTTCCCCACATTCTTCTCCTTTCTCCCGAACTCATCTTTTGCCGTCAGTGTGAAAGGTGTATTTGCAGACCGATGTGCATGCGTTCGTAGACTACTTGTAATACTGAAAATTCACACATGTGAAATCGGTGAGTTGAAAAGATTCAACCAGTTTCAACTGGCTCAACAGATTTGAGCAACAGGTTCTCTGCAAGCATAAAAATTAAATTTATCAAAGGAGGTGTTCCCTCAAGGGAGCACAGTTAGTCTCTGTTAATGGGCTTCCCTGATAGCTCAGTTGGTAGAGTCTGCCTGCCATGCGGGAGACCTGGATTCCATCCCTGGTTTGGGATGATCTCCTGGAGAAGGGAAAGGCTACCCACTCTAGTGTTCTGGCCTAGGTTGGATGCAACTGAGCAACTTTCACTTTCTGTTATTGGACAAACCTACCCACTTCAAACTAATTTTTGTCTACCCTGTCCCTCTTCTCAGTGAATAATATCACTGCTCACAAATAATATGCAAAAGCCAGAACCTGAATATCCTCAACTCTTACTGTTTATTCATCACCAAGTCCTATTCACTGTATTCTTTAAATCATTCTCCAGTTTGTTCATGTTTCTCTTTTCCTTTCAGTATTACCTTAGTGTAATAGTGGAGTGGGTATTCATTCCCTTCTCCAGGGGATCTTCCTGAGCCAGGGATCGAAGCTGGGTCTCCTGCATTGCAGGCGGTTTATTTAATGTCTAAGCCACCAGGGAAGCCCCATTACCTTAGTTCTAGACACCGACGTTTCTCTGGTGTTAAGGTACCAGCCTCCTAGCTGATTTCTGTAAGTCAAGTTTTGCTTTCCCACCAGTCTGTTAGCCACACGTTCTGGCCAGTGATCATTCTAAAGTTAAGAATAAAATGTTACCTTCCTGCTTAAAACCCTTCATTGGTTTTCAAAAACTTTTGGGGAAAAGATTTTTAGTTCCTACCATCAGGCACCCCCTGGGATTTCCCTGACAGTCCAGTGGTTAAGACTCCTCACTTCCATTGCAGTGAGCGCAGATTTAGTCCCTGGTAGGGTGAGTAAGATCCTGCAATCCACAAGAAACGGCAAAAAGAAGAAGAAGGTACTCCTTATCCAGTTCCCATTTTCCAAAGTGGTTCCCATGATCTGAGCCTCGTGGTATTCACACCTATGTGTTATCTGCTCCACTACCTTGAGTGTGAGTAGGACTTGTGACTTACTTTTAACCTATAAAATGCAACAAAGGTGACACGATTCTAATGCTTGTTTTACTAGGAGAATCCTCCTTGCTGGCATTGGTGAAACAAGTGTGATGGGAAATCTGCAAGACAAGAAACTGTCAGCCCAGAAAGACAGATGAGGACTAACCCCTGCCAACAACCCCCAGATGCTTGGAAGTGGATCAACCCTAGTAGAGTCTTCACATGAGAAACCAGTCTTGGCTGACACCTTGACAGCCCACTGCAAGGACCCAGCTAAGCTGTGCCTGGACCTTCACCCACAGATACTGTGAGATAACAAACGTGTGCCATTTTCAGCCACTAAGTATGTAGTAATATTGTTAGATAGAAAGCGGTAACTAACAGCATCCTAATGTAAATGGCTACGTCCTTGTCCCAAACCCAACCTGGGTGCCTCTGGAAGTATGGAGGTTGTTGAATTAAGAAATGAATGAAAAATGGATTGGAGACCCTCTGGGAGACAGATGGCTACAGTCTGCCCTAGGGTGTGTGTGCGCGCGTGTCTAGATGGGGATGGAATGGTAGCAGTGATGAAAAGCTCCAGATGCCACGAGGGGACTCAGGGATGTGCTCTGGGAGTGGGGGTGCTTTCTGATGTCTTGTGTGCTCCTTTCTACTCTCTCTGACATCACTCTGGGGAAATCTTTGTCCACTCACCATAGCACAGGGTAACCTTACAGCTGGGCTGGGAGAGGAGTGGATACTAACAGATACAAGCAGCTCCACCTCCAAGGGTTTTATTCACCTTTGTCCCACCCTGATCCACATGAACACCCAAATATGTACACGCATGCAGGAACATACATGCAGTCAGCCAGATGATTACTGCAAAACAGGTGAAAATAGATTTATTATTATATAAGATCACCTGGTAGGAAGAGGGTGATAAACGGGGAATGATCTTGACCATATTTTAACACCATGGATTCTCTTTGAAAATAACTCAAATTCCTCTGACTTCCCTGATGGCTCAGCTAGTAAAGAACCCACCTACTAGCACAGGAGATGCAAGACACACAAATTCGATTCCTGAGTGGAGAAGATCCCTTGGAGAAGGAACTGACAACCCATTCCAGTATTCTTGCTTGGGAAATCCCATTGACAGAGGAGCCTGACAAGCTACAGTCCATGGGGTGGCTGAGAGTTGGATATAACTAGCAACTAAACGGAGAAGGCAATGGCAACCCACTCCAGGACTTTACTTTCACTTTTCACTTTCATTCATTGGAAAAGGAAATGGCAACCCACTCCAGTGTTTTTTGTTTTTGTTTTTAATTTTATTTTATTTTTAAACTTTACATAATTGTATTAGTTTTGCCAAATATCAAAATGAATCCGCCACAGGTATACATGTGTTCCCCATCCTGAACCCTCCTCCCTCCTCCCTCCCCATACCATCCCTCTGGGTCGTCCCAGTGCACTAGCCCCAAGCATCCAGTATTGTGCATCAAACCAGGACTGGCAACTCATTTCTTACATGATATTTTACATGTTTCAATGTCATTCTCCCAAATCTTCCCACTCTCTCCCTCTCCCACAGAGTCCATAAGACTGTTCTGTACATCAGTGTCTCCTTTGCTGTCTCGTACACAGGGTTATTGTTACCATCTTTCTAAATTCCATATATATGCGTTAGTATACTATATTTATGTTTTTCCTTCTGGCTTCACTCTGTATAATAGGCTCCAGTTTCATCCACCTCATTAGAACTGATTCAAATGTATTCTTTTTAATGGCTGAGTAATACTCCATTGTGTATATGTACCACAGCTTTCTTATCCATTCATCTGCTGATGGACATCTAGGTTGCTTCCATGTCCTGGCTATTATAAACAGTGCTGCAATGAACATTGGGGTACACGTGTCTCTTTCCCTTCTGGTTTCCTCAGTGTGTATGCCCAGCAGTGGGATTGCTGGATCATAAGGCAGTTCTATTTCCAGTTTTTAAAAGAATCTCCACACTGTTCTCCATAGTGGCTGTACTAGTTTGCATTCCCACCAACAGTGTAAGAGGGTTCCCTTTTCTCCACACCCTCTCCAGCATTTATTATTTGTAGACTTTTGGATCGCAGCCATTCTGACTGGTGTGAAATGGTACCTCATAGTGGTTTTGATTTGCATTTCTCTGATAATGAGTGATGTTGAGCATCTTTTCATGTGTTTGTTAGCCATCTGTATGTCTTCTTTGGAGAAATGTCTATTTAGTTCTTTGGCCCGTTTTTTGATTGGGTCGTTTATTTTTCTGGAGTTGAGCTGTAGGAGTTGCAGTGTTCTTGCCTGGAGGGTTCCAGGGACGGCGAAGCCTGGTGGGCTGCCGTCTATGGGGTTGCACAGAGTCGGACACGACTGAAGTGACTTAGCAGCAGCAGCAGCAGCACCAGCAACTAAACAACAGCTCTTGGGTCAACCAATGGTCACATCCTCTTGTTGACTTCCTCCAACAATAAATAACAAAGAAGAACTTCTGACAACCTCCAGAGACTAAACATGGATCACTTACAAGACAAAAAAAAAGAATGATTTGTTTTGTTCAATGAGTGCTAAAACCCCAGTGTCAAAAGCAGTGCCTGGGACTTCTCTGATGGTCCAGTGGTTAAGACTCCATCTGCTGATGTAGGGGACAGTGGTTTGATCCCTGGTCTGGGAAGATTCCACATGCCTTCGGGACAGGTGCTACAGCTACCGAAGCCTGTGCTCTGGAGCCCGTGCTGCACAATAGAAGCCACTCCAATGAGGTGCCCACACACCACAACTACAGAGTGGCTTCCTCTCATCACAACTAGAGAAAAGCCTGTGGGCAACAATGAAAACCCAGCACAGCCAAAATTAAATTAAAAAAAATTAAACCCAGTTCCTGGCATTTTGTGGTCCCTCAATGAATAATTGACTGAGTAAAATCTGACTTGTCAGTAGCACTGACAACAAAAAGAAAAGGATCTTTTTAAATTGTAAAAGATAAAGCTTTCAATCTAGGGTTTTACATGTTACTTTCACGTAAGTGAGGGTGCTATTTAAATCTTCTGTTTTAGGGCATCGTCACCCTGTTTATAGTGGGTCTTGGTGTAGTTTTGTGGGCCATGGTTTCAATGGCAATTTAATCTTCAGAGCCTTTGTGGTACTATTTTGGTCAGCTTGGTTGATCTGGTGCTGCTGGAGCTCTACTGATCCCTGCCGATGCTGCCTGAGTGGGTGGAAAGGGAATGCAGCTGGATGGGTAGGGGATCGTTTGCCCATGAGGAAGAAGAACTTACTGGGGAGAGTGCTTTGTGTGGTGGCCCCTCCCTGCCAGTACCAGTAGCACCCAACCATCTGGTGTCTCTAGGGGTGTTTGTGTGTGTGTGTGTTCGGGGCGGGGGCAGTGGGGACTCCCAGGACCGTCTGGGACAGAGTGTACTTCCTGGACCTCTGTTAGTGCCACCTGGAGCCTGGTTTCTCTCTGTGGGTTAGTGGAGTCTCAGGTTTGTGGGGGACAAAGAAGGTTCTCAAGTAGGATCCCCCTTGTCAGTGCCACTTCACCCTGACTTCAGCTCTAGGTGGGGGAGAGGAGACTCAAGTCCAAGGGGTAAAGCAGCTTTCTGTCTGGGTGATGTGGCAGTCACTGGCTGAAGTGCTGTAATGAGGCCTCAGCGTGGTCCGCTGTGAGTTCCCACCGGAGGTCTGAGCCGAGTGTAGGGCGTGTGTGTGCCGGGAGTCACCATGCTTGTTATTTCTGCCTGAGGCAGGTGGGGAGTCACTGGATAAGAATGGATTTTCTTGTTCCCGAATTTAAAGCTCAGAATCCTGCAAAGCTGTGAGAAGCATTCTGTGTGTGAGTGACCCTGGCCAAGAGGTCACTCCTTCCAGCTGACGTTAGGAACAAAAGCCTTTGCCTAATGTGAGCTGTTCATGAGTGAATGAACAAACACAGTTTAGTTATTTACTTTGCATTCATGAGACTTAGGTTCTCAGCCAAGAGTGGTTTTGCCCCCAGAGGGGACAATTGCCAGTGTCTGGAGACATTTTCGCTGTCACTACTTGGGGAGAGAGTGTCACTGGTTTCCAGAAGGTGCTGGTTTCCATGGGTGCTGCTGAGCCTCCCATAGTGTGCACAAAACAGCCCCCCACCCCCCCACAATGGCAACAATGCAAGGCTGAGAAACCTCAGGTTGGTGACATGCCATGGCAGCACATGACCACCAGGTGGGAGTCATGCCTGCTGCTAAGATGTTAGATCACAGGTGCTCGCCAGCCCCAGGTGCATTCTCCTGTGGCTCAGTTGTGTCTGACTCTTTGCAACCCCACGGACTGTATAGCCCACCAGGCTTCTCTGTCCATGGAGTTCTCCAGGCAAGAATACTGGAGTGTGTTGCCATGCCCGCCTCCAGGGGATCTTAAAGTACAATATAAGGGTTCCTCTGTTCGCCTGCAAGTCTTACACTTAAAGAAATGAGTTTGGGACTTCCCTGGTGTCCAGTGGTTAAGAATCCAGCTGCCAGCGTGGGGGGGGACACAGGTTCTATCCCTGGTCTGGGAAGATCTCAGCCGCAGGGCAACTAACCCATGCTCTGCAACAAGAGAAGTCACTGCACTGAGAAGCCCGCACACCACAATTAGAGACTAGCCCTTGCTCACCACAACTAGAGAAAGCCTGTGCACAGCAACGAAGATAAAAATAAAATAGCACAGCCAAAAATAAAAAAGAATTGAGTTTGAATCTGTGTATCTATTCAAAATCTTTCCTCGTGTACGTGTGTATGTGTATGTATACATGTGTATGCACACACACATGTCACCAGTATTATACTGTTTCTTTGTTTTACAACTCACTTTTTTTCCTCAACATTATACTCTGGATAACTTTACAAGTCCTCTTGAGCTACCTTGTGCTTTAAATGGATGCATAGTGTCTGATGTAGTATAACTTATTTATATATATTATATGTACAATATTGTATGTCTATATAATATATTAACTGTGATATATAACTATATGATTAATATATTATGATATACAAATATATGATTGATATGTTAATTATGATATATAAATATATGATTCCTATATTAATTATGATATATACATATATGATTAATACAATATATATAAGTTATATTATAAATACTATACTTTATTTATATATATTCTTATTGATGGGCAATTGAGTTCTTACCAGTTTTTTTTTTTCCTTTTTTCCAAATGCAAGCAATCCTGTGATCATACTGCTATTGCTACAGGATAGGTTTCCAGAAATGTGATGAGTCAGAGTACATGAAAGGTGGAATCTTGATGACTCAGAAGCACTGATTTGTGCTCCAAAGTGCAGGAGAGGATCCATTTCCCCATATTCTCACCTATATTGGTATCCATTAGTATCTAATATGTATATTGAATACTGTCTTTTTTTTTTTTTTACTTTTTAGCTGTGCTGTGTGACATGTGGCCTCTTAGTTCCATGACCTGGAATGGAACCCGAGCCTGCTGCATTGGAAGTGCAGAATCTTAACCACTGGACTGCCATGGAAGTCCTCAATATTTTATTATCTTTAATTCATATTTTATTGTATTATTCTTAATGAAGTTGGATGTTTTTTTCATATCTTAAAATATTTTCTAATGTTTATCAGTACATTTCCCAATTTTATATTCAATTTAGAAAAATCAATTTAAAGTAGCTCTTTATATGTTTTGCTTATTATTGCTTTGTCTGAATTTTGATTTTGAGTAAGGGGTGATCAGTTCAGTTCAGTCGCTCAGTCATGTCCAACTCTTTGAGACCCCATGAACTGCAGCATGCCAGGCCTCCCTGTCCATCACCAACTCCCGGAGTTTACCCAAACTCATGTCCATTGAGTCGATGATGCCATCCAACCGTCTCATCCTCTGTCATCCCCTTCTCCTCCTTCCCTCAATCTTTCACAACATCAGGATTTTTTCAGATGAGTCAGCTCTTCACATCAGGTGGCCAGAGTACTGGAGTTTCAGCTTCAACATCAGTCCTTCCAATGAACACCCAGGACTGATCTCCACGACGGACTGGTTGGATCTCCTTGCAGTCCAAGGGACTCTCAAGAGTCTTCTCCAACACCACAGTCCAAAAGCATCAATTCTTCTGCTCTCAGCTTTCTTTGTAATCCAACTCTTACATCCATACGTGACTGCTGGAAAAACCATAACCTTGACTAGATGGACCTTTGTTAACAAAATGATGTCTCTGCTTTTGAATATGCTATCTAGGTTGGTCATAACTTTCCTTCCAAGTAGTAAGCGTCTTTTAATTTCATGGCTGCAGTCACCATCTGGAGTGATTTTGGAGCCTCCCCAAAATAAAGTCAGCCACTGTTTGTACTGTTTCCCCATCTGATTGCCATATTTGCCATGAACTGATGGGACCGGATGCCATGATCTTAGTTTTCTGAATGTTGAGCTTTAAGAAATGGTATGGACCTAACAGAAGCAGAAGATATTAAGAAGAGGTGGCAAGAATACACAGAAGAACTATACAAAAAAGATCTTCATGACCCAGATAATCATGATGGTGTGATCACTCACCTAGAGCCAGACATCCTGGAATGTGAAGTCAAGTGGGCCTTAGAAAGTATCACTACCAACAAAGCTAGTGGAGGTGATGGAATTCCAGTTGAGCTCTTTCAAATCCTAAAAGATGATGCTGGGAAAGTGCTGCACTCAATATGTCAGCAAATTTGGAAAACTCAGCAGTGGCCACAGGACTGGAAAAGGTCAGTTTTCATTCCAATCCCAAAGAAAGGCAATGCCAAAGAATGCTCAAACTACCGCACAATTGCACTCATCTCACATGCTAGTAAAGTAATGCTCAAAATTCTCCAAGCCAGGCTTCAGCAATATGTGAACCATGAACTTCCTGATGTTCAAGCTGGTTTTAGGAAAGGCAGAGGAACCAGAGATCAAATTGCTGACATTTGCTGGATCATAGAAAAAGCAAGATAGTTCCAGAAAACCATCTATTTCTGCTTTATTGACTATGCCAAAGCCTTTGACTGGACCACAATAAACTGTGGAAAGTTCTGAAGGAGATGGGAATACCAGACCACCTGACCTGCCTCTTGAGAAATCTGTATGCAGGTCAGGAAGTAACAGTTAGAACTGTACATGGAACAACCGACTGGTTCCAAATAGGAAAAGGAGTACGTCAAGGCTGTATATTGTCACCCTGCTTATTTAACTTATATGCAGAATACATCATGAGAAACGCTGGACTGGAAGAAACACAAGTTGGAATCAAGATTGCCAGGAGAAATCTCAATAACCTCAGATACGCAGATGATAC
The DNA here is from genome assembly GCF_029378745.1 of Bos indicus. Taxonomy (NCBI): domain Eukaryota; kingdom Metazoa; phylum Chordata; class Mammalia; order Artiodactyla; family Bovidae; genus Bos; species Bos indicus. Next base: position 34,285,042 of record NC_091778.1, on the reverse strand, counting down.
CACCCTTACGGCAGAAAGTGAAGAAGAACTAAAGAGCCTCTTGATGAAAGTGAAAGAAGAGAGTGAAAAAGTTAGCTTAAAGCTCAACATTCAGAAAACGAAGATCATGGCATCTGGTCCCATCACTTCATAGCAAATAGATGGGGAAACAGTGGAAACAGTGGCTGACTTTATTTTTTTAAGCCTGAAAAATCACTGCAGATGGTGATTGCAGCCATGAAATTAAAAGACACTTACTCCTTGGAAGGAAAGTTATGACCAACCTAGACAGCATATTAAAAAGCAGGGACATTACTTTGTCAAGAAAGGTCTGTCTAGTCAAGGCTATGGTTTTTCCAGTGGTCATGTATGGATGTGAGAGTTGGATTATAAAGAAAGCTGAGTGCTGAAGAATTGATGCTTTTGGACTGTGGTGTTGGAGAAGACTCTTGAGAGTCCCTTGGACTGCAAGGAGATCCAACCAGTACATCCTAAAGGAAATCAGTCCTGGGTGTTCATTGGAAGGGCTGATGTTGAAGCTGATACTCCAATACTTTGGCCACCTGATGTGAAGAGCTGACTCATTTGAAAAGACCCTGATGTTGGGAAAGATTGAGGGCAGGAGGAGAAGGGGATGACAGAGGATGAGACGGTTGGATGGCATCATCGACTCAATGGACATGAGTTTGGGTGGACTCCAGGAGTTGGTGATGGATAGGGAGGCCTGGCGTGCTGTGGTTCATGGGGTCTCAAAGAGTCGGACACGACTGAGCGACTGAACTAAACTGAACTGAGCTTTAAGCCAACTTTTTCACTCTTTCACTTTCATCAAGGGGCTCTTTAGTTCTTCTTTACTTTCTGCCGTAAGGGTGGTGTCATCTGCGTATCTGAGGTTATTGATATTTCTCCCGGCAATGTTTATTGCAGCTTGTGCTTCTTCCAGCCCAGTGTTTCTCATGATGTATTCTGTATATAAGTTAAATAAGGAGGATGACAATATACAGCCTTGACAAACTGCTTTTCCTATTTGGAACCAGTCTGTTGTTCCAGAATCACAGAAAACTAGCCAATCTGATCACATGAACCACAGCCTTGTCTAACTCAATGAAACTAAGCCATGCCGTGTGGGGCCACCCAAGATGGATGGGTCATGGTGAGGTCTGACAGAATGTGGTCCACTGGAGAAGGGAATGGCAAACCACTTCAGTATTCTTGCCTTGAGAACCCCATGAACAATATGAAAAGGCAAAAAGATAGGACACTGAAAGAGGAACTCCCCAGGTCGGTAGGTGCCCAATATGCTACTGGAGATGAGTGGAGAAATAACTCCAGAAAGAATGAAGGGATGCAGCCAAAGCAAAAACAACACCCAGTTGTGGATGGGACTGGTGACAAAGGAAGGTTCGATACTATAATGAGGAATATTGCATAGGAACCTGGAATGTTAGGTCCATGAATCAAGGCAAATTGGAAGTGGCCCAATAGGAGATGGCAAGAGTGAGTGTCAACATTCCAGGAATCAGCCAACTAAGATGGACTGAAATGGGTGAATTTAACTCAGATGACCATTATATCTACTACTGTGGGCAGGAATCCCTTAGAAGAAATAGAGTAGCCATCTTAGTCAACAAAAGAGTCTGAAATGCAGTACTTGGATACAGTCTCAAAAATGACAGAATGATCTCTGTTCGTTTCCAAGGTAAACCATTCAATATCACAGTAATCCAAGTCTATACCCTGCCTAGTAATGCTGAAGAAGCTGAAGTTGAACGGTTCTATGAAGACCTACAAGACCTTTTAGAGTAAGGGGTGAGTTAGAGATAAATCTTAATATTTTGTCAAACAGCTAGCCAGTTGAACTAACAACCTTTATTACTTAATTCCTTCCTTTCCATTGTAATGAAATGCATGCATCCCAGGGTCTAATTTTGGAGTCTGTTATATCTAATCTTGTGCTGGTTTTAGAGTGATTTTTTTTTTTTTTTTTGGCCTCAGTGTGCAGCATGCAGGGTCTTAGTTCCCTGATCAGGGATTGAACCTGTGGCCATTGCAATGGAGTGTAAGTTGTAATCACTGGACCACCAGGGACGTCCCAAGTTTTTATATTTAGAATGTAGTTGGAGATACAGACCCGAAGGTCTGAGCTGGAGACGTCAACTTGTCCACTTGGTAACTGAAGGTTAAGGAAGGGATGTACTCATTGAGGGCAGAGCATCAGCTGGGAGAGAAAGTGATCTTGGCTTAAACTTCAAAGAATTTCTTGTCTTTACAGCCAGGGAGAGGGAGAGGAGCAAGAAGAGCAGAAGGGAAAGCAGTGGCCATGAGACAGGGCAGTCAGGAGAAAGAGGGGGAGTGTCCTTTGAAGGTTGTCTAATCATTATCCAGTTTTCTACTACATTATCTTGTTTCTTATTAAATTTTATTTTATTGAAATGTAGTTGATTTACAATGTTGTGTTACCTGTTACGCTATCTTGATTTAAAATTTAGAATCTTACAATAACCCTGAGAGTTAGACAAAGCAAGTCCTACTCTTGTTTTTCAGGTGAAGAAACTAAAGGATTGGATGACAAATGACATGCAAACGTGGTTAATGAACCAGTGGCTGAGTTGAGTGCAGACTTGTCTTCTGATTCCTGAGTCTTGGACATCTGTCCTTGGAAGATGACCCCTGAGCTGCCACAGGGGACGTGTCGACAAAAAGGTTTATTTTTTAAAGTTATTAATACTATTTTATGATAATGTATGGTATGAATTGTTATTTTAAAAGTTGGATAATTTGGGAAAGCACATTCCAGGTAGAAAGCACAACTACCTGGAAAAACTTCGTGCATCTGGATGAAGTACCTGGAATAACTTCATTCCTGCTTTCTACATGTCGATGTGGTGTGCTTGCTCAGTCATTCAGTCGTGTCTGACTCTTTGCAACTCCGGGACAGTAGCCCACAGTCTCCTCTGTCCGTGGGATTTTCTAGGCAAGAACACTGGAGTGGGTTGCCATTTCCTCCTCCACGGCATCTTCGTGACCCAGGGATGGAACCCGTGTTTCCTGCAGTGGCCCACATATACTAAAGCTATGCTTTTGACATAGTCTCCTAGTGTACAATACATTTTATATAACCTTTAAGAAAATATATTGTGATCCTTCCTCATGCCTTTAAATAATGAGTAACTGGTTTTGAATGAGTTAGAAAAGCAAATAGAACAGCTTGGCAGAAGCAAACAAGCCTTGTTGGGTGGATGACCTTCAGTCCTACCCAGCTCCTATGATCTTTTTATATACTTTCTATGGAACATATGCATTCACTTTTTGGAATGAACAGTGGTTGCGGAACTAAAGTCTCCACGGCTCACATCACTAATCCCCACCACTCTCGTGCAACCCTGGAGGGCATGTGTTCTGTGCCTGGGCCTGGTCTGATGTTCCTGGCCCTGTGGGTCCACATGGGTTTCTAGTTTATGGAAGCAGAATGAACACACCCTTTCCCTGGTCCCTGAGAGGAAGCCACACTGTATTTCAAAGATGAAACTTCAGAAGCCCCTATGCTCAGTTGAAGGGAACAAAAAGATAGGTTCTATGGGTGTCAGGATGGGTCCCAGGGAGGATCAAGTTTCAAACCTGACACTGATCCAGAAGGCACACACAGGAAGCCAGAACAGGAGGGGAGCACATACCCTCAGGGTCAGTGGAAGCCCTGTTTGCCTGTTCGTGGTCGGGGCTGCAGACCTAAGGCACATTCTGCCGTGATCAGACACCACTTAGCGACTGAACAATGAACAACAACCTACATCCTGAGACTCTCCTGCCTGACCTAGGAAGCGTCCCTGGTGCATGTTTTCTTAGGATGTGGTCTGTCCAGCTTTGAGATGCCGGGACTGAGATGTCATGCTGGGGAGGGAGCCCAGAAGTCTGAACACACCCAGGGTGGGTGGTAAGAAGTCAGAGCAGGTCCTCCTTGACGTCTGTCTGGATTTCTTCAGGCTGAACTTTCCCACCTTTGCCTTTACTCCCGTTTTACATTCATCTATGGTTTTTATCACCTTTGCTCTCCTCCAACTCTCATATTTATTGTCCCCATCTTAGCATTGTCAGAGAGGAAGACATTTGGAAGCATCACTATGAACAAAGCTAGTGGAGGTGATGAAATTCCAGTTGAGCTATTTCAAATCCTAAAAGATGATGCTGGGAAAGTGCTGCACTCAATATGCCAGCAAGTTTGGAAAACTCAGTAGTGGTCACAGGACTGGAAAAGGTCTGTTTTTATTCCAATCCCAAAGAAAGGCAATGTCAAAGAATGCTCAAACTACCACACAACTGCACTCATCTCAGACAATAGCAAAGTAATGCTCAAAATTCTCCAAGCCAGGCTTTAACAGTATGTGAACTGTGAGCTTCTAGTTCAAGCTGGATTTAGAAAAGGCAGAGGAACCAGAGATCCAATTGCCAACATCCATTGGATCATTGAAAAAGCAAGAGAGTTCCAGGAAAACATCTATTTCTGCTTTATTGACTATGCCAAAACTTTTGACTGTGTGGATCACAACAAACTGTGGAAAATTCTGAAAGAGATGGGAATACCAGACCACCTGACCTGCCTCCTGATAACTCTATATGTAGGTCAAGAAGCAACGGTTAGAACTGGATGTAGAACAACCGACTGGTTCCAAATTGGGAAAGGCTGTATATTGTCACCTTGCTTATTTAACTTATATGCTGAGCACATCATGAGAAATGCTGGAGTGGATGAAGCACAAACTGGAACCAAGTGTGTCAAGGAGAAATATCAATAACCTCATATATGCAGATGACACCACCCTTATGGCAGAAAGCAAAGAACTAAAGAGCCTCTTGATGGAAGTGAAAGAGGAGAGTGAAAAAGTTGGTTTAAAACTCATCATTCAGAAAACTAAGATCATGGCATTGGGTCCCATCATTTCATGGCAAATAGATGGGAAAACAATGGAAACAGTGAGAGACTTTATTTTTTTGGGCTCCAAAATCACTGCAGATAGTGACTGAAATTAAAAGATGCTTGCTCCTTGGAAGAAAAGGACCAACCAAAACAGCATATTAAAAAGCAGAAACATTACTTTGCCAGCAAAGGTCCATCTAGTCAAAGCAGTGGTTTTTCCAGTAGTCATGTGAGAGTTGGACTATAAAGAAGGCTGAGTGCCAAAGAATTGATGTGTTGTTGGAGAAGACTCTTAAAAGTCCCTTGGACTTCAAGGAGATCTAACCAGTCCATCCTAAAGGAAATCAGTCCTGAATATTCATTGGAAGGACTGATGCTGAAGCTGAAACTCCAATACCTTGGCCACCTGATGCGAAGAACTGACTCATTTGAAAAGACCCTGATGCTGGAAAAGATTGAAGGCAGGAGGAGAAGGGGATGACAGAGGGTGAGATTGGATGGCATCACCAACTCAATGGACATGAATGAGTTAGAGTAAACTCTGGGAGTTGGTGGTGGACAGTGAAGCCTGGCATGCTGCAATCCATGGGGTCAAAAAGAGTCAGACATGACTGAGCAACTGAACTGAACTGATCTGGGTTCTTCTGGCTTGTCTGAGAGTTAAACGAGACAAATTAACAGGAGGAGATCAGTAAAAGTTTAATAACAATACGTGTACTTGGGAGACACCCAGGAAAACTGAGTAACTTACCAAAATGGTCGAAACCCTCACTCTAAATACCATCTTCAACTCTGGTGGTTTAGATGGTAAAGATTCTGCCTGCAATGCAGGAGACCTGGGTTTGATCCCTGGATCAGGAAGACTCTCTCGAGAAGGGCATGGTAACCCACTCCAGTATCCTTGCCTGGAAAATCTCACGGTCAGAGGAGCCTGGCGGGCTATAGCCCATGCAGTTGCAAAGAGTCAGACACATGAGTGACCAACACTTTTAAGTTAAAGACAAAAAGAGGATGTTGTAGGTAGTGGTTTGGGATTTCAGAGGGGAGGAAGTCAGTTTACAAGAAGATGGAAAAGTGAATGTTTGGTAAACAAGTGTTTGCTGGGCCAGTGGAGTCAATGGGATGCTGAGTGGAATTCTAACAAACAGACTCGGCTGGATTCCTCCCTGTCCCACACCTAATTCTCATTGTAGTTATCTCTGGTGACAGCTCCCTTCCTGGAACAGGCCCTCGCTCTACATTCTTTCAGACTGTTCAGGTGAGGTAAACAGATAGACTTCTTTTTTTTAAAAACTTTCTAAATTTTATTTTTGACTGCTCTGGGTCTTTGTTGCTCTGCGCGAGCTTTCTCTAGTTGCGGCGAAGAGGGGCTACTCTTCCTTGCGGTGTGAGCGCTTCTCATTGTGGTGGCTTCTCTTGTTGCAGAGCATGCGCCTTAGGGTGTGTGGGTTTCAGTAGGAGCAGCACACAGTTCAGTAGTTGTGGCTTGCGGGCCCTGGAGTGCGAGGGCTTCAGTAGTTGTGGCATATGGGCTTAGTTGCTCTGCGGCATATGGAAATCCTACTGGACCAGGGGTGGAACCTGTGTCCCCTGCATTGGCAGGTGGACTGCCATCCACTGTACCACGAGGGAAGTCCCAGAAAGACTTCTTGGCCTGAAATACCTTTAGGAAAGTGAACAGGGCTCCTTGGAATGTGTGGTGTCCCAGCCTGTTCTGACTGGGGGCTGTGCAGCTGTCCCAGGTCCAGGAAACTGGCCAAAGCCGCAGCTGTCCTGGGACCTCTGGGATGAGCCTCAGTTGGAACCCATCTTCCATCCCCAGGGTGGGAAAGAGCATTTGTTCTATATTTTAAAAGATTTACTCATTTGGTCAGAATAGGTTGTTTGGCTGTTTTATGCCTAAGCGGTAGAGGGAACTAGCATTTAGTTTGTGTAGTTACTTTGGGTTTTCTCACATGGTTCTTAGAGTTATGTAGGTTGGACAGGGCACAGTTTAAGGGATGTGGTAGCCACCTGCCACATGAAGCGTCGTGCTCTTGGGTTTGGAATGTATGAGGAATGATTGGAGCGTGTGGCCTGGATCCTGGGCTCCCTGTTTCCAGGGCATTGAAAGCTCCCATGGGAGTTATTGGCAGGTCCAGCAGCTAATTATGGCCCTGAGAGCCTGGGTGGCTTGAGGATTGCTGATCAAGGGGTGCGCCGTGACCACACCTCATGGGCAAACAAGAGTGACCCGGAAACAGCCCAGGGCCAGACCCTCTGTGGGTGAGGCAGGAGGTGACCCATGTGCTTCCTTAAGCTGGAGGAGGTCTGTCACTCCAGGCACAGTGAAAGCTGATTTCGGCCCGTTTTCTCTGTCCATCAGCATGAGTTTTGTAGGCTCTGTGGTAGGTGCTCATGAGCAAGGCAGAGCACCCTGTTGGGTTCACAGTCTTATTTCCTGAACCAACATGTGTGTCCCCCGTCTTTGTGAAGAGCAAGCGTGTGCAGCACGCCAGGACCGCCCCTTCCTCCCAAGTGGACCAGTCACTCCCTCACAAAGGGGCCAGGGGTAGGGGTGAGGCTGGGGAGGGGCTGCGGTAGCCACAGCCGTCCGGCTCTGAGACTTAGAGCACAGACCCTTTGAGTCTATTCTCTTCTGCGGTTTGTTCTCTTAGTTTGCAAATCACCAGAATGATCCAAGAGGCCATCTTTTCATCTTGAGAGAAAGGCAGGGCTGGGGACCAGTTTGCTGATGGTGACCATAGGCTGGAAAGTTCACTGGACCCACATCCCCAGGTGGCAGGAGAAGTCTGCGCTGGTGTCTGGAGGAGTGATGGTGCAGCTTCCACCTCTGTGGTTCTCAGACCCTGGGATTTCACCAGAAAAGCTGCAAAGTGAATTTGGAGGACTGGTGTAACTCTTCCAGATAACTCTACCCCACTTATTAAAGATAAGACTGCCAGTTCCAGAAAAGGGGAAAGGACACAGCCTCCATTAAGTATTGTCCCTAGAGATGGGTCAAATTCAGATGTATAATTGTTTATTATATTATTCTTATTTATCTCAGTCTGATGCCTGCTTTTACTTAATTTCTTTTTGAAAAATATTTATTTATTGAGCTGCGCCAGGTCTTAGTTGTGGTACACAGGATTTCCCATCTTTGCTGCTGTGGAATCTTTAGTTGGGACAGGTGAACTCTTAGTGTGGCATGTGGAATCTAGTTCCTTGACCAGGGATCGAACCTGGGCCCCCTGCATTGGGAGTGTGGAGTCTTAGTCACTGGACTACCAGGGAAGTCCCCTTTCTAAATTTTGACAGACAAGTGTTAGCTAGGTTTATAAATCACAGCTCAGCAGACGCATATGAGAAATATTCAGTGAGATTTTTTTTAAAAGATGTATTTATTTACTTATTTTTTTTTTTTGGCTGCACTGGGTTTTTGTTGCTGTGCACAGGCTTTCCCTAGTTGTGGTGATGGCGGCTACTCTCTAGTTTTGGTGTACGGCCGTCTCACTGTGGTGCTTTCTCTTGTTGCAGAGCACAGGCTCTTGGGCACCCGGGCTTCAGTAGTTGTGGTATATGGGCTTAGTCTGCCCGAAGCATTCGGGATCTCCTCAAACCAGGGACTGAACCCACGTCCTCTGTACTGGCAGGCAGGTTCTTAATCCCTAGACCACCTAGGAAGTCCTCAGTGAGAGTTTTGAAGCTGTTTCCTTACGGAAAAGGCTGAGAGGCTTCCTTATCCTGAAACTGCCAGACAAGAGTCTTCGGGTGGAGAAAGCTCCTCTTGAGCTCTTCCCTCAGGAGGATGACCTTAAACCCAGAAACCGGGAAGGGGTGTGTTGGTGCTGCTGTTCATGTGGCCCTGAGGGAGAGTGTCAGGTTGTGGGGTTATTCATCACAGAGTCACCCATGAAAGATTAACCATTACCTACCTGCCGACTCATTTCCTACCACTGGGGCTCAAATTCTGGGCAGGAAACCTCCCTCAGTTTCAGAAAGGAAAACCAAGCTGCAGCTTGGCCCTGAGGCCCCCAATGGCAGATGTGATTCAGGGAAGAAGGAAATTATGTTTGTTTTGTGAAGAAGAAAAACATTAGTATTATGTGAGGCTGAACGGTCAGAGGCTGGCGTGGAGGACAGGAGAGGGTGGAGATGTGGGGCTCCAGTTCAGTCCAGTTCAGTCGCTCAGTCGTTTCCAACTCTTTGTGACTCCAAGAACCACAGCACACCAGGCCTCCCTGTCCATCACCAACTTCTGGAGTCCACCCGAACCCATGTCCATTGAGTCGGTGATGCCATCCAACCATCTCATCCTCTGTCATCCCCTTCTCCTCCTGCCCTCAATCTTTCCCAGCATCAGGGTCTTTTCAAATGACTCAGCTCTTCACATCAGGTGGCCAAAGTATTGGAATTTCAGCTTCAACATCAGTCCTTCCAACGAACACCCAGGACTGATCTCGTTTAGGATGGACTGGTTGGATCTCCTTGCAGTCCAAGAACTCTCAAGAGTCTTCTCCAACACCACAGTTCAAAAGCATCAATTCTTCAGCACTCAGCTTTCTTTATAGTCCAACTGTCACATCCATACATGACTACTGGAAAAACGATAGCCTTGACTAGATGGACCTTTCTTGACAAAGTAATGTCTCTGCTTTTTAATATGCTGTCTAGGTTGGTCATAACTTCCCTTCCAAGGAGTAAGCGTTTCTTTCAATTTCATGGCCCCAATCACCATCTGCAGTGATTTTGGAGCCCAGAAAAATATGTGTGGTTCCATCTGACATCAAAGGAGCAGGTGTGATGAAAGGGTTGGAGGGTGGTCTGGACGTTGTGATAGGGGACTTCCACCTCAGCAGGGCTCTTAGGAAGGGGAGGGGGGCAGCGGGAGAAACAGCACTTTTGGGAAAAGCCGAGCTTGGTAAAGAACCCGCCTGCCGATGCAGGAGATGTGAGAGACGCAGGTTCGATCCCTGGGTCGGGAAGATCCCCTAGAGGAGGTAATGGCGATCCACTCCAGTATTGTTGCTTGGAGAATCCCATGGGCAGAGGAGTCTGGAGGACTACAGTCCACAGGGTCACAGAGAGTTGGACATGACTGAGAGGCTTAGCATGTATGAGCTTCAGTTAAGGCAGGGAAGTGGGGAACTGTGACTGAGAATATTGGGGCACCTGGGGTACAGGGGAGAGAGGGGGTGAAAGTGGCACCCTGGGTCAGTAGGGAATTTGGGCTTAGGAGACACGTGGGGCATTAGCCCCAATCTTGAGGTGGTGGAGCATTGCACCAGCGGGCCTGGGGCATGATGGGATGCCCTACAGCCCTGGGAGGTCAGGTTGGAGCTCAGGTAGCAATGTTGTCTGGAAGAAGCTGCATCAGGCCCGGCAGTGAAGGGGACTTAGAAGTTGAGATGAATTCTGTGGTCCTTAGAGGGCCAGGGGCCTCCAGACGGTCAGCATTCTCTAGGCCCGAGCCCAGGCCAGACGTCCTGACTAGACTAGACAGCGCTTTTTCCCACAAGGTCGGGCAGATCTCAGGTACAGCAGTACAGTTGCCCCGAGAGCCAAACCGGGAATGTGTTTACCGGCCTTGGCTTTGCCAGCCTGCCCACTTCATAGATTAGGAGACTGAGGCTGAGAGAGGACAAATGATTTTCCCAGATCAGGCTGGCATAGGAATGTCAGGTCTCCTGTTCTCCATGCTGCTGTGGAGTGTCTGCTGGCTCAGGACTCCAATGGGCACCAAGTGCGTGGGCTGCCCTCTTTGTCAGCAGGAGAGAAGGGGCAGGCAGGGTGACCATTCGTGAAGGAGAGGCTGGCTCAGTGCCCTCGGATTGGTGCCCGAGGTTGTGGAACAGGTCAGGCCGGGCAGTTACTTCCCCTCCTTCTCCCCAGAAAGATCAGAGGCTCCTGGCATGTGAGTAGACCAGTTCAGTTTCCAGAATCAGGTCATCTAGAGAAAGAAAGGAAAGCAACCCTATTTGTTAAAATCCCAGGAATGGTCTGGGCCAGGAGAAGTCATCTCCTTTCCCTCCCACCTGGAGATTTAAAGCCATGAAGTGGGGCTTCTCTGCTGGTCCAGTGGTGAGGAATCCACCTGCCAATTCAGGGGACTCGGATTCAATCCCTGATCCAGGAAGATCCCACATGCCATGTGGAGACTAAGCCCGTGTGTCACAACTACTGAACATGTGCTCTAGAGCCCAGGAACCACAACTACTGAAGCCCAAGCACCCTAGAACCTCTGCAACAAGAGAAGCCACTGCAATGAGAAGGCTGCGCATTGCAACCAGAGAGTAGCCCCCACTCGCTGCAAATAGAGAAAAGCCTGTGCAGCAACAAAGACCCAGCACAGCCAAAAATAAATAAACAAATAGAATGATTAGGGAAAAAACCCATGGAATGAAATGCAGGGAAACCTCTTCTTGGGTGTCTTCACCAGTGGAGAGGAGAGTCAGGTTGAGGAAACTTAAGAACCTTCATGTTGCTGAAAAGGACCATGTCTAGGCCATCTTGACGTGCATGCTCTCTACATGTTGACAAAAAACAGGGCTGTGCCTGACATAGATTTTTACTGCCTGCCCATCCTCCTACACTAGGCAGGACTTCTTGGTTTGTTTGCTTTTATCTGGATCCTGTAGAACTCACATGGGTGGAGAGCCATGGCGGGGGGTTGGCGGTGCCATGACTTGGACTTACCCCAACGCTAATCTCAGGGGCAAACCAGATCATCCCCACCCCATTCTGTCTTTGTTCCATTAATTTTCCAAAATCCCTTGAGTGTATCTGGAGAAATCCTTGGGCAGTGGGGAGCTGTAGAACAGATACAGACAGGGGCCAGGTGACTTGGAATATCCTGGTTCCGTGATGTCCACCTGGTAGATGCTTCGTCTGCTGTCTATCCCCATCTTTCCCCTAAGGAGCTAAATGTTCATGTCTTATCCTCTGGCATCTGTTACGTGGTGAATTGTGTCCCCTCCATTCATATGTTGTAGTCCTAACCTTCAGAATGTGACTGAATTTGGAGACTGGGCTTTTTAAAGAGGGAATTAAGGTAGGAGAGAGGTCATGAGGGTGCTCCTCATCCAAATCTAACTTCTGTCCTTATAAACGGAGGAGATCTGGACACAGGTGTGTACAGAGGAGAGGTCATGTGAGCACACGGGAGAAGACGGCCATCTGCATGCCAAGGAGAGAGCCTCAGGAGAGACTGACCCTGCTCAGACCTTGGTCTTGAACTTCTGGCCTCTCGGATTGGGAGAAGATAAGTTTCTGTTGCTTAAATCAGCCAATCTGTGTAGTTGGAGGAAACCCATCACCGCATTTTATTGTTTAGTCGCTCAGTCCTGTCCAACTCTGTGACCCCATGGACTATAACCCACCAGGCTCCTCTGTCCATGGGATTCTCCAGGCAAGAATACTGAAGTGGGTAGCCATTTCCTTCTCCAGGGGATCTTCCCAAGGATTGAACCCATGTCTCCTGCGTTAGTAGGTAGATTCTTTACCACTTAGATACATGGGAAGCCCTCACCATATCTAGGAAAACGTTAATAAGTGGGTAAAGAACCAGCCATCTCTAGGAGCCTCTGGGAAGGTTGTGCAGCCCGAGAGGGCTGTCTGCTTAGTTTTATGTGGAAAGAGACAAGTTCTTCCTGACCCTCCTGATGACCACTAGAAGACCCTTCTCCTGGAATGGAGAAGGTTATATGCAAAAGGTCAGAGACACAGATCTTGTTCCCAACTGTGTCCCTCCTATTCTAAGAGGTGGGAAGGGATGAAGGGCTGCCCTATTGCTTAAGTCCTTACATTTTGGGTCCCTTTAAAAATTGAAAAGAAGGGACTACCCGGATGGCTTCCCAGGTTGCTCAGATGGCAAAGTGTCTGCCTGCAATGCGGGAGACCCGAGTTCGATCCCTGGGTTGGGAAAATACCCTGGAGAAGGAAATGGCAACCCACTCCAGTATTTTTGCCTGGAAAATTCCATGGATGGAGGAGCATGGTAGGCTCCAGTCCGTGGGGTCACAAAAAATTGGATACAACTGATCGACTTCACTTTCACTTTCACTCTGACAGTCCAGTGCTTCTGCTGAAGGGGGCTTGGGTTTTATACCTGGTCGGGGAATTAAGATCCTGTATGCTATCTGGTGGGCTTCCTAGGTGGTTCTACAGTAAAGAATCTGCTTTCTAATGCTGAAGACAAAGGAGATGTGAGTTCAATCCCTGGGTCAAGAAGATCCTCTGGAGGAGGAAATGGCAATCCACTCCAGTATTCTTGCCTGGGAAATCCCATGGACAGAGGAGCCTGGTGGGATATAGTCCACGGGGTCACAAAGAGTCAGACACAACTTAGCGACTGAACACATGCTATGTGGCGTGGCCCCAGGAAAGAAAATGTTGAAGACAAAAAAGTCAAACCTGTTAAGTTATATAAAGCAACATTGGCTGTGACTGCAGATCTCAGGAATCTCCGGTCCTTTCCAGACTGACCTGCCTTGGCTGAGGTTATAGGGTGGGGGTGGGGGTACGAATGATTTACAGAAGAATAGCTGTTTCGGTTCTGGGCTGGAGGAGGAGCCGGAGCCTGGGCCATTGAGCCTGAGGACCCGGGCTTCCTGGTGGCCGTCACAGTTGGCCATCCTCCCAGCTTATTGGAGTAATGAGCGACCGAGCTGCCTCTGGGGGAGGAAACAGTTAAAGTCCTGCCGCAGCTGCAGTCCTCTGGGCGTGGTTCTGCTGTCTGACTGGGGCTCCGGATCCTGGGCCCAGAGGCAGAGGAAGCCCAGCTCCGCAGTGGCAGACTGTCTACATGGCTGAATTGGATCTGATGGCTCCAGGCCCGCTGTGCGGGGTCCCTGCTCACCCTCCGGCCGCTCTCAGCCCAGACTCTGGCTCAGCCAGTCCCGCAGAAGAAGAGAACCCAGGCTCCCCGGGGAGCCCTCCAGGGGAAACTGGGGGACAGGGCTCTGAGTGGCAGGGAGCTCCCAAGGCAGAGGGCCTGGAGGAGGAGGAGGAGGTCCTGTGTGACTTCTGTCTCGGGGCCAGCAGGGTGAGGGCCGTCAAGTCCTGCCTGACCTGCATGGTGAACTACTGCCCGGAGCACCTGCGGCCGCACCAGGAGAACAGCAGGCTGCACGGCCACCAGCTAACGGAGCCCGCCAGGGACCGGGACCTGCGGGTGTGCCCCGCCCACCGCAGCCCACTGATCGCCTACTGCGACCCCGACGGGCAGTGCATCTGCGAGGAGTGCAGCCAGGCCGAGCACAGGGGCCACGCCTTGGTCTCCCTGGACGCCGCCCGCAGGGCCAAGGAGGTGAGTGCTGGGGTCTGGGGGAGAGGGAGGTGGGGAGGCCACCAGGCCTCCGCCAAGGCTCCTGGGGCTGCATTCTCTCAGCCTTGCTACCTGGCGGTACGCCCAGCCTGAATGTCTCTCGCACTTGGCTTTGGATGCTGTAGTAGCTCACTCTGTCCCCACTGGCCCCACTGGCCCTGAAATGCTCCCTGTCCATCTGTCACTCGTCTTGCTAGTTTCCTGCTGTTTCTCACTCAGCTTTCAGTGCTGATCTGTGTCTGGGGGTGGGGGATACAAGGTGTACGACTGAGGACAGTGGTGTCCCCTCTGGTCATGTCTGAGTAGCAATGAATGAAATGTAAACCTTGGCAGAAATTCTAGAGAAAAGAGCCAGAATTTCCGCCTAATTTCTCTTCTTCCCTTTACCCCAAATGAGATATCGGGAGACGGGGCCCCTCTGGAGGTGCCAGCTATGAAATTCAAGACCTTGAGATGGGCTGAGCTAACATAGAACTGGGAACGTCCCTCCTAGACAATGTCAAGGACCACTTCCCTTAGGGAAAATAAACCTTGTCATCAGATAGAGGCATCGGGAGAGACAGAAACACTGTGCTCACAGCCTGTAATTTTATTCCCATCAGATAGGGAAACTGTTTCTGGAACAATTGGCTTTTCTCTGCCCTAAAGCTGAGAGCCTAGAGAGTTCTTGGGAATGGACTTAAATGCTTTGTTTCCCTGACTTGTACTTCCTTCGAGCACTTTGGTTCTGGGGGGGTGGGGGTGGGCGTGCAGTTGAACTTTGTCCCACATTTCTTTCTTTGTTTCTTTTTTAAAAAATGTTTATTTATTTAGCTGCGTTGGACCTTTGTTGAAGCATGCCAGCTTAGTTGCATGTAGGATCTTGGTTCCTTGATCAGGGATCGAACCCTTGTCCCCTGTATTGAAAAGTAGATTCTGAACCACTGGACCACCACGGAAGTCCTGTGCCACATTTCTTGTGTTCAGATGCTGAGCAGCTCCCTTGTTGGCGCTTAGTACAGCGCCTTGGCCCAGGGCTCCGAGACAGCTGAGAAGGAGCTTCCTGGGAGGGGCAGGTTCCTAGCAGGGTCCCTCTTCCACGTCCTCCCTTAAGTGTGGATTTTATCTGGTGTTAGTAGGAATAGTTCGGAAAGTTCTGTATCCCAGATGTCAGTGAGTCACCATTTCCAGCTCTAGAATCCACTTGTCGACTGTTCCCAGCATCTCTAGTGCCAGGAAACATCCGGTCAGGGGAGCTGGCCATTTCCACCCACTCTTCATGTTCATAGCCACAAGGAGGCTCTGAATCAACAGACAGCTCAGACAGAGCTCCAGGTAATTGAGAAAACTGGTCTTGGAGCGTTGCCACGTGCAACATGCTTCCCTGGGATTTCCCCATTCGGTCCTAGGATAACTACGAGGCGGTGACTCTTCATTCCCACCACATTTGTCCAAGCTCATACAGATGGCTAAGTCATGGAGTGAGGGATGGGAGCTTCTGGAAGGCCACCCACTGAAGGACATAAGGAAGAACTCCAAGGTCACAATATTATAACCTTATTATTTTTTTTAAATGCACCAAAAACCTGCCATACATGTAGTAAAGAGTTGAAGGCAGAGTGCATTTCCCTTGTTCAGAATATCTGAATTCTGTCTTGTTTAGCTGGAAAAGGAATGCATGTACATACACACAGAGGAACAATCACCAAATACTGCAATAGATTTTACCAGAAAAGGTCTCCCTCCCATCCTGGATCCACCCATCTCCTTCTTCAGAAGTATATATGCTCAGTCACTAAGTCGTGTCCGACTCTTTGCAACCCCACGGACTGTAGCCCTGCCAGGCTTCTCTGTCCATGGGATTTTTTCAGGCAAGAATACTGGAGTGGGTTGCCATTTCCTTCTCCAGGGGAGCTTCCCGACCCAGGGGAATAACTCTACATGGGAATAACATCGATCCCCAGGGATTGAACTTGCATCTTTTGCACTGCAGGCAAATTCTTTACCTTTGGGCCACCTGGAAAGCTCCTCTTCAGAGGTAAACACCATCATATACTCTTCCTTCTTGTTCCTTTCGTTAATTCTGTGCCTGTAGCAACATAGATACAATATGAATTTTAAATGTAGTGTAAGCTGGTATGTTACAGAGACATTGAGTAGTTGTCATTCTGAGCAAGGAGAGTTGTTTAGTGCAGGGATCCCCAACCTCCAGGATCTAACCTGACAATCTGAGGTGGAGCTGATGTAATAATAGAAATAAGTATTAGTCGCTCAGTTGTGTGCACTCTGTGACCCCATGGAATGTAGCCCTCCAGGCTCCTCTGTCCGTGGGATTCTCTAGGCAAGAATACTGCAGTAGGTGGCCATTCCCTTCTCCAGGGGATCTTCCCAACCCAGAGATTGGACCTGGGTCTCCCTCATTGCAGGCAGATTCTTTACCATTAATAGAAATAAAGTACACAATAAATAATAGAAATAAGTAATGTGCTTGAATCATCCAGAAAACCATCCCCCTATCCATGGAGGACTTTTCTTCCACGAAACCAGTTCCTGGTGCTAATAAATTTGGGGACTGCTTATATAGTACATATGCAGAACCCCAAATTCGGACATCCCAGGAGGGAGCTGTGTCAGGTAACTCAAAGACACCCAGGACAGTTTTTGGTGCTGAAAGCAGTGGCGATGATAGGAGCAGTGCGGTAGCCCCGGGCCCCAGATCTAGGCTCTGGCCTGTTCACCGCCTCTGTTTGCGGGTCTGCTTGTCTGAGTTTTCTGCTTTTCTGCCCTGTGTCCTTGCTTTCAATTCAGAGTGAGCGTGCCCAATAAGTGCTCTGTCTCTCAGTGGTCCTCACTGCTCAGGAGCCGAAAGATTTCTTGCCAGGAGACCGGCTCAGAAGACACAGTTCCTTGAGGATGCAACCTCCACCAGGATTATTTGGAAAGCCTTAACAGACCTAAGTAAGGCTCCAGAAGTTCCATCTTTCCTTCAGCCAGCCTGAACTTGCTGGAGCTGCTTGCTGAAGGTCACTTTGGATGGTGTTTAGAGCTGCTTGCTCAGGCAAGCCTATCATGCAGAGGAAACTGAGGGTCAGCCACAGGGACAAAGCGCAGCCAGGACCCTGGTCAGCTACAGGGTCTGCAGAGCAACTGGCTTCTCAGTTCTCCGACTGAGCCTCTTCCGTGGCTCCTGTGCTCTCCAGCTATGCCTGTGGGCAAAAACTCTGAGTTTGGGAATTCCAGGTGTTCTCTGACTATTTCTTCTGTGCTGCTGGGCTCCTAGGGCCCAGCCCTTTCCTGTGGGGACTCACCTCTTCCCCTTCCTGGGGCCAACTTCCCAGGGCCCCTTAACTTAAATTTTTTTTTTTTTTTTAATTGAAGTATAGCTGATTTAGAATGCTGTGCCAATCTCCATTGTGCAGCAATGGAGTGACTCAGTTTTAACATATATATATTATTTTTTAAATATTCTTTTCCATTAGGGTTTATCTCAGGATATTGAATATGGTTCCCTGTGCTATACAGTAGGATTTTGTTGTTTATCCATCCTATATATAATTGACATAAATTCAAGCAAACCCCAGAAGATAGTGAGGGACAGGGAAGCCTGGCGAGCTGCAGTGCATGGGATGGCAAAGACTTGGACGACTGAGCTGAACTGAATCCCAAACTCCCAGTCTATCCCTCTCCTTAAGCTTTCAAAAGAAGCTGGTCTTAACTCCTCTCACCTTCTCAGAACTCAGGCTCACTGCCAGGAAGTGAGGTTGCATGCTTGCATGCCTGTGTGCGTGTGTGCATGTTGTGAAGTCTGTACCACTTCTGTGACTGCTTTTCTGTTCTATTCTGTTCCTCGCTGTATTTATCAAACATTATTGAGAGCTTTTTGTGGGCTCAGTGTGCTGTACCCTCCCAGGGAGTGTGGGCTATAATCAGGAAGCCAAGGCAGGCCCCTGGCTCCCCGGATGTCCAAGGGCTGGGACAGCACAAAAGCTCAGCCGTGTGTTCTGAGGAGGGAGCCCCTAGCAGGTGAGGGGTGGGGGTCTTGAGAGGGGGGAAGGCCTGGGCTGGACCCCATCTTAGATCTTTAGGTCCATTCGTGGCTGCATCCAACCTCAGCACAGGTTCCAGAAAGCTAAGGACAGGGTAGGGATGTGGACACAGTCTCAAGGTGAAGCAAGAGCCAGGTTCTGAGAGCCACAAGTGTCCCCAGTTCTCAGGGGAGCAGTTAACCAGCATTGTTCATGGCCGTCTGCTGCCAGAAGGTGGATGGCTTGAGGCTGTTCAGAAGAATTTCTTCTAGAACTTCTAAAGAGTGTGTTGGACTCAGTATTATCTAATTTGTTTTTTCTTAAACATTCTACTGCCTTCGAGAGCAGGGAGGCTGCCTTATGTAACTGGACTGACATGTTGTGGGCTCCGACCAGCCTCCCGAGGAGTGAAGTCAGGGCCCAGGCGGGACTCTCGTGTTCCCAGGGGGACACACAGAGGGCCTGACACCATGTAGAACGTCTTTCTTTCTCTCTCCTCACTCCCTCTGCTGTTCCAGTTTGCATCTCTAACCTGATCCCGGCCACCCAGCCAGGTGCCACCTGTGCCCTGGAGGAAGAGGCAAGAAACAGTCTGTTAACATTTTCTTGAGGTGCCAGAGGAGATGCTAGAGGGTCTGACGAGGGCCTTGGAGCGTGCCAGTGGCAGGTGTTGGGTCACAGACACGGTGCCCTTTGCACAGCATCTGTCCTCTCCCTGCCAGGGCAGGCGGGGCTCTCTGTGCCCCTGGATGTGGGGCATTTACGCTCACTGGCACCCCTGTTCTGCTTTGGTGCAGAGCCTGCCCTGGCCTGCAATGTGTGTGAGGCTGAAGTCTTGGGAAATCCTGGAGCTGGGGTCTGAGGCACTCCGTCATTTTCTAGGAACAGGAATAACTGGAGGTGCTGGTTGCCCGAGTGGTCCCGCCTGTCATGGGTAAGCGGGAATGCCCGCTGGTGGGGTGACTCAGAGGTCCCCATGAGGCACTCTGGAGTCCTTTTCTCCTTTAATGGCAGTCTGCAGACAGTGGGGAGAAACCCCTCCCTATATACTCTGGGGGTCTCCTGGGTCCCTGGGTCAGCTGGGGCTGACCCCTTTAACATGTTCTCGTGTCTGTGCTGTTGCTAGTGTGTGGTCTGTTGTGTCTCCCACCACCTTTTAAACAAGCATCTCATGTCCTTCCCCCCGCCCAGCCTGGAGCGGGTCACTGGGTAAGCCTTTCTGATAGACCAGGATTCTACAATCTCCCCCAAATAGGCCAGATCCCCTCCTTCTCCCCTGCTTCCCCCACTCCAGGACGTCAGGTCTCAGGTGTGGGAAGTCAGTGGACTCCCATCGGCTCTGAGTCACGACTCTGAAGCCTGATCAGAAGTTCCCGGTTTTTGGCAGAGTGAGGCGGGTCCCCTGCCCGCCTGGGCTTCTGTCCCTGGGGCCTGGGATTACCACAGGCTTTTGTGGGAGGAAGGGGAGATGCGTCAGGTGCTCCCCACCAGTCCGAGACCTGTTAGGGCAAGTGACTCAGAACTCAGTGATGACACACGCGGCTGTGAAAGCAGCGAAAGCCGTCCTTTCTGTTGCCACTGTCTCACACCCTTGTGGAGGCAGAAAGTGACGGGGGCCTTTGAAGTTCACAAAGGCTCTGGTTTCCTGTCTTATCAGGTTCTGGGCAGAGAGTGCTTAGGGAGGTGGAGTGAGGCTGGGAGTGGGGTGGGGGTCAAAGCAGGCAAACCCAGAGTTCTCATGTGGGCACTCACCTCGGTTGGGAGGGGTTGCCCTGCCTGCGTCCGGGAGAGAAGATTCTGTGATGGAAAGCAGCCAAGGAGGCACCAGTAAAATGACCAAGTCAATGATGCCACTGCCACCGATGGAGCACCCGCAAGGTGCCAGCTGCTGTGCAGACTTCCCGCTGCCTCCTGTCCTCACAGGAACCCTGTGAATTGAACACTAGCTCTCCCCACCTCACAGTGAAGAAATGCAGTGTGGAAGCATTAAGTCAACTTTGTCCCAAAGTCTTGGCTGCTAAGTAGAAACCCTGGGGTCCCCTCCACCGCCAGCTCCAAGCCCCTGTGCTCCCTGTCAGCCTGTTCTAGGGCCAGATGGCCCTGTCAATTCCACTGACACCTGCGTGACCCTCGTGGCTCTGTTTTCTCTCCTGTGCTATGGAGACAGTGTGTTTACCTGCTGTGGGCATGGTCTCAATGACAGGAGGAGATTCAGCTGGTAATGCTGGCGCACAGTGGACCGTCTCTGCCTCCATGGAGGGCGCCCAGCCTGCTCCTGAGAGCGGCTTCCAAGGCAAACTTTCCTTTCTGTGGAAGAAGGGCAGGTGGCACCGTTGCTTCTGGGGACCTTCTGGGTGCCCTGGGCACCTTCCTCCCTAATGCTGCTGACCTTTCCTCTTCTTAGGCTGAGCTTCGGAGAACCCAGTTAGACCTGGAGCGGAAACTCAAGTTGAATGAAAATGCCATCTCCAGGCTCCAGGCAAACCATAAATCTGTCCTGGTAAGTCTGGCCAGGGTCACCTGCCGGGCTTTGACACACCTGGCTGGCTGCTGCTGCTGGTTCAGTCAGGCCCACCCGGAACTGTGGGACTCGGCTGCAGGCCCGGCCTCCACGTCCGCAGGCCCGGCCTCCATGTCTACAGGCCCCTTATATCTTATCATCTGATGGAAACTGTGGGTACAGATCAGGTTGGCTACACTGTAGGGTGGCATCACCTTGTTGCTGGGATTTGCCGTGAACTTAGTTCAAGTTTGAAAACTGGCATGTGATTCACTTTTAACAATAGAGAATAGAAACAAACTAGTCCTGTGATATGTGTGCATGCTAAGTTGCTTCAGTTATGTCCGACTTTGCGACCCTATGAACTTTAGCCCACCAGGCTCCTCTGTCCATGGGATTCTCCAGGCAAGAATACGGGAGTGAGTTGCCATGCCCTCCTCCAGTCCTGTGATAGCTCTGGCTTATTTTTATATTTGCATATGCTTTTTTGACCAGGAGCAAATGGTATATGTGGGAATCGAGGAGGGTGGTTAGCTAGAGCTCCAGAAATTATGCATCATCTTGGCTTCTTCCACCATGAGAGGGTGTTCCGCATGCGATTCTCACCTGTTCTAAGTCCTGGCAGACAGAAAAGAGAGGTGAGAGTGGCTGGATTTGTGGATGGTACTTCGGGTTTGAATCCTCGGTCAGGAAGATCCCCTGGAGAAGGAAATGGCAACCCACTCCAGGATTCATGCCTGGGAAATTCCATGGACATAGGAGCCTGGCGTGCCACAGTCCATGGGGTTGCAAAGAGTCAGACATGACTTAGTGACTAAACAATAACAACAGCAACTTGATAAGGCCAATGGTGTGTGTGTGCTCAGTCTGACTCTTTGTGACCCTGTGGACTTAGCTCACCAGGTTCCTCTGTCCATGGCACTTCCCAGGCAAGAATCCTGGAGTGGCTCTCCATGCCCTCCTTCAGGGGATCTTCTGGACCCAGGGATTGTACTCAAGTCTCTTGCATCTCCTGCATTGGTAGGTGGGTTCTTTACCACTGGGCCATCTGGGAAGTACCATAATGGTATGCCAGGCTACTTAGTTTTGGTCTCTCTGGTTTCTGACCACTTTCCATAATAAACTCTAAGTGGACCCAAACAGTTTCACAAAAGCTTCTCGCTAGTGCCAAGCCAATAACCACAACTCAGAGAAGAATGCAAAACGTGAACACATTGGCAGTTAGGAGCAGCAGCATCTTTGCATATGAAGAATGATTCTACCTCTCCATCCATTCATCTACCCATCCATCCATCCCTCCCTCAACCATCCATCCATCCATCCACCCACTCACCTGTCAGCACCAGTACCTGAGAACTACTAAAGATAAGAGGAAACTGTTGAAAACAACGTGGATTGAAGTTGTAAATATGACCTTGACTAAGGCATTTACAAAAGATATGGAAGGACAGACTCCCACATACACAGGTGCCATCAGGCAAATCCCTACTGTCCATCACGTGGAGTTAGTTGTATATGTTTTTGGACGTGGCATTCCATTCTGCACAGGTAGGCTTGTCCTGCAATGCTCAGGTGCTGTGGCTGCCTTCACATGCCCTAAACGTTTTGTGCTCGGCTCAGACACCAGAGGATGTGCTTTCAGCTCCAGTGGATCCAGTGGGAAGTTTGTTGTTGTTCAGTCACTAAGTTGTGTTCGACTCTATGCAACCCACGGATTGCAGCACACCAGGCTTCC
Organism: Bos indicus; assembly: GCF_029378745.1. Lineage (NCBI taxonomy): Eukaryota > Metazoa > Chordata > Mammalia > Artiodactyla > Bovidae > Bos > Bos indicus. The sequence goes on along the minus strand of NC_091778.1, from coordinate 34,262,605 downwards.
CTGTCCTTCACTATCTCCTGAAGTTTGCTCAAACTCATGTCCATTGAGTCGGTGATGCCATCCAACCATCTTACCCTTTGTCGTCCCCTTCTCCTCCTGCCCTCAATCTTTCCCAGCCTCAGGGTCTTTTCCAATGATTTGGCTCTTCACATCAGGTAGCCAAAGTATGGAGTTTCAACTTCAATATCAGTCCTTACAATGAATATTCAGGGTTGATTTCCTTTAGGATTGACTGGTTTGATCTCCTTGCTGGATAGTTTAATTTCCTTGGTGGGTAGTTTAGCTGGACGTAATGGAGTGCTGAGAAAGCAAATTCATGCTACTGATTTGTACAAAGAAGCCAAATTATTAATTTACTGCAAGAAATATGACTATCAAGTATGCTGAGTAGGTCCATTGTCCAGGCAGGAAGACTTATGTCACAGACTTGAAGAGGAACCTGACTGTCAGAGCTGGGCTCAGCAGACAGTGCACAGTCTCGTCCAATGGATGAGAGACAAAGTTAATGAAGAGTAAATAAGAACTCAGCCCGGGGGGTCCTTCTTGTTTCATGGAACCCAGGATTCAAATGAGAATAAAGGCTTTCTTTTATAATAGGAAATTGTTCCCTAATTTGAGGGTTTCTTGGGTTTATATTGGGATTCTCAGGTGGCGCTAGTGGTTAAAAATTAACCTGCTAATGCGGGAGACTCAGAAGACGCAAGTTTGATCCCTGGGTGGGGAAGATCCCCTGGAGGAGGAAATGGCAACTCACTCCCGTATTCTTGCCTGGGAAACTCCATGGACAGAGGAGCCTGGCGGACTGCCGTCTGTGGGGTCACAGAGTCGAACATGACTGAGCACGCATGCATGGGTTGACGTTCCTGTGTGTTGAGCTGTGATAGACTGATGCTTCACTAATCACTAATGGGTTTTTCACTGATGCTCCCTCCCCGCTCTCGCCACTAGGTGTCAGTGTCGGAGGTGAAGGCCGGGGTGGAGGAGCAGTTCGGGGAGCTCCGTGCTGCCTTGACGAAGGCCCAGGCCGACGTGATGCTCTTCCTGGAGGAGAAGGAGCAAGCTGCCCTGGGCCAGGCCAATGGCATCAAGACCCACCTGGAGTACAGGAGTGCAGAGATGGAGAAGGCCAGGCAGGAGCTGGACAGGATTGCTGCCATTGGCAGTCCCGTGCTGTTCCTGGAGGTATGGGTCACTGCGACGCTGGAGCCAGAGAGACCCTCACTCTGCTAGGTCCGCAGTGGATGTGGCAGGGCAACCACCCTGTTGATAAATGAGGCAGAGAGCAGCAGAGAACAGGTGTAGGAGGGAGGGCTGCCCAGAGCGGGAGGCCAGACCAGGTCGTGGAAGATGCCTTTTATGTGGTCAGGCGCTGAGCTGGACCCATTACGTTTTGTGAAGTACATGCCCCATCAGCCCGTGTCACAGATGCAGAAGGTGCTGTATTGAGTAGACAGCCCTGTTTAGGAAGCACAGAAGCCAGGGCAAGTTCCGCTGTGTTTCTTTTCCTGCAGGAGTACTGCAAGTTCAAGAACACGGAGGACGGCGCCTTCCCCAGCGTCTACATAGGGCTCAAGGACAAGCTATCAGGCATCCACAAGGTCATCATGGACTCCACTGCCCTCCTGATCCAGCTGCTCCAGAGCTACAAAGAGAAGCTCCAGGAGTTCTCCAAGGACGGTGAGACGCCAGGGCTTGTGACATCTCTGGAGGGGTTGGCGGGGGAGTTGGGAGTCAGGAAGGGAGAACAGAACAGGGGCGGAGAGAATGTCCCATTTTCAGAGCCGTCCTCTGGTTGGACCGTGCGGCTGGTGGACACCTACCTTGATGATGTTAACTTAGAATTGATTTCAGAAAACATAGTCTCGGTATGCACTTGGCCTGCATCTCCACTCAAGTGCAGACTAACTTCCGAGGTCACTGATGCCTATGCTTCCAAGTGAAACCCAGGTCAGGCTGGGATCTTTCCTCAGTGGATTTTACTTCGATGTGGTCCATTGAGCAGGATTCTCGGAAGCATGACTGGTGTCTAGTCCCTACTTTCCCCAGGAGGCCCAGGGAAGAGCAACAAAAGTGGGGGGTTCCTGTTCCTTAGATTCCCTTGCCCACCTGGACAGGTGAGCATTTACAACTCTTGATTTTCTAGAGGAGTACGACATCAGAACTCAGGTGTGTGCTGTCATTGAGCACAGACATCGGACCTCAGAACCCGAGCCCTGCAGCAGGCAGCAGCTCCTCCAGTGTAAGTCGTGAGCCGCCCTGCTTTCCCCGGGTGTGGATGTGCATGTGATGCTTCAGAAGCAAGGATACCATCTTTCAGCAGGTTTCAGGTTCTTGCAACTTCAGATCTATCCCCAAATGGTACATTTAAATTTTAAATAAGTTGAATTTCAAAAAAAATTAGAACTTTTAATTTTGAAACCATTTCAGAGTTAAAAAAACATTGCACAAAAGAGGACCAAGAATTCTGATACACCTTTCACCTAGCTTTTCCAAATGTGAGCACTTTATATAACTATGGTCCATTGATCCAAATCAGGAAGTGAGTATTGCCGGCTGGAATCTATTCAGATTTCACCAGGGTTGCTCCCGGTGTCCTTTTTCTGGTTGGAAGTCCAGTCCAGAGTCACAAATGTTTTGTGGTCTCCTTAGATTCCTTCAGTCTGTGTCCAGTCCTTTAGTCCTTCTGTGTCCTTCACAACCTTGGCCCCTTTGAAGATCCTGGCTGGTTTCCAGGTGGCTCCCTTTTAAGTCTGACTTGGCTGGAATTACCTAGCCCATTGTCCTGTCCTGACATGGAAGTGTCCTGGTCTGTCGGCATTTTTAGAAACACTTATTTCCAATCAATACTTGCTCATAGTTAACAAGACAGGGAGGTCTCATCTCCCAAGAGAGGAAGGACGTGTCTGGGTAATCAAGGCTCATTTTTCTGACTTTAATCTCTTTGGAACTCACTGTTCAACCCCACTTCTGCTTGCTTTCTGGGGGTGAGCTCTGGCTAGCCAACTCCTGAACCCTGTTTGCTCTGGTCTTGATGTGGAGCCTCGAGTTTGATGACACTATTCTTAGCACAGCTCCTCATCTGCCCCAGGATCTCTTGGTTTCCAGTTTCCTTTATTTATCTTTCATGCTTCCTGACAGCAGCATATCTATGTTTTATAAACAGACAATACAGTTAATATAGGGGCTTCCCAGCTGGAGTGATGGAAAATAATCCTCCTGCCAATGCAGGAGACATAAGAGACGCAAATTTGATCCTTGGGTCAGGAAGATCCCCTGGAGAAGGGGATGGCAACCCACTCCAGTATTCTTGCCTGAAAAATGCCATGGACAGAGGAGTCTGGTGGGCTACAGTCCGTGGGGGTTGCAAAGAGTAGGACATGACTGAAGTGACTTAGCATGAGCACACGTAGTTGATACAAGAAGCCAACTGACGTGGAGCTGCTGCACGCATTGGGGGAGATTCAGGGGTGGCTTGGATGGGGGTGAACGGGGTCTCTAGGTGGGACTTGGGGCTTCCAGTGTGAGTTGAGGGGCAAAATGAGGGAGGATGGGGCCAAGAGAAATGTCAAAATAACCTGGAGTGTGACTTGAGCATTTGGATGTGTGGAGGTGTCCTCTGGGGCCAGGAAGAGAATATCTGTGTACATGTGGGGGGACTGCTTGAGACTTCCCTTGCTAAATAGTGATCAAATATTTTAACAAATGAGTGAATCAGATGTGGGTGTATGACCCTTGCCAACGCTGCATAGAAAAGCACCTGAATTTCAGGACGTGTTTGTCAAATGAATGAAAACATGAGCCCATCAGTAAATTTTATTTCTTGATTCAGTTCAACAAATAATACAGTAAATGGCAAGCAGTTTGAGCTTCAATAAGGAAGGAAGGAAGTAGGGGTGACTTGTTAAAAGGTATCTGGGACCACTTACCACGTGTATGGGAGTGAGGCCCCCTCCCCCCACCCCCACCTAGCAATTCCCCCAGACATGGCTGGGCATCCCAGGATTTAACTCTGTCCTGATGCTATCTGCCTGGAGATGGTGTCAGAGCCCACCAGACGGACCCCGCTTCAGATGCCAGTCACAATTATGGGGCCCCCAGAGGACCCACAACTTCTGTCAGACTTGGCTACAATCCGAGGCTCCTAGGACCCTCCTTGGATTTGAGCATTTGCTAGAACAGCTCACAGAATTCAGGGAGACACTTATGTTCTCCAGTTCATCAAAGGATGTGATGAAGGACACAGATGAGCAGCCAGAGGAAGGGAGAGATGCTCAGAACGAGGGCTGGGAGGGTCCCCATGGAGGTGGGGTCAATTGCCTGGTATGGATATTTGTCAGCCTAGAAGTGCTCAGAACCCCATACTACTGGGATTTTATGGGGGCTTTATCCCACAAGCGTGATGAACCACTTCCAGCCCATCTCTCTTCCCAAGAGAAGAGGAATTAGGGCTGCAAGATCCAAGCAGAAGTTGGTCATGACTTGGTCCATCTGGTGACCAGCCAGCTCCACCCCCCCATCTCCACACACAGAGTCACCTTGTTAGAACAAAAGACACTGGGACTTCCCTGATGATCCAGTGGCTAAGACTCTGAGCTCCAATGCACTGGGCCCAGGTTTAATCCCTGGTCAGGGAACTAGATCCCACATGCCAAAACTGAGATCTGGTGTAGCCAAATAAATAAATAAATGCAAAACGAAACCCCCCAAACTCTACCTCTTAAGAAAAGACATTTGTTTAACCCAGGAAATTACAAGGGTTTCAGGAGCTCTGTGTCAGGAACTGGTCTCAGCATGGGATTTTCCAGGAAAGAATACTGAAGTGGGTTGCCATTTCCTCTTCCAAGGGGATCTTCCTGACCCAGAGATTGAACCTGTGTCTCCTGCATTGGAGGCAGATTCTAGGCAAGAATGCTGGAGTAGGTTGCCGTTTTCTGCTCCAGGGGATCTTCCTGACCCAGAGATCAAAACTTAGTCTCTTGAATCTCCTGCATTGGCAGGCAGGTTCTTTACCTCTGAACTGCCTGGGAAGTCAGTCAAAGACCAAACATTAGAACAAAAGATGGTGCTAGTGCTGTTACCACTCAGGAAATTACAGGGAACTCTGTGCTGGGAGCCAGGGGCAGAGACCAAGTCTACAATTACTGTAAGTCACAGAGTCCCGCTTGTATTCTGTTTCCTGGTTTTCACCCACCTCTTCTCTGGGAGGGAACGGAACTTGGGTAGAAAGGGAACAGAGGGATGGATGTCTTCTCATCCCTTGGAGGCTGGCTAGGTGTGAGTCAGCTGTCAGCCCCTGATCTTCTGTGTCCCCCTCCAGATGCCTGTGACATTGTCTTCGACCCCGACACGGCACACAGGTACCTCCGGCTGCAGGACGACAACCGCAAGGTCACCAACACGGCGCCCTGGGAGCACCCATACCCCGACCTGCCCAGCAGGTTCTCACACTGGCGGCAGGTGCTGGCCCAGCAGAGCCTGTACCTGCACAGGTACTACTTCGAGGTGGAGCTCTCGGGAGCAGGCGTCTATGTGGGCCTGACGTGCCAGGGCATTGACCGCAAGGGCGAAGAGCGCAACAGCTGTATCTCTGGGAACGACTTCTCCTGGAGCCTCCACTGGGACGGGAAGGGGTTCAGGGCATGGCACAGCGATGCGGAGACCCTGCTCAGCGCCAACGCTTGCCGGAGGCTCGGGGTCTATGTGGACTTCCCCGGTGGGGGCCTCTCCTTCTACGGCGTCGAGCCTGAGACCCTGACGCTGCTGCACAGGTTCCAGTGTAAGTTTTCGGAGCCCGTCTACCCAGCCTTCTGGCTTTCCAAGAAGGACAGTGCCATCCGGATTGCGGATCTGGGAGAGGAACCTGAGAAGCCAGGGCCGGCCCCAGTGGAGGCTGCTGCCTAGACACCAATTCAGGTCTCAGACCTGTGCTGACACACAGACAGGTGGCAGTTTTCATTGGAAGACTGACTGGGGGTCTGTGCCAGCGCCTGCTGGCTTTAGAAATCGTGTGAGGATGAGGCGAAGGGTCTCTGGTTGCCGCCCAGGGCTCCTCACTGTGCTAGTCCCTTTGTTTGCAGTAATCCTCAAACCCTAGGTCCCCCTCACCATATTCTTATGATCCCGCCCTGTCTGCTTGGGTGGACCACATGCTGTGCCCAGAGGTGGTCACCAGGCAACCTCAGAGTGACCAGAAAGACTGCAGAGGAATCAGAACCAATCACTAACCTTGTCTTACTCCCGCATCCTCTGTTCTGAGCACCTCCTGAGCCTCAGCCCTCATGACCCTCTTGGCAGCCCCATGGGGAGGTGCTCAACCACCCCCACTTGGTGGGCGGGCAGGCTGCGGTCCAGGGGGTTAGTGAACTCACTCAGGGTCACTGTGGTCATGTGGCGAGTGAGTGGCCGAGCTGGGATTCAAACCTGACATTGAACTTCTAACCACTACCCCACACTGCCCTCCTCCTTAGATCACGTGTAAGGGAATAAACTACAAGCTGAACTGCATTTGTGAGCAGGGAGAGTCTGACAGCCTCAGTGGCTTTTCGTGCCCACGTCTGATGGGCCTTGCAGCTGTGCTGTGACGGAGAGCTCACTACCTCACAGGCAGCTCTCCTGGCTTGGGCACAGCGAGAACTGCAGGACTGTCTTCGTAGGGTCCACGTCCTAGTCCCTATGACCTCGGCGGATGGCCCTAGCACCTCTCTTCTGGAGCCACCTGGACGGTGGGAACGTGTCTAATTCCTTATCCAAAGGGCAGTTGTCTATACACTTAGGAGTAGCTCTCACGGGTCCCCTGGGAATATGTGTGTTTTCACATCCTGTTTCCCAGTTTCCTTGTGGTTTCCAGATCTTTTACCCCTCTGATCACTTTCTCTTCCTTTCAACAGATTGTTCCCTAAAATTAAAAGTGTCCTTAGTCCTTATTCTTGCTCAATCATGTCTGACTCTGTGACCCTATGGACTGTAGCCTGCCAGGCTCTTCTGTCCATGGGATTTCCCAGGCAATACCAGAGTGGGTTGCCATTTTCTTCTCCAGGGGATCTTCCCGACTTGGGGATCGAATCCGCGTCTCTTGTGTCTCCTGCATTGGCAGACAGTTCTTTACTAACATCAGACCTTTAGGCAAATGACAAATTGTATCTCAGTGGGTTTCTGAGGACATAACCTGAAATCCCTTCTGGGATTCACTGGAAATATAACTTCTGGGTCTTTTCCATGACCTGTGTCAAGGCAAGCCTCTTCCTCTTTGCCTTGTCTGGTGATCCTGTCTCAAGAGCACATTATTTCAGCATCGCTTGACTTGTTTCTGGAGACCCTGTCAGACATTTGAATCATAGGATTTACACAGTGTAGGATTTTAATTTCCAAACTGAATTTTAAATTTTTGAATTTTATTGACTTTTAAAAAATCTGAATTGTAAAACTCATGACATCACTGCTGCTTGTGGAGATAGATTTGTTTCATGATCCTACTAGGTTATAACAGCTCTCCTTCCTATCCTGCAGAAATTGGTGACCTTTTCTTAGATCTTACTCTCACTGATACCTAAATTGGTTAGAGTCTTGCAGTCCTCAGTCAATACCTTTTGGTTTTGGTTATTCAATAAGTCATGCATCCAGGTGGGACTTAGGGCAGTCCAGTGGTTAAGACTTCGCCTTCTAATGCAGCAGGTGCGAGTTCAATCGCTGGTTGGAGAGCTAAGATCCCACATGCCTCGTGGCCAAAAAGCCAAGACATTAAACAGAAGCAATATTGTAACATTCAATAAAAACTTAAAAAGTAGTCCACGTCAAAAAAATTTTTTTTAAGTTATGCGTGAGTAGAACTCTTCGATAACGCGGTCCACCTCTGCACCTTTGTGGACTGGACACCATGAAGGACTTTTCAACGGCAAAGGTCAAGGTACACTATGTTTGCACTTCTAACAGTGCTCTGAAAGGAGGAAATGAGATCAGCTTGGCCACCGTGTTTTTTCTCAACCCCCGTAGGTTGTTGATGTTTCTTCTTTAAATGCTCACAAACTATTTAATAAAGCATCTTAGAATTCAGGTACAAATTCACATCTAGTCTGCTGTTTCCAGAATCTACCTTATTTTAATTTTAAAAAATCTAGACGATTTTATCTGTCTCCGTCCTCCAGCATTCTCCCTAGTTTCTCAAAATTTACTGCTTGGATTTCAGTCACATTGGTAAATTGTGTCAGTGTTGTGAGATGTCATTTGTTTAGGCCACACTCAGACTCATAAAAGGAACCCTCTGGGTGTCTCCTCACCTGTCTTCAACACTGGCTTCTCTTTTTGTTCACTTGTTAAGGGCTTCCCTGGTGGTTCAGGGGTGAAGAATCGGCTTGCAATGCAGGAGACACAGGAGACGTAGGTTCAATCCTGGGGTCCTGAAGATCCCCTGGAGGAGGAAATAACTCACTCCAGTATTCTTGCCTGGAAAATCTCATGGACAGAGAAGCCTGGTAGGCTAGAGCCCATGGGGTTGCAAAGAGTCAGACACGACTGAGCAACTATCACTTTCTTTCTTTTGGCTTGAAGACCTTTTTTCTTGATGTAAAAAAGTAGAAGTTGCTCAGTTGTGTGCAATTCTTTGTGATCCCATGGACTGTACAATGGAATTCTCTAGGCCAGAATACTAGAGCAGGTAGCCTTTCCCTTCTTCAGGGGATCTTCCCAACCCAGGGATCAAACCCAGTTCTCCTACATTGCAGATGGATTCTTTACCAGCTGAGCCACAAGGGAATCCCAAGAATATTAGAGTGGGTAGCCTATCCCTTCTCCAGGGGATCTTCCTGACCCAGGAATCGAACCAGGGTCTGGTCTCCTGCATTGCAGGCAGATTCTTTACCAACTGAGCTATCAGGGAAGCCCCTTCTTAAATGTTAGTAACACTCAGTTTTGCTGTGATCAAAATTGATTGATCATCACAGCAAAACTGGGTGTTAGGAACATTTAGTTTCTTTCTATTGTTGCCTAAAGTGACAGTCATATCTTCTTTTCCTTGGTCCAAAACTGAAAATTGCCTAAAACAAACAGATTAAAAAATAAAAAGATAACAAAGGCCAGTGATATGTTCTCTGTCATTTTCTCCAAGCTTTGTATATATATCTCCAAGCTGTATGTCATATAGGAGCCTCCACTCTCTCTGGCAGCTCCTTAAGCACAGACGGAATGTAGGCCTCACACTAGGACACCCCACCAGGCAGTGGTAAGCACGTGTCTTCTATGATGAGAACAGGGCCCAGAGGGGCTGTAGGGCTTGCCCAAGTCCACAGCTCCAGTAAGAAAACAGTGGGGGATTCCAGCCCATCTCTAACTCCCAAGGTTGGGCCCTCAGGCATGAAGTCAAGGCCGAATTGGATTGTAAAACTGCTTCTTTGGTGTATGTCAGCCCCGCAGATTAAAACCCTAATTTATTTAGGCCTTTAGGAACAAGCTACTTCCAGTCTGTAGCATTTCTGGGGGTAACGTGCTCCCTATACAGGTGCTTTGGGCCTCTATGCTCTGTCTGGCCTTCCTGGTGGACCAGAAGCTAATCCACTCTTGCCTCTTCTCCAGGCTTGAGCTGTTAGCACTGATCTCCTGGGCATGATTCCTGTCTTCACCCTAACCTTTTATAAGACCAGTCTGGCCATGACTTCCACTGCCTTTCTCTGGCAGTAGCTGGTTTCCAAATGTGGGTGCTAGAAATGCTCATGCCATTGCCTGCCTTTTGATAGTGTTATAGTTGCTAAGTCATGTCTGACTCTTTGTGACCCCATGGACTGGAGCCCCCCAGGCTCCTCTGTCCATGGGATTCTCCAGGCAAGAATACTGGAGTGGGTTGCCATTCGTTTCTCCAGAGGATCTTCCTTCCTCTCCAGAGGATCATCCTTCCATCCAGTAAAGGATGAAGGGGGATCCTTTACTGTCTGAGCCAGTGGGGAATCCCTGCTTTGCATGTAATACCTCATTTAATCCTCACACTGACAGTGAAATGACACAGACACAGAATGAACTCTGTTCGTTTCCAAGGCACACCATTCAATATCATGGTAATCCAAGTCAATGCCCCAACCAGTAACGCTGAAGAAGCTGAAGTTGAATGGGTCTATGAAGACCTACAAGACCTTCTAGAACTAACACCCCAAAAAGATGTCCTTTTCATTATAGGGGACTGGAATGCAAAAGTAGGAAGGCAAGATACCTGGAGTAACAGGCAAATTTGGCCTTGGAATACAAAATGAAGCAGGGCAAAGGCTAATAGAGTTCTGCCAAGAGAATGCAGTGGTCATAGCAAAGACCCTCTTCCAACAACACAAGGGAAGACTGTACACATGGACATCACCAGATGGTCAACACGAAATCAGATTGATTGTATTCTTTGCAGCCAAAGATGGAGAAGCTCTATACAGTCAGCAAAAACAAGACCGGGAACTGAATGTGGTTCAGATCATGAACTCCTTATTGCCAAATTCAGGCTTAAATTGAAAAAAGTGGGGAAAACCACTAGACCATTCAGGTATGACCTAAATCAAATCCCTTATGACTATACAGTGGAAGTGAGAAATAGATTTAAGGGACTAGATCTGATAGACTGCCTGATGAACTATGGATGGAGGTTCGTGACATTGTACAGGAGACAGGAATCAAGACCATCCCCAAGAAAAAGAAATGCAGAAAAGCAAAATGGCTATCTGGGGAGGCCTTACAAATAGCTGTGAAAAGAAGAGAAATGAAAAGCAAAGGGGAAAAGAAAGGTATACCCATCTGAATGCAGAATTCCAAAGAATAGCAAGGAGAGATAAAGCTTTCCTCAGTGATCAGTGCAAAGAAATAGAGGAAAACAATAGAATGGGAAAGACTAGAGATCTCTTCAAGAAAATTAGAGATAACAAGGGAACATGTCATGCAAAGGTGGGCTCAATAAAGAACAGAAATGGTATGGAGCTAATGGAAGCAGAAGATATTAAGAAGAGGTGGCAAGACCCAGAAGAACTGTACAAAAAGATCTTCATGACCCAAAAATCATGATGGTGTGATCACTCACACTCACCTAGAGCTGCACATCCTGGAATGTGAAGTCAAGTAGGCCTTAGGAAGCATCACTATGAACAAAGCTAGTGGAGGTGATGGAATTCCAGTTGAGCTATTTCAAATCCTAAAAGATGATGCTGTGAAAGTGCTGCACTCAATATGTCAGCAAATTTGGAAAACTCAGCAGTGGCCACAGGACTGGAAAAGGTCAGTTTTCATTTCAACCCCAAAGAAAGGCAATGCCAAAAAATGCTCAAGCTACTGCACAGTTGCACTCATCTCACATGCTAGCAAAGTAATGCTCAAAATTCCTCAAGCCAGGCTTCAGCAATGCATGAACCGTGAACTTCCAGATGTTCCACCTGGTTTTAGAAAAGGCAGAGGAACCAGAGATCCAATTGCTAACATTCACTGGATCATCGAAAAAGCAAGATAGTTCCAGAAAAACATCTATTTCTGCTTAATTGACTATGCCAAAGCCTTTGACTGTGTGGATCACAATAAACTGTGGAAAGTTCTGAAGGAGAGGGGAATACCAGACCACCTGACCTGCCTCTTGAGAAACCTGTACTCAGGTCAGGAAGCAACAGTTAGAACTGGACATGGAACAACAGACTGGTTCCAAATAGGAAAAGGAATACGTCAAGGCTGTATATTGTCACCCTGCTTATTTAACTTATATGCAGAGTACATCGTGAGAAACGCTGGGCTGGATGAAGTACAAGGTGAAATCAAGATTGCTGGGAGAAATATCAATAACCTCAGATATGCAGATGACACCACCCTTATGGCAGAAAGTGAAGAAGAACTAAAGAGCCTCTTGATGAAAATGAAAGAGGAGAGTGAAAAAGTTGGCTTAAAGCTCAACATTCAGAAAACGAAGATCATGGCATCCAGTCCCATCACTTCATAGCAAATAGATGGGGAAACAGTGGAAACAGTGGCTAACTTTACTTTTTTGGGCTCCAAAATCACTGCAGATGGTGACTGCAGCCATGAAATTAAAAGACGCTCACTCCTTGAAAGGAAAGTTATGACCAACCTAGACAGCATATTAAAAAGTAGAGACATTACTTTGTCAAGAAAGGTCCGTCTAGTCAAGGCTATGATTTATCCAGTAGTCATGTATGGATGTGACAGTTGGACTATAAAGAAAGCTGAGCACTGAAGAATTGATGCTTTTGAACTGTGGTGTTGGAGAAGACTCTTGAGAGTCCATTGGACTGCAAGGAGATCCAACCAGTCCATCCTAAAGGAGATCAGTCCTGGGTGTTCATTGGTAGGACTGATGTTGAAGCTGAAACTCCAATACTTTGGCCACCTGATGTGAAGAGCTGAGTCATTTGAAAAGACCCTGATGCTGGGAAAGATTGAGGGCAGGAGAAGAAGGGGATGACAGAGGATGAGATGGTTGGATGGCATCACTGACTCAATGGACATGGGTTTGGGTAGACTCCGGGAGCTGGTAATGGATAAGGAGGCCTGGTGTGCTGTGGTTCATGGGGTCACAAAGAGTCGGACACGACTGAGCGACTGAACTGAACTGAACAGTTGTCTCCCTTTTACAGATGAGGAGACTGAAGCATAAAGGGTTAAGTAATCCACCTGTGTTCACAGACCTTGTGAGCAGCTGGGCTGGGGTCCAAACCCTGGGGTCTGACCCCAGACTCCCCACTCTTCTCCGCTCAGCTGTGGTGTCTCCAGACACCAGGGTTGGCATGTGATTGAAGCTTGAAGAGACCCCAAATATATGCTCAGGTCCAATGACATTTTTTTTACTAAGGAGTTTTACCTGCAGAGATTTCCATTTAGAATTCTTTTTTTTTTTTAATTATTATTTATTTACTGTAATATGTGTATTTACTTGGCTGTGGTTGGGTCTTTGTTGTTATTTATTTACTGTAATATTTGTATTTACTTGGCTGTGGTTGGGTCTTGGTTGTTATTTATTTACTTTAGTATTTGTATTTACTTGGCTGTGGTTGGGTCTTGGTGGCAGGCCTTAGGATCTTCCTTGTGTTATCAGGGATCTGGCATCGCAGTGCAGACTCTGTAGTTGTGGCTCATGGGCTTAGTTGTTCTTCGGCATGTGGGATTGTGGTTTGCAGACCAGGGATTGAACTCACACCCTCTGTGTTGGATGGGCAGCATCTTAACCACTAGACAGCCAGGGAAGTCCCTTGGTTAGCATTCTGAAACACTTAAGTAACTTGAAAAGTGAAGTGAAACTGAAGCAAAAGTGTTAGTCACTCGGTCATGTCCAACTGTAGCCTACCAGGCAAACATATATTAAGCATTTATGTTTTCACTTTGATGTTAAGAAGATAGTTATAAACGTATACAAGATCATTCTAACTAAACAGCCATCCACAGAAGCCTCCATCTAATTTCATATTCATAAATATTTAAAATTCATTCACAACAACAACGGAAGCCTCAACACCAGGCTCCACCATATATTTTTCTCTTCAAAAGGGGTCTATCACTGTCTAGATTTGACCACCTCTCTTCCTGTTCTAGAAATGAGATGACCAGCTCTTTCAGAATATACAGCAACTGCCTCCCTCTGAGCAGCACCAGGCTTAGGAGATTTACGGTAAAGGCATGTTTCCTAGGAGGTCAGTACTGAAAGCCAGACTCAACCGGCAGTTTCTGGGAGAGAGAACTTCTCCACCCCATTGCAGCAGTGTACCTTTTCTTCAGGAGATGTTCATATCGGAAAAGGCTCAACTGGGATACTCATCAGCGTCTCCTGTCCGTCTGGGGTTTGGCCGAGGGCAAGGATAAAATGAGCCAGTCCTCTCGGGGCCATGGAAAACCTGGAGTCCAGGCTCAAGAATGCCCCGTACTTTCGCTGTGAGAAGGGGAATGATTCTGTCCCTGTGTGCCAGAAGTGTGAGACGTGCGTCCTGGCCTGGAAGATCTTCTCCACGAGAGAGTGGTTCTGGAGGGTGGGTGCTGGGTTCCAGAGGAGGTTCCTGGTGAGTGTCCTGCAGCAACTGGACAGCCTGTACTTGTTACACTACTTCCTAACCCTCCTGCAGACCACGCAGGGCAAGGATCTGGTCTACCACAGGACCCGGGTCGACCTGAGCAGGAAGGAGGGCAAGATGATCCAGTCCTCCTGGAATCAAAAGCTGGACGAAACGGTGGAGCAGAAGATGCGGGAGGCTCTACATTGGCTCCAGAACAGCAGCCAGCGGACGAAGGCCAACTACACGCTCCTGCTGCTGCAGATGTGTGACCCCAGCTTGCTGCTCACCGCCACTGACGTCATCAGAGTCCTGTTTCTGAGAGAGTGGGGTGACACCTCAGGTAAGTGAGGCCACAGGTAGAGAGACCAGGGGTCCCTGGAGACCAGGAGCCTGTGAAGGGATGGGAGATGTGGACGAGCTCAGGTTGACGGGCATTTCCAGATGGCAGGTGGTGGTGGGCTAGTTGCTCAGTCGTGTCCGACTCTTGGTGACCTCATAGACTGTAGCCTGCCAGGATCCTCTGTCCATGGGACTCTCCAGGCAAGGATTCTGAAGTGGGTTGCCATTTCCTTCTCCATGGGAACTTCCCAGGATACAACTCAGGTCTCACCTGCATTGCAGGCAGATTCTTTACTGACTGAGCCACCATCCTGGTGCCTGGTCCTGTTGACTGAAGGAGAAGCTGCTGAAATGTGACTTCCTTCTGGAAAATGATGAAATGACACATGTAGAAGGAACTTTGAGCTGTCAAATGTGGCTCAGGGACTTCTTCATCCCTGAAGCCCAGAAGTGGCTGGTCCTGCTGTCTCTGCTCATTAGTGCCGGGCCGGTTCCCGCCTCAGTGCATTCAGGATCGAAGTGGGTTTGGGAGGGGGTTAAGGTTACTGCTGACTCGTTTTGCCCTTCAGTTTGCACTGCACGGAAACCAGGCCAAGAAGTCCAAACCTAGGACTTTTCTCCATTCAGTCAAAGTCAAAGTGTTAGTCACTCAGTCGTGTCCTACTCTTTGTGACCCCATGGACTGTAGCCCACCAGGCTCCTCTGTCCATAGGATGCTCCAGGCGAGAATACTGAAGTCAGTTCCCATTCCCTTATCCAGGGGATCTTCTCGACTGAAGGATCGAACCTGGGTCTCCTGCATTGCAGGCAGATTCTTTACCGCCTGAGCCACCAGGGAAGCCCTATTTCCATTCATTCCACTGTATTCCTTGCTTGGACATGAAATTGAACCTGGATGTGGAGTTTATCCAAAGCTGGGTCAGATGTTATTGTTTAGTCTCTAAGTTGTGTCTGACTCTTTGGGACCCCGTGGACTGTAGTATGCCAGGCTCCTCTGTCCTCCACTATCTCCCAGCTATGCTATGTTAAGTCACTTCAGTTGTGTCTGACTCTGTGCGACCCCATAGACGGCAGCCCACCAGGCTCCCCCGTCCCTGGGATTCTCCAGGCAAGAACACTGGAGTGGGTTGCCATTTCCTTCGCCAATGCAAGAAAGTGAAAAGTGAAAGTGAAGTCGCTCAGTCGTGTCCGACTCTTAGTGACCCCATGGATTGCAGCCTAACAGGCTCCTCCATCCATGGGATTTTCCAAGCAAGAGTACTGGAGTGGGGTGCCATTGCCTTCTCCGACTATCTCCCAGAGTTGGCTCAAATTCATATCCCTTGAGCCAGTGGTGCTATCTAACCATCTCATCCTCTGCCACTCCCAGCCCCTTGCCTTCAGTCTTTCCCAGCAACAGGGTCTTCTCTAGTGGATCTGATCTTCACATTAGGTGGCCAAAATATTGGAGCTTCAGCTTCAAGGAGCATCAGTCCTTCCAATGAATATTCAGGGTTGACTTCCTCTAGGATTGACTGGTTTGATCTGGCTGTCCAAGGAACTTCTCAAGAGTCTTCTAGAGGCATGAAAGGACTGAATAAGGCTGGGATAGGAGTTCTCCATTATTGTTGTATCAGAATCACTTGGAAGGCTTATTGACACCCAGGTGGCTGTGGTCCTTCCCCAGGGCTCCTGACCCAGCAGGTATGATGTGGGTGATGAGTCTGCACTGCTAACATGTTGCTAGGAGATGCTGATATTGGTCCGTGAACCTCATTTTGGGAGCCACTGGTCCAGTCTGTTGGTGAGAAGGTGTTGGCCAGCTGGACTAGGGCAGCAAAAGCAGCCAGAAAGGAGGCAAGGGACTGGGGTTGCAGGGGGCTGTCTAGAAAGGCAAGCAGAGGTTTAGTGGCATGGGAGAAGGTTGGAAGGGGGCAGGAGATGGAGAGATTCAGAGGTCGAGCTCTTGAGAGTGGGGGATTCCTGCTGTCCATGAGACCTGGAGTGTGGTCCTGTTTGCAGACTCATAGAATTTCAAGACAGAAAAGGCAATGGCACCCCACTCCAGTACTCTTGCCTGGAAAATCCCATGGGCGGAGGAGCCTGGTAGGCTGCAGTCCATGGGGTCGCTAGGAGTTGGACACGACTGAGCGACTTCACTTTCACGCATCGGAGAAGGAAATGGCAACTAGCTCCAGTGTTTTTGCCTGGAGAATCCCAGGGACAGGGGAGCCTTGTCGGCTGCTGTCTATGGAGTTGCACAGAGTCGGACACGACTGAAGCGACTTAGCAGCAGCAGCAGGGGACTATTAGGGGCTTCCCAGGTGGCTCAGTGGGTAAAAATTCCTGGGTTGGGAAGATCCCCTGGAGGAGGAAATGGCAACCTATTCCAGTATTCTTGCCTGGAGAACCCCATGAACAGATGCGGGCTATAGTCCCTGGGGTCACAAAGAGTCGGACGTGGCTGAAGAGGCTGAGCATGCACGAAGAGGGCTATTAGAACCTGATAAAGGCACTTGCTTTCTTTGGTGTGTCCAGGAAGTAAAAGAATAATTATATGGAATGAAGAAGTGGTGGAGAAAGTTAGAGAATCCGGTCAGTTAGGTTAGAGATTGACCAGTCCAGCGCCTTTATTTTGTGGTTAATGATGTTGAAGTTCAGCGAATCTGAGTGACTTGGTTGTGGTCATCCAGTTGGGGGGTAAAAACCAGGCCTCCCATCCTAAGCATCTCCCATGGGCAAGGCTGCCCTTCAGACAGGGAAGCAGATCTGCCCACACACGTGCCCTGCCCTGAGGTCCTCCTCCACTGTAGGAATCATCTCCTTGTATTTACAGGTCTCCCTCTCCTAGGGGAGCTTCTCTATTAAAAATGAAATTTTCTAATTTGACTCAAGGGCATTTATTCATATCACCGAAGAAAATTAAGTAAGTGCTTCAAAAAAGCAATCCCTCTTTCAACTCCTGCCTCTTTTTCTCTCTCTTTTCCTCCTTCCTTCTCTCTCAGTCTCTATCTATCCTTGCATATATAGAGAACTGATGAGGTTTGCAGTGGAGGCAGGGTGGCAAAGGCTAACAGAGGCTTTCTGTGACTTTTGTGTAGAAACTCAGAGACCCCTAAATAAAAACAGACATGAGTGGCCTGGTATGTTTTGTGTGCTGCTGCTACTGCTGCTAAGTCGCTTCAGTCGTGTCCGACTCTGTGCGATCCCATAGACGGCAGCCCGCCAGGCTCCGCCGTCCCTGGGATTCTCCAGGCAAGAACACTGGAGTGGGTTGCCATTTCCTTCTCCAATGCATGAAAGTGAAAAGTGAAAGTGAAGTCGCTCAGTCATGTCCGACTCTTGGCGACCCCATGGACTGCAGCCCACCAGGCTCCTCTGTCCATGGGACTCTCCAGGTAAGAGTACTGGAGTGGGGTGCCAGGGCCTTCTCCGCTGTTTTGTGTAGATTTAAAAGAAACCGGTAGACCAAAAGCCACTTTTCTTCAGCACTTCCTCTCCATGCACCTGTTTCAAGGGCCACTCGTCTTGGTCTTTTGTTCTTCAGGGACTGACCCAGACTTTACCAACATGTTTTTCATCCCTGAGAAAGGCCATACACACTCGTGTGACACCTCACAAGTCTGCTGGGCAGCCAGAACCAGGCACACAACCTTCCCATTGTCCAAAGCTACAGGAAAAGCAAGCTTGCATGACCTTGTGCATTGGGGAGCAGCCACTGCTGGTAAGTCCGCTGGTGGCAGGAAGGCCCAAGGGGAGGGGTCCCTGTGGACCTGGAGGGGCTGGCAGGTGATGGAATCTGAGGAGGACAGATGTGGGCAACTCACACTCATTTGTTGTCTACAAAGTGGGCTGGGCACTCTGGTGTTTATTCCCTCATTTAATCCCACGTCTGGTAAGTGGGCTTCTCCAATGGCTCAGCTGGTAAAGAATCTGGCTACAATGCAGGAGACACAGGTGATGCAGGTTTGATCTCTGAGTCGGGAAGATCCCCTGGAGGAGGAAAATGGCAACCCGCTACAGTCTTCTTGCCAGGAGAATCCCATGGACAGAGGAGCCTGGTGGGCTAATCCAGGGGGTCACAGAATCGGGCACAAGTGAGCGACCGAGCATGCACATGCTCACTAGTGAGGTGAGAAACAAGGATGAAAATCAGTCAGTGTGATCCTAAGTCTCCCTCTGCACCAGGTTGTATCCCTTGGTCTAGCCCCCCCGACCTCTGGTACAGGGAAGGGGAGGGGCACCTCCAGGATCCAACCAACCTGGAGCTATTTTTGCAGCACTGGATTCAGTCTTTATTTATTTGTTTGGCTCTGTGAGGTCTTAGTTGTGGCATGTGGGATCTTTAGTTGTGGCATGAGGGACCTAGTTCCCTGACCAGGGATTAAACCCAGGCTCCCGGACTGGGAGTGCGATCTTTACCACTGGGCCACCAGGGCTGTCCCTGGATTCAGTCTTGAGGTGGAAATAAGAGCAGTAGGGAATTGGGCTCTGACCTTAAGCCTGTCCTCAGTTGGTTTTTGAATCAAAACACATACATGGAAATATAGGAAACACAAAGCATAGATTCTAAAATGCTTTTTATACGGAAAATTTGAAGTTTCAAAAAATAGGTTTGTTTTTGTTGTTCAGTTACTAAGTCGTGTCTGATTCTTTGTGTCCTCATGGACTGCAGCATGCCAGGCTCCTTCCTCTCTCCTCCCCCTGTTCCTGGAGCTTGCTTAAACTCCTGTCCATCGAGTCGATGATGCCATCCAACCATCTCATCCTCTGTTTCCCCCTTCTCCTCCTGCCTTCCATCTTTCCTGGCATCAGGGTCTGTTCCAAGGAGGTAGAACAGTGTAATCGTCATCCGTGTAACTGTCTTCCAGGCTCAATAATCGTCACCATCTTGTCCATCTCATTTCATCCACCCCTCTCTTTTGAAATTGTCTGAGACCTTTTCTTGTTGGGATCCTTTAAAGAGAACTCTGGACACCATGCCTTTTCACCAGCAGGGCAGTTTTCATGCTGCAGATGTCACCTTGAGCTGGGAATGCTGAAAACTGCTTGTATGCTTGGTTAGGGGAAATTGTATTTGCACCTTGGCAGAAGAAATGACCAAAGCTCAGTGGCCTCAGGGTAGACTCTGATGAGCTCTGTTTTGGTGGGGGAGCTTTTGGCAAGGACTTGCTCTGGGCCTGGTGGTGGTGGTAGTTTAGTTGCCAAGTCATGTCTGACTTTTTTGCAGCCCTGCATAGAGTCGGACCCTATTGAACAACCAAGCACATACACACATGAGCTGTGGCCCACCAGACTCCTCTGTCCATTGGATTTCCCAGGCAAGAATACCAGAGTGGGTTGACATTTTCTTCTCCAGGGGATCTTCCTGGCCAAGGGACTGGACATGGATCTCCTGCATTGCAGGCAGATTCCTTACTGGCTGAGCCAGCAGGGAAGCCCAAAAGTGCTCAGAGAAAGCACATGTCCCTGGGTGGGCTTGGACTCATTCCAAAGATGCCCCAGTTGTGCCCCCTTCCCCGGTTTCCCTCTAGAAGTACAGTGGAAGAGTTCGCTCCAGTGTATTTCCGAGATGAACAGGCTATTTTCTGAAAAAGCCAGTGTGTCCAAATCAGGCTTGGCCCCGGCCACTGATGTGCTGTTGGAGCTGGACACTGTCAGAGAACTGTCCTCTGGGGTCAGCAGGTACCGCGACTTCATCCGCCAGCTGCCCATCCACCTCTCCAAGTATATTCTAAGTATGTGGGGCCTGTTGGGGGGTTTCTCAAGCACCCCCTCTCCCTCCTCGTGGCCCAGGTGGGAGGTTCCCAGGCCCACCTCTTGTTCTTCCAGGTTTGCTGGATAGGAGCACCTTGAACAGGTGTAGCTTTGTGAGCCAGCACTGGGCGGTGCTGGCACAGCAGGTCAAGGCCGACCTGTCCATGCACTCCTTCATCCAGCACCAGATCACCTTCCTGCAGGTACGGCCTGTCTGGGAGGGACAGTCAGACCAGCCTCCTTTCTGCCAAGCCTTCCCGTCTGTGGTGGCCCCCAAGCTGGCCTCCAGCTCCATGTGGGCTGCTTCCTCACTGCCCTCATATCCAGACTCCTGATCACCACTGACTCTCTAGAAGGGAGCACCCCGTCTAGAAGCCCCGCAGGCAGAGAGAGGCAGAGCCTTCCCCACGCCCCGCGGAGCTTTGAGCTTTCCCCAGGGAGCCTTACCAGAGCTTGTGCCATAAGAGAGCCTCACATACATGGATGTTTACAAGGCCACAAAGTATATTTTTAGGTTATGATGCACTATTCCCTGGATAGTAACCACCTCTGGCATTTACAGTTCTGTCTCTTGCCTGAAGCCTGACCCTAAATCAGGGGTTCCTGGTAGTTTGGTTTTTTCCCAGCAGAGGGAGGGGACAGGAGACAGATGAGGAGGCCCTGAGACAGGCCACATGTTGGAGGCTGGGGACCACCCACTGTTCTTTTTTTTTTTAATTAATTAATTTATTTTAATTGGAGGCTAATTACTTTACAATATTGTTGTGGTTTTTCCCGTACATTGACATGAATCATCCATGCCACCCGCCATTCTTGCTGGTCCTCCCTGGATGTTTGATGTCATTACCCTCCTCAAGCCGGTCTGCCCATACCACTGGCCCAACTCTCCAGGCCCAGGCCTTCCTGGGCCAGCGCTTGTCCGTCTTTCAGACCCTACCAAGCACTAGTTTTTAGTTTTCTCTTGGAGTGTAAGGACAAAGAATAACTGTTTTCTGTTATTTCCCCCAGGGGTCCTACACCAGGGGAATAGACCCTAATTACGCCAACAAGGTTATTATCCCAATTCCAAAAATGACGGATGATGGGAAGCGCCTTCGTGTGAAAAATCAGAAGTGGAAACTGAGAACGAAGGTGGGTTCTGATGGCATCTGGGGTAAGTGACTGTAGGGTGTCCTTTCTTACTGGCCACGGAAGGCCGAAGTCCAGGCTCAGACCTCACATAAGGATGTCAGACATCAGAGGGTACAGGATAGAGCATATTATGGATGTGGGGTATGGAGGATATGGGATAGAGCATATGGATATGGGGTATGGGAGGTGACGTACCCTAAGAAGGAGGCCAGGGTCCTGTACTGTGTGTCTGTAAGCAAGTGATTTCCTCTCCTTAAGCAAGTGATTTCCTCTCCTTAAGCCTTATCTTCCTCATCTGTTAAGTGAGGGCTCGTTTGGGTGTCTTCTTGGAGTGCTTCCTGACTGAGTCTCCCACATCAGGTCCTATGTCCATGACGCCAAGCGTCTAGTGGGCAACTCAGAGCCAGCAACAAAGTCAGGATCACTGGGTGTCCCCATCACTGGGCTGTCCCTGCATTTCATGGCCGCAGAAGTCTGTGGCTGGGGATGGGGAAGGATGTGGGGGCAGGGCCTCTCTGAGGCTACCCTCTCTGAGGCTCAGCTGTCTCATCTGTGAAATGATGAGAATACTTGGTGGGGCAGGTGACATGCTGTGTGATGCAGCTGTGAGGAGATGAGGGTTGCTGATGTGTAAAGACCTGGACACACAAGGCCCAGAGCGTGCAGCAGTGATTTCACTTGTGATTTCACAGCGATTTCATTGTGATTTCGAGTTCCCACAAGTATGCTCTGTACTGTCACATGTACACAATATGAACATAAAACCCTGGGTTCCATGAAATGGTCAGTCAAAGGGCACCAGTGACTTTATTTTGCATGCATCTTGGTCCTGAGCTCAGTTTAAAAAAGTTGTGTTATCAGCAGTACCGGACGTTCACAGAATCAGAGGTGGAAGAGGAATCAGGACCCTCGACTCAGTATTTTCACACTCAGGGGTTCCTTTTCTCACTGGTTGGCGCCCTCCCCATCACCACGTAGCAGTTGCCATGGCCTGAAGAGGAGAAGGCCTCGGACCCCTGCACCCTTGCCAGGGGGAATCCCAAGGTGCATGCCTGGGACTCTGGGTCAGGTTGCCACTGTCCTTTGACTGCGGGTGTTGCCTTGTTAGAATGACTACAACCTGTGGACTGCATACCAGAACCAGGAGACTCAGCAGGTGCAGATGGAGGAGAGGAATGTCTTCTGTGGCTCTTACAACATCCGCATCCTCTCTGACACGTAGGTACTAGGCTCAGAATCTAGGGCCCAGGGCCCCTGGACTACCCACGCAAGCATCTAAGGATTCCCATGACCCTCACTCATTGGAAAAGCAATCCTTCTTCACCTGAAACTCCAGCCCCAAACCCATCTGGAGACTTGGTGCTTGATTTTTGCACCATTCTCAGTAGAGGGTGGGCTTCCCTGGTGGCTAAGTGGTAAAGGAATCTGCCTGTCAATGCAGGGGACATGGTTTCGATCCCTGGGTGGAAAACACCCCCTGGGGGAGGAACTGGCAACCCACTCCACCATCCATGCCTAGGAAATCCCATGGACAGAGGAGCCTGGCAGGCTACAGTCCATGGGGTTGCAAAAGAGTTGGACATGACTTAGCGACTAAACAACAAACAGTTGTGGGTGGAGGACACTCTGCCCTTACAAATTTTGGGTACACTGACCAGCAACCTTTTGCACAATTCACATGCCTAAAATCTTTTAAAACTATCTTTACTGTTTAATTCTTATTTTAGAAGTAATATATCCTCATTGGAAAAAATATCCACTAAATGCCAGAAAATGTATAGAGAAAAAGAAATCTCTTCTATAATCTTGTCACATAGAGATAACTACCATTAATATTGATGTCTATCGTAGAATTTTTTCTTGGCATGTAAAAATACATGTTTTAAATATAAATGGAGCTATGCTATACATATTTTGGTAACCCACTCTAGCAAAGTACTGTGTCTTTTCATGTTAAATATGAAAATGGTAACTATGTAGCGTGACATCATTTGAATATGCCAGAAGAAGATCCTTTCATAATGTCAACTTCCTGACATATTTTAGATCTAGGACTTCACTCTTTATTCAAAAAGTTTTGTGAAGGACATCTTTTATTCTATTTTCGGCTGTGAACCTTACTAACAAACTGCATATTGACCAGTCAAATAGGGGGAGGACAGAACAGATGGGAAAAGGCAGAGCTGAGTGTTTATGAGCAGTATGGTGATACGTGCTCTTTAGCAGAGAGAATGACAGGTTGAACTCTAGATACGACAAATGGAATGAGGGCAAACATGTCGGGAATTGCTCCTCGTATTTAGAGTGACTATCCATCCCTGTTTATCCAAACAACCCTGCTTTACTCTGTGGTCCTCGAGTAATTAATAATAGTGTCCCCTTTCATGATAAAAACAACCTCAGTTTGGACAATAAAATTTTTGGTCATCCTGCTCATATTTTATCTATTTGCTAATCTTATGATTGGAAAATTAATTCAACTCACCCTATTTTGTTGGATTTCATACTGATTGAGGGCAGGGCCCATCCATATCTTACTTGTCTTTGTATTTCCCATGAGCACCTATTAGCACAAGACTTTGCCCCTAATGTAGTATGCTCACTGGATATTGATTAAGGGAAACAATGACAGCAGGGGGATATGCAGTGGGTATAGGGCTTCCCAGCTGTGTTCTTCTGAGGTTTTCTGTGAAAAAAGGTTTCCATGATCAAACAAAGCAGAAAATGCTGCATACTCTGTTCTCTATCCTGGGGATTTATTATACATTAGCAGAAATTGTTAAAATAGTTGTGCCTTTTGTGTTTAGGTTTTAAATCTAATTGAAATGCATTTTTGTTACAGTGTGAGGTAGGGATCCATCAGGGCTTATTAACACTAGGTCTTGCCTTCTGCTACATCCTTGCTGGATGGATCTTCCATGATGGCATTTGCTATAGGCGAAAGGCACTGTACTAAGTAGTTCCATGGTTCTCTTCTCTCATGGTGCGTCTTTCTCCTGGCAACTCAGGTGGGACCGAAACAGAATCATCCACTATTCTGGGGGAGATTTGTTAGCTGTGTCATCCAATCGAAAGATCCAGCTTCTAGACATCATACGTGTAAAGGAGATACCCATCAGGTTTCGAGGCCATGCTGGAAGTGTCCGGGCCCTCTTCTTGTGTGAAGAAGAAAACTTTCTCCTGAGTGGGAGTTATGACCTGAGTATCAGGTAAGTGGTCCAAGAAAGTTGTGGTCCTCACCTTGCCCAGGCTTAAACACAGCTTGTGGAAAAAGCATGTGTGCTTTTATGTTTTTTCACATTTATGCAAAAGTTATCCTAAATGATGCTGACTTCTAGAATAACCCACACTTGTTTTTGGCAAGATAAAAACCAAAAATTTGTATATTGTTTAAACTTTGAGTGAGATAGATTTATAGTAATTATTAGATTTATTTTCTAGCTGAAGGCTACGAATCGGAAAGTATTTTCTTTAGTATTCTTAGATGAAAGCAAAATTTATATTTCTTTTTACAGATTCCTTCAGGGGAAAGTAGTTTTTTTGTGGGTGTGAAACCTGGTATGGAAACCAAATAGTGATAAAAGTGTATATATACAAATATTTTTAAACAATATAATAAACACTCATGTGCTCATTACTCAGGTCAAGAAGTAGAGCATATAGTTCAGTTCAGTTCAGTCACTCAGTCGTGTCCAACTCTTTGTGACCCCATGAATTTCTGCACGCCAGGCCTCCCTGTCCATCACCAACTCCCAGAGTTCACCCAAACTCATGTCCATCAAGTCAGTGATGCCATCCAACCACCTCATCCTCTGTCGTCCCCTTCTCCTCCTGCCCCCAATTCCTCCCAGCCTCAGAGTCTTTTCCAATGAGTCAACTCTTCACATGAGGTGGCCAAAGTATTGGAGTTTCAGCTTTAGCATCAGTCCTTCCAATGAACACCCAGGACTGATCTCCTTCAGAATGGACTGGTTGGATCTCCTTGCAGTCCAAGGGACTCTCAAGAGTCTTCTCCAACACCACAGTTCAAAAGCATCAATTCTTCGGTGCTCAGCTTTCTTCACAGTCCAACTCTCATATCCATACATGACTACTGGAAAAACCATAGCCTTGACTAGACGGACCTTTGTTGGCAAAGTAATGTCTCTGCTTTTGAATATGCTATCTAGGTTGGTCATAACTTTCCTTCCAAGGAGTAAGCGTCTTTTAATTTCATGGCTGCAGTCACCATCTGCAGTAATTTTGGAGCCCAAAAAAATAAAGTCTGACACTGTTTCCACTGTTTCCCCATCTATTTCCCATGAAGTGATGGGCCCAGGTGCCATGATCTTCGTTTTCTGAATGTTGAGCTTTAAGCCAACTTTTTCACTCTCCTCTTTCACTTTCACGAAGAGGCTTTTTAGTTCCTCTTCACTTTCTGCCATAAGGGTAGTGTCATCTGCATATCTGAGGTTATTGATATTTCTCCCTGCAATCTTGATTCCAGCTTCTGCTTCTTCCAGCCTAGCGTTTCTCATGAAGTACTCTGCATATAAGTTAAATAAGCAGGGTGACAATATATAGCCTTGATGCACTCCTTTCCCCAAATCTCATTGTGTACCTTTCTCTTATTTTTTCTTTCTTCCTCCCAATCAGTATAAATTTTATACTTAAATTTCTTTATAGTTTTGCTACCTATTTATGTATCTCCAGATATATTCACTACCTTTGTCCTTTCTTGAACTCAACATAAATGTAGTTATATTTTAAAAATTCACGTGCACTTGATTCTTGCACTAATTTTGAGATTCATCTTTATGATATAGATAGCAGTAGTTAACTTATTGTCACTGAGATATAGTATTTTATTGGATGAATGCATCATCATAACTCATTTATTTACTCTTCTGTTGGTGGATATTTGCATTGTTGTTAGCTCTTTATTCTTTCAAAGATTACTGCCATAGACATTCCTGTATGTGTTTCCTGGTACCCATGTGTATGAATTAAAAAAATGTTTTTGTTGAGGTATAATTGACATACAAAGTTTAAACAATTTTTTTATTGAGGTAGAATTGACATAAAATATATTAGGTGTATAATATAATGACTTGATATATGTATATATTGCAAAATAATTACCCCAGTGAATTTAGTTATATCCATCACTTAACATAGTGACATTTTTTTTCTTGTGATGAGAACTTTCAAGATCTACTCTCAGCAACTTTCAAAAATAAAACACAGTGTTGTTGGCTTGCTTTTCTATTCTTATATCAAAACTACCTTTTTAAAAAAGACAATTTTTATAGAGCAGTTTCAGATTCACAGCAAAATTGACAGAAGACACAAAGTTTTCCAATATACCCTCTGCACCTGCACACGAATATATTCTCTTGTCCTCAAGATTCCCCATCAGAGTGGTACATGTGTTACAACCGATGACCCTGCTTTGACACATCATAATCTGTGCTTTCATGATGGCTCAGTGGGTAAAGAATCCTCCTGCAGTGCAGGAGATACAGGAGATAGGAGTTCGATCCCTGGCTTGGAAAGATCCCCTGGAGGAGGAAATGACAACCCACTCCAGTATTCTTGCCTGGAGAATACCTTGGTCAGAGGAGCCTGGTGGGCTACAGTCTGTGGGGTCACAAAGAGTTGGACGAAACTGAGTGACTGAGCATGCGTGCAATTACCTAAAGTCGACAGTTTAACTTAGGGTTCACTTGGTGGTGTACATTGTATGCATTTGGACAAATATATAATGACACATATCCATCATTATAGTATCATACAAAGTATTTTCACTGCCCTAAAAGTCCTCTGCTCTTTACCTATTCATGCTTCTCCCAATCCCTGACAACCATTAATCTTTCTACTGGCTCTGTAGTTTTGCCTTTTCCAGAATGTCATGTAGTTGAAATCATATAGTGTGTAGCTTTTTCAGATCTTCTTTCACTTAGTCATATGCATTTAAGGCTCCTCCATGTCTTTTCATATCTGGATAGCTCATTTTTTACTTACATTGAATAATATTCCACTGTCCAGAGGGACCACAGTTTATTTATTCCTTCATCCACTGAAGGATATCTTGGTTGCTTCTACATTTTGTCTGTTATGAGTAAGTGGCTATAAACATCCATTTACAAGTTTTAAAAAATATTTGCTTATTTAGTTGGCTACAATGGTCTTAGTTGCAGCATGCAGAATCTTCATTGCTGCTTGTAGGATCTTTAGTTGCAGCATGTGGACCTAGTTCCCTGACTAGGGATTGAACCCAATCCCCCTGTATTGGGAGCATGGAGTCTTAGCCACTGGACAACTAGGGAAGTCCCCATTCCTATTTTTCTAAAAGCGTTTATCAAATACCTTTTCTGCATAAATTATGAAAACAACCTGGGCATATGGTCAACCATGCTGCTAGGAAGTAGAAATTCAAAACATGCTTTTTTTTCAGACCACTGGGACCTTGTTAAAGTCAATTATGTATGCATAGGAGGCTCTGATGAACAGATAAAGGCCATGGGACCTTTAGGAATATTAGAAGGAAAAGTCTGACAATGCCTGCCCCCCCCTGCCCCCAATCAAAAGAAACATTTACTTATTGTTTATTATGTGCCAAGTCTCCTAATAACTCTATGGGATAAGTACCATTATTATCCCCAATTTACAAATGAGGAAACTGAGATAGCAGGTGATTCAGCAACTTATTTGAGATCACACAGCCAGTGAGTGATGGATATGGGAGTGGACCTCAGGCAGCCTGGCTCCAGAGCCCAGTCTCTTGACATTATACTTTGTCCTGTCACAAAGTCAGTATGAATGATGGTTGAAAGATCTGAGGCAGGTTTGTATATTAAAAAATAGTGTGACTCATACATGTTTCCCATATATCTCTTAGATATGCTTTGTGTGTGTGTGTTTAGTTGCTAGGTCATGTCTGACTCTTTGTGACCCCAAGAACTGTAGCCCACCAGGTTCCTCTGTCCATGGGATTCTCCAGGCAAGAATACTGGAGTGGGTTGCCATTTCTTCCTCCAGGGGATCTTCTCAACCCAGGGATGGAACCCAGGTCTCCTGCATGGCAGGTGGATTCTTTACCACAGAGTCACCTGGGAAGCCCTAGATATGCTTTAGAAATGCACATAAAATAGTCTGAATCCAAGTGGCATGTGTCAATTGTTCTGTTGTTCTTGTTTGAAGATCAGCTCTACCACTGAATCAGTGTTGTGGATTCTGAGCCTGGTGATTGTTCTAGGGACCCTTCCATCTGATGAAAAGTAAAAGTGTTAGTCACTCAGTTGCGTCTGACTCTTTGCAATCCCATGGACTGTAGCCCGCCAGGCTCCTCTGTCCATGGAATTAAGCCATTCCCTTCTCCAGGGGAACTTCCTGACCCAGGGATCAAACCTGGGTCTCCCACATTGCAGGCAGATTCTTTACCATTTGAGCCACCAGGGAAGCCCAGCTTGTGACAACCAAACATGTCTCCAGACATTGTCACATGTCCCCTGGGAGTGGATGTCACCCCTAGTTGACAATTTCTGCATTACTGTATTTAATTCTTCATAAACCTGTGAGATAATTATTTTTATTATCATTTCCATTGAATCAAGGAGGAAATGAAGTTTTCACTGAAGTTCAGTAGCTTTATTAAAGTTACACCTAAGAAATGCTGCAAGTGGGATTCAAATCCAAGCCTTGGACTCTGAGCTTAATCATGAAACTCTGATGCCTTCCAACTACCTATCAACCTAAAGGAACTCTATGCTATTGAACCCTTGGGTCCTCAGAAAGTCTCAAAAACATCTCTTTTTTTGTGGTCTGATTCCTGCAGGTACTGGGATCTGAAAAGTGGGGCTTGTATACGCATCTTCAATGGCCACCAGGGGACCATCACCTGCATGGATGTGTATAAGAACAAGCTCGCCTCTGGAGCAAAAGATTGCCAGGTAAAAGGTGAGAAAGAAATGCCTCAGACTCTCTAAGATGTTTCCCTAAGCCCATGGGTTGCCAGAAGACTTGTTTTGCTCATTTCTACAGGCAGTCGCTTATCCCTTCATCCATCTATCTATGATCCATTGATGACTATTGGTTGAATGCTAGGAGCTGTGCTAAGTGTAAGGAAAGCAGCATATGCCATGGCCCTTTCAACGTGGCTTTCTATTTCCTCAAGAGCCTCGTGGTCTCCTAATGGAGACAGATACATAAATATATCATGGAGGGAAGAGTAAATATGTGAATGACAACAGTTGCCTTTTATTGAGTACTAACTTTGGGACTGCGATGGGTGCTTTACATTATCTTATTTCAGTCTCATAAGCGTTCTATGGGGTGGATGCAGATAAGGGATCCATGACTCAGAGAGAAAAAAAATTAGCCATGAGTCAAAACTGCTAAGTGGTTGGGTGGGGATTTGAACCCAGGGCTGTCTGGTTCTAAAACGTGTACTCCAGCAAGTTTGTGGAGGGCTAAGTTACCATAGAAATAAGAGTAAAAGGGAAAGCACCGTAGGCAGGGTACTGTTTGAGTCTGGTCCTGAGGATGAGTAGTTCTACAAGCAGAGGGAGTGTGTAGGGCATTTTAAACAGAAGGAACAGCTCAGGCAAATCACAGAATATGAAAGAAAATGAAGAATTGAGGGACTTTCCCTCTGCTCAGTTGGCTGAGCTGTTGTGTGTTGTGTTGGCGATCAGGCAGGTATGTTTGTTTGAGGCCAGATTATAAAGGGCCTTTTGTGTTGAAAATTGAACTTTATTCTGTAAGATGTAGGAGGCTGTAAATGCATTCTAAGCTGAGAAGCGATATGATGAGATGTGTATTTGAGAAAGACTGCTCTAGTGATATTGTGGAAGAAAGATTTGGAAAGATGGCAACTCTTTGGAGATAGGATATCTTCAGAATATCTGAGAATAGGCAAGTGTGAAGTTATCGGATGGATCTGTATGTACCTGTAAGGAGATGGTACATACAGAGGACGGGGTGGGGGGGTGAGATTTCCAGAATGAGAACTGGCAGGACTTCAGCACTATCAGGAGATGAAAAGCAAGAAAGAAGGGTGAAGGGTGAGGCCAGACTTTATAACTCAGGCCATTGGGTACACAGAAGTACCATTGATGGAAATGGGACCTTGGAGGAAGAGCAGGGTAGGGGAGGGATGGAGGAGAAGATGATGGCTTGTATTTTGGACACGTTGAGTGTGGCAGGAGAACAGCCAGCCAAAGATGGTCCCATCCTAATTCCGGAAACCAGTGACTGTGTCATCTTGCATGGCAAGAAGGACTTTGAAGATGTAGTGAAGTCAGGGACCTTAAAATGGGGAGATGACCCAGGGTTATTGGTGTGGGCCCATGGGTCATCACCTGGATCCATAAAAACAGACATTTTCTTATGTGTGACCAAAAGGAGACATGACTGTGGATGAATGGTCAGAGAGATAGAACGTTGCTGGCCTTGAAGATGGAGAAAGGGGGTGTGAGACAAGGTGTGTGTCGGGGACCCTAGAAGGTGGAAAAGGTGAGGACATGGATTCCTCCCTCCACCCCCCTGAGACTCCCTAAAGGAGCACAGCCCTGCTGACACTTTGGTTTTAGCCTTGTGAGGTCATGCAGTGATTCTGTAAGATAATCCATTTGTCATTTTCAGGCTCTAAGTTGATAGTAATCTGTTACAGCAGCAATGGGAAGCTAATGCATTGAGTGCGAAGTTCCCGCAGATGCCCAGGTGAAGGCAAAATGGTCTCTGGACCCAGACTCCCTGGGTTCAAATCCCAGTTCAATCTGCTCACCACCCCTGTGATCTTGAGCAGGTTACTGAACCTCTCTGGGTCTCAGTTTCCCCATCTGTACAGGAAGGAGTAATAATAGCTTTGTCCTGTGAAGATGAGTTAATGCATGGCAAGCACTTTGATTAGCCCGGCTCATGGCTAGTGTGGGGTGGGTGTGCACTGTGGTTAGTATTTGGTCCTGTGATACTCATTGCATTGCCTGAGGAAGTAGGTTCTATGGGAGGCTCTAATGTTCTCATCACTGAATTTATGATGCCCACTTTCAGTCTCTTCCTTCAAGCTCAGTTCTCCCACCACCCATGGACTCTCATATCCACCCAACATTTATGATATGAGAGGTGGGGGCTCCAGCACCATCTGTGTAGAAGCAGCAGTAGATTCGCCTTCAGCTGTGACAATCTCTTAGAAGTAAAATCCAAAAGTCAGATTCAGAAGTACTTTAAAATGCAAATGGAGAGAGACAGCTTTCTTTTCTTTGAGGGTGGGTAGGAGGTGAGGGTCAGGAGACAGCATCTGGGAGGAATCATGCCCTGAACACCTGCCATGATTTTCCTGAAATCTACTCTAGCATCTTTCAGGCTTGAGGAGGAGGCTTACTGGAGATAAGCTGTCCACCTCTTAGACCAGGAGGCTAAGTTTCAGGGTCAGAGCCAAGGTCTATGCATTGCTGGATCTCCCAAGGGCTATGAGAGGGGAGCCCTGGGTTGCAGGTACATGGACTATGGGTGAGCCAGTGGGGGTGCTGGACCAGATGAAGCCTTCTGGAGTTTGATATGATGGGCTTGGCTGGTCTCAGCTTCTGCGATGGGGTATGGAGCCCCTTTGGCACCCTCTCCATGCACCCTCTTTTCTCTCTCCCCTTCCCTTTCAGAGTGGGATATAGAGACAGGGAAGTGCTTAAAGACTTTCAAACACAAAGACCCCATCCTGGATACCAGGATCAATGACACGTACATCGTGAGCAGCTGTGAGAAAGGCATGGTCAAAGTGTGGCACATGGTCACAGCCCAGCTGGTAAAGGTGAACGGTGGGGACTGGGGGGAGGGGACTAGGGGGAGGGGCTAGGGATGGGGACTGGGGAGCAGAGTGCTGTGGGTGAGAGGCTGGAGGACACTGACAGGCACTGACAGACAGGTAGCTCCCCAGACCACCCTAGGGTGGTTGAGAGGCAGTCACCAAAAGAGGGTGGTCCTGAGAAAGGGAAGGGGAAGACCCCCTAAGAAGGGGCCATTCTGAGTTGGTTGAAGGTCAAGGCCCACGTGAGCCATGTTTTCATGGGTGGAGGTGGTGGAGGCTACGTTCTGACTCTGCAAGATACATGGATTCGGAGGGGTCTTTTCACAGCAGTACAGGTAAAGTACCTTTTCTTCTTCTGGAACATTTGACCCTGATTCTGGCATGGGGTCTGGGAATGAACAAACCACAGTGATCTCCTCTTGCCTCTCTTCTGAGAAGAGAATGTTGGCTGTCTAGAAAGTGATCGAATGTTCACACACAGGAAGTGTTCTTGCTGGATGGGCAGCCCCCGTCCCTGGTGGGTGGTGCTGAGATATCTTTTGTGCTGAGAATACAGGATCACAGCGAGAAGCGGCTGCCTGGCTGGTGGGCTTTTCTCACCAGTGATGTTACTGTGGTCTAAGCAGTAGTTACTGGATATCAAGCTGCCTCTGGTCCTGGCAGGGAGCTGACACATGAGCCTTGCCCTTCTGGCAGCGGAGGAAGGAAGACTGTGTCCCTCTCAGGCACTCCAGGAAGGCGGGGCCTGCCTGGTCACAGACCCACTGGGTACAAGGCCTCCCCAGATCTCCTTCCTCCTTAACTGGGGAGGGAGCAGGTTGCCTGAACCTCACCAACCTTCTTAGAGCAGACATGCAGTGGGCTCAGGCAGACTCCCAGTGTGGTAGCCTCAGACTGGTGGAGCGTGGCTTTGGGATCCATCTCAAGAAGCCTCCAGCTCTGCTCCTTGAGGAGTCATGACTCGGGCTGAAGATGGGCTGAGAACAGAGGCATCTTTTCTTGCAGACGCTCAACGGCCACGAGGGGGCCGTGAAGTGTCTATACTTCGACCAGTGGCATCTCCTGTCAGGAAGCACTGATGGCCTGGTCATGGCCTGGAGCATGGTGGGAAAGTACGAGCGGTGCCTCATGGCCTTCAAACATCCAAAGTAGGTACTCAGGACACCCTGGCCAGGTCCCTGCCCCTGATCCCAATTTTCCCAACAGAACCTAGACTTCACTCTTTAGTGAAGTCTTCATTAAGTAGGGACTTCACTGTCCCTACTGCTCTCTGCTGACCCTCTCGCCTCTGCTCCTCACCCATTTCCACTTTCCTCTTCTTCCACCTGTTGCCCAATATAGTCACCCCCTCTCCTGCCCTCCCTTGTCTCTCTTAAGAAACAATAATACTATGTGGAGATTTTGAGAAGTTACTGAAAATTTACACTTAAGGCACATGTAATAAATTTTATCTGTTACCTACCAAACTTAGGAATATTGGCGGAACTGTCCCTCTGTGATGCCAATTCCAGTAAACTTAAGTTCTTGGAATTTTGTGGTTGTGAAAGCTTAAAATGACCCAGGTGCCAAAGGTTTAAAAATAAGGAAGGGCTTAAAGAAGGCTCTCCCTTAAAGCCTGGGGGCTCAATTCTATTCCGGGACAGCAAATGGATTTCATTTTGCATTTCCAATCCCAGTTTAGTGATGGTGCGTGCTTGGATCCAATTAAGAAGTACTCTGAGGTTATCTAAGCTTATTTGTAAAGGGCATTGTGGTCAGTTAATGGTTCTGCCATAATTGTGGGTTTTACAAACTGCTCTATGCCACTCTTGTACTGCACGAATATTGCTTCTTCCCCTGAGTGCATTATAAGAGACGCCAGGAAGCTAAGTGCTATCCTAATTCATTGAGAGAGGGTCTTCCAGGAGGATCTGTCAAGGAGAGTTATTTAATGAAAAATGGTCCTAGATTTCCTTGTACCCTCACAGGAACCTCTTTTTTTTTTAATTAATTTTTAAATTTTTAAGAAAGGTTTTATATTGGAGTATAGTTGGGTAACAATATTGTGATAGTTCCAGGTGCACAGCAAAGGGACTCAGCTGTACATATATATGTACCCACTCTCTCCCAAACTCCCTTCCCATCCAGGCTACCACATAACATTGAGCAGAGTTCCTTGTGCTATACAATACAATAGGCCCTTTTTGGTTATCCACAGAAACTTCTTGAGCAGGCAGACTGGCTTTGTGGGCAGTAGAGGGGGATATGGGCCTATATGTGTATGTTCTCTATCTGGGGTGTAACTGCATTGTTGACAGGTGGGTAGTATCAGGAAGGGCCAGTGTTCAGTGATTTAGTTAAGCCTTGGGTGATTATCGATAAACCTTACAGCATTGATCATCTGGCTTGTCCAAACTTGACCTCAAGGAGGGACTCAAACTTTGTGATATCACATTAAAATGGTAACGCTACATTTTTAAAACCTTCCAAGCATGATTCAGTAGGATTTAATTTAGTTATTGGAAGATAATTGTTTCCAGCAAACTTAGCAGTATGTTCACCATTTCATCAAACCCATTCTATTAATACCTCAGCTTTGGGATCTTCTTAAACCATTCCTACTTCCACTGAATGACAGCCCAACACACCATCCACACTGGCTCTTGATGCCTTGCACACTTACTGCCTTGCACACTTACAGCAAATCCATAGACAGTTATAGTACATTTGGAGGACATGGGCAGTGTTCTCATTTGTAGGGCCCTTTCTCCCACTCATCTGAAGCAGTACTGTGTATATATAAGTGCTTGATTGTTGTTCAGTTGCTAAGTTGTGTTTCACTCTTTGTGATCCCATGGACTGCGGCAAGTCAGCCTTCCCTGTCCTTCACCATCTCCCAGAGTTTGCTCAAACTCATGTCCATTGAGTCAGTCCAGTCATCTCGTCCTCTGTTGTCCCCTTGTCCTCCTGCCCTCAACCTTTCCCAGCTCTAGGGTCTTTTCCAGTGACTCAGTTCTTTGCATCAGGTGGCCAAAGGATTGGAGCTTCAGTTTCAGCATCAGTCCTTCCAATGAATATTGAGGGTTGATTTCTTTTAGGATTGACTGGTTTGATCTTGCTGGGCAGTTTGATCTCCTTTGTGGGTAGTTTAGCTGGACATAGTGAAGTGTTGAGAAAGCAAATTTATGCTATTGATTTGTACAAAGAAGCCAAATTATTCATTTACTGCAAGAAATATGACTATCAAGTACACTGAACACCTTCATTCCATTTAATGTATACATTGTATATTTATATATATTATATAATATATTTAATACATTAAATATATATTTATATACTATATATAACATTTTAATATATATTAAGTAAATTGAATATATATATTTACAACCTAAAAATTAAGATAATTCACATGACACAAAATTCACCGTTTCATGATGTGCAATTGAATGTTTTTTAGTATATCCATAATGTTATGTGGCGATTCCCACTATCTAATTACACAATATTTCCATCAGTCAGTAGTAATGTCCTCCGTTTCATTTCTGATTTTAGTAATTTGAATTTTATCTCTTATTTTTTGGGGGCAGTCTAAGCAAAAATTTTATAATTGTTATATATCCTTGGTAAATTCATTCTTTTACCATTATTATGTAATGTTCTTTTTTTGTCTCTATTAACAATTTTGTCTAAAAGTCTATTTTGTGTGGTATTTGTGTAGACACTCTGGTGCTCCTTTGGCAAGGAGTATCTTTTTTTCCCACTCTTTCACTTTCAACATATTTGTGTCTTTGAATCTACAGTGAGCCTCCTGTAGGCAGCATTTAGTTGGATTGTGTTTTTAATCGTTTCTCCCAATGTCTGCCTTTTAATGGAAGAATTTAATCTATTTACATTAAGTGTAAAACAAACTTAACTCTACCATTTGGCTTTTTGTTTTTCTATAGTCTTATATATATTTTGTTTGTTTCATTTCTCAAGTTTTCTATTGTGGTCTTTTTGGGTGTTGAACAGATATTTAGATATTAACAGTGTACCATTTTAATTCTGTCATCACATTTTTACTATGTATTTTTGAATTACTTTATTAGTGGTTTCCCTTGGGTTGCTGCAAGCCTTTGGTTATTTTCCAGAGTTGCATCTCTCCCAGTGTGGATCGCCATAGGTGGACTGAGGTGCACTTAGGGCGCCAGTAAAGTCATTGCATTTTCATCTTGGGAAAAAATGAGAATTTTGTTGAACTTTCTTACATGTATTTTATACCTTACATTTATTATCTATCTATCCATCTGTCCATCTAGCCATGTGTTCATCACATGATACATCAAGCCGCATTGACTTCTTTGCTGTTCTTTGAATGTCTTCTGCGTTTCAAAGTCTTTGTTATTTTTGTTTTGCTAGTTGTTGGAGCCTTGAAAAGTCTCAGTATGACTCTGGTACCTAGGTCACCTTGGAATCTGACCAAGTCCAGATGATATGTGGTGGATGTCATTCTTTTAACTTTTTATTTTATATTGAAGGATAAGAGTCAGACATGACTTAGCAACTAAACAACAACAAAAACACAGCTGATTAGCAATGTTGAGATGGTTTCAGGTGCACAACAGAGCAACTCAGCCATATACAGAGAACACATATACATGTGTTCTTCCCCCAGACTCCCCTCCCACCCAGGCTGCCACATAACGTTGAGCAAAGCTCCCTGTGCTATATGGTAGGTCCTTGTTGGTTATCCATTTTAAATAGAGCAGTGTGTACTTGCCCATCCCAACTCCCTATGTTGGATGTCATTGTTTTAACATACCTTAGCAATGATCATACACTGAAACGTGAGCCAACGTTCACTTTTGTAATAAATATTTATTGAGGACCTGCTGCAGGGCTGGGCCATGTGCTGGGTGCTGAGTGTGCAAAGGTGGATAAGACAGGTGCTGTACCCAAGAGGATCTGACAATATACCAGAAGTCTATGTATATGAGTAGGGTGAGAGGAGAAGTGGAGATGAGAGGTGGCTTTATGGAGAAAGTAACATATGAATGTGGCCATGGATGGACTTGGATGGGTGGAGGTGGCAGAGGTCGATGGACCTGCTTTGCACACAAGGTCTAAAAAATTGGTGACATCAAGTTCCATTTTTCAGTAGCATGAATAGCAGTAGGGTAATGGTACTTCTCAGATCTGAATACTCCACTTATCTGGAGCCCAGCTAGGACCCAACTGTTGTCAGGGGGATTTTGTTAGAGGCATTTATATAAAT
Source organism: Bos indicus (assembly GCF_029378745.1). Lineage (NCBI taxonomy): Eukaryota > Metazoa > Chordata > Mammalia > Artiodactyla > Bovidae > Bos > Bos indicus. The sequence continues at coordinate 34,225,380 of NC_091778.1, read as the reverse complement.
CTTCTCCCGATCCCCCCCTCTCTTCCCCTGCTGGTAATCACAAAAGAGAGCTCAAAAATCTCAGCTGGTGGATACAGTTTTCCTATGGGATGTTTCACTGAAAGAATGAAAGCCACTAATTTAAGGACCAAGAGAACCTGCTCAAATACCAGGTTTTTGCTTCTTACAAAGATAACCATTTTCCCGTCTGTTTTCTTTCATTTATATAATAATGCTACTTTTAAAAAGATTAAAAATGTCAAATGATTCTGAGCATGACATTTGTAGAAGTCTGATAGCTAGAAATCAAATTGTAAGAGAGAAGCACAGTCATCTATATATCTGACCAAAAAAAAAAAAATCTTGACGTAAGCCCTTTTGTTTTTCTGCCTTGTGGCACTGTGACCAAGTTGTAGGAACAGTAACTGCAGAGTGAGGGGAGAGAGTACAGCTGCGTCTTGAGGGTTAATGGTTTACATCCAGAATCACAAAATGATGGCAAACGTTGCTTCAGGGACAGTCCATGAGCCCCCCACCCACTTCCAACCACACACCAAAGTCCCTGACTGCAGACACATCCGAGTGGTTCACCGGAAGGTGGGTACTGCCCGGCGCTCTGTTCCCTTCCAGGGAGGTTCTCCACGTGGCCCTTCTCTTCCTCCGGGTCATCAGTGCTTGTGCCGATGGCAAGATCCGCATTTACAATTTCCTCAACGGGAACTGTCTGAAGGTGATGAAAGCCAATGGCAGAGGTGATCCTGTGCTGTCCTTCTTTATTCAGGGCAACAGGTGGGTGGTCGGTGTGGAGGTCAGGGTCCTGAGTGAGTCGGTTTAGATGGTTTCTTTTTTCCCTCCTCTGGGACACTGGCCCCGGATTTGCAGGCAGCAGGAGAGCACAGGTTGTGCTCACCTGCAGTTTGGGTTGTGGTGGATGATAGGCTCAGGGGCTCATTTGTTCCCAGGCTCGGATCTGATCACATGATGGGCTTGATACAGCTCTGCCGCAGGGACCCGGTTCTGCCAACAGGCAGCCTTCCCCTGCCCCCTGATCCTCTGTCCAGCCTGAGCGCTCCTCAGGTCCCTGTGTCTCGTCTCTGATGCAAAGAGACTTGCAGGAAAGTTGGGGTGGCATTGGTAGGTGGCCCCATGTCCAGTGGGGCAGAACTGTGCAGAGGTGTGTGTGCTCAATCACTTAGTCAAGTCTTATTCTTTGTGACCCCATGAACTGTAGCCCACCAGGCTCCTCTGTCCATGGGATTTTCCAGGCAAGAATACTGGCGTAGGTGGCTCTTCCCTTCTCCAGGGAGCAGAGGAGTTTATGAAACAGAACCATGGTGGCACTAAGTGAATATAGCACTGTGTTGTTATACGCTAGGTTCACGTGATATTATGTAAAAATACCCAACTAGACTTGTAAATTCTAGCACAGGCTCACTTGAGACATCACCTAGTCACCCCGAACGACTTTGCCTTCCTTCTGCGTAATAAGGCTCAATAAATGAATACTCTTTCAGTCATGAAGTCAGAAAGCCTTAAAGAGAGATCACCTCTGACCTTTTTCTCATTTGTGACATCCAAAGAGAGATGTCAGCTTGAGTAAAAATGAGTCTGAAAGATTTCTAACTGGGATGGTTCTCTAATTCCATTCCAGCGTATCCTACTATAACCAGTCACTTTTATGGAGAGTTTATGCTGACTGTTGACAGCCTTAAAATTACAGCCTTTTGGAGCAGAAAGGAGCCTGCACACAGCATTTCCATCTCTTGTTTACAGCTATAGGCGACCTAGGAACCAGGGTTGGGGAGCAGCGCCCTGTGAATGCTGTGAACCCCAGGAACAATGGGTGGGAGGTAATATTTGGGGTCCCGGGTTCAGGGGGGATTAGGGAAGATGGAAACCCTCCTGCTTTCCAAATACAAATGTCCTGTCTGGATATAGAGTGTGCACAGAGATCCTGGAGTGATGGAGTGAAGATTGGGGTAGAAAGTCAGCGAGGGCTTGAAGACTTCCCCCATTAGCGAGCTTTCTCATCCCATCATGACAATAGACATGTGGCATTTGGATGCTGTGCTTAAGAAAGGAGTGGACTTCCAGACATTTGTGTGCAGAGTAGCTAAGCTTTCTGCCTCGGGTACCTAGGTCTTAGCACTTACTCCAGGAACAGAAATTCACTTAAAATGTTTTAACTCGAGAAGTGAAGTAATCAGGACACGTGTGCTTTGCTCACAACTCATTTTTAAAGAAAATAGCTACAGAGCTAATGAGTTCTGCTGCATGGCCTGCTACCTTTCTCTGCTCTAGACCCTGAAACAACCTACACCACCCTGTTTGTGTGGTCATTTCCCCAGCACTGATCTCTTGGCTCAGGATCCAGTGGGACAATAGTCCTAATGCATATTTGGAAGCTGGGGCAATGGCAGCCTCCACGTTCCTTTTAAGGGTATGTGGGATCTTAGCTCCCCGACCAGGGATTGAACCCGTTCCCCCTCACTGGGAGGTGTAGTCTTAACTACTGGACTACCAGGGAAGTCCCCTTTTGTGGGCAATCATGTTGCTTTGGTTCCAGGATGGTGATCAACACGGAGAGCAACGTCCTCCTGTTTCAGTTTGAGAATATCAAGTGGCAGTACTCAGTGGAACGGGCCAAACAAAAGAAGAAGGACAGAGAGGAGGACAGGGAAGAAAACAGCTTTGCAGAAGTCCTCTCCAAGTCTAGCACCCAGTTCTACAGCCCAAGGGATTCTGTGTCCAGCAAGCAGACAGCCCAGGAGTCCCTGTTAAGCAAACCTCGCAGGTCCCGCATCTTCCTGAGGGCATCCAGATTACCTACAGGTGAGACAGCTGAACCCAGGCTGCCTCTATGGTATCCATTGGAGCAGGCAAGGGGCTGCTAGGACCAGCTTCTTTGTAGGATATTTTGGGCAGTGGTTTCTTAATGATGTACATCCCAGTTCTTTAGGGCAGGTGGGAACCATTCTCTTTGACATGACAATCTAATAGGCAGCTCAAGGGAAGCTGCTAATTTTCAAGGCCTAATTTCCAAATGTATTAGACTCTTTCTACAGGAGGTGACGCTAGCCCTTCATCAGTCCAGTTCAGTTCAGTCGCTCAGTCGTGTCCAACTCTTTGCGACCCCATGAATCGCAGCATGCCAGGCCTCCCTGTCCATCACCAACTCATGGAGTTTACTCAAACTCATGTCCATTCTCCATGCCCTTGATCCAAACATATGTTGCCATTGTGTTAGTTGCTCTGTCATGTCCGACCCCATGGACTGTAGACTGCCAGGCTCCTCTGTCCATGGGATTCCCCAGGAAACAATACTGTAGTGGATTGGCATTCCCTTCTCCAGGGGATCTTCCCAATCCAGGGATCGACCCTGTATCTCTAGTGTCTGCTGCTTGGCAGGTGGATTCTTTACCACTGAGCCATCTGGGAAGCCACTTTCCAAGCATATAGTACATGATTATTTCCTTAGGACAGAGACAAGCTACATTGTGCTCTTTTCTCTAGACCTCTGGTTGATAACATGCATACCTGGAAAATACTAGATCAATAGATCACCTCCAAGCATATTTTACACAAATGATCAGCTAGGACAGAGCACCAGAAATTTCAGATAACACTTAAAGCTTCATAATCAGTAGGAAATCAGGTTGGGGGGGGGGGTGTTCAGCAGGTGACCTAGATGGACCTTTGGTTCCAGGTGACTGCCTAGCTTCCAAGGAATAAGAAACATCAAACAATAAAGTGATAATTTGGGTGAAGATCAGTTGAATTATCAGCTGTGCCCCCAGTAGTCATCCTTGATTGAATCACAGAATTACTACAGTTTCCTCCTCAATCTTAATATAGGTGTGTTAATGGAGACACCTCCAAGTCCAGGAAAGCCAAAGTCACCCTGGAAAGATGGCAGGAAGAGACTGGGTTCTCAGGAAGCAAATGGCATGGGTGCCGAGCAGGAGAATTTGGAAGCAAAACCTGTTGTCGCCGGAGATCAGAAGACGGGTGATCCTTTATTCTGAATCAGTGTGACAGGATTCAACCCCTCTTTCTCTCTCTGTTCAGTCCAGTTTTTCACCAGGCCAATAACTTTGCTTATCTTTGATTCAGAACAGATAAAATGCCCAGCTTCTCCTATGAATGACTGTGGTGTTGGTTTAGTGACTGATTTCCCCTAATCATCCCCTACTAACTTGAGGCCACACAGAAAAGTGTGAAAGTGTTTAGTCACTCAGTTGTGTCAGATTCTTTGTCACCCCATGGACTGTAGCCCGCCAGGCTCCTCTGTCCATGTGATTTCCCGGCAAGAATACTGGAGTGTGTTGCCATTTCATTCTTCAGGGGCTCTTCCCCACTCAGGGAGCGAACCTGCGTCTCCTGCACTGGCAGACAGATTCTTTACCACTGAGCCACCAGTGTGCTAGAATGAATCTCTTGTCCTTATCAGTGGCTTTTGGACCTTTATCATTCAAAACATTTTGGGATCTCCTGTTCAGGAGTTGCTTTTTGGCCATGTGATAATTTCCATTTTGCAGTGGAGACATATTTTTTGAAGGCAGTTTTGATTCTAAGAAACATCCAAAGATCTTTTGGAATCAAATTTGATTATAATAAAGTGGAGATCAAGCTTTGCTATACAAGTTTTATTTAAAAGTCTATGTTACTAAAAATTTATGGGCTTTCCAGGTGGTACTAGTGGTAAAGAACCTGACTGCCAGTGCAGGAGATGTAAGAGATGAGAGTTTGTTCCCTGGGTCGGGAAGATCCCCTGGAGGAGGGCATGGCAACCCATTCCACTATTCTTGCCTGGAAAATTGCATGGACAGAGGGGCCTGGTGGGCTACTGTTCATAGGGTTGCAAAGAGTTGGACATGACTGAGCAACTAACACTTCACTAAAAATTTATAAGGTCCATAAATGGGGTGTGAAGTTCATTCCCACAGGGGAATTTCAAGACTGTGTGGAACATAGAGATGTTCCTTCCAAAATATGCATATCTAGATGTTAATGCACCCTTGGACACAAATACTAGCATATCTGTTAGAAGCTCATGTTAAATATGTTGTGATTGCTTGTCTCAGAGAGGATTTTTGCTCACATGATGGTGGCATGTCCATTCAGCAACAGCGACCTTAGTCTGCATAATAGTTAGAATGGATTTAATTTTCATGCATGAGTATTTAATGGTTTTCATGGAACACTGATTTGCTTTTCTTTTGTTTTTGGAAAAAGCAGATGATATGGAGAAATTACCAAAACAAAGGTATCTGGGAATTTCGGGAGACTTGATCCATCGCTCAAAGAAGTCCTGGTGCATTCCCATGTCGCCTGACCAGTTCCTCCTGACCGTGAATGCCCTGCAGAAAGCCCATAATTCTGGGGAGTTTGCCTATCCCCGGAGGCCCCAGGCCCAGATCATCGATGTTTGGGGACCTTCCATTCCATACCCAAGGAAGGTCCTGAGTTTGAAGGGCCAAGCGGTCCAACAAGCAGTTGACCGACTGAGATTCAGCACTCTTCCCATAGAAGTGAAGCAGACCAGTATTCCCCTCGAAATCCAGAAGCTTCAGCCCAACCTGAAGAAGTCTGTACATGGTCCCCAAGTGCATTCCACCATCCCCCAGCCGGTGCTTATCTGCCCCAGGTTCCGTGGTGGCTCGAAGGGTGAAGACCGGGCCACCAGTTCAACTGACGGAGTGCGCAACTTCAGCCCCTTAACCAGCACGCAGGTCATCAAGCCAAACCGCATGCTGGCTCCGCCCGCAGGCACGGCAGCCCAGGCTGCCAAGAAAGAACGGCCCCGCTACTACTCTGCCCTTGACCCCTTACGAGTGAACACAGAGTTCATGCTGCTGACTGTGAAGGAGCAGAAAGAATATAGGGAGGCCAAGATGAAAGAGTTTCAGGCCATAAAGCCAGTTGGAGTGGTCGATCCAGAAAAGGCCAGCAGAGCTGCATGGATCAGGAAGATCAAAGGTCTGCCCATCGACAACTTCATGAAGCAGGGGAAAACCGCGGCCCCCGAACTTGGACAAAATGTGTTTATTTGAACCAGCCTTGGGAAATTACTGTGTCTTATAATAAACAGGAAACCAAGTAGATGTTGATATTTGGCCTCTTTTATTTTGTTTGTTTGTTTGTTTTCAACTGTTTCTTGGCAATTACCATGAGGACTCTTCATTATTTTCCTATAAGTCAAAGAACTGATACTTATCAAAGTAAGAAAACAGAGACTAAGAGAGATTGGTATCTGTATTCCCACTGAAAACCACTCACTGAGATGCATGGAAACCCTGTTTCATTGATGGGGGATGGAGAAGTGGTTTTTGGAAGTTTAATACCACTTATCGCTACCAATTTCCTGTGTCATTTCTTCTAGCAAATGGACCAAAGGGATTATATCTGAATGGTGCACTGGAGTCCCCTGGTGTTTTTGTGCAGAAGCCTGATGAAGCGCAGTAAGTTCAATTAAGTATCAAAAAGGAGCCCTTAAATTGTGTTTCCTTCTCAGGGCTAACTCCTAGGGAGAAGAATTAATATGCCAGCAAATTTGGAAAACTCAGCAGTGGCCACAGGACTGGAATAGGTGTTTTCATTTTAGTCCCAAAGAAAGGTAACGCCAAAGAATGCTCAAACTACTGCACAATTGCACTCATCTCACACACTAGCAAAGTAACGCTCAAAATTCTCCAAGCCAGGCTTCAACAGTATGTGAACCGTGAACTTCCAGATGTTCAAGTTGGATTTAGAAAAGGCAGAGGAACCAGAGATCAAATTGCCAACATCTGTTGGATTATCAAAAAAGGAAGAGAGTTCCAGAAAAACATCCACTTATGCTTTATTGACTACACCAAAGCCTTTGACTGTGTGGATCTCAACAAACTGGAAACTTCTGAAAGAGATAACAGACTACCTGACCTGTCCCTGAGAAATCTGTATGCAGGTCAAGAAGCAACAGTTAGAACTGGACATGGAACAACAAACTGGTTCCAAATCTGGAAAGGAGAATGTCAAGGCTGTATATTGTGACCCTGCTTGTTTAGCTTACATTCAGAGTTCAGTTCAGTTCAGTCGCTCAGTCATGTCTGACTTTTTGAGACCCCATGAACCATAGCACACCAGGCCCCCCTGTCCATCACCAACTCCGGGAGTCCACCCAAACCCATGTCCATTGAGTCAGTGATGCCATCCAACGATCTCATCCTCTGTCATCCCCTTCTCCTCCTGCCCTCAATCTTTCCCAGCATCAGGGTCTTTTCAAATGAGTCAGCTCTTTGCATCAGGTGGCCAAAGTATTGGAGTTTCAGCTTCAACATCAATCCTTCCAATGAACACCCAGGACTGATCTCCTTTAGGATGGACTGGTTGGATCTCCTTGCAGTCCAAGGGGCTCTCAAGAGTCTTCTCCAACACCACAGTTCAAAAGCATCAATTCTTCTGCACTCAGCTTTCTTTATAGTCCAACTCTCACATCCATACATGACCACTGGATAAACCATAGCCTGGACTGGACGGACCTTTGTTGACAAAGTAATGTCATCACCGACTCAATGGACATGAGTTTGAGTAATGGATATGAGTTTGGGAGTTGGTGATGGACAGGGAGGCCTGGCGAGCTGCAGTCCATGGGGTCGCAAAGAGTCCAGCACAACTGAGCAACTGAACTGAACTGAACTGACCCTTTCTACACTGATAGTGTGTGTCGATGTTGCTACTTAAACCTGCTGAGGGGTCAGGCAGGTAATTTAGAAGCATGCAGCCCAGCACAGGGCCTGTGGCCCATCAGAGAGCTCAAGCCCCATCCGAAGGGGGTACCCTCCACTAGCCCAGCATGGCCATGGGATGGAAACCATTCAAACAGTAGCAGAACAAAACAACAAAACACCAACCCCACAACCCACACAGTGGGTGGGCCACCAAAATCCTGGCATGATAGACTAGATGCATGGGATACCTGCTCCCAGCCTCTGCTTTACCTCCAAGTGCATGAATACTAATGTCTGACAGCCTTTCTCTCCTTGGAGAATTTTTTTCTCCATTATTTTTTTTCCTCCATTATTAAGACATCAGGTGTAAAGTAGCATTGGCCATTAGCCATACAAAATTGTGATTTGTATGGAGAGAATCCCCTCAATTAAGGAAACGTGCTTCTACTCATTATTCCATGAGTCTTCCAAGAGCAGTTTCACATAGGCCTGCCTAGCAGATAGAACACTGTTACAATCCCAGTTTCAGAGAAGACCCCAAGTCCCTGAACTCAGCTCCTTCAAGGGGCAAGAGCACATCCTTAGCTGCTAAACTTAAAACCATAATTAGAATAACATGTCCTATTGAGTAGGTACCCACCCTGTAGGGACACCCTTTCATCACCTTCTCCAGGAAGGGAAGGAACACAGGGGTCAGTTAGATAATTGGTAAGTGCAGATTTATTTTTTCAATTGTTTCCACCATTTAAAGTACAAAAGCAATGCTGTACAGGATTACACATCATTGTAGAACACTCAAACGAAAACTATGGAACACCCCGCCCCCAAACCTGCCCTGAGGCCATCCACACTGATGGGAAGGACACCCTGTAAGTACAAGCAACATCTCCACATGATAAACCATGAAGCTTTCCCCGTTATCAGTTCAGTTCAGTTCAGTTCAGTCTCTCAGTTGTGTCCGACTCTTTGTGACCCCATGAATCACAGCACGCCAGGCCTCCCTGTCCATCACCAACTCCTGGAGTTCACTCAGACTCACGTCCATCGAGTCAGTGATGCCATCCAGCCATCCCATCCTCTGTTGTCCCCTTCTCCTCCTGCCCCCAATCCCTCCCAGCATCAGAGTCTTTTCCAATGAGTCAACTCTTTGCATGAGGTGGCCAAAGTACTGGAGTTTCAGCTTTAGCATCATTCCTGCCAAAGAAATCCCAGGGCTGATCTCCTTTAGAATGGACTGGTTGGATCTCCTTGCAGTCCAAGGGACTCTCAAGAGTCTTCTCCAACACCACAGTTCAAAAGCATCAATTCTTTGGCGCTCAGCTTTCTTCACAGTCCAACTCTTACATCCATACATGACTACTGGAAAAACCATAGCCTTGACTAGACGGACCTTTGTTGGCAAAGTAATGTCTCTGCTTTTCAATATGCTATCTAGGTTGGTCGTAACTTTCCTTCCAAGGAGTAAGTGTCTTTTAATTTCATGGCTGCAGTCACCATCTGCAGTGATTTTGGAGCCCCCCAAAATAAAGTCTGACACTGTTTCCATTGTTTTCCCATCTATTTCCCATGAAGTGATGGGCCCAGGTGCCATGATCTTCGTTTTCTGAATGTTGAGTTTTAAGCCAACTTTTTCACTCTCCTCTTTCACCTTCATCAAGAGGCTTTTTAGTTCCTCTTCACTTTCTCCCCGTTATGCTGCACGGTTAATTTCAGCTCCTGCGTGGGACCAGTCCGCGAGTCCCCGCCCACTCGCTAGTCCCGCCCCACCCCGAGTCGGCCCCGCCCCACCCTGAGTCGGCCCCGCCCCACCCCGAGTCGCCCAGTCCTCACGCTCGCCTCACCCCACTCGCTCCTCCCCGAGAGCCCGGATGCGGAAGTGGGGCCGGGTTTCCGCTGTTACTTCGGCTCCTCTTGGCTGGTGGAGTGCTTTCCGCGTCTGGTCGGTCCCTCCCCGAGGCTGCGGCGCTGACGTGGCTCCCGGAAGTGGCGCTGGCGCCTAGCCGTCATGTTGCAGCAGGTAAGGGGCTGTGGGCACCGGGAGAGGGTGGCGGCGGCTGGGCCTGCCGGGTGAGGGCCTGGAGGGGCCCGGCCTGCCGGGTTTGAAGGGGGCAGTAGCGAAGACGCCGAATGTGGACGGGCGAGGGGAGGGGGCCGCCGCCCTGGACATGCGATTAGAGGAGTTGCCCTCCCGGGCCTAGCAGTGAAGTTTATGCCGTCGAAGCAGCGTTGGAGGTGATGGACGCTTGGTCCACTCCCGTGACCACATCTGCCCTCAGGGCGAATTACAGCCCTTACGTTTATATCTTCCTGTTTTTGGAAAAATTACACTTTTACTCAGATTATCGTAGGTGGTGTTTTCGTGTTGAGGGGTTACTGTGGTCGAGGCCACCGTCCTAGGCCCTGGGAAAGAGCTGCGAACAACGCGGAATGCTACCTGCCCTGAATGGGCGGGTGAATTGGCCTGCGCGGGGGGGGGGGCGGGGGCGCGGAGACAGGATAAATTACAAGACGAACGGTGTTTTCACAGAGTGATAACAAAGCCAGGGTGAGCCCTGGGCTGTGAGTTCTAGGTGGCTGTGACCGTGTCTTTCCGTTGTCTTCAGTGTTGACTAGTGGAGGACGGAATTTCGTTTTGCCTCATGAATGTTTGCTTTTCCTATCAGGACAGTAATGACGACACTGAAGATGTTTCACTGTTTGACGCGGAAGAGGAGACAACTAACAGACCGAAAAAATCCAGAATCAGGTATGAGGACAAGTTGCAAGGGATGGGTTAGCGTCTGGTGCTGTTTCGTCTGTTGACTGGTGCCAGGACTGGGTTTCCGGGCAGAGTGGTTGTGACAGTGCTGGTGGAGATTGTGTACTGCCAGTTTGCTTTTCAGTCTGAGATGAGATGACATCTCACGTTTTCTCTGGGAATAATGGACATAGGGAATTTTACTCAGTACTTTTACTCAGATTTACTCATATTTGAGTTTTCAAATCTGCAAAGCCAATTATTCGAACACTGGTGCTTTTAATTCTGACTCTTGTACCAAGGACACACAATTTTTTTAGATAGTTTCTAAAGATACATTACATTTGAGTTTATTGTGAAAATTTCAGTACTGTATCTTTTGTATCAGTTAATATGAAAACGTCAAGCCAAATTTTAGTTCCAAACTTAGTACTCTGTAAAGAAATAAACTTAATGAAATCAAACTCTACCTGAACCTTGAAAACATTACACCAAGTGAGAGATACCAGTGCAGAAGACCACATTTTATATGATTTCATTTATGCGGAATGTCCAGAACAGGCAAATCCATAGGGACCGAAAGTACATTAGTGGTTACTGAGGGCTGGAGGAGGGGTGAGATTGGGGTAAATGGGGGCATGACTGCCCACAGGTATAGGATTTCTTTTGGAGGCAGAGGGGGTGGGGGTATCATGAAAAAGTTCTAAAATTGATTGTGTGATAGTTGTACAATTCTCTGAATATACCAGAAATCACTGAATTATACCCTTTAAACAGGTGAATTGTATGGCATGTAGTTATATCTCAGTGATGCTGTTAATGAAACACCAACTCTGCCTGATGGGTATTTTGTCTTAATGCCTGAAGGGAATTCTGAGGGAGTGCTTTTTAGACAGGTGAAAATGGGAGTCGGTCCTAAGAGCATAGTGTCCCTTATTTCTCCAGCCTTGGTAAGGTTTCTTGTTACGTATCTTGTGAAAGTTTATAGTCAGTGAGGTGTAAAGTCATGTTTATATAGTGTATTTTCTGTGACAGCAGGGCCTAGTCAAATAATGGGACTTAGGAAAAAAGAGAGCTACTCGGTTTGCTTCTTCCTCAAGTCACCTTTTATTTTGACAAGACTCTGCATGGTCCTGTGGCTGAAACATTTTCATCTACATCTGCAGTATCTGTCGTAAAATGTAATTGCATTTCTTTTGTTATGTTTTGGTTTTCAGACACCCAGTGGCATCATTTTTCCATTTATTCTTTCGAGTCAGTGCAATTATAGTCTATCTTCTCTGTGAATTGTTCAGCAGCAGCTTTATTGCCTGTATGGTGACAATTATCTTGTTGTTGTCATGTGACTTTTGGGCAGTCAAGGTAGGTTTGATTGTTTTTATTTAAAAATCATTTAATATGATGAGATTGAATGATGTATAAACAGTAAAAAAAAAAAAAAAAAAAGACACTGAGCATTTTCGATTGGGGTTAATTTATCTTTTTGTTACCTTAGGCCTCATCTGTGTAAAAGTGCCAGTTATGTCACAGTAGGTTACCGCTCTACTGACCTGTCTGTGTGTTATGTTAACCTGCATCAGCTTTAGAGTGAAACAAACAAAAATGCGACCAGCTGCTACAGACCACACACATACTGCTTCTGGTCCACACCATTGGTTTTGCTTCAGGGGTCACCTCTGGCTGTGCCATGTGTGATTTCTAGATAAGACACCAGGATAGCTTGACCACAGATAACTGAAGGAGTCCGCACCATTGCGAAGGCTCCCATGGGAGCTCCAGGACCGTGTTTCTTAGCCAGGGCCAATCCCCCCCACCCCAGCGGGCATTTGTTGTGTGTCACCGTCCAAAGACATTTTTGGTTGTCACAGCTTGGGGTGGGGGAGTGTGCTGTTGGCATCACGGTGGAGGCCAGGGATGCTGCTGGACATCTTACGGTGCATAGCCGGGACAGCCCCCCACGTCAGAGAACTATCTGGCCCCGAGCGTAGATAGTGCTGGGGCTGAGGAGCCATGTCGTAGGGGATACTGAGAAAGTAAGAAATGGACCCAGAGGCCAGGGTGGTGGAGCGGTAGTTGTATAGATAGAGGGGCGCGTGAGGAAGTCACTGTGGTCCAATATGAGATGTAGACTCCAGGATTAGGCATATGCGTATTCACTGTAAAACTTTTTTGTATATTTGGAAATTTTCAAATTTCGAATACAGGGGAAAAAAATGCAAAAACTAGTTTTACAATTTCAGAGATGTGTTTACTGATTCAAAAACCAATGAGGTGTTACAGGTCTACTCATGCCCACCAGCCCAGTCATTTTAGATCTTTTGATTCTTACAGATAATCAGAAGTGGTTGGCTTGGTGGTGGCCAGTTTCTGTAGGCCACAAAATGTAGAGAATAAAGATTACAAAGGTCTGGTTCCTGTAGGTACTTCTTTTGTACAGTCTTCTTTGGCTTGAATTTCTTTGAATTCCTTTTGTTGCTTTATGTCCTAAAGTGTTTACTGTATCCAGGTCATAGTTTTGTTTTGACGAATGTTTCTTTTTGTTGTTCATGTTATTTCTGCCTAGCCAGATAGAACACTACCTTTTGACTTTTAGTCAGTTCTTCCTGGTAATTTCTAAAAATTAAATAATTAGAACCTTGTGGGTTTAGAGTTTTAAGAAATATGGCCAGAATATATATTTTCTGATGAACTCTTTAAAAAAAAAAAAAAGGCTTAAAGAAAGTCACTCTTTGTGTGTGGCAGGATTACTTACAGATACACAAATAATTGAGATATGAAAATAAGTCAGGAATGGGGAAACCATTAAATGGACTGCTTACACAATACCAGAGACTGGGTGGTTCGCAAACAACAAGGATTTATTTTCCACATTCTGGAGGCTGGAAATCCAGGTACAGGGTACCAGCGTGGTCAGCTTCTGGCGAGGGCCCTCCTCTGGGTTCTAGACCTCTCACCTCTTAAACAGCTGAGAGCAGAAAGAGAGAGGATAGAAACTCTCTTGCCTCTAAGGGGGACACTAATCCCTTCTGCACAGGCTCCCCGCTCTTGACCTTATCTCACCCTCATCACCTCCCTCAGGCTTTTTCCTGACACCATCACTGGGCGATGCTGTGGGGCTAGACTTTCAGCATATGAATTTGAGGGGACTCAGTATTCAGTCCAAAAGTAGGTCCCAGTGGCTAAAGAGTCGGGTTTAGAAACAGGGAACCAGAGAAAGGACGAGAGCTCACGAGGGGAAAGAAGGGTGATGTTTGTGGATGTGCCGACCCTATCACCTCTGTCCTGCTGGGCCTGCCATGGCCATTGTAGTTACTCTTTTGCCCAGGCCTCATATGTACTGGTCTTAATTGGGTGTTATGGATGGAAAGCTGATGATTTGTTGTTTGTGAAATATTACACTAAAATAGGATGTTAAAGTAGATGTGTCGGTGCTGTTTTTAAAATGTGTGTATATGTATTAATCTTCACCAGAATGTCACAGGTAGATTAATGGTTGGCCTGCGCTGGTGGAATCATATTGATGAAGATGGAAAAAGCCATTGGGTGTTTGAGTCCCGGAAGGTAAACAGCCTTTGGTGTTTTGGTTTTCTTGCATGTCATTTAATACATTTTGCGTAGATAATATTTGAATATTTAAGGATAAATTACCTATGCAGACGTAATCAACTCATAAAGAACTACCCCGGATCACTTGTGGGGCAGCACTAAACTAGATGGCCTTCTGAACGCCCCGTTTTCTCTGGCTGGCTCAGGCTGAAAATGGTGTGTCCAGGAAAGAATCATGAGAGAGGGCTTGGGCTCCGAGTGTATGCCGTGTGCCTGGCTGGCCCCTAGGGGCTGCTGCTGCTGCAGGATCTCTTCTGAGCCGCTTGGCTCTGTGGGCTGTGCCAGGGGTAACTGCCTCCAATGGCTCCCTCTTTCCCTCATGGTCCTCCTCCATTCGTGGGCAAGGAAGAAAGAGGATTGCAACTGCATATAAAATCTGAGTTGATGGAAGCAGTTTGCTCTTCAGGCTTTACCTTCAGAAGCCCTGGGGGACACTGGTCTGTTTGGGGTTTTTAGTCTGCTTCCCTGTAGTAGAATCAGCTTGGGCAGCAGAGGACAACATTCTTGGAGACAGCACAGGTTAAATCTCTCGCCTTCTGCTTGGAAGGGCCCTGACTAGTGCTTCTCAGAAAGCAGTGTTGTGCTCAGTGAGCCCTAGACCTTTATGTTATAAAACCCACCTGGGGAACAGCACACAGCCTTTTACATTCCTGGGTATTGCTAAGACGTGGTGGTCATTGTCAGGGTCCTGACCCCTGGACCCTGACTTGACATTTGAGTCTCCAGGATGACCATAGCCTTGATTTACTGAATCCTTACCATGAAGGTGTTGTTCAAGGGTTGATTATGAATAACCAGTGTAAGTGCAAGAGGCATGACTAGAAGTGCAAAAGGCATGACTAGAAGCCTATCAGAGGCCACCCTTACTGTGTTGGGTGATGACAGACTGTCCACTCTGCCTTGAAAATGAAACATTCTTGATTTAAAACAAAGCATGTTAAGACCAGTTCTAAAAATCACAGCGATGGTACATCTACTGTTTGAATGGGGCAGGGAGTAGGGGTTCAAAGTTGGGACTTGGGTTGTCTGTATTAATTTATTTAAATTTGAGGGTAAGGAGTTTTTCACTAAAAATGTTTTAACTTTTTGCCAATAAATAGCACAGAACCTCGGTTATTAAATCTGTGTTGTTTTGTAGGCCTCCCCTCAAGAGGGTAAAACCGTCTCTGAGGCTGAATCAAGGATCTTCTGGTTGGGACTCGTTGCCTGTCCCGTGCTGTGGGTGGTCTTTGCCTTCAGTGCCCTCTTCTCTTTCAGAGTAAAGTGGTTGGTGAGTGTCGGTGACCCACCCAGGTGGCCAGTGGGTAATCGCAATGGGTGACCACCAGTCTTAACAATAACATTAGGGTCCCGTCTCAAACAGGCAGCTTCATCCTGTATTTCCCAAGTTTGGGTTCTCAACTCGGCTTTCCTCTGAGCACCAGAAAACAGAGTCCTTTGAAAGACCCGTCTCACCAGTTCTCCAGGTGCCCAGCAGTGTGTTGACTTAGCCCATCTAAGTGATTACCACATTGGTAATCACAGTGCATTGATTACCACATTGATCCCATGACCTTGTCAGGTGTGGGTGGTCTGCATACTCCAGACATGCTTAGCTTAGTTTGGAACTAACAGTGGTCCTTCCTGAAAATGCTGGTGGTGACCTGTCCTGGTCATCTACTGCAACAGTCATTGTACCATCTCTCTCAATTTCTCTGGTTCAGGAGGTTGGAAGGGGCTTGTCTGGGAAGTCCTGGCTTGGGATCTTTTGTTTTTTTGATCGGACAGTGGCTGGGGGCTGGTATGGCCCCTCTCTATGAGGTCCCATGGCCTCCCACATGGACTTTGCACACAGCTAGTTGGGGCTTCCTCACAGCCTGGTGGCCTTGTGGCCTTGTGGCAGTAAGACTGCACTCGAGGCTCGCAGCTCCAGGTGAGAGTGCTGGAGCTCACACGCTGAGGTACCTGGTGCAGCTGTACCTGTCTGCTCCGGCTGCCCTGACAAAGTACCACAGACCAGGGGCTGACACGGCAGAACTGTGTTTTCTCCCAATCCTGAAGGTCTCTGTCTCTCTGGCTTATTGGCCGTCTTCTCCTTGTGTCTTTACGTGGTCCTCCCTCTGTTCTTGTCAGTGTCCTAATCTCCTCTGCTTATAAGGACATCAGTCATGTGGGATTAGGGTCTTGTTGATCTTTCTCTTGACCATTCTTTTGGAATTCTCAAGGGAGTAATTGATATTTGCACTCCTGGATCTCAGTTGCTTTTATATGTCTACTCACAGAACCATGGAAAACAGTAGGGAGAGAATGGCCCCGCCACTGCACCCCTGGGTCTGACACAGAGCTCGCATGTTGATGGCTGCTTGTTGGACAGTGCAGAGCTCATGGTGGATGAGTCTGTTCTGGAAGGGAGACAGGAGGAGTCTCTGCCACCCTTCACAAAGCTTCCTCCTCCTCTTTCGCGAGCTGGGCTCCATGTCTCATTGATGGCAGAGAGAATGGTCAGTCACCGTCAGGCCTGTAACTGTTGATTGTTGCCCTCTCCCAGGCGGTGGTTATCATGGGCGTGGTGCTGCAAGGGGCCAACCTGTATGGCTACATCAGGTGCAAAGTGGGCAGCAGGAAGAACCTAACCAGCATGGCCACCACGTACTTTGGGAGGCAGTTTTTAAGACAAGTAAGTGTTCTCTGGATGTGAGGATCATTTTGATGTGGTCAGTGACTAATGCAGTGATGATTTCTAACTCTTTTAGAGTTTAATTTCTATGAAATACTTGAAGTTTTTAAAGGGATATATTTAAGTATGAAATGATGATGGTCAAGTTATTTTAATTTGTCTTTGGAAGCTTTTAGGACATTCCAAAAATGTCAGTGTCCTGAAGTTATTTTAAAACCAGAGGGCTAAAATGTTCATTGACAATAAGTTTTTTTTTAGAAAAATTAGCTGAAGTTCAGTTGCTTTCCATTACTTCTGGTGGCAGTCTTGAAGAATGTATCTTATATGGTTTTAGGGTTTATAGTAAGAGCAAGTTAGAAACATAAGACCATATCATTAAAGATTATTTTATTACTGTAGTTTCTGGATGTGAAGGTTTCAGTTAGAGTTTTCAGTGGGATCAGTAGTATTCTCAGGTAAAAATAGTTGCTGGTAAAATCTTTAGGAAATTGATTAGGTCTTTGTGTGAGTGACGCCTCACGTTTGCATTTGTGCAGTAGTTTGGGCAGGTAATGATGCACGGGACAGTTAACATGTTTTCAACCTTGGCCCTGCATCAGGATAGCCTGGAGGGCTAGAACACAGATCTCAGGGTCCTACCCCCGAAGTTTCTTACTTACTTGATAACCTGAGGCCAGGTCTCACCAGTTGCATGTTTACAGGTTCCTAGGTGGTGCTGATGTTGCTGGTCCAGAGATTACCTTTGTGACCTAGGCCCTGAGAGGCTAAGTGATTCAAAGTGAGGGTTTAACCCAGCTCTCCTCTCTTGAAATTCGTTGCTCTTTCCTGTATGGTTTCTCTTGTAGAAAAGTTAAGAAGTGAGGAAAGCAAGGACTCTTGCAGGGCCATGACTCATCTTGAGGGCTTTGGCAGAGTCCTAGTATACTTTTGCTGGGTGAAGTCCACCTTACGGTAGTTTTCAAGTGCGCGCTCAATAGGTTTTTCCCTTCAGATTTTGAACCTTGAGCTTGACGTACATGGACAGGGTCAATAGACTTATATGGCAGCCAGTGATGCTCTGCTCCAGTGAGACTGCTTGCTGGACATCCGGGTGGACTCACTGCTTTACTTTTCCAGCGTGACAGTAATTTTTAACATAATCGGGCCATGTAGTAACTGCATCTGCTGACAAATACGAAATGTTTTCCTAGTGCTTTGAATCTGATGTTTTATGTAAAATAGCTTTTCTTTATTTTGTAAATCACTTTTGGCATTAAGGAATTGTTTCTCTGTTGCAGACCACCGGCGACACTCAGACCTCCTCAGGAGAGTGAAAGCCTGCGTGCTTTTTTCAAGGGGAACCGCCCAGGGTGGGTCTTGACTGAACCTTCAGAACTCAGAAGCTATTGCAAAGAGGAGTGTGGGGTTTGTTTTTCCATTTAAAAATTTACTTTAAGAAAAAGGAAAAGTAGTTTTCATATTGTCTTCTTTCTAGCACTTGGGCCTTGAAGGTGTGGTATGGCTAGAAACATTGTCAGCATTTGGTTTATGGTATGTCTGTCCATAGTCTTGTGAGATCCCTGTGTGTTAAGTTAAAGTGTCTGTGTTCACATCCATGTAAATGGAGACCTTTGCATCTCGGTCCATAGAACACAGAAGGATGTTCTTAGTCGATCTCAAAACTCTCTGTGTTTACGTACTGTTTCTGTAGATTATTTTAGAAGTTTTTGCTTCCATGGTAAGAGTGAGCACTTTGGCTAATGTATACGTTAGGAATAATGGTTAATTTTACACTTAATATATACTTTCATGGTGAAACTTCTTATCCTAGGCATTCACAGGCAGGTAAAAACCACACTTGGGCTGTTGATGTTAACTAGTTTCTAAAATTTGGTTTATTGATGAGTCTTGTACTTAAGACCCAGTTAACATAACAGGAACATTCATAGTGTATTTTCATGGGATTCCTAGGGATTGCTGCTGTTCTATTTATTTTTGGGGGAGAATAGCCAGATTTTACTTTGAAGCCCCCAGAAGCTTTTCAGTGGTCCTCGGCCTAATGAAGTCTTTCTCCACTAAAAGAGTATTATTCTTATGTAATAGTGAGAATAATTATTTCGATACTTGGCATTGTAAATGCCTAAAAGACGTTTTATTTTGCGAATCTATTTTTTTGTCTTGCTGTAATGGGGATATTGTAAATCATGCATTTGTATTAACGGTATTTCTTAAAACAACATATGTAACAATCTGCAAAATACTGTAGGCGTCTGTGAATTCTGTTGTAGGTACTGTAAACTTTGTTTTAATCAATGGGTTATTTTGTGACTGTATTTATACATTGTTAAAAATTTTTTGAAGATGTTTTGTTTAATTGAATGCGTGTCTTTATTGGAGTGAGAGCTTTGAAGGTGCATAACTTTATATTTGTATAAAACTCTACTGTTTACAAAGCACTGTGACGTTTGTGATCTCATTTGATCCTCATGGCAAACCTGTTCTGTGTGACACCAGTGTATTGGTGACAGAGGGGGACCTCAGGTCACTGAGTGACTTGTCCAAGGAGCCACGGATTACAGGAAGACCCATCAGACACGTCTCTGATGTTTGAGGAATCTTTGTCTCTAAAGGTCCTTTCCTTTCTTATGAATCATTAACTTACTAAGTCATTAATTTATACTCATCTGGTGAGGAAAGTGAACGCTGTGTAGAGACATGTTTTTATTGAACCTGAAAGATCCGACGTCAGTCTGTTGAGTTGGGAGTCTAGCAGGAGACCCAGTGATGTCATTCTCGAGGCAGCTGTTGTTATTTGAGGCTGCGATCCTAAACCAGACTGAATTTGGGAACGTACATGTGGCAGCACCTGCTGTTTGCTGCTGTTTATCTCCCACTATTAGCTTTTCCCTTCTACTCATTTCCCATTTATTAGCCAGAACATGGCAACAAAGACAGTGTTTCCCAGATTTTTCTGCCGTTTCATGGCTGCACTTCCAGGAAGTGTCCTTAGAAGGATGGCATGCCTGTCTCTTCTCCTTTCCACCCCTGTTAGCTGAAACGTACGTGGAACAGATGGTGCTTGAATAGTTGTTGTGGTCAATGGGGTGGAAGCCTCGTCTTGTGAACAGCAATGAGTTCCCTCTGGTGGGGACAGTAGCCCTGAAGTGCCCCTCTGAATTTTTAAGCGAGAAACAGACTTCTCTCTTTTTCAAGTGTTACTACTGTTTTCCTGTTGCTGCAGCCTAACTGAATTCTTATCAGTCCGTATTTTTAGCTTCCCCCACAGTTTCTGTTAGTGTGGAGTTTGAGATGTAGGAGTTCAGCAGACACACGTTTGCTCTTTCCACTGTGAGGTATTTAAGCTAACAAGTTCAGCCCTTCCAGATGCTGTTGTTGCATAAAAATTCGCCCCGAAACCAAGCCTTGCAGAGCATCATTTCATGGCACTTACACAAGCTGGGGATCAGGGGTCTGGGTGAAGCCCGTCAGAGACAGCTTTTCTCTGCTGCACAGTCTAGGCTCAGCTGAGAGGTTTGAAGGCCGGGGTTTGCATGCTCTCCAGGAGGCAGGAAGCATCTAGGGGTGTCTTCTTGGGTCTGGAAGCTGATGCTGGCTGTCAGCTGGACCGAAGCCAGGTTGCAGTTAGAACACCTACATTTGCAACCTCTGGGTTGTCTGTGGAGGCTCATCTGGGGTTGTCTTCACAGCCTGGCCGCTGGGGTCTCAGACAGGCTTCCCTAGGGAGCCAGAGAAGTGCGTGACGTTCTATGACTAGCCTCGGGATTCACGTAGTGTTGCTTCTGCCACACTCTGGTTGAAGCAGCCACAAAGTCCTCCTGCATTCACGGAGAGGGGACATAGCAACCATCTTTGGAAGGTAAAAATCTGCCCCCCCCGCACTTTAATCGTTTCAAGACTGAAAGCTAGTTGGAAGAGACTGTGGGGTGCAAATATTGCTTTCCCTTTTGTCTTGCTTGGTCAGCCTTGAGCACAAGTGAGTTGGCTGACCGGTGCAGTTAACATGAAAGCAGCATTGCATTCCCCAGCCCCCGTGTACCTGTTCCCTGACCCACACCTTTGAAAGCTGTGTGTTGTGCAGAGCTTACGGCACAGTAAGTCCACCGAGGTGTCGATACTATCATCCATCAAATTAGTAAAACTCTTTAGAGCTCATTCAGAGTTCTTTTATGTCTATTAACCTCATTTGATTCTCCCTCTGTAACCTCGAGAGGGAGGTGAGACCGTGAAAACCTCGTGTTACTGACAGTTGCATGTAGTAGAGACAAATGATGTTCCCCTGCTATTGCTTTTGTTCTCCTCTGCTTCTCAGCAGCCCCCTATTTAACAGAAGCCAGGGGGTCAGTTGTGGCCCATGTGATGCAAGTGAAGGTGTGACCTGTGTCACTTCTGGGTGAGGAACGTACAGCGGATGTGGGCTTCTCCAATCTTCTTCCCTTCC
This sequence comes from Bos indicus, assembly GCF_029378745.1. NCBI lineage: Eukaryota > Metazoa > Chordata > Mammalia > Artiodactyla > Bovidae > Bos > Bos indicus. Next base: position 34,204,255 of record NC_091778.1, on the reverse strand, counting down.
GAGGCAGCCAGGGGTGCTCGAAGTCGTACCTCGGCCAGCCAGGTCTCTGGGGGGCTTGTCGAGCAGACTCTCCCACCTGCTGCCATCAGACGAATGGTGTGAGTGAGGAGTAAACTCCTGGTGGAGCCACTTGATCTCCTGGTGAATTTGTTTCCATAACAACACAACACAGTAGCCTGTTCTGATGAATACAGGTACACAACTGACAAGTAATACTCAGGAAACTTTTAAGTCCCAGTTTGCTGTTGGATTCTGGTCCCTTGGTGCAGGGTTGCCAGTTCTGGTCATAGCAGACAGGTGAAGTCAACCAGGTGAAAACTCAAGCAGGAGAGTCCACCTGCATCTGAATGAACCGGAAGTGCCTCGTTTCCAGCATTGCTTGCCCCCTTAGGTGTGTGGTCCCTGTGTGGCTAGGGTTTTCAGTTTTTCAAGAGAAATGGAAAATTTGGATGCTTGTATGAAATCTAGTCTTTTAATGCTTGTAAATTAAATGTTAAAAGGGGAAAAGAGAACACATGAAGGCAAACAGTTTGTTTGCAGGTCAAGTTCGGCTGTGCTAACTTTTGCTGTTGTGTGATCATGTTCACACTAGTGGGACTCTCTCTTCTGAGTCTTGAGTCAAAGCTGAGTGTCTGTAATGAGCACAGCTGCTCGGCCATCACCCACTCGGCCCTAACCACCGATTTCCGAGGAGCCCCCAAGCCACTGTTTGCAAACCACTGCTAGGAATGTGAAGCCAAAGTCTGCGTAGTTTTGAGGAACACGTTCTCAAATCATGTGTCAGATACATTTTCAATTAAAAACAAAGTCAAAATAATAAGTTCTTGTGAGAAGCAGGAACCATTCTTTCTATCGTTTTTATTGTTATTCTAGAAGGAAAAGAGCAAGCCTATCGTTTCCTGAAGAAGTGAAATGTACCAAGGAAAGGGGTAATCTAACCTTTACCCACTTTTAATTCATGAAGAAATAATAATTAAAGTACTATGGTCAGAAAATCAAATAGTACCGAAGGGCTACAAAGAAATGCAAGTCTTGCCCACTCTCAGTTCTGCTATCAAGTAGTAGACATCTTTATCTGCGGCAGTTTTTGTATTTGGGGGTATTTACCTCCACACTGAATAAAATGCTTGTTGTTTTTACAGTGTTTCTTGACTTACCAACTGTCTATATTAGCTTTTGGCTTCCCACTATGAAAAATGAAGATTTAACTCAAACCCCTCAGGTGGTGCTAGTGGTAAAGAGCCTGCCTGCCACAGTCCCTGGAGGAGGTCATGGCAGCCCACTCCAGCATTCTTGCCTGGAGAATCCCACGGACGTAGGGTCACACAGAGTCAGACGCTACTGAAGTGACTTAGCGCACAGTATGTACCCCCCTCATAGTTTGAGCACTTTTCCCCCAGTTGTTTATAAAATCACAGGCTTAACGTAAACCTCCATTTGTTAACTCCTTCAGTTGTCCGAAGGTAAAGTTAGTTTTCTCTTTTTGTTAGTAATTTGTTCAACTGCAAATAACAGAAATAATAGTGGCTTATTATATTATAAATAATACTGGCTAAAAAAAAAAGTGTATGGCTTTCTACAAAAGAGGTTTAAAAGTGGGCACATGGTGGTGTTGATGCACTTACTAAACAGTTCTCAGAAAGCTGGTTTTTGTCCCCATGCTCATTGTCTCAGGGTCACAAGACGGCTGTCACAGCTGAAGATGACTCATCTGTTTATGAGCAAGGAAGGAGAAGGGAGGTTCCGGTCCTGTCTGTCCTCTTCTATCAGAAAATCAAAAGCTTTCTCAGCAATCACAGTAGGGTTTTGCTTCTGCTTACATCTCATTGGCCAGAGTGGTGTCACTCAGGTGTGTAAAGTCTGGAAAAGCAGGTAGGTAGGTGGACATTGCTGCCTTGAGTAAAAGTGAGGGCTTCCCTGGTGGCTCAGACAGTAAAGAATCTGCTTGCAATGCAGGAAACTCAGGTTCAATCCCTGGGTCAGGAAGATTCCCCTGGAGAAGGAAATGGAAACCCACTCCAGTATTCTTGCCTGGAGAAGTCCATGGACAGAGGAACCTGGTGGGCTACAGTCCATGGGGTTGCAAAGAATTGGACATGATTGAGCGACTAACACTTTCAAAGGAGAAAGGGACATTGGGTAGGGAACTGGCAGTGCCCACCAGTTCTCATGGGGGCTTTATGTAGGGGACACTGATGCTGTCAGCATTGCTTCTACAATAAATAAGTAGGTGGGCATGTTGCTCCATTGAATCTGGACAGCTTTTTAAATGCCAGCTTTTGCTGCAAAGCTATTGAAGCACAACTTGGTGAGGTCTGTGAGGGCGTAGGCTGGTGTGCTCTTACATACGTATTCTTACTTCGGTGTGATTTGGGGGTTGGATTTAGAATATTCAGAGCCTACTCCCTCAAGAGTTCTCTCCAGGTGGTGCCATCCCCAGGGGAGGGTGTTTTTGTAAATACATTAACCATTGGCTTGCACAATGATGGGTTATTTCATGGATAGAGAACAGTTCTGTACAACCCCAAGTTGTCTGGCATCTCTATAGCTTCCATATGTCCCAGGAAAATTAGGTACATGCAAATCCTCCTTTAAAAAGAAGGGAAAAGCAACCCCTGACAGCTGTCAGTTGGAGGCTGACCTGGCCCTGCCCACTAGACATGGGGTTCTCCTTGAGCATAGGTAGTCCTCTATGACACTGACATCTGACAGAGTTATTCTGTGGCCCTGAGAGAGTAAGACAAAAATGTGGACCCTGTGTAATCGTGTTGGAGCGTAGAAACAACCTTTTGAATTGCAAGTTAGAGTCACTGCCGCAGCATTCGTCTGCTTTGTTGCGGCCACACTTACAGGAATTATATGTGTATTTGCAGCACCTGACTGCCACATGCATGTGTAGGGTCTGCATGTCCAGGAAAGACCTGAAAAGGCGCTAATCTCTCACCTCTAGACTGTCTTGAGGTTCTACACAAACAGGAAATAAAAGCTTAGGTAGAGTTGTAAATTACTAGTGTTACGTGCCCCAGTACACGTGAGCCCTTCAGCAAAAGGCTTACTTCAGATGCCTAAGGAAATCTCTGATTATTAGCTGAAGATGAACCTAGCTGAGTAGAGATTTCAGTGACTACACATGACAAAGAATACTACAGATGCTCAGAGTTAGTTCTGAAAAGTTACTGAAAGAAGCTGCAACCTCCACCACAACAAGCATTAAAGGAAAGAGGAAACAAATCTGATTTCCAGAGTTGTCTCCTTATATTGCTGAAATTGTCCAGTTTTCAACAACAAAAAAAATGGTAAGACACACAAAGAAACAAAGTATGGCTCATACACAGGAAAAAAATTCAACAGACACCTTGTCCAGACTTGAAATCAGCTGTCGTGTATGTTCAAAGAGCTAAAAGAGGCTGTGGGCAAAGGACTGAAAGAAATTAGGGAAATGATCTATGAACAAAATGTGAATATCAGCAAAGATAAAAATTATAAAAAGGAACCAAATAGAAACTTTGGAACTGAAAGTATGGTAACTGACATTAGAAATTCAGTGGAGAAGTTAAACAGATGAAAGAACAATTGAAAACAGGACAATTGAAATATTGCAGTTAGAGGAACAGAAAGAAGAGTGAAGAACAGTGAACACAGCCTGTAGACCTCAAACATACACCCTAGGGGAGTTCCAGGAGAAAGGTGAATATTTGAGGAATTAATGGCTGCAAACTTCTCAAATTTCATGAAAGATTTTGGGGAAAAAAAAAAAAAACCAATCCACATTGATCTGTACTTCCAAGAAGTGCCATGAATTCTAAGTAGGATAAATTTAAAGAGGCCCACATCTAAATACATTCATAGTTGAATTGTCAAAAGCCAATGCCAGAGAATATTAAAAGCAGCAAGGGAAAACAATACACCACATGTAAAGGATGCTCAGTGAACTTAAAAGCTTGCTTCTTGTCAAAACCATGAGGTCAGATGACACTTTCAAAACAGACTTTAAGACAAAATGAATTGTTACAAGAGACAAGGACATTACATATTGAAAAAAAAAGGTCAATCCATCAGGAAGACGTGACAATTATGAACATATATGCAGTTGGTATCAGAGCTCCAAAATGCATGAAGCGAAAGCTGAGAGGATTGAAGGGAGGAATAGAAAACTCAATAATCATTATTACTGATGGTTCACTATTAATAATTTAATGATCAAGTGAGATGATCCATGTAAAATATTCAGCATAGTCCCAAATACTCAGCTGTCCATAATGGAGACTCAGAAAGGAAAACAGTTGCTTAGCTAGTTGAAAGTAGAGAAGTCAGGAGGCCTAACCCCTAGTTGAGTGACTTCTATATGGTTTGGATTCCCATTCAGGATGCGGCATGGAGAATTCAAATGGACAAAAGACATCAGTTGCAGGGATTTTTTTTCTATATTCTGTAATTTATTATACTATTGATACATGATTCCATATTATAACATAAGGAAGATACTGTAATAGAACTGTACTGTATATATCCAAATTTTTTTTTTTTAATTTTAATTGGAGGCTTATTACTTTACAGTATTGTGGTGGTTTTTGCCATACATTCACATAAATCAGCCATGGGTGTACATGTGTTCCCCATCCTGATCCTCCCTCCCACCTCCCTCCCCATCCCATCCCTCAGGGTCACCCCAGTGCCCTGAGCACCCTGCCTCATGCATCGAACCTGGACTGGCGATCTATTTTACATATAATATACATGATTATATACAAGTTTCAATGCTATTCTCTCAAATCATCCCACCTTCACCTTCTCCCACAGAGTCCAACAGTTTGTTCTTTACATCTGTGTCTCTTTCACTGTCTCGCATATAGGGTCATCGTTACCATCTTTCTAAATTCCATATGTATGCATTAGTATACTGTATTGGTGTTTTTCTTTCTGGCTTACTTCACTCTGTATAATAGGCTCCAGTTTCATCCACCTCATTAGAACTGATTCAAATGTATTCTCTTTAATGGCTGAGTAATACTCCATTGTGTATATGTACCACAGGTTTCTTATCCATTCGTCTGCCGATGGACATCTAGGTTGCTTCCATGTCCTGACTATTATAAACAGTGCTGCAGTGAACATTGGGGTACATGTATCTCTTTCAATTCTGGTTTCCTTGGTGTGTATGCCCAGCAGTGGGATTGCTGGGTCATAAGGCAGTTCTGTTTCCAGTTTTAAGGAATCTCCACACTGTTCTCCATAGTGGCTGTACTAGTTTGCATTCCCACCAACAGTGTAAGAGGGTTCCTTTTTCTCCGCACCTTCTCCAACATTTATTGCTTGTAGACTTTTGGATCGCAGCCATTCTGACTGGCGTGAGATGATACCTCATTGTGGTTTTGATTTGCATTTCTCTGATAATGAGTGATGTTGAGCATCTTTTCATGTGTTTGTTAGCCATTTGTATGTCTTTTTTTGAGAAATGTCTGTTTAGTTCTTTGGCCCATTTTTTGATTGAGTCGCTTATTTTTCTGGAATTGAGCTACAGGAGTTGCTTGTATATTTTTGAGATTAATTCTTTGTCAGTTTCGTTTGCTATTATTTTCTCCCATTCTGAAGGCTGTATTTTCACCTTGCTTATAGTTTCCTTCATTGTGCAAAAGCTTTTAAGTTTAATTAGGTCCCATTTGTTTATTTTTGCTTTTATTTCCATTACTCTGGGAGGTGGGTCATAGAGAATCCTGCTATGATTTGTGTCAGAGAGTGTTTTGCCTATGTTTTCCTCTAGGAGTTATAGTTTCTGGTCTTATATTTAGATCTTTAATCCATTTTGAGTTTATTTTTGTGTATGGTGTTAGAGTGTTTTGGATGTGAGGGCGATTTGGTTGCGACATCTGTCACCCCATTGATCGCCAGGGTTGATTTGGCTGATCTGGCTGGCTAGGCGGGTGTCCCCTTTCTCCCTCACCGCTCCATGTGCGTCCCTCCCAAAGCTGTGCACCTGGTCGAAGAGGATGACCGTCCTCCATAGAGGAGGACTGGTCTTCGGTTAAGAGTGTATGAGTAGCTGTGCTTCCCTGTGAGAACCTCCAAACAAGCTTTCAAGGAAAGATTCTTTTGCAGGCTGATTCTTCTATTTTGCATTTTGCTTAGACCAAGTTAGAGATTGTAAGATAAGCTGGTAACTTACTATAGTGTTTATTTACAGCTTATATTTAGAACACATCTTATTATTTGTGTTTTTCAGATAGTCATTGAAATCCAGCAATGCTATGGACCGTGTTCATGGTGAACATTTCTTTTAGGGTATTGCCTTTCTCTGCACGCCCTTTTCCTCTTTTGCTTGTAACTTTTGCAGGGTCCACTAGATGGCAGTACATCAACGTAAAATGCAAAGAAAAGAGCCAGACTGGAGCATCTTGTTTACTTGGTTTGGTGAGAAATAATAGTTTTCCTGGAAAATTAGCCTGCAAGTAGTGAGTTAGGACTAAATCCATGTTTCCTGTTGTGAAATTAATTAAAACCAGTGCCTATGAATGAGTAGATGCTGAATGAATGAGTACAATTATTTAGTACTTACAGTGTACCAGACACCGAGTTAGGTACTACATACATGATATATGTCTGCTTTCCTCACATCACCAACCCCCTTTCCCCCAGTTGAACAATACAACTAGAGCATCTTGTTTACTTGGTTTGGTGGGAAATAATAGTTTCCCACCAAACAGGTGAAGCCAGGACTGGTCAAGTGTCAGGGGAAGGTGATGAGTTTGAATCTAAGATATGTTTGGTTTGAAGCCAGTGTTTACATCCAGGTACCAGAATGCAACGGAACAATGGATTTCCATTAGGACTGGGCAAAAGCTATGAATTTATGAGGCCTCTCTGCAGAGCAGAGTTGAAGCCATAACAATGGATGGGCTGCCTTTGGCAAATGTGCCTGTTGAAGGACAAACAGCTGTGGGACTTCCTGGCCATTGGGTGGCTAAGAATCTGCCTTCCAATGCAGGGGATGCAGGTTGGATCCCTGGTCAGGGAACTGAGATTCCACATGTGGGGCAAATAAGCCCAGAGCTTCAGGTACTGAGCCCACGCACTCTGGAGCCTTGAAGCCACAGCTAGAGAGAAGCCTGCACACTGCAGTGAAGACCCCATGTGTCGCAACTAAGACCTGACACAGCCGGATAAATAAATATGAAAAGAAAGAACAGCTGAAGTGTAATTCCCAAGCAGAAGGTGATTCAGCAGAGGGCTAAGGGAACATGCACTGGAGGCAGACAGTCCTGAGTGTAAAGCCTGGCTTTGTCCTTCCTGGTGGTGTGTTCTCAAGCAAGGTAAGAACCTCTTTGACCCCTTGCAATAACCTCCAGAGGGAGATACTCTCACCATTTTACAGATAAGAAAACTGAGGCCTGCAGAATGTAGGAATTCACCCAAGTTCATGGTGCATCTGGTACATGATGGTGCCAAGACTCGGATCTGGCAAGTCTGACTGAGGCTTAACTTACACTGCCAGGTACCATGTGTGATGCTTCCCCAATCACAGCGCATAGGACACTGCCTGGTAATTCCTTGTGTATGTTTCCATCTCCTTGTATCAGTCAGAGAAACAGACCAGTAGGAGATATAAACGTGAGCTTCTCAGGTGGCACTAGTGGTAAAGAACCTGTCTGTCAATGCAGGAGAGATAAGAGACGCAGTTTCCATCCCCTGGAGGAGGAGATGGCAACCCATTCCTGTATTCTTGCCTGGAGAATCCCACGGACAGAGGAACTTGGTGGGCTGCCGTCTTTGGGGTCACAAAGAGTCGGAAACGACTTGAGTGACTAAGCTCACACACACATTCTATGCTGAAGACCTAACCACTGTGACTGTTTGGAGGCAGAGCTTTTAGGAGGTAACTAAGGTTAAATGAGGCAGGATGGGTCCTTATAGGTGGCCTTATAATAACAGGAAGAGATCACTCCCTGTGCCCATGCCGAGGAAAGGCCATGTGAGGACACAGAGAAAGTGGCTGTCTGCAGGTCCAGCTGAATCCGTTGGCACTCTAATCTTGGGCTTCCATCCTCCCAGAACTGTGAGAGGTGAACTTCTGTTAGCTTAAGCCACCTTGTCTATGCTGTTTTGTTACGGCAGCCCAAGCTGACTGCTACAGTCCTAACCGGAATGAACTGTAGTATTTTAAAGCTTGTCTCATAGAGGATGTGAAATGAGCCAAAGAAGCATAAAGGAAGGAAACACTAATTTTCATGAAGGCTTTTCTGGCTCCAGGAACAAAATAGAAGCTCTTTCTGCATCTAATTGGGTCCCGCCCTGTCAGTGTCCAAATTCCTGCCTTGTGGTGCGGGGCCTCATCACTTTTTGTTGTTGAAACTCACTTTATTTTTAAAAAGTCTTGAACAATAAGTTATAATTATTTCCCCTTTTTATATCTCCATCACTTTTAATCTTGCTAATCCCTTCAAGGGCTTCCCAGGTGGCTTAATGGTAAAGAATCCACCTGCCGATGCAGGGGACGTGGGCTTGATTCCCGGGTCGGGAAGATCCCCTGGAGAAGGAAATGGCAACACACTCCAGTATTCTTGCCTGAGAAATTCCATTGTCAGAGGAGCCTGGCAGGCTATACAGTCTCAGGGTTTGCAAAGAGTCGGACACAACTTCGTGACTAAACAACAACAATCCTTTCAAGCCTGGTTTCCTTGTCTGAAAAACTCGGATAATAAAACCCACCTCACAGAATTGTGGGAATTAAATGATAACTTATGTGCCAGCACCCGGTCATACATAGGATTGATTTAGACATGCTCCTGGACCAGGCATTCTCCCACATCACTGGTGGGACTCTCAACTGGATGAATGTCTAAAAATGCTCAGAAATAACTATTGTTGTTTTGTAGTTCAGTCGCAAGTTGTGTCTGATTGCCCGTGACCCCATGGACTGCAGCACATCAGGCTTCCCTGTCCTTCACTATCTCCCAGAGTTTGCTCAGACTCATGTCCATTGAGTTGGTGATGCCATCCAACCATTTTATCTTCTGTTACCCCCTTCTCCTGCCCACTCTTTCCCAGCATCAGGGTCTTTTCCAATTAGTCAATTCTTTGCATCAGGTGGCCAAAGTACTGGAGCTTAAGCATCAGTCTTTTCAGTTAACATTCAGGGTTGGTTGGTTTCCTTTAGGATTGACTGTGCTGATCTAAACACAGACTGAACTACAAATACATGTTGTGGGGAACTTCCATGAAGTGGTAGCAAGGACTGGACTGAACCTCCCATTGTAAACAATGGGAAAGCTGAACAAGATACATAAAGTAACTTCCTCTGCTACCTTGGCATCGTACCACAAGTGGTGCACAATGGTGGTGCCTGAGAAAAGGGATAAAAATGAAGTGAGCCTTTTAGTTGCCTTGGATTTCCACCTGCAGGCAGTTTCTGATGCTGAGATGGGGAGGAGGAACCCAGAGAGAGGCAGGCAATCCCTCCCAGACTTTCCTGGTAGTCCAGTGGTTAAGAATCCACCTTTTAATGCAGGGGACAGTTTCCATCCCTGGTAGGGGAACCAAGATCCCACATGCTTCAGGGCAGCTAAGCCTGCATGCTCTGGAACCTGAGTGCTCTATCCCACATACTGCAACTAAGACCCGATGCAACCAAGAGGAAAAAAAAGCGCATATTGAGAAAATTAGAAAAAAGTCTCTGAAAAACCCACATGGTAAAAAATTCAAGTGCAAAGGAACAGAGCAGTTTCCCCTACACGTCATTGGCATTTATATTTTTATTTGATTTCTCATCTCTGTGCATTCCTTGTTGGAGGCAGAGACCACTGTCACGCGTCTCCCCCCATCCCCCATGACAAACCCTGTGGGTACCACGTGTTTTCTCAATATCTGACTGTCCTCACGCGTAGACCCTTGGCCTGAAGAAGGGCTGGCAAATGTGCACCTATGTGCTGCCCACCTTCCTGGGCCCTGACAGACATCACTAGTCAAGCCTGGAGCACTTTCCCACTGAGCTTGGTTGTAGTCAGGGTTCTATTAATAGGTTATATTAATAGATGGTTGCTTCCAATTCACTAGCATTAGTGCTGACAGTATTTAACTGTTTGGCATCCTGGGCCTGAAGGAACGCTTAGGATTCAGAAAGGCACAGTAACATCCTGTCCCGGACATGGTCTAAGTTTTCTGCCAGCTGTCGTCTGCTTTCCAGTACGTGGTCATGGCTGGCATGCTGGCGGTCTGGCTGAGAGCCGGGTCGGGGGGAGACATTCTGAGGGGACTGAAGGCTTGGGATGCCTTGGGGCTGATGGAATGAAGAGGCTTTTGAGCTTGGCTGGGTTGCTGACAGTGTCCAGGGTTGCAACCACGGCAGATGGAAGTTGGGACTTGATCACAGCTCTGAACCCCTTGTTTTGGGGGTGGAGCCTGATGTGATGTTGGCCCCTGCTTTGGACTCTTAGTGCCTGAGGGGTCCTCTGTGAGCACCTGCAGTTGTTCTCGGCTGAGGATTATCTCGGCCTAATTTGCAGATGGAATAGAAAGAGACTGGGTGTGAGACCTGGCTCTGGACTCATGTTTTGTCTCTGCCGCTTACCAGCCAAGCAGTCCAGCTTCCACCTCTGTTTTTTTTTTTTTTTAATTTACTTATTTGTTTAATTGAAGGATAATTGCTTTGCAGAATTTTGTTGTTTTCTGTCAAACCATAACATGAATCTTTAAGGAGGGGTTGGCGACATCAACTCAGGAAGTTGTTTGGAGATTTAACGAGACAAAGTAGGTAATATATCAAGCATACAGTGGATATTAAAAATAATAAGCACTGGGACTTGCCTGGTGGTCCAGTGGTTAAGAATCTGCCTTGCAATACAGGGGATGCAGGTTCCATCCCTAGTTAGGGAACTAAGATCCCACATGCCGTGGGGCAACTTACCTTTGGACCTCTAGTGCCGCACTGAAGACCTGCCACAGCTGAATAAATGAATAAATGAGCAGCACTGACATACTGTTACTGTGAGAATCCCAGGGACTGGGGAGCCTGGTGGGCAGCCATCTCTGGGGTCACACAGAGTCGGACATGACTGAAGTGACTCAGCAGCAGCAGCAGCAGCACTGTGAGGTATCTTCCTTCATAGCTAATTGGCCTGCAATGCAGGAGACCTGGGTTTGATTCCTGGGTCAGGAAGATCCCCTGAAAAGGGAAATGGCAACCCACTCCAGTATTCTTGCCTGGAGAATCCCGTGGACAGAGGAGCCTGGTGGGCTACAGTCCAGGGCTTGCAAGAGTTGGACACAACTTAGCAACCAAACTACTACTACTGCTAGACTAATTCAGTTAACATTCATGACATTGCTCATGCTGTGAGGTTCTATAATTATCATCCTAACTTGATAAGGTGAGGGGAGCTCAGAGCGGTTGGTTTTGGTCAGGGTCACGCAGCTGGTCCCTGCTAGAGACCCGAGCGTTCTGACCTCTGGCCTGCACTCTCAGCTGCTGTTCTCCCCATGGAGGCCAGTCCCCTTCGCCACAGCATGGCCAGCAACTCATATTCATTGGCCACCAGCTTTGTGCCAGCATCTGTGTTAGGTGCTGGGGAAATACAAATATTATTAAGTTATATTTGGGAATGAATGAATGGGGACATGAAGTTGAGTGGCATATGGTTTTGGGGTCATAGAAAGCTTGTAATTGGTGTGGGGTGATGGGATCGGGGAGAGAAACCCAAACAGCAGAAAAGAAGTGTCCTACAGAAACGACTGGCAAACTCAGTGTCCTTTCAGAAATCTCCGCGGGTAGATGATTAGATGTGCTCAGTTGCTCATTCGTGTCTGACTCTTTGTGACTCCACGGCGGCCCGCCAGGCTCCTCTGTCCGTGGGGTTCTCCGGGCAAGGGTACTGGAGTGGGTTGCCATGCCCTTCTCTATCTTCTCTCTTCTTGCTGTTGCCTCTGCACTGATGACCTGCTGTGGGCATCCCTGAGCCTCCCTGTGCTTGGAGACCCCAGAGCAAGGGAGAGGCTGATGAAAGATGGATTTTAGGATAATTGTGGTCTTGACCCCTTGGAGTGGTGTTCAGAGGCTCGTGTCTTTATGACCTGGCCTTTCTGGATTCTGCTTCTCCACAAACAAAAACGAGTGTAAAAAAAAAATCCCATTCTTTCTGTCTTCTGAATTCAAGTGACCCTGGTAACATTTCGTCATGAAAGTCACATCCAGGGAGGGAAATTCAAGGGGGAGGGGACACGTATACATATATTAATGTATGGCAGAGACCAACACAATATTGTAGAGCAAAAGTGAAGTCACTCAGTCGTGTCCAACTCTTTGTGACCCCATGGACTGTAGCCTACTAGGATCCTCCAACCATGGCATTTTCCAGACAAGAATACTGGAGTGGGTTGCCATTTCCTTTTCCAGGGGATCTTCCTGACCCAGGGATCGAACCCTGGTCCCCCGTACTGCAGGCGGACTCTTTACCATCTGAGCCACCAGGGAAGCCCTGTGGAGCAATTATCTTCCAATTAAAAATAAATAAGTCACATTCCACATAGCTGGCATCTCACTTCTCAGGCCCCGAGGAGGCCTCCTGGGTGGAGAGACGCTGCAAGGCTGGGTGGCAAGTCCTCCATGGAGCCTGGCTCCAGGCCCCCTTCACCCAGCTGGTCGTCCTGGGTCAGGTCCCCCAAGAGGGACACTGAGATGACAGTTCTGCAAGCCCCGTATTCCTGGTTCCCAGAGAGGCATGAGAGGAGCTGGGTGGGAGAGGATATGACTTCAGACTAAGTCCCGAGGAAGTGACTTTAGCCCGTTTCTGCAGGGGGTTTGTAAACAAGGGGTTTGTAAATGCCCAGGAGCAAAGGATGGGGGGCTGGGTTCTCTTGGCTCCTTCCCGTCAGTCACTGGCCATGCCCCCCCCACAAGTGAGGAAGGGGTTCACCTCACCATTTCTGACTGATTCCAGTAGTCCAAAGGCAGCTGTTCAAAAAAGACTTGCATTTGCGAGCTGTTGGAAGGAAAAAGCCCCCTGAAGTTGGGTAAAGGGTGCCCCCATACAGTGATGGGGTCCCTGGTGGGGGGCAAAACTCCTACAGCTGGGAGCTCCCCAAGGCCAGGACCTGTGAGTCATCAAACTGTTAGTCAGAAGGGAGAGAAGCCTTTCACCCTTTTTTACTTTGAAAATGTAAATTGAGAGATTGAAGATTATACGTCAAGGTCCTCTGGGTAGAATCTTGGCTGTTTGGATAGACTCTTAGGACTGGATGACAGTTTGGGCCTTGATGTTCGGTCCCCCATCGGAGGCTTGAACACCCTATTTCTTATTATTTCCAGTAGTGAAAAATCTAAATAAAGAAAATGCATAACTGTTGTAAAAAAGAAATGCCTGATTGTTTTCACATAGAATGTTTCTTAAAGCCCAATTTAAAATTCAGTCCACTCTTGGGATATTTTTAGCATCTTGAGAATGTTCCAGATCGCTGACTCAGTAAGCCCAGGCTCTTAAAAATGCGTGTTTTTAAACCCCACAATGTAACATTGTCTGAGCTCCTTACCATTTCAGTCTGCTCGTACAGCCTGAAGTCGGCCTTGGTTTCCTAGGGGATGTATCTGAGCATCCAACACCCCCAACTCAAATCTGATGACAGAGCAAGTTCCGGGCATAGCACAGAGTAAAGGGGGCCTATGGTGGCATGAGAAGGAACAGAAGTCTACTGTGTTCACGGCAGCCAGAGCCGCCAGGGCTCCGGAGCTAGTGCAGGTCAGCACCCTCACTTTGCAGAGGAAGAAACGAGAGCCCGGGGATGGCCAGGCACTTGTCCAGACCGCCTGCTGCCTGCTTACGTCCTTCCCCATGGCCACCTGAGAGGGGAGTGGGTGTGCTGGCTCCCCCTTGATTCAGTGGAGCTCCTTCCTTTGGTGAAGTTAGGTTTGGTTATGGTGGTAACGGTGGTTTGCTTGACACACGTGGATGCTTTAGGAGGTGGTAAGACAGAGTGTGACACTATTTCCAAATCTGAACTATGTTGCATTAATAAAACTATCTCAGGCTTCCCTGATGGCTCAGTGGTAAAGAATCTGCCTGCCAGTGCAGGGGACACAGGTTCAATCCCTGGTTAGGAAGGATCCCACATACCATGGAGAACTAAGCCAGTGAGCCACAACCACTGAGCCTGTGCTCTAGAGTCCAGGTACTGCAACTACTGAGCCCGAGTGCTCTAGAGCCTGAGCTCCACCAACAAGAGAAGCCACTGCAACAAAGAGTGTGGTACAATCTATCTATTCATCTATCCATCTATCTGTCTATCCATCTATTCACCTATCTATCTGTTCATCTATCTATCTATCTATCCATCTACTCACCTATCTATCCATCTATCTATCTATCCATCTATTCACCTATCTGTTCATCTGTCCATCTATCTATCCACCTACTCACCTATCTATCTATCCATACATCTATTGACCTATCTATCTGTTCATCTATCCATCTATCTATCTATCCATCTACTCACCTATCTATCCATCTATCTATCTATCCATCTATTCACCTATCTGTTCATCTGTCCATCTATCTATCCACCTACTCACCTATCTATCTATCTATCCGTCTATTGACCTATCTATCTGTTCATCTATCCATCTATCTATCTATCCATCTATTCACCTATCTATCCGTCTATCTATCTATCTAGGGCTTGTCTTGCGCTTGTGCTCAGTTGTGTCTGACTCTTTGTGACCCCGTGGACTTTAGCTCTGTGACTTCGCTGGTGGCTCAGATGAGTCCGTCTGCAGTAGAACCTGGATTTGATCCCTGGGTTGGGAAGATCCCCTGGAGAAGGAAATGGCAGTATTCTTGCCTGGAGAATCCTATGGATAGAGGAACCTGGTGGGCTACAGTCCATGGGATTGCAAAGAGTCAGACACAACTGAGTGATAAGCACAGCATAGCACAGGACTACAGCCTGCTAGGCTCCTCTCTCCAAGGAATTTTCCAGGCAAGAATACTGGAGTGGGTTTTTGCTACTCCAGGGGATCTTCCTGACCCAGGGATTGAACCTGTGACTCTTGCGTCTCCTGCATTGGCAGGCAGATTCTTTACTACTAGCACCACCTGGGAAGCCCCAAGTCTGTCTATCATCTATAATGTTTATCTAATAATCAATATGCAGCAGAGAGGGAATGCTCCCAGCAGTTTCAGACTGTAGTGACATAGATCACTTCCCTCTCAGGGGCTGGGTACTGACAGTTGGGACAACATATTCTAGTTTTTTTTTTTTTTTTTTTTTTTTTTATGAGCCCCTGAGCATTGCAGGGGTTGTGTGGGCTGTCATGGTTACCAATGCTGGAGAATTCCCCCTGGAGCCTTGGTTTCTCTGAGCCACATCAGGAAAAGTCCCTTCCAGGTAGACAGACAGAACGTGGTCTTTAAAGAAAAACCTTAAATCGCATGCTGTCTAGCCCACCGGTGGGGAATGCCAGGGTGCACCTACAACCTGACTTAGAGACCTCAGGGCAAAGGTATGTCTAGGATCCTACCCCCGTTCTCTGAGGATGGGCCAGAGAAGGTCTGTGTTCAACAAATGGGCCAGGGGCACTGGTGCTCACTGTGGTTTGAGAATCACTGCTCTAAAGGACCACCGATGAAGTCACACTCTCCAGCTCTTGAGTCTTCCTTGTCCTTCTGTGAGTTAGGTCTGATACAAAGCTTATTTAACTATATCAGACTTCCGAATTTTTATGTATTAGCTATTGCAAGTTATTTCTCCAAAGTCGTACATATTGTTGAAAAGGGGAAATGAACAAGATTACGGTGGGTCCTGAGCTATCAGGTGAAGAAGGGAAGCCCACTTGTAAACTCAGGGCTATTCTGATCTGGAGAAAGATGGAGGACTGAAGTGATTTTCTGATTAGAACAAAGAGAAAAGGGAAAATGGGACTAATTAAAAGCTCCTCTGTCTTTGTAGGGCCAGGATCTCTATTGTTTCTGTATATTTCTTAATGGTTCTAATTTGTCAGGACCTAAGATTAGTTCCTCTGGGTTCCTGGAGTCTGTAGAAACATTTAGGATGATTTTTACTAAGGACTTAAGATTGGCATACTCTGTAGACTGAAGGCTTCAGTGGGGCAGATATATGTCTTGAGATCAGGGATTGTCTCTCTTGTGGTGATGCAGGGAGTGAAACAGGACCCTTGTTCTCAAGGGCAGTGAGCACTTCCCGGTCTGTAATGTCATTGTTTGCCCAGAATAACCCCTCACATTTGTCTGGCTCTGTGGTTTTCAAAGCATTTCGACATCCAGTCCTGTATTTTGTCTTCCCTAATGGAGATGAAGTACCTGCGATTTACTCTTGCCATCCCATTTCTTTAGGGGCTTCCCTGGTGGCTCAGCTAGTAAAGAATCTACCTGCAATGTGGGAGACCTAGGGTTGATCCCTGGGTTGGGAAGATCCCCTGGAGAAGGGAATGGTTACCCACTCCAGTATTCTGGCCTGGAGAATCTATGGACTGTATGGTCTATAGGGTCGCAAAGAGTCGGACACGACTGAGCAACTTTCACTTCACTTTCATCCCATTTTCTTAGCTGTGAAGCACAGGAGGTGGTTTGTTCAAGGTCAGGTAATCTGTGGGCTGCCCCGCCCATTTTTTGTTGACGTTTAAGTGGCTCAGTCATGTCTGACTCTGACTCTTTGCAACCCCATGGATGGTAGCCTGCCAGGTTCCTCTGTCCAAGGAATTCTCCAGGCAAGAATACTGGAGTGGGTTGCCATTTCCTCCTTCAGGGGATCTTCCCTTCTTAAAATGAAAAGGGCCAGTGACACCTGTTTCCAGTTTTAAGGAAACTATGTTAATATCTGAAAAAGCATTGGTGTAGTTAAGATTTGGTAAAGGTTGTGTGTGCCAAGTCGCTTCAGTTGTGTCCGACTCTGTGTGACCCCATGGACTGCAGCCCGCCAGGCTCCTCTGTCCCTGCGATTCTCCAGGCAAGAATACTGGGTGGGTTGCCATGCCCTTCTCAAGAGGATCTTCCCGACCCAGGGATTGAACCTGCATTGGCAGGCGGGCTGTTTAACACTACTGCCACCTGGGAAGCCCTGGTAAAAGTTAGTGGTTACTAACTTGTCATCACAACGTGGGGCATGACAGAGGAATGAAGTGGCTTTCTAGGGACAGCCATGCCATCACAGAGCTGCAGCTCTGGTTGGGGTGATTGGGGCTTCAGCCCTGAGCTCTCTCCCTGAGCTACAGGAAGCAGACATGTCTCATGTGGGGAGGGCTCCTCAGATTTCCCCTCATCTGGCTTCCTCCGTTTCTTTTACCCACGCTCTGCTTCAGCACTCCCTTCTCTGCAATTCGATGCCAGAACCTCTGCGGAGCACAAAGTTACTTACTGAACACCTACTGCATGCAAAACACTGCCCTGGACATGGGGTAAGACAGGTACAAACTACTCTCATTAACTCTACACAGTGTGCAGTGCTCAGTCGCTCAGTCCAGTCTCACTCTTTCGAGACCCCATGGACGGTAGCCTGCCAGGCTCCTCTGCCCATGGACTTTTCCAGGCAAGAATACCAGGTGGGTTGCCCTTTCCTCCTTCAGGGGATCTTCCCGACCCAGGGGTTGAACCTCTGAGCCACGGGGGAAGCCAAAGAGAACTAAGAGGGCTGCAAAATGAGGCAAAGATAGCTGTCTGGGCACCCCGCCCCCCGCCGGACCCTACATTTTCAATGCTCTTCACTGCTCATTTCTAAGGACTGAGGCATTCTGTTAATAATTTCTGTGATCTTCTGCCTCGAGGACCTATCCTCAGATAAGCGGGCTTCTTCACCCAGGATGCGTGAACAGAGCCAGTTACCGGCACCCCCGGCCCCACCCTAAGGTCCCCCTCGTCTTCGCGAGCTTCAGGCTGCGGACGTTAGGTGGCGCTAGCCGCCCGGTGTGGGGCCCGGGGAGGCCCGAAGACCAGGCTGCGGAGGCTGCGCCCGGGACTCTTCCGGCAATCTGGACCGCCTTGCCGACGCCCTGGCTCTCTCTCTCATCTCTTGGCGGGGAGAGAGAGAGAGAGAGAGGGACACGGCCGGAGACGCTGGGGAAGGGAAGACGGAGGGCTGCTTAGTGGAGGGAAGGGCTTGGCCCTGCCCTAGCTGGGCCGTCCAGCGGCCCCCCCACCCCCTCACGTCCGCTCGGGGTGGACAGGGGGCATGGGGGGCACGGCCGGAGGAAGGAAGCGGTGAGCCAGAGGGTTCCAAACAAAGGATGACAAGACAGGGTCCCAGAACGCTGGGCCTGCCAGCCCCCCTCTTCCCGGCACGGCTGACCCTCCCAGGAGGGGACCCAGAGGGAAGGGTGGAGGCCGGCCACCTTCCTCCCCTGCCGGACGTACCCTCGCGTCTAAGGGTGACTAATGGGTATGGCTGAGGGGTCCAATTCTAGAAACGATCCCTGTCCCTCAGTCACCCCTCCTCCCAGTTGCTTTCCCCCCTTATTGTTTTCTGGGCTGTGATGGTGACAAGTGGTTACTGCTCAGCAGCTAACAGGCCGTGTGATCCACTGGCCAGTGGTGATGGGTTGGGGGTGGGGGTCCCAGGAGGATGGACGTGGTGGCAGTGAGGTAGGCAGTGAGGTCCAGTTCTCTCTCCCACTCCTGGGGGTCAGAGAAGCCTTCCTGGCTAAGGTGGACAGGAGCTCCATCTAAAAGCCCGCCCACTGAGGGGGTGCGCTTGCTCTCAGGAGGCCGTGGCCCCCTGAATCAGGTCATTGCATCCTTTCTCACCTAATCCAGGTGGTTTCCAGCTGAAGCCCCCTGCAGCTGGCTGCTCACTTCAGTGCACAGCCTCAAGCTTCCCTCCCCGTACTTGAAGGCTGTGTTTTGGCAGAGGCATGTGAAAGGGCGTTCCAAACTCTGAGCAGAGCCCCAGGCTGGGCCAACCTGGCTTCTTGTAAGACTCTTCTCTGCCCCCCTTCCCCAAGGGCTCCCCAAGGAAGTGGCCCGAGCCTTCCGATCGGAGGCCTATTGCACACAAATGTGATGTCCCCAGGTGACACGCTGAATGAAATAGGAACTACCGCTAATAGGTCACCAAAGTCAGCCCAAGACTGGGGAGGAAGGCTTTATGTCTGTGGAATTAAATAATCTCCAAGTGGTCAGAATGAACTCCAAGCAGAATAGAGGACAGAAGAAAAGGATCCAGTGATTGCAGTGAGTGCCAAGTTAAAATGAGTCATTGGGGATGGATCAGTGATGACCAGGGAAGGACACTGAAAAAACCCCCACAGAAATGCTTGAGCAGCCTCCGGCACCTTCCTTCTGTTACCAGAAGATGCTCAAGTCTTGGTCATTGGAAAAGACCCTGATGCTGGGACAGACTGAGGGCAGGAGGAGAAGGGGACGACAGAGGGTGAGATGGTTGGATGGCATCACAGACTCAATGGACATGAGTTTGGGCAAACTCCAGGAGATAGTGAAGGACAGGAAAGCCTGGTGTGCTGCAGTCCATGGGGTCGCAGAGTGGGACACGCGTTAGTAACAGAACAGCAAAAACTCCTTTCAAAACCTCAGGAAAGTGCTTCCTCCCTGAGTGCCTTCATTCTGCAGGATGCACAAGGAGGACCTTGTACTTGGGCTCATTTTCTCACAAGATGTGCTGGAAAGGTGAGCTCTCAGTGGCCACAAGGTGACCATACTCATGATTTTATGTCCATTACTGAGTCGTGGTGGGAGGACGCTCACCCAGCAGAGGCTGCCCCTGCAGCGGAGCATTGTGGCTCAGGACAGAATCATCTTAGCAACAACACCGCTCTGTCTGGAGGATGGATTTGCAAGAAAAGACAGAACCAAGAGTCTTCGAACTCTTCCTGTATCCCCCCTTTCCCCTCCCCCCAACCCCCTCTGTCTTCCCCTCCATCATCTCCTTTCTCCTCCGCTCTTGTCATCTGCCCACATAGCTGACCCTCCTCTCTGCATATTAGGGGTTTAGACTAGAGCTTCTAAATTATCTGCACTACTGACATTTGGGCAGATAGTTCTTCGTCATGGGGACCATCCTTGCATCCTAGGATTTTAGCAGCATCCCTGGTTTCTACATGTAGATGACAGTGACACTCCTTCTCCCCTCTCCAGTGATAACAACTCAAAATATTTCCAGATATTGCCAAATGTTCCCCTGGGGAGGGGGAGGTATGCAAAACTGACCCCCAGTTGAGAACCACCAGTTTAGACAAATCACATGGAAGTATCTGCTGTCACACTCGGCAGTAATTGCTCTTACACATAATCACTGACATTTTTGTGTCTAGTAGGATCATCCGATAAAGGAATTGATTGATAAAAGCATGCTTTTATTCCAAGCATGATCTTCTGGTCTTCCCTGTCCCCCTCCCTCAGCATCTTTGAAGTAGTGCAAACTGTTTTTTGCTACTCTAGTATCACTCAGAACGATGTCTTTGTGTTTTGGGTCTCTACCAAGAGTGAAATAAGTTTGTTTTCTTTGGGAAACACGATCTCACATTTTTTTCTACAAAAAATTAATTGATTTACCTGGAAGTGATTTAATAGAGTGTTTTTGACTGCCAGTCTGCTGGAGATTGGCGGAAACATTGTCCCAAAGCATTCAATTATGAGATTAATTCCTATTCATGTGTTTTTTTTTTTTTTTTGGCAATCTGTTGGGAATTAGTGAATTTGCAGATTTACTGGTCACAATGCTTATAAATTCTCCGTCTGTATTCTCACCGAGGTCTTGCTTGCGATGCATGACTATCATACTGAGATGTGGTCCATGTTCCTGTTAGGTTATTCTGAGTATACTCTGTGCTCTGCTTTCAGTCCTGCCCTTATCCCACCATGAATTGCTTTTGGACCCTTGATCCATTTTGTACTTTGGGACTATTGCATGAGACAATTGTAAACCGCAAGAGAAAGGAAACCTAAGCATTATGAGAAATAACCTGCAAATAATGAGAAAATGTTGGTTGAGGTACACCACACCTTGCCAGGTGAGAGGTAGCCAGGACAGGTGACCTGGTGTGACCTAGCCATGGTGTGACTTGTCCTCAGACTTCCCTGCAGTGATTTCAGTTGTAACATCAACTAGGAGCACACCCTTATGTTAGAGTCACCTGTCAAATGTGTGACATGCAGTGAAGGAGGTTTGCATCAGAGTTTTCCCAGAAGAGCAGCATTGGCATTCCCACCCTCAGGTTCCTGCCAGGTGCTTCCAGGGACAGGTGGATTTCAGCCCTATTTAGGGAAGACTGAGCTCAAATCAGCAGCATTCATTCAGAGGCTGCTGCTGCTGCTGCTGCTAAGTCGCTTCAGTCGTGTCCGACTCTGTGCGACCCCATAGACGGCAGTCCACTAGGCTCCTCTGTCCCTGGGATTCTTCAGGCAAGAATACTGGAGTGGGTTGCCATTTCCTTCTCCAATGCATGAAAGTGAAAAGTGAAAGTAAAGTCGCTCAGTCATGCCCGACTCCTAGCGACCCCATGGACTGTAGCCTACCAGGCTCCTCCGTCCATGGGATTCTCCAGGCAGGAGTACTGGAGGGAGTTGCCATTGCCTTCTCCGCATTCAGAGGCTGGTAGAGGGAGAAAGACTCCAGATGCCCAGGGGTCCTTCTCCGGGTGGGACAGCAAGACCTGTGGGCAGGGGTAGGTGTCCAGTTCCGGGAGCACTGCCCCCGACTCCACCCCACCCCAGATCACACAAAACTCTTGGCAGAAAAGGGTGAGGCTGTTGTTTCCTCTCTGGATGTGTGGTGACAGGGGATCGGTTTCAGCAGAGGGTGAAGCCCAGGGCTGAAATGCAGTTGGACAGCTCCACAATGCCGGGCCCTGGGGGTTTTCCCCGCGCAAATCCCTGCTTTTGACAAAGACCAGCGCTCTGGGCTGCAGGACAGCTCAGCAGCAGGGGCTGGCCCCAGGAGTGGCTCCACTGCCACCGAGGGCGGGCTCTGGACCTGCACTCTGCTCCCGGGGTCCTGGAGGCACCAGGCTGTCTTCTCCCCCAGCAGTCCCCCCGCTTTTTTGCCAAGACCAGACTTGGGTGGGGGATGTGGAAAAATGAAGTTAGGTCCATTAAGAACAATTATTTATTTGTTTGGCTGTGCTGGGTCTTAGCACATGGCATCTAGGTCCCTGACTAGGATAGAACCTGGTTCCCTTGCATTGGGAGTGAGGAGCCTTAGACACTGACCACCAGTAAAGTCCCAAGAACAATTTCCTATTCAGTTCAGTTCAGTTGCCCAGTCGTGTCCGACTCTTTGCGACCCCATGGACTGCAGCACGCCAGGCTTCCCTGTCCATCACCAGCTCCCGGAGCTTGCTCAAACTCATGTCCGTTGAGTCCGTGATGCCATCGAACCATCTTATCCTCTGTCGTCCCTTCTCCTCCTGCCTTGCATCTTTCCCAGCATCAGGGTCTCTTTTTTTCCAATAAGTCAGTTCTTCGCATCACGTGGCCAAAGTATTGGAGTTTCAGCTTCAGTTTCGTATTACCTCCATTAAAAAAAAAAAAAACAAAACTTACTGAAGGATCAGAAGGAGGATGCTTCTAGAGGGAGAACTTGTCAGGAGAGCCGGGTGGCGTTGTTCACTGCTATTGCTGTTGTTGCCAGAGCTCGCTGCACTGACACTTGCCCGATGCAGCGTGCCGTGTCTTGCTTACCCCACAATCCTGCTATCACTCTCACTGGACAGCTGAGCAGACTGCCACCTGGCAGGTTGAGTGTTGGCCCAGAGTCCTGAGCTGCTGAGCTGAGCTGCTGGGTACTGTTCCTGGCTTTGGGAACTTTCCTAAGACTGACGTCATGGTCTCCTACTTGGAAAATTCAGGGTGGGTTAGTTGACCTTCAGTGACTTTTTTTTTTTGCTCTCACACACATTCCCTTATGTCCTAATTTCTGAAAGTCCCTTTCCTTGGGCTATACTCTAAGAAATGCATGAAGCAGACTCTTCTTTCTGAGCTTCCTTCCTTCCCCAGTGTTCCCCAGGGCTTCCTCCATCCACGGAGGGGCAAGGAACCAGTGCCTTTGTGGAATTTAGTTACTCCTGCTTCCATCAGAGATCATGAAGGAGGGACTTCCCTGGTGGTCCAGTGGTAAAGATTCCGTTTGCCTTGCAATGCAGGGGACTTGGGTTCAATCCCTGGTCGGAGAGCTAAGATCCCACATGCCTTGGGGCAACTCAGTATCTGCACGCCACAGATACTGAGCCCGTTAGCTCTGCAACTAAGGCCCCAGCCAAGTAAATAAAATAAAAAGAACCCATGAAGGAAAACAGCTTCAAGTATTTCTTTTCCATTCAGTGATGGAACGACAGCTACCAGCCAGTAGGTAGCGAGTTTGCCAGAGGCGTAAGGGTCTTAGTATCACCCCACTGCTAAAAGTCCCCAGATTGTCCCATCCTGCCCCACACCCCCAGTTAGGTAAATGAGGAAAGTAGGTTTTGCAGAGGCGGAGCGTGGGGGTGGGGGGCTTGACTGTGAGCATCAGGACTTTGCAGACCTGGACCAGAATTCAGTTCTCTGCTTCCTCATCGGGAAATCCCATACCCAGATGAATACCCTGAAGCTGCTCCCCACTTTTGGAATGTTCAGATTCCTGTCAAGGAGCACTCCAGGGGCCTATAACATTCGAGAGGAAACAAACGCAAGATGAACAGAGAGACAAAGACCTCCGAGCACCAGGTTCACAGTGCCAGGGTGAGGGTGGCTGGAAACTTCCCAGGGGTGGTGGCTGCCCAGATCAAGGGATACCAACAGGAAATGCTGCCTCCCGGGGCCCCTAGGCTGGGAGGAAGCCCAGGCTACACAAGCTTGGCGGTCCCCCTGCTTCCAGAGACACTCTGCCCAAGGTGACTCAGGCTTCCTGAGAAGCCACTTATCACTGCCAGCAAGGACATCTGTGCCTTCCTCGCCCACGACATCACCAAGTGGCATCAACTTTTCCTCAGCCAGGTCAACATCAAGGAAAGGAGGCAAAGCCGGGGTTTGCCAGGAGTGCCCCCAGGACGAGGCATGGTGACTGTCTCCCCAGGATTTCTGTTTCTGCTTCCCTGTCCTCTTCCTTCTGCTTGGAGGCTGCTGGAAGTCCGGGAAGAGCTGACTCACTTGCCCATGAGCTCCTGGCCGCAGGAGGGACAGAGCCATCGCTATAGCAACCATTAGCTTCCAGACTGAATCAGGACAGGAGGCCTGGATGGACAAAGGGTGCTGAAGGGATGATATGACCACACATGTTGAAAATTAGTCTCCTGGATGGATTCTCTGCACGCGGTTTGCCCAGAGGGAGGCAGTGTAGGGTGGGTGCAAGTCATAGCCCAGCTCTCCAACCCGACCACCTGTGTCCCACCAGGTAAAGGATGACTGCACCCCTCTTCAAAGTCCATCCTGGAAGGGGCTAGAGAGAAGGGGGTGAAAATCCCATCTGAGTTTTCTTATTGATGGTGGTGGAGACCACGGAGCATGAGACAGTTGTGTACCGTCATCAGGGTTCCCACAGCATCCTCCTGAGAGACCATGAGATGCTTCTGGATGGCAGAAGCCCTGCTTGCCTCGCCTAGGGTGGTGCTTCTAAGGCTTGTTCCTTGGAACTCATCCTTGGAGGCCAGCCACCACCTCCCCTCCCCCCACCAAAGAGGCACATGGTCACAAGTTCCACCACACACGGAAGTGAATGGAAGCCTCTTGGCAAAACAAATGAAAGGAGACACAACCTGTTTAACTGTTTATAAGCAAAGGAGCCTCCCTTTATTGTTTCAGAAAACATTTACTTTATTTTATTATTATTATTATTATTTTTTTACTTTATAATATTGTATTGGTTTTGCATTTACTTTAAAAAAATAATTCTTGGCTGTTTTGTTTTATTCAGACTTTGTATAACTGTGGTCTTTGTTCAGTCACTAGGTCCTGTTTGACTCTTTGCGACCCCATGGATTGCAGTGCTCCAGGCTTTCCTGTCCTTCGCTATTTCCTAGAGTTTGCTCAAACTCATGTCCATTGAGTCGCTGATGCCATCCAACCATCTCATCCTCCGTCACTCCTCCTGCCTTCAGTCGTTTCCAGCATCAGGGTCTTTTCCAATGAGTCGGTTCTTCACATCAGGTGGCCAAAGTATTGGAGCTTCAGCAACAGGTTGATTTCCTTTAGGACTGACTGGTTTGATCTCTTTGCAGTCCAAGGGACTCTCAAGAGTCTTCTCCAGCACCATCGTTCAAAGGCATCAATTCTTCCATGTTCAGACTTCTTAGTTTCTTAAAAAAAAAAATTTAGCTGGATTGAATCTTATTTGCAACACTTGGGATCTTTGTTATGTCATGCGGGATCTTGCGTTGAGGCTCACGGACTCTCTGGTTGTGGTGGACAGGCTTAGTTGCTCCGAGGCATGTGGGTGGGATCTTAGTTCCCTGACGAGGGATTAAACCCACGTCCACTGTATTGCAAGGTGGATTCTTAACCACTGGACCACCAGGAAAGTCCCAGAAAACATCTACTTTTATCTTGGGGAAACCAGAGCCATGCAGACACATCCCAGCCTCAAGTGGCCTTTTAGAAAAACCAGGATCTCCTGAGGAGCTGGAGATTTCATCCTATGAACTGTGGAAGGCAGTGGCAGGATTCTTTTCCCCCTTATATAACATTTCCCCTGACTGCATAAGTAATGCATATTCATTGTAGAAAACTTCGAGAGCCTCTTCAAGTTCTGCCTGCTTCCATCTTGACTCCCTGCAGTCTTTCCCTTTTTGCATCCATCACTGCTTCAAAACACAGTTCTGAGTGTATGCGTCCCTCTTTGACGCCCTCCTGTCGCTCTTAGGAGGGAGACAAAGCTTCTTCATGTGGCTTCTCTCCAACGTCTGCTCTTCCCTGCTTTTCCAGTTCATTTACCCCCACACCCTTGTGTGTGTTTCAGGCAGACTGAGGGCCCCTCGTTTTCACTACTAACTTTGGACATTTTGTTCCTTATCCTGGAATGACTGCTTCTCCTTTCTTGTCATCATGGATCTTCCGCTCCGTCCTTTGCATTTCAGTAGAGTTATCACTTCTTCAGAGCCATCTTCTCTGACACCTTTGATTGGTTCACATCTCCACATTTATGCCCCATGCAACTTGAGATTGTATGTTTTCTTGTGATGGGTTGGTGTGAATCTATAGGCTGTACAAACTGTAAGTCAGGGTAGGTCGTAAGCTCCGTGGGGGTAGACTGGGTCTGTTTTTGCTCATCATGCTGGAACACAGTGCTCAGAAAAAGCTGTTGATGAGCAAATACATAAATGAGTAAAATGCCACGGACAGTTTGAAAGGTGGTGGATTCCACTAAAGCTGTCGCCAGTGGCACCATTTGCCCTTGGCTTAAAGCAAACAAAGAGACTGTGTCCTTCTCTCAGGGAGCAGGACCTGGTTCAGTGGTTCAGAATTTCAGCAGGAGCTGCGTGTGGGGGGGCCGTTATTTTAGAGTTCTGCTTTTTCTGAAAGCTCACCGACCCAGCTGCCAGTTCTCACTCCCTCTGTGATCTCATTAGGGAGGGAGTGTTTTGGATTTAAACACGTTTGGCTGTTGAAGAACCCTGATTGCAAAACAGGGTGACTTCACGCTCTTCTTTTTTCCCCTCAGAAGCACAGTTCTCTTCACATGGGGGAGGCCTGGCAAGGGTTCCCCGAAAGAACAGAAAAATAGTGTTTCAGAAGCATCCTGTTTTAATGCTGTAAAAGGACCATTGTAACACGGCTTTTCATTGTGTGTGTGTGTTTGTGTTCACTTTGATCATGTTTCCATGTGTCTGTCACAGAACGCCATAGCACCAGGCATTGGGTTCTCCAGTTTGGGTGAAGTTAAGCATTTTCATCTCTGACCTGCCTGTTTGTGGACAGAAGTCCCCTCCCACTTAGCTTGTGGGAACCTTATAACCCCGTCTCTGTGGGCCTTCAGACATAGCCAGCATTCACTTGGCAGAGTCACTTGTCCTCATTTCCCTTCGTTTATTCATTCAGCAAACACTCAGAGCCCACAGGATAGATGACTGGCTCCGAATTTGCCACAGTGATTTCCTTGGCCTTTGATGACTTACTCTCCCTCTTACGAGAGTGTAAGCTCCAGGAGGGCCAGGATCTTTGTCCACTTTGCTCACTGACACACCTTAAGGACATAGAATAACACCTTGCACTCAGGAAAGACTGTTGAGTGAATGGATGCATGTTACTATGTGCTCCAGGGACCTCTCTGGTGTCCAGTGGTGAAGAATCCACCTTGCGATGCAGGGGCCCTGGGTTCGATCCCAGGTTGCAGAACTAAGATCCCACATGCTGCAGGGCAACTAAACCCACATGCCAGAGCTAGAGAGAAGCCAGCACACTGCAATGAAGAGTCCAAGTGCTGCAACTAAGACCTGATGTAGCCAAAAATAAACTAAAAAAATATGCTCTAGACACCTTCCTGTGTTTTACCTGTCTAGCACTCAGCATCTATGCGCCCCCACCCCAACCCCGCCACTGCCACTTGGGATGAGAACCCTAGTTTTCCATGAGGAAAAATCCTCTCACTTTCAGACTGTAGGGTGTGGAAAGAGACTAATCTTTTTGTTGTTGTTGGCTGAACCACATGTCATGTGGGGTCTTAGTTCCCTAACCAGGGATTGAACCTGTGCCTCTTGTGGGTTCTTAAGCTCAGGTATTTAATAACTGGGCCACAAGAAAAGTCCCAAGGGAGAAGGCTAATCTTACCCCTAAGACTCAAGCTGCTAAGATTGGATCCCAGGTCTACTGTTGGATTTCCTAGGAGGAGAAGCTTTCCCCGAAGAGGATGTGAAATGGGAAGGCTGTCGCTGTTGGGGCCACCATGTAGCCACCGCTTGCCTGGGAGTGGAGCCCAGACTGAGGCTGGCAGAGCTTAGAGAAACTGAGAATCACTGAGTTCTGATGACATTGCTTTTTCTGCTTCCGCTAGTGTCCATCTGTATTAGTTTTCTAGAGTTGTCATAACAAAGTGCCTCAAACTGGTTGGCTTAAAGATCCAGGCACTTTGCATTTGGGCCCACCCTAATGACCTAATTCTAGCTTGACTACCTCTGTAAAGACCGTATTTGCAAATGATGTCACATACACTGGTACTAGGGCTTAGAACTTCAACATTTTCTAGGGGGGTGGGGAGGGACACGATTCAGCCCTTAGCTCATCTCTTGCAGCTGAGAGCTTTACACACTTAATGTTTCATGAAGCAAATCAAGTTCCATAAGGCAAATCAATAATATCAAGTTTGTCTTCCTATGAAAAGCCACCACCCTCTGGTGTTGGTCCAGCTCACGCAAGTTTGCAATAAAGTAGCCCATGATCAGCATTTATTTCCTGAACATCTCCTGCATGGACTTTGATGTGGGTACAAGGTCCATTGGAGGTCAGGAGAGCCACAGGCCACTTCCAGGTTCCTGGACTTATAAAAAGCAGAAATGAGAAAGCAAGTTTCTAGATTCATTCTGAGAATTTTCATGTTTATGTGGAAAAAGTAAAGATTTTATGCTTTGCATGGTATGTCATCCAGGGGAATTGTGAATTAAAACACACATTAGAATGGCCAAAATCCAGAACACAGACCACAGGGGCTGGGGAAGATGTGGAGCCAAGGGAACTCTCGTTGGTTGCTGGTGGGGATGCAAAGTGGTCCAGCCTCTTTGGAAGATATTTCGTAGTTTCTTACAGAATGGAACGCTTTTGCTGTGACATCGTTGTTCAGTTGCTAAGTTGTGTCTGAGTCTTTGCAACCCCATGGACTACAGCACACCAGGCTTCCCTGTCCATCACCAACTCCCAGAGTTTGCTCAGGCTCATGTCCATTGAGTCAGTGATGCCATCCAACCATCTCATCCTCCAGCCATTGTGCTCCTTGGTATTTATCCCAATGAACTTAGATCTTCATTCACATAAAAAGCTGCACACGGTCATTTACAGCACCTTTATTCATAATTGCCAAAACCTGGAAGCAACCAAGATGTCCTTCAGTAGATGGATGGGAAAACTGTGGTCCATCCAGACAATGGAATACTATTCAGTGCTAACAAGAAATAATCTATCAAGTCGTGAAAGGATACAGAGGAATGTTAAGTGCCTATTACTAAGTGAAAGAAGCCAACATGAAAAGGCTTCATACTGTATGATTCCAACTATAGGACACTCTGGAAAAGGCAAAATTATGGATACAAGGAAAAGATCAGAGGTTTCCAAGGGCTTGGGAAGTGAGGTGAATATATAGAGTATTTTTAGGGCAGTGAAAACATTCTGTATGATACTGTAATGATGGACACGGGTCCTCTATACATTTGTCCAAACCCATGGAACGTGCAGTGTCAAGAACGAACCTTAAGGTAAACTATGGACTTTGGGGATTCTGATGTTTCAGTGTAGATTCATCCTGGGTGAAGCATGTCTCACCCATGGTGTCAGTGATCACTATGGGTGATGCTGATTATACGGAAGCTGTGCATATGTGGGGGCTGGGGGGTGTATGGGAACTCTGTACCGCCAGTGTGTTTAAACAGGAAATCATGCTAGAAAATACAGTCCTTATACAGAGGGCCTCCCAGGTGGCGCTAGTGGTAAAGAACCTGCCCGTGCAAGAGACTTAAGAGATGTCGGTTCGATCCCTGGGTGGGGATGATCCCCTGGGGGAGGGGGCATGGCAACTCAACTCCAGCATTCTTGCCTGGAGAATTCCATGGACAGAAGAGCCTGGTGGGCTACAGGCCACAGGGTCTCAAAGGGGTGAATATGACTGAAGGGACAACAAAAACACACGCATACATACAGGGTGAAGTGGGTCAGAAAGAGAAAAAAAGTACTGTACATTAATGCATGTATGTGGAATCTAGAAAAATGGTATAGATGATCGTATTTGCAAAACAGAAATAAAGACACAGATGTGGGGAACCAACATATGAATATCAAGGGGGAAAGTAGGGGTGGGATAAATTGGGAGATTGGGATTGATGCATATACACTACTGTGTATAAAATAGTGAGAACCTACTATAAGGCACAGGGAGCTCTACTCAGTGCTCTCTGGTGACCTAAACTGAATGGTATCCAAAACAGAGGGGATATACGTACACGTATAGCTGATTCACTTTGCTTTATAGCTTTAAGCAATAAAAAGCATTGCTTTTTAGTTTTAGCAACTCCAATGAAATAAAAATGAAAAAATGTATTTAAAAAGGACCCACCTCCCAGAGTAATGGAAATAAAAGCAAAAATAAACAAATAGGACCTAATTAAACTTAAAGGCTTTTGCACAATGAAGGAAACTATAAGCAAGGTGAAAAGACAGCCTTCAGAATGGGAGAAAATAATAGAAAACAAAGCAACTGACAAAGAATTAATCTCAAAAATATAGAAGCAGCTCATGCAGCTCATGGAACAGGAAATGGCAACCCACTCCAGTGTTCTTGCCTGGAGAATCCCAGGGACAGAGGAGACTGGTGGGCTGCCATCTATGGGGTCACACAGAGTTGAATATGACTGAAGTGACTTAGCAGCAGCTGCAACATGCAGCTCAATACCAGAAAAATAAACAACCCAAGCAAAAAATGGGCCAAAGAATTGAACAGACATTTCTCCAAAGAAGACATACAGATGGCTAACAAACACAAGAAAAGATGCTCAACATCACTCATTATCAGAGAGATGCAAATCAAAACTACAATAAGGTACCATCTCATGCTGGTCAGAATGGCTGTCATCAAAAACTCTGCAAACAATAAATACTGAAGAGGGTGTGGATAAAAGGAAACCCTCTTACACTGTTGGTGGGAATGCAAACTAGTACAGCCACTGTGGAGAACAGTGTATTTCCTTAAAAAACTGGAAATAGAACTGCCATACAACCCAGCAATCCCACTGCTGGGCATACACACCAAGGAAACCAGAATTGAAAGAGACACGTGTACCCCAATGTTCATCACAGCACTGTTTACAATATCTAGGATATGGAAGCAACCTAGATGTCCATTGACAGACAAATGAATAAGAAAACTGTGGTACATATACACAATGGAATATTACTCAGCTGTTAAAAGGAATGCATTTGAGTTCTAATGAGGTGGATGAAACTGGAGCCTATTATACAGAGTGAAGTAAGTCAGAAAGAAAAACACCAGTACAGTATATTAATGCATATATATGGAATTTAGAAAGATGGTAACAACGACCCTATATGCAAGATAGCAAAAGAGACAAGGTTGTATAAAGAACAGACTTTGGGACTCTGTAAGAGAAGGTGAGGGTGGGATGATTTAAGAGAATAGCATTGGAACATGTATATTACCATACGTGAAATAGATTGCCAGTCCAAGTTTGATGCATGAAACAGGGCACTCAAAGCTGGTGCACTGAGACTACCCAGAGGGATGGGATGGGGAGGGAGGTGGGAGGGAGGGTCAGGATGGGGAACACATGTACACCCATGGCTGATTCATGTAAATACATGGCAAAAACCACCACAATATTGTAAAGTAATTCAGTTCAGTTCAGTTCAGTCACTCAGTCGTGCCCGACTCTTTGCAACCCCATGAATCGCAGCACGCCAGGCCTCCCTGTCCATCACCAACTCTGGGAGTTCACCCAAACCCATGTCCATTGAGTCAGTGATGCCATCTACCATCTCATCCTCTGTTGTCCCCTTCTCCTCCTGCCCTCAGTCTTTCCCAGCATCAGGGTCTTTTCCAATGAGTCATCTCTTCGCATCAGGTGGCCAAAGTATTGGAGTTTCAGCTTCAACATCAGTCCTTCCAATGAACACCCAGGACTGATCTCCTTTAGGATGGACTGGTTGGATCTCCTTGCAGTCCAAGGGACTCTCAAGAGTCTTCTCCAACACCACAGTTCAAAAGCATCAATTCTTCTGCACAAAGCTTTCTTTATAGTCCAACTCTCAAATCCATACATGACCACTGGAAAAGTAATTAGCCTCCAATTAAAATACATACATTAATCTTAAAAAGATAATGCTTTTCAATATACTTAAATCCCAGTACAATACAATTGCAGTATGCTAAATTAATTATAGGATTCCCAAAAAATGAGCTCAGTCATTTAGTCATGTCCGACTCTTTGTGACCCTGTGAATATAGCCCGCTAGGTTTCTCTGTCCGTGGGATTTTCCAGGCAAGAATACTGTAGTGGGTTGTCATTTCCTTCTCCAGGGTTCTAAGAAATAGTAGTTCAGTAATGTACAGCAGGAGGTGTGCCAGGTACATCGCCAGCCTTTTATGGCTCAGATGCAGCCGCCAACTAAAACACAGCTGCTAACCCTCAAGAAGCCAGAGCATTTCTACCTTATAGCAAAGTGAGTCAGCCATATGTACACATATGCCTCTTCTTTTTTGGATTTCTTTCCCATTTAGGTCACCACAGAGCATTGAGAAGAGTTTCCTATGCAACATTATAAAGCAACTATACTCCAATAAAAGTTAATTAGAAAGATAAAGACAAAATTAACATCTCTGATAAATATTATTGTGTAGTAAACACTTTGATGATATTTACAATATTGTTTTCATGTCTTTATATTTTTTTGTTTACGTGCAATTTATTTTTATTTACACACTTCTGTAACTATTAGGAGGGAATTGCTCAAATCTAATATACCAATGAATATGTGTGTGTGTTAGTCGCTCAGTTGTATCTGACTCTTTGCGACCCCATGGACTGTAGCTCTCCAGGGTCCTCTGTCCATGGAATTCTCCAGGCAAGAATACTGGAATGGGTTGCTATTTCCTTCTGCAAGACCAATGAATACATAATGGCCAAAAAAAAGAAAAGAGGAAGAAGCCATTGACCCACTGGGGTTAACATGCATGTGAAGAAGTGATGCTGTTACCATGAGACACGTATGCGTGGCACATCGGGAACCTCCAAGGGGGAATTAGGGGCTCTGCCTGGTGGGATGAGAGGCCTCGTGGAGGTGAAGTGAGCCTTGAAGAATGAGCGGTTTTGCACGTACAGAAGAGGGCTTTTTGGGTGCAGGGCCCAGCACGAACACACCTGATGGAGCTGGGAATAGGGAGCATTCTGGAGCCTCACTGGCTCAGCTCAAAAGGAAGCAAGCCCCCCGCAAATTTCCACTTGGTTTCTCCAGGGCAAGATTTTGCTTTCATGCCCCCAACCCATCATGGGGTTTTTGAGTCTCTCCTCCTGCTCGACTGGCGGGGGGGGGGCTGTTGGATGGTGGGTGTCTGTAGTTGACGGGTCACTCAGGGTCCACAGCTGACGTCAGGTTGGCCAGAGTCCCTTGCTGTCAGGGCTGCAGGACTCCAGCTGTGGACTCGGCTCCCTCCCCATCTGTCCTCTGTCCCCTCCACCTGCACCCGCTGTAGCTCCAGAGTTTCACCTGGGAGCAGCGGGAGCTCCTATTAATAGACACCCAAAGATTGCCCACAAAGCGGGACACCTGGGTTTGATCCCTGGGTTGGGAAGATCTCCTGGTGAAGGGAATGGCCACCCACTCCAATATTCTTGCCTGGAGAATTTCATGAACAGAAGCTACAGTCCATGGGGTCGCAAAGAGTCAGATACGACTGAGTGACTACATACAGTAAGAGGTGGAATTAGGTATGTGGATCTCTTGTGAAATAAATTATGTAGTGTTTCAAAGAGAAAAGAAATTCCTGCAGGCTTGCCTAGTCTGGAGCACTGTACACAGCACTTTCTGTCTTTATGGATTTATCTATTCTGGATGTTTCAGATAAATGGAATCAGCATATACTGTCTTTTAGGACCATCACATAGCCTTTATCCATGTATGTTCTGGAGTTGATTCTTATAGACTGTGTCAATGGACAACTCACTTACCATCTCTGTGCCTCATTGTGTTCACTTGTAAAATGGGGATTGAAGTAGTGAAACCTGCCTGTTAGCACGTGGAGAAGATTTTGAACGGTGGATCGGGGAGGGCCTGGTGAGATGAGGACAGTCCCTGGCACGGGGGGCATGTACCCGGAGCCGGCGCTTGACCCCTGGGTGTCCTAACTCATTGTGCTCCCGGTGGAGGGAGGGTGGGGCTGAGCACGTGCTGCAGGGCGATCACGGGGGAGCCAGGGATGAGGCTGGCCCTCCCCCATGGGGGGACGCTGGAAGCCTTGGGGCACTGGGAGGCCCATGGCTCGCCCTGCATGTTCCCTTAGGGGTCCCTCTTGAGGTGATGGCAGTGGGTGGGTGACTGCAGGGGCACAGCATGCTGACTCTCGGGGAATTTTCTGCCCACAGAGGAGGGAAAAATGCACCTCTCTAAGAGGGGACAATCAGAGGCCAGGCAGGCCCAGTGGGAGGAAGAGAACTCAGGCTGTAGGTTTTCTCTGTAGGGCTTGCAGCCTCGCCACAAACAACACAGACACAGCGTGACTAGCATCATGGCCCCCTGTGTGCTGGCAGGCGGTGGGGCTGAGGTCACTCCCAGAAGGCTCCTTAGCTGGTTGGTCCAAGGGTCTGGTCCCTGTTACCTGCAGCGCTAGGCCTGTGAGGGGCTCCAAGAGCCACCTTAAGCTGCAGAAGGCTTTACGGGCTGATTCTTTGGAGGTTCTTGTGAATCTGTGCTCACCTGCCCACCCTCCATGCTGCAAACCAGCCGCCACCCCAGGCCTTTGCACACAAGTGTCCACAGTCTCCCTAGGCTCCCAAGGAGAAGATGGAATGTTCTCAGAGCCCCCAAATATCACACAAGTGTCCACAGTCTTGTCTCTCTACACCCACCAGGAGAGAGGGCAGATTCTCAGAGCCCCCAAATGTCCAGAAATATGGACAGGTGAGTTCCAGATCTACTGAATCAGAAACTCTGGGGTGGGGTCTGGCAATCTGGGTCTCAATAGACCTTCCAGGTGACCACTGAATAGGGGTTTATTTGCCTCTCTGGGGCAGAGAACCCCCCTGCTACCTGGGCTAAGGCCCAGGACCCAGTCGGTGTTTATGACCGGGCCAGGGGTCGGGGGATCCCATACCAGGGTTTGAGGACAGCACCCTGCAGCAGGCTGAGCTCCAGGGAGATGAAGAGAAGAGGGAAGGAGCCTCTTCTGCTCCTCTTCTGTTCAGGGTGGTGACCATAACACCTGCTGACATCACAATGCCCATTTACTCTGGCCGCAGGCTCCTGGACCACCTGGGGCAGTGGAGAGAGGATGGCTGGCGGCCACGAGTAGAGGACCAACGGGGAAGTAGAGTCAAGGATACGGGGACATTTGGGGGCGAAAATAAGCCCCGGGAGGGAGAGTCACCAGGCTCCTGAAGGTAGCATGGAGAAGCACAGAAACCTCTCAGGTAACTTGGGGGTAGGTCCTGTCTTGCCTTGGAGCACCAGGTGTTCCAGAGAGAACAGTCAGGGATGAATGTGGAGAAAGGCCAGCCTGTCACAGTAGCAGGAGCCCTTTTGCTGGACGTCGGAGCCTCGGTCTTCCTCCTTCCATGCCATCCACCCCTGGACTCTAACTCTACTGAGGTCTGGATTAACTTTGCAGGAACTTAGGCCTGTCTTTTAAAATGGTCAGGTGACTCCACAAGGCAGCCAGGGCAACAAGTCTAAGAAACCAAAACAAACACACGAAATAAACCCGTTTCCTCCCTAGGGGTGGGGGACGGGGCTCCTATCACGTTCCCTCCCCACCCACCAGGAGCTCAGCACCCAGGACATGCTACATCGGGATTGGGGGAGGCCTTGACGGTTAAGGACCTATAAGAACCCGGAGGGGAGAAGGTCGTGACAGCCACACAGACAGCAGGTTTTAGAAAAAGTGATGATGAATATTCCAGTTGCTTATTGAAGAATAATAAAGAACAGGAGGAAAAAGGGTGAGTACGTAAACACAGCAGTCCATAAGCTTTCTGATCAGCGTGGACACAGTGTGAATGGGGAAGGGGAAGAGGGAGGGGGGGCTGGGCTCAAACCCAGGCCCCCAGAGGCTACCGTCTGTGCCAGCAGCTTCGGTTTTGCATGTGCTCGAGGTGTGAGGAGCTGCTGTGGGAGAAGCAGGAAGGGAGGGGCAAGGATGAGGGGGCCAGAGTCCTGGGTTCAGTTCAGACTGCCCCGTGTCCGGGAGAGGGTCACTGGCCAGCCTAGGGTCAGGGAGCTGGTCCTGTCCACTTCACCTGCTGCGTTCCAAGGTCACAGTCTTCCTTCAGGCCTCCAACCAGCACTTGCCTCCTTCCTTTTCAGCTGAGTTAGTTCGGAGTGTTTTCTGAGTGCTCCCAGCTGGGACCTGTGCAGGGTACAGGGACGCTTCCTCCCTAGTAATGAATGGTCAGGCCCACATGGCCTGGGTTGGAATGCAGGACAGCCATTCCAGTGTCTTCTCTTTGCCCTCCTGGTGCTGCCATGAGGGGTCTGGAGCCCTGGGATCCCTCCTCCTCCCCTAGTCAGAGCAGGGGGCCCTCGGTTGTTGTATTGGAATGGGTTAGTGTGTGTGTGTCTTTGTGTCTGTGTGGGCATGTGTGTATATGTGCTTGTGTGTGTGTTGGGGGCTTCCCAGGTGGCTCAGTGGTAAAGAATCCACCTGCCAATACAGGAGACTCAGGAGATGTGAGTTTGATCTCTGGGTTGGGGAAATTCCCTGGAAGAGGAAATGGCAACCCGCTCCAGTATTCTTGCCTGGAGAATTCCATGGACAGAGGAGCCTGGTGGACTATAGTCCATGGGGTCACAAGAATCAGACATGACTGAGTGTGCACATGTATTTATGTCTGTGTGTGCATTTCTGTTGTCTCTATGTACTTGTGTGTGTCTGGTGGACTCCAGTCGCCCATGGACACGGTTGAGCATGCACACGTGCATGGGTGTATGTATTCGTGTCTGTGTGTGCATCTGTTGCCTCTACGTATTTGTGTGTGTCGGTGTATGTCTGGGTGTGCATGTCTGTATTTCTGTGTGTGTGCCTGTGTGTACATGTTCGTGTGCATTTGTGTATATCTGTGTTCCTATGTGCATATGTGTTTCTGTGTGCATCAGTGTATATGTGTGTGTGTGCACACATGGGCCCAACCCCTGCACTTTCTAGCCCCTCCATGGCCGTGCCCCCTGTCCTTCCCCGTCAGCCTGTCAGTGGGGCCGTGGGGCTTGGTGGATGGGCGCCAGGCAGCTGGGCCTGGGGGAGTGAGGAAGGAATAGCAGCTGGTACAGGCCACTCCCTGGGGAGTTTTGGCAGAAGAAGGAGGAAAATAGAAGTCAGAGAAGCTTGGGGTCAAGGGAAGAATTTTCTAGAGGAGGGGAGACTTGGGAACGTTTGAAGCAGAGAGGGAGGGACATTTGGAAAATGCTGGTGATGGGGGCGAGGAGTGAGGCCAATGGGCGGGGTGGGCGGAAGGGGCCGAGCGTGGACAGTGGACGTCAGCACTGCTGCGGTCTGTCTCGGGCCAGTTGCCATGCGCCCAGATTGCTCACACCCCCAGCATCCATGCTGTCGATGTCCCCAGTGAGCGCTGACCAGCAAAGGGCGCAGAGAGAGGATGCCAAACACCATGCCCAGGCCGGGAGCTGGTCTCTGCCTTTAACAGGCTCAGCATCTCCTGGGACAAAGACGTATCAGTCTCCCGCTCCTGAGGGCTTGCCTGGCCCATGGGTCTTCACTTCTCTGCCACCCTTACCCTCACCCCTGCCCCACCCCCACCCCACCCTCTCTTCACTAGACAAAAATGAGGCCAAGTGAGGTTGGTAATTTGCCCAAAGTCACACAGCTGGCAAAAAACAGAACTAGGACAGGAACCCAGTACCCTCTGACCCGTGTTCGCGCTCTGGGCGAGTGTAGAGCACTGGGTTCCCAGCCCCTCTGGCAACCCTGACTCTGTTGCTTGCTTGACCTGTCATTTTGCCCACTCCTGGCGTGGCCCTTCACTGTCCAGACCTCAGCCAGTCCATGTGCCAGTTCTGACTTTCCCACCAACTACTGGCCCCTGTTTCTTCTCCAGGACCTCAGGACCTTCTTCTCCCAGTTCCCGTTTTCCTCAGGCCACCAGGTCTCTGGTGATGGGACAGACAGGTGTGCGGGAAGTCAGGCTCTGAGGAGGGGGCTGATGACAGGGCATTTCCAGCCGGATGGGTCAGTGTCAGGTCTGATGGCACCTGGTAAACTGCGTGGTGGGCAGTCTGCTGCAGAGAGAAGATGGGAAGTTGCTTCCTCAGCTCATGGAGGCTGGTGCTGCAGGGAAAATGCCCAGAAATCAACAGAAAGGAAGGAAAAGTTTGCCAAGTTGCTGTGAGGAATGCTCACGAGAAGACTCTTGAGAGTCCCTGGGACTGCAAGGAGATCAAACAAGTTCATCCTAAAGGAAATCAACTCTGAATAGTCTTTGGAAGGACTGATGCTGAAGCTGAAGCTCCAATATTTTGGCCACCTGATGTGAAAAGCCAACTCATTGGAAAAGACCCTGATGCTGGGAAAGACTGAGGGCAAGAGGAGAAGGGGGCAATAGAGGATGAGATGGTTGGACAGCATCACTGACTCAATGATGAATTTGAGCAAGCTCTGGGAGATTCTGAAGGACAGGGAGGCCTGACGCACTGCAGTCCACAGGGTCACAGTCAGACTTGACTGAGCGACTGAACAACAACAAGCGAGTGTCTGGTCTAGGTTAGGCATCAGGAATGTGCAGCAGGTCAGGCCAGCAGCCTGGGAAATACTTGGCCCGTTTTGGTTTTCATTTTTCATTGTTTATTTCTAACAAATGTTTATTTCACCGTTGTAATTCTTCAAGTTTTTAGGAACATGCCAGAGAATGACTTTGTTCTGGTTTTTAGACTCTTGACTTTTGGTCGCAGAGAGACAGAAGCCAATTAGCTAATCACAGTCATGGGCTGTCAGCCAGGGCTTCTTGGAGGGGCCACCTGCAGGATGTCTCCAGCCTGTATTGTTCTCCAGCCACCCTGGAACCATCATTTCACTCTTGCTCATCGAGACCCTGACCCTCCCTGACTCTGTAGCCCACTGGTTTTTCCACCACATCTGATCCTTTTTTTCTTCTTCCCAACTTCTTCAAACCAAGTCTCCTCTCTGACGCTAAAGAGAATCCCCTCTCCATATCTAGATGCACCCCCAGCTGGTGGCCCTACAGCGGTGCTGACAGTGGGGGATGTAAGGGTCCCCCTGACTCGGCTCCACAGTCTCTCATCTCTCTTTTCACTTCCCACACTCTTGCCTCCCTTTTCTGGCCCCTGCCATCCTTACATCCTTAAAACATTTTACATTAGTATGTGGTCTGCTGAGTTGCTTCAGTCATGGACTCTTTGTGACCCCATAGACTGTAACCTGCCAGGCTCCTCTGTCCATGGGATTCTCCAGACAAAAATACTGGAGTGGGTTGCCATGCCTTTCTCCACGGGATCTTCCCAGCCGAGAGATTGAACCTACATCTCTTGAGGCTCCTGCATTTACAGGTGGGTTCTTTACCACTAGTGCCACCTGGGAAGCCCCTTTACATTAATACACTTTACAATCAGCTTGTGAGTTTCTATAGACACTTTCAACTTGGTTGAGGTGACGTTGAATCTACAGCCCAAAGTAGGAGAACTGATATTTTTACAGTAAACATGGCATTTCTTTCCATTTATTCAGACTTCTAAACTAACACCCCCAAAAGATGTCCTTTTCATTATAGGGGACTGGAATGCAAAAGTAGGAAGTTAAGAAACACCTGGAGTAACAGGCAAATTTGGCCTTGGAGTGCAGAATGAAGCAGGGCAAAGGCTAATAGAGTTTTGCCAAGAGAACGCACTGGTTATAGCAAACACCCTCTTCCAACAACACAAGAGAAGACTCTACACATGGACATCACCAGATGACCAATACTGAAATCAGATTGATTATATTCTTTGCAGCCAAAAATGGAGAAGCTCTATACAGTCAGCAAAAATAAAACCGAAGCTGTCTATGGCTCAGATCATGAACTCCTTATTGCCAAATTCAGACTTAAATTTAAGAAAGTATGGAAAACCACTAGACCATTCAGGTATAACCTAAATCAAATCCCTTATGATTATACAGTGAAGTGAGAAATATATTTAAGGGATTAGATCTGATAGACAGAGTGCTCGATGAACTATGGACAGAGGTTTGTGACATTGTACAGGAGACAGGAATCAAGACCATCCCCAAGAAAAAGAAATGCAAAAAAGCACAATGGCTGTCTGAGGAGGCCTTACAAGTAGCTGTGAAAAGAAGAGAAGCGAAAAGCAAAACAGAAAAGGAAAGATACACCCATTTGAAGCAGAGTTCCAAAGAATAGGAAGGAGAGATAAGAAAGCCTTCTTCAATGATCAGTGCAAAGAAATAGAGAAAAACAATAGAATGGGAAAGACTAGAGATCTCTTCAAGAAAATTAGAGATACCAAGGGAACATTTCATGCAAAGATGGGCTCAATAAAGGACAGAAATGGTATGGAGCTAACAGAAGCAGAAGATATTAAGAAGAGGTGGCAAGAATACACAGAAGAACTATACAAAAAAGATCTTCATGACCCACATAATCATGATGGTGTGATCACCCACCTAGAGCCAGACATCCTGGAATCTGAAGTCAAGTGGGCCTTAGGAAGCATCGCTACAAACAAAGCTAGTGGAAGTGATGAAATTCCAGTTGAGCTCTTTCAAATCCTAAAAGATGATGCTGTGAAAGTGCTGTACTCAATATGTCAGCAAATTTGGAAAACTCAGCAGTGGCTATAGGACTGGAATAGGTCAGTTTTCATTCCTATCCCAAAGAAAGGCAATGCCAAAGAATGCTCAAACTACTTCACAGTTGCACTCATCTCACATGCTAGCAAAGTAATGCTCAAAATCCTCCAAGCCAGGCTTTAATAGTACTTGAACCGTGAACTTCCAGATATTCAAGCTGATTTTAGAAAAGGCAGAGGAACCAGACTTCAAATTGCCAACATCTGCTGGATCATTGAAAAAGCAAGAGAATTCCAGAAAAACATCTATTTCTGCCTTATTGACTATGCCAAAGCCTTTGACTGTGTGGATCACAATAAACTGTGGAAAATTCTGAAAGAGATGGGAATACCAGACCACCTGACCTGCCTCTTGAGAAAGCTGTTTGCAGGTCAGGAAGCAACAGTTAGAATTGGACATGGAACAACAGACTGGTTCCAAATAGGAAAAGGATAACATCAAGGCTGTATATTGTCACCCTGGTTATTTAACTTATATGCAGAGTACATCATGCGAAATGCTGGGCTGGATGAAGCAAAAGCTAGAATCAAAACTGCCAGGAGAAATATCAATAACCTCATATATGCAGATGACACCACCCTTATGGCAGAAAGTAAAGAAGAACTAAAGAGCCTCTTGATAAAAGTGAAAAGGAGAATGAAAAAGTTGGCTTAAAGCTCAACATTCAGAAAACTAAGATCATGGCATCTGGTCCCATCACTTCCTGGCAAATAGATGTGGAAACAGTGGCTAACTTTATTTTTGGGGGCTCCAAAATCACTGCAGATGGTGATTGCAGCCATGAAATTAACAGACGCTTACTCCTTGGAAGGAAAGTTATGACCAACCTAGATAGCATATTCAAAAGCAGAGACATTACTTTGCCAACAAAGGTCCATCTAGTCAAGCCATGGTTTTTCCAGTGGTCATGTATGGATGTGAGAGTTGGACTATGAAGAAAACTGAGTGCTGAAGAATTGATGCTTTTGAACTGTGGTGTTGGAGAAGGCTCTTGAGAGTCTCTTGGACTGCGAGGAGGTCCAACCAGTCCATCCTAAAGGAGATCAGTCCTGGGTGTTCATTGGAAGGACCGATGCTAAAGCTGAAACTCCAGTATTTTGGCCACCTGATGTGAAGAACTGACTTCATTTGAAAAGACCCTGATGGTGGGAAGGATTGAAGTCAGGAGGAGAAGGGGACCACAGAAGATGAGATTGTTGGATGACATCACTCACTTGGTGGACATGAGTTTGGGTAAACTTTGGGAGCTGGTGATGGACAGGGAGGCCTGGCGTGCTGTGGTCCATGGGGTCGCAAAGAGTCAGATGCGATTGAACTGAACTGAAACGTGTTTTTTTAATAATGTATAATTTTCTGCAGAGAGGACTTGCACATATTTTGTTGGATTTATTTACTGACTTTGGCATTTTTGAAGTAATTGAAAACAGTAACTTTTTCAGACGTTTGTTTCTGGCTGGTATTTAGTAGTATGTTGTCTTTGCCTCCAACAAGTTTGCTAAACTCGGTAATTCTAATAGTTTATTTGTAGATTCACTTGGGTATCTACAGATACAGTCAGAGTCTTCCCTCTGTGTCCTTGGGGGATTGTTCCAGGACCCTTTGAGGGTATCAAAGTCCACGGATGCTCAGATCCCTCACAGTTGGTCCCATATACGCGGGTTCAGCAGCTATAGCTCCGAGGGGCAACTGTCCGCTAGTTACAAGCAGGTTTTAGAATCAAATTGACTTGCTTTTGAATTCTAACCTCAGCATTTGCCAACTGCAGGGCTTTGAGACAGTTGCTTGGTGTTTCGGAGGCTCATCACTCCCTTTACAGAATGGGGACACCATGTCATAGGTGGACAGTGGTAAGGAATGAATGGCATGAAGTGGGTCCCTCTGGTGGCACTGCTGGCCCTCCCGGGTCTCCATTTACATTATTCCCATCCCTGTCCCCACAGCCGCCTCCCCCATGAACTCTGTAGCTCTCCCAGT
Organism: Bos indicus; assembly: GCF_029378745.1. Taxonomy (NCBI): domain Eukaryota; kingdom Metazoa; phylum Chordata; class Mammalia; order Artiodactyla; family Bovidae; genus Bos; species Bos indicus. Next base: position 34,161,631 of record NC_091778.1, on the reverse strand, counting down.
TCTGGCTTTCACCCCATCATTTTATGGAATCAGCCTCATACACGCTCCTAGTGTCAATGTCAACGGATTCATTTGGTCCTTGAGTTTCTTGACGCCTCTGTGGCCTTCACATGTCCATGTCCATGACATCTTTTTTCTGACACCAAATGTATAGCTTCTGACACCAGCTGATTCTCCCCTCCTCCACCACCAGCTGGGTGCTTACACGTGAATTCAATTCAGCTTCTGTCTCCCTGGAGAGCGTCAGATAGAGGGCTCAGTCTCACAAGACTGCCCCCATTTCAATTCAAGTCCCAAGGGCCTCCTCTACTTCTCACTGGCTATAAATTTGGGGGATCCCATCACCCCTTCCTCAGATTTGCTCATTTGCTAGAATAACTCACAGAACTCAGGAAATGCTTTACTGTTACTTTACAGGAAATGTTCACCAGGTTATTGTAGAGGATACAGTTCAGGACAGCCAAATGGAACAGATGGAGTTTGGTGACGTGCAGTTGGTCAGTTGCTCAGTTGTGTCTGACTCTTTGTGACCCCATGGACTGCAGCACGCCAGGCTTCCCTGTCCTTTACCATCTCCCACAGTTTGCTCAAACTCATGTCCATTGAGTTGGTGATGCCATCCAATCATCTCATTCTCTGTCACACCTTTCCTCATCCTGCCTTCAATCTTTCCCAGCATCAGGGTCTTTTCCAACGAGTGGGCTCTTTGCATCAGGTGGTCAAAGTATTAGAGCTTCAGCTTCAGCATCAGTCCTTGCAATGAATATTCAGCATCATTTGCCAAAGGGACAAATGAGATTTTACTTCCTCGGCCAGTACTTTTCTTTACAAATCAGCTCAGTCAGAGAGTCTGGCTGTATCCTCTCCTTGTCGCCCCTTGAAGCACTAGGTGAGGAGGGAGCCCTGGCAACAGCAGGCCCTCCAAGCAGAGCTGTGATGCGCCCAGGGCTGGCAGCTGCTGCAAGAGCCAAGAAATCTCGCCGTTTTCTTGCCCGCCCCTTGGCTTCAAAGTAAAGTTTTAGAAACCACCCGTCAAGGGTGACCACACTGAGGTGGAAAAAGTGTTTCTGAAGCTGGAGTCAAAAATTTCCACTGACACCAGACTTTGGCACAGCAGTTCTTAGTCCAGGCGACATTCACACACCATTTCTGTGACTTCTTGGAAGCCAACATGAACCTCTCAGCCTTTCTCTGCTATCCGGTGGGGAGATGGCAGAGGACAGCTCTCCTGTGAACCAGCATCGCCTGGCAGGCTTGTTGAACTCAGGTTCCAGCCCCATGCCAGAGTTTCCAATGCAGCAGGCCTGGGTGGACCAGAGGAAAAGCATTGCCAACAAGCAGCCAGGTGATGCTGAGGCTGGTCCCCGGACCACCTTGGTGACCTCTGGTCCGGGTCATATGCTCACTGAGCAGGGAAGTCCCAGTGGGAGTCATCAATGTGTGCGTGCTCAGTCATGTCCAGCCCTTGGAGACCCTGTGGACTGTATGCCATGCTTCTCTGTCCGTGGGATTTCCCAGGAAAGAATACTGGTTGCCATGCCCTCCTCCAAGGGATCTTCCTGACCCAGGGATCGAACCTGAGTCTCTTACGTCTCCTGAATTGGCAGGCAGTTTCTTTACCACTAGTGCCACATGGGAAGCCCAGTGGAAGGCATCAATAAGTCCACTTAAATACGCCCTCTGTGCATCCTTTGGGGCTGAGGACGGGGTGAGAGCCATGGTGAGGGTCAGGGCCCACAGGGTGGCCGTGCACCTCTGTTGCTGCCCCTAAACTGCTTGGCAGCCCTGCTGGAGGTCCTGGGGCAAAGCAGCCATCCTCAGGCTCTGTCTGCACCGTCTCCTTGAAGCCTTCTTGACTTGCAGAGTTCCTCCTGAACTGTGACTGTCAGAAACTGTCAACAGTTCCGGTCAGGCCTATCTGTTGGCAGGGGCACTTCAGGCAGAGGGACGCCATGACCCAAAGACACCTTCCTGGGACCCCCACATAGCCCCAGGAAAAGCCAGCCCCTCGTCTCCCCACCCCAGGGCTGGAGAACATGGGGTGGGGCCGGGCCCATGGCTCCTTCAAAGCCAGGTAGATGCTGGCGGTCAAAGCGAGCCCGGCCCTTGCGGCTCCTGGTTGCAGGCGCTGCGTCCCCGCTGCATATACAGAGCCTCCTTTCTTCCTCCAGGAGAAGCCACTATTTCATAGGCGGTGCAGTCGAAGGAAGTGGAAAGTCCCAGACAGAGCCTATGAGCCCCTCTGGGTCCCTTTGCCTCTTCTGGCCCCTCCCAAGGACAGGGAGGCGTGGCCTCTGCAGGTGGGCAGGGTCCTGCCCAGAATCAGGGTTTCTGGAGCCAAGGCCAGGATCGAGGGAGGGAAGGGGGAAGCCCCAGGCCTGGGCTCTGGGCTGGACCGCAGCCTCAGCCGGCCCTCCCGCCGTGGCCCAGGAGGGCCGTGCTGAGAAGCTGCTGATCTCCACCCCGCCGGCTCCACATTCCTGGATGCTGAGGGAGGGATCCCAGTGTTTATTCCGAACAATGTTTTCCTCTGTCTGTACTGACTGGGCGGTAAATTCTTCCAGATTTCTGGCTCCACGTCGTAACTCCAACGGGAGAGAAACAGGTTTACGGCAGTTGGCAAGGGTGGGAACGCAGGGTCGGTTCCTGTACCTCGTGCGTCTAGAATTTCCATGGGTGGATGGAAAGACTGCTGGCTGTTTGGTGGCAGTGGTGGTGGGGCTCACCCCAGCTCTGCACCCTGCCTTTCACATTTCCCACCCTAGAGGGCAAAGTGAGCTTTCTCTTCTGGAACCCGGCAGAAAGGGGGCCGAGTGCTGAAGGTCAGGGCTTGCTGTGCTTTCTTGGTTGCGATAAACTCAGAAGTTGGGCTCACATGGAACTCATTTGGTGGGGTGCTGGGAAGCTGGCGTGCATCCTGGGTCCTGGGCTGCTGTGTGGGGAGGAGGTCAGAGCTGGAGAGAGAGAGAGGAAAAAAAACAACAACCCTATTTTCACAGAGAAATCTAGTGACATGAGGGCTAGACTGTTGGGCCAGAAAGACCCCAACATAGCTGGTTGGGTCTCAGAACCATGCTGGTCGGTGCCTGTGATGATCTGTGACTGTTGCTGTCCTTTAATAGGATGTCCTTTAGCAGGATGATCACACAACGGGGCCACGGAGACCCTCTTCTCTTTATTAACGATATAGAGACCTTTGGGAAACCAGTGGGATCAATTCAAAGATAAAGGCACCCTTCCCTTGAACACAATAACCTGGTTCCTGGATTTTTCTCGGTGATGATTTGCTCTCTGTGGGGTCCTGGGTGAAGCCTCAGCCCTGGGGGCAGGTGCCCTTCAGCCTTTTGGATAGGAACAGCCTAGATCCACATCAGGCAGGGGGCAGATGGGGGCCTTGAAACCCCCAGTTTTCTTATCCTGTGCTCTCAGACCCTGAAAACCTACTTCTGAATCCCATTCATGGTTTGTGTATGTGTGTGCATGTGCGAGTACACACATGCACTCATGCACACACAGCAGGAGAGAAAGGTGGCTGGCCAGCCACCCAGATCCAGAGCCCAAACAGCATTTATGTTGTAGAGGGGGTGTATGCGTAAAATAATTGCGTGATAGAACTTGACTTTATAATCTGGCTGCTTTCACAAAGCCATTTTGATGCCAAAGTCATTTTTACTTGGCATCATCTAACCACTAAAGCTGCAGCTTTCTGAACCTCTCAAGGAACATGTGAAGAAAGCACCCTGGCATCATCTCTGAGCCCCACCTCCACCCCTTTCCACCCCTCCCTGTCCCCTCTCTGCCTTGACCCCTCCAGCCACAGCAGTGTGTCTGCAGTATCAAGATGGCCTTGTCCAAACTGGCTTTGTTAGATGATGGCCTCATTTCTGTGGTGTTTGATAGCCATGAATTCTTTACATACACATGCTCCCTTGTAGCAGGAGTTGCATTGTTCCCCAGAGATGGGAGCAGAGTGGAAGGAGGAACCATGTAGGGGAATTACCCCCACGGCTGGCGGAGTCCACGTCTCTGTTCAGTATCAGGAGTAGGATCCTTCCTTGGGAAGTCTGATATGGGATGGGCCTTGTATCAGTTACCTCTTGCTGTGTAACAAGTACCCCCAAATTTAGTTTCTTAAAACACACATGTACCTCCCAGTCTCCATGGGTTGAGAATCTGAGTGGGACTTAACTGTGCCTCTGTCTCCAGGCCTCTTTGTGGGGGACAGTTGTGGTTTTGGCTGGGGCTGTGGTCCTACCCAAGAGGCTAACTGGGGAGGGTCCCTGCCAGAGCTCACTCGCATGGTTACTGGCAAGATCAAGTTCCTCACAGGTTGTGAAACTAAGGGCCTCCGTTCCTTGCTGGCTAGAAATATCCCTGGCCATTAGCTTCCCCCTAGGGTGGCTTATAATAGGGTTTCCCTCTGATGTACAGAGACAAAGAAAGACAGACAGAGACAGAGAGTGAGTTCAAGAAGGAAGCCAAGGTTTCTGTGTAACCTAATCGCCATGTAATGTCCCATCACTTTGATCACATTCTATCTGTTAGAAAGGAGACATTAGATACTGGTGGGGGGTGGGTTTCAGAGGATGTGAGTTCTGGTGGGCAGAGGATCTTTGGGGGCCTTCTGGGAGGCTGCCTGCCAAGGCTTCTGGGCCCAGTTCTGTTCAGTCTGTTCAGCCTGTGGGCCCTGGAACCCTGGTGGTTCTGATAAGCCCGTGGCTGTGAGGGGAGAGATAAACGAGTTCTGCGGTCACCAGAGAGTAAGACACAGTGTTCTGAAGACCACCCGGGGCTGGTGATTCTGAGCTCCTGAACTGGTTACACTTGCCCTCCACTCTCTCCTCTCGTCCCACCTCCACCCTCTGCTCTCTCTGGAATTCATCTAGTTCTTGTCTTGGGTGCCCATGTTACGTCATCATCTTGCTACACACACGCGCCCCAGTCACACATCAGAGAGGTATGTTCATGCCATTAGTTCAGGCTTCCTGATCTTCTCTACAAAAGCAGACAGTTTAGAACTTACTGATCATGACATCCTTCTCCCTGAATCAACTGGATTGGAGTAACATCCATGGGACAGGGTGTGTCTCATGGAGAAACTGAAATTTGGAAGGACCGAGTAACCTACTCAAGACTGGACCAAAGATGCAGAGCTGGGTCTCAGAACTCTCCTCCAGCCCACGTCCCCTTTAAGCTGCTCACATACCCAAGTCTCCAGATTGTTTCCAGCAGGAATCTGGCGAGACTTTTTGGCCCGGTTTGCTCATGAAGTCATCGCAGGCTGGAGCTGCAGTGGCCTGAGGAGAGGAGAAACGGGGTCAGCTGGGACCAGGGGTGTTGAAGCTGAGGGTTTCCCAGAGGCATGCCTGGGGACATCAGGGAGTTGCATGGGGCTTGTGTGTGCACGTGTGCATGTGCACATGTGTGTGTGTAGATAATAGAACCCCCCCTTCACCTTGGGGATCAGGGCCGTGCGCATATCTGTACATTTGGACTCGAGTGGCTGCAGATTGACTGGGATGCCTCAGACCTGCTGGGCTCAGGTCACCTCCAGAGGGTGTCGTTTCTACAAGCAGATGATATAAGCAGGGCTTCTGGGAACTGAGAGTGGCATTGATGTGCGGGATGGGTGGGACTTGGGGACAGAAGTGTGCCCCCACTCCTGTAGCCCATCATTTCATCTCCCCCTGCTCCAGCCTCTTCCTGGATGTCACAGTCCTGCATGACAGTCACCCAAGGAGGGTGAGGGCGGTCCAACCTGGGCTCCCACCTGCTTCACATAATGTACCTCACGACAGAGCCGTCAAGGCCAGAGAAATCCTGTTACTGCCCCTAGTTTACAGACGAGGTCATCGAGCCTCAGGAAGTTTAAGGATCCCACTGCAGGTCACACAGCTGGGCAGCAGCCGGCCTGTCCTGCCCTCATGCTCTTAATTGTACATGCTGTGTTGTGCTTAGTCACTCAGTCAGGTCTGACTCTTTGTGACCCCATGAACTGTAGTCTGACAGACTCCTGTCCATGGGGATTCTCCAGGAAAGAGTACTAGAGTGTGTTGCCATGCCCTCCTCCAGGGGATCTTGCCAACCCAGGGATCAAACCCAGGTCTCCCGCATTGTGGGCAGATTCTTTACCGTCTGAACCACCAGGGAAGCCCACGAATACTGGAGTGGGTAGCCTATCCCTTCTTCAGGGAATCTTCCCGACCCAGGGGTCGAACCAGAGTCTCCTGCATTGCAGGCAGATTCTTTACCAACTGAGGTACCAGGGAAGCCCCTTGATTGTATACTTTACTCCATACAACTGCTTCATATGTATCTTTGTCCCGTTAGGTATATTCTCGTATGTTGCCTCTTGGAGTTGTTGAAATACAAACACAGTTAGGTCACAGAAACACTGTGGGAGCACTGAGGAGAGAGCTGGCTCTCATGCAGGGCTGCACGAGGCTGGGTCTGGAAGGTTGGGCCTCTGTCAGGAGAGGATGTCCCCCCAGCACATATCGTGGAGGGCCCGTTCCCGGAGAGTAAACCTGCTCCGTGCACCCCTCTACTGTGCTAAGGGGAGACACATTAAAACCCTTGTTGAATTGGATTTCTGACTCAACAAAAACTCCTTTTGTCAGAGCCTCAGAACTTCCTGGCACGTGACCGCACATATTTCCTATATGCTAATGGGTCGCTGTGGACTGTTTGTATGTCGGTGCCTAGAAAAATTCGTTTAAAATGAGTAACTCAGTTTTTCTCTCCAATTGCAAAGACCCCTTTCTTGATCTTTGGGTACTCAATCTTTGCTATTTTCTCTTTTAACTGCAGGCAACAGTTTTCCTGCATATTCAGCTGTCCGTTTCCCCTAGAGCATCCATGGTAGTTACATGATAGTGTATTTTACCAGTTTACCTTCCTCATTCTGTATTTTTCAGAAACCTCTTGAAATGAGCCACACCAGAGACTTTCAGAAGCTTGCACGCTGGAGAAACAGAAACCAGAGACGGTCAGAGCGAGGTGAGCAAACCTGGGGAGAGAGACCCCAATACCAAGTCACGCACAATGGGACAAAGGGCCCTGGTAGACCAGGCACAGATAAGACACTTGAGAGAAGAGGTTAGAGTAGGTATAAGGCCGCTGGGGGTGCTGATCGGCCTCCCAAAAGAAGAGTCAAAACAGTCCTGGAAGGAGAGATGAAGGGGTGTCTGAATTTATCGTCGTTCGGAGGGAAGAAAAGGCCACTCCATCCTCTAAGAGCAGATGGGAGGCCGCCCGGGGCCGCATCGAGTAGCAGCGGCATCCCTGTGTATGGTGGGCGTGCAGGGGACGGAGCGCGTGCTGGACCAGACGAAAGGACACGCGGCTTCCGAGGAAAAGCGGGGTTGGAATTCAGTCTGTTTGGGCCCTGTGGTTTTCTGTGTGAGACAGGGTTTCAGTGAAGCCTGAATCCTGGACTTGCTGGCTTCAAGCCAGTGTCTTGGGCTCATTTCTGGGCAGGGCTGCCCGGGTGCCACTGGTGGTGTATCCTCCTCCCCTCACTCCGCTGCTTTGCAGGAGACGCAAGAGATGCAAGTTCGATTCCTGGGTCAGGAAGATCCCCTGGAGAAGGGCATGGCAACCCACTCCAGTATTCTTGCCTGGAGAATCCCGTGGACAGGGAGCCTGGCGGGCTACGGTCTATGGGGTTGCAAAAAGTCGAACATGACTGAAGCGATCTGGCACGCATGCATGTATATGTGTATGTATATGTGTATGTATATGCTGAGTTGTTCAGTCGTATATGACTCTTTGAGACCCTAGGGACTGTAACTCATCAGGCTCCTCTGTCCATGGAATTTCCCAGGCAAGAATACTGGGGTGGGCTTCCAGTTCCTTCTCCAAGGGATCTTCCTGACCCAGGGATCAAACCCCTCTCTCCTGCATTGGCAGGCAGATTCTTTACCACTGTGCAACCAGGGAAGCCCATAGGTTATGTGTATGTTGGGATAACTGACCTCTGAAGAAGGTGGCCACATTAGCTCTTTGCTTCCAGGCAGAGTCTCAAATGCAATCACCATTTTTCTTTAAAAAAAAAAAAAAAAAACAAGATAGGGATTTTAATATGATTAAGTGAAGTCGCTCAGTTGTGTCCTGCTCCTTGTGACCCCATGGACTGTAGTCTACCAGCTCCTCCATCCATGGGATTTTCCAGACAAGAGTACTGGAGTGGGTTGCCGTTTCCTTCTCCAGGAGATCTTCCCAACCCAGGAATCGAACCAGGGCCTCCTGCATTGCAGGCAGATTCTTTACCAACTGAGCTATGAGGGAAGCCTCCTCATATTTTATCCTTTTAATATGATTAAAGTGAAGTTAAAAAAAATCAGGTAAAACATGGCCTTATAAAAATCTTCCAATTAAGAAAAATATACAGGTAAACAGGCAAAAAAATAAAATTAATATTGTGTAAGGATACATAAAATTTTGCTCATCATTATTATCTAAAATATTAACTTTTGAAAAAGAAAGCATTATTTCTAGGATTTGCTTGATATTTATTATTTTTTTCTTAAAGATATTTTAAATGTAAGTAATATATACCAGGTTGAAAATTCACAGTGTTCATTAAGGATGAAATGAAATTTGATTTCTCTCTGGTCTCCTGGTCCCTGACTTGAAGGGTAATCAATGTTAGCTGTTAGCAAGTCACCATCTTTAAAGCAAACCCTGGGTTCCTGGTGCTTTGAGCACTGTAGAATCGGGTGGTGGGGCCCACTGATTGCAGCCACCCTGGAGATGCCAGTCTGTCCTCCCATTGTTCCAGTGGAGCAGAGCTTCCTCTTTCTGATTGATTACACTCTGCGAAGCCACATGTTTTCATGGTCCCTTTACTCCTGAGCCAGCTGTCAGGCAGAGAGAAGGTCCCTGGGCACAACTGCTTCACGCCTTTCATGTCTGATTTCCTGAGTATGAAGGCAGGGCTGGTTCCTGCTGCCTGTCTTTTCATCTTTCCTAGCCGTCTTGCCTGTCTGTGTACCCGGCTACTGAAAACATCCACAGAAGGAAAAGGTTGAACAGTGTTCCTCTGATTGTGCCTGTTTGGCTCATTTTGGAAATTTTATTTAAAAATTTGAACCTTGATCTCTAGACAGTATGGCCATGGGTGCTGTTTGCTGAATGAGTCTTCATATTACATTTAAATTGGGAATTTTACTATTTATCATGGAACAGTCCTCAGATAAATATGAAATTTAGATTTGTAGTTTTACCCAAGGCTCAGTTCTGCTTCCTGCAGCGCATCTGTCAAGTGTTTATTCTGCCAATTCAGCATCATGGTTCATAGGCAGAAACCCTGCAGCCTGTGTGAGCTGCACCCAGAGAGGAAGGTGGGCCCGAGTAGAGACACACTTCACTCAGGACTTGAACTCCTCAGGACTCACTGCCCCTCCCCCGCCAGTCCATCAGGACTCAGCACAACCATCTTCTCTTCTTGAACCTGTTTCATGCTTTCCCATCCTGACCTGGGTTGAGTTGGGAAGCTTGTGGTCTGGCTCCTCAATGGGCCGTGTGCTCCTTGAACTGAAGCTCCAGGCCTGGTGCGTGGTGACAGTGGACCCCCCCATCTGCAGAGTGGCTGAGGGGCCTGCTTCTGGTCTCTGTAGGAACTTCTCTTCTTTTATTTTTGATGACTCGGATGACATGGGCCGGTTGTGTTTGATGTGTTATGGGCATGGGAGACAAACGTGCTTTGTGGACCCTTGGCACTGTGAAGGGTAGACCCCTTCCCCCCCACCCCCCGAAAGCAAGAGATGAACATGGAGAATCCACTGTGAGTTCTCGGGGAGGGTGGGACCCACACCTCTTAGAAGTGCTGTGTTTGGGGCTCAGTATGGATTTGGTGAACACCTGCACCTGTGCATGAACTGATACGTGTGGCAGTGGGCACTTCAACTCTGCTTCCACTTCTGGTGTCCCTCAAAGTCCACGTGTAATCATTAGAGAACATGGATGTGCAGAAGCGTCTTCAAGAAGCAGCGTGCCCCCCTTCTCCCTCCTGCCACTGTGATGAGTCAGTGATGCCAGGCCTGTGTCAGAAGATGGGCACTTCGATGAGACTCCTGCCTCCCACCCCAGGGTGGTGCCCACCCCCCTCATCCCTGCCCTGGAAAGAGGTGTGATCTCGATCAGGACCAGCTGACAGCTACCATAGCTGCCCATCGTGTACAAGTAGGCTTTTTAGCAGAGCTCAGTGATGGGCTTGTTTCTCCTCTCTTGGAGTAGGCGTGTGTTTGAGGTTGAGAAGGTGGCCAGCAAGTTGTCTCATAGGGAGTGGGGAGCGGAGGCCAGTTTGCCCCTCCCCACCCCTGTCCCCTCTGTCTTAGCTCTGGAATTCTCAGGGCTTCCCAGTATCATATCAGGATCTCCTGGGTGCCCTCTGGAGCCTGTCAGCTCCATAGTGTTGGGTGGGGGGATGGGGCAGCGTGAAGAGGTGGAGGGAGTCTTGGTAAGTGGGCGGTGGGCTCATGGTAAGTCTGTTGGGGGGCCCAGTGCTTCCCTAGGTCTGAAGTGCGGGGTGTCAGAGAGTGTTCTCAGCCTATAAGACGAGGGTCCGCTCAGGATGAAGGTCAGCATGGGAACACCACGCGGCACCAGGCTGGTTCAGGTCTTAGAGATAAGACTCCCAGGACACTTCTGCCCTAAGTGGAAGCTTCCTCTTCAGCCCAAAATAAATGCAGAGTAACCAGAAGGCAGACAAGGAAACGGGCAGGCCAGGGAGGAGACCGGAGGTTGAGAAGGGTAAGTGCAGAGGTGGAAAGAAACTCTGCACCAGCTTCCTGCTGGAGAAAATATGGTTCTCCATCCGTTGGGGGTGGGGGGCCGAGGGGGGGTCAGACAAACTCCTTGGATGGCTCAGGGAGAAGAGGGAGATGAGATGCAAGCAAGACAAGATGCCTGCAGTCTGAAGCAGAGAAGGGGGCAGGCCAGGCAGAAGGAAGGAAGCAGGTCTACTTTCCAGGGAGCACTGAGCCCTCCATTTGGCTTGGCCTTTCCCAGGTGGTGCTAGTGGTAAAGAACCCACCTGCCAATGCAGGAGACATAGAGATGTGGGTTCGATCCCTGGGTCAGGAAGATCCCCTGGAGGAGGGCATGGCAACCACTCCAGTATTCTTGCCTGGAGAAACCCTGTTCTTGCCTGGGAAATCCCATGGACACAGGAGCCTGGCAGGCTACAGTCCTTGGGGTCGCAAAGAATCGGACATGACTGAGTGACTAACACTTTCACTTTTTTCACTGTTTCTTTTGCATTCTGTGGGGCACAGCTTGGGAAACACTGGATTAAGACACTGTCCTGCCCATCAGGGGTGTGCATACAGCACTATTTTCACAGTGTCTGTGGGGCAAACAATCTGAGTGTTCGGGGTGGATTTGTACCCGCTGATTCATCAGTCTTTCCTGGAACCCACAAAATCCTTTTGCAGGATGGTTTCCTGAGATAAGAATTCGGCTGGTGGCCATGGACAGAGTGTGAACCAGTTCTGCATGAAAGCACCATCCTTAGCCCCCACTTTGAGACACTGGTTCTTTAATCTTCCTGATTCCAGTATTAGCAGGTGGTGGTGGGAATGCTCTACAGCCCTTCATTAAAAAAAAAAAAATTATTTTTTAAAGATTTTTATTTTGATGTGGAATTTTTTAAAAGTCTTTATTGAATTTGCTGCAATATTGCTTCTGTTTTATTTATTTATTTATTTGGCTGTGAGGCATGTTATAATAAAGCTCTGACCTTGGAAATGATTTACTTTATAACTACAGTAGGATTGATGGTGGCCCTGTTGAGAGCTCCCTTCCCTGCCTTCCCCAGTGGCTCCTCAATGGGGAGGGAAAGGGGGCAGACAGTCTTGGAATTGCTCACCTGAGGGGCGTTTCCTACCTGCACAAGCCAAGCCTCGTGTATGTTGCAGCTGAAAGAAAGATTTTAGAATCATCATTCAGCCTCTAACAGGGCCACTAAGAGTAGGTCCTCACACTGGCAGCGGCACCTGGGCATGACTTGCTGCTGCTGCTGCTGCTAAGTCGCTTCAGTCGTGTCCGACTCTGTGTGACCCCAGAGATGGCAGCCCACCAGGCTCCCCCGTCCCTGGGATTCTCCAGGCAAGAATACTGGAGTGGGTTGCCATTTCCTTCTCCAATGGGCATGACTTAGACATGCACATTCTCAGGCCCCCAGAGCAGGCGGCGGACCCTGCATCCCTGGTGCGGGACCCTGCTGCTGTGTTTTCCCAGCCCCACCCCCCAGGGTTCCCATGGAGTGGCACCCATGGTTCTCAAAGCAGGGTCTCCTGGACACAGCTCCAGACTCACCCTCAAGCTTGTTCAGAGCCACTCAAATTCTTAGTCCCTGGGTGTTGACAGGAGGCAGTGGGCATGCTCCCTGGGCCCTCCCAATGCTCAAGGAATGAATCTATAAAGTCATCCATTCTCCGATGTGCATTTCTGGGGCTTGGAAGTAGAAAAGAGCTGAAAAGGTCGCTGCTGCTGCTGCTGCTGCATCACTTCAGTCGTGTCTGACTCTTAGTGACCCCATGGACTGCAGCCTTCCAGGCTCCTCTGTCCATGGGATTTTCCAGGCAGGAGTACTGGAGTGGGGTGCCATTGCCTTCTCTGGAAAAGGTTGCTAAGTGGTTAATAATAAAATCTCACCAATTTCCTTGCTGAAGATTTGAGTTGTGGCTCTGGACCTGGGCCCAGGGATGTTTTAACAACCCTCCAGGCGGATGGACCCTCAGGCTCGAGTTCCTAGACTACAGTTACCATCGGATTCCCACATGTACATGGTCATGTTGGGCAGGAAGGCAGCCTTATTGCAGCCTCTGCCTGAGGGCCTGAGGTTGACTACAGGCAGCTGCCCATCTCTGCTGCCCCTTCCCCTGATAGCAGGCCAAGGGTGCTGCCGGGGAGAGGTATTCCGCCCAACGGCAGTAATGTGCTCACTTGGGCTCTGGTGGAGAAGAAGACGTGGTTTTGAAGTGGGAGCGTTTCTTTCTTCACTTTTTCCCTAGTCCAGCCTTGATGCAGCCCCCAAGCCAGCCCCGCACTGGGTCCTCAAAAGCTGGCAGTCAGAAGGTGGAGGCCTGGAGCTGGCCTGCCCTCCCAGCATGCCCTGGGTTCAGCCCCTCTCTCCGGCTCCCGGAGGCTCCTCCTTGTCTCTGAGACGACAGAGGCCCTTGAGCTCAGGCTCCCAGGGAGGCTGCTCGTTGCTTTCTTCCAGGACTCTCTGTTGGGAGTCCAGGCTCACAGATGTTTTTCTCCTAAGGTATCCAGGCCTTTGCTGTGAAGAATTTGGTAAACATGGAGAGGCTCGATGCAAGAAAGATGAAGATGGAAGAAGGTAAAGCTCAGGTCTTTGCAGCGGGCGGGGTTGGCCGAGGTTAGGGGGTGGTGGGGGCAGGGGAGGCACTGAGGTGGCCGCTCTGTCACACTGGTGCGAGGATCTGGTGGCTTGGAGAGACAGAAGGGGCAGGTCTCTGGGTAGTTTCATCTCTGTCCTGTACAGTGGTTGCCCTAACCCGCAGGACCCTGGAGTTTTGCGTCTGCTTTGGGCAGGCAAGGACGGGTGGTCACGTCTGTGCCTGGAAGCTTGGATGCTCTTCTTCTAGAGTGAGGTGACGTCACGCATCCTGTCTTCCCCCAGGCACAGTGACACCCTTGTCGGGACCTGGAACCTTCCACGATGCTCTTCCTCATGGCCCTGTCTCCGAGAAGCTCTTGTTTCCCCACAAGGGAGCCTGAGAATCACTTTAGTATCTGCCTCTTCTCTTGAGTTATAGTGCTTTTCACTGAATTCAGGCTGGAAATGGCAAGATGAACCTTTTAAGTCCCCTGCCTCTCCAATTCATATCAAAATGACCAAAGGACTATAAAATTAGGGCAAGTAGGCAACACCTGAGGAAACGGGGGAGGAGAAGCTGTGGGAGGGAAATTTGGAGGCCCTTCTTCGGGACCAAGTGAAGCTGCAAAGGAAAGAAAGAAGATCTGACCTGGAAGGACTTGGTATTCACAGAGGGATGGGCTGCTTGGCAAACTAATGGGTGGATTTTCCAGTAAAGCTCGCCCCAACCCAGACACCCAACACTTCTGGCCAGCAGCCAAAGTGAAAAGCTTATGTATGTGTGAGCCTGTGAGACTTGAGTTCAAACACACCATGTGCTAGCTGTGCAGGATGGACAGCCGTGGGCTTGTCCTCTCTTAAAGGGAGATGACACTCTTTATCAGGTGTAACAAGGATTAAATGAAAAAGGCAGTGAGACTCAGCCAAGATGTTCATAGTTGCTGTTCACTGATTACTCTATGCCAGGTACTGTGCTAAATAAAATCTTTACATATATTGCTTCCTTTAATCCACAAGAAAGCTCTTTGGGGTTGGTCTTTTTCTAATCACTGCTTTACACACAAAGCCGATGAAGTTAAGGAGGGTCAGAGACTTGCTCGAGATTCACAGATAAGAAGACGGGGTGGAGAATGAATTTGAACTCAGATAGTCCAAGTGCACGGAGAAGGCAATGGCACCCCACTCCAGTACTCTTGCCTGGAAAATCCCATGGACAGAGGAGCCTGGTGGGCTGCAGCCCATGGGGTCGCTAAGAGTCGGACACGACTGAGTGACTTCACTTTCACTTTTCACCTTCCTGCATTGGAGAAGGAAATGGCAACCCACTCCAGTGTTCTTGCCCGGAGAATCCCAGGGACCAGGGAGCCTGGTAGGCTGCCCTCTATGGGGTCACAGAGTCGGACATGACTGAAGCGACTTAGCAGCAGTAGCAGCAGCAGTCCAAGTGCAAAGCCCATGCTTTCAACCCTGAGCTACACCGTTACAAGTCCTTGACTTATATTACTTTATTTCATCCTTCCTATAGCCTTATGGTAACCATTTTTACTGGTGAAATGACCAGTAAAAAAAAAAAAAAAACACCTGAAAACCAGCAGGTTTATAGGTTAAACAATTTGATGTATGCAAAGATTTGAAACCAAGCCTATTGGACTCCAAGGTCCCACTCTTGTTTTCCTTAACTAATATACTCCGTGGAGTGTCATTCTGTATCCCAACTTTACAGATTTTCCAGTAAAGTTCCCCCCACCTCAGACACCCAAAACTTCTGACCAGCAGCTAGAGTGAGAAGTTTATGGATGTGTGAGCCCATTAGACTTGAGTTCAAGCCCACCATTTTATTCCCACTGAATATAGGGGGTGGAAGGGCTATCATGCCTGATGGGGAGAAATCCAAACTCTGATTCCTCTGACCCCTAAAGAATGGAACCACTGCCGCGAGTGCCTCTAAATTGCCCATGTTTCTCTTTGCCAGTAGAACTCACTGAGAACATCGGGCTCCCAGTGAATCTGCTTGAGAAACACGACCCGTGGCCAGCCTATGTCACGTACACCTCCCCAATGGTGAAGAGACTCATCGAGAAGAGCAAGGCCAGAGAGCTGGAGTGCTTGCAAACGGTGGAGGAGAGTCGGCGGGTGGGCAAGCAGAGCAAGCCAGCCAGCCTCATCCAGCTGAAGAGGAGGAAGTCCTCCAAGTCCTCGGGCACCACCACCTTCAAGGACCTGAGGTCCGAAACCATGCTGTCTGTGTGGGGCCCCCTCACCATGTCGGCCATGGGGCCCTCGGGGGTCCCAGAGCCCCTCCACCTGCACTCGGACTCCAGGGCAAGTCCCACCGCCAGCTACAACAAGATCATCTTTGCCCGGGCACCCACCATGAGGACGCTCCCTTACACGGCCGGGCGGCCGTCGGAAATGTTTTGCCTCTAGCCAGAGTCCCCGCAGCCGACCCCCGAGCTTGTATGGCAATTAAGTGCCGTTTGCCACACATTATGTGGCGGCCCTTGCATTGGAACTCGCCCCTGCTGGTGCAGAGTTTGGCTGAGATCAACCCCACGGGATGGGGGCCATGGGTGGGCGGGTACGTTCCCTCTGGCAGTGCAATTAAGTGGGCCTGGGAATGCCAGGCTCCAGTTCCTGGTGTAGATGCTTAGGACCCAGCTGGGGATGAATCAGTTCTGGTCCAGGCAGCAGACAGAAACCACACCAGAGATTCTTTCTATTAATAGAAAGAATCCCTAAGCAGGCCACTGAAAAGGCAAGAAGAGGGTTCAGAGGGCGTGGATGGAGAGGCACCTGCAGGAAGCAGCCTGGGGCATGCACCCAGGGAAGAAGCAAATATATTAAGTTAGACGCTTGGTGACGGGCAGGTGGGCTGATCTCTGATTCCTGAGGTGGGCTAACGAATGCTTCTCAGCAGACACTGGTGTCCTGAGCTCGGAGGACAGCCCTGTGGGGTGGCACCCCCACCTCTTGGCTCATGGACGCCCCAAGCTTGGTTCCAAGAGTGTTGGGGAAACCCAAGAGGGACTCAGATTTTTCTGGAAGGAGTTGACACCGCCCAAGTGAATGAGTATTGCTGAGGAGAGGAAGCCAGCAGGAACCAAATCTGGAGCAAGTCTCTTCTTCCTCCTCCAGCCTTGACGCTCCCTCTGGTCTCCTGATAGGCGGAGCCTAACTGGGAGGGAAATAGAAATGTGGTTTGCAGCAACTCAAACCCTGCGTCTTGAAGCAGAGTGTGAAAGGATGGACTTAGAGCCAGGGAGTTAAGCTTGAGTCCCTTTCCAGTGGGTTCCAAGAGATCCCACCTTGCCATCCCACTTGGTTCCTGAACCTGTACTGGGAGGTTTCTTCCTTGGAAGTGCTTACAAAGCCGCCATGGGGGTCCAAGTGTCCGCTGCTGAGAGATGGGGGATTCTGTCCCCTGGACTTCTCTGAGGCTTGTGGAGCGGAGCTGGCGGGGAGACAGCTCCAGCTGGCCCCCAGCTGTGCTTTGTCAGACAGCTGGAATTGGTCCACCCATGCTTGGGCTATTCCCAGCTGGCCCTAGAGCAAACGATGCTGTCCTCAGTCTGGAGGCAGACACACTACGTGTTTAGTCACAGAGGGACCCCATGTGACAGGCAGACCACCCAGTCTCAGCTGTGGGGCTCCTCCACTGAGCGTGGCTTCACTGATCGCATCTCTCTTCTTTGCCTCACCCAGCTTGTGTTAGTGAAATGGTTAATACTCACCCAGCTTCTCACAGAGACACAGAAGATGCAATGAGTTAGTTGTTGGAAAAGGTGGAAGCTGCCCTGCGAATGTGCCCTCTCCACCCAGGAGCCCTGCAGAAACACTTGGCTGCACTCTGGCTGCCGTAAGCTGTGTAGAGAGCTGCACAAGTTAGGAGCTCCAGATCCATTCCTGGGTCCGCAGCTCTTGGCCAGAATGAATTCTTACAAAAATAATGTGATTTACAGTGAATCCGAATGACTGTCTTTTGGGTCCATGGAACATTTACAGACATGGAGGCAAGTGATGAATTCCCAACGAAAAGTTTTCTTTTCTCTATCCCTTTATGGGAGTTCATAGCTAGAGTATACTTGGGCAGTGATGGATTATAGATTTTCATTGTGTCAGTATTTGCAGGGGTTTAGGCTGATTTCTTTCCATTCCTTTGAAGGCAGAGTTGTTACATAATGTTTTGTTTTGTTTTTGGTGGCTGTTGCTTTTTAAATTTCTAGGTGTTTCACAGTTTTTACAAATATATACTCTAAATTAATGGTTGTTTTATAGATAACATTGCTTAGATTAATTTAATTCTCAGTCTGTTATAACATACAAGCAGGAGCTAAGCACCTTACGCTGTGATGAGAATGGCTTGTGTCTGTGGCTGCAGTACAGATGTGTTGCCTTCTGGGGCTGTTTTAAGAAAGAAAAACTATTAATTGCTTTGAAAGGGAGGAGTCTGTTCAAGGCCAAACTGGGTTCATGGGTTCAGCCGCTTCAAGGACTTGACCATGTTGGCTTGAGGACCGAGGGGGCTACCTGGAAGGGGTTCTCCTGGGGAGGCAGCTGATGGACAGAGTAGCTGGACCAGTGATGAAGCCTCCATCACTGAAGGAAGGAGGGTGACCCTGAGGTATCAAAGCGGCGGTTGCTTAAATTTGTCTCCAGGCCCAGATGCCTGACTGCATGGAGGTGGGGGCCCTGGAGCTGAACTTGTGCTAAACTCGTGGAGGACTCGCTAAAATCCTGGGAGGCCCTGAAGTAACAACAAAAAGTGGGGGAGAGACTTCTTGATGTCACAAGGCACCCACGTGCAGGTCCCCGCCCTGGGTGTGGACATGAAACTGTGGGTCTGCAGAGCCCAGTGGATGCTTGGCAGGACTGGACAGCTTTGTTCATGAAGCTGGGAGACTTCCCCGTGCTCCCAGGGCCCGCAAGCAGCCTTCCAGCCGCCTGGAGTCGGCCCAGTGGGCGGGGCTTGGAGTGGAATGTGGATTCTTCCGAGTGCAACCTCCAGTGCAACCTCAGCCGCCTTCTGAGTAGAGGGCCTGGGGGAGCTCAGGTTCCCTTGGATGTGCTGGACTCAGCGCTGGGAGTCCACAGCCCGTAGCCGCCGCCTCTTTATCTCCACAGCATCTGAAAAGTTCTGTTTGGCAGGGGAGCTGTTTTGTCTCCCCACTCTGGTTGGTGTGTGAAACACCAGAGTGTATCTTTTGTTAGCCCTTCTGTGCTGCTCAGTAACTAAGGACCCCTCTGCCTCTGACACGTTGAGTAGCTGTTTTTGAGCAAATTCTCTGGCTCCCATGCATGATATGGTTTTTGTCTGTTTGCAGATTCCACAGTCGGTGTTTAAACAGTTGACGTTTACCTTCAGCTGAGCCTGTGGTCCTTGCCATTCAGGGGTTCGGAGGGGTGGGGGTGGGGAAGGTGGGCTGTAAGGACAGACGATCTGGCAGTTCCTGGAGCTGGTGTGTGCCAGCCAGATGTTTGGGGGTGGCCCAGGGATCCTCCAATTGAAAAGGGAGGCCAGGGCGGGGCCTAAGGCCAGGGGCTTGGTGGAGCCATGGACTTAACTGACAGTGCGTGTGATTACAAATCCTTCTGGTCCATTAGGGGGCCTGAGGGCCTTGTGTGGGAGGCATAAATGCCTCACAGTCCCCCTAGTCTTTTTTTTCAGGACAGAGATAAAATAATGGGTCCCCTGAGGTAGGGGTTTGGACCCCTGGGCTTTGGTGGGGGCTCTGGGAGGGAGAGGGGACACAGCTCAGGAATCCCAACCAAGGGCCAGCCCCACGTCCCTGGAGACGGAAAGCCAGCAGCGGGAACCCCAGCCCTGCAGCCTCACTCCGCATGTCCACAGAAGTGGTAGAAAAGATTGTAAAGTGCACTGTGGGATGTGGGTGCGCCCATTGTGCCTGTCCTGCCCCTGCGGCTCTCTCCAGCTCTATCTGAGTCAGTCACTCCTTGAAGCTTCTTGGAATCCCCACCCTTCTGGAGTGACGGGCGTGTGTGCAAAACCCACACCTTATCAGTGATGAGACTGAATGAGAGCTGGAGGGGCAGTAAACAAGGGCCTGGGATTTACCAGGATCCGGTGCTTGAGAGTAATGTTACTGATTCTTAAGTATAATGGCATTTTCTTGATACAGGTATGTATAAGTGTACTCCTAACCTTGAAAAGGGATGGTTAATAGATATTCTTATGAGTAGGAGAATCTAAGAGTGTTCATATAACTCATAGGTGCTTAAACTTGTCTTGGCAAAGAGTTTTTCCTTCTTCAGATTAAAACAGTAGTTGAGTTAATGAACTGGCGTTATCTGTTGAACACAGGTGGCCCTTCTTAGTCTCTTACAAAGAGGAAATAAACTCAAAGCGACTCTAAAAAGATAGAATGTAAGGGAGATAAAATTTAGATATGAGGAGCTTCCTGTTACTTTTGCTTACTTTAGGTTACCAGTGAGAAGTAAAAAAATTGGTAGAACTTAATAGTATTTAGTCTTAGGTTACCAACCCAGTGAGAAGTAAAAAAATTGGTAGAACTTAATAGTATTTAGTCTGTAGGCTGCCCTGCTCCTGTGTGGGTGCTCAGTGCTCAGTGTTGTCTGACTATGCGACCCCGTGGTCTGCAGCCTGCCAGACTGCTCTGTCCATGGAGGTTTCCAGGCAAGAATACTGGAGTGGGTTGCCATTTTCTACTTTCCAAGCAGGAGGCCCAACAAAGCAGACAAAATCCTTGCCCACAGAGATCTTATGTTCTGATAACAGACTCTTCCTTAGTTTACAACTGTGCTCCTTTCATGGATGACTTGAATTATGAGTGGGATTTGGCATGTGTGACGTTTTCTACACTTTGCTTAGAAGCTGTGATTCGAGCTTTACTATTTTTAACAAGAGAGAAGGAAGAGGAGGTTTTCTATAACTGGACAAAAACTGAAATATGAAAAGAGGAAGTAGGAAGGGGGAAATAGTGTTGTACCTAAGATTAAAATGTGAGCCAAAGATAAAAAAAAAAAAGAGATTCCTACATTAGGCATGTGGGAAGCTGGGGAAAACACCATTTACTGTCCAGTCTCAGATAGAGGAGTTCTTGGACAGGAGAATGGGCGAAAAGATGGAATAGTGGGAGAAGGGTAAACAGGGCTTTTAACAAGTCTGGTTTAAGTAACTTGGGATGTTCCTATAAAATATATGTTATTTGTGTTTGGAAAAGACCCTTTTCCTTTTCTTTTGTGAACATAGTTGAAAGATTAGTGGTTGGCCAGTAGTGTCTGAAATACTGTCCCTGATTTGTGACTGCTGATCTGTCTCTGGTTAGTTGACAGTTCTGTTGAGGTTAGCTGATGGAGTCAATCCATCTCTTAGTTTATTGTCCTCAAATTGCCCTGTATATCGAACTGCATCCCTTAATTCCATAGCTGTTTATGTATTACTTGAAGTTGTGCCTTTGTTTTCCTGCCTTGTAAGTTTCTGCATGATGTCCTGTTGTACTTAAGAGACAAAGCAGGTGCTTAGTTTTCTACTTTCTGTTTACAGCTTTTTTTCAGTGACCATCCAGTTTGGTAAAGAAGTCTCTTCTTGAGTTTACACAATACATTGCACACTTTTAAAGATAAGCATGAGAGATCTTTGATGTTTGTTTTTGTTTTAATGCATAATCGTTTTTTGCTTTCATTTATGAGTCATTCCGTCAGAGTCTCATGTGATCTTGCCTGCTGTAGTGAATTGAGATAGATTTTTTAATGATTTTTTTATTATAAAGCAAATCAACTTCTGTTTATTTCAGTGCTCCAATATGAAAATGAACACTAGTTCCATTCATGCCTAAGAGACTCCCTTTATAACACCCGAATAAGCCTTCAGAGTACTGGTTTCACTTTTAATGTATTTTTGTAACTGTATTTATCACTTTTATCAAAACTCTAATGTGCAGAACTTGAACTTTTGAATATATTAAATTTAAGATTGTAATTCAGACAAGGTTCATTAAGCTGTTCAACATCTGGACATCTTTGAGTGCCTATATTTTAGACTGAAAAATGAAGCAAAAATAACCTTACTTGATTTCTAAAATTATCTTTTATAAAGTGTTGGTGACTCTAGGTCCTAAATGTAAGGAAATTGAGTTTAGCTTCTTTCTAGTCAACTGTTTTGGAGTGTTTTGAATCAGAATGTGAAAGTGAAATAGTAACTTTTAGCTTAAGACATAATAGATTCAGTTATACTTTCATTTTGTTTTTGTTTTATAAAATCTGACTCTAGTTTGTAAGGGAAGTAGAGGCTTCTAAGGATTAGTGATAATTTAGGATGTTATTACTCTTAACATCGTGAGTCTTTTTCTCAGTGATAGGTTTGTATTTTAGTTCAGTTTATTTGCTGTTGGGCTTTTGATTTATGTTGCTCTTTCTGCCTCTGTCTCTGCTTACTTGCCTTTTTTTTTAAGTACAGGGTGGCCACCAAATCTGGAAACAACAACAATAAAAAACCATACACGACAAATGGTTTATTGATGTTATAGAATATGTTAACATAATACCCATGTTTTCAGACTTTATGACCATCCTATAGAGTGGAATTCATGTAAGTAGGTCTTCTGTTTTTGTTTGGATATATATTAATTACATGGCTATTATGGAGTCAGGTATAAGGTATTGAATATAAAGGAGTAGAGATACATAGTTAATGATAGACAGAGCTGGCTAGAATAACATTGATCCTGGGATTTAAGGGGACTGAAAACTATCTAACAAGGTAAAAATAAGTGTGATGGTTAGTTGGTTTGCAATATTTGGCTAACAAAGTTTGGGAGATGTTGGATAAGCAGTAGCTTCAGGACTATATTTGAGAGATGGTGTTGGGAAGAGTCAGACACGACTGAGCGACTTCACTTTCACTTTTCACTTTCATGCATTGGAGAAGGAAATGGCAACCCACTCCAGTGTTCTTGCCTGGAGAATCTCAGGGACAGCGGAGCCTGGTGGGCTGCCGTCTATGGGGTTGCACAGAGTCGGACACGACTGAAGCGATTTAGCAGCAGCAGCAGCAGCAGTGTCGCTGAGCCTTGACTGAAGTTCAGACAATCAGGAAATCTTCCCTCTTCTTTGCTCACTACCCCCTTCCCCAGCCCCAACTCTCACCAGGGACCCAAAGCCTCAGCCACCTGCTTTCCTTCTAAGTTGCTTCAGTTGTGTCTGACTCTTTGCGACCCCACGGACTATGGCCCGCCAGGCTCCTCTGTCCAGTGGATTCTCCCGGCAAGAATACTGGAGTGGGTTGCTATGCCCTCCTCCGGGGGTTCTTCCTGACCCAGAGAGTGGACCTGTGTCTTTTACGTCTCCTGCATTGGCAGGCGTGTTCTTTACCACTAGTGCCATCTGCTTAGGTACTTGGAACTCACACTGTGCTGCCCTAAACCAGTGAGGCATGGCTGGGCATATGCAGGGGGCTTCCTCTGGGGCATTGGGATGGGCATGGGGGGCAGGCAGGGGATGCGGGAACACCCCAGTTTTAGGTGGAGCCCACCACTGCCCCCACATTCTATGCCTTGGTCCCCACCTCGATCCAGTTTCCACATGGGACAGGCAGGAAAAACAGTGATATGGAGATGACCTTGGACTTGGTGCCGAGAGCCCCGTCTCTTCTCCTAGGCTCTCTGTTCCAGGGCAAAGAATTTCCACCCCACCCAAGGCCTTTCTAGGAAGCTCCTAGTTCTGAGGGCCCAGCAAGGTTCCAGGTAACACACTTCCCCTTCAGGTCCAGTTTCCAGCCACCCAGTAACCTCCATCATTTTTTGGTAGATAAGGCAGGCAGGAAGCTTCTGCATTTCAGACAAGTCAGAATGGTTTCTGTGGGTCCACCAGTCGGGAGGGGTCTTGCAGAGAGGCGAACTGGTCCCAGGGGAAGTGACCACTGGAAGGACGATTGCCCTGTGGGCCCTGAGTGCACCAGGCCCTCTGTGCCCACTTCTGTGTGTTCCAGCTCGTCCAGGTCCATTCACTGCCTGGGGGCTTCTGTCTGCTGTCCTGGCTAGAAGGGAGCCATTCTGGGACTGGACCCAAGCCCTCAGGTCTAATTCCTGGCTACCTTCCCTGTACCTGGGTCCCCTTCCCCCCTCTTCCTTCTCTTCCTCCTTGTTTTCATCACTGGCAGTCCTGCTGGTGTATCCTCAGAAGGGCCAGGTGAGCTTGGCCTGTGGCTTTGACCCTCAGGGTCAGTGCCAGGCATCCTTTTGGAAGGCATCCACTCCTCCTTGAGAGTGGCTTTACCAGAAGCCCGTCCTTCATGGCCCATTCCCCAAGGCCAACTCACCTGCCGCCGGACCAGCCAAGTTGGGAAGGAGGCTCTGAAAGTGTCGTGAGAGCTGGACGAGGTCAGCCATGCTCATGGTCATCTTCCTAGAACATGGCCCATGGCCTGACACATGATTTGAGCTCAATTACAAATAATTTTCAACAGCAGTTCCCAACACCTGAAACAGAATGAATTGCGATGTGGTGGTATCTTTTGTAATGTTCAGAGGCTGGAGAAACCACTTGGCCAGGGTTGTGTAGAAGGTTTGAGGCAAGGGGCAGGCGGCTTTGCTGCAAAGCTCCTTTTGGCCCTGATGGTGTGATTTGAATAAAGACGCAGGCGGTACCCTGGATGTGCCCTTCCCTGAAGGACATGGAGGAGCAGTGGGCACAGTTTCTCAAAATTCAACATCTAGTTACTTTGTCCTCTTAAAATGACCAGCCCATGCCCGTCTGATGGAACTCCAAGTTAATGTATTTTCTCCATCCTTTATCAGAAGGGATGTAAATTCACAGACCTAATGCCATCTCCCTTTCTGACATCAGCAGCCATCCAATGGGCACCTGACAAATATGTGCTGGGTGCTGGCTTGTGCCAGGGACCCCATGGGAGCCCAGCGTGAGCACGGCAGACACTCGGTCTTCCGTCTGGCAGTGCAGACCCTGGTCCGTCGCCCTTGCATGTTACAGAGAAGCTTGGGGTTCTGTGGAGTGCTCTTGCTTGAAGCACCTGGTGTGTTCCCCCAGGCTCATGAGAAAGGGATTAGGGAAGAGGCAGGATTAGTATCAGGACAGCTGCTTATAAAAGGGGGTGAGGTCATGTTGAATTTTTGGCCAAACTGAAGTTTGGCGGCCTGCTGAGTTTTTTGAGCTTTGCCAAGCTGCCTTCAGTTTACGCTTACCCGGCTGCCGTGTTTGTTTCTGTAGCACCATGGAGCTGTCCCCGGGGCGTGGCCTCTCTCTCCCGGCCCGGCCCCTCGCAGCAGAACAGAGGCAGCACCCACATCTGCAGGCTGCTCGCCCTAGGACTCTTACCTCTTGCCTTCCTGGCTGGAGGGCTGGGGCTGGGCGAGGCAGCTTCAGATGTAGGGGGCCACCTCCAGTGTCTGTACTTTCCCCACCGGGTGGTGCCAAGCCCTTAGCATCTGGGCCCCCAGGCACATGAGCCTCACCTGAACTTCCCCAGGTCTCAGAGCAAAGAGACCAGGTCTGGCTTTCCATGGTTTCTACCTGCCTTTTGGGTTTTGGGGGACCCCTCTGTAGACCAGAGCGAGGGGTGCCCTTCAACAAAGGGACAAGGCGTGGTCCCCGGCTCCACCTCGTCGTCCTCCTGGTCATACCTGCAGAGCCCTCCCTCTCCGCTTGCCTGTCTCCCTCCCTTTTCCTCCTTCCTTTCCATCTGATTTTCATTGTTGTTTATTTTTTTGTCATTGCAAAATGAAATGATGCTTGTTGTGACTCAATCTCCCTGCGGTAGAAGTGACTGAGATGGCCTGGGCTGCACAAATTTTGGGAGAAGCAGGTCCCTTTGTGCTCAGATCCTGGGTCTGAGCCTCCATCCTGAGGAGGTGAGATGTGCTCAGGTGCCCCCTGGGAAGCTCTGAGGACTGTGTGTCACCTGAGGTCACCCTGGCCATTCTCTCCAGAGCCATTGCTCCAAGGTCCCAGGCCACTGCTGTCCCTCTTCTCCACTGGGTCCCCCTCTGGTTTCCTAGGGCATGGCTCCTCCAGGTTGACACACATCAGTAAATCTGCCCTGAAGGCCTGGGGGTGGCAGAAACTCAACAGAATAAATTACAATTCTACTGGAAGTGTGTATTTGGGGAGGCCCACAGCCTAATTCTGAGTGGTACTCCCTGGTGAGGACCAGCTCCACCTCCAACATGGATCTCAGGGCATCTCCGTTAACTCAGATTCCGGAACCAGTTCCCCCTGAATCCTTCATCTTCCCTTCCTGCATCAATAGCTTCCCTCTTGATCACAGAATTGCTGCTAGGATACCAGGTGCCCCATTTCTAAGAAGACGTTTAGTAGTTCTGACCTGGAGAAGGCAGTCCCAATGTTCAACAGAACACACTGCAATTAATAGCTCAGAATGGTTAGCAGGGGGCTTTTGTCTAGTCCTCTTTAGGGTCCTGCTGGCAGAATTTGGGCAAACTTTGCCTTCTGATGTGCCAGAGTGGGGAGCTCCTGGCAGAACACACACTACCACACCACCACCACCATTTCCACCTGCAAATCCATCACCACGACCGTGACCATCACCACCACCACCACCACCATCACCGTCATCGTCTTCATCACCACCACCACCACCATCTCCATCACCGTCATCGTCTCCATCACCACCACCACCACCACCATCTCCATCACCATCATCGTCTCCATCACCACCACCACCGCCATCTCCATCACCGTCATCGTCTTCATCACCACCACCACCACCATCTCCACCACCGTCATCATCTCCATCACCACCACCGCTTTCACCTTCACCACCTCCATCAGGCCACGTCACCTCTGAACAAACTTATTAAAGTGCAGCCCTTATTTATTGAACAATTATGAAACCAGCAAAGACACAGTCTCATTAAAGGGCCTATTGATAAGTTAGACGGAGGAAGACAAATACTGTACAGTGTGTGAGTGCTTAGTCACTCAGTCATGTCTGACTCTTTTGGGACCCCATGGACTACAGCCCACAGACTCCTTTCTCCATGGACTTCTCTAGGCAAAATACTGGAATGGGTTGCCATTCCCTTCTCCAGGAGATCTACCCAACCCAGAGATCGAACTCAGGTCTCCTGCATTGCAGGCAGATTCTTTACCATCTGAGCCATCAGGGAAGCCCTTAGGTAGAATCTAAGAATGCTCAACTCAGAAACAGGAGAGTGGAGTGGTGGTTCCCCAGGGGCTGGGCGTGGGGGAGGAGTAGATATTAGTCCAAGGGTAAAACTTCCAGTTATAAGATTGATGAGACCTAATGTACAGGATGCCGATTATAGCTAATAATACCATGTAAAGGTTTGAAGGAGGACTGAAGAATGCATTCTGAGAAGCCCCAGTATGAGTGGGTGGGGTGGGGTGAGGGATCCAAGTAGAGGTTGGGAAGTAAGGGGGTAAGAGTGGGTCAACTCAGGACACAAAAATGAAAGACCATTTTCCCCCTAAGAATGACCAACAGCTACAGCAGGGTTTCAGGCAGGGAAATAGCGAGATCTATGAGAGGCTAAACTCTGTTTGGATTCCTGGTTCCCTGGCCTGGTACCATGAACATGAGCTCACCAACCACCTTAAACATCAAGAGACGAGGAAAAGAGGGATACGAGGCCCGCCTCTGAGGAGTAAAGAGTATTATATATACATGAATTTTGTTCTCAAGTGAGGGCTATCCCCTCCAAGTCATCCATGTGATGCCGTGTCCTCAACCTGAGAAGTTGTGTCCTGTTCAAAAAGCTGGCTCTGCTTGGAGCCTTCTGAGCTCCACTTTCGTTGTCATTTTCTGATTCAGTTCATGGGCTGTAGCAAAACTCAGCTGCTCTAGGACCACAGAAAGAGGGAGGGCCTGTAAGAGTGGCTTCTTTAATCTCCCCCAGTCATTCTGAAGATAAGAAGACAAGGTTAGAGAGGCCCAGTGGTTTCTGGAGGATTTGAAAGCAGTTCATCCTGGTCTTCCTGATCCACTGCTGACGTCTGCCATGGATCAGGGAAGGGGGCCTCTCCAGATAGCCTTGAGTGCGAGGCTGGAATTTCTTTGTGGAGGGGGTGGGTGGACCACTATCTGCAATTCCTTTTCTTAAGAAAATCGCCAAATATAGTTTTCCCCAGAGATTTTGTTGAAACTTATTTTCCCAGCAGAGCGCCCAGGCAAGTCATGTTTGCGTGCAAACCCTCCTTCCAAGGTGGTTCTAGATTCTTGTGCTCCAGGAGAGTTTTTTGAAACATTTCCAAGCCCACCTGGTTCTCCTTTACTGATTTCATCTTCATGTGGAATGAGTTAAAGACCAGCATCCTTTACAAAAGACAGGGTGAAAATACCCATGGGGCAAACCACTGCCAAGACTTTTTAAAGGCAACATTCACGTCCCCTCCCCTGCCCGCACTCCAGGCACCAATAACTCTCCACCTGGAGCTTTCTCTCGATGCCCTGGAGGGGACAAGGAGTTCAGGTCCCGGGAAATGCCCTCAGTATGGCCAACAGGAGTGGGAGGACAAATAGCCCAGCTTCCTACCCCTCCCCCACTCCCCAGTTTGGGCGTGTAAGTGAGGGAGTCCCATGCTGGTGACAGACTTGAGTATTTGAGTGGCCATCTGCTCAAGGATGCCCTGTACCTCAGCCTGTGTTCTTCCTCTGCCCACTTCTCCACTCCCCTGCCTGTGTCTCTGGGTTTACACCCCCCAGTAGGCTCCTTGTTCTCCAATCCTCATCTCAGAGTCTGCTTTTGGGGAACCCAAGCTAAAACATCATGCAGGCAACCCCTGGCTTACCCAGCCACCCAAGAATAAAGGAGGCCCTTTGCGGGGGAAGTTCTTTATTTTGTGTTTCACTCAGGGCACAAGGGCTCTTTGAAACGTGAAAAAAAAGCAAGGCGTGCATGTTTGCGGTCAAGAAACAAAAAAGACATCTACGGAATATGATGAGAAATCATTCTCCGCCCCCACCTCCCTGCCGGCCTCCTGCCATTCCTCTGCCTGGAGGTGACCACCATTAACGGGTGGATGTGCAACGGCAACCCACTCCAGTATTCATGCCTGGAAAATCCCATGGACCGAGGAGCCTGGTGGGCTACAATCCGTGGGGGTCACAAAGAGTCGGACATGACTGAGTGACTTCTGTGTGTGTGTGTGTGTGTGTGTGTGCGTGTGTGTGCATTCCTTGGGGGATTTTTCTCTGTGCGCTCTTAAACCCTGAAGTCAGGTCACGTCACATCTCCTCTCAGTAAGAGACCAGAATCCTTTGTACAACCAGCAAGCTCTTCTGGCTTCCTTTCTGTGCCTCTTCTCCACGTTCTCCTTCCAACTGGCAGCTCCCGCCTGCCTGGACTGTCAGGCTTCCTTCTCTGCGCCCTCCTGGCTGAAACGCTCCCACCCCATCCTCACTCTCTCTCTCCCACATGGTAGGAATCTTGGCTCAAATACCCTCTTCTTGGTAAAGCTCCAACCTGTCCCCTGCATCCCTCATATCTCTTCGTTTTTTTCTACATCACTTTCCACCTGGTGGCCAGCCCCCCCACCTACTTACTGCTTGTCATTCTCCCAGGAGGATACATTCTCAGGAGAGCAGAGGATCTGTGTTGTGTTTACCGCTGGGCCCCCGGCTCTTGGAACAGTTTCCATATCAGGCAGCTGCTTGGCAAAGCTTTGCTGAATGAATGCACATGTGTGTGCATGCGCACACTCCCCCCACCCCCCCACATGTTGTATGATACGCAGCGTCCTGCTTGGTGCTTTTCGCACTTAGCCATCTTGGAGGTGGTTTCTCTGGGCACATAGAATCACTGCATCCTTTTAAGCAGCCACAGAGTGTAATGTTGTTGTGTGTCCACCATGAATATAGCTCTTTAGCCGGCCTCCCCGTAGTGGACATTTGGTGGTTCCTGGACGCAGAGCTGCTGTGTGTCTGCTCACACGAGGGGCACATCAGCAAGGTGAATTCCTGGAGTGCAGCTGCCCTGGTTCATTCTTATCTGGACAGAAACTATTACCAAATTGACCTCAGAAAAGGTCACACCTATTCACACTCCCCCTACAGTTGTGAGAAGCCCTGTTTCCCCCACTTCCTAATCGGCACATGTGTTAATAAATTTTTGGTCTTTACTAAAAGACTTCCCTAATGGCTCAGATAGTAAAGGGTCCACCTGCAATGCAGAGACCAGGGTTTGATCCCTGGGTTGGGAGGATCCCCTGGAGAAGGGAATGGCTAGTCCAATATTCTTGCCTGGAGAATCCTGTGGACAGAAGAGCGTGGAGGGCTACAGTCAATGGGATTGCAAAGAGGAGGACACAGCTGAGCGACTAATACTTTCATTTTTGACCTAATTAGTAAAAATTTTACAGATTTTAATGTGCCTTTTCTTTCTTTGCATTTGTTTATTCACCATTTCTAATGCTCTCTCTGTGTGAACCATTTGTAAAATATGTTTTACTGATTAAAAAAAATTAACTTGGCCTTTTACTTGTGGCTCTCAAGTCCTCTTTTTGTATTAAGCTCTTCAGTCCTTTGTTCATAACCCATCTTTCCAATATTTCCCAACCTTTCCTTTGTATTTTGATTCCATTTTAGTACTTTTGAAATGCATAAACTTTAAAATATTTATACAGTCAGCCTCATCAATATTTGTCTAATTCAGACAAAAAAAATTTGTCTTAATTATAAAAGCTTTTTCCTCTCCTAATCAGATGTGAAAAAATTAACTCATATCCTTTTCTAGTACTTTTACAGTTTTTCTGTTTTTTTTAAAATTAATTTTAGTATAAATTGTAATTAATTAATTTTAGTATAAAGGCAGGAAGGAGGATTTAGTTGAACTTTCCCTCTCCGGTCAGCCAGTTTTCCCAACAACATTTATGGAACAATCCATCTTTCCCTCAATGATTGGAAACTTGCCTTTCTTATACCTTAAATTATTCTACATTTTCCAGTCTCTTTGGGGACTTTCTATTTCAGTTCATTGATCTGCCTGTTTGCCAGAGTCAGATTGCTTCCATTATGGCAGCTTTAACATCTCTTTTATTGTTTGATAAGAGTAAGCCCAGAGAATCTTTCTGAATTTTTTTTCCTGATGACCACTAAGCCTCTTGGTGAGAATGAAAGTGATTTTCAGGTAGTAAAATTGCCCTCTTTTCTCTTAGGTAATGAGACTGGTGACTAGAAGGCAGGCTCCTTGACCCTTGTAATTGACAGTCCTCTTGTTCCTGCTGAAAGGCTGAACTCCATAACAAGGTGACAGCAAGGTACCTGTATTCCCTCACCTCCAGGCAGTGATAACCATGGTGTGCTGGGGCTGACTCACCTCCAGCAGGTGAGATGGGAACATCAGAACTTGAATTTGCCAACTCACGTAGTGGTCTGAAGGCCTGCCCTTTCCACTTGGGAAAGTGATACCAAAATAGAAGGAAAACGCAGTTCAGAAGGAAATTCCTCCTTCGTCACCCTTGGAAAAGGACTGGTGCAGATGATGCTGACAAATATTTAAGGACACTGAAAGCTCAGAGCATGGGGCCAAGGCCTTGGGGCCGCCGCGGACCTAGAAGTGGTGCAGAGCAGCCGCCCCCACCCTGACAGCTCCTGTCTCTGGTCCCCAGCAGTGGGAGCTTGGTATGAAGTTAATGTTCGCAGTGGGTGAGGCGTGGGAAGCAAAACAGATACGAAGACATTTTTCCTTCTCGGCTTCTTTCTCTTAGACTATTCCTGGTTCCTCAGGAACAGGCTTTCATTGTGCGTGCCCACCCTGGGGAGCTTGGCCAGGGTGCCATAGCCCGCCCCAGGAGAGAGTGTGCCGGGCCCTGGGGGGCAGAGCTCGGCTCCAGAGTTGCAGCTACAAGACCGCTCAGACCCCCCCCTCCCAGCATGCCCCTTCTCCACCAGCATCTGTCCTGCAGAATCACTCAAAACTCAGGAAGAGTCCAGAGCTTGACACTCAGAGATGAGCCCACTAGTGGGTCCTCATACCTAGCCGATGAGCATCACGTACAACTGGGCTCATCCGTTTCTTGAGGACCACGCTGGTGTGTGTCTTAGATGGAGAAGGGCGGATGAGGATAACAGGGAGGGAGAGTGAAGGAGCTGCATTGTTGTTCATTCGCTCAGTTGTGTCCGACTCTTTGCGACCCCATGGACTGCAGCACGCCAGGCTTCACCATCTCTTAGAGTTTGCTCAATCTCATGTCCGTCAAGTCGGTGATGCCATCCAACCATCTCGTCCTCTATTGTTCCCTTCTCCTCCTGCCTTCAATCTTTCCCAGCATCAGGGTCTTATCTAATGAGTCGGCTCTTTGTATCAGGTGTCCAAAGTATTGAAGCTTCAGCTTCAGCATCAGTCCTTCCAATAAATATTCAGGATTGATTTCCTTTAGGACTGACTGGTTGGATCTCCTTTCAGTCCAAAGGACTCTCAAGAGTCTTCTCCAACACCACACTTCAAAAGCATCAATTCTTCAGCACTCAGCATTCTTTATAATCCAATTCTCACATCTGTATATATCTACTGGAAAAACCATAGCTTTGACTATACGGACCTTTGTCAGCAAAGTGATGTCTCTGCTTTTTAATAAGCTTTGAGTACAGGTCAAGTGAGGGAAGGGCCCCTGCCTCTAGCCCAGTGCCCAGTAAAGCCCCACCCCCCTGTACTTCTGTGAGTGTTCAGCTCAATCAACAGGTGCTAGAGACTTTTGGTTTTTTGGTTTTAGAGTTACATTTGTACAAAACAATTTTTAAATTTTTTAAGAAGAAAGCATGAACATAATATGTAAAGAAGTAATTACAAAACATTTTAACATAAATAGTACAAGTTGTAGAAAAATTGTAAACCTGCCATCTAAAACCGATTACCCTTAAGAAAATTTCATGCTGTTCGACAGCTCCAGAGTGACTTATTATAGGCCTTGGCTCATGCAGTGATGGAGGCCAAGAAGGCGCATGGTCTGCCCTCTGCAAGCTGAAGAATCAGGAAAGCCTGTGGTCTAACTGTTGTTATTTAATCACTCAGTCACGTCTGACTCTTTGTGGACTGCAGCACACCAGGCTTTCCTGTCCTTCACTGTCTCCTGTCAATGCTTCCACTTTTCCCCTCTTTATTTGCTATGAAGTGATGGGACTGGATGCCATGATCTTAGTTTTTTGAATGTTGCGATTGAAGCCAGCTTTTTCACTCTCCTCTTTCACCCTCGTTAAGAGGCTCTTTAGTTCCTCTTCACTTTCTGAGTGGTGTAACTGAATCTGAGTTAAAGATCTGGGAATTCGGGCACCGATGGTATAAGAGCTGGTCTGCATCCCAAAGTCCAAGAACCAGGAGCATCAGTGCTAGAGGGCAGGGGAAGAGGAGTGTTTCAGCTCCAGCAGAGAGAGAGAGAATTTGCCTTTCTCTGTCTTATTCTAGTCAGGCCCTCAGCATGGTGGATGAGGCCCACCTGCACAGGTGGGGGTGATCTTTACTCTATCCATGGATTCAAAGGCTAATCTCCTCCAGAGACACCCTCACCACTGACACTCAGA
The DNA here is from genome assembly GCF_029378745.1 of Bos indicus. Lineage (NCBI taxonomy): Eukaryota > Metazoa > Chordata > Mammalia > Artiodactyla > Bovidae > Bos > Bos indicus. The sequence goes on along the minus strand of NC_091778.1, from coordinate 34,128,794 downwards.
AATAACATTTTACCAGCTCTCTGGGCATCCCTTAGCCCAGCCCAGCTGATACTGTCACAGTTTATCCCCAAGGAGGTCTGTCACAAGGGGAACTGTGGCATCATCTTCCCCATGCCTGACAGACAGACATCGGCTGCACTCAGCTACTGAAAAGAGTGAATAAAATGATGTATGGAGTAATAAGGACAGTTATGGTTGTGTTTGTTTACTGAGAGCTTCCCATGAGCCAGGCAGGGCTTAGTCACCTTGTATGACTTCAGACTTTACAAAACCAGAGAGGTAAGTACTCTTAATTGTTCCTATTGTCATAGATAAATCATAGTTTAAATGCTAGGATTCAGTGAACCTAAAGAAATGCCTAGTTCCTAGACAAATCTCAGTTAATGTGGCTGGAACAGCCACTCACAGGGGCTCATAAGAGCTAACTGTATGAATACTTCCAATGCCAAGAACAGCTGGCCCCTTGCCGACTCCGCGACATTATGTTGGCAGCTTGAAATGGACCAGGGTGGGAGTGTTCACACCACAGAAATCAGCAGATACTACAAATCAGGTTTTTGGTTTTTTTCCTAAAGAGCCCGCTTCAGCACCATGACTACTTACTAAGATTATACTCCTATGACCTAGAAATTATCTTAGAATTGACCCCTACTAAAATCAATATGGGCTTCTTTCCTGGCTCAGATGGTAAAGAATCTGCCTGTAATGCAGGAGACCTGGGTTTGAACCCTGAGTCGGGAAGATCCCCTGGAGAAAATCAATGCACTGAAAGAGGGGACCGGCCTAAATGGCTTAAAGTGGTGGGAACATCTTTATCATACTGATGATAAATTTCAATCAGGAAAGAATTTTACTCTTGTGGTCTTCAGCCTCAGGGGCAGGAGAACACCTTCGAGGGGTCTGTGCTCAGGGGCAAACGGTTTGGGGAACCTCCAGGTACAGGTGTGATGTCAGGGACAGGTAAGTGGGTGTCACGGTGCCCTGCCACACATTTTTCTGAACAGGTCCTTGAAAGCAAACATGCTGCCCGGGAGCCCACATCCCTGCAGGAACTTAGGAAAGCCACTTGGAATGTCTGTTCTTTTCCGTAAAGTAAGGGAATTTGATCTAGAAGGAGCTCCAGAAGCACCCAGCCCATCACTGCTCCATACAGACTCTCTGTTCACAGAAAATTCTGAAGACTGTGAATCATCGCCTAAGTGCAATCACCACGATTTTCATGATAACAGGTCTCCTTATTTTAGCACAAACCCAAGTGTGTGTTGTAAGGAATAAAGCTGACCGGAGGTTTGAATGCAAAGACTTAAGGGAAGAAAGAGACAGACGGTGTGCACATCTTATCAAGCAACCGAACTTTCGCCAAGCACCTGGGGTGATCGCAACCTGCTGCCCCGCCTCATGCTGCTTTTTATGTCCTTTGTTATCATTTCCCCTCCCCATCCCCAGATTATGAGATTCTTCAAGGGCAGGGCTCAAATTGTATTCATGTCTTCATTCAACAAACATTCTTAAAAGCCTATTACATGCTTCAAAGGGGATTAAAAGAAGATGACACGAAATTCTTCTGTTAGGAGCTCACTGGGAGGAGGAGTCAGAGAGAAACCGGAGGCAGGATGTGATGAGACCCTGGCTGGGCAGGTGGAGCTTGAAGGTGCTGAAGATGCTGAGAAAGGGTGAGGTTAGTAGCGGGTGGTGACAGACAGGGCTAGAAGAAGCTCTGAGGTGGAGGACTTAGGACTGAAACTGGCAGCCACGTGGCTGATGAGAGCTTACAAGAGAGACAGCCCCTGTGCTCACAGGGAACTTGATGCACTTGAGATAGTGAAAAGGGACCCCTGAGCCACAGCAGAAACAAAAGGCAGGAAGTTAGAACCCTCTAGGGACTTCCCTGGTGGTCCAGTGGTTAAGAACCTGCCTTCCAACGCAGGGGATGCAGGTTCAATCTCCTGTAGGGTAACTGAGATCCCACATGCCGCATAGCAATGAAGACCCGATGCAGCCAAATAAAATAAATGGGGAAAAAAAAAAAACCAAACCCAAACAAACCCCACTCTCTTGCTTTTTAAAAAAACTCTCCAAAGCTAAGATTGAGCTTGACATATACATACCACTCCCTGGAGAAGGAAATGACAACCCACTCCAATATTCTTGCCTGGAGAATTCCATGGACAGAGGAGCCTGGTGAGCAACAGTCCATAGGGTGGCACAGAGTTGGACCCGACTGAGCGACTGAGCATGCATAGATAATAGAACCTACTGTATATCACAGGGAACCCTATCCAACACTCTGTAATGACCTACGTGGGAAAAGAATCTAAAAAAGAGTGGATATATGTGTATGTATAACTGATTCACTTTGTTGTACACTTTAAATGAACACAACAGTGTAAATCAGCTATATCCCCATTAAAAGACAAAAGAACTCTTGAAAGCCAGGAAGGCAGCACATCCGAGTGGAGCCCAGGGCACTGTGAATGAACTGAGCTGGCCGCCAGGCTGGGTGGAGCCCTGAAGGCTTAGGTCACTGTAGGCCCCATGGCTGAGCAGGGGTACAGAGCAGGGGTACAGATAGGGGGGCATCAGGTACTGTGCCCCCGACCTCTGGCCAGGCCGACTGCCTTGAGAGGCGCATTGCATGCTGGAGAAGGAGCTGTGAGCCTCCAGAGGGACTGTGGGCAGCTGGGTGCCCCACTTGGGATGTAACCCAAGGCTTGGCATCTCCAAGCTTGGGGCCCTGGGCGTACCCAAGCAAGCCAGACACCCAGGGAACAGCATAACTCAGCCTTGCACACCTCAGAATGGATGCTGGCTCTACAGAGTAGGTGCCTCTGAGTGGATGCCAGCTAGTCCAGCCTCTGACAGGTGGGAGTGAGCACCCCGTCCTGAGGGCAATCAAAAATGCCACTCCATGGAGGGCATCCTGGAGGGGCTTCCTGCCTCAGACCAGTGTGTGGGTTCATGGAGATGGGGGTTGCTCCTAAGGCTGAAATTCTATCTCTCTGAGCAAGTGCATTCTCTGTGACTGGAAGATATTTATAGACCCCAAGTCCATAAAGACAGTCCTTTAATGAGCGTGCTGGCGAGGTTGCCCGGAGCTCCGAAAGCCTCTCTGGGTTTCCCGTCAGGCCCTGCCTCACCCTGGGGCCCTGGAGCAGAGACATCTCACACAGGACATTCCATCACCTGTACGTAGGGCCCCTCTCCCAACCTCACAATAAGAACCCTCCTCCCCACCTCAGTCCCCTCAGCATGGAGCTCGATGCTTCCCAGAGAGAAGGCCCCACTAAGGACTGGGGACAGAATGAGAGCAGGTCCAGTACAGGCTTCCCAAGTGGCTCAGTGGTGAAGGAATCTGATTGCCAAAGCAGGGCACACGGGTTTGATCCCTAGGTTGGGAAGATCCCCTGAAGGGGGAAATGGCAACCCACTCCAGTATTCTGCCTGGGAAATCCCATGGACGGTAGCCCGCCAGGTTCCTCTGTCTGTGGGCTTGCGAAGAGTCGGATGAGACTGAGTGACTGAGCCCACAGTGCAGGCAGCACCCATGTCTGTCCTGGAGCCGCTCTGCTCGCTGCACCCCATGCCCACCCGTGAGGACCTTAAGTCAGGATGACGGTCCAGGGCCTGCTTCTTGCACAACACACCTCTGAGGCCAGGCCCTGCAGCCACCTGGCGAGCTCAGCCCTTCCTTTCCCAGGAGGGGCTTCCACAGAGGCAGCCACATCTGTACAACATCTCGGTGCTCACGGCCTCTTTGGGGAGGAAGAGCCGGTTCTCTCGGCTGGCTTGACTTTGAAGCGTTAATTTGGGACACACAAGACCCGCCAAGGGCATTCTTGCCAGAGATCATCTCCATCCAAACAGTCCTCGTTTTTGACGTCTGAGCATCTTCCCTAGGGACAGATCTCCTCCAGAGTTAGTTTCCTGTTGGCCTGAAGAGCTCTTTCTCATTAGGAATGAATTGTAGACACACGTGTCGAATCCATGTGATTCAGAAAAGGCATCATAGGCAAGAGGAATATTTATATTTAAAAAATTAAAAAATATTTATTGATATATAGTTGATTGACAATGTTGTGTTAACTTCTGCACAGTGAAGTGACTCAGGTATGCACACATATATTCTTTTCCATGATGGCTTATCACAGGGTATTGAATGTAGTTCCCTGTATTTCACCATAGAAACTTTTTGTTGGATATTTGTATTTTGAGTAATTTTATATGCATGTCAAAATCAGCTAAATCAGTGGCATATATACATATTTATAAGTATATATATAATTAGTGTATTATGCTATATATATTACAGTGTAATACTATATAATACACATATACATTATTTATTATATGTGTGCTCAGTTGCTCAGTCGTGTCTGACTCTCTGTGTGACCCCATGGACTGTAACCCACCAGGCTCCTCTGGCCATGGAATTTTTCAGGCAAGAATACTGGAGCAGATTGCCATTTCCTCCTCCAGGGTTATAGTATTATCCTATGTTATATCTGTGGTGGTAGTCAGTGGCTCAGTCGTGTCTGACTCTCTGCAACCCAATGGACAGTAGCCCACCAGTCTCCTCTGTCCATGGGGTTTTTCAGGCAAGAGTACTGGAGTGTGTTGCCATTTCCTCCACCAGGGGATCTTTCCGACCCAGGGATGCAACCCCTGCCTCCTGTGGCTCCTGCACTGGCAGGCAGATTCTTTATGACTAGCACCAACTGAGAAGCTCCCATACAACATATAATATTATACTAATTATATACCATTATATATAATCTAGTATATTATAATTAATGTGTATTGATATTATATATAGAATATTTATTTTATATACTCTTTGTAATCATAGAGACTTTTCTTCCCATGAAATGATTTTGGGGTGAAATCAAGCAGGTGAAAGCTGGGGGGTCTGCTTGGAGGCAGGGAGAAGGCTGGGGCTGAAGGGGAGGGAGGGGCTCTGGAGCTGGTCAGGCTCACCCCCCTTCCCTGCAGGAGGTTGAGCACATGCTGGGAGCTCAGTAGGCAAACCACCAGTTCTAAGAAGCCCTACAATTACGATCCTCTAACACATGATTTCAAACCTTTCCCAAATGTAAATTGCTATTGTCAGGAGCTACACTACCCCTCATCACCCCCTCCCACCCATATCCACACCAGGAATTTGGTTTAAAAAATTGTTATTTTAAACTTTATATTGCCTTTTTTTTTTTTTTACTGTGAGAGAACAAATAGGCTATTTTTATTTTTTAAAAATTATTTTCTTTTGACCTTGATGGGTCTTTGTTGCTGCACGTGCGCTTTCTTTGGTTGTGAGTGGAGGCTACCCTCTAGTTACGGTGTGCGGGCTTCTCACTGCGGTGGCTTCTCTTGTGGAGCTCGGGCTGTAGAGCATGAAGGCTCAGTAGTTGTGGCTCCTGGGCCGAGCAGCTCTGTGGCAAGAAGGATCTTCCCTGAACCCGTGTCCTCTGCATTGGCAGGCAGATTCTTAACCACTGGGCCACCAGAGAAGTCCAGGCCTACTTTATTTTGCTTTGTTTTGGCCACACTGTGCAGAATGTGGGCTCTTATTTCCCCGACCAGGGATTGAACCTGTGCCCCTTGCTTTGGAAGCTCAGAGTGTTAACCACTGGACCGCCAGGGAAGCCCCAGGAATTTGGGTTTTCATGCCAACTGTTTGCTCCTCCTGCAGAACAGAGGAGCCTGTTGGGCTACAGTCCATGGGGTCGCAGAGAGTTGGACGCGACTGAACACAGCACGACAGCATTGATGTTTTTACAGAGGCAGCACTGGCCGAGGGCTGCCTTGTCAGCCCCCATCTCTCCTTGTCAATGCACTGTTGGCTGCTTTGGACATTGAGGGGGCATCTTAGCAGAGTCATTGTCTGGGTGGGGAGGAGGTGGGGGCGGGGAGGGCAGGAGAAGGAATTGGGTTGGGTAGGCTTCCTACAGTACCATGCACAGGTGACGGGTTGAGTAAAACAACAAAGACAAGTTTTTCAAGGAAAACAGCTAACTTATTTGGGACTAATTACGATGCCTTTATTAGAGGGATTTTGAATCTTGGGAGCATTGTCTTTAACTGAACTCAAACTATATTCTCTGCTGACTGTTAATTTAGGCTTGTAGAGTCATTCTAACTTCAAGTTTAAAAGTCCTGCATGCATCCGCCAGCTGCCAAAACTCACTAATGAGGATCCCAGGGGCCTCTGGAGGGTGTTGGGGTGAAAGCGTCAGGCTTGATTTATGGATGCAGGGTAGTCAATAAATCTGGGCAAACTTGAGGAACCACCCACATTTGAGGGAACTTTTAAAAACCAAACTTTCTGGGATTTTTGCATCACCACACAAAAATTTCCTATGACTTAGACGACCAAGAGGGAAAACAATACTGTTTTTCATAAACAGTTGAATCTTTTGCTCGGGGAGCAGAATCATGCATATATGCCCACCTGCCTTTGCCAAGGTCAGGTGCAAGACCACCAAAACTGCTGCTGGCACTGTGTGTGGCCACTGGCTGTGATGGAGGCAGACAGTCTTAACACCCCAGTGGCTGAAAAGGAGCAACACTAAGACATCTGTCACCCTGGATAAACATTCCAGGCCATCCAGGGGCTCCTGGGCAGCCTGGGTGAATTTCAGAGGGAAGAAATATCCACCTTCTGGGATGCCCCCATTCCCAGAAATGGACCCTTGATACCTGCGCACATTCATGATTGGATAAGAAAGATATTCCCAGCCCGGCAGCTCCTTCCTCCTCCTCATTGACACTGAAGTCAGCCCTGGGTGACCACTTTCTTGGGGTGCAGGGACCCCCCGCCCTGCCCTGCCTGACTCAGCAGGTTGGATTACATGTGCCCTGTCCCAGGAAGCACATGGCTGCTTCAACTGCACAATTGGGCTCAAAAGGTCAAGCTCCTCCCTTAGTTTGTACAGGACAAACCTGGCACCTTTATGAGCGGGTATGAAAAACTACACCCCCAAATGCCAATCCCACCACCTCCCCCACCGCCACGTTAAAGTAGATCTAATTTGCCAGTTCAGGTTTCATCCCCTACCTTCCCAGCCCCATCCAACTCCAGGCATGCATATTTCCACCTGGATGTTCAGCTCCCTGCCCCTGACAGTATAAACATTTTTGATCACAGCCACCTCTGTAATAACAGGTTGAGTTCCACCTTTAGGGGGCACACGAGATCCGTCTGGGGATGGGACGTGCCTGAGGTGAGGCCTGGCACGAGCTGGGCCCCACCTGCCCCAACGCCCAGCCCATTTGCTGAGCGCACGCCCTGCTTCTGCTCCTCTCGAAGGCTGATCACCCCAAAGCTGGCCGCCTGGCTCCTGCTCACATGCCCAACAGCTTGTTGGTTCTGCCGCCTTGAATAGGGTGATTGGTGAAAGAAAGACATTGATCTTTAGGCTAAAAGGCCCTGATTTTTAACTTTTTAAACACTGTGGTAAAAGACATGTACATGAAGTTTACTATCTTAACCATTTTTTTGGGGGGGGGCAGGCAGTTCCCAGGTGGTGCTTCCCTGGTGGCTCAGACAGTAAAGAGACTGTCTGGAATGCTGAAGACCTGAGTTCGATCCCTGGGTTGGGAAGATCCCCTGGAGAAGGAAACGGCAATCCATGCTGGTATTCTTGCCTGGAAAATTCCATGGATGGAGGAGCCTGGCAGGCTACAGTCCATGGTCACAAAGAGTCGGACAAGACTGAGTGACTTTTACCAGGTGGCACTAGTGGTAAAGAATCTGCCTGCCAATGCAGGAGGACTTAAAGAGACACGAGTTTGATCCCTGGGTCAGGAAGATCCCCTGGAGCAGGGCATGGCAACACTTTCCAGTATTCTTGCCTGGACAATCCCATGGACAGAGGAGCCTGGTGGGCTACAGTCCATGGGGTTTCACAGAGTTGGACACAACTGAAATGACTTAGCAGGCACGCATGCACATTATACTTCACCTAATAGATGCAAAATATGCTCATTTCAGCATGGCAGCAACATAAATGTTTTCAATTTGATCTTTCACACCGTTTCTGCACACTAAGCTCTTGACACCTGTGTGTGTTTTGCACTTACAGCATCTTGGCTTGGATGAGCCATGTTGCTCAGTGGCCACGTGTATTGGTCAGTTCAGACCTAAATCAAACCTTACAGCTCACCTCTGCGAAAACCTATTGTCCGAGGAACTGGCTAATTCCACACCCCTTGGCACTCAGGTGGGCCACACCTTGGGCTGGCTGAGAGTGAGGGATATACCAGCCTCGATATCAGGGTTCTGTGACCTTGGGAACCAGTCCTTGGTCAGCAGCTGCCTCCCCAACCCTGTTCAGTGGCTCCCACATCAGAGCTTGTCTAGAGGGTCAGGGAAGAAGCACGTGCCCTGAGATGCACGTGGACCTCTTTGGACAAGCAGAGCCAGCAGCAGCTTTTAAAGGACCTGAAATGGACTCCAGGCGGTAGAAAGGGAGTGGAGCTCTGGAAGCTGGTCCAGTGGCCTGGATTGGAGGGACTGGGGATTCTGCACTAGTCCTCTGGGCTGACCTGCGGGCCTCCAGCATCAGGGCCAGACGGAGCATTCCTCCCAGGACTTGGCAGTGCCGCCCCCATGCAGCCACCTCTGGAGATGGCTGGAATGCCAGCAGCCCACGGGCCTCCTGTGTCAGCAAAAAGAGCCCTGGAGATGGGTGGCTGGATAAAAAGTCTTCTGTGTGCCATGGGCGGGGACAATGTCCACGACTGCCCACGCTTCCATTATGGGGACATTTCTTGCTCTGCTCTAGGCTCCTGACAGAAGTGCAGATTTTCTGCAGAATTTGTGGCTTACTGGGCTTCCATTCTACTGTTTCCTTGGAGAGGCTGCTATTCAGAGCCCGGCCCCCTACTCTCTGCCTGCATCCCCCACAAGTCCTGGCAGGTGCAGAGCGTGTTTTGAGCTGGTGGAAGGAGAGGTGTGTGCAGAGGAGTCCGTATATTTTGCATCGACCGGATGAAATATATTATGATTCATTTCAGTTTTTATTTATTTTTATTAAAAATTTTTTTGGCCATGTGGCCTGTGGGATCTTAATTCTCTGACTGAGGATTGAACCTGTGCCTTCTTAAGTGGAAGATCAGAGTCTTAACCACTGGACCACCAGAGAAATCCCCATTTCACTTTTTAAAATGTTTATTTTTATTTTTTAGAGGTGAGAGAGAGACAGTGCACTAAGTCATGTCCGACTCTTGCGACCCCATGGACTGTAGCCTGCCAGGCTCCTCTGTCTATGGGATTCTCCAGGCAAGAATACTGGAGTGGGTTGCCATTTCCTTCTCCTTTTTAGGGGTATAATTTTTTAAATTGAAGTACAGTTGATTACAATGTTGTGTTAATTTCTGCCATACAGAAAATTGATTCAGTTATACATGTATGTGTTCTTTTCCATTATGGTTTATCTTAAGATATTGAATATAGGTCCCTGTGCTATACCATAGGACCTTATTGTTTATCCATCCTATATGTAGTATGTAATAGTTTGCTTCTGCTAATGTGTTTGGATATAATCTTATTATACAGTCTCAACAATTCAGTACAGACTTCAATCATAGAAAAGAAAAAGCTTGTGTTCAGGTTGGTTTCATATCTTCAAAAATTTTTTAACTTGGCATAATTCGCTTTTGTGATCTAGATGCCCATTTCACTTTTTAAATGGGGCCGCTCGAAAGTTAAAAAGCACAACTGGGACTCATATCTTTCTTCTGTCGGGCAGCGTGTGCCTGGTGGGTGCTGGGTGTTATGACATCATGATGTCTGAGTTCCAGTATCACCTATCAGTTCAGTTCAGTGGCTCAGTCGTGTCTGACTCTTTGCGACCCCATAGACTGCAGCATGTCAGGCCTCCCTGTCCATCACCAACTCCTGGAATTTACTCAAACTCATGTATCACCTATGGGTCCTCCCCAAATAAAAGACTTCGAGCAAATCCTTTCTCTGGGCCTCCATTTCCTCTTTTGTGAAATAGGGGAGTTGAATTAGCTAACATCTGAGCCTCCTACAATTCTTTTCCACTTCTCTGCTACCCACTCCAGTATTGTTGCCTGGGAAATCTCATGGACAGAGGAACCTGGCAGGCTATAGTCCGTGGGGTTGCAAAAGAGTCGGACATGACTGAGCGACGAACACTTTCTGCTACCCAAATAATGTGGGTGAACTGGGAAGCAGTGCTGGTTGGCCCAGTCTGTCTCGGTTCCTGCAGGTTAGGGGTGACACTCACCTCTCAGATCAAAGATTAAATAGCACAGTGTCGGTGAATGGATGTCAGGGGCATCTCGGGAGCTTTTATTTATTCATTAGCCAAAGCCCCCTGAATTCCCCGAGGACAGTTCTTTCTTTGGAAACCTGACCTCCCTGAGTCCCATCAAAAACCCACCCAGGAGAGGGGATGTATCTGAGAAACCCCACTGGTGGCCAGCCCGTGAACACCTGGACTGCTTCTCAGAAATGGATTTCAGGGCCGGGAGCAGAGGCATTAACCACCTCTTCCAGAAACACTCCTCCAGCAGTCTTTTAAGAGCTGGAGGTGGGGGCAGCTGCCTCTGGGCTCTTGCTTATGCATGCAGACATTGAAATAAATATTTAAGATGAGCAGAGAGAAGGGCTAGAAGAAACCCATGTCTGTCTGTACGTGTTTCTCAGTCCTCTCTGCAGACCCCTAGTCCACTGGCCGGTCATCACTTCCTTCCCTGCTGGTCGCTTCTTTGCCTTACATACCTTGACCTGTTTCTCCTTCTCCGGAGCAGAATCTGGTCTGGTGTTGGGTGCTCCCTTGCTCTGGCCCCTCCCCCAGCCCAGGCTCCCCTCCCCTACACCCCCCAAATCCATCCAGCCCAGCCCTGTGTCCTGGCCCAGGATCCCCTCTGCTGGAAAGGCCTTTTCCTCCAGTTTCCAGCCCTGGAATCCAACCCATCTCTGTGTTCTTAGCTTTTATGGCCTGGAATTCCCCACAGTCATGACCCTTTACTGTGGGCTTAGTCTGTAACCAATTTGTTTTCCTTCATCCTGCAGACAACCACACCCAGTGGGACTGTCCCCCAGGGAGGGTAGGTGAGGGAGTTGGAACCCAGTCAGTTGGCTCTGGAATCCACACGAGTGGCCCCTGAGTGGACCACTTTCCCGTCTGCCATCTTCTCGGTCTGCTGGCTTTCTGAATAAAGTCGCTATTCCTTGCCTCAACGCCTCCTCTCCCGTTGTGCAGTAAGCAGAGTGACCTTGGTCTTGGTAACACACACAGTGTTCCCTCGCCCCTGCCTCACTCCGTACACATCTTTGTCCTGCTCTCCTCTTGTCAGAAGAACACTGGTCAGATTGGATGAGGGCCCATCCCTGTGACCTTATTTTATCTCTACTCCCTCTTGGCTTCATCTCCAGATGCATCACATGTGTAGGTGGCAGGAGGAGGACGTCCAGATGTGAATCTGGGGACATGACTCAGCCCACAGCTGCAGGATCGGGGTCAATTCTAGACTGCAGTGGTATAGGTGATACTTACCCTGATTCAGCCCTGAGTCCCTCTCGGTGCTAAATCCCGCTCAGCACTTGTGAGGAGACACTTGAGATTTTGAGCAAGTCTGGGCCTTGGACCACGACAGCCTGAGGGTCACTGTGCATGGCAGGAGCATGCGTGACGTCATTTGCTTTTACCTGGATGTTTCGTGTGTCATCAATCAGAGCATCACTGTCACCCACTCTGCTTCTAGTTAGAAGAGAGTCTCAGGAGGCCTGGGGGTCCTATGGGCTTTGCAGGAGGTCCTGGGGTTAGGGAGAGAGGTTCAGGTAGAGCAGACAGCTTGCATGTGGGTCTCAGAAGTGAGGGGGTGTGGTTGGACACCCTTGTGTGTGAGCACAGGGCAGTGAAGGTGAGAGAGTGACAGCTGACATCCCCAGGTGTGGCTGCCGCTTGGCTTTGGGACATTATGGACTTGGCCCAAGGGGCTGGGTCTCTTGGCTCCTCATTGTACAGAAAGTCCAATCAGAGGTTAAGATGCGGAGCTGGGCTGTGAAAGGGCAGAGGGCGGTGCTGATAAAGTGCTGATGAGCTCAGGGTAGACCCAGATCCTTCCTCAGGTCTGTTGAGTGGAGTATCTGGGGAGGTTCATCTAGAGTCCTGACTGATGCTTTTTTTTTTTTTTGGTATAATAACAGCTAATATTTATTGAATGTTTATTAAGTGTGGGTAATTATTATAAAGCTTTTATTGGGATTATCTGAATTAATGCTCAAAACAAGTAGTTGTCAAACTAAGGCCTATGGGCCAAATCTAGCCCTTCATCTTTTTTTTTTTTTTTGGTTGGGGGGGTGAAGTTGTTTTACGATGCTGTGTTAGTCTCTGCTGTACAATGAAGTGAATCAGCCATATGTATACATATACCCCCTCCCTCTTAGACCTCCCCCCCATTCCCACATCCCACCTCTCTAGGTCATCACAGGGCACCAAGCTGAGCTCCCTGTGCTATACAGCAGGTTCCCACTAGCTATCTGTTTTACACACAGTGGTATAGAGAAGGTGATGGCACCCTACTCCAGTACTTTTGCCTGGAAAATCCCATGGACGAGGAGCCCGGTAAGCTGCAGTCTATGGGGTTGTGAAGAGTTGGACACGACTGAGGGCCTCCCCTTTCACTTTTCACTTTCATGCATTGGAGAAGGAAATGGCAACCCACTCCAGTGTTCTTGCCTGGAGAATCCCAGGCACAGGGGAGCCTGGTGGGCTGCTGTCTATGGGGACAGAGACTGACACGACTGAAGTGACTTAGCAGCAGCAGCAGCAGTGTATATATGTCCATGCTACTGTCCCAATTCATCTCACCCTTCTCCCACTGCCCACGCGTCCATTTTCTACGTCTACATCTCTACTCCTGTCCTGTAAATAGGTACATCTGTACCATTTTTATAGATCCACGTATATGCTTTTCTATTTCCTTTAAGTAAGAAAGATACACCACATCTGGCTGAACAGTCCCTAGGGCTCCCTGTCTTGGTAAATGTCACCACACAGATGCCCAGTTGGAAATGGGACCACCGCCCAGACTCCTGAACTGCTTTCTCTGGAGCGAATGCATTCCCAGATCCCAGTGAGTTCACCTGCTGCAGGCCTCGTGGGCCCTGCAGGACCACGCACAAGGCTCCAGCCTCTCCCTGGGGACCTGTGGGGGCTGGGTTCCCTCCTGGCCTGAGATCCCTCCCCTGGGATTTTTCTTACCCTCATGATCATCTTTCCAGAATGTGAATCCTTCCCCTGCCTGGGAGTTTCCCAGGGCTCTCCACAGTTCTTCAAGGTTAGTCCAAACTGTTAGGTGACCTCCAAGCCTGTGTGAGCCCCGGGCCGTGTGGGTGGTGGTTTGAGTTGTGCCTTTGGCTTGGTCCAAATCTGCCCCCTTTGTTTCTCTAAACCTCACTCACCTCACTCGACCCCTCATCTGGGATCACATATAGCTCTCTACACCCCTCAGCAAAGTATGGCCCTTTGGGACTTCTGGTGCAAGAAGGCAGATGGGACCCATATTCACAAAATTCTGTGAACATCACTGAGGAGGGGCTGGGGTAAAAAGGCTCACATCTGTAAGGGTAAAGAAGATGAGAGAAGAGTCAACTGCAGGGACATTTTGGAAGGTAAAAGATAGGGACACACAGCAAGTGATTTTGCAGATGTGGGAGGCTCACTGCTAATCCTGGGTGAGAAAAATGAAGCCCAGTTTCCAGCCCAGAAGTCCCCAAAGCCTGAAGAATGGCAGCCCCCATGTGCCTTTAAAAGTGGACATCAAAGTACATCATTCCTTGAAAAGCTGTTTAAGAAGAAGTGAGATATTCCTTCCCCAACTCCCCTTTCCTCCTTTGCTCTGTTCGGCAGGTAACCGCCTGGCCCACAGGCTAATACAAAACCAGAAGTTCTTCTCTCTGGAAATGCTTCAGCTGCAGGTGTCTGGACAGGAGGACACTAAACACAATGACACAAAACGCAAATGGATGTTTTGGAACTCTTCTTGCAGGTGTTGAGCTGGATCCTGCAGAAGCTGGTGGCTCTGAATTGATGGAGGTATTTAGCACAAAGGCCAGGGGAGGCCAGTTGTGGAGGAGATGGTCTTGGCTGGAGCCAAAGAGGGATGGTACGGGGCACACAAGAATGGGAAGTTGAAGCGGGCTCTCAGGGCAGTGATACTGTCAGACTGGGGACTCTGATTCAGTGAGAAAGATCCTTGCTGGCTTAGCAAGCAAGACATGGAATGATGGACATGGGATTTCAGAAAGACTTTTCTGAAGCTGAAGATCTAGGCTGGGGCCTGGGGAAGCAGGGAATCCAGGAAAATGCTAACTAAGGGGTAGTAGGGTATAGGTGAGGACAGGGGTGGGATGGGAGTGAGAAAAAACCCCACAAACCCAGAAGGCAAAGGCTTGTCTATTCCCGTGACCCTGCCCATCAGCTCTCCTAAGACCCTGCCGAGTTTCATAAATGCAAAGAGGTTTTTGGCAGGGAAGAACACTAGATTTGTAAAAGCAAAACCCCAGCTCTTTGAATTATTTGAAGGAATCCCAGCCAAAAAAGGAAATGAACTCGACTTTAGACAGAAAAAAAAAATTCTCTTAAGAGATTTTTCAATCCATTAGCAACCTTTGTCCATTCCCAGAGCACTGGATGTACTGTCCACACAGGGGAACATCCAGAAGGCAGTGAAGTCCCACTTGCTGTCATGAGGCCTGAAGCCTCCATGAGGTCCTCTGGGCCGCATCCTTTCCTGCCTTCCTTCCTTCTGGGCCCACCTCTCTCCTCTCTACTGCTGACCCCGTAAGGCAAGCAAGGCAAGCAATCGCTCAGTCATGTCCGACTCTTCACGATCCCATGGACTGTAGTCTACCAGGCTTCTCTGTCCATGGCATTTTCCAGGCAAGAGTACTGGAGTGGGTTGCCATTTCCTTCTCCAGGGGATCTTCCTGACCCAGCGATCGAACCCAGGTCTCCGTAAGGGGGGCACGATATACCTTGCAGGTAGTAAGTGCTCAATAAAGCCAGCTGGTATTTTTGATCATTACAGTTAAACCTCAGGGACCCTCCTGACATCGCTAATGGTTCAACCTCTGACCTGCAAGGGAAATAGGAGTTGGAGTTGCCGGACATCACATAGCCTATTCCACGAGCAAGTGGGTGGGCAGCACTTCCCCAGGTACCCAAGACATGAAAGCAGCCTAAATGCCCATCGACAGAGAAATGGATGAAGAAGATGTGGTACCTATATGCAATGGAATGTTAATATTACTCAGCCATTAAAAAGGATGAAATAATGCCACTCGCAGCAACAGGGATGTACCTAGAGACTGTCATATCGAATGGAGTAAGTCAGGCAGAGAAGGAGAAATATCATATGACATTCTTTATATGTGGAATCTAAAAAGAAATGATACAAATGAACTTACAAAAACAGAGACAGACTCACTGACTTAATGAATTTGTGGTTGCCAGGGGAAAGGATAGGGGAAGGGATAGTTAGGGAGTTTGGGATGGACATGTACACACTGCTATATTTAAAATGGATAACCCACAAGGACATACTGTATAGCACAGGGAACTCTGCTCAATGTTATGTGGCAGCCTGGATGGGAGGGGAGTCTGGGGGAGAACGGATACATGTTTATGTATGGCAGGGTCCCTTTGCTGTTCAGGTGTTGGTCCCACCTGAAACTATCACAATGTCATTAATTGGCTATTCAGTTCAGTTCAGTTCAGTCGTGTCTGACTCTTGCGACCCCGTGGACTGCAGCACGCCAAGCCTCCCTGTCCATCACTAACTCCCAGAGTTTACTCAAACTCGTGTCCATTGAGTCAGTGATGCCATCCAACCATCTCATCCTCTCATCCCCTTCTCCTGCCTTCAATCTTTTCCAGCATCAGGGTCTTTTCCAATGAGTCAGTTCTTTGCATTAGGTGCCCAAAGTATTGGAGTTTCAGCTTCGACATCAGTCCTTCCAATGAATATTCAGGACTGATTTCCTTTAGGATGGACTGGTGGGATCTCCTTGCCATCCAAGGGACACTCGAGAGTTTTCTCCAACATCACAGTTCAAAAGCATCAATTCTTCGGCACTCAGCTTTCTTTCGGAGAAGGAAATGGCAACCCACTCCAGTGTTCTTGCCTGGAGTATCCCAGGGATGGGGGAGCCTGGTGGGCTGCCGTTTATGGGGTCGTACAGTTGCACACGACTGAAGTGACTTAGCAGCAGCAGCAGCTTTTTTTATAGTCCAACTCTCACATCCATACATGACTACTGCAAAAACCATAGCCTTGACTAGATGGACCTTTGTTGGCAAAGTAATGTCTCTGCTTTTTAATATGCTGTCTAGGTTGGATATAACTTTTCTTCCAAGGAGTAAGCATCTTTTAATTTCATGGCTGCAGTCACCATCTGCAGTGATTTTGGAGCCCCCCCAGAATAAAGTCTGCCACTGTTTCCCCATCTATTTGCTGTGAAGTGATGGGGCCGGATGCCATGATCTTAGTTTTCTGAATGTTGAGCTTTAAGCCAACTTTTTCACTCTCCTCTTTCACTTTCATCAAGAGGCTCTTTAGTTTTTCTTCACTTTCTGCCATAATGATTGTGTTATCTGCATATCTGAGGTTATTGATATTTCTCCTATACTTCAAAACAAAATGAAAAGTTTTAAAAAAGAATGCTATTGACTAATTTTTTGGTCATCCCTCTTTATTAAAATTCCAAGATATAGCCAGTCTAGCGGGGAGCCCATGACATCTACAATAACATTGGAACCTTCTGTGTTTGAACCTGTTTTCAGTCTAGTTGTGGATCTGTCCCTTTTCCTCCCTTTTACTGACTTTGATATTGTGTAAAATACACACAATGTAAAATTTACCATTTTAACCATTTTGCATGTACGGTTCAGCAGTATTAAGTGCATTCACATCGCTGTGCAACCTATTTCATGCATTTTAAGCCTCATCTCATGCCCACATTCTTTATGAGCAGCCAACTCTCTCTGCCCTGATGGAGAACTCTCATTTTAGCTGCAGTCTTGAACTTGGTAGAGCTTTAGAAATCAAGTTTCAACCTCCAACCCGAGGTAACCTTCTTTGTAGTCTTCTGATCTGGTCTCAAGACCTCTTCTCCGACCCACTCTGATGGAAATTCATCACTTAGGAAGCTCAACCATTTTCCTCCTTGGTCACCCCTGTGCCTGCGAGCCTGGCTGGCCCTTCTGTACTGTTGCCCACAGACCCCTGCTCTGCCGATTTAAGCACATTCCAGGAGTTTCTTCCCTGTTCTACAAGAGTTTGTCAAATATCTAAAAAGGCATGCAGTAGCAGAAACCCCACTGGCTCTGTGGCCAGATGGATCTGAGTTTCAATCTAAAAATCTATTGATGGGCTCCAGGGCAAATCAGTTCTTTTCTCTGAGCCTCAGTTTTTTCTTCTGTAAAATGGGGATCTTACCCTTTAGTTGTTGTGAGGCTAAGAAATGATGCACAGAAAACATCCAACATCATTCATGAGACACGAGAAACTCTGGACATCATTTTTGTTTAAAGATAGAAAAGACTTCCCTGCATTCACATCCCCAGGGCTCCCTTCTTTCCCTCAGGTGACAAAATGTCTATTTATCTACAACTAGAGAAGAGGGTGACAGAAGACGAGATGGTTAGATAGTATCACAGACTCAATGGACATGAATCTGAGCAAACTGGGAGATAGTGAAGGACAGCGAAAGAAACCTGGCATGCTGCAGTCCATGGGGTCACAAAGAGTAGGACACAACTGAACAACAACAACAAAATCTGCAACTGGCCCCTTCCACTATCACTAGAGTTACATCCAACTGAGAGTCTATGGTTATCCATCTGCATTTCAAAAATAGTTCTGCACTTAAACTGGACTAAATGATTCAGAGAGTCAGTAAATCAGAGGCAATACTCACCCACCCATCGAATGTTCGTAACACTGTGTTTTTGCACAGAATTAGAGGGTCTGGGTATTGCTTACATAAACGACTATGATTATTTTGTAACAGCTTATGATTATGTAACAGCTTAGGAGCCTGAGATGGAATTCAGACGTGTCTGTGGAAGGGGGATGGGGTGGACCCTGGAGTCTGCATGTTCACCAGAGGGTGAAGGGCATGCTGGGAGGTCCCCCGGCAGGAGCAGCCAAGTACGATAAGGATCTCTCTAGTCATTTCGAGGGAGGGTGAGTCTGTGTGGGTGTCACTCAAAACCACCCCCAGAACACAACAGTATTTGAACACACTTCTGGGTTCAAGGAAAAGTGAGGATCTGAAAGCCAAAACAAAAAAAAAATATGGTATTAAAAATGCTGATGGAAGGAAGGAAATAAAAAAGTTCAGAGTGAAAGTAAATGAAACAGAGACTAAAAAAAAAAAAAAAAAGAAAAGATCAAAGAAATTAAGAGCTGGTTCTTTGAAAAGATAAGCAAAATCAACAAACTTTTAACTAGACTAACCAAGAAAAGAAAGAGGACTCAAATGAAGCAGAAGTGAAAGAGGAGATGTTACAGCTGATACCACAGAAATCGTAAGAGACTACTATGAACAATTATAAGCCAACAAATTAAACAACCTAGAAGAAATGGATAAATTCCTAGAAACATACAGTTTTCTAAGACCGAATCGTGAAGACATAGAAAACAGACTGATTAATAAAACAAAACAAAACAAAACAAGACTCCCAACAAGCAACAGCCCAGCACAGAGAGTTTCACTGGCAAATTCTATGAACATTCAAAGAAGATTTAATACCTTTCCTGCTCAAACTCTTCCAAAAAGTAGAAAAGGAGGGAAAACTTGCAAACATTTTATGAAGCTAGCATCACCCAGATACCAAAGCCAGACACCACAAAAAAGAAAATCTCAGGCCAGTGTCCTTGATGAACATAAATGCAAAAATTGTCAACAAAATACTAGCAAACAGAATCCAACAATACATTAAAATGATCATGTAACATGATCAAGTGGGATTTATTCTAGAAATGAAAGGAGAGTTCAGTATATGCAAATCAGTCAATGTGGTTCACAAAAAGAAGGGTAAAAATGACACAATCATCTCAATAGAAGCAGAAAAAGCATTTGAAAAAATTTTTAATAAAAATTCTGAGCAATGTCAGTATAGAGAGGACATAGTTCAGCATAAGAGGACTATATATGACAGACCCACAGCTAACATTATAGTCAATGGTGAAAAGCTGAAAGCTTTTCCTCTAAGACCAGGAATAAGACCAGGACTCCCACCATCACTACTTTTATTCAACACAAATCTTGGCCACACAATTACGCAAAAAAAGAAAAAAAAAAAAAAAGAAAGAAAGTAAAGGCATCAAAAGTGGAAAGAAAGAAGGAAAACTGTCACTATTTTCAGATGACATGAAACTATATAAAAAACCCTAAAGACTACCAAAAAAGCTGTTCAGTTCAGTTCAGTTCAGTCGCTCAGTCGTGTCCAACTCTTTGCGACCCCATGAATCGAAGCACACCAGGCCTCCCTGTCCATCACCAACTCCTGGAGTTCACTCAGACTCACGTCCATCGAGTCAGTGATGCCATCCAGCCATCTCATCCTCTGTCATCCCCTTCTCCTCCTGCCCCCAATCCCTCCCAGCATCAGGGTCTTTTCCAATGAGTCACCTCTTCGCAGGAGGTGGCCAAAGTACTGGAGCTTCAGCTTTAGCATCATTCCTTCCAAAGAAATCCCAGGGCTGATCTCCTTCAGAATGGACTGGTTGGATCTCCTTGTAGTTCAAGGGACTCTCAAGAGTCTTCTCCAACACCACAGTTCAAAAGCATCAATTCTTCAGCTGTTAGAAGTAATAAATAAATTCAGTAAAGTGGTAGGATATAAAATAAATATACAGAAATCTATGGTGTTTCTATATACTAATAATGAACTATTAGGAAAAGAAAGAACCCATATGAACCCAGCTATTCACTCATGTGTGTTTATCTGAACAACAGGAAAACACTAATTCAAAAAGACAGCTACAGCCCTGTATTCATTGCAGCATTATTTATAATAACCAAGGTATCAAAACAACCTAAGGACTTATTGATGGATAAGTGAATTAAGAAGACATGGGACACACACACACACACACACACACACACACACACACGCACACACTGGAATATTAGTCAGCCATGGAAAGAACGAAATCCTGCTATTTGCGACAACATGGATGGACCCTAAAGGTCTAAGTGAACATAAGTCAGATGGAGAAAAACAAATATTGTATGATTTCATCCATATGTGGAATAAAAAAAAAAGCCAAGACAAGCTGACAAAACAAAAACAAAGTCAGAAGGGAAGGAGGTTGGGGGCGGGAGAAATGAGTGAAGAGGTTAACCGTATGGTGGTGGATGGTGAGACTAGAGGTGATCAGTTTCGTGTACACAAATGTGCAATTACAGTGATATACGCCCGAAACACCATCATCACCATTATCATCATAGAAGCTGCTCATAGACTCTGGGTCAAAGTTAGGAGGCTGGTCAGGAGTCAGGGGACCACAGATTATTGTGATGAACATTGCCGCAGCTGTATCCACTGCTGGTGTGGACAGGAGAAATTCCAGTGAGTTCAACACGGAATACTGCCCTGTGGGTGACCAAAGTTCATCGGGGATATAATAAAAGAACACAAATGGCTGTAAGAGGGTAGGAAGAGCTGTGTGCTGGGAGGGAGGGCCAGGTAAACTACTCTAGGAATTCAGGAAATGGGGAGATGGCTTGTGGAGAAGGTGCCCTCCTGCCGTGCCACCATCCGCCTCACTCCTCACGAGTGTTTGTCCTGTCTAGAATATTTCTCACTCAACTCACATTTGCCCAAAATACTTGCCCTCTCTGCTCTTCTGCTGACCTCCTGCTTATCCTTCAAGGATCTCCCAACCCCATGGTGTCCAGCTTCTCCCAACTGTCTTGGGAAAACTGAGGTGGTCATTCCTCGAGGCTTACTGCTGTGTCTGGCACCTCATCACATTGATTGCCAAGTTGTGGCTTGTTGTCTATACCTGATGGAGAAACCCAACTTGCAGTCACATCTGTTTTCATTTCCCCAGAACCTTGCACAGTGTTCAGTATATATGGATGCCCAATCAGTATTTTTTAAAATATTTTATTTTATTTATTTATTCTGGCTATATCAGGTCTTAGTTGCAGCACACAGGATCTTCCATCTTCCTTGTGGCATGTGGGATCTTTAGTTGTGGCATGTGGGATCTAGTTCCTTGACCAGGGATTGAACCTGGGCCCCCTGCATTGGGAGTGTGGAGCCAGCCACTGGACCACCAGAGAAATCCCAAATATATTTTCTTAACTCATTTACAGAAGAAAAGGGGAGTAATAAATAAAGAGACAGAAATGTTGAACGTGCCACTGATAGAAGAGTAGGTGGGTGGGATTCAATAACTGGATAGAAATCTGAGACAGAAAAATATACTAAAACAGTGTTTGAATATTTTAAATAAATGTTGGCTTGGATATACAAGGACTGTTGGTAAAATTGTTTTTTTCTCCATTCCTGAAGTTTTGGGGTCTGAGAGGTCAGAAATGTAACACTGTACTTTGCCTAAACAAAGCCTTGGTTTTGTCATCTGCAAATGAGGGGGAGGATGCTGGGGGAGGAGGAGGGGAGCCGACAATGGCTTTTTTTACACCCATATTCTGGTCTGCAGGGAGTGGAGTTTGCCAGGGAGGAAAGCCCTGGGGCCAGACAGTGTGAGTCATCCGTAGAGGATTTGGAGTTACCCAGGGGTGAAGATTACAGAGCTTTCCAGCTCTAGGTGGCTTTTGAATCTTATCTTGGACATTCATCCCTTCACATATTTAAAAAGATACCCCAGGTACCTGCCTTGTGTTCCATAAGGAGGTACCAGGCACCCAGAGGGGCTTCCCGGGTGGCTCAATGAGTAAAGAATCTGCCTGCAATGCAGGAGACATAAGAGACATCGGTTCGATCCTTGGATCAGGAAGATCCCCTGGAGGAAGGCACAGCAACCCACTCCAGTACTCTTGCCTAGAGAATCCCATGGACAGAAGAGCCTGGTGGGCTACATACAGTCCATAGTGTTGCAAAATGTGGGACATGACTAAGTGGCTAACACACACAGGCATCTGGAGTCGAGCGCTTAGCAAAGTCAGAGTCTAGTGGAGAAATGTTATTACAGGGTGATCACCCCAGTAGAATTCAATAAGTCACCAAGTGCTGTGGGCACACAGAGAGAAGACAAACTACATCGGTTAGCTCAAGGTCCAATGCTGAGAACAGAAACCCTCAAAATACCAGTGGCCTACACTGGTTAGAAGTGTATTTCCCCTGCACATAAAACATGCCCAGAAGTGGGTAATTTAGAGCTGGTGTGAAGGCTCTGGGCATCAGGAACCCAGGCCCTTGTCTTGCGCTCTGTCATCATCAATCTGCGGCTTCCTCGTCCTCTGGTCCTCTGGGGCTGTCCTCCCGGTAGAAAAACGAGCCCCTCTCACCTCAGGCAGCTCTTTTAGGCAGCCTTCCTTCCAGGAAGTCCCACATGGCATTCCTGCTCCTGTCTCCTGGTGGTACCTAACTGTGAGGGTGGCTGGACACTTGTTCGTTTTTCTTTTCCAATCAGCACTGTCTCCATGTACTAGTTAGGGCTCCTCTACCAAGGAGGGAAGGGAGAATGGATGGTAATGTGATCAACCTGCGTTTTTTTTGCCACACTAGGGAAAGATTGGAGGTAAAAGGAGAAGGGGGTGGCAGGGGGTGAGACGGTTAGACAGCATCACTGACTCAACGGACATGAATCTGAGCAAACTCTGGGAGATATGAAGGACAGAGGAGCCTGGTGTGCTGCAGTCCATGGGGTCACATAGAGTCGGACATGACGTAGTGACTGAATGACAAAATCTCTTTTCATGGGGAGTCCATCTTATTGTAAAATTATCACTGCTTAAGATTCCATGTGCCTGCCCCATAAAGGCAGGAATGCTGAGCTGAAGGTGTCAAGACTGGGCTTTTGGAAGAGGTAGGGGTGGGCAGAGTGGTGGAGATTGTAGTCGGGCCTCTGCAAACTGGTTTTGGTGCTTGAATTCTGATGAATGCTGTCTCCCCTCTGAGACAGAGTGAAACACGGAGGGACATGGCAGCTACGCCCCCATCCCAGGACAGAGCTCTCTGGGGAAGCTGAAAGGGTGGCTGTACCTTTCGTCAGGAGGCCACGCTGATTACTAGGAGTCTGAGGTGGTCCATGCAGAGCATACCAGACTGGACTTACTCATCCAGCCAGAGAACTGGGAATGGAAAGTCCAGAGCATGGATGCATTTCCACCTCCCCCATTGAACTTGACCCAGTGAACTGCTCAGACTCTCCCTCATGAGACCATCAACGCTTCCTCCCCTGGGGATTGTCAGATCTAAGCTGGAGGTTTCAATGATTCTTTGACCTCTGGGCTGAGACTGAAGTATAAGGACAAAGTATTTTCCTTTATTGCCAGCATTTAAGTGTGTGGGTGGCGTGAAATGGCACTTCACCAGGATCTTACTTGGATGATCGAATTGCTCTGAACTTGAGTCTCCTTCTCTAGGATAGCTGAGAGTCCTGTCTGCTCTCCTCACCTTTCCAGTGTTATGATGATCTTACTGTTATTTACAGGTTTTTTTTTTTTTTTTCTTGGTTCAAATTCCTAAGAGACAGAAGTTGATGGGAAAATATAGAAACATGAAGAAAATCCATGCAGTGAGTATTTAAATATTCAAACAACAAATAAAGAAGAAGTGCAAACATTTGTAAAAAAAAAAAAAAAAAAAAAAGGAAGCCCTGAGAATGAGAGGAGAAACTAGAAATCACAGAGGAGCAAGAAGTAGGTCCGTATACCAGAGAGAACGTCAAGGCGAGTTACCATGTCATGTAAGAGCTAACCTTTGTTTAATGGAGGTATGATTTAAACAAATTTAAACTTTTAAATTGTACAATGTTTGCTTTTACAATTAATTTACAGTGTGGCGCCAACCTCTGCTGTATATCAAAGTGACTCAGTTATACACATATAGACATTCTTTTTTTCATATTCTTTCCAACATGGTTTATCACAGGATATTGAACACAGCTCCCTGTGCTATACAGCAGGACCTTATTGTTTATCCATCCTATATATAGTAGTTTATATGCTAATCTCATATTCTCAGTCTTTCCCTCCCCAACTCCTCTCTCCTTTGGCAACCACAAGTCTGTTCTTTATGTCTATGAGTCTGTTTCTGTTCATAGATAAGCTCATTTGTGCAATAATATGGTATTTGTCTTTCTCATTCTGACTTACTTTCAGTTCAGTTCAGTCGCTCAGTCATGTCCATCTCTTTGCGCCATGGACCGCAGCACGCTAGGCTTCCCTGTCCATCACCAACTCCCAGAGTTGCTCAAACTCATGTCCATCGAGTCAGTGATGCCATCCAACCATCTCATCCTCTGTTGTCTCCTTCTCCTCCTGCCTTCAATCTTTCCCAGCATCAGGGTCTTTTCTAACGAGTCAGTTCTTCGCAACAGGTGGATAATGTACTGGAGCTTTAGCTTCAGCATTGGTCCTTCCAATGAATATTGAGGGTTGATTTCCTTTAGGATGGACTGGTTTGATCTTCTTGCCATCCAAAGGACTCTCTAGAGTCTTCTCCAATACCACAGTTCAAAAGCATCAATTCTTCGGCACTCAGCTTTCTTTATAGTCCAACTCTCACATCCATACATGACTACTGGAAAAACCATAGCTTTGACTAGATGGACCTTTGTTGGCAAGGTAATGTCTCTGGTTTTTAATATGCTGTCTAGGTTGGTCATAACTTTTCTTCCAAGAAGCAAGCGTCTTTTAATTTCATGGCTGCAGTCACCATCTGCAGTGATTTTGGAGCCCAAGAAAATAAAGTCTCTGTTTCCATTGTTTCCCCATCTATTTGCCATGAAGTGATGGGACTGGATGCCATGATCTTAGTTTTTTGAACGTTGAGTTTTAAGCCAGCTTTTTCACTCTCCTCTTCCACTTTTATCAAGAGGTTCTTCAATACCTCTTTGCTTTCTGCCATAAGGGTGATGTCATCTGCATATCTGAGGCTATTGATATTTCTCCTGGCAATCTTGATTCCAGCTTGTGGTTCATCTAGTGACTTACTTTACTTGGTATGATAATCTCTAGGTGTATCTGTGTTGCTGCAAATGCCATTATTTTATTTTTTTTATGGTTGAGTAGTATTCCATTTTAGGTATGTACCACATTTTCTTTATCCATGCCTCTGTTGATAGACATTTAAATTGTTTCCGTGTCTTGGCTCTTATGAATAGTGCTGCTACAAACACAGGGATGAATGTATCTTTTTGAATTATAGTTCTAAGTGTGATATAAACAATTTTAAGTTTTTTCACATACATATATATATGTGTGTGTGTGTGTATGTGTGTTAGTCACTCAGTCAAGTCCGACTTTTTGTGACCCCATGGTCTGTAGTCTGCCAGTCTTCTCTGTCCATGGGATTCTCCTGGCAAGAATACTGGAGTGGGTTGCCATTTCCTTCTCCAGCGGATCTTCCTTACCCAGGGATTGAACCCGAGTCTCCTGCATTGCAGGCAGACTCTTTACCGATAGAGCCACTGTATATATGTGTGTGTGTGTGTGTGTGTGTGTGTGTGTGTGTGTGTTTGTGTGTGTGTTTGTGTATGTATAGCATATTCATGAAACAATCACCACCATCAAGGTAATGAACATATTCACCAACCACTAAAATTTCCTTGCCTCTCCCTCTCATTTCTCCCTGCCCCTACCTGTCCCTGCTGTTGCTGCTGCTGCTAAGTCACTTCAGTTGTGTCTGACTCTGTGTGACCCCAGAGACGGCAGCCCACTAGGCTCCCCCATCCCTGGGATTCTCCAGGCAAGAACACTGGAGTGGGTTGCCATTTTCTTCTCCAATGCAGGAAAGTGAAAAGTGAAAGTGAAGTCACTCAGTCGTGTCCAACTCTTCTCTACCCCATGGACTGCAGCCCACCAGGCTCCTCCATCCATGGGATTTTCCAGGCAAGAGTACTGGAGTGGGGTGCCATCATCTATCTGTTTGCATTATCTGAAATTTTATACAAAGAGAATCTTACAGTACAGTTTGTAGTCTTTTTTTGCCTGACAATTATCTTAGGGTTCATCCATATCCCTATATATAACAATTGTTCACTCCTTTTTGTGGGCTTCCGTCTATGAGGTCGCACAGAGTTGGACACGACTGAAGCAACTTAGCAGCAGCAACAGCAGCAGCAGCAGCAGCAGCATTGTATCAGATGGATAGATCATATTTAATTTATTCATTCACCTATTGATGGGTACTTCTGTTGTTTTTGATTTTTGGCTCTTAGAAATAAAGCTATTATATACATTTAGGTATATGGTTTTGTATGAACATATGCTTTCATTGCTTTGGGATAAATACTTAGACACAGACTGGCTGGGTCATGTGGTAAATATAACTTAAAAAAAAATTGTTCAGTTAGTATAGCAAATAATGGAAACATCCCACCTTGTTACTAGGATGATAAAAAGAAAAGTAAGGATAAGCCAAAGATTGAGAAATGTGTTTAAACATTTGCTAGTTCATTTGAAATGAAATGCCATCATTTTATTTTTCACTACATTTTTTGCTGTTATTCATTAAATAGTTGCCTTTATTTTGGTTTGACTTTAATTATGAGTGAGATGTAACATCTTTTAAGTGGACTGACCATTTGTATTTCTTTTTCTCTGAAAAAGCTTTCAGGGCTTCCCTGATAGCTCAGTTGGTGAAGAATCCACCTGCAATGCAGGAGATCTGGTTCGATTCCTGGGTTGGGGAGATCCCCTGGAGAAGGGATAGGCTACCCATTCCAGCATTCTTGGGCTTCCCTTGTGGCTTAGCTGGTAAAGAATCCTCCTGCAATGTGGGAGACCTGGGTTTGATCCTTGGGTTGGGAAGATCCCCTGGAGAAGAGAAAGGCTACCCACTCCTGTATTCTGCCCTGGAGAATTCCATGGACTATACAGTCCATGGAGTCTCAAAGAGTCGGACATGACTGAGTGACTTTCACTTTCACTTTTCTCTGAAACGCCTGTACATTTTTATTTGCCATTTTTCTATGGGATTGTTTGTCTTTTTATTGTTGTTGATTTGTACAATCTTGTTTGTTAGTTAATATTTACATATATATTTGCATGTGAAGCGCAGGTTTTTTTTTTTTTTTTGCCAGTTTGTTATTAGGTTCTATTGGTGGTTTTTTCACATAGGAGTTAAAATTTTTTTAATGTATTTATTTTTAATTGAAGGAAAATTGCTTTACAATATTGTTTGGTTTCTGCCATACACTGACATGAATCAACCATAGGTATACACATGTCCCTCCCTCTTGAATCTCCTTCCCACGTCCCACCCCATCCCAGCCCTCTGGGGTGTCACAGAGCCCCAGTTAAGGTTCCCTGAGTCATAGAGCAAATTTCCGCCGGCTATCTATTTTACATATGGTAATGTATATGCTTCCATGTTATTTTCTCCATCTGTCCCATCCTCTCCTTCCTCCCTGCCCCTCGTGTCCATGAGTCTGTTCTGTAGGTCTGTGTAGGAATTTAAAATTTTACCAGCAGCATTATGAAGGGTGAGAGATGAAGGCACATATTCCAGACACTTTCCTTTGGCACTTGTGGTCCACAAAGATGAGAGGAGGTTCTGGATCCTGGGGAAAAGGATTCAGAACCATCTGGGCTTGTTGAGAGAAGATTTATGGGAAGAGAGCAGGGCTGCCGGCTAAGGAGGTAAACAAAGCGTCTCATCCAGACGATTGCTAGGGTCTCTTCCAGGGTCAACATTATTTGCACCTGGTGTGTGTAGCTGTCATCTTGCCCTGCACCTCTGCTGGCTTTCTTCTGATGGGCAGAACCGGGGCACACCTCCCCACGCCAGGCAGCCTCCAAGTTCAGGAAGTGTCACCCATTTTCAACTTTCTTTCAGTCAGCTCTTTTGCATTTCCCTTTCATGATTTTTGCTCAAAATATGCAGCTTGTGGGGAAAAGACAGGAAATTGCACAAAACCCCTCAGATGAGCCTCGCTGTCTGGGGTTGGCCAGTGGCAGGAAGGCAAGACTTCTGCTTTGGGGCTTGATGGATTTGGCCCTGGTCCTGGCTCTGTCCCTCGCCAGCTGCGTGACTTGGGTGGGCTCCTGAAACTCCGCGGGTGTGTATTAACATTTCCTCTTCTGAAGTTTTCCCTTTTCTGCCTTTCCCCTGGATTATTGTCGGGGCCAGGGAACAAATATATACCTTTCCAGCTATGTTATATTATTGTTGTTGTTAGTTACTAAGTCATGTCTGACTCTGCGACCCCATGGACTGTAGCCCGCCAGGCTCCTTTGTCCATGGGATTCCCCAGGCAAGAATACTGGAGCGAGTTGCCATTTCCTCCTCCACGAAATCTTCCTGACCCAGGGATCAAAGCTGCATTTCCTGCATTGGCAGGTGGATTCTTTGTCTGCTGACCCACCTGGAAAGACCAGTGTTACGTTATTAAATAATAAAAATTGAATGACTATAAATACATGGTGCTTAATCAGTGCCTTGCATCTAATAGGTGCTTAATACATACTTGTTGATGAAAGGGGTACATGACATGAATCACATGGCAAAGAGACCATGAGGGTTTTCAAGGGTGCAGCATTTTGGAGGCTGACCTAGGACTATGAATTAGTAGCCTTAAACATTCGGCCCTTTCTATCCAGCAATTCCAGTTCCAGAAACTTTTCTTTTTCAAAGAGATAACTAGAGGAGGTATAATGATATTTTTGTGCCACACTGTTCATCACAGTGAAAAGAACTGACAACAATTCTATGTGCACAGTCATGGCAGGGGTGCGGATGGGGTTGGAAGGTAGTGGGGGCAGGTCAAATAAAGTCTGGTTCTGTCCCGGTGGATTCGGGGCTGCAAAGGCCCTGTGGAAGCATAGACTGGCTGCGGAACAGGCCTGGTGTTGGCAACAAAGCCTGGTGCTGATGCCTGCTGGCGCTGTGGAATTTGACGAGTTTACTTAAGCTCTCAAAACATTAATTTTCCCCTTTGAGAGTGACTTTAATGATTCTAACCTCATTGGGTCAGGAAAATCTGACTGGAGCTTGGGATGGCTGTTGGCAGGCTGCCAGGGCCCCCAAAAGGCAGGCGCAATCGAGTCACACAAAAAGGTGGAATACAGCAAATTAAATCAAAACCGGATGATCACATTTGTGTGTGTGTGTGTGTGTGTGTGTGTGTGTGTGAAAATAAATACACATATGGAGGTAGGAAAAGTCTGGAAGGATATACGCAAACTTGTTGGTTGCAGTTGGCCCCGGGGGCATGTGGTGGGTGGTTTTTAGTTTCGTCTTTTTGTTCATTGGCATTTTCTCTTTCCTACAAGGTCTTACAATCATCTCTGATCCAATATTCTTGCCAGGAGAATCCCATGGACAGAAGAGACTGGAGGGCTGCAGTCCACAGGGTTGCAGAGAGTTGGACACAACTGAAGTGATAAAAACACATTCAGATTACATATATGGCATCACTCCTAGGGTATTTGGGAAAGGATTGTGTACTGTCTGGCATAGTTTGATGATTTGCCATAAAGGCAGAGTACCTGCTGGGCAGTTTTATTTAGTCGATCTGTTTTATTTAGTAAGAGAACAAATTCGATTTGGTAAGAGGCAGCTTCATCCTTTTTCGGATGAATTTACATTATTTTCCTAGGCTTCCCTAGTGGTAAATGCAGGAGATGCCGGTTCAATCCCTGGGTCAGGAAGATCTCCTGGAGGAGGTCACAGCAACCTATTCCAGTATTGCCTGGAGAATCCCATGGACAGAGGAGCCTGGCAGGCTGCAGTCCACAGGGTCACACAGAGTTGGACTGAAGCGACTTAGCATGCACATATATCATTTTCCCACCAGAGACTTACTCTTTGAGTGGGGCTGGGGGGGTAGTATCCCAGTCACCATGGACAGTGCTCGCTGGCAGACTTTTAACAACAGTAATAATATCTCATATTTTTGTCTGCCGGATACTCTCCCAATCATAGCAATCCTGTAATATGATGCTATTGTGCTGTTACTACCTTTATGAGGTGGCTTAGGAAATGGAGGCATAGAGAGATTGAAGAAATGCCCACAGCCTCATTGCTTCTAAGTGCTGTACACATAAAAGCACTGATTCCCAGCTAGAGGGTTCTGGCAATTCCCCCGGGCAGCTTTGTTCGCCGATGGATCTTGTACAAGTTCCTTCATCCATAAATGGCTATGTTAATGGCGCTTGTTGGGAGGAATCCACAAGCCGGTGCGTAGAAGGCACTTAGCACAGAGCCTGGATGAAGTCTGAGTGGATGTCCTGCATGTGTGGCCCCGCTTCCCACTAACCTTGATGGCAGAATCATCCCTAACAGGGCTCTGAGGGACCACCCCCACCATGAACTGGAGCTGATACGGCAGATTCTCTTATCTGCCATCTCTGCGCTAGATGCTCTGATGGTGTCATTTCAAACAATAAAAGTGCAAGCTCTGGTTGAACATGGTTCTCTTTTCCTGTCCCTGTGCTGAAGCCACCACAACCCTTGTGCCGTCTTCCAAGCTGTCTTGCTCTCCTCCTACCTTGGGGACAGCTTAGATGTTAATAAGCTTGGTTACATTGGTGATTTACACGATTTTGATACTATCGATAATTCTGCTTTTTTCAGATTAAGGTACACTGAAAATTAACTAATGAATTTGTACAGTTTGTACCGGGATTGATTATTCATGATGATTTTTAGTTATTTATTTATAGTTATTTGTAGTTTTTATTTCTTCTTTCTCAACTGCAATGTTGTCCTACATTTCATAGTTATGAGATAGAGTACTTTTTTTCTATTTTGTTTTGTTTTATTTTTTGAAAACTTTTCTTGAAATATAGTTGTGTTACTTTTTGCTGTCCAGCACAGTGAACCAGTTAGGCATATACATATATCCACTCTTTTTTGGGGGACTGTAAGGAGATCAAACGAGTCAATCCTAAAGGGAATCAACTCTGAATATTCATTGGAAGGACTGATGCTGATGCTCCAATACTTTGGCCACCTGATGCGAAGAGCTGACTCAATGGAAAAGACCTGGATGCTGGGAAAGACTGAAGGCAAAGAGGAAGGGCATGTCAGAGGATGAGATGGTTGGATGGCATCTCAATGGACATGAGTTTGAGCAAACTCTGGGAGAAAGTGAAGGACAGGAAAGCCTGGTGTGCTGCAGTCCATGGGGTCGAAAAGAGTCAGACACAACTGAGCGCCTGAACAACAACCACCCATGTGGGTCATTACAGAGAGATACAGTATTATTAACTCCAGTCACCAAATGGCCATGAAGTTGCAGCATTTCAGTTTGCAAATTTGACCTTGGAAAGAAGTTTATTGATTTTCTAAGGAAACGGAATTGGGACGTGGGTGTGCTGTCACCTGACGGTGGTTCTTGGGCTCCACTGTTCAGTCTGTGAGGCGGGCGTGTTGAGATTTACCTAGAGATTAAACGGTTGTGTAGGACTGTGAATCATCCCTTCTGACTCAGGGCTGAAAGGGTGTTGCCAACGTTGTGTAAATACCAGTGTCTTTTGTTTTCCTATTCTTCTAATGAGCAGAGTATTAAGGTTCATAAAAAAGAAAATGATATGCAAAGTCCAGTGGAAATAAGCAGGTGGGTGAAAGTGTTAGTCACTCAGTCGTGTCCGACTCTTTGCGATCCCATGGTCTGTAGCCTGCCAGGCTCCTCTGTCCATGGAATTCTCCAGGCAGGAATACTGGAGCAGGTAGCCATTTACTTCTCAGCAGATCTTCCTGACCCAGGGATCAAACTCACGTCTCCTGCACTACAGGCAGATTCTTTACCATCTGAGCCACCAGGGAAGCCCCCAGTGAGAGGGTAGCATGCCCAGAAAAGTCTAGAAACTCTGTGGATTTATTACCCTAATCAACACCACCATGTTTCGTGCTATTTTGTTTCGCTATTATTAATGGAATTGAATATACTTTTCAGGAACAGGAGCCAAGAATGAAGTCTGTCTGGGGCCACCCCTCTTTCTCTCGACCCTCATCCTTATTCCAGAGGATATCTGTGCTGTAAACAGGGGCCCTTTTCACTGTGTACTTGGGGCCACATTTTTCACATTTTTGTGCTTTTTTGCTGGTGATTCTGCAGTTTAAAACGGCTTCCAAGATGCTGAGAGGCTGCCCAGTGATCCTACGTGCAAGAAGCTTGAGACAGTCCTTATGGAGGAAGCATGTGTGTTAGGGAATCTCTGTTGCACATCTGTTACCGTGCTGCCGGCCATGAGTGCAGTGAATCACCAGTGTCTATTAAATAAGGTGTCTTTAAACAGAAACACACAAAAAATCAAGGGTTATGTGTCAATTGGTCAATGAAAACATTGTCATCAAAGGTTCCCTGTACTTCCCCACCCCTGGAGCAAAGGTTCAGGATTCACTAATTCAGCGTTCTCAATGACTTTTATAAAACTGAACTGTCCCGGATAGCAAGTATCGACTGTACTCATGTTGATAATCTATAACTAAAAATAACTAAAGTTCAACATATTAATGTATTTCATTGTAATGAAGACCCTACAGCAGGATGGGAAAGTGACTCCTCAGTTGCAACAAACCCAGAGCACCCTCCCACCCCCACCACACACACAAGGTTGTGAGTCCTGTAAGGATATTGTGAGCCCCTGGTCGGGGAGTAGACACAGCAACTGAAGAGGGGCAGCTCTTCTGAAGATGACACGAGGACAATCTGAATCATTTCAGGTGGGTTGGGATGGACCTGTGAGATGATTTTCAATGTAGGCATGAAACCCACACCCTGTTCCCACCCTTCCACTAATAAAAAGTTCAAACTTCATGAAAATTAAGTTATATGCCAAAGTCCAGTGGAAATAAACATTAGAGGTGAAACACTCAAAAAGCGTTACAAGGTAAGAAGGCGAATTTACCACCTAGGAAGGGCCCAGGTGTGTCTGATTTTACTTTGTTATTATTTTGTGAAGGCTTCACTTCTACTGTTACCTGGTTGATAGCTTAGAGTTGGTTCAAATGAAATCACCATGCATCACTCAGAGGTTTGGATTTGCTCCTTTGTATGGTCATTGGCTTGAGTCCAGCCTTGAGACAAACCATGGTAGATTTTCACAAAGAAGTAAAGCTGCAGAACTATGTTTCTAGAACAATAAGCAAGCATAGATTGGGATTCCTCTCCTCTCGTTGTTTGTGCAAATGAAGAAATCAAGCCCCCACTGCCAACCCCAGGGAGTGAATTAGGAGCCCTGGGTCTGGACTCCATGCCACCTTTGAAATTTTATTTTTATTGAAGTAGAGTTGATTTACAGTGCTGTGTTAGTTTCAGGTGTGCCGCAAAATGATTCACATATGTATATGTATATGAATGTACATTCCTATGAATGTGTATATATGTATTCAAGCCCTGCTCTTTTGAAGTCAGTAGACCCCAGGCCCTCTGTTCAAGGTTCTTAAGAGCCCACACTCTGCCTAAAGTTGATGGAGCAAATCCTATCTTCTTGGAAAAAGACGTGTCAGCTTGGATGGACCCTAGGACACTGGGGTGTGGCCTGTCCATCTTCTCCACTCTTCCCTGTGGTGGTCAGCCCTTAAGGCATCTGCCCTTAGCTAACGTCCTCCAACTTGTCCAAAAGTGCGTCGTTAATCCAGCTGGCCCCCTTCTGAATGCATAAAATTAGCTCAAAATGGGACTAAAAATATGTGAATCAGAGCAAATCCCTCCAAGTTGGAAACATCTTTTCGAGCACATCCTCCTAGTCTTGGGAGGGCTCTTCCTCTGAGCCCTTGACCTAATTGAAATAGGTCCATATGCTGTTTACTAAGTGCCTGGTACAGTTCCAAGGACTCCACACTTTGCATCATTGGAGGCTGGAGAATTTCTGTGATGGAGGCTGTGTCATTGTGCTTGTCACAGCACACAGAGCTGCGCTCATCTTACTGAAGAGCAATGGTCTTACTGCACAGTGGATCTGATGTCTGGGTAATCCAGGTGGACCTAGATTAACATTTCAGCTCTGCCAGATAATCAGCTACCTAACCACTCAGATCATCGTTTTCCCTAGTTCTGTAGTGGGAATAATGACAACTACCTAGTGAGCAGGTTTTCTTGTGCGCGTCTGTCATTAGAAAGAATAACACAATTTGAAGATGATTTATCTGTGAATCAAATGGCCAAACTCCTGTTTCCACATGTCAGGAGACATGGAAGATGTCTCTCCATGGCCGTATCTACGCACATTAACAAAAGAACCCACCCAGTTTTCTAGAGGGATCTTGAGCTTTTTAGAGCAATAAATCCTCAACCATCAGATCAGATCTTTTGAAAGCGGCGTCTTTTCTTCAGGAGGTATTTGCTCTCCTCCTCCTTGAATAGAGCACGGTTCACGAATTCCTGGGATAGTTTCGCTGTAGAAGCTGAGATCCGGGACATCTACAATCGAGTCTCTGGGCTCTGTGCTCACTCCCACCGGCTGGAATTTTTTATGGGAGTTCTGACAAAGGCCATTTTGTGGTGACTCCCTCTGCCCCCTGCCCAGAACTGGCTCTGCTGGAATGCACTAATTGCTTTGAACAAAAGGATGCCTATGTACTCTCTGCTCCATGGCTGTGCATTGATTCTTTATGGCGTTGGCATCAAAACTGCCAGTGTTTCCTCTGGACGGTCTGCTCCCAGAGGGAGGACACAGTGCTGGGTCTCCTGTGCTCCTGGGGACCGCTTGTGAGGCTGAGGGGTGTGAGAGACGGTGCATCCACTCACCTAGCAGCCTGGGGGGAAGCCCCTTCCACTGGCCATAGGCCCCTTTGACGTGGGCCATTCTTAATGTCTTTATTGAATTTGTTACAATATTGCTGCTGTTTTTTTTTTTTTAAGTAATGTATTTATTTTAATTGGAGGCTAATTACTTTACAATATTGTGGTGGTTTTTGCCATATATTGACATGAATCAGCCACGGGTATACATGTGTCCCCCCCATTCTAAACCTCCCTCCCAATCCCATCCCTTGAAGTTGTCCCAGTGCACTGGCTTTGAGTGCCCTGCTTCATGCATTGAACTTGGACTGGTCTTCTGTTTCACATATGGTGATATACATGTTTCAGTGCTGTTCTCTCAAATCATCCCACCCTTGCCTCCTCCCACAGAGTCCAAAAGTCTGTTCTTTACATCTTTGTCTCTTTTGCTGTCTTGCATATAGGGCCGTCGTTACCATCATTCTAAATTCACTATATATGCATTAATAAACTGTATTGGTGTTCTTCTTTCTGGCTTACTTCACTCTGTATAATAGACTCCAGTTTCATCCACCTCATTAGAACTGACTCAAATGCATTCTTTTTACCAGCTGAGTAATATTCCATTGTGTATATGTACCAATGGATAATTTCTTATCCATTCATCTGCTGATGGACATCTAGGTTACTTCTATGTGCTAGCTATTGTAAACAGTGCTGCGATGAACACTGGGGTACATGTGTCTCTTTCAATTCTGGTTTCCTTGGTGTGTGTGCCCAGCAGTGGGATAGCTGGGTTGTATGGCAGTTCTATTTCCAGTTTTTTAAGGAATCTCCACACTGTTCTCCATAGTGGCTTACTAGTTTGCATTCCCACCAACAGCATAAGAGGGTTCCCTTTTCTCCACACCCTCTTCAGCATTTATTGTTTGTAGACTTTTGGATAGCAGCCATTCTGACCGGTGTGAGATGGTACCTCATTGTGGTTTTGATTGCGTTTCTCTGATAATGAGTGATGTTGAGCATCTTTTCATGTGTTTGTTAACCATCTGGATGTCTTCTTTGGAGAAATGTCTGTTTAGTCCTTTGGCCCATTTTTTGATTGGGTTGTTTATTTTCCTGGTATTGAGCTGCATGAGCTGGTTGTATATTTTTGAGATTAATTCTTTGTCAGTTGCTTCATTTGCTATTATTTTCTCCCATTCTGAAGGTTGTCTTTTCACCTTGCTTATAGTTTCCTTTGCTGTAATATTGCTGCTGTTTTATGTTTTCTGTATTTTGGCTGAGAGGCATGTATGATCTTAGCTCCCTGACCAGGGATCAAACCTGAATCCCTTGTATTGCAAAGTGAAGTCGCTCAGTCATGTCCGACTCTTTGCGACCCGTGGACTGTAGCCCACCAAGCTCCTCCGTCCATGGGATTCTCCAGACAAGAATACTGGAGTGGGGTGCCATTTCCTTCTCCCTTGTATTGGAAGGTGAAGTCTTAATCACTGGATCACCAGGGAAGTCCCAGTAAGGTTCCTTTGGGCACGTGTCCCAGGGACTGACTCCACGGGTACAGTCCAGCATGGTGAACTGTCAGCACCTTGCAAAGGTGTTCAGTTCACCCACTAGGCATT
Organism: Bos indicus; assembly: GCF_029378745.1. Taxonomy (NCBI): domain Eukaryota; kingdom Metazoa; phylum Chordata; class Mammalia; order Artiodactyla; family Bovidae; genus Bos; species Bos indicus. The sequence goes on along the minus strand of NC_091778.1, from coordinate 34,092,321 downwards.
GATTTAAGAAGAAACCTCCTACCCAGAGAGGCTTCGAAAAGGAGACAGAGGAAGGCCATGACCAGGGGGTGGGCTGAACACCTGTATGAAAGCTTCTTGAAAGAATGATGATACAAAATGAGCCAGCAAGGATGGAGGACAATTTTTAAAGATGAGGGGCAATCAGGACATAGAAAAGCCAGAACACAGGACAGTCCATTGAAAGGCCACCACGAGATGCAGTGACGTGAGGAAGCCCAGAGTCTTCAGACAGAAACACAGGCTCAGGTAGGAGACCCCTGGTAGGAGACCCTGGGGTTACTTCAGGGAGGGCCAGTTGGAAGCCACCTTTGGAAGGCCAGCTGGGCTGGGGAACCCCCTTTTCCTCCTTCAAGAAGCAATGCCTTCTGCCCACTGACTCTGATAGCGAGAGTGACTTTTATATTATAGAACAAACAGATGAAAGGATGGGACAAAAGGTAAAAGATCTGAGACCCAGAAACTCCAAAGAATACATTTTGAACAACTTTGAAAAGAGATAGAAACCCTTGAAAGGATACAAGGCCCAGATCCTTTCTTGGACAAGTTCTGCTGAGAAATATATGAGCCTAGAAAAAGATATAAACCTTCCCAATTTGTACCATTAGCTTAACTTTGAAACTAGACAAAAATATAAGAAAACAAAAGACCTAATAAAAGATGACAGATGAAATACATGTGTGTATCTTTTTTCTCTCCCCACCTCCTCACTCAAGGCCAGCCTAAAATAACATTATAGGAGGACAAAATGTATAAGGCTTGTAAGGGCTAGGAAGGCCAGACAGGAGTTCCCAATGGACAAGAGATTTAAACAAGTTTCTGCAAGATGGAAAACAGATGAGAGAGAGAAACTGACTTAGTGAAGAGGAAGAGGGTATGTTCTGACATGTGGAGGCAGGGAACACTAAAGGAAAATAAGCTATGTAATTTCAGGAAACCCCTTGAAGGCTCTGGACTCAGAAGCATCACTTATGGAATAAAGTCAGAGCTGAGTTGAGCTGGAGATGAGAAATGGGAAACTGTCTCCAGTGGGGGTCGTCTCCATCCGGGGCTCCTGGTCTTCTAGGTCCTCCCCACTCCTCTCGGAAAACTGCAGGTTTGTGTTCTGCACGGATTAAACAGCAGGTGAGCTGGTCTTGGGCATTTCAGGTGCAAGGTGCGGGAGGTATGAAACGAGTGTCTGGTCCCCTCCCGCCTCCCTGCCCCTTTCCCCAGCTTTGTTCACAGAGTCCTCGCTGCTACGTGCAGAGGTGGGGGTTTGGGGATTCGTCCCCTGAGAAAATGGCTCTGCACAGTGAAATCTGCCTGAACGTGGAGGCGATCAGGTGACAAGACTTATTCACTGGAAGGACACTTCCAGTGTCCTTCTTAGAGCCTCGGTCTGAAACATAAAAAGGAGTTAGGGATCACTAGACATTTGAGGCAAGGGTCCAAAATGAACAGGAAAAGAGGGTTTAGTTATGCATGGTAGAGAAGAAAACAGGATACCATGCAGTTTGATATCTCCAAACTGATATGAGATAGCATTGCAGTCATGCAAGAGTGCTGTTTTCAGAATAAAACAAAAGTCGGGCCATGTTAAAGGGCTCTTGGAAATTAACAGTTTTGGAGCAAAACAAATGGAACAGGAAGTCTGGGGGATATAATTGAGGAAATCTTCCAGAACATAAAAGGTAAATGACTAAGTAATAGGAAACAGGAGAGAAATGATGGGAACATTAGAGGATCAATTTAAGGGAAATAAAGTCATCTAATATTAGTTCTGGAGTAAATGGAAGAAAGAAAATTATCAAAGAATAGTGCAAGAAGGTTTTCTGGAAGAGAAGGATGGGAGAGTCCACATGGTAACCAGCCAAGTGTCCAGCATCATCATCATGACGAATAAAACAAAACAAACAAATAACAAGCCCCTTGTGGGTCAGTGGGTCAAGGGTCTTCCCTGGCGGGTCAGTGGTAAAGAGTCCGTCTGCCAGTGCAGGAGTCTCTGGTTCAAGCTCTGGTCCGGGTAGATCCCACATGCTATGGAGCCCATGCACCACAACTACGGAACCTGTGCTGTAGAGCCCGGGAGATGCAACGACTGAGCCCACGAGTCACAATTGCTGAAGCCTGTGTACCCTAGAGTCCATGCTCTGCAACAAGAGAAGCCACTTCAGTGGGAAGCCTGTGCACTGCAACTAGAGAGCAGCCCCCGATTGCTGAAACTAGAGCAAAGCCCACGCAGCAACCAAGACCCAGTGCAGCCAAATACAAACAAGTAAATGAAATTATTTTTAAAAAGTAGGTTGTTTTACTATTGATTTATAAGAATTCTTTTAAAAAATGCATAAGAAATCTACCTTTCTGAAATTTCAGAACAATAGTGATTTTAAAAAGCATTGAAAGTTCCAAGAGGGAAACCAGGTCACGAACAAAAAGGATAAGGAATCAAAATGGTATCATGCAGCCCTGGATGGTTCATGACAAAATTCTGAGGGAAAATTATTTTCAACCCAGTATTTACTACTGACATGACCTGGACTCAAGTGTGAGGAAAAAATATGACATTTTCAGGGGGAAAAGGCAATCATACATTTTGCTGACCATGGAGCTTTGCGTCAGAAACTGTAAGGATTTATTCCACTAAAGTGAGAGAGAAGGCCAGATGTGGAAATAAACAAAGGAGCCAGGAAACAGAATATTTAATAGAGGGAAAAAGGTAAATGAAAAGTAAATCAAAGCCTCAGGGTGTCAGCTGTGCAGAGTGAAGCTCACAGTTCTCTGAGAAAGCCATGTTGACTCGGGCTGGGACACGCTCCTCCTTGGCTGGGGTCAGAGCACCTGCACTCTGGTCCAGAATCTTCCAGTGGCGTGACTGGCAACTCACCCAAACTCCCTGGACTCCCCATTACTTTCCTTGCTTGTAAAGAGATGAGACTGAATGCATACTTCCTGAGTTTCCTTAGATTTCCAGCAGTCTTTGTTTTGCAGAGCAGGAGGAAGAGGTCAGGGATGAACTTTTTCCAGAAAAAAAGTGCAAGCATGTATACTTTTCACTTCCTGTGGAACAGAACACTGATACTGGAATAAGAAATAAAAACAAAGCCACTTGACTTGTTCTCTAGTTCTGAAAGTCTGCTCTTCCTTCCTTTGGGTGAGTAGCCATCAATGTTGAATTCAGGGTGGTCTATACAAGTGTGACGATTGTGGACAGAACTGCCAAGGACAAATGGCCCTATTATCATCTTTCTTGAGATCTTGCACTGACCTGAGCCATTTCATTCACTGCTGCTGCTGCTAAGTCACTTCAGTCGTGTCCGACTCTGTGCGACCCCATAGACAGCAGCCCACCAGGCTTCCCCATCCCTGGGATTCTCCAGGCAAGAGTACTGGAGTGGGGTGCCATTACTGGCTAGTATTTAAGCCCCCAAACACATTCTTAAATATTGTGGTGATTTTTAGTCAAACAAACTGTGAATCAAAACAACATACATTCATGATTAAATTAATGCAACTCTTACTGCTAAACTGGGCTTGTTTTCAATGTCAGTTCTGTGCCAATGCCTCATTTTTCCAGCAGTTGATATTGAGAAACCTTGTTCATACAGATAGGGGTGAAAGGAATATTCCTTTTTTTTTTTAAATTTACTTTATTGAAGTAGAGTTGATTTACAATATTGTGTTAGTTTCTGCTATACAGCATAGTGATTCAGTTATACATATGTATGCATTCTTTTTTTAATATTCTTTTCCATTATGGTCTACCTCAGGATATTCAATATAGTCTCCTGTGCCATACAGTAGGCCCTTGTTGTTTATGCACCCTATATACACTAGTTTGCATCTGTGAATCCCAAACTCCCAGTCCATCCCGCTCCCTTGGCAACTGCAAGTCTGTTCTCTATGTCTGGGAGTCTATTTCTCTTTCACAGATAAGTTCATTTGTGTCCTACTTTATTGTATATTATTTATTCTTGTGTGTGTCCTAGTTTAGATTCCACATGTAAGTGATAGCGTATGTTACTTTTCTTTCTCCTTCGAATTTATGGAAAGAGTATTCTTATGTGAATGCTACTTGATGGCTCAGCTGGTGAAGAATTGGTCTGCAATGCAGGAGACCTGGGTTCATTCCCTGGGTTGGGAAGATCCCCTGGAGGAGGGCATGGTGACCCACTCCGGTATTCTTGCCTGGAGAATCTCCTGGACAGAGGAGCCTGGTGGGCTTCAGTCCATGGGGTCCTAGAGAGTTGGACACAACTGAGCGACTAAGCACAGCACAGCTGGAAATAGGACACCTTCTGAGTCATGTGTCGAAAAAAACAAGATCATCTGTCACCAAAATTTACCTGAAGAGTGAACTGCTGTTTAGGTCTTCTTTCCATTTTGTAGGAAACTGATTGGAAACCCCTGAACTGGCAACAGAATTCACTACCTAATTATCAGAGTGATATACTTTCTGAACCTGTTAACAAGTCTTTGAAGTGTCCTGCAGTTGGACATCCTGGGATGTTTTACACCCAAGGCAACACACTCCTGAAAGTCAGAGAGAAGACTGTTAGTGAAAGAGATGGGGAGCCAGGAGGAGGGTTTCCGAACCCTTCTCCCTGAGGCTGGGTAGGCTGTAGAAATGAACACGTACAGAAGCGGAAGCCCTGAAATGGTTGGAGGGCCTACCTGCCCCTTGGAAAGGGTTCCAGTACCTCCAGAGGTCCGGTGGTCTTCCCTGGGCTGGAGAAGAAAACTGGGCTGCGTCTCAGACAGTGCCCCAGACCCAGCTAAGACTCTTCCCTGCGTCCCCCTCTGCTCTGTGCTTCTGGGCCGCATCCTCGGAGTTGGGGTGTCCTCACCTGCCTCCATCCTCACCATTGCTTCCTGGGTCCCACAGAGACTCCGAGGAGAGACTCCTGAGTGTGTGTGTCAGGAATCAGGGAATCCATTTCCATGATTATTTCTAGGCTTGTGCTTGAAAAGCATAGGAACTATAGGGATGTAGAACTAGGCGAAAAAATTAGCCCCAGGACTCAGAGCCCATCTGCCTTAAGCTGAGAGGAGAAGAAAAAAAAACTTCCCCCCTCCCCGGTCTAGTTATTTAAAAATAGTTGTCACCTTTCAAGAAGCCCTTGGTCATTTTCAGGAACGGCTGGTGAACCGTCCCCGGTTGTGGCTGAGTTACAGCCACCTGTAATTACATCCTGTCCTGTTGCGGTTCTGTCGTGAGAGGCTTCCTTTCCAGCGGGGAGAAAATAGCCGCCTGGGGCTGTGTAGGTTTCCAAACCCACCCCCCAGGTACCTCTCTCTTGTTCCACGGGAATGAGCGGGTTCTGTGGCTGGGAGGCAGGGACTGTTCCACCTGTGTTCTCAGTGAACCCAAGTAAGAAGCTGGGGAGTTGGGATGACTATCCCAACATTGCAGACAGGAAACCAGTGAGGTTTGCTGCATCCCAGAAGTTGTGGACCCGTTGTGCTTTCGTTTTTGTTTGTTTCTAGGTATTCTTTTATTTTCTCTTTGATTTCTTCAGTGATCCCATGGTTGTTGAGTTGCATATTCTTTAGCCGCCACGTGTTTCTGTTTTTTAGAGTTTATTTCTAATCTCATGGCATTGTGATCAGAAAAGATGCTTAATATGAATTTCAATTTTCTTAAATTTTACCAAGGCTTGCCTTGTGGCTGAGCGTGGAGTCAATCCAGGAGAACGTTCCATGTGCGCTTGAGAAGGTGTAGTTGAAACCAGTGAGATTTAAATGGCATGTTCATCATCTTGGACCAGAAGAGGCAGAAACAAAACTGCAGCCTGAGTCTGTCTCATCACTGAGCCCACGTCTTTCCAACACATCATGGGCCCACATCAGACAGAAAGACCTTTTTCATGGTTCTTCTACTGCTGGAGCACGCAGCTCCTGGCTGGGGCAGGTACCAGGAGGGGACGTAGCCAGTCGCTGCAGGTGATGCTGGGATCTTTAGGGATGCCTGGCAGATAGGAGTCCTGAGCAGCGTTACCCAACCCTTTCTACATCAAGGCTCAAAGAGAAAAGGAAAACGTGTATTCTGCAGTTATACAGTGGGAGCTGGCCAAGGCTGGAGGCCAGGGGCCCTACCTTGACCTGGCTGCTGAAGGAGGCACCCTGCCTGCGTGCCGGGTGCTGACCCACCAAGCACGTCATAAGGGAACCACCGCTGTCGACAGCGGGGCCTCTGCAGAGTTGCGCCCCTTCACGGGATGAGCCATGGGTGGTGCCTTCTTCACCTTTAAGAATCCCCAAATATTTTTATAAAGATTAAAGAAAGGGCTATCTGAACAAACGTAAGATCTGGTATGGTTGCCCAAATCCAAGTAAAGCCCTTCTCTGTTACAAAGTTTGCCTGGATTTCCAGGCCCCACCCTAGACTTACTGAATCAGGTCCTCTGTGGATGAGGTCCTGAAATCTGCATTCTAAGAGCTCTCAGGGAAGTTCCGATGTGGCCTGTTCCTCACTGGGGAATGTTCTCCCAGAGTCACAGCGTCCCTGTGCTGTGACTGGTGAGCTAATTATTGGCCTATGTGAAGAAGTTAGTATTTTTATGAGCATTCCGGGGAAGTGTGGGGTGGGCGTGGAGGAGCTGATGTTGATTCCAGGCGAGCACAGATCCTGTTTGTTTGCAGGAGTCTGAAGAGGGCTGGTCTACCATCTCCTATATGGAGGGTTGCAGCTGGCATCTCTCTTCTCTGCACCCCACCTGACAGGTTACCCTGAAGACGGTTCAACCTCCATTTCTGAACAAAGATGTCTGCCTTGAGCTCCTGCCTCTTTGGGGGCCCTGATGAGCCAGGTTAGGTCAGAAGTTCCTTTTTAAATCTAGTTAGAAGGCAAACCTGGAGCAAGCCTGGACAATGAGCCTCAGTCTCCACTGATCCCTAGAACTCACATGCTTTCTTAAGCAAAAGGCAGCAAAAGACTCAAAAAGCACCTCCAAGCCAAAGGCCGCAGCATCCCTGATTTATAGGGTTTCCTGGTTTATAGCCTTCCCATTCTTTCTTTTTGCGATTTCTCTCTTCCTTATGTTGAGAGCCTCACCTCGGGAGAGAAGGGGCATAGAAGATAAAGGGGAGCCAGCTGCTTCTTCTACTTCTGCTTCACCCCAGTTTTTTTGTGGCAAAACCAACCTGTGGTCACCAGGGGACCAGTTCTGTGTAGGTAACCAGATGGCTTTTTTTCTCTCAAGCCAGCATCTCCCACTGACCAAACTAAACCCCCAGTTCTGGACTAGGGCAGAGGACTTGCCTCACCTTCTTCCTGGAGTAGACACAGGGACAAACACATGCTGTCCTGTCACCTTTTTTGCCTCCTCTTTGTGCTTTGCAGGTGACACACCTTCCTTTGGCCCCTGGTTTGGAAAAAAAAATTCATGCTCCTGGCCCACGTTTATGTTTTTCCTACCCTTTCTATTTCATACGTTCTCATACATTTAACACGTAAAACAGACTGTGATATTATTATTATTGTTGTTGTTCCATCTCTGTCTTGTCCGACTCTTTGCAACCCCATGGACTGCAGCACACCAGGCTTCCCTGTCCTTTACCGTTTCCTGAAGTTTGCTCAAACTCATGCCCATTGAATCTATGATACCTTCCAACCATCTCATCCTTTGTTGTCCCCTTCTCTTGTCTTCAATCTTTCCCAGCACCAGGGTCTTTTCCAATGATATTATTGTTACATAATGCGATGTTATTACATCATAATAACATTGTGATGTTATTATTACATACTGTGATTTTAGTGTTACATATGGCACCCCACTCCAATACTCTTGCCTGGAAAATCCCATGGATGGAGGAGCCTGGTGGGCTGCAGTCCATGGGGTCGCTAAGAGTCAGACAGGACTGAGCGACTTCACTTTCACTTTTCACTTTCATGCATTGGAGAAGGAAATGGCAAACCACTCCAGTGTTCTTGCCTGGAGAATCCCAGGGACGGGGGAGCCTGGTGGGCTGCTGTCTATGGGGTCGCACAGAGTTGGACACGACTGAAGTGACTTAGTAGTAGTAATGAATTAAAATTAAAACAAAAATGGCATCTTGATCCAGGGCCCTCTCCTCCAGCACAGCCTCTGCCGGCCCTGTGGCTCTGGCAGCAGTGTCGGCGAAGAGGTCACTGGAGACTCCCTGGTGGTGTCGGGCTGGGTGGCAGGTGACCCAGTAGCAGTACCCTGTGCAGGTAACTACTCTGTGTATTGCTTGTGCAACTTCATCTGCCTCTTCCAGCTTTTCAATATTGCGTACAGTTTCCTTCCATCTTCACTACTTGAGTGATATGAATAGTAATTCGACCTCACGTTGCTTCTGCTGAATCATTACAGCCTCCACAGTAGTTTTCAGGACCCTTTCCCTAAGAATTTGACAATGAGTGGCCAGGAAATTGGGTCCACCAGAGGTGATTCCTTCCTTGTGTTTTAGGCTCTTTGAGAAATAGAGACAATGATTACCAGCAGGATATGAAGAAGGGGATGTGGAGAAGTAAGAAATCTCTTGGAAGATTGTTTGGAAACTGGGAAGTCACCGAGGAGACAATAAGGTTCCAATGACAGGGTATCTGGTGGCTCCCAGGCAGGCCAAGTGTGTGATTCTCGACCAGAATTTTGCAACATCGAATGTGATGACTAGGCTACTCTCTTGATGACTCAAGATTAGACTTTCTAAGAGAGCGGATCTGCTTAGAGCAGCCTGGGTGACAGCTCCTCAGCGTGCTGGCCAAACTGCAGACAGGCTACCTGTGCCCACCTGTGGCCAGTCAGCTGGGGCCGTGAGTGCTAGACGGAGTGAGGACCACATGATGTGGAATGTGGCCATTGTCTTAGCTTGAGTTCCTCTGAGGATTCATGTGGAAGTGATTGATCAGAGGATGTTCCTGTGGAAAAGCTGGTGGAGAAACAAAGCAGTGGGTCTGGAAGGGAAGTCAGGAGAAGCAAGAGTGTGATGGCAGGGAAAGTCCCTGTGGTGGGGAGTTGGGGGTGACTTTGGTTCAAACCTACAGGGGAGCATTGCCTACATCAGCATTGTCTGATTGTCTAATTGCTCAGCATTGTCTCAGCTGGACTCTTTCCACTCTTGAACTTGGTCTTTGGTTAAGGGCTGGCGTGATGCATGTCTTCCCATCTTTTCTGGTGCAGGCAAGCTAGATTCTGGAGATCCTTCTTCAGGGAGAGGTAGAGTCCACTGCTAGAGGGAAAACCCACCAGACACCTGTGCTCAAGAATGGTCAAAGAGTCCGAGGTTGGGGGGATTGGGGCACCAATAGCACCTCTACAGCCCCCCAAATAACTCTCTGGAGAGGCTTTGTTCCCCAGGCTCTGAGGTCATGGCTGATTCCATCAGCTGAAAAGTCTTTCCTCTATGGCCTGACTATGACAAGAACAAACCCAAATAGAAACTAGGAGCAGGTTGTAGCAGGCACCTTCAGTTTTCTAGTAACTTTGTCCACAGCGTGATCTCAGCAGAAGCGATCGACTGAAGTGGACAGAAATCAGACAAAGGCCAACACCAGGCAGACCGCAATCACCACCAACCACACTCTGCCTGTTTCTAGTTTACAAACAAGCGATAACCTATTTTCAGTCACATCAACAAAAATAAATTAACTTTCTCATTAAGTTATATGAAATGCCATTTCAAATATCTCATACACATATAGCATGTCTATGTATATCCAACTCCATTTTTATTTCCACACACTTCTCAGTCTAAAGAGCTACATGATTTTCCATGTAACCTGTGAACCAATCTTCCAGGAGTCCCTGGATGACTGCTGCTTTGCCCTGTCAGAACTCCAGATTGAATTCCTTTCTAACACTTCTCACCACCCTGGAGCCTGCACCACAGGCGTTTTGCCTGGGTCCTGCCAGATGATAATCTCTTTAAGGATAAGCACAGGGGCCCACTTCCAGTGATGTAAACATTTAACAGCTGGCTCTCTTGGGAAAATGTCTGTATATATAAACACATAAGTTTACTACACGTTTTACTATACAAAGATAGATATTAGTAACATACAAGTTATAAATAATTGCAAAAATCACAGGGCTCTGGATTGTAAGTTCCACACAGCCAACTGATTTTCACCACACACTTTTATTGATTTTTCCTACACTCTTCTATCTCTAGCCAACCCTGCAACGATGACCAAGAGTTTCAACTTGACCGTTGGTCAATATTTTCCTTTATGTTAATGAATAAGACAAAACTGGAGATATATCCCAAAATTTCACTTAATAAAATGAACTGCTTCTTTGCTGAATCAGATGTTTGCCTTCAGTAAGAAGAATATAGCTTCTTTTTTTGTTTGTTTGTCACAATGTAGGGCTACAGACACAAGACTTTTCTTAAGTTTCATCAATATTATATAGCATTTTTTTTATGATGTTCTTGAGTCTAGACAATCAAGAAAACAATAAATCAATCCTTGATTTATAGCTTTTAATGATTTTCATGGTTTAAATACTCCCATCATGGTCAATTCCAATTTACCAATGTGATATCACTGAACTTAAAAATGGGAATGGATATTGTCATTATGTATTGATTTTCTACCGTAACAGGGCAAGAGATGAAAATAAACTCGAAGGGATTTCCCTGGTGGTCCAGTGGTTAGGAACTGGAGCTTTCAGTGCTTGAGGGACCAGGTTCAATTCTTGGTTGGGGAACTAATATTCTACAAGCTGTGTGGAGCAGCCAGAAAACAAAAACAAAAATAAAAAAAAAAAAAAAAAGAGAGAGAGAGAGAGAGAAAATAAACTCAAGAGGATGAAAAATAGTAAAGTGCTATAAAAGAATTAGAAAGTGATGTTTTGAGTATTTGTTGCCATTGTCTCAATACAATTTATTTAATTATACATTGATATAATTTAGTTTTTAATAATGACTATAAAACAACAGGCTTAAGGAATTCCTGAGAACTTAACCAATGGGCTCTTGTGAGCCAGTATAAACCAAACTACAGTCAGTTACCTAGTTCACTGCCTTGCATGTGCAGTGTTAAAAAACACTCCGGTAGCTTGCGTGATCTTGGTCCAATAAATTCGAGACACTGACTGTCTCTGTTTGACATGGTCTATCGCTTTCACTAAAGTTTAAAACCTCTCAGTGGTAGCTGAGTTCAGAAGCTAATTTTTCTTTTTTTTTTTTACTTTTTATTTTGTTTTGGGGTATAGCCAATTAACAAACAATGTTGTGGTAGTTTCAGTTGAACGGTGAAGGGACGCAGCCATACGTATATACATGTATCCATTCTCCACACTCCCTTCCCATCCAGGCTGCCACATAAGACTGAGCAGAGTTCCCTGTGTTATATGGTAGGTCCTTGTTGGTTATCCATTTAAGTATAGCAGTGGGTACATGTCCATCCCAAACACCCTAACTGTCCCGTCACCCCATCCATACTCTTGGCAGCCATAAGCTCGTTTTCAAAGTCTGTGAGTTTGTTTCTATTTTGTGAATAAGTTTATTTGTATCATGTTTCTTTAGAGTCCACACATAAAGGATGTCATACGGACCTAGAGAATGTCATACTGAGTGAAGTAAGTCAGATAGAAAAATATTGTTATGACATCCCTTATATGTGGAATCTAAAAGAAATGATACAGATGAACTTACTTAGAAGCTAATTTTTCTTAACTGATAAAGGGTCATCTAGATGAAAAATGGTGTATCGCTGCTTAAAAACCAGCCTACTCAGACCTATTAGTCTCTTTGCTTGTAACAGTCACATTTAAAAAATCATACAGTCTCTGAAGAATCTTTGCAAGAATATTACAAAATGGCTTCAGATCTTAAAACATCAGATCTTTTGAGTAGCCTTGATATAGTCCTCTGCTTGTTCATACATAGCATGAAGTATAATTGACAACCTAACCTTTACCATTGTATGACTTTGAACAACTTTAAATGGAAAGTTCCCCCACCCCAACTGTCCTGTTTGTGCCTTTGCTTCTTCCTTTAGATGGCCAGGACCTCCCCTCAGTTCAGTTCAGTTCAGTCGCTCAGTCATGTCCGACTCTTTGTGACCCCATAAATTGAAGCACACCAGGCCTCCCTGTCCATCACCAACTCCCAGAGTTCACTCAGACTCACGTCCATCAAGTTGGTGATGCCATCCAGCCATCTCATCCTCTGTCTCCCCTTCTCCTCCTGCCCCCAATCCCTCCCAGCATCAGGGTATTTTCCAATAAGTCAACTCTTCCCATGAGGTGGCCAAAGTATTGGAGTTTCAGCTTTAGCATCAGTCCTTCCAATGAACACCCAGGACTGATTTCCTTTAGGATGGACTGGTTGGATCTCTTTGCAGTCCAAGGGACTCTCAAGAGTCTTCTCCAACACCATAGTTCAAAAGCATCGATTCTTTGGCACTCAGCTTTCTTCATAGTCCAACTCTCACATCCATACATGACCACTGGAAAAACCATAGCCTTGACTAGATGGACCTTTGTTGGCAAAGTAATGTCTCTGCTTTTGAATATGCTGTCTAGGTTGGTCATAACTTTCCTTCCAAGGAGTAAGCATCTTTTAATTTCATGGCTGCAATCACCATCTGCAGTGATTTTGGAGCCCCCCAAAATAAAGTCTGACACTGTTTCCATTGTTTCCCTATCTATTTGCCATGAAGTGATGGGACCAGATGCCCTGATCTTAGTTTTCTGAATGTTGAGCTTTAAGCCAACTTTTTCACTCTCCTCTTTCACTTTCATCAAGAGGCTTTTTAGTTCCTCTTCACCTTCTTCCATAAGGGTGATGTCATCTGCATATCTGAGGTTCTTGATATTTCTCCCAGCAATCTTGATTCCAGCTTGTGCTTCTTCCAGCCCAGTGTTTCTCATGATGTACTCTGCATATAAGTTACAGCACTTAAAATGAGTCATCTTTGTTGTTGATGATGATTACTTGATGATGTTGGCCTGCCAATAAATACCAGAACATTGTACATGGAACTTTGAATTTTAGAGGCATCCCAGATCATATAAGACTTTAGGTTATGGAGATAAATAAACTGTCTAGCCATCTCAGCTGCTGATTAATACTCTATAATGCACATCCCCTGATAACTCCAATCTGGGTTGCTCATCCCTAGAGTTTCATTTCTTTAGGGAGATGGGGAGGCAGCCCAACTGGCCCTGTTGAAGTGGTTGCCATTCCCCTTAGATGAGCTAAGTACCCTTAGCTTTTCCAGAATCACTTGTAAGTGAGCATCTGAATTTCAATCTGTTTTCTGGGAAGAGTTTCAACAGAGCATAGGATTAATACTCCTCCTTTCAGGGCCATGAGGCATCATTAGCCCCATTCTATGGAGAGCTACAACAGACCTGGGGTGTTTTCAGGGTTTGCCCAAGACCACGTCATCAGTAAGAGTAGGGGAGAGAAGCTGATCCTTCTTTTTCCAAGCGCTCATTCATTCTCTCAAGAGACACACAGTGGTAAAGAATCTGTCTGCTAATGCAGGAGACACAGGAGAGGCAAGTTTGATCCCTGGGTCAGGAAGATCCTCTGGAGAAGGAAACGGCAACCCACTCCAGTATTCTTACCTGGGAAATCCAATGGACAGAGGAGCCCGGTGGGCTATATATAGTCCATGGAGTTACAAAGAGTTGGACACACTTGGGTGTATGCGCGTGTGTATGTGCGCGCACACTCACACACCAAGCTTGATGGTGTGCTGAGGCTAGAAAGGAGAATATACGAGAAGGAATATAGCCACTGGATGTAGAGGAAAGACTGTGGGGTTTGGAGTCAGACAGACCTAGATTAGACTCTAACTCTAAGACCTCTTGGCTAACGTGACCTTGGTCAACTTATTTAACCTTGGTAAGTCCCTGCCAAAGGGGGATCATATCATCAATTTTATGGTGATCATATTTTATGATGAAGGTCATAGAGGATGTGTATGAAGCTGGCACAGAGGGAGTGCTTCCAAATGGTTCCTGTGACTAAGGAACCATTGAAGAATATTGTCCCTGTCCTCCCAGGGATATTGTCTGACGGGGAAGGCAATACGTGCAAACATACAACAATGAGATCACAGAGGATGGGAACATAATGAGTGAGGGACCTGCAGCGTCCACTGTTTTCTACTTGATCCTAAAGCAACGCAAAAATGTGACCCTGGGCATGTCACTTAGCCTCTAGGACACAGTTCCTCACTTGCTAAGCAAGGGAGCTAGAATGTGATATCTAAACTTGATGGAGTCAGTGTACCTTGGCTCTCTGGAAATATTCCCAACAAGGTGTGCCCTGCAATTTCATGTCATTGAAAACAGTCATTCAGTGAAAAAAGCTGATGGTAAAACACACCCCTATAGATAACCTAGTAACATAAGCAAAACATAACAGTGACAACTGCTATTACCTTTCTGTTGTTGTAGAAGATAAAATTCTCAGTGAATGCATCACACACTCAAGTTGCCAATAAACCCTCCATAAAGTGCTTTTCTGTAAATATTAGTGTTATATTCTGTTCATGAAGGCCACTGGGATCCCATACACAATGATAGATTAAGGAGCTCACAGTCCAGGGAAGTTCCAGTGGAGGGTTGGGACAGCTGGCTTTTCTGCATGCAGTGTGTCAAACCAGGCTGGACTACTGGACTAGGGATGTAGACACAGATTCTGACCATTAGACATGGACCTTGAGCCCATGGAGACTGGGATAGTTGTGACATCAGGGAGGAATTCTGCGTAGAGGCCATGTGCATAGATCATTTATCTAAGGATTTGACAAGGCAAGGAAGGGCAGTATAGGTCAATAACTCAGAGAAGCAGGAACGCCCAGGGGCTTAATTCAGTACCAGCCATGGTTGGGTTGTGTTGGAAGGTGGAAGGGAAGGTCCTGAGGGAGGAAGAGAAGTGAAAGATGCTGGAAATATTTCAGACATCTGAGTGGAGGGAGGCAGTGTGCTTCTGTGAAAAATCTTCTTTCTTATTGGATGAGGGCTTCCTTGTTGGCTCAGATGGTAAAGAATCTGCCTGCAATGCTGGAGACTCAGGTTTAATCCCTGGGGTGGGAAGATCCCCTGGAGGAGGGCAGGGCAACCCATTCCAGTATTCTTGCCTGTAGAATTCCGTGGATGGAGGAGTCTGGTGGGCTGCAGTCCATGGGATTGCAAAGAGTCGGATACGACTGAGTGACAAACACTTTCACTTTTCTCTAATGATGAGGGTGTGAGTGAGAGAAGAGTGAGGTATGGAGGGTGATGAACAGGCCTTCATAGAGATGGAGGCTAAGCTTTTCATTTACCACGCCTCTTGAGCAAACAGGGGTGAAATGGGAGTTTTAGGACAATAGTCCTTCATGAATTAGGGAAAACTGAGTCAACAGATTTCAAATAGCATCAGATCTTAGACCAAACAGGAATGGCACTGATGTCCAGTAGCAGCAAATCTAAAGCAACGCACAACCTCAGGGTTTGAGAGGAGGAACAGAGGAGTAGGCCAAGGGCAGGCCAGCCGCGGGGGTGGAGACAATGGTGGGGATCCAGGAGTGAAGATGGAGGGACCACATGTTGTTTGTGAAGTAGAGCTGGGAAGGGGCTGATAGCATCTTTTTTAAATTAAAAAATAATTTTTTTTTGGCCTTGCCATGTGGCAGGCAGGATCTCAGTTCCCCTAACTCCCAAGCTGTAGAAGGGTGGAATTTTAACCACTGGACCTCCAGGGATGTCTCTGACTGATAGCATCCTTGAGAAAGAGTAAAGGGCTGAGTGATGGGAAGCCCCAGAGAGACAGGCGAGGAGGCTGGGTGGTTATGGGGCTGAGGGGATGAAACATAGCAGATATGGAAGTCAGAGGTAGAGAGGGCCTCAAGCAGTGTGTTCCTTGAGCAAAGTTAAAAAACAGGCACAATCTGCTTTATTGCTTGTCCTCCATACCTTTGATGATCTCCTATTGCTAATCATCACACACATCCTTTCACTTAACCAAAAAAACAAAACAAAACACCTCCCGTGTGGCTGGACTAAGCCACACGCTGCAGACACAGGGATGAAAAGAAACAGATACATCCCTGAGTTTCTGGAGCTGCTGAGAAGAGTGAGATTGAATCACAGAATGCAGGTTGTTTAGGTTTATTCTCCTTATAAACAGAGAAAAATAAGCAGTTAGAAGGTGTCTATTGTAAAATAAAGCTAAAGAGTGAGATAACTAACCTCTTAATTCTGGCAAAGACTTGATAATCAAGAAACAATTTTTTGGAGGGACGGTTTCTAAGTTATTTTAGGAAATCATCCAGTTATTTCTGTGGAGATCAGAGTTGATCAATAATTAGGAAGTTTTAAATTTCAGTGACTCAAAGTATCATGCAAAAGACCAAATCTGCTATCATTTTTCATATTTATTTTAGAATCAGACATTGACTGATTTTGATATTCAATTAGCAATGATACCAGGCATTTTGTTGTGTGCAGGCACAAAGGTTGAGTATCATCTCGAATGAGTTTGCAGGCAGTTAAGTCTGTTTCACGACTGCTGCAGGCCTTTCGGCTGGTGGCAATGACTTCATCCACAGCCTGAGGCATCAGAAAGGCCCATCCAGAATTCTGAGGATTAATACAAAATGCAACACACTGTGCATGGGAAAAGCAATAGAAAGGGTGCTTGTGTCTCCAGTCATATCCTACTCTGTAATACCATGTAGCCTGCCAGGCTCCTCTGCAAAGGAGAAAAGGAAAGATATACCCATTTGAATGCAGAGTTCCAAAGAATAACAAGGAGAGATAAGAAAGCCTTCTTCAGTGATCAGTGCAAAGAAATAGAGGAAAACAATAGAATGAGAAAGACTAGAGATCTCTTCAAGAAAATTAGAGATACCAAGGAAACATTTTATGCAAAGATGGGCACAATAAAGAACAGAAATGGTATGGAGCTCATGGAAGCAGAAGATATTAAGAAGAGGTGGCAAGAATACACAGAAGAACTATACAAAAAAGATTTTCATGACCCAGATAATCACGATGGTGTGATCACTGACCTAGAGCCAGACATCCTGGAATGTAAAGTCCAGTGGACCTTAGGAAGCATTGCTATGAACAAAGCTAGTGGAGGTGATGGAATTCCAGATAAGCTATTTCAAATCCTGAAAGATGATGCTGTGAAAGTGCTGCACTCAATATACCAGCAAATTTGGAAAAGTCAGCAGTGGCCACAGGACTGGAAAAGGTCAGTTTTCATTCCAATCCTAAAGAAAGGCAATGTCGAAGAATGCTCAAACTACCACACAATTGCACTCATCTCACACAATAGTAAAGTAATGCTAAAAATTCTCCAAGCCAGGCTTTAATAGTACTTGAACCATGAACTTCCAGATGTTCAAGCTGGGTTTAGAAAAGGCAGAAGAACCAGACATCAAATTGCCAACCTCCTCTGGATTATTGAAAAAGCTAGAGAGTTCCAGAGAAGCATCTACTTCTGCTTTATTGACTATGCCAAAGCCTTTGACTGTGTGGATCACAATAAACTGTGGAAAATTCTTAAAGAGATGGGACTATCAGACCACCTGACCTGCCTTTTGAGAAATCTGTATGCAGGTCAGGAAACAAGTTAGAAGTGGACATGGAACAACAGACTGGTTCTCAATAGGGAAAGGAGTATGTCAAGGCTGTATATTGTCACCCTGGTTATTTAACTTATATGAGAGTACATCATGAGAAATGCCGGGCTGGATGAAACAAAGGCTGGAATCAAGATTGCCGGGAGAAATATCAATAACTTCAGATATGCAGATGACACCACCTTTATGGCAGAAAGTGAAGAAGAACTAAAGAGCTTCTTGATGAAAGAGGAGAGTGAAAAAGTAAGCTTAAAGCTCAACATTCAGAAAAGTAAGATCATGGCATCCAGTCCCCTCACTTCATGGCAAATAGATGGGAAAACAGTGGAAACAGTGACAGACTTTATTTTTTGGGCTCTAAAATCACTGCAGATAGTGACTGCAGCCATGAAATTAAAAGACGCTTACTCCTTGGAAGAAAAGTTATGACTAACCTAGACAGGATATTAAAAAGCAGAGACATTGCTTTGCCAACAAAGGTCCATATAGTCAAAGCTATGGTTTTTCCAGTATGTATGGATGTGAGAGTTGGACTGTAAAGAAAGCTGAGCTCCAAAGAAATGATGCTTTTGAACTGTGGTGTTGGAGAAGACTCTTCAGAGTCCCTTGGACTGCAAAGAGATCCAATCAGTCCATCCTAAAGGAAATAAGTACTGAATATTCATTGGAAGGACTGATGCTGAAGCTGAAACTCCAATACTTTGGGCACCTGATGTGAAGAACTGACTCATTTGAAAAGACCCTGATGCTGGGAAAGATTGAAGGCAGGAGGAGAAGGAGACAACAGAGGGATGGTTGGATGGCATCAACACCTCAAGGTACATGAGCTTGAGTAAACTCCGAGAGTTGGTGATGGACAGAGAGGCCTGGTGACTGAACTGACATGAACCGAGGCTCCTCTGTCCATGGGATTCTCCAGGCAAGATTACTGAAGTAGGTTGCCATTTCCTCCTTCAGAGGATCTTCCTGACCCAGGGATTGAACCTGAGTCTCCTGTGTGTCCTGCATTGGCAGGTGGATTCTTGATCACTGAGCCACCTGAGAAGCCCCAGTAAAAAGGGAGAAGTGAAAGTCATTTAGTCATGTCTGACTCTTTGCAACCCCATGGACTATACAGTCTATGGAATTCTCCAGGCCAGAATATTGGAGTGGGTAGCCTTTTCCTTCTCCAGGGGATCTTCCCAACCCAGGGATCGAACACAAGTCTCCTGCACTGCAGGCAGATTCTTTACCAGTTGAGCCACAAGGGAAGCCCAGTGAAAAGGGTAGCTCAGGGTAATTGTTTTTTATGCCAGATATAGAAAGAGTTGCTGGTAAGGAATATGGGAAGGAAAAGACCCTGATGCTGGGAAAGATTGAAGGCAGGAGAAGAGGGCAGCAGAGGATGAGATGGTTGGATGGCCTCACCGACTCAATGGACATGGGTTTGGGTGTACTCCGGGAGTTGGTGATGGACAGGGAGGCCTGGCGTTCTGCGGTTCGTGGGGTCGCAAAGAGTGGGACACAAATGAGCGACTGAACTGAACTGAACTGAACTGAATACGGGAAAATAGGATGACGCTGGCAGGGCGCTGGTAAGGATCTGGGAGCCTAGACTTGGTTTGTCCTTGCCTAAGTCAATGAACTTTACCAAGCGTGAGTAAGTAATGGAAGGTGCATGGATGAACCCTGATGTAGGCAAGACACGTGGCCCAGACCTATCCAAACAGCGAGGACTCCTATTTACAGAAGCTCCAAATCATTTCCTGAGAGTGAGGAAATGCGGAAAGCTCGCTGGATAATCCCTTCATGGAGCGAAGCAGGTGGAAATGTGGGCGCCTGTCAGCATTCCTAGCATGGACCACCAACATCTGGCGGGGAATCCCTCACCCCTTCACCCCTCCCGTCTCGAGGTCTCCAGGGAGCCGTGGTTACTACGCGTCAGAGCGTCCATGGCAACCATCACCAGCCCGCCGGGTTTCCCTCTTCCCTCCACCTCCCACCACCCGCCTCTCTCTCTCCACCGGCCAATCGGCTGCCTCGGCATGCCCTCAGCGGCGGCCGTTGAGTGGTCCGTGGGCGCTGACGTCACAGGCGGGATAGGCGGGGCCAGGGCGGGGCCGATCCTCGGAGCCTCAGCGGGTTGTAGGTGGTGGGGCTGCGACCCCTCCCACTGCGACCCCTCCCGCTCACCGCCCACTTCCCTGCCCCTGGTCCGGCACCCCTGACAGGTGAGTGGTCCCGTGGGCTCCTGACTGCCTCTGGGACGACCCCTACAGCGCCCCCGCCCCGATTCGCACTCCAACGTCTAGCCTCCGAATTCGGGGTGAAGTCTTGGAAACCCTGGAATTCTCACCTCCCCGTCCATCTTCACTTCTCTCCTCCCACCCTTCCAAATAAAAACTATACACACCCACAGGCACCCTTACCCACTCCCCCAAGCCTTCCTAATGCATATTTCTGATGCTTTTCAAGGATTGAGAAGTTATTTCTAAATGCAGAACCAGGAAGGGGGCGTCAGAATCCCAGGCCCTAAGTATAATATCTTACATCTGTTACCTGTGCGGTGCCCCAACCTTGGTCCTTGTTCTCCCGGATTCCTTACCCAGGTCTTCAGAATGCAGACAAGGCGGGGGCTGGACAAGCACTCACCTGGCCTGTCAAAGAGGTGCTGAAATTCAGATCATGGCAGTTGCTCACTGTCCATGGCCTTTTCTGTTTAGCTCTAGCTATGACGTGCTCACTTGTATTTTGACAGTTTACACCAAGTCCCTTTTTTCTCCCTGGATTCTTGTGTAGGTGTAGGTAAATAAACATTTTGCTGCTGCTGCTAAGTCGCTTCAGTCGTGTCCGACCCCAGAGACGGCAGCCCACCAGGATCCCAGGTCCCTGGGATTCTCCAGGGAAGAACACTGGAGTGGGTTGCCATTTCCTTCTCCAATGCATGAAAGTGAAAAGTGAAAGGGAAGCTGCTCAGTCCTTTAGAAATGGATAAAATTACTCATTTGGCTATTGTGAAAAAAGCAAGCAAATTGTTTGACTTATAGGCCAAGTGTTTTGATAAAATCTTTTTCTTTTTAAAAGAAAGTATTTCACAAAATAAAGTGTTCAAGCATGCATGTACGCCTTGTTTAAAAAAATAAAACAAAAAACCAAACAGCTGTTACAGACACGGAAGAGGCCGCTTATGTGTCCCTTGGGAATTTCATGTCCTTTTTCTCCTTCCCCACCTACCAGAATATAGTGTTTATTTATACTCTGCATATTTTTATACTTTTACTCCTTAGGTATTTATCCAGAAACCAATATATAGTGTCCTTTTGAACAGTTATATAATGATACCATTCTATGCATGCTCTAGGTCATTGCTTTTAACTGTTGTGTGATAACTCTGGCATGAATTTACTACAAATTACGCATGCATACTCCTATTGATGGACTTTCAGGCTCTTCCCTTTTAAAAACTACTAGAAGCATATTCTTGTACATTCTGATTGTATACAAACTTGGGTTTTTGTATTTATGTGTGTATATATAATATATATTGAATTTTGGTTTTTAGAGAATGCGCATTTTCCATTTTAATAGATACTGGCCCATATGTAGTTCTTCAATGTGTAGTGATTTATACTCTCACGAGCAATGAAGAGAGTTTCTTATCAAGCTTTTATTTTAGAAGAAAGAGTTATTAAACCTTTCCTGCATTCTTATTTAATATATGCATAGGGAGAAATTACTTAAACATTGAAATATGATATAATTTCTTCAAGTCTGGTACTTATTAATGTGTTAAGGGCAGTGTTTTATTTCTGTTTCAGCTTGAAATTGTAATTAAATACATATGGCCAAAGAAACAGGTTTTGTGTGATTCTTTCAAGCCTGTGCTGGGCACTGATCTGAGACAAGGTGTGAAACAATTCATGGAAACTTTCTGTCCTTGTCATGCCTTCTGTAGACTATAATTTATAGGTTTTTATACATTAAAATATTTATGATCTTAAAGCCTTGCCTAAATGTGCTAATGTTTTTCTCCAACTTGAGGCCACTTTTTGGGTTTTAAATAGAGCTTTCCCGGACTTACAATCTCTGTTGGATTAATTATATTTTAGCATGTTAATATTTATAGAAGACTATTATAGCATTTTTCCAGTATGTAAATAACTATTGACCCCACCTTCAGTGAATACAGTCAAATACTGTATTTGACTTTGTAACAGGTCTTATTTCTTAAAATGCCTTTTGGTCATGACTAAAAGCAAAAAAAAAAAAAAAAACAATTGCATGATTTAGGGGATGAATTTTTCCACAGCTATTTTCAGTCATCTTCCCAAAGAATTTGTTTAGTTTGCTTGCAAATATGAGATATTTATAGCATCAGTTAATGATCTTAGTATGTGCTGCTCATGGCCTCTTGGGAAGAGGCTGAGTTAGAACTTAGAAAATAATTTAAATATTGTGAAAGGCACATCACCCAAGTAAGTGATGGGCTTTTAAAAACTGATATTATTCCTTAAAACTTTGGTAGAATTTATCATTGGACCCATCTGGGCCTGAAGTTTTTTTTGAAGAAAAATTTTAAGTTACATATTCAATTTCTTTAATTCCTATATAGCTATTTAGGTTACCTTTTTCTTCCAGTTAATTTTGGTTGGTTGTGTTTTTAAAGAATTGTGTCTATTTCCTCTCTGTTGTCAAATTCCTTGGCATACGGTTGTTAGTAATAGCACCTTAGTAACTTTCTAATGTTTGCAAGGTCTTTAGTAGTATTCCCTCTTTCATTTCTGGTAGTACTTTGTCTTCTCCTTTTTAAAATCTGGATCAGTCTTGCAAGAGGTTTATCAATTTTACTGTTAAGATTTCATTGCTTTCCAAAAATTTGTTCATTTTCTATTTCATTGACTTTTATTACTTCTACTTTGGGTTTACTTTGCTTTCTTTTTTTTTTGCTAGCCATTACGATGAAAGTGTAGATCATTGATTTTAGCTCATTATTTTCTAGTATAAGCATTTAAAGCTAAAAGCCTCACTCAAAATACACTTAGCTGCATTTCATAAATTGGATATGGTCTGTTTTTTATTCTCATTCAGTTCAAAATATTTTCTAATTTCCTGTGTGATTTCTTCATTGACCCAAAGGGTATTTAGAAATGTGTTGTTTAGTTTCCTACTTTCTGAAGATTTTCCAAATACCTTTCTACTATTGATTTCTAGTTTAACTCTGATATGGTCAGAGAACATATCCTGTAGAGCTTTAATTTAATTACACTGTTGATACTTATTAGAAATTAAAATTGAGAAATTAAAAATACTAACTCTTTAAAAAATAATGACGAAAGCCTCTTAGTAGCATAAATAACACTTTCCATTGAAAAACCATGTTTTCTGAAACAAATTGAGAAGAGTGGTGTTGTTTTACATTTTTGGTAAAGTTTTAAAATTACTCTTATCCGGCTCTCATATCTATTTCTGTATTGTCTGTCGTGATAGCACATATAATGTCACTTCTGGAAACCTCTAGCGTACGTTTGTGAGAGAACAAGAATGAAAAAGGCAAATTGCATCTGGGTATTTTCTATAAAAATAATTTTGACCTTGTCACCCCAGAGGAGGTCTGAGGCAAGCCTATGGTTTCCTGGATCATGTTTTGAGAACTGCTGCTCTAAAGTTTACAGTATGCATTTTTGATTTATTGCAGTATATGTTTAAATAACATTATTCCATTTAATCATAAGACCTTACAGTAGTAGTTTTCCATTTCAGCTCTCCCATCATTTGTGCTATTATTATCATACAACTTTTGTTTTTTTATAATAAACTTCACAGTATATTTTTTATTATTTTTACTTTAAACAACCATCTTCTAAAGAAATTTAAGAGTTAGAAAAGGTTTTTTTTTTTTTTTTTTCTATTAGCACACATACTTAACATTTCTGACACTTCATTCCTTTGGGCAGATTCAAGTTTCCATCTGGTATAATCTCCTTTTGCCTGAAGAATTTCCTTTACCAAGTCTCTTACTGCAGTTCTGCTGCTGCTGAATTTTCTTGGCTTTTGCTCTTTTATTAAGAAAAACTTCTATTTTCAACTTCATCTTTGAAGAATACTTTCACTGGAATAGAATTCTAGGATTACAGTTTCTTCCAGTCCTTTAAAGAGGTTGTTTAATGGTCTTCTGGCTTGCAGAGCTTCTGAGAATTCTTCACTTATTTTTTTTCTTGCCTACCTAATGTGTTTTTTCCTCTGATTTAAAAGTTTTCTCCTTATTGTGGACTTTCAGAACTTTTATTAAGATGAGCCTTGAGGAGGTGATTGTAGTGGTGGTGTGTGTGCACACACACAGGCATGTACTTATTATCCTCTTGGAGTGTGTGGAGCTCCTTAGACCTAGGGGTTTATAGTTTTCACCAAATTTGGGAAATTCGCTGCCATTTTTTCTTTAGATATTTTGTCTCCTCTCCTCCCAATATGACATTCCGAGTACATGATGTTAGACCACTTGATATTATACCATAGTTTACTGAGCCCCCTTTCATTTTTTTTTCAGTTAATTAAAAAACTCGGTGATTTGGTTTGGTTAGATTTAAGCTCACTAATCTTTGCTTCTCTGGTGTCTATTGTGCAATTAATCCAATCCAGTGAAATTGTGAAAATATATATTGTATGTTTTATCCTTAAAGTTTCTTTTTAAAAAAATTTATTTGCTTTAATTGGAGGCTATTTACTTTACAATATTGTAGTGGTTTTTGTCATACATTGACATGAATCAGCCACAGGTGGACATGTGTTCCCCATCCTGAACCCCCCTCCCACCTCTCGCCCCATCCCATCCCTCTGGGTCATCCCCATCCCCAGCACCAGCCCCGAGCACCCTGTCTCATGCATTGAACCTGGACTGATGAATCTGTTTCACATTATCCTTAAAGTTTCATTTGGTCTTTTTTAAGTCTTCCATATCTCTATTACGTTCTCATCTTTCTTTAAATACTTGTACATAGTTTTCTATCTCCATCACATTTCCTCCATTTTTATGCCTGTTTCTGTTGACTGACTTTTATTTATGGGTCACATTTTTCTGCTTCTTGGCATGTCTGGATGGTTTTGATTGGGTGCTGGACGTTGTGATATTATATGTTTCAGCATCTTGGTGTTGTCAGGCACTTTGCTTGTGGGTTAGCTTCAGTTCTTTGAGGCCTGTATTCAAGCTTTGCTAGAGTCTTTAGTACCTTCATTCTAGAGTTATCAGTCCCATTCTAATGAGTGACCTCTCTGGGGTCTCCACCGAATGCTGTAGGTGATCACTAACAGGTTTCTACTCCAGCTGGTCTGGGTTCAAAATGTCTCTGTGCTTTCTCTGGCTCTAGGAATTGTTCAGCTAACAACACTGCCATCATTCTTTGCTAAGGTCTGTGGAATGTGTCTTGATGTCTGTACAGTCTATTACTCAGCAAAGACTCAAGTGGACCCTGCATAGATTTATGGAGCTCTGTTTCTGCATAAATAATTTTATTCCAGAACCCTGCATCACAACTTCCAGCTGTCTCAGACTTTCCAAATTCTGACCTCTTCCTAAACTCGCAAATTGAGGTCAGAGCGTCCAGGCTGTTTGGTTTTCA
Organism: Bos indicus; assembly: GCF_029378745.1. Lineage (NCBI taxonomy): Eukaryota > Metazoa > Chordata > Mammalia > Artiodactyla > Bovidae > Bos > Bos indicus. The sequence goes on along the minus strand of NC_091778.1, from coordinate 34,067,169 downwards.
TCTGTTTTCCCCGTGGTCTGGAAATTGCCTCCAGGTGATCAGAGGGCTCACCGTATTTGTTTCTCTTCTCTCAGGGCTTGGAGTCCTGTGCTGCCTGAAAACAGTTGCTGCGTATATTTTGTCTAGTTTTTTAGGTGGAAGAGGCTAAGTCTACTTTTTATTGCTCTATCCTGGTTGAAGGCAGAAATCTATTTTGAGTTAAGTATTTTATGGGCCATGAGATTCTTAATTTTCTTGGCCAATGTGGGGAAAAAAATTACCATGCTGTTGTCTTTTATTAGGCCTTCCTAAATGACTTATAGGGCTTCCCAGGTGGTGGAGTGGTAAAGAATCCACTTGTCAATGCGGGAGACACAAGAGTCATGGATTCGAGCCCTGGAGTCAGGAAGATCCCCTGGAATAGGAAACAGCAACCCACACCAGTATTCTTGCCTGGAAAATTCCATGGGCAGAGGAGCCTGTCAGGCCACAGTTCAGGGGGTCACAAAAAGTCAGACACGACTGAGCAATTGAGCAGAGTCATGACTGATAAGATGGCCTACTGGAGTTAGAATATGGAATATTGGAGTATGGAATAGAGAGAGAATATTGTCTCTCATGTGAAACTTACTGCCATATGTGAGGAGCTCTATATCTGGGAACTTTTTAAACAACTGAGTTTATACTGCAGATTCCAGGTTTTAAATTATATCCCATCTCTAATTGTAAAATATCACTGGATGCTTTTTCAAGCCATATTGATTTTCTTGATTCATAGGTCTTCTCTGGCTTGTGAACCTCAGCCTTTCACATATCACCCTTTGGAGTGGATGACTCATGGTCCAATATTTGACAAACATGGATTGAAATGCCTTAAGATTCAACATCAAAGGTGTTGATTAAATACATGTAGTAATTCTACACCTGGAATTCCATGGCTGAAGAACCAAGTGTGACATTAACTTTTCGATTCATTGTCAGTAATTAAAAAAAGCCGGTCAAGAGTGGTCTAGTCTTACTTGAAGCTTCTGGCTCAAAGGAAACTGACCAGTTTATTTCTATATGGGACTTGAGGAAGAGGTTGAAACTAAAAGTAGCCACGAGGACCCTAAGGTCTCAAGTTACTTTGAATTTGCTTTTTCAAAAAGCAGTGTGTTTCAAACAGAGATTCACAATGGAAAGTGGTTGTTAAGGCTTTTGTTTTTTCTGTTGTAACCTCAGCTTGGCCAGTATAAGGCATTTGGGGGCTGAGGGAGGGGAGAAGTAGGAAATAGTCAGGGAGCTAGTGTGGCGGGAGATACCACCTGTGGCGGCGGGTAGCTGTTTCATCACATGTGGTCTGAGTGGATTTTGATTTAGCTACAGTTTGACAAATAGATCATTTTGTGGTTTGGGTAGGAATGGTGTCAAAACAGCTATTTAAAGAATCGTTGAACTTGTTTTTGTTTTGTTTGTTTGTTTTTTTTTTTTTTTTTGAGCAGACTACAAAATCAGATCTGATATTATTTTTTATTTTCAGTAAATGAGTCCATAGACATTAACCCCCAAGTAGAATGACATTTAGATGCTGAAATGTATGTCATAGTCTATGGCATCCTTGGCTTTGTGGACTGACAGTGACCTCAAATTCCAGACAGTAGAATACTTTTCAGCTGGTGAAAAAGGGTGTGCTAAGTGGCTTCAGTTGTGTCCTACTCTTTGCGACCCTATGGACTGTGGCCCTCCAGGTTCCTCTGACCATGGGATCCTCCAGTCAAGAACACTGGAGTGGACTGCCATGCCCTCCTCTAGGGGATCTTTCCGACCTGAGGATCGAACCTGTGTCTCTTACATCTCCTGCATTGGCAGATGGGTTCTTTACCACTGGCACCACCTGGGAAGCTCCCCAAAAGGATGAAGTGCATCTATATGTTTTAATAAGGAGAGAGATCCAAAATACATTTATTTTAAAAAATGCATGTTATTGGAATATACATATAATGATTACGATAATTCAGTTTTTGTATTAAAAAGCCCTGTGCGTATGTATGTTAGGAGATGGATATAGATTTTAAAGTAGTATATGTGTTAGTATAAGAAAAGGAAAAATCTGGAAAGATGAAACTATTAATGAACTATTCACAATGTATACTTCTGAAGAGTAGTTTTTTGATGGGAAAGAATGGATAAACTTTGTTTATTCCTCTACACTAGTAGTTTTTAAAGTTAACATTTATTGAGCATTTACTTTGTGCCTGGAACTGTGCGAAGTATTCCAAACACTCAGCCTTGTCCTCCTCAATCCTCATAGCCCTGCAGGGGCTGAGTTACATGTCTATGTATATTGGAGGTGGCAAGTTGCCAGGAAAAGGGTATCAGGGTACTTCCTTGACCTGTGTTTCCATACTTGCCATCGCTTCTCTGATTGCATGTTTATTTAGGAAGCTCGATGCGGGCTGGGGCAGGGGAATACTAAGTAACCCCTTGCTGCTAATACTGCTCACAGGAATCCAAAGTAGTGATTGCTATTATTATTCCCAATTTAGAGATGAGGCACTGAGAGGTTAAATCATTTGCACAAGGTGTCACACCTAGTAAAGAGCTCAGCCAAGATTTGAACCCAATCTGTTAAAAAGCATGGTTCAGGCTCTTGATTTGAATCTGTTACAAGACAATGTTACTCTCATAATTAAAAAAAAATATTTCAAAAACTCAAATGGCCAATCTACAAAAATGTGATTTGAATACAGTCTAGAGATACAGAGATTAAAAAAAATTGGGGTATGTTATCACTAGTAAAGGTGGACATTGAATTAAAACAAATATCTAATACTTTATCACTGCTAATTATAGTAAGCCAGATGTGACCTTTTATGTGTAAGTTTTTGCCTAAGTTAGTTTATGTAACTATCTATTTTTGCTCCCCACCCCCACCCCCCGACCTCTTTTAAACAGGAGAAATTTACAAATAGTGTTTGAGCATCATGGAGCTTCTAGGTTCTACCTTAACAGCAACTTATGCCCACCCTAGACCAACACCAACCAACTTCCTACCAGCCATCAGTACCATGGCTTCAACCTACAGGGATCGCTTTCCTCACTACAATTTGACCCATAGCCTGAGCCTGCCTTGGAGACCAAGCACATACTACAAAGCAGCCTCCAACTGGCCAACCTTGGACCCGTACTGCACCAGATCTCAGAGGGTGTCCGAGAGCACCATGCTACCTTTTGTCTCCAACAGAACCACCCTCTTCACCAGGTATACACCTGACGATTGGTACAGGTCCAACCTAACCAACTTTCAAGAGTCCAACACTTCCCGACACAATTCAGAGAGACTAAGGGTGGACACATCTCGCCTGATTCAAGACAAATACCAACAAACAAGAAAAACCCAGGCAGACTCCACCCAAAATTTGGGAGAACGAGTCAACGACATAGGGTTTTGGAAATCTGAAATCATTCATGAGTTGGATGCAATGATTGGAGAGACAAATGAACTAACTGACATTAAGAAAAGATTGGAGAGGGCTTTGATGGAGACAGAAGCCCCTCTTCAGGTAAATATAAGACTTTATTAAAAGGATTATAACCCAGTCATTGAATTGTCAAGATCATTTATCTATTGCAGTATATTCCACTTAACCTGTAGGTGCCAAGCCCCTATCAATATATCTGTAACAGGTTTCATTGATGATAAAACCACTGCTATTTTTCACACATTTTTCAGAACAGCATTTAAGTAGAAAGAATTTGGGGATTCTCTGGTGGTCCAGTGGTTAGGACTCTGTGTTTTCACTGCTGAGGTCACTGGTAAAACCCATGATTAGAGAACAAAGATCTCCTGCAGGCCCAGTGGCACAGCCAAAAAAAAAAAAAAGAAGAGAAAATTCTGCATACAGGCTAATTAAAACAACATTCTTCAGTTCAGTCACTTAGTTGTATCCGACTCTTTGTGACTGCATGGACTGCAGCATGCTAGGCTTCCCTGTCCACCACCAACTCCCGGAGCTTACTCAATTACATGTCCACTGAGTCGGTGATGTCATCCAACCATCGTATCCTCTGTTGTCCCCTTCTCCTCCCCGCTTCAATCTTTCCCAGCATCAGGGTCTTTTCCAATGAGTCAGTTCTTCGCAACAGGTGGCCAAAGTATTGGAGTTTCAACTTCAGCATCAGTCCTTCCAATGAATATTCAGGACTGATTTCCTTTAGGATTGACTGGTTTGATCTCCTCGCCATCCAAGGGACTCTCAAGAGTCTTCTCCAACACCACAGTTCCAAAGCATCAATTCTTCAGTGCTCAGCTTACTCTATGGTCCAACTCTCACATCCATACATTACTGTATCTCACATCCATCCATACATACATGTAGTCCAGCTCTCCCACCATATGTGGTGGAGAGATCTGACAGAATGTGGTCCACTGGAGAAGGGAATGGCAAATCACTTTAGTATTCTTGCCATGAGAACCCCATAAACAGTATGAAAAAGCAACATTCTTAGGACACACAGTATTTTATGGTGAAAATGCCATTTTCCCATCTCTTAAATAGGCTGCTTGGTCATTGCTGTCCATTGTATAACATAAACATTGTTTGAAAGGAAAAAGATAAGCTGTTCTTTTAGTCTATGTCATGAAACACATGTCATGAAACACACATGCCTTCGGTGTGCATGTGGTGATTCCACTTTGGGGCACAGTGAAATGATCAAATGAGACCTTCTTAGGAGATGGAATGAGTTTGATTAAATAGAGAAATGGGATGGAGGTTGAGCCAGTTGTGGTCTTGGAGGCAGCCTTTCATCTGGTTACTGGCCTCTGATTAGGCTTCTGAGTGGAGATCCAGTTACCACTAACCCTCTGAGTGTATGTTGCTCCCTACCCCGCCCGCCCCCCGCCCCCTTACCCCAACCCCATTCTATCCACTACCATTGAAAGAAAACATTCTGTCTTTGAAGATGTGCAAATGATAAATTATTTGAGAAGTTGTATGTATGTGGATGGACAAGGCTAACACCATTTTACTCCATGTTTGTATAACTCATTTTCCAAGTGATAAGCATTTCCAGTAGGTCTTATTTTATGGCATCTGTAGTAGAAGAGATTAGAGTATTGAGGAGCTAGAAGTCTAGTGGGTTGGAGGGTTTGCTGGAGACCCCTCCCCCACACTGTAACTTCTCACTGTGCCTCCTCCCCACTGAACACAAGTGCACACAAATACACAGAACCACAGAAACGCTGAGAAAGGTCTATAGCACGCTAACGAGATTGTTTTAAATGAACTTATCATGAATTGTTTTTGGGGATCAGAAGTCCTTCTGTACTTTCTCTGAGCTCTGGATCATTTTGAGAATTTCTGGTCTGTTTTACATCCCTCGCCACTCCCACTTTAATGAACCCTTAAAATGATAGCCACTTACTTAATTCCAGAGAAGATTAAATTTCTTCCCTTACCATTCCTTTCAGTAATGACTGATTTCCATAAGATGGGTATAATTTAAATTTCTTTTCTGCAGTTTTTTTGGTCCAGATATCTTGTGTGTTTAAACATTTACAATTAGCACAGTAGCAGAAGACCCTAATTAAAATGAGAATTAGTCACGTGACAGATACATCTCAAAAGATGATATACTGATGGTCCACTGTATGTAAGAAAAAATATTAAAACTCAATGATAAACATCCAAGCTGAAACAAATGCAAGCTAAGGCATGAAGTAAACCTCTTTGGCTCATTCAAATTTGCAAAAATGAAAACTGATAATGTATAGGGTCAGCAAAAATGTAGAAGACAGATACTCCATATATTGTTAGTAGACTATGGATGAGTATAAACTTGCTGGAAAGCAATTTTGTGTAATACATATTAAAATCAGAGTTTCCTTCAACCCATTAATTCATCTTCTAGTAAGTGTACATTGTACTATTAAAAAATTAGAGATTCACTCCAAGATTTTGTTCAATGATATTATATCCAGATTATGGTATACATACTATTATGTTTTATGCTTTAAAAAATTTTAACATTATACAGTCATCCCATGACATGAAATACTCTTTGAAAAACAGTATTTTAACACATAAAGTTCTTTCATACATAATTTAGTTGTTGGCTACCTAAGCTGTTTTCTATTGGAGTCATTAACATACTTTGTCTCAAAGACAATATTTCAGGTCTACTATTTAATATCGATCCTAAAATGTAAAATTATGAGGGCATTATAACTTCTGTTTTGTTAAAAACAAACACAGTGGTGATAAGAGTATGAATAAAATTTTCAACTTCTTTTTTTCTAATGATTAAAGTGTATTTTTTTATAATTAGGAAAGCAATAAATGGTACTTAACAATCACCTGGATTTTTGGCTACACAAATGTTTTGGTGTCTTTAAATAATCACTTGTTTATTCCTCTCACTTCTCAGTAGAAAATATTTAGAAATAATATCTTGAAGACTATGATCTGGGTTATTGAACTATTCTCTAGAAGGAATTAATGCCAAATAATTTTCTCAGATGATCTGTGAGGATTAAGTAGGACACCATCTGCTTCATTTTGTCAACTTCCCAAATAAGTAATTTTTCAAACAAGTAATTTTTCAAATTCTTTACCTTTTCACCAGCAGTAAGGATTCATTTAGTTGTCACAGTGAGTTTCTTGTTTGGTTTCCACCAAAATGGCTTGAAAAGTTGGTATTGGGAGTATTTATTGACTTGTCTTAGAAACAGGTTATTAGAAGCGCTGGTCACTGATTTCAGTCAGTTTGTATTCGTTTTTCCCATTATTTCTGTGTCTGTAGGTAGCCCGAGAATGTCTATTTCATCGAGAGAAGAGAATGGGAATTGATCTAGTTCATGATGAAGTGGAAAAAGAGCTGCTGACGGTAAATATGGGGCAAATCCTTCAATAATAAGAAACTTACTTGCAAATGTGCATTTACCATTTACTGTATAGAAACAAAAATGATGTTACATAAAGACACTTATAAGTATGGAGTTGTAGTATCAGATATTTATAGCATTTAGAAAAAAATACATTTAATTTTTTTATTGAAATGTAGTTGATTTACAACAGGCTTCCCTGATAACTCAGTTGGTAAAGAATCCACTTGTAATGCAGAGGACCCTGGTTAGATTCCTGGGTTGGGAAGATCCGCTGGAGAAAGGATAGGCTACCCATTCCAGAACTCTTGTGCTTCCCTTGTGGCTTAGCTGGTAAAGAATGTGCCTGCAATGTGAGAGACCTGGGTTCAGTCTCTGGGTTGGGAAGATGCCCTGGAGGAGGGGAAGGCTACCCACTCCAGTACTTCTGGCCTGGAGAATTCCATGTACTATATATATAGTCCATGGGGTCACAAAGAGTCGGACACGACTGAGCAACTTTCACTTCGTTAGCTTCTGGTGTACAGCAGAGTGATTCATATATGAGTGTGTGTGTGTATAAAATATACACATGTATATATTCATTTTCATATTCTTTTCTATTATGGTTTTTTACAAGATATTGAATATAGTTCCCTGTGCTATGAGTGTTATTTTTTTTATAAAGGTATATTTGGGGGAGGTTATAAAAATAATAGATATTTCCTGAGGGAATTTGAAAAATGCAATAAATATAAAAATAGATAAAGAAGATAAAAAAAGAAAAGATAAAAATCACTCAAAGTTCAGTTAGGAATGACTATTCATTTTAGAGTGTTTTGGTCTTTTTCTTAATCACGCTTAGATAGATGTCACCCAGTCTGAAGACACACAAACGTATCTTCAAGATTAGAATTATACTATATCTATGAATTTGAACAGTGCTTTTTTTGGTGGGATACACGCTCAATGGTGTTTATTCTTAAATGTAGATTTGGAAAGGCAGTGCTACTTTTTAAGACAATGTTTTAGAGCATTTTTAGGTTCACAGACAAATAGAGAGAAAGGTACAGAGATTTCCAAGTGGCCCTTGCCCTCGTACAGGCACAGTATTAATAACTGTATGTATTTCTGATTATTTCTTTAGAATACATTTTTGAAAATCCAATTGATTTGTCAAAGGGGACATGCAGCAAAATTGCCATCCAGAAGCTTATAGTTATATCTGATGTATGGTGCTGGTCCTCCCATTAGGCTCTCTTCCACCTTCCACCAACTAAAGATGATTTTGTTCTCCATTCTCTGACCTTACCTCCTAGGCTCTCTCTCACAAGGTCTCTGCCATTCCTTAAAGGTTTCAGCTCTTATGTACCTGGTACTCTTCCCGTTTCTGTTTTTCAGTTTGCATACTCTATTAAGCATTCATTCTGCATCCCCAAGTGCCAAACATATGTCTGTTGGTAACTCATTTTTTCGTTCATGTTCATGAAGCCTGAAAGTGAACTGTTCTTGGACCATGATGCCTTCTGCCTTCCCTTCCTATTGAGGGGCCTGTTACTGGTTCTATGACTCTGTCCAAGGAGGATTCTGCTCCGAGACAGTATTGAATAGAACCTTGATGCCAGCATGGAGAGAATGTCTGGCTGGGTTCTCACCACCAGTAGCAAGACATGCCTTCCCTATCTGGGATTTCCGCCTCTAAATAGGTTGGGGGACTACAGCCCCCTCACAACTAACCGGGTGATGGGTCAACTTCAAGTGATGGAGGAGCAAATACTGAGAATGCAGATCTCTAAGGAAACACCTTCTGCATCCCAAACTCAAGGATACGTGAGAATTTGAGAGTATTATCATTACAAAACACTGTATATAGAAACCCTGGTGGTCCAGTGGTTAAGACTCCACACTTCCACTGCAGGGGGCATGGGTTTGATTCCTGATTGGGAAACTAAGATTCCACAAAACAAAACCCCCAACAACAACAACAAAAACCACAACAAAAACAACCCCACAAAGAAATGGAGTGTCCACTCCTATAGGTGATATTTGCCGTCATCCAGATTCCAGATACAATCGGACTTACAATTTGATTTTTAAAGTTTGATTTTAGTAACTGTCTGTTAAGAGCATGTTATGACCCACTTTCCCCAAACTTAAAAAGGCTCAGTTAACGTGGATACATAGAATGACAGTCCGCTAGAAGCAGGGTCTGGGTTTAACAGTGAGGTCCCAGAAATGACTGTATGTCCACAGTTCAGGCTGTAGCCGAGTCAGCACACAGCCACACGTGTGGTCAGCATTCAGGGTTCTTGTGACCTGGCCGATGTCCCTCAGCTGAGAATAGGGCGGAGCCCACATTGTGCATGAGGATCAAGTTGTAAGTCACGCACTGTGACCTATGTCATGTTGTAAGGTCCACGTCTTATTGAGAACTTTTCACCTGTGAGGCATGTAATTATCTACCCTGCAGCCTAGAGAGGTAAGTGTTATCTCCCTTAGTTTATAACTTGCCTTTGGTCCCAGCATCTGCAAAGCCAGCCTTGGAGCTGGGCTAACTGATGCCAAAGTGTCTTTAACCACTATCCCACCCAAGACCCAGGAGTGTGAGGCAACAAGGCAGGGTTTTGCTTGAGGTGAGGGGAAGCCAAAGGCTGTGAAGTCTCTGTTCTATCCCCCAACCCCTCTCCCCATCCCGAGACTATATAGCTCCCAAGAGGATAACTGTAACGAGATGCCTCGCAAAGGTTTCACCTGCTCTAAGAGTAGGATTCATTCGAGATTCTTCAAATGCCTGGATGTGTCTTCTTGTTCTCTTTCCATCTTAAGGCACAACATATTCATTCTGATCACTGAGACTGAGAAATGCAGAGCAGTCACCGTGACCCTTTTATTCATGAGGTTTATTGTTCTTCCCCAAGTTCAGGATCCAGAGGGAGTGGGCCCACTTGCCAGGCTCCTAGTATGCTGTTCTTGGGTTTCCTGCCATGATCTCTGTTTGCTTCCCTGGGTGTCGGGCGGTAGCTATTGATCTGATTACATTTGGGCTTTTCTCATTTCTGCCCTCTGTCTGTGTCCACCATCTTCTGTACATGTTCTTTTCATGGGTGGTTGAGGGGATATGGCATTTGACCTGCATTTGCTTCCACTGGGAGCATTGCTGGAGGCCCATGTATGAGTATGGATTAGTAGGTGTTAGCATTGGGGAACAGGTTCCAAAAGTCTTTGGTTTCAGGCATTCCCTATCCCCACGAAGCCTTCTACCTCCAACCATGATGTTCATCATATGACATTATTTAAATTCAGATGTAAAAAATACTGCTGAAGGATCTCATAGCAAGTGTCTCATTAAATGTAGTTTTTTTCCACTTGAAGTTCCAGGAATTCCCTCTGTGTGCATTGTATACACATAGCATAAAAGCTCGCTGAGATTTTGGGTTTCAAGTGGTGTTTTCTCAGCAGTATTCCATGGATCCTTGGTCAACACCTCTGTGAACTAGCTATACACACACACACCAGGTCAGAGAGAAAGATGAAGACTGCATAGTACTAAAAATCAAAGACACGCACAACCTCCGATGAGAACACGTGAGACATCCTTGCTGCCTGTAAGAGTCGGGGAACTTGGTCACATGTTGTGGGAATTTAGCTTTTCATTTACTCCAATCATTCAGAGGATCAGAGGATCAGGCAAGAGGCTTATCACTGAAATAAGCTCTAGGCATAATATTTTTATGTTCACCAATTAAGCAGTGAAAGAATAAGAAGATTATATGGTTGAGTAATAATTAACATTGAAGAGAAAAGGACTTTCAAATCAAATTAATGAAAGCAGAAACCCAAAGGGGGAACTTTTAAGAGTTTAACACCAAAGAAATCATAAATGTCTGTATCAAAAACACTACACACAAAATACAAAGGCAAGGACCAAACTGGTAAAAAAATATTTTATGACACATATGTTATACTTGTGACATATAATGGGAAAAGATTGAATTATAAACATAAGAATATTTATAAATAAGAAAAACAGCAGAAAAGGTATACAAGCACATGAACAGGTGGTTCACAAAAGAAGAAAGTCAAATCATGAACAAATACATAGTCATAATATTAAAATGCAAATCTGGACAAGTGTGCTTTTATGTGGGGGGCTTGTCACGTCGGCAAAGATTGAGAGCAATCATAGTGTCCGCTGGGTGTGAGAGGTGAGGAAATTCACCTTCATTTATTGCTAGATTAAGAACTGGGGCTAACTTTTCTGAAGGGCAACTTGGCTGCACTTGTCAAAACCTTGAAAAAAGGCATCCCCATTAGTGGTGTCTACGTGTTTTTGAGGTTGTTTATCACAGTATTGTTTTATGTCACCGGAGAGTGTTCAGGAGTTCATTGTTCAATAGGATGGTGCGATCGTTTTTCACTTGAAAAAGTGGTAACAGTGCTTATGTGCACTTCTTAAATGTCTTCTTGGTGCTATTTAGGGTTCTGATATGTGAATATGAAATTCAAAGGGAAGTAAATATTGAAACAATCTCTGCTACAATGTATGTCAACAGTGTATACATACATTCTAGCAGCATCAAAGTACCACGTGTGTGGCCAAGCAGATGTGAGGATAGTGCAGCTTTTTATACCAGTATAGGAGCTGGGCTGAGGGCAGAGGCTGGGCGAGGGAGGGCTGGCCTCCCAGGGTGGAGGTTGGGCTCTGTCTGGAACATACAGCTGGGTTATTTGAAAGCCACATGCACTTTCAGAGAGAACTGCCTTTTAGGCTCTCCTTTTCCCTCCCAGATTTGCTTTTCTTGGAAGAGTACTTAGTACAGAAGAAGCCATGCATTCAATTCAACCTTGTGCATCACCAGAATTTGATTCATTGATCCATTGATTTAATTAAAGACCAGCAATAAAAGATAAAGAAAACTCCTAAAATTTTACCCCTGTCCCAACTTGTTCCATAATATAATTTCCCTATAACCCTGTAAAGGATGAATTTCAGTCTACTATTGAGACAGCAATGTCGTAGGGGCATATAGGTAGATAAGGGGGTATCAAATTATTTTCTTATTTTATGTCACAATTCTCCCAGTAACAAGGTTTTCCTCATTGATGTTTTGTTACATTGTTGACTTTGAACGTTATGTTCAATAATCAAAACATTAATGTTCCTTTTCTTTCAATTGAGTAGGAAGTTGATATTATTCTGTGTTGTCAAGAAAGGATGAAGCTGTATTTGGACAAGGCCATTGCCCAACTGGCGTAAGAACTTTAACTTCTCTATACAATTAAAAATATCTATCATGAAGCTATACTTCCCTGCCTCCCAATCAGATTTCTCTTAACTTCTTATGTAAGGATTTCTTATACATGGACACACATCCATATGCACATATGTGTTTTTATTTAGAGGTTAAGATGAATACTTGGGATATTTACTTTACATTTTTATTTTAAGAAATATTTTTTCACAATGGTTTAGAAAGGATTTTTTTCCTAAATTGAGGTATGACCAAGGTTTCTTTTAACTCAAAAGACTTTATTTTTTGATAAGAGATTGACTTGTACATGCTCAGATCAACAGCTGGAAAAGTGATGACTTTTTTATATTTACCCCTGGAAAAGGCACTGGCTACCCACTTGAGTATTCTTGCCTGGAGAATTCCGTGGACGGAGGAGCCTGGCAGGCTGTAGTCCATGGGGTTGCACAGAGTCAGACACGACTGAGAACTACTTTCACTTTCACTTTTATATGTACTCTGCTCCTCCTTAAAAACTCAGCTTTCGCTGGTTTCCTGCAACCCTGGTACATGGTCCTTGGTGCTGTGATGACATCTTTGCATTCACTACATCCATGGCATTGCAATCATTCATCCATCCTCCTCTCTAAGCAAATACAAATTATTCTTCTCTTGGCAATAGTAGATAGTTCAGTTCAGTTCAGTCGCTCAGTCGGGTCCAACTCTTTGCAACCGCATGGACTGTAGCCCACCAGGCTCCTCTGTCTGACTCTATAGTAGATAGTAGGTACTTAAAATTTATAGTGGAGTTTGAGGGCAAAGAAGAATAGTCAAAGGAGGGTTCGAAGCCTTGATAACAACTATCAGCATAGAAAAAGTACTGGCTGAAAGGACTAGAAAGATCAACATGCATTTGGTGATGACCATGGAAAGAAGTAGTGTGGAATATGTCACACAAAGGGAACGATCATTCTGCCTGTACTGATGTTGTCAGCAGTAATGTGTGATGCAGCCAAGGGAACAGGTGCTCTGAAAGTGGTGGTTTTTCTCAGTCTGCTGACCTTCAGGATGGATGCTGTGAAGGTCAGTCAGGTTCAGGTGGCTAAGGTGTCTCTCAAGCTGTGATTGAAAGGGCTTTTTAAATTCAGAAATAGCTAAGGACTGGTTATGGATGGCTGACTTCCCATGGCTTGGTTAAGTAAGTGGACAGTTCACTTAAGCTATAAATGCAAGATACAGCAGCTGTGATATTAATTTCTGGTTTCTGCTCCTTGGAAATTGCAAAATCAGTTGAGTGTGGTTCCAATGATTGTTCTGTTTTCTTCTGGTCCAGTTCCTAATCTTCATTTTTTTTCATAATCTAAAATCTGCCACCCATCTTCCATATCCTCTGCTCTTTAATACACAGTGGCCAAAATGCCCACCTAATTTCCTGGGATGGTTTCTCCATCCAGGAGATGGGGGCTGGAATCCCTAACATGGTTACTGGACTTGGTCTAGTAGAGGCAATGGGAGAGGGGTTTCAACTCTACTTGTCTTGGGAGGAATAATGAATGAAGAAACGAGACCAGCAAGGATCTCAGCTGAGAATGGAGTCTCATTAGGAACCAACATGGCAGCATAGATCTCTCCTGTCTTGGGTGCTAGGGTGGTGGATGGAGGGAAGACCTTCCTAAGGAGGTTCTGAAGTCAGGTCAGAGGAGGTCAAGGGTGTCAGCCCGAGAGAGGAAGCCAGGGGAGCATCTTGGTCCCAGACGACAGATGAGGAAGGTCTTCGAGTCCCAGAGATTCAACCCAGTACCTGAGGCGAGAGACTGGACTCGGGAAGCAGCAGGAAGGCAGCTCCCTCTTCTCTCATCCTGTGAACACGGATGCACTGACTTAGAACTCACAAAATACAGATGACCTGCATGCCGCTATCATTTCTACTTTACAAACCACAAAATTTAGAGCTCTGACAGGTCTGGTGAAGTACCCAAAGCCACAGGCCAAGTTAGAAATCAGCTGGTTGAGTCCCATGCAGGTTTTCCTGGGTGGCTTTTCTGTGCTGAGACCAGAATTCAGAAATGACTAAGATTATCCAGTTCTTTGCGTCTTTCAGGTGCTCTCTGTATGTGATTTATGCGATTGCCTCCTCAATTTTTACTCTAGCCCAGAACTTTCTCCCCAGTTCCAACAACCCACTTCATATCTGTACTTGGATGTTTAATAGACACTCAGACATTAAGCAAGACCTTCTGTGTTCTTCCCCACCCACCCTCAATTTCGCCCACCTCCACTGATGGCTTCCTGCTATTCCAGTGACTCAGCATCAGGTTTTTTTTTTTTCACCGATGTCTGATCTCCTAGGAGATACCCCTGGTTTTATCTTTAAAGCATCTCCAGAATCTAAGCCTTGCTCTCCTCCTCCCCGTCCCCCACCCCCGCCCTGTTGGTCTAAGCCACCACCATGTCTCACCTGGGTAACTGCACGTGTCTGCTAATGGGACCTCTCTGTCCCCTGAAGTCTGTTGTAAACCCCACATCAGAATGATCCTGTAAGAATGTGAGTCAGTGGTCTCTCATTCCATCTAAGAGAAAAACCTGACTCCCTCCAATGGCCAGTAAGGCTTTGTCTGGTCTGGTTCTCCCTCTGCAAGTCTTGGGTCAAGCACCACCTCCTCTAGGAGTCCTACCCTGACTATCCTGTTTAACATCATCACTCACATTCCTGGCCCCCTTTTCCTGCGTTGTTTTCTGAATTGTTCTGCTAACAAGCCACAGGATTTGTCTATTCCTTATGGGGACTGCCTGTTGCCTTGCAGTAGGATGTATGCTCCTCTGGGGAGGAGACCTTTGCTTCGTCCACTTTGCTTCCTGGGTGCTGAGTAGGCACTCTGTGATTATAGCATCTCAGAGCTCCCCAAGGGCTCCTCCTTCCCAGGAGGGTGGCCGCTGGGGCACGAGCTTGGGTACCGCAATTCCTGATCTCTTTCTGCACACTGGCTTCTACCAGGGAGGTTCATTTTGACTCTTGGTTTCTATCTCCTGGCAAACCTCTCAGACCTGCGGTGACCACACACTGAGGTCATTTCAGATGGAAGGAGGCTGACTCTGAATTCCTAATAACTCCACAGGGGATTGCTCTCCAGGAATAGAAGGGAAAGGTGTCAGGATGTAGAAGAGGAAAAGGAAGAAGGAAAGGGAAGCACAGATGTGGACAGATTGCTCCAAGCCAGTGTCCTGTCTGGGGTGGTTTGTGTGTTAGGAAGATGGGGGGCAGCCTGAAGGGCTGCAGATACCCAGTTATGTGTGCTCACACATCTTCTGCCCATAGCAGGGGCAGTCTGGACAGCGTTCTCATCACTCATATGTATGGACATCTCCAGGGGAAGCTCCTTTTTGTTTTTCAATTAGAGGATAATTGCTTTACAGTGTTGTGTTGGTTTCTGCCATACAGTAATGTGAATCAGCCATAGGTATACATACATCCCCTCCCTCTTGAACCTCCCTCACACCTCCCACCCATTCCCACCTCTCTAGGTTGTCACGAGCTCCCTGTACTATAGAGCAGCTTCCCACTAGCTAGCTATTTGACATATGGTAATTCAGAAAACGAAGATCATGGCATCCGATCCCATTACTTCATGGGAAATAGATGGGGAAACAGTGGAAACAGTGTCAGACTTTATTTTTGGGGGCTCCAAAATCACTGCAGATGGTGACTGCAGCCATGAAATTAAAAGATGCTTACTCCTTGGAAGGAAAGTTATGACCAACCTAGATAGCATATTCAAAAGCAGAGACATTACTTTGCCAACAAAGGCCCATCTAGTCAAGGCTATGGTTTTTCCTGTGGTCATGTATGGATGTGAGAGTTGGACTGCGGAGAAGGCTGAGCGCCAAAGAATTGATGCTTTTGAACTGTGGTGTTGGAGAAGACTCTTGAGAGTCCCTTGGATTGCAAGGAGATCCAACCAGTCCATTCTGAAGGAGGTCAGCCCTGGGATTTCTTTGGAAGGAATGATGCTAAAGCTGAAACTCCAGTACTTTGGCCACCTCATGTGAAGAGTTGACTCATTGGAAAAGACTCTGATGCTGGGAGGGATTGAGGGCAGGAGAAGGGGACGACAGAGGATGAGATGGCTGGATGGCATCACTGACTCGATGGGCATGAGTCTGAGTTGGTGATGGACAGGGAGGCCTGGCGTGCTGCGATTCATGGGGTCGCAAAGAGTTGGACACGACTGAGCAACTGAACTGAACTGAACTGAATGAACGTTTTGGTGCTACTCTCTCGATTCGTCCCACCCTCTCTCCTCCTCATGCTTCATCCACAAGTCTGTTCTGTACATCTGTGTCTCTATTCCTGCCCTGCAAATAGGTTCATCAGTACCATTTTTTTCTAGATTCCATACATATGCCTTAATATACAATATTTGTTTTTCTCTCTCTGACTGACTTCAATCTGTATAACAGACTTCGGGTTCATCCACCTCAGTTCAACTGACTCAAATTCATTCCTTTTCATGGAGTAATATTCCACCACATACATGTACCACAACTCTATCCATTTATCTGTTGATGGATGTCTAAGTTGCAGGGGAAGCTCCTTTTAATGGAGAAGCTGGATATTGTGTGAAGGAGCAGACTTTCATGGGAGGTCATGGGAGGGAGTGGGTGTGGGGATGGGGGTAGGGAGGGGGTAGGGGTGGTTCCCCACCCAGAAGGGCAGTCACACTTCCTTGTGTGACCTTGTTTCCTAAGCCTGAAGCTCTGTCTCTTTCTGCCTTTTAGAGCCAATAGAGCTGCCCAGCACGAGCTGGAGAAGGACCTGAGTGACAAGCAGTCGGCTTACAGGATCGACGATAAATGCCACCACCTGCGAAACACGTCGGATGGCGTCAGCTACTTCCGTGGAGTGGAGAGGGTGGATGCCACGTAAGTAGGCACAGGCTGCCTGTGACTTCCACGCCACTGAGTCCATTCTCTCCGTTTTCCAAAGGATGCAGCATACAGGTTAGTTGGAAGCCATGGGAGGACGCAGAAATGTAAGACTCAGCTGCTATGGACAAGTCTTCAGTAAGCTCACGTGTTCTGTGGCCACTTGTATCCTGTGATCTTTTGTAAAAGAATTATTTGTTGTTTATAATCCTAAGTATGAAAATAGCACCTGCTTGAGGCAGAAAACCTAGAAAACACAATTAAGCATAAAGAAAATAAAATGTTACCAGTATATTAGATGCCCTGAATGGGGGGGGGCGATAGGAGTAGAAGCTGAAAAATAGCTGAACGTTGAATAATTTATTTCCCCTCTTTGTTAGACTTGCCCTGTCCATGGTTTCTTTGCCAGGCCCCTGGATGCGATCTGGGATGGATGGTCTCTTCTCTGAGAGGACCTGTCTCTCTGCATCTTGATAACCCTGTGTTACCTTTGTGTGTGTGCTCAATCACTCAGTTCTATCTGACTCTTGCGACCCCATGGACTGTAGCCTGCCAAGCACCTCTGTCCATGGAATTCTCCAGGTAGGAATACTAGAGTGGGTTGCCATGCCCTCCTTCAGGGGATCTTCCTGATCCATGGATTGAACCTGGGTCTCCTGCATTGCAGGCAGATTCTTTACTGTCTGAGCCACCAGGAAGATATCTTAAAAATTCTCATCCTGAGTAAAAGATTTGTAACTGTGTGTGATGCTGGATGTTAGTTAGACTCACTGTGGTGGGCATTTTGCAATATATCCATAAATCAAATCATTATGTTGCACATTGGAAACTGATGTAATGCTACATGTCAATTCGAAGTTTAATTTCTGGGTTATGACATTTGAGAGACTCAGTTCACATTGCTCTCCACCAGGCCTGTAGCAATTCAACATTCCTACCTACAGGATAGGGCTTCCCTGGCGGCTTAGATAGTAAAGAATGCCTGCCAATGCAGGAGATGCAGGATCAACCCTTGAGTCAGGCAGATCCCCTGGAGGAGGAAATGGCAAACCCACTCAAATATTCTTGCCTGGGAAATCCCAAGGACAGAAGAGCCTGGTGGGCTACAGTCCTTGGCGTTGCAAAGAGTCTGACACAACTGAACGACTAACGCATATACCTGCAGGATATGAGCGAATCTGTTTCTAAACATGCTCACTGGAAAATAATTGTTTTCTTAGCTCTTTGCTGTTCTGACAAAGGGTCATTAGCAAGCTGTTTTCAGCAGTACTTCTTTGATTAGTCCTGAGGTTGAATAGTTTTTCGTAACACTTATGGGGCTGGTGAGACACCTTTCTAATGAATGGACATACTCACACCCTTCAGCAATCCTTTCTCCCCCTACCTTGGTAGTGAACTTAATACATGCTGTGGCTTTCCAGAGTAAGCAGTGAAACAAGGAGCAATTAAGACAGGTTTAAAAGGCGCTTTGCTCTGCCGTTTACACTTCATGCAATAAAACCAGAATCAAGTGATTTGGTTTTTGTTTTGTTTTTTTTTCCTTTCGCCGGATGGACGATTGCCTGCAGACCGTCTAGGCTGATGCATCATTGTTTCCGTTGTCTGGATCTGTTTCCTTTCTCTTCAGGGTCTCAGTGCCCGAGTCCTGGGCCAAATTTACCGACGACAACATTCTTCGCTCCCAGAGTGAGCGAGCCGCCTCTGCGAAACTGAGAGATGATATCCAAAACGTCCTGGTGGTGACAGCCAATGAGATGTGGAATCAGTTCAACAAGGTGAACTTGGCTTTCACCAACCGCATTGCTGAAACCGCGGATGCGAAAAATAAGATTCAGACTCACCTGGCAAAGGTAAGCCTGGTACTGGGGGGTGGGCACCACGGCTGACCTAGAGAGACAGGGCAGGGGCCCTGGGACCACAGATCTCCACCATAAGGCACACGACTTCCTGGCCATACAGGCTAAAGAAAATGAGAACCAATAGGAAGCACACCATTTATGTTAGCCAGGTAGCCAGGTGTCAGAATGAAATTGGAATCCACCAGTTTGGGGAGCACAAAGAATGCACTATATCGTGAAAGGCTCCGACTATTTAACAGTTACAAAAATATTATTATTAAAGTTTAATGAATTACTGTATGTAACTAGCAAGTGAATTGGTAGGGATGTTTTCTGTTAAATTATTTCAGCCCCCTTTTATTTCTGGAATATAAAACCAAACACAGGAAACTATTAGGTGGTTCAAGATGTTTCTGATATTGAACTTTTTAAAGTGCTTTTGTTTTATAAGGACAATAAAATGAAGGATTTAGGCAGAATTCGTGGGTTTCAAGATAAACAAGGAGCTCTTATATTACTTAGTTTCGGGCTTGGAGCTCTTATTATTTCTGTGGATTATGCTGTATATAGTTTTCTGTTTCTCTTTTTAAGAATCTTACACTGTTGGTTGTGTTTCTCTAAGGAGGTACTATTTGATTGAGGTCGCCATTCTTCCCAGGCTGTAAGAATTCACCTTCCCTTCTCACAGTGAATTCTTTGGGCCACAAACATTTGGGCCAGACAGCTTCTACTTCGGAGAAGGGCAGAGAGATGGATGAAAGGTAGTTTTTGTTCCAGGAAGCTTATATTTGTAGAGAAGGTGTGTGTAACTTGAAAAGCTCACACACAATTAAAAACAATAGAAAATTCCAAGTTGTGGTTGCCAAATAGCCAATAAAGAAATTGTTTTCGGGGTTTGGAGAAAGAAGCGAACATTCAGGTGGGGCAGTATCATGAACAAAGCCTCGAGAGGGGGCAGATCAGGGGCTGAGTCAGGTCTGTAAAGAGCCTGGTCTGGCTGTCATGGACAGTGTGTGTCCTGAAAGAGAAGCTTGGAAAACTAGCTGGAGCCAGACCGTGGATCTCACTGATGGGAAGGGTTACGACTCCCTGGGCATCTAAAGGGGAGTGAGAGGTGATCTAGAGGCATGGTCCCCTGGCCAGTGAGAGATCATCTAAAGGCGTTTTAGAAAGTGACAGGATGGAGTCCCTTTGTTCAACAGATTTTTATTTACCGCTGTATTAAGTTTGTTCAGGCTGCCATAACAAAGCACTCAGACAGGGCGGCTTAAACAACAGACGTTTATTTTCTCACAGTCTTGGAGGCTGAAGTCTGAGGTCAAGTTATCAGTAGGGTTGGTTTCTTCTAAGTCCTCTCTCCTAGACTTGTAGATGGTCACTCTCTCCCAGCATCATCACGTGGTCTCCCCTGCATGCATGTCTGTCTCAGTCTCTTCTTTTTATAAGGACACCAGTCGGACTAGATTAGGACCAACCCTAATGACCTCATTTTAACTTCATTACCTCTTCAAGGGCTTCCCAGGTGGGGAGGGATTCAGGTTTAGGTAACTGGGGCAACCCTTTTCTAAGGCAAAATGAATATAAATTTGGGCTTACCAGACTGCCAGCGCTCCTCCCTTCCATGGAGAAACCCCAAAGCTTGACCTTGACTTGCTTCAAGGCAAATCCTCCGTTGGCAGGAAAACCTCTTTAAGATTAGTGAGAAGAGACAGCAGGAAGATAAAGACTTAAGGGCATACAAATTTGGGAGGGAAGTGGGTGCCCTCAAAGTTCCTGGCCCCCCTTTTCTCTGGGTCACGTACAAATGTGCACTAGTCAATGTCTAACAGCCCGTGATCTGGGGAAAGGAGGACAGCGAGCTTGGGTTTGCAGCATTTGCCCATTTCTGTGGTGTCAGTGTTCACATGCCACGTCTGGAGGATGCTCTCTGGAGGGTGCGAGCAGGTGCCGTACCTCCCACCACAGGTCCCAGATGGCGCTGAAAGGAGGAGGCCCCCAGAGAACCCCTGTTCCCAGCAGAGGACAAGTCTGGGTCCCAGATGCACAGGGTGGGAAGCAGGTTGTTGGTGGCTTAGCACCAAAGCCTCAGGCATTTGCTTCTCTTGGTACAGACTCTGCAGGAGATTTTCCAGACAGAGATGACTATTGAATCCATCAAGAAGGCCATCGTGGAGAAGTCTGCCTTCCTGAAGGTGGCTCAGACCCGTCTGGACGAGCGGACCAGGAGACCCAACATAGAACTGTGCAGAGACATGGCTCAGCTGCGGTGAGTGGGTGGCAAGAGGTGGGGAGGACCAGGCTGGGGTCATGGTGATGGTGGGGGGCGCCTCCTGGGTCTGCTTGGGCTCTTCTGGGGAAGCCCCCAGCCTGCCTGCAGCTCTGAGCTGCTTTCAAAGGCGTGTCTGCCAACTCGGGGATGTGGGGGAACCTAGTGATGGTCGTGGTGCCGCAGACTTTTTTGTTGTCATTGTTGTTCAGTCACTAAATCATGTCCGACTTTCTGTGACCCTATGAACTGCAGCATGGCAGGCATCCCTGTCCTTCACCATCTCCTGGAGGTTTCAAGTTCATGTCCATTGAATTGGTGGTGCTATCCAACCAGCTTGTCCTTTGCTACCCTCTTCTCCTTTTGCCTTCAATGTTTCCCAACATCAGGATGTTTACCAGTGAGTTGGCTGTTTACATCAGGTGGCCCAAGTGTTGGAGATTCAGCTTCAGTATCAGTCCTTCCAATGAGTATTCAGGGTTGATTTCCCTTAGCGTTGACTGATTTGATCTCCTTGCAGTCCAAGGGACTCTCAAGAGTCCTCTACAATACCACAATTCAAAAGCATCAATGCTTCAGTGTCTAGCCTTCTTTATGGTCCAACTCTTATATCCATACATGACTACTTGAAAGACCACAGCTTTGACAGGAGCCTTCTTTAAAGTGTCAGTAATGGTGTTAGTATTTGCAGCTTGAGATGATGATAAGTTCTCGAAGTGCAGAAGTTGGTGATGGATGCACAAGATTGTGAGGGTACTAATGCCGCAAACTTAAGAGCTGGGATGGTAAATTCTGTGTTATGTATATTTTACCATGGATAGAGAAAAAAGGAAATGACATCAACGCTACATACAAGAAAAGTGTTAACAAACATTTAGCCTCCTTCAGCAGATGGAGGACGTGCTGGGTTCCTTTACATCTGCCTAGAGTCTCTGGGGTTTCCAGATTCCTGTCTTGGAAGCAGCTCAGAGGTTGGCCACTATGAGCTTCTCAGTCCCCCGGACTCATAAGAAAAGGGACTTTGGGCACCAGCTCCCCAGACCCCATCTGTCTGCTCTCACCGCTGCTCTCTTTCACCACTTTGGGGAGCTAATACCTGCCCTGGTCCTTCAGAGCATCCTTAGGATTCCCTAAACCTCAACAGCTCATCTCAGCTCATTTCAGTTTGTTCTTGTTCTCAGTAGAACTTGAAAGCAGCTGGTCTTCATCAAGCATCTCCCACATGTGCCCGGACACTAGGTATATTTTATTCTTATCATTTTAACTTGGAAGATTCCTTTTAGATGGCCTCATGTGGACTTGGCCACCCTCACCCCCATTCTGGCTTTATTTCTAATTTCTCAGTACCAGTCTGTCTGCCTCTTTCTGGATTTCATTATGGCTCTTCTTAGGTCTTGAAACAATTTGTGTAGAAGCAAGTCAAATTTATAGCAACTGGAGGAGCGATGGGGCAGCACTTGAACTTGTGCAGAGGGGAGAGGCCACTGGCCTTGTCATCTGCCCTGCTCCATGATAGAGTTCCCTTCTATCTAGGGACAAAAGGACTCTGAGCTCTTACCCAGGGAACAAGCAGGAGGGTGAGGCTGTGTGTTCCCCGGAGCGAAGGAAAGGGGGCGGGTCTTTTTTATTTTTTAATTGAAGGATAATTGCTTTATAGAATTTTGTTGTTTTCTGTCAAACATCGATGTGAATCAGCCGTAGGTATACATATGTCCAATGTGGGGGGGGGGCAGTTTTGTGAGGCCGGAAATGATGAAGATGATAAAGGTGGTGATGCTGACAATCACCATGAAAAGTGTTAGTCACCCAGTCAAGTCCGACTCTTTGCAACCCCCTGGACTGTAGCCCACCAGGCTCCTCTGTCCATGGAATTCTCCAGACAAGAATACTTGAGTGAGTCGCCATTTCTTTCTCCAGGGGATCTTCCCGACCCGGGGATTGAACCCAGGTCTCCTGCATTGCAGGCAGGTACTTTACTGTCTGAGCCACCAGGGAAGCCTGACAATCACCAGGGCCATTGTCATTTATTGATCTTATTCTGTGCTGGGCGCTGTCCTGCACACTTTACCTCCTGCATGATCTTCACCTTATAAATAGGGAAACTGAGGCAGACGTGAGCTGAGTGACGTGGCCTGGCTGGCACCTGCTGGAAGGATAGTTAGAATCCTTGTCTGTCTGCTGCTGAGCTCCGTTCAGCCAACCCAGCGATTTGCTTCTGCTTCTCTTTCATTGGGTGGGGCCCCTGGCACCCCCAGTCCTAGGCCTGAGCTCCTCTGGCTTCTGGATTGCCATGGGATATCTTAGCCGAGCACAGGCTACATCTGGCTCTCGGAGAAGATGATGAACCTGAGGCTCACAGAGGAAGCATCACTGCAGAGCCCCCTCCACGGGCAGCACGCATGTTGTCTGTATTGGATACTGAGAGACGGGCTCTAGACCACATGCCACTGGCTTTCATCTCCCGCAGCAGCTGCCTTTCTCTCAGTGGAGGTGTCGTCTGGCCATCCCTTGGAGGAGGCCACCCACCCAGGCCACCTTTATCCAAGTGGGTTCCACAGAACCCCGACTCACACACAGCCCATCTCGGAGGATAAGTGGGCCTCCACTCTGGAGGCAGCCAGTCGGAAGTGTCTGCTTATTACAGGAACCTGGTAGTGAGTGGGGTCACACCCATTTGGCCAGTAGATCATGAATTGTGGTTTTATGCAAATATTATTAGGAAAAGCTGAGCTGCAGTTTCATGCTCCGACAATTTCTGCAAAGTCATCGAAATAGAGGCGGGGCGAGAGAAATTGTCCAGGCTGCCATCAGACCAGCCAGGGTTGCTTTCTAGAAGGGCTTGGGTCATGGTCAAATTTGACTTTGCAGTTATCAGACAGTGAGGTGTTTACAGCCACTTCTAAGATGCTGAATGCATTTTCCTCTTTTCTTGCCCTTCCTGGCTGAGCAGAATTTGCTTTTTTTTTTTTTTTTCCTTTACTTCCTGGCGACCCTGCCATGTGTCTATTTCCTCTGCTCCTTTACCAACTTCAGGACAAAACCTGCTTTTGTTTCCATAAAGATTTCTTGTTAAAATATCGTTGCCAAAAATATGGTCCTAGAGGAACAACTGTGGGATTGAGGATGATTATTGAGGGAGGGGATTATTTTTCTTTTTCATCGAGCATTCTGAAAGCAGCCTTTGGCTGTCTGGGTGAAGAAAACATAAGAACCGTGAACTCAGGGGAGTAGGGACAGAGAAGAAGTGCTGTTTTCATTTCAACACTTTGCTTTGCATTTGAAGTTTTTCTAAATGGGTTCTTTCAAGAGCAATTCTAAACATTCTTGGCATCCTTGGTGGCAGGCCAGACCAGGCTCTGCTGTACTTCATCTTGATTTTTTTTTTTTTTTTCAAACGATGGTAGTTTTATTTGTATTTGAATGCAAACTGTTTTTCAGTTCTGTGATTTCCCCCAGAAGGAGTGGTTCCAGCGGAATGGCTCTCTGCCATCTGCCAAAAAAATAAGGAAACTGAGAGGGGAACGTGGCCTTGAAAGAGGAGGAAAAATGTATTTGTAATGGCGCAAGTTGAGAGAGGCGTAATACCTCTGCGCTGCCTTCACACAGCAATAGGGAAACAAGGATGCTAGCTGCCTGCATTCTAAGTATCTTTTTAAGAAATTGTATTCCTTTTAAGAAATTGATATTTTAATGTGTCTTTCTTCAGAAGATCTCTCACAGATAAATTTCCCACTAGACTAACATATTTGGCTTGGAGGAGTAAAGACTCATATAATCCTGCTCCGTCCCTACCTTCGGGTTCAGAGTTCCTTTTGAAGCAGTGAAAACAGTTCAGTGAAGGATGCGAGACGAGAAGCAGGCCGGTGTGATTATAAACAACGGGCCCTCGTAAATCCTACCACCAGCCCTATCCAACAGTCTCTCTGAAGACCTGTTTCTTTGCTAGTGGTATTGTAAACCCTGGGATCTTCAAAAAATAACTTAACTTTTAAAATCCAACTTGACCTTAACAACAGCAACAAAATATGCTTTTAGCTCTGTTCTCAGATGCTGCATTTACTGATTTTAGACCAAAGGAAACTTTGGCACAAAAGTTTAATTCCTCCCCTCCCCCTTGCAACATAAGAAAACAGGTTAGGTTCTCAGATGAAGTCATGGTGTGGGTGTGCACAGGCTTGTCGTTGCCTCCATGAGCCTTTTGGGGGTGCTTTGCAGTGACCCCAACCTTGGGATGGCTGCAGGAGGCTCCCAAATAGCTTAATGTTTTCAACCAACATTATATTCTGAGTCTCTTTCCCCATGTGCATGCATGCTCAGTCACTTCAGTCATGTCCAACTCTTTGGGACCCCATGGACCGTAGCCCGACATGCGCCTCTGTCCATAGGTTTCTAGACAAGGGTTGCCATGCCCTCCTCCAGGGAATCTTCCCGACCCAGGGATAGAACCCACGTCTCCTGCATTGCAAGCTGATTCTTTACCCACTGAGCCACCAGGGAATCCCAAGGCAAGAACAAATTCTTTTGTAAAAGGTATGACTGTGTAGTACCCCATCATCCAGCTATGGTGTCTGTTATCATCAGACATTGATGTTATTTCTTCTTGTTCTCACTTAATATTATTCAACACAAGTTAACACAATGAAGAAATCATTCTTTTATCCTTCTATGTCAAACTCTTCACTTTGTTCAAATTCATGAGTAGGAGAGAGTGCAGAGGCCAACTTCCCTGCTCTCTGCTTCTGGATGCTGAGCGGGTCGGGCAGGAAATGGGACCCAGTTCTTTATTATGGTTGTCAAGTCCCCTGATTTCCTTCCATCTTCCTGGATGACCGTGCTGTGTATAAACATGGATATGTGCCTGCAGGGAGGGCAGTTCATCAGTCCCTGGGGTGTTTAGTTTCTTCAACTGTAAAACAAGGAAACGTGGCTTAATGACCTCTCACATTTATTTTTCAGTTGCAAAGTTCTGTGGAGCTATAAGATGGCCTTGGTATAACGATTTAAACATGGTCTAAATATTCTTCTATGATCATGAGATCATTTTCTAGCTCCAGGGATGTCCCCATCCTATTTGTTTACTGTCACTCTTCTCTTTAGATTATGGTACATTTTAGTTAATTTCATGCACTCCAGTCTCCTGATAAATGAACCTCCAAATAAGGAAAACTAGCTTTTAATCGCTGGTCAAAATTTGATGAATTTGGAGTTGGTGTTTTCACTGGCTTCCCAGGTGGCTCGGTGGTAAAGAATCCGTCTGCCAATTCAGGAGACACAGGAGATGTGGGTTTGATCCCTGGGTTGGGAAGATCCCCTGGAGGAGGAAATGGCAAACCACTCCAGTATTCTTGCCTGAAAAATTCCATGGACAGAGGAGCCTGGTGGGCTACAGTTCATGGAGTCACAGAGTTAGACACAACGGAGTGACTGAGCGTGCATGCGTGTATATATATATATATATATATACACATACACTAATGCAGTCAATAAATTAATTATCATTATTATTGTCATTTTGTAACCTGTTTCATATTCTTTCTCTTGACTGACCATGTGGTCATATCCTTTGGATACTATTGGCCAGGTCAGACTGTAAAGGAGTCCTTGCTTAATTGTTCTTTGGGAAGAGAAAAGGCTTCTAAATATAAATACAATAGAAGAAATCACAAAGACATCTTACTAAAAATTGAAATCTTACTTTTAACAAAAATATCATAAGCTGATTAAAAGTCAAAAACAAATTGGGGAAAACACTTGCCAAATTGTTTTTGCAGAATTGCAAATGCCCAATAGACATTGAAGAAAGGTTCACTGATAATTAAAGAAATGAAAATGAAAACAATGTGGATTAAAATAATTTGAGAGGGAGATGCTAGATTTTTTTTTAATATAAAATCATGCTTTTTTTCCTATCAGTCTTAAGGAAAATGTTTCATGTTTTTCATCAGCAGCACAATCAGAACTGCAACTTGTTTCATGGCTCATGTAGCTGATTTCATGCATTGTCATTTTCATGTTCTCTTGGGTTTTGACATTTCCTCCTGGTCTCATGCAACTGCGCACCGATACTGTTTCCCGTGTGACGTGAAGTAGTTCTGAGGTTGGGGTGACCGGTGGGAATGCAGTAAGCACACACGCCCCCGGTGGAGCAATGACCAGCCTGACCTCTGCTAACCTAACGGGCGCCTCTTCCCCACGCAGGCTGGTGAACGAGGTGTACGAGGTGGACGACACCATCCAGACCCTGCAGCAGCGCCTGAGGGACGCGGAGGACACGCTGCAGTCGCTGGCCCACACGAAGGCCACGCTGGAGCACGACCTGGCAGTCAAGGCCAACTCCCTGTACATCGACCAGGACAAGTGCATGAGCATGCGCAGAAGCTTCCCCAGCACCCTGCGCCTGGTGGGCTTCTGTTAGGTGCTCTCCCCGGACCAGATGTGGCGCTCCCGGGACCAGGCGGGACCAGGGCCCTGCGCCTGCGCTTATGCAAGGGATGATCTGCTCACTTATTAAAGGATCGTATTTATAGATACGTACTGGGGTCCTGTCTTGGAGAACCCTTTCTTTGCATCCAAACCTTCATTCTCTAGATTTACTAGGCTCCTGAGCTAGATAAATACAATGTAACAGACTAGGTAAGAACATTTATTTGTATTATTCCTCTTATTCTGTGTAACATGAATGGGCTGGAAAGGAGAAGTGTATTTCCTCTGAGGCGTGGGGACAGAGATCCTGTCCTGGCAGGTGGGTTTTGAGAGAAGGAGAAAGGTTTCTGGGAAGGTGGTTGTCCGGGTTCTTGGAGCAAAAAGGAAGCTGGAAAAACAGAGTGCCTTTGGACAATAGTAAGGGGACAGTTGGCTGTGATTCCTAATGGAGGGCGTGTATGAAGAAATAGGATGGGTGAGACGCCTGGAAGTGTTGGGGGAGGGTTTCAGTTCCATGTCGATTGGGGGAACAGTGGACATCTCTGGGTGGGGACATGTCCTTGTGAAAGCCATGACTGGGGAAGGAGAGTCTTGAATTAGAGAGATGGCCGTGGAAACCAAGAGGGGAGAAACGCCAGACATGGTGCAATGAATCAGCAGGACTTGCTCACCTCACCTGTGAGTGCAGAGCGTCCAAAAAGGTGACAAAAAGGTGCTGATGCTGGATGGACCAGTAAATGGGACATCACTTACATTGTAGGAGGTCCTGCCTTATCTCAAGGGTTGTGTATTTTTTAAAAAAACTTTTTGTGTATTACAAATGAAAAACATTTGCTGAATACCTGTTTTGGAAAATAGGGAACACACACACACAGAACCCCTGAAAATTGCTTTATTTTCACAACACCCAGAAATAATCACTGAAGCTTGTTAGCATTTTATGGTACATGTTTCCAGTCCTTTTTCTATTACAATATATGTACATATAAAATTTATTTGCATATATAGGTAATATGCAATGTTTATGTTTATTTACAAATATGTATAATATGTAATGCTTGTATTTAAATACATGATTAATAACATTTTGGATGATGCTGCTGATTGGTAATCTCATTTCCTTATTCAAATGGGTTTCTGTCATTAGCTGTTAATATACAGCATCATTTTTTAAAACCTTGCCTCAGTGTCTGTAAAAACAATAAATACCACTCGTGGAAATATCAGAAAACACAGACAAGGGATAACAGAATATTTCCCTTTCTATGGCTGATTTATTTCACTATGTTATCACTTATATGTGGAATCTGAAAAATAAGACAAACAATGAAATTAATAAAACACAAACAGACTCACAGAGAATAAACTAGTGGTTACAAGTGGGCAAAGGCGGGGGGAGGAGCAAGAGAAGGGTAGGGGATTAAGAGGTACAAACTATTATGTATAAAATCCATAAGCACAGGGAAATATAGCCTTTATGTTATAACTTTAAAGGGATTATAATCTGTAAAAATACTGAATCACTGTCATACACCTGAATCTAATATAATTCTGTAAGTCAACTATACTTTGATAAAAAAGAGAAAGTACAAATGAGCAAAAGAGAAAAATAAAAACCTCCAATTACTTTTAAACTAACTAGATGTTTCGATATACATATATTTTATTTCTGTGATTTTGTGCACATTTTCCATTCAGAAATGGAATTCCCAATAAAGGAGCCCTTATAAAGCTGAAACTTATTATGTGACTGACTCCATCCCCAGAGCCTTGCTCACCTCAACTCATTTATGCTTTTTCCACTTGAAAATGTATACTCTTTCCATGTCATTTAATCCCTTTCCACAGCATCATTTTGATGGCTTTTTAATATTCCATTGTCTTGAGTTTTTAGAACACTTTATGTCCTATCCCCCATTACTGGATATTTTTATTGTGGCTGACTCTTCTTTTTTAGTTTATTTTTTAATAACTGTTTTTTTTTTTTCTCTTTTCGTTCCACTGTGCAGCTTGTGGGATCTTAGTTCCCTGACTAGGGATGGGATTGAACCTGTGCCCTTGGCAGTGAAAACATGGAGTCCTAAACCCCTGGACCTCCAGGGAATTCCTCTTTATAAAAAGGAGCTTTTCTTTATAAAAAGGTAGCCATGACTGAATCTTGTTAGTGAAATGTCTGCAAAGTTGCAAACATCTTTAATATTTCCCTTAAGTTAAGTTCCTAGATATGTAATCATTACATCAGAACTCAGGCACACATTGGGAAAGGCTTTTACGGTATTTTGTCAAATGGTGTTCCTGAGAGAATGTGTTACTTAGCATCCCTACCACCAGCGCATGAGAGGGCCTGACTTTCTGCATCTTTCCCATCACAGGAAAGTGCTCCTATTGCTTTCACATCTCATCTTTGGAAAATGATGACGTAGGACATTGTTTATTGGGTCCTTGACTTTCTTTGGTCAATTGCTTGTCCTTGTTATTTGCCTGTTTCCCTCAAGGATTTATCTTTTCTTCATTTGTTTTTAAGAGTTCCCTGTATATCCCGTGATACATATTTTCATCCTATGTGCTGAACATATTTTCTTTTGGCTGCACTTGCTCCGCGGTTTGTAGGGTCTTAGAACCTGGGCCCCAGGCAGTGAAAACGCTGAGTCCTAACCACTGGACCACCAGAGAATTCCCAAGAATATATAGTCTTTTTTAAAAAACTTTAAACTTTTTACTTTGTATTGGAGTATAGGTGATTAACAATGTTGTGGTAGTTTCAGGTGAACAGCGAAGAGACTTAGCCATATACATACAGAACATACATTCTTTATATGCCTCTTGTGTTTACATTTTGCTTATAGTTTTTAAAGTTCAGAGGGTGAACTGTGTAGATGTCTCCATTATGATTTATTTCTTTGGAATTACACCAGGAAAGCTCTTTCTCACCGCAGGATTATTTACTTATAATTTCTTCTAATTCAGTTCGTGACTTCTTAAGTTTCACTTAACCATCTGGAATTCAATTTGATATGATGTAGAGAGCATGCTAGCTTTGAATCCTTTGATCTAGAAACTCTGAAATGGGAAGATGAAATTATGGGGGGTGGGGGTTGGGGAAGGACGTCTCTTCTCTCCTGTTTCTCGCTACTTGCGTCTTGCATGCCCATCTCTCTCTCTCATTAGCATCTTTTCCTGCCTGAGTTCTTTCTGCTCTGTCCTAACCGCTGTCTACTAACCCCAAGTCTATTTCTCTCTCTCTCTCTGTTTCCTAAAGTTTTTCCTCCAGCAATTCTTGGTTTAGTCAACCTCACAAAACGTCTCAAAACGCTAGTAGGATTGACATAAACATGATAAGCTTGTCCTCGTGTTATTTTCGTAGTCCCAGTATATCATTTTAGACATCAAATTGTAGGTTTCATCATCCTCCTTTTGCTTCTAATGGAAACAAAGATATATGCGTGCCACCAAACACTTAGCAATTAGAGTAATCAAGTGTTGGTGGTCATCATTTTTAGACAATGGTGAGAAAAAACATAAATTCCACATGTCTCTTATTTGTTGTGTGTTTCGGGAAAAGTCTTGCCTACTTTTTCCATGAATTATAATTTGTTGTATTTTTTTGAGGAATGTGTGAATATGGAGTCCTTTTACTTAAACATATGTTCCCAGGATTACAAGAATGTGATGGGAAGAAGACGCAGTTCAGACATAGGAAAAGGCTAGTTTTCTTGTTATTTTGGTAAAGTGTGGGCAAGGCAAAATTCCACAAATAAACATTTGGTTTCTGGTCTAAATGTCACAACTACTTCACCAGGGCAAATATTCAAACACAAGGACCCACGAACAGCCAAGACTCACAGAGCGTGATCTTGTGTAAGAATCCCAGGTCTGCAAATATCAACACGTGATCTGGCCTCGTGTCCTCAGGCTCAAACTGTCTTTAATATTATGTGGCTTTAAGAAAGGCTGTGGAATGTTAAAGGCTTCCACCCAGCCAAGCATCATTCCGATTTAGAAATGTGTGTAACTGCCCCTAAATAGCCAAGTCACCTATAATTTTAGTAATTTCCTTTTATGTCCCTGGAGAGTGTTGTCATAAACACCTCGCCAGGCATTTTTGAGTCTTGAGTTCATGCTGTAAATAGCTGATGTGGGGTCTAGTGCTCAGTTATAATTTTTGTTTTGCCCTGAAAACGGGGCTGGAGTCCTTCCTTTTGTGTGCGGGGCTGACCCAGTGCAGGAGGAGGTGGAATGGTTCTCATTGATGTGTCCCCTTTGACCTTGTCAGTGTCCACTCCTCTAGCCCTGGCCCTTCAGCTGTTCCTAGTGGTGCTAGACCCAGCATTGTTGAGATTACGCACCCAGCGTTCTACGCAGGGTGCCATGATGGTATTTCCTGAACCCTATACCTTCATGCATTCATGGGGAAAAGAGACAATACTTCATCTCTTCTCCAGGGGTGGGAAGTCTATCTGATCTTGAGGACCAGCTCTAGACCACAGTTGTGCTTACTCAGAATGTTGAGAAGGATTCTGGGGCCACGTGTGTGTTCACACAGGTAAGAATCTAGACGTCGGAAGGGGAGTCTAGCCTGCAGGGGCCCAGGATGAAGAAGCAGCAGCACAGACTCTGCAGCCTCTGCTCTAACACTTCTGACTTCTCCCTCAACCCAGATCTTTCTCTTCTGACATCAGAAGGATTCTGTTTTGTGATTGATGGCTGGTTCCCTGGGGACCATGCTGTTCACTCATTTTGCTGGAAGCTAATAGAAGACCCTTTCCGCTGCCAACTCTTTCCTTTTAGCAAAGAGCTTCTAAAGAGCTCATCAAGACCAAAAAGCAGCTCCAGTGACACCATGGTAGAGTGAGGAGGGAACTCTGACTGTTTAGAATAAATTAGACGTTATCAAAGCTTGTGGTGGTTTAAAGAAAATTATTTTAAGACCGACGTATTATTTTTCCCGACAGATATTCATGAGGATATAATATTTTGAACAATCAATCTCATCAATATTAGTGAATTAATTTTGCCAAAATATTGCAAAGTCCTAGATCTAAACTTCTTTGAGTATATCTTTAAATAGAATTTAAGAACCATATCTGAGTGTATACTCTGTTTTACAGATAGAAGGAAAAAAATCTCAAACAGCTTGACAGAAGGTACTCAGTTCTAGGAATCAAGCTCTTCTAGCATCCTGTTGGCAATAGCCATTGATACTGATGGACTGTAGAACTGCCCTCCATGTGCCTGTGTCTTTGACAGCATGTTTTTCCTTAAGAGTGTTCAGTTGCAAATGGAAAACGATTGTGTTTTGTGACACCGGCATTTTAGTGCTAGTTAACTAAAATAGGTTCTTTCCCGTATGTGTGCATTTTGGACTGTCTTCTTGAGCTGGAGTTATAGCAACAGAAATAGCTAACTTCCTCTAGACAGAAAAGAGAATTTAGAAGTAGGTCCCTCCCTTTCTCACCTTGGTTTGGTTTCTGTTCATCTTATCTTGAGGATTTTAAGACCCTTAGCTAAGGACACATTTTTCTTTGTTTGCAAGGAGCTGAGGATACACAGGAATGTATTAATAAAATGGGTACTAAGCAGTGTGGAATAGCAGTGTTAGGGAATGTAGAAAGGGCTCTAATTATGAAATTTAGAGATAAGGAGTCAACAAAAACCTCAAACCTACCGATGCAGAGCTACCTAGGGAGAATTTCAAGAGTCATTTGAGTTCTGGTTGGTCAGTTGAGTAATTACCTTCTTAGAGAAGTTTTGAGATGTGTTTATTGTTCAAGAAAAGAAACAAGGTACAAAAATTTCATGGTCTAAAGGTATTGAAATCATAGAGTCTGTTCTCTTATCACTGTGGAATTATGTTAGAAATCAATAGCAAAAGTTCAATAGCTAAGTTGAAGATCTCTCAGTAAGTGGCACATTGCACTTGCAAAAAAAGAAAATATGTGGGTTATTTGCAGTTCATTCTTTATTCATTCACTGAATCAATAGATTTCTACTGAGTTCCTTCCATGTGTTTGTGCTTATTGAGCTCTGGAAATAAGACAGTAAACAAGATTGACATGGTCTTTGCCCTCATGGAGGTGACAGCCCAGTGAATTTGACGGGCCACCCAATCAAATTTAAGAATTAAGAACCCTTAGTTCTTAACAAAGAACTAAGCTAATTATGACAATTTATGAGAGGGATTGAACCTTGGGAGGCTGTCTTGAAATTGTGACATTTAAGCAACTATCTGAAAGGGACAGGATCAATGTGCAATGTGCTGGGGGTGGGAGAGCCCACAGTGGTACAGAGAAGTGCATTTTCAAAGACCCCGAACATTTGAGGAGCTTCATACAGGGCTTCTCTGGTGACTCAGACAGTAAACAATCTTCCTGCAATGCAGGAGACCCGGGTTTGATCCCTGGATCAGGAAGAAGCCCTGGAGAAGGGCATGGCAACCCACTCCAGTATTCTTGCCTAGAGAATCCCAGGGACAGAGGAGCCTGGTGGGCTATATAGTCCATGGGATCACAGAGTCAGACGTGACTGAGTGACAGCACTAACATAAGAGAGTTACAAATGGGCAGGGCTGGCTTCATAGGCACGAGACCTGCACAGTCACTCAAGGCCCTGGACTCAGGGGAGCTCATGCTTGGGCCAGTGCTCTGCTGTCACCATCTTGAAATTCTTAATAATTTTTGAACAAGGAGCCCTGCATTTTCATAGGTGGTCCTGGCTGTGGGAGTTTGATCTTGACCCTACTTGTGATGTGTAACCATTGGAGGGTGTGACTCAAGGAGGGTCATCGTCTCAATTCCTGAAGGATGCTCTGGTTGTGATGTGAAGACTGGAGGGGAGTGGTGTCATGGTTGTTTCCCTTTAGAAACTTACAGTACAGCTGGTACAAAGAACCTGGCCAAGGGGTGTCCTTTGAAGAGGATCCTGAGAATTGAACAGAGGGTTAATAGGTTAACAGGACATTTCTGAGTTGGGAAAGGTATCATTTCTCATATGTGTCCTCCCAGTCTTCTTTTCTCTGGGCTAAACTCCATGTTTTTGCCTCCCAACTCAAGCTCAATTTCTTTCTTTTCTTTCTTTTTCTTTTTTTTTTAACTCAGAGAAAGATGTATTAAAAGCCATTTTTGAACTCTAAAGTACCATACAAATAAAAGGTACTGTTATTATGTTTCAGATTATAAGAGGAATAAATCTGATTTCTTCCCAGAACTTCCTTCCAACTTTCCAGTTCTTCATATCCTTTTTAAAGCACAATGCTTCAGAATTTAAGATGTTATGCTTCTGAAGATATTGGCCTTCTTTCTATCAATTTGATTTTTATTTTTAGGCATCTTTTAGGATTTTTTTCCCCCAGTAGTTGTTACAGCTAGAATGCAGGCATAGGACCTTGGTTCTGAGATTAGATATAGGAGCTGGAGAATTCATTGCATTTGTGAAGAGTCTTTTCATGATAGGCTGTGTCCATTCACTCTGCCTCCTGTGATCAGGCTTCCATTTCTGTTACTTCACCAAAACATTTCTGTTTAAGGCCAGTAATCACTTCCTTGCATTCATCAAGCTCAATTTCTTAAATCGATTAAGAAGCTTAAAGATCTGAACACCACTGTTTCCCATTTGAAGCCTCACAATACTTTGGGGGAGCTGTGCCATAGCTTGAGTTTAATGCTGCAGACTCTCACATGAGGTGGGGCCACTTTCCCCTCTTCCTCCCTATGACTCAGTGAGCTCAGATGACTCCCAGATGGTTCCGATGAGGTTTCTCAGTTGCTTTTCTGAATCTCCGCTAATCTAATTCCTCTGAAGCCCTGGAGTGCCTCTCACAGACACTGACCATCTCTTCCATTCAATGCAGCCGTGTTTCTGCTGTCCGTGAAGCTTCTATTCCAGGCATTTCCCATAAAGATTATCTTATGACATGTCTGCCAGCCACAGCATCTTCTTCTTGTGCTGTATTAACTCTCAGCACTGTCCAGTAGAGGTTTCTGCAATGATGGAAATGTCCTATGTCTTCTCTGTCCAAAAGAGTAGCCACCAGCCACATGTGACTCTTAAATACAGAAAATTAACACCACTTCAAATGAAAATGTAGGGCACTGGAACTCAGGAAAGCTATTTAGTGGTTCAGTACCACAGAATTGGAAGAGGACAAATCCAGATGAAGCTCAGACCTTCTGACTCTCAGGGATCTTTTCTCTGTGTTGTGGCCATGTGGTCTCTATTTATTTGCAAAGCTTTATAGAGCATCTATTAAAGGTAATTGCAGGTATGGGGATGCCAAGAAATAAAATAGTTTCATTGGGTCAAAAAAGGGTGAGCAATGAGAAAAGAGAACCACTTGGTGACCTCTAAGAACACAGAAGAAAAAGGGAGGGTCCCAGTGTTTACCTCCAGGAGCCTAGAGGTGTTGCCACCACCACTCTACAAGATGGGCCGTGTTCTGCATGTGTGCTAAAGACGGGGCTCCCAATCCCGCAGGTTCCTCACTGTCTGACACACTCAATATCCCACTGGCTAAGCCACTTCCTGGTGGACTTCAGGGTTTGTAGGGAGTGAGGCTAAGGGCCCAAGATCACACAGCTACTGAAACCCAGACCCTTTCAGGCCAAATGTTAACTAGGGTGGCAATGGGTATGGATGCTGCCAAGTAAGTTTGTGCTCTTACTCTGGTGGTCCTGAGTGCCAGGCTGAGAGATTTCGATTTGAGCTATTGGCAGCAAGAGGCCAGAGAAGCTTCTGACGAACTTCTCAGTGGAAGGTACCGAGGAAGAAGGAAGAATACACTTGTGGTGGTCAGAATGGAAAGATGGGAGAGCTTCTAGGAAAACCACGTGTTGAGGTTTTTTCTCATTAAGGGCTCCTTTCTCCCACACCCAGAAGATGTCCAGAGCTGCTGGGGACAAAGCAGGAGTGCAACACCCAGAAAAACACAAGAAAAACACAAGACGGTGCAAGTTTCTTCAAGATAGGAAAACGTTGTTCACGTTTGCAAGTATAGAGAAGCCAAGGAAGAGAGGAAGAAATCAGACAGACTGGAGGAGTCAGATTGCGTATATTATCTTCTAAAGAGATGAGTTACTTGATAACAATTTTAAAGTTACTCTAAGGTAAGACTTCTCTAAATGTCCTTAAAAATCTTTCAGCTATTTTTATTTATTATTACAGAAGCAGCATTTTAAAACTATAGTAATTAAAGCTGAGATAGGCAGACAGATCACTGAAACAGAAAGTCCAAAATCATGCCCTTATATATGTGGATCTAATAAAATCGATGCTCCATAATGGTAGGAGGGAGGATGGATCATTCAATAAATAGCAATTTGCCAAAAAAATTAATTTAGGTTGTAATTTAGTAAGACAAATTAGTATAAATTCTAGATGACTGTAGATTTTTAAGTATCATGAAAGTATACACTCTCTGTATCTATTCAAACATCCAGAAGAACAATAAAAGTGAAAGTCAAAAGCTGGGAATGATCAGTGAACATTTTCTCATGCACTTTTTGGTTGAACTGAGTTTTTAAATTTTTCTTTTTTTTTCTTATTTTATTTTATTTTATTTAACTTTACAATATTGTATTGGTTTTTGCCATATATCAAAATGAATCTGCTACAAGTATACATGTGTTCCCCATCCTGAACCCTCCTCCCTCCTCCCTCCCCATACCATCCCTCTGGGTTGTCCCAGTGCACCAGCCCCAAGCATCCAGTATCATTCTGTGACATCATTTTGGTTGCAGTTTTAAGATGTTGTCTACCCAACAATGTCATCTCTCTCTTCCTCTAATAATGGAAAAAAAATCAACAGGTATTGGGAAAGAGTCAAATTCTTTGCTATTAAGTCATTTATACCAGGAGAAGAAAATGGCAACCTACTCCAGTATTCTTGCCTGGAGAATTCCATGGACAAAGGAGCCTGGCAGGCTGTAGTCCCTGGGATCGCAAAGAGTTGGACCTGACTGAGCGACTAGCACTCACTTATTCATTTATACCAATTGTCCATCTCCTGAAAAATCCTCATGAATTTCCAAATATATAGTGTGATCAGATCAGATCAGTCGCTCAGTCGTGTCCGACTCTTTGCAACCCCATGAATCGCAGCACGCCAGGCCTCCCTGTCCATCACCAACTCCCGGAGTTCATGCAGACTCATGTCCATTGAGTCGCTGATGCCATCCAGCCATCTCATCCTCTGTCGTCCCCTTCTCCTCCTGCCCCCAATCCCTCCCAGCATCAGAGTCTTTTCCAATGAGTCAACTCTTCGCATGAGGTGGCCAAAGTACTGGAGTTTCAGCTTTAGCATCATTCCTTCCAAAGAAATCCCAGGGCTGACCTCCTTCAGAATGGACTGGTTGGATCCTCTTGCAGTCCAAGGGACTCTCAAGAGTCTTCTCCAACACCACAGTTTAAAAGCATCAATTCTTCGGTGCTCAGCCTTCTTCATAGTCCAACTCTCACATCCATACATGACCACAGGAAAAACCATAACCTTGACTAGACGAACCTTTGTTGGCAAAGTAATGTCTCTGCTTTTGAATATGCTATCTAGGTTGGTCATAACTTTCCTTCCAAGGAGTAAGCGTCTTTTAATTTCATGGTTGCAGTCATCATCTGTAGTGATTTTGCAGCCCAGAAAAATAAAGTCTGACACTGTTTCCACTGTTTCCCCATCTATTTCCTGTGAAGTGGTGGGACTGGATGCCATGATCTTCGTTTTCTGAATGTTGAGCTTTAAGCCAACTTTTTCACTCTCCACTTTCACTTTCATCAAGAGGCTTTTTAGTTCCTCTTCACTTTCTGCCATAAGGGTGGTGTCATCTGCATATCTGAGGTTATTGATATTTCTCCCGGCAATCTTGATTCCAGCTTGTGTTTCTTCCAGTCCAGCGTTTCTCATGATGTACTCTGAATATAAGTTAAATAAACAGGTTGACAATATACAGCCTTGACGAACTCCTTTTCCTATTTGGAACCAGTCTGTTGTTGCCCTGGGCATCACTGAGATGGGCTTAAGAGATATTATCAGTGCCATGAAGTAATGTTTTTTAAAAATCCAAACGCTCATTCCTAAATTCAAATACTCATTTGAGTGCCTTTTACTCAATACAGTCTATTGTAGAGAATAAAATCTTATACCTCCTGCTGATACCTTCACACCCTGTGTCAAAAGGCCTATGCTGAATGGGCACCGCTTGATTTAAATTTCCAGTTTGAGCATCTTCCCTGCTTTACTGCGTCATGATTAACACACACACTGGTAATCCCAACATTTATTTTCACCAGCTCCTTCTCTCACCACACCTACTTAGCTAGTGTTCCCAACGCACATTTTCCAGTCCTCAGCATGACTCACACAATAATTGCTCACTAAAATAAATACCTCTTCTGTACTATAAGTTTCCAACAGAAAAAGTTGTCAGCTTTTTCTTCCTTGAGATATTCACTCATATTTCAAGTGAGTTCAAAAGTTGGTACACCAGGGTTTTATCCAACCACAAACCAAAAACAAACACAAGCCTTACCACCAGCCTTCATGACGTTGCTCTTTCACATTAGATGTTATTAATACAGGGCATCATCCATCTGGTGTCCACTCATGTATGGATGTGAGAGTTGGACTGTGAAGAAGGCTGAGCACCGAAGAATTGATGCTTTTAAACTGTGGTGTTGGAGAAGACTCTTGAGAGTCCCTTGGACTGCAAGGAGATCCAACCAGTCCATTCTAAAGGAGATCAGTCCTGGGTGTTCTTTGGAAGGGATGATGCTAAAGCTGAAACTCCAGTACTTTGGCCACCTCATGCGAAGAGTTGACTCATTGGAAAAGACTCTGATGCTGGGAGAGATTGGGGGCAGGAGGAGAAGGGGACGACAGAGGATGAGATGGCTGGATGGCATCAGCGACTCGATGGACATGAGTCTGCATGAACTCCAGGAGTTGGTGATGGACAGGGAGGCCTGGCGTGCTGCGATTCATGGGATTGCAAAGAGTCGGACACGAATGAGTGACTGAACTGAACTGAACTGAACTGATGAATAAATCCCATCACTACACATCAGTCAGGTTGAGCTAAGTTATGCTGCAGTAACAAGTGAGCCCCTGATCTCACTCAGCAAAGTTTGTGACTGGCACGAGGCAGTTGAAGACTGCTGTACATCATCCTTACTCTGAGATCCAGGGTGGCGAAACAGCCACTGCTGGAACATGGACAAGTCCTGGCAGCAGGCTAGAGAGAACTCTGAAAATTGTTTATCCACCCTTTTTTCCAGACTGAAGCCGGTCATGTGGCTGTGCCTGACTTCAGAGGCAGCTGAGAGATGCAGTGCTGTCAGGCACGCAGGAGGCAGAGAACTAGCAATGGGTAGTGAATGCCCTAATGATTTCCACATGCTCATTTGACTTACTCTCTGAGTACAAATGTGTCAAAGGCTATGAAATTGGTTTTGTGAACTTTGGGAAAATATTTTGACTCAACCTGTTGATGCTTTGGAGAAGGCTTTGAATGTTGGCTTTGAAGTTTTAGACTTCTTAGAGAAAAAGATTCCATTGAAGACTGGAAAGCAGTATTTTGTGGTCATTCTAGAAAAAAAATTGCTCAGTGGGTTTATTAAAGAGGTCACTGGTGAAAAATGATGCAAAATCTTCATACTCCTATTTAGCGAAGTTTCTGATCAGGACAAATCAGTGCAGAAATAGAAAGAAAGAAATTCCTTCATCCAGTGAAATCCAATTTAAAAACTCACTTGTCAGACTTTTTATTCAACCCTCCAGTTGGAGTTGTTTGTAGGAAATCTGTTTTCCTATCACGGCTCTGGCGCATGCAGATTCATAGTCTATAGTTAAACTGTACTGGAATCCTCTTTCCTATTTATATTTATGATGCTATTCTGAGCTCTAGTATTTACATTACTATTTTCAATATACTCTTATTCTTAACAAACCACCTTGGAGCCGTTGATTCTTTTCTGTGAACCGAGGATTTAAAACAGCAGAGTGATAACAAAAAACAATGACAAATTTTTGAAAAAAAAATTTAAAGAGAAAATAAAATGAAGTTCTTAAATGAATTAGGTAGATGTCCTTGAACAGGATGTTCAGTAAAAGTTGACTTGTGGAAATAGTATAAGCAACACTCAGTACCCCTAGAGACAGATAATGTAGAAAACTTTCTGTCTTTATTTTTAGGAAATGGGGACGATCTGAAAAGTTCAAAGCTTGTAGTTCCTCAGAGAATATGATCCCCCATTCTATCAGACAATGTCCTTCTCAATACCTCCAACCAATTTGTGGGGGTTTTTTGGCCTTTATTGCAAGAGATGCCCCAATTATTTTAATTAATCCTCCCTTTAACCTTCTAATTATCATGGTGTGAAAAGAGGTTGGGAGGGACATTCTCTCCTCCTGCTATTTATTATATACACAGGTCTCACTAAACAACAGAGAAACATTTTCATTTGCATGCTTCCTTTTTTAATGGCATATTGAGTACACCAGTTCAGAGCCCAATATCCCAATGCAAAGTGTGGGTAATTAGAAGAGGGTTCTCAAGCTTGGGATCAAAGACAGGGGTCTCTCACTTCCTGGCTTTTACCCCAGAATTGAAATCTGGGACCACATTCTCAGATGGCAATGGAGAGAGAGAGAGGCACGGCCTTGAAAATTCCTGACTCAGTTACTGACTTTTCCCGCCCTGTTCTATTTTATTTACGTGTTTATTTGGCTGCTTTGGGTCTTAGGTGCAGCACATGGGATCTTTCGCTGGGACACATGGACTCAGTAGCGGCAGTGTGTGGGCTTAGTTGCCCCCTAGGTATGGGGGATCTTAGTTCCCTGACCAGATATTGAATCCACGACCTCTGCACTGGAAGGTCTGTTCTTAACCACTGGACCACCACAGGGAAGTCCCTCAGCTACTGTCTCTCACCCAGGAGTGAGGATAACTAGCTGGCCTTACATATAATCCCCTGAAAATACCACAGTGTGGGCCCATGAGCAGTGGTCTGAACCCAGTGACCCCAGTGCCATGAATGAATTTCATGTTCGATGGGTCAGTGATCCCATTCTTACCTGGGGGAAGGACCCTGGGAAGTGGGAGAGAAAAGTCAGCCAGGGTCCCTTTAAAAGTTGTCTATAGGGAGGAGAGAGAAAGTCCATTCTTCTGTGAACCAAAGTATGAAAAAGTAGAGAAAGACATTCCTTCTCTCAGGCACTAGTGTTCACTGGCTTCTATGGTTTGAATATGTATGTCACCCCAAAAGGAAAAAGGAAGGAACCCAGAAACCCCAAGTCTCTTCCTTTGGGGGGAAGGGAGTTTAGGAGTGAAGCTCCAATTCTCTCCTCTCAAATTTTCCTTCCCTTTGAATAATTGCTCATTAATTACCAAGTCCTCCAACACTGTTCTGTGTAGGGATGTGGTATGGGCTGAAGTGTGTTCTCTAAAATTCCCATGTTCAAGTCTTAACCCCAGTACCTCAGAATGGGATGTATAAAGATACAGGATTCTTGAAGAGGTAAGTTACCATGAGGCCGTATAGGTGAGTCTTAATCAAGCATGACTAGAGTCCTTATAAGAGGAGGACACCTTAGATGTTGACATACATAGAGGACAGACCAGGTGAAGACACAGGGAGAAGGTGGCTGTCTTCTCTGGGGTACTTTGTTAGGGCCATCCTGGCAAATGATACACGATGGGTGGAAAGTGACTTCTTTTAATGTCTAAGAACATAGCTGAGAGCAAACATTTAAGGCAAGTTTCTGTAAAGTTTATTGTTGTCCAATTGTTAAGTTGTCTCTGACTCTTTGTGACTCCATGGACTGCAGCATGTCAGACTCCTCTGTCTTCCACTATCTTCCAGAGTTTGTTCAAATTCATGTCCGTTGAGTTGGTGATGCCATCCAACCATCTCATCCTCTGTCACCCCCTTCTCCTCCTGCCCTCAATCTTTCCCAGCATCAGGGTCTTTTCCAATAAATCGGCTCTTTGCATGGGTGGCCAAAGTATTGGAGCTTCAGTATCAGTCCTTCCAACGAACACTAAGGGTTGATTTCCTTTAGAATTGACAGTCTTGATCTCCTTGCATCCAAGAGACTCTCAAGAGTCTTCTTCAGCATCACAATTAGAAAGCATCAGTTCTTTGGTGCTCAGCCTTTTTTAGGGTCCAACCCTCACACCCGTACATGGCTACTGGAAAAAGCCTAGCTTTAACTGTTCATAAAATTTGCGACACAGCAAAAAGGAACCAGACACATTAAGGTAAAACTGGGTCATCCGGCTTGTAAGAAATGGCTTGCTTTTTAAGCTCACTAATGGCTCATCCCATTCAGGAAAGAATTGATGCCTCCTGCACCCCAGGGTCCAGAGCTGGATCCCCACCCACACAGCCCATTATTTTGTCCAGAAATCATGTGGTCACATGTGCTGAGAGCTGGGTTAGGACTCAGACCACAAGTGGCCTGTGGCTGGAGTTCGTGGTCAGGAAAAGAGTGGTAGAACCCAGCATCACAACCCCTGGGCTTGTCTGTAAGCCAGTGTGGACATGCTGTGAATCTGTATGGCTGTGGCATTTCCACATGTGCTCTGGGAGGGCCATGTAATGAACAAGGTGTCTATAAGCATCTGATTAAAACTATGTTCCCACACCCCTAGGAGGGCCTCAGAGCAGGGACGATGTTCTCCTCTCACTTGAGAGAAACCTTATAGGAACATTCTCTGGCAAAGGCAAGCCCCTCCACAGTGTGCTCCAGGAAAATAGTTCTGAACACAAGAACTGCCAGGTCTGGATAAACATAGCTCAGTCCCTCAGATGTTTTGAACATGACTGAATGTTCATACCACACAGCCTTCCATCAGAGGCCTCCAAATAGTTCACATAAAATCCTGAGCCTGTTCCAGGCGGCGGCTCGTCAAGGGTTATCAGATCCACTGTTAGAGAGACCGAGCACCATGAAGTGTTTATCCTTGAAGATAAAGTGAACCAGGAGAAAGTTGATGCTTGAGATGGAGCTGGTGGCAGGAGAGTCCAATTCTAATAGACTTGGACATTTCTTTATACTCAAAACCCCACTTTCCTCATGTTTAAAATGGGAATAATAAAACAATTCCCTGGTGGCTCAGATGGTTAAGAACTCGTCTGCAATTCGGGAGACCTGGGTTCGATTCCTGGGTTAGGAAGATCCCCTGGAGGAGGGTTTGTCAACCCGCTCCAGTATTCTTGCCTGGAGAATCCCCATGGACAGAGGAGCCTGGCAGGCTACAGTCCATGGGGTCGAAAAGAGTTGGACATGACTGAGCGACTAAGCACAGTGATAATAATAGTGTGTCTTGAGACTTCTTGGTGGCCCAGAGATTAAGATTCCATGATCCCAGTGCATGGGGCACGGGTTCAGTCCCTGGTTGGGTGACTAAGATCCTGCATGTTGGAGGGTGTGGCCAAAAAAATAAAATAATAGTGTGTCTTCATATACATGCTCTAGGTTTTTAGTCAGATTAAAAAGCAAAGAGGGTTCCTACTTTGTGGTGGGGAAGCTCTCAAAGTTCCTGCACACCTTAGCCTTCAGGAAGAAACATAGAAAATGATGAGAAAGGTGATAAATGCTAAAGTGATAAAGACCTTCAAGAACACATTCATCACTGCCCCAGCATTCTTGAGACATCCTACGATTCTACCGTACCAAAATCTATTTTCCTTAAACCCACCTTGAAGTCCAAGCAGCAGAAAGGATAGTTGATGAGCCAAGAGGTTGGAAATTTTAAATGTTGAAGTAACATAAATAAGTGAGTTGTAAAGCA
Source organism: Bos indicus (assembly GCF_029378745.1). Classification (NCBI taxonomy): domain Eukaryota; kingdom Metazoa; phylum Chordata; class Mammalia; order Artiodactyla; family Bovidae; genus Bos; species Bos indicus. Next base: position 34,022,887 of record NC_091778.1, on the reverse strand, counting down.
ACTCAAAGAAATATTTAACAGTCAGAGTGTGGTGCATATAAACAGGGGATCCCCACCTTCATGTGCAGATTTCTAGTGAAACACAGAGGTTTGGAGATTTGTATGTTTTTTCAAACAACCCCTTCATTCATACATGCAACAAATATTAATAAAGTGTGTATGTTATGCCAGGGACTGAAGTTAGCCATAGGAATGGAAGAATGGTAAGACAAGTCTCAGCCTTCCAAGACTAGAGCCTAGAAGGAGAACATCAATAAGGAAATTAAAAAAAGAAAGAAATGCAATAAAGTGTAATTAGATTCTCAACAGCTGGACTTGGTATTCACGGTGTCAGCAGTATCTGAGTAAGGACACAGGCCTGTGCCTTCCAGTGATTTTTTTAATGACTATTTTTTCCCCTTTCTTTTTTATTTTTTAAGTTGTGAAAGTGTGATAACACCTTTACAGCAGACTTGGAAAATACAGAACAAAGTTATATATAGTTCCACTATATATTACAATTATTTTTTAAGTAGATAATTTAAGATTTTTGGTTGGAGTTCAATATCAAATGCTCAAAAATTAATAGAATGAATATACAGAAAAGGACATACTAGACTCGAACAGCACCATAAGCCAATTCAAAATAATTAAGATTTATGCAATTTTCATACAACAGTAAGATAGTAATCGTATTTAAGTTCCCATAGACTATAAACTAGGAGATGTTGGAACATACCCAAGCATATAAAACAAGGTGCAAAAACTTCATGGTCTAAAGGTATTGAAATCATACAGAGTCTGTTCTCTTATCACTGTGAAGATAAGTTTAATGAGTATTTTTAAGACAAGTTTTAAGTTTACAGGAAAATTGAGGAAAAGGTACAGGAATTTCCCATACAGCTTCTACCCACCTCCCCACATACACAGCCTCCCCATTATCAATGTCCCCCACCAGATGGTATGTTTATTACAGTTGATGACTCTACAAGGACTCATCATAGTCATCCAAAGTCCACAGTTTAGCTTAGCATTCATTTGGTGGTGTACATTGTATGGGTTTAGACAAAGGTATAATGACATGTACCCATCGTTACAATACCATACAGAGTATTTTCACTGCCCTAGAAACCTGTACTTTGTTTCTTCATTCCTAGCACCCATGTTCAGAGAAGGTGATGGCACCCCACTCCAGTACTCTTGCCTGGAAAATCCCATGGTTGGAGGAGCCTGGTAGGCTACAGTCCATGGGGTCGCTCAGAGTCGGACACGACTGAGCGACTTCACTTTCACTTTTCACCTTCATGCTTTGGAGAAGGAAATGGCAACCCACTCCAGTATTCTTGCCTGGAGAATCCTGGGGACAGGGGAGCCTGGTGGGCTGCTGTCTATGGGGTCACACAGAGTCGGACACAACTGAAGCGACGCAGCAGCAGCAGCAGCATCCATGTTAGTCACTCAATCTGAGTGACTGACTGACTCTTTGGGACCCTATGGACTGTAGCCTGCCAGGCTCCTCTCTCCATGGAATTCTCCAAGTAAGAATACTGGACTGGGTAGCCATTCCTTTCTCCAGGGGATTTTCCTAACCCAGGGGTTGAACCTGGGTCTCTTGCATTGCAAGCAGATTCTTTACTGTCTGAGTCACATGGGAAGGCCTAACTGCTATTAACTATTCATCCTAACTGCTCCCCAAAGTCCTGACAACTGATCTTTTGACTGTCTCCAAGGTTTTGCCTTTCCCAGAAAGTCATGTAGTCTGAGTCATACAGTAAGTAGACTTTTCAGATCGGCTTCTTTTACTTAATCATATGCATTTAAGTTTGCTGTGCTTAGTTGCTCAGAAATGTCCAACTCTTTGCAACCCCATGGACTGTAGCCCACAAGGCTCCTCTGTCCATGGGGATTCTCCAAGCAAGAATACCAGAGTGGGTTGTCATGCTCTCTTCCAGGGGATCTTCCTGACCTGAGAATTGCACTGGGGTCTCCTGCATTGCAGGTGGATTCTTTACCAACTGAGCTACCCTCCTCCGTGTCATTTCAAGGCTGGATAGCTCATTGTGTGTGTTCAATAATATTCCATTGTCTGGATGTACCAGTTTATTTACACATGTAATGACTTTAATTTTGCTCGGGTGCAGTGTTACCTGGGTGGCTGAGGGCACAGTGTGAAATGTATGGGCAGGAACAAGTCACCAAACTAATGAGGAGACCAGCTGACTTTCCACCACTAGTTGACGCTTGGTTGGAGGGAGGGGTGTGGTGGTGACTGGCACAGTTACCTTCACAGTGTGACTGATGAGAATCTCAGTCACAGTGTAGTCAGAAACAACCTTAAGAAAAATCCAGTTGCTAGTGGTGATGATGGAGAAGAGAAGAAATGAAAGACCTCTAAGGACACGACTGTTGACAGTAACCATTGATACTGATGGACTGTAGGTTGCCCTCTGTGTGCTTGGGTCTTTGGTAGCATACTTCTTCTAAAGAGCATTCAGTTCCAAATGGGGAGCAACTATGTTTTGTGAACACTTACCAGCATTTTGGGGCTTCCCTGGTGGCTTGAAGGTAAAGAATCTGCTGGCAATCCAAGAGATGTGGGTTTGATCCCTGGGTCAGGAAGATTCCCTGGAGAAGGAAACGGCTACCCACACTCCAGTATTCCTGCCTGGAGAATTCCATGGACAGAGGAGCCTGGTGGGCACTTTGGTGCTAGTTAACTAAAATAGGTTCTTTCCCATGCTCAGAATGTATTCCTCATGAATAGAAAGGCTCTATTCTGTATGAAGTGTGTGATGGTAGACAGAAAGTGTTAGAAGCTTCTTGAAGGGAGTGACTTGGAGCAGATTCTTGGAAGATAAGTCATGCACTGACCATGTGACTAAGATCAAAAGTTCCGAAAGACCCTTGCCTGTTTGGAAAATACTGGGCAAAAACCAAACAAAAGGACTTCTGTTTCTGGCCAAGGAGGGTAGTAGGGATTTACTCTCTGACTAGAAACAACCCAAAGTGATCATGGCAAGAAAAGTTCATAAGCTGGTTGTTTGTCCTTGAAATATCTCCCCCCATAGAATCAGTTTTAAGTGACAGGTTCATTCCTGGCTGATGCACAAAAGCCTGTTTCCTCCACATGAGGGAATTTCAACTATACTCTCTGTTAAGTAGGTTTTATAGCCTGGTTTGAAGACACTGTCTCCCCATGTTATATGTTGTCTTCCTGAAGGAGATATTGGGGGACCAGAAGAACAAGGAAACAATGATCATTTAAATAGTCCTTTCACCTGCTGCAGGTGTCTGCTGAAATGGAAATGGAGAGGTTCGAGGACAGGTCTGGCCTCTGGGAACAGCTGGGCATTGTTTGGTCAGTGGATAAAGGTCTTTTCTAAGCGCTTGAGGCTTCCACCTCCCTGGAGAGGGCTGTCCAAAGCTCTTGGCTGCCCTGAAGGGGGAACTGGGGAATTATTATGGACCCAGAGACTTTCCAGCTTGATGCAGTTCCTTCTAACCCAGGTATGGAATGAGATGATAAGAGCAAATACATGTGTCTGGGTGGTCAAAGGGTCTGTGGATATTTAGCAAACAGAGAACATATAAGTAAAAAAAGACACAAATAAAAAGACATCTCCAAGGCAACAGAGAGGAGTGCTACTTGTGGGGATGTTGGCGTGGGGGGGGGACCATTGCAACACAGGGGATGCATTCCTAATAGGTCCTTTCAGGGCATTTGGGAACTTTCCAAGAAGTAATAGACTGAGAGCTGGAGGACCAGCACAAGTCAGAGTGGAGATGGAGGCTGAGAGAATTCCAGGCCGGGAGAAAGGGCAGGGCAGGGGTCAGAAGGCAGGACAGAACACGCCTGGTAGAGACATTACAGACTGCAGCCCACCTGTTGCCGAGCACAGCAGGTGTTGGGGAATATTTCAAAGCACCATCACAGCATGTTTTGTTACAGGAGAAAAGGATTTAAGTCAGCTAATAAATGGGCTTCCCTGGTGGCTCAGCGGTGAAGAATCCACCTGCTAACCCAGGAGACATGGGTTAGATCCTTGGGTCAGGAAGATCCCCTGGAGAAGGGAATGGTCACCCACTCTACTATTCTTACCTGGAGACGCCAGCGGACAGAGGAACCCAGCGGGCTACAGTCCATGGGATCGCAAATAATCAGACTTGACTTAGTGACTAAACAACAACAATAAGCAGGCTATAACCAGGTGTCTATTTTGTTCTGTTTTGATGTTTTTTTTGTTGCAGGATTTCTCAGAACCTTTGAAATTCTTCTAGATGCTCATATCCATCAAGAAATCCTCTAGTGGACTTTTCTCTCAAAAAACCATCAGCGTGTTCCACAGAGGCCTTGGTGGGCAGTGCCACCTCACTAGAGACACTCAGCTGAAGCTTTGGGACAAAGCCAGGATGAGAACATGGTCTCTGGAGTTAGAAAGATCCAGGCTTTTTGACTTCGATTCTGTGAGCAAAATGTTCAATTTTTCTAGCTTTGCTTCCCTCACTGAAATTCGGAATAATAGCTGGAATGATAGTTTTATTTTAGTTTAGTTTTATTTTGGAATAATAGTTCCCAAAATAATAGTTGTCAACAGTGGTTGCCCTTGGGGACTGGGAATTGACTGGAAAGTGGCTCAATGGAATTTTCTGGGTTGACAATAATGTGCTGTATTACTCAGGTGGAGACAGTCATCAAATTCCATCAGTGGTGCCCTTGAGAGGTGCACATTTTACTGTATGTAAATCTTACCTTAAAAATGTTAAGCATGTATTGCACTTTATTTAATGGTTTTCATGTCATATTACTTAAGAGTGAATAACCTGACATCTGCAACTAACTTTTAAATGAATAAAAAGTAAAATGGGTTGATAGATGGATACATATGTGATAGAGCAAATGCTGTTAAAAGGTAACAATTATAGATTCTAAGTGGTAGGAATTTGGGTGTTCATTGGGCCACTCTTTCAACTTTTTTTGTATTTTTTTTCATAATAAAATGTTGGGGAAAAGTTAATAATTACTATTTCTCAGGTCAATTTCAGTACAGTGAGTCCCCTACACATGAATGAGTTCCCATCCATGAGCACTTTTCTAAGTCCAATTTGTTCATAAGTCCAATAAAATCAGCCTAGGTACCCAGCTAACATGATTGGCTATATATTGATAGTTCAGTTCAGTTAATCAGTTGTGTCTGACTCTTTGTGACCCCATGGACTGTAGCACACCAGGCTTCCCTGTCCATGATTGATAGTACTGAACTGAAATAGGTTTACAATACTTTTCACACATGATAAAGAATCCACCTGCAATGCAGGAGACACGGGTTTGATCCCTGGGTTGGGAAGATCCCCTGGAGAAGGGAGTGGCAACATACTCCAGTATTCTTGCCTGGAAAATTCCACGGACAGAAGAGCCTGGTGGGCTAACAGTTCATGGGATCACAAAGAACTGGACAAGACTAACACACACTCCATAAAAAACAAAGAAAAATAAAATATTTTAAATTTTATAGTACAATAATCTTATAGACATAAGAACTAACTCATGTGATTGGACTTGCAAACACATGTTTGCATCTTTGAAAGTTGGCAACTTGGAGTTTCGTATATAGGGGACTTACTGTACTAGTACAATGTCGAGAACATAACAAGTTGGTGATGATGGTTATTTTTAATGGTCATTAGATAGTGACAAAGTGCAGGCAGAGAGAGCATTTGGCTTTGGCAGTAATTCAGAGAAATTAAACCAGGGCCTAAAATAGAGTGGTTGCCATGAGAATGAAGGTGGTGGAAACAGTTTGGAGATGGAGCTGCTAACACTCGGTGATCCACGGGTAACTGGTGTTGAGAGAAGGTGCAGAGTCTGGGGTGATGCCACAGCTTCCAGTCTTGACAACGGATGGTTGGATGCTGGTACCTTTCAGAGGGGCCCATCCTTTCCGGATGAAGGAGAGCAGGCTCTAGAATGTCCTGGTCCCGAGGCTGTTTTGTAGTGAAGGAGCTGCAGCAGCCCTGTTTGACAAGTCGGCTCCTCTTATCTTCCCCACTTCCACAGAGCAATGCAAAACGTGTCAAGCTTTGTTTCCACCAGTGAGAGGAATATCTTAATGCTGCAAGACTCAGCCTCAGGAAGGTGCTTCAAGGGACACTCTTTAAAGCACTTTGCAGATTTCTCTGGAAATGACAGCTCTATGGTCCTGGGGTCTGCAGGTTGTTAAGATAGTAGTGGCTCCGTGGAGGGGGGTGACCGCTCAGAATGTTCTAGAGTGTGGTTCCTGCAGCCCTGAGACCCTCGCCCAGCACTGTTGGACCAGTGCTCCGGGCAGGGCCAGCCTCAGAATAGTGCTGCCATCAACACTGTAGCTCAGGGACTTCCCTGGGTGTCTGGCAGTTAAGAATCTGCCTTGCAATGCAGGGGACACGGTCCAGGAACTAACATCCCATATGCCACGGAGCACCGAAACCCAGGCACCACAGCTACTGAAACCTGCACTTCAGAGCCTGTGCTCTGCCCAAGAGAGGCCACTGAAATGAGGAGCCGTGCACAGCAAGGAGGACTTGATACAGCCAAAAGTAAATAAATAAATAAATACTTAAAAAACAGACTGTGGCTCAGAGATGGTGGTGATAGAGCAATGCTTCCTGGTATGACTATTTTCTCTGGCCAAGGAAATGCTGAATGTTGAGAGTTATTCTGTTCATTATTCGGTGCTCTTCCCAAGTAAAGGTGCTGTTTTTCATAAAAACGTGCCTGTTACTTGATTTTCCATGGGCCTTGCTTTGGGGGTTGAAGACCTGAATCAGAGGAAAAGTGTTAATAGTCAGGTTTACGCCACAGATGAGAGCCCGTGGTTCCAGGCAGGGGGCTGTACGAGTTGCGGGGTTGGCCTCAGCTGTCTCCACGGTGATGCTGCTGGAAGCTTTGTGAGCACACAGCTCACCAACCGGAACAGGGCTGCCATGAGGAAGTACACATTGAGATTGAGACTTTAGAAGCTTTTAGAGAGATTTTACATGGCATGACACCCAGTGTGTGACCAGGGGACATGTCCCTCTGGCATATCTATCGGATCCTACAGAACCTTGGAGTCTTCTCAGTCTCTTTCTCTATCACTCTCATTCCTCAGAAATACAGCTGAGCCAGTGATTAAAGCCTGTCTTCTAGGCTCCAAAGAACCAGGAATGTGAGGAAGTCTATCCATGACATGGGTGGGGCCGGAGTGGGGGGTTGCAATTGCCTCTGCTGGCAGAGTCCTGCTTCTGATTATAACCTGTTTGATATGAAATCCCAACTCTATGATTCTTCATGTATCAGTTAGCTTTAGCTACATAAGAAATCATTCCCAAACTTTTATTTTTTTGGCTGAACTGTATGGCATGTGGGATCCTAGTTCCCCCACCGGATATTGAACCCTACATTGGAAGTTCAGAATCTTAACCAATGGGCCACCAGGGAAGTCCCCATTCCTAAACTCAGTGGCTTAAAATGACAATTTATTGATTTTCAAGATTCTGAGAGCTGACTGGGCTTTGTTTCGCATCCCTTCTGATCTGGGCCTGAATCCACTGTTCTGTCCAGGGTGGCTTGTGGGTCTGGGGTCTTTGCTGAGTTGGGTGGGATGGTTCAGATCGTGCTCCATGAGGTCTCCCCATACCCAGCAGGCTTCCCTGGGCTTGTTGTGATGATGGGGGAACAGTCCCCAGCAGTAGTGGATTAACCCTCAATGGGCAAGTGCTCTTTAAGCCTCCTAACATCCCATTGGCTAAAGCAGGTCTGCTCTGGATTCAAACGGTGCAGAAACAGACTGTACCTCCTCACAGAGGGAACAGAAAAGCTACATTGTAAGGAGGCGAGCAGACAGGGACCAGAAGCTTTAGTGGCTATTTTTGCATTTAATGAAGATTGACAAGACCCTGTGACAATGTTCACCCCTGGCTCATAGTAGCTGCTCACTAAAGAGTTATTAAATGAATAAGATTTTAAGACTTTATTTTTCCTTCTTTTCACATAGTTGAGGTTAAGATGCTCAAAATACACTGCTCCCAGGGGCTGGTTCTGACTGTGGATGCCAAAAATGCCCAGTCATCTGTTTACTCTGTCATCATGGAAGAAGCCAGTAAAGTCCAGTGACCTTAGTTAGAGGAACTGTATAGCTTTTGTTTCCTTTATAGAAGCAGCCACTGGCATAGACTGGGAACTCAGTCTTCATCCATTGTGTGGTTGTTAAAACAACACCAACTGGTTTCAGCTCCACCCAGGTATTCACACATAACATTGTGTACAAGGAGTAGGGGGTAAGGATCAGCCGCTAAAATTACTGGGTGGAAAATGGCTCTATCAGGGATATCTCTGGAGAAAAGTCTAGTCTGAAAAGATGCACGCACCCCAAAGTTCATAGCAGCACTATGCACAACAGCCAAGACACGGAAGCAACCTAAGTGTCCATGGACAGAGAAATGGGTAATAAAGATGTCATACATATATGTCATATATATACAATGAAATATTACTCAGCCATAAAAAAGAATGAAATAAGGCCATTTGTGGCAACATGGATAGACCTAGATATTATCCCACTAAGTGAAGTAAGTCAGAAAGACAAATATCATGTGATACTGCTTATATATGAATCTAAAAATGAAGATACAAATTAACTTATTTATAGCACAGAAATACACTCACAGATATAGAAAAGAAAACAAACTTATGGTTACTGAAGGGAAATAGGGAGGAAGGATAAATTAGGAGTGTGGGATTAACAGATACACTACTATTTAGAAAATAAATAATCAACAGGGACCTACTGTATAGCACAGGGGACTCTACTCAATATTTTGTAATAATCTATAAAGGAAAAGAATCTGAAAAATGATATACGTACACATGCGTAACTGAATTCCTTTGCCGTACATGTGAAACTAATACAACATTGTAAATCAACTATAATTCAATTTAAAAAAAAAGGAAAAAGAGGATAGAAAAACTTGAACTTACAGAAAAAGTCTTATTGCCTTTTCTAATAAACCTCACATTCTCAGGAAAAAGAAAAAGAAAAGTGGCTCCACCAGTCACCTGGGTGGACACATACCTGCTGGGGTGTTGTCTGAGTGTGGGGCTCCGGTGCCACCGGGCTTGTGCACAGGCTGGTGGACCAGGTTCCTATTTTCTCTATCTCCATAGCTGCGGAGTCCAGGTATCCAGCCCCTCAGTGGTCGTCTTCCTCAGCTTGCTGGAGTGGAGCTCTTTCTCAGAAGGTCTTCCAGTTGGGGGCCATCCCTGACAACCCTCACCAACCACTCTCCCCCTGGATTCTCTGGAAGAACCTCTTTGAGGGGGTTATTTGAGGAACCTGGGGTGATCTGAGTAACAATGTGATCAGGATGCTTTTATTTCGCTGGAGGAGTTCTTGCCCTCCCTTGCAGCCTGCAACCCTGGGGCATCGCTGGGCTTCCGCGCACTGTTCCTCTGTTCAGTGTTCCTCTGTGTGTCACTGGTCTCTGTGTGTGGAGGTGTGTCAGGGGGTCCTGGAGCTGACCTAGGAGAAAAGACATGGCCATAAGAGCCTGCAACCCACAGCAAGCTTCATCAGTGGGTCTTGGACAGGGTCGCATGAGAGACAAGGTCAGTGCATCACAGCTAGAGACCATACACAGGGACCACCATCCACAAAGGGAGGAGGGGAAGGGACTCCTGGGAGCGGGGCCAGGAGCGAGGGCTTACATGTGTATCTGTGTGTATCCAGTGATGCTGCCCAATGGGACATCTCTGGGTCAGAGGACCGAAGGACCGTAGCGGTTTGCGGGGGTTTTACAACCACAGACTCTTTCTCATCAATGGCTTGGAGTCATGGGGGTAAGGTCTCATGGGGCTTGCAAAGCAGCCAAGTTCTAAGTGGCTAAAACTTTTGGGCTATTTTTAAATAATTGGATGTGTAAGCATTGGAGTTAGAAGCCAGGGAGCTTTTAAGTAATGGGTCTCAGCCTGCAGTGAAGATATAAACCACCCGGAGGCCACCTTCAGATCATTCCTATAACCCCGTAACTGGGGTCTGGGTGTTCTTCCAAAGTCCATGATGAGGCCAAGCCCTGAGCTAAGACTCAGTGGTTCCCCCCGAGAGGAGAATGACCACCTGATAGGGGAGAGCCTGAATGGTCACTGGGAACCACGTGTCCCTGATGGCCTCAGGCCACATCCTCCCTATTCCTTACTGGGGATCACAGCCCCTGTGAACACTGCCTCTTCCCTGCCAGGGTTGGGGAGGCCTTGGCCGATGTCTCCTGCCTCCACACCTGCCTCTTCATTTCCTGAAATGCCTGGAGCCATCTCTTCCGTTTGTGTCCATTGATTTAGGCTAGAATGTCAGGGCCCACGAGGGTCATGTAGCGCAGTGTTTCCAGTGGTGAGTTCCAGGGAATCTAATCCTTGGAGACAATCTGAGAATAAGCATTCAGTGCTCTGATATATCTAGGAAAGGCTTCATCACCTAGTCTCCTCCTAGGGGCTCCTAAGACACAGTTGTAGGTTCAAGGATCCAAGATGATAGTGGAGTGAGTATGTTGTGTGGGGCAGCCTTTGGGGAGGTTCTGGAAAGGACCTCGCTGGGGAGGAAAATTCAAAAGAGTCCTGATGTCTCCAAGGATCGAGAGGCTTACAAGGTAGTGAAATTCAGATTTTAATGGTATTTTTATTTCATTATGGTTGTACAGCATAAAGGATGAATGAGCTATGAGAGCGATGAGGGAGAGAGAGCAAAAGAAGGACAGAGAGAGATTCGGAGACATAAGATAGCAAGACAAGGGGAGGGGCTTCCCTGATGGTCCAGAGGTTAATGCTTCACCTTCCAATGCAGGGGGTGCAGGTTTGATCCCTGGTCGAGGAGCTAAGATCTCATATGCCTCATGGCCAAAAAACCAAACCATAAAAAAACAGAAGCAATATTGTAATACATTCAATAAATACTTTTAAAAAAGGTGCACATAAAGAAATCTTTAAAAAGAAAAGGACAATAAGACAAGGGAGTCATTTAATCCCCATGGTTGAATGGACCACACTTTTCATCTGAATCATGTCTGACCTTGCTTTTAGTGAGAGTTATAATGACTCTCAGGCTTCCCAGGTGGCGCTAGTGGTAAAGAACCCGCCCGCTGATGCAGGAGATGTAAGAGAAGCAGGTTTGATCCCTGGGTGGGGAAGATCCCCTGGAGAAGGGCATGGCAACCCACTCCAGTATCCTTGCCTGGAGAATCCCATGGATAGAGCGGCCTCATAGTTGTGGTGGGCTCAGTACTTGTGGTGCATGGATTGAGTTACTCCTTGGCATGTAGGATCTTCCTGGACCAGGGATCGAACCCATGTCCCCTGCACTGGCAGGCGGATTCTTAACCACTGGACTAACAGGGAAGTCCAACACTTTCATTTTCGTCACTTTGAAAACTGGGTTGAGTCCACAGAGGCACATTTACGGGATGTAGTGGCTTATGGTCCAAGTTTATGTTTGGCTGCATCACCTGCCAACTCTGTGCCCTTGGGCACTGTGGTAACCTCTGGGGGCTGAAGGGGTCACAGTGGTCCACTCCTTCTGGGATTGTTGTAGGTAATAAAGTCAAGGTTTCAGCACAGCGTCTGGGGAGTGCCTGATCAGTTATAGGCATCGCATTTTGTAATTCCCTCTCCAACCACATGATGTTGACTTTTCTTCATTTCATTAAATTATCTTCCTTGACATTATTTTTAATGTCTTCACAGCATTTCATCTTATGACTGTACCAACCTTTATCCCCTATTGTTTGAAATATAGCATGTTCATTTTCCTTCTACAACAAACAGCTGCTTTTTTTTTTTTTTTTGCATATCCATATTTCTAGAATTTTCCTTTCTGGATCAAAACTGTAAGGTAATTGCCCCACGAGGTCCGGGATTTATCACTGAAGTCCCCCGGAGAGGTATTTCCTAGTCTTAAACAATGAAGAGTAAAAATACTTAAAGCTTTGCCCAGTCTTGCCTTGAACCTCTCCAAAGGTTTTGACCTTGATCTGTGAACTTCCTAGACTTTCCCTGAGGTTTCCCACTGGTTAAGTGGTTCAGGGGGTCACGAGGGAGAAAACATCTGTTCTCAAGTTCAATTGAAGTGCAGCCTCGTTCCTCCGGCTCAAAAGTGCTCAGGGAACAAAAGGAAGCATCAATGAGGCAGCTTGGGGAACGCTCCCCCGGGTCCCTTGCTGAGATGCTTTGTGTGTGCCCGTCGTTTTGTTTTGCTTTGCTGGTAATGAATGCTTCGCTGCCTGGTGTGGTCCCACCTGCCTGAATCAAGCATTCCCTTGGCTTAGAGTGGACCTTCCCATCCACCTCCCTCAAAAACAACCGGCCTCTGCCAGCCAGCCTAGGTTGCCTTCTTGGCCTTGTCTCGCTGGGCCTGCGGGACTTGAAAAGTCCGTCCACGCCTCTCCAATTCCCTCACCTCAAGACTGTTACTTCCTCCATCCAAGGGAGCCTCTCTCCACCAGGAGAAGAAAAACGTTCCTTAGCAATAAGAGTTTTTAGAAAAGTTTCAGAGTCCTCAGTCCCAAGTGCAAAGCCACATGGGACCCTCTCTTTCTTAGGTTACTTCGGAATCCCCCCTCTCGCCTGCTCGTGAGATGCCAGAGAAGACCGCCTTGCCCCTCCACTTGCATCTATGGAATTCGGCCTTTCTCAGCAACAATGTGTTTGGGAACAAAGAGTTCTTTGTACTTCGTATCGTGCCAATGGCTCCGCACGACCATTCTGTGCTTTCTCTCTCCCATAAGTGTGGCAGCTAAAGATGCGATGTATCCCATGATAAACTGTCAATCTGTGTAACTGAGGGAATGGCCCTGTGCCAACCTGAGTTTGTGTGTCATAGGCTGCTTTTTACCTGCGTCTTCGTTGCTCATTGAGAATATCTTCTAGGGGCTTGGAGATGACATAACTTCAGACACATCCAGCTATAGCAGAATCTGCACACGGAAGTCAACACTGGCTTCATTCCTCCTCTTCCCCTTCTCCTCCTCTTCTTTCTCTCCTCCCTCCCTCTCTTCCTTCATCCCCCTCTTCAGCTCACTCTCTTAATAATAAACTGCTCAGAGAGTCTAAATGGGTCTGGATGGGGCAGTAACCAGAGGCCCTTTCAGACCAGCTGTGTCCGAGCCCCGCCAGAAACTCCCACACAGCCTGCTGGCTGTAAGGAAACAGGAAAGGCCACCCTGCTGGAGTAAACACTCCCCAGATATTGACTGAGTGCTTGGTGGGGCTGATGTGCCAACGACATTCATCCCCTGGACAAATGCCCGATTGAGACTCATGTCTGTTTTTCCTTTGGGGAATTCTGCATAATGGAAAAACATCACAGGTTTGGAAACCAGAGGAGCTGGTTGCAAGTCCCAGCAGGTACTCGCTGGTGCACAAAGGAAAGACCCTCAATTTTCCAAGCCTCAGTTTCTAGCTAGAAAATAGTCCTGATTCCCTTCAAGTAAGATACTATATGAAATGGCATTTTGGCCACTCTAAGTGCAGAAGACAAGGGTTGCCTCTCACTTCCATGCATCTGATTCTCCTCCCTGTAGAGAGCAGTGATGGTCTCATGAAATCAAACTACCAGCCGTGCACTGGGTCCACCTTGTGCCAGCTGCACAGGTGAGTGATGCTGACAGCTTGGAGGCAGGATGAGTCGGGGCACGGGGAATGGGGGCCGCACAGGATGGGGCAATGGGTAGAGGTTGTAGGATGTTCTCTCTTTTTTTTTTTAATGAGAAAATAAACTGGGATGCATAAACAGATAAAACGTGTCAGTATCTTTGGTGAAAAAAGGGAATTAGATCACATAACATCTATGGAAGCACCATGAAAAAGTTTAGATGTACTATGAATCCAGACAGCTATGTGTGTTTGTCGCTCAGTGGTGTTTGACTTCTTTATTTTTTTGTGACTGCATGGACTGTAACCCACCAGGTTCCTCTGTCCATAAGATTCCCCATGGGAATCCTGGAGTGGGTTGTCATTCCCTTCTCCAGGGGATCTTTCCAACCCAGGGATCAAGCCCGAGTCTCCTGTGTTACAGGCAGATTCTTTACTGTGTGAGCCACCAGGAAGGCCCCAGACACCAATAAGAGGCTCCAAAAAGCAGTGGGTACCAAGAGTGGATTCTGCAGCCAGGTTCCCAGATTGAATCTGTCCTCAGCCGTTTCCTCATGGGGCATCTTGAGAAAGTCACTCCATGTCTTACTGTGCCTTGATTTCCCCCACACCCCATCTTGCCCCAGTCTCCTTCCTCTGAATTCTTAGGCCCTGAAGCAGGAATCTCCAGGCTGAGTCCTGGCCTGAGTGGCAGCAGCCTCTGCAATGCAGTCTTCAGAGTCAGATCCTGGGGGCATCCAGGAAGGCGGGGTGTCTGGGTGGGGGGGCGGTTTGCTGAGACACCGTGCTCATCGGTCCCCATCACCACCATGTCAGCAGAGGACTGTGGGAAATTCCTCTCTCTCTCTGTCTCTGTCTCTCTCACACACACATACACACACACCAGGTATACATACAAGCCCCTCTTATGCCTGCCAAGACTCTGACCACAGCTGTGTAACACTGCAGCCTGCACTGGGACTTACCTCGATTTGGGGCCCCCTGACACCATATGATGCGAAGAACCGACTCATTGGAAAAGACCCTGATGCTGGGAAAGACTGAAGGCAGGAGGAGAAGGGGGCTACAGAGGATGAGATGGTTGGATGGCATCATTGACTCTATGGACACGAGTTTGAGCAAACTCCGGGAGATGGTGAAGGACAGGGAAGCCTGCTGTGCTGCAGTCCATGGGATCACAAAGAGGCAGACATGACTGAGCAACTGAACTGAACTGACGCCATGTGACAATCTGACTGGATGCTGGAACATCCTGGTGAATGTTAGAAATGACCTACACCTGAGCCCCCTCCCAGACCACCGCGTCCATGTGTGGCTCTGGGTCTGGGCAAGGACGTTTCCAATCAAGGACTGATTCTGAGGAGCAGCCAAAGTTGAAATCTGAGATATGAAAACAGACTAAATTGTTTCCCTGTGACTGGGGAGATGCTGCCTGGGGGCAGAACTCCCTCCTGACTGTGGAGTCCAGCAGAACAGAACACAAAGTGTCTGTGGCAGAAGGGGACCTCCCTGCATGCATGGGTGCTCCAGATGGGGGACCCTTCACAGAAGAGGGAGAGAAACTGCCAGAATTTCAGGAAATTCATTCACTGAAACCAAGCCCCCTTGCCCGGAAGCTTCCACCTAGAGAACTTGGTAGAGATGGAGGACATTTTCTTTTTTTTTTTAATTAATTTTTATTGGAGTACAGTTGTATTTCAATGTTGTGTCAGTTTTTGCTGTACAATGAAGTGAATCAGCTATACATATACATATATCCCCTCATTTTTGGATTTGCTGCCCATTTAGGTCACCACAGGGCATTGAGGAGAATTCCCTGTGCTCTACAGTAGGTTCTCATTAGTCATCTATCTTAAACATAGTGGCAATCTGTTATACGTGTCAATTCCAGTCTCCCAGTTCTCCCACCCCTTGGAGAATGTTTTCTGAGGGTTTGAAGGTGTCCAAGCTGCAAAGAGTCTGAGAAACACCCTCCTTTCTTTTGTGTGCCTCTCCGCAGCTTTTCCATCGTCCTGCCCGACAGGTTAGAATGTTCTCAACAGAGGCTTGTTTATTTGAATTATCTCATGAAGGTCAACATTTAATCCTGACTCGATTAAAACCCCATGGAAGACAGAGCTGTAGGAACCCATTTCCAGGAGCTGCGTTTCAATGCCTGCCTGTGTGACAGAGCGGAGAGAGGTCTAGACAGTCATGGCAGGTGGCGGGGGCCCTGATTTGGTTCCCTGCTGAGATCCTGTGAAGAGATGACCTGTGCAATGTTTGAGTGCCTTAAAATGATGTCGTTGATAAAGGATGAAACCTACCTGCACACACATTATACACATAGTGTACTGCATTGGCCTCAAAGTCCGTTTGAGCTTTTGTATACGCTGTAAAAGAAAAACCTGAATGAACCTTTTGGCCAACCCTATGTTTCATCTTCGCTGACTTCACTGGGGGTGGCGGGGGGGCACTGAGGACTGGGTGATCTCTTTGCTCTGACACAGGCTGGCACTGGTGGTGAGAATGGTCTCAGCATCCCAGCTTTCAGGCACACCTGAAGCTCCTCTCCCTCCAGTCCAGGCTCCCCACACTCTAAGGGCCTCTTGGGATCACTGTGTTCTGGTGAGGACACAAAGCTGGGTGCTGTCTCTTTAAACAGTAGAGGCTGAGACGCTCTCAGGCCACCATGACATATCCCAGCATTGGACCAGCCCCTGAATAAACTGGATGGACGCCTGGTCTGGCTTCAGTTACTGGGGAGCATCACCAGGGCGCATTTCGGGGATCCTGGTGGGAAGCAGCAGGACTAGACCTGCCAGCTGCTGGTGTCTCGGCTGCCCTGTCCTGGGAGGGGCCTGCCTGACACGCGTCTGAGTGTGAAGACAGCCGCGTGGAGGAAAGGGTGACCCTGTTTGGCCCGGTGAGTTGTCTTGGTAGACTGTGCCTCTGGATGGTGTGTGCTCATGATTTACAGAGCACTTGCTGCCCAGCCCCACGCCCTGCAAACCACAAATGGAAAGGATCGCAGGGGAGACAGCGCGTGTATGTTGGAAATGACCAGAGAATCCAAGGGTTTCTAAAATCCTTGGCTAAGAGCTGGATATACACACTGGCTGGGGAGGCCAGAAGGGCCCTTTGGGAGCACCTAGAAACCCTGGCACATCCAGAGTTGAAGGGAGGAAGGGGACCAGACACGCCAGCCCTGATGGAAAACAGCTCCATGCACACAGCTGGCAGGTGACCTCGGATTGTAAGCAGGTTGGGGAGAGGCTTCCACTTGTAACGGAGCCCTGGCTGGGACCTGGGTGTGGCCGAGCTGGTGACATCACCCTAGGCGGCGGCATTTGTCTTCCACAGCTGGGGGCTGAATGGGCAGGAGGCAGGCGAGGGGCACTGAAGTGACTGACAGGGACGGGTGGGTTCAGATGTCCTGCAGTGTGACTACTGTGCGACCTGGTTAATGACTAAAACCTTGGGTGCAAAGGAAAGGAAGAAATGAGCTATATCTTACCATGTGTGCACTTTTCTAGATGTCTACATTTCATTCAGAAGTTTAGCTGGGAAAAAAGACAAGAAAGGAAGAAAATCCTGAGTAGATATGCTAATATTTATAAAGTGCTTAGAACAATCCCGGGAACCTGGTGATCATGTCAATGTTGGTTTAATAAATAAAAAGTCTGGATGGCACAAATTCCCAGGCAATTGCCCTGGCAATAATTCCCAGGGCAAACCCAGCCTAGAATATGACCCAGGAGGAAAGTGATCACTCCCATTTGTTTAGTTAGTCCTACCTACAAATGTGCTTTCAATCTAGGAGGCTGATAAGCGATTTTAGTTAGGGGGTCAGGCTTTCCTTAAAAGGTTGTTGTGAGGATTACATGTGAAATAATATTAATAGTGACAATTTCCTGGGTACCACTGATCCTTTATTTGGTTCCAGACATTATGCTAAGTATTTCACAACTATCTCTTTTAATCAACACCATAACTCTTTAAAAAAAATGGGCATTCTCAGTCCTGTTTGCAGATGAGAAAACTGAAGCACCCCGTACCTCAGCAAACTGACCAAATCCACAGCCCTGAGTAAGCAGGCTAATCAGGTTTGTTTGAGCCTCCACACCTAACCACTGGACCACACCCCTCTTACAGACCACCTCAGAGTCCTGCTAACCCACCTGCCATATCACTGGGCAGGGAACAAAAATTTCCCAAGGATTCGTCTTTTTAATCTAAGGATTTTTGAAAGACCATTGTTTGAAGAATTTTTCCAAATTATCTTTGCTTGAAGAATGTATAATTAGCTGCCACAGGCAGCCGCTTTCAGATAGTAAAATAAGTAGATGGGGGTATTTGAGTCATTCAGAGCGGTGATGTTCTGTGACACAGAGCTCTGGCAGGTGCTGGTGACTTGTGTGTGACCTGCTGCGTTGGCAGGCAGACCTGTAACGCCCACCTTCCCGCTCCGCGTTCCTGCATCAAGGCGGGCTCCCAGAGCGTTTTCCCCTCTTACTGGGGCGCACCCACCCTGCGCCCGGAAGGGCTATCCTCTCTCCCCGTGACGCTGGGCGGACCGCCTTCAGCCGACTATGAATCAGCTGATTTCCCTGGCTGCTCTTCCCCCACCTCAAATGGCCAACTCACCACCCTATGGCCGGGGACGCCAGCCCAGGCCGGGCACCAAGCCAGCAAACTCGTCTGGAGCGTACCCGGTTGTGGTCTGGATTTGCCCAGCGACCCCCGGGCGCGCTGTCCTGCAGTGGGCAGCCTTTTCCCCCTCCTCCTCCAACTCTCTCCCTAGCAGGCCCGCTAGATCCGTCCCGGGAATCCGAGGCACCTGGCGCACCGCCTGGGCGCAGACGGGATCGCGCGGGCGGGCTTGGTGCGGGTGAGCCCCGCTAGGACGCCGGGGCAGGCCAGGGGCGCCAGGACTCCAGGGGAGGGATGTCTGCCTGCGCTTAAGTGGCATCTCCCCCTATCCGTGGGAGGGGCATCCAGGCTGGACCTCCGCGTGGGCGCGGTCCGAATGCGTGCGTCCCAGAGCCTGGCGCTGGGCACCCGCGGGGGCAACCTCTGGTCGACTTTCCCACTTGGGCGGAGGGGGCGGAGGGGCCAGTATATCGGTCAACTCTTGGTCTCGGTAAAGTCAGCGAAACCACGGGAAACAGAGGTGAGAAAGCTGCGCGGTCTGCTAGTTTCCAGGATAAGTCACAGCGGTTTTGCCGTCATCGACTTTCTCCCGGGGCGCAGCGTAAGGCCCAGGCTGTCTCCTGCCCTCCCTCTCTCCCCGCTGCCCTCTCCCCTCCCCGAGTCCCGCCCCCCTGCACACGCTGACCCAGGGACACACCCTACTGCAGCGACGCAGACAGGGCGTTGTTCCCGTTAAAGGGGAACGCCGGGAGCCTCCCTCCTGCCCCTCGCTTGGCGCGCGTAGCCCCGCAGCGCAGCTGCCTTTGCGGACGCCAGCCGCTGAGCGGACGCACGGAGTGTGTGCCCGAGGCAGCTCTGAGGATCTCTGAGGATCGGGGACAGCTATCCTTTGGGCCGTAAGTGCTTTGGCCGGGAGAGTGGAGGAGACGAAGGAGGAATGTGGGCATCTTCCATCGACGGCGCCAGAACGCGCGGAGCGAGGGGGCTTCGGGCTGGCGCGTTCCCCGATCGCTGGCAGAACACCGCCTGTCCGGCGTCATTCCTGCGGGGCTTGTAAGGGTCTGGTATGGAGAACCTGCGGGTCTGTGAACCGCCGGGGGCGCGGGTGCTGATGTCTGGATGTGGGGCAGGGGCGGAGGACTTTTCGTCTCGCTGGAGAGTCGCCTACTCGGAGACTCGCTGGCAAAGCAGTCCCTGCGGTGGACATCTTCAGGGTATAGGGTCCCCGGGACCCCCCAATTTCTAGCTACATACCCGTTTATCTTTCTCTTGTCTCCCCCCACTTCCCCCCGCCTCCTCGGCATGAGGAGTCACTGGATTTAATTTAAACCTTCTGGGAGACGTCAGAAAACCCTGCTTATTTCCTCTGCACGTTCCAGGGTTTTTTTTTTTTTTTTTTTTTTTTTTTTAAGTGTTGCTGAAGGAGAGGACGGAGGGGCCTGCGACTGGGTACTTTAAACACTGAAGTTATTGAATCGTTGTTTCTAGCCCAAGACTCTGTCCTTCAGCACTTTCTTAAACGCAGCTTCGTCTTAGCAAACGTGCGGATCCTTCCGCAGATCAGACTCAGGATGTGAGGTGTGGTGTGAGGACCGCACCGCGGCGGATAGAAGAGGTCCTGCCGGCTCCATGCTGCTGCACTTATTTCTGGCGGGGGGGGAGCTCACCCCATTACCTCCGCCTCTCCTTCGCACGGACACTTGCTCCCCTCCAGCCTGGGCCCTGAGCGCATCGGCCCGACCAGCGCCCGGGGAGGGCAGGAGGCGCCGGCCCCAGCAATTCTCCCGGGCGGTTCTTTCCTCTTCCCTCGGCTCTGTGCCTTCTCTCCGGGGCCGCGGATGTCTTTGCCAAGCGGTGGTGGGGTCGGGGCGGCTCCCCCGCGCGGGCCAAACTTGAGTGGAAACTCGGAGCCTAACGAAACGCGGAGCGGTCTAAGGGACCCGGCTCTAAGCCGCGCGCTATCCTTCCCAGCACGCCGCTGGATCCCCAGGCCTCTCGCAGAGACCTAGGCCCCTGCCTGCCCCTCGCCCCCACCTCCACTCCACCGGGAGAGCGCTCGCTCTCCCTTTTCTGCCCCCCTTCCGCAAGCTGGGCCGCCCCCGGAGCGCCCGGGTGGGTGGAGGCGCGCTGCAGCCTCTGCTTGGCACTCTGGAAAAACCTCCCCTCCCGGGAAGACTTCGACGTTTGTCGTGCGTACCGCTTGTTTTCTTCCAAAAGCAAAAGATATTCGGCCCGGCGGGCTGCGGGGCAGGGATGCTACGGTCGGCTGCTGCCCTCTCTCGGCGGCCGCGGGGCGGGGTGGGCGGGCGGCGGGCCAGCACCGGGCATTCCGAGCGCAGGACCCTCCCTCCTCCCCTCCCACCTCCCCTCCCTCCTCTCCTCCCTCCCTCGCTCGCCTGCTCGGGCCAGTTAGCCCGACCTCACGTCCAATTCGGCTGTGTCTCCTGTCAGGCCAGACGGAAACTCCGCTGAGCAGAACCCCCCGCCAGAATGCTGCTCCTGCTGCTGGGTATCATCGTCCTCCACGTGGCCGTGCTGGTGCTGCTGTTCGTGTCCACCATCGTCAGCGTGAGTGTCCGGCCGGGTAGCGCGCGGTTGGGGCGCCCGGAGCTCGCCCAGAGCTTGGCCTCCGGACCACGATTCCCGCCACGCCCCCTCAAATTTGCAGATCGCGAGTCTCAGACATCCTTGGGCCTTTTGCAGTTTCTGGCAATCCGCGCCTTTTCAGTAGTTTTTGAGAATATCAGAGTGGATTCAGGGGTGGGGAGAAAGCAAGCAAGCGCTGGGCTAGGTCAGCACACAGGCCTCTCTTTAAGCCAAAGAATGTGAATGCAGATCCAGGGTCCCCCCTACCCCCTTCATGTGATAAGCTTGTTTAGCAGTTTTCTTGATGGGGCGGGGGAGGCGGGGAGGTGGGGGGCGGGGAGGGCGGTGGTGGTTGTCCTTGAGGAAGGAAGTGGAGAATTTAGGAAGGTCTGTTTTTTCTCCAAATGGCATCCATCAGATGGGTGACTTAGTTCATGAAACGGCCTTTAGGACTTAAAACTGGCAAGTTAAAATTAGATTTTCCTTAATGGTTCATAGTCCCAGGTCTGTTTTGTGCTGTGGACAGGGCACCTTCTTAGAAAAGCCTCCTCCAGTACAAACAGATCATTGGGATAACTTGCATTACAAAATCAGCAAACATCCAGCTCAGTAGGTTTTAAACTTATTTTCTTAAAGATGAGCCCAGACTTGGGCAGTCATGTGACTGTGGTCTTAACTTCTTAATATACGACAAGTCCCAGGTGTGATGTTCTTGCTTGGTTCAAAGATTGAAAAATAATTATGTTGGGGACTGATGAGTTGATTCATCACTTACCAGCATCTTCCCAACATCTTAACAGTAGGTTGATGGGAATTACCAATAAGGAAATGAGTTCAGAGTGGCTGTGGCACGGGGTCTGGGAGTCAGGAGATCAGGGGAGGAGAGACGGCTTGGATGCAGGTGTCCTGGCTTAAGTCCATGGCTCCTTCTACTGCTGTACACACCTTGGCACAGAGAAACTCATATTTGTGAGGTTTTTTTCACTTACAAAGTGCTTTTTACTTGCAAAGCCCTGGCCCTCCCCTAGAAAAAAGGTTTGGGCCAGAGCACCACCTCTTCCCTTTCTCTAGCACCGTGGGCTCTGGCTGGACAGTCGATGAGGCTGCTCTTTGCCTTGCCTTGGTCTTCTCCCTCCCCTTCTCTGTCACTCCTCACTGCCTCCTCTGACTTACTGCATCTGGTTCTTTCTAGCAATGGATGGTGGGCAATGGACACGCGACTGACCTCTGGCAAAACTGTAGCACCTCCTTGATGGGCAGTGTCCAGCACTGTTTTTCGTCATCAGCAAATGGTGAGGATGGTTTTTTGTTCCACAAACTCGTCCTGGTCTGTCTGCGATGTGCCTCTCTCTCCAGACCTAGAAGCACTTTGTTCTTGGAAGCTAGAGCGGTGTTGCTGGGCTGGGGTGAGATGTGGCCAGGGGCTGGGAAGCCAAGGTGAAAGGAGAGGGGTGGTAGCTTCACTGGCTAAGCTGAGATCTCAGGGAATTGTTGTGCATTCTCTCTACCTGGAGAGAAGCCCTAGACCTGCCCTCCTGTTCCTGCTCATCACTTAGTGTAATTCTTTTAGTGAGTGAAGAAATGTGGATGCAGATAAGCAATGATGATGCAAAATCTCAGGCAGATTCTGCTGGGAGTTTCGATCCAACAAGAAAGTTTGGTTTGGTGGTGGAATATCCAGGAGTGCCCTGGGTCTTCCTGGTGCAGTGATGGAGGGGCTGTCCCGGGAATCCACGGGCCCCTTTTGGTCTCCAGTTACAGGACTTCCTCTCTGGGTCTTGGGCCTCAAAGATCCCATATAGCCATCAGAGCTGTAGAGTGATTTCTTGTTGCAAGACGGGGCATTGACACTGTTTGCATGTCCCCAAGTTGAGCCCGGGGGTATTTTTACTCTGTCCTCAGCATCTTTGTTTGTGAGATGTTGGAATCCAGGCTTTCTTGGGTTCAGGTTAAAGGGATTAATTGGCAGTGGAAGCACACTCTTAGACCCTTGCAGTATCCAGAGGGAGGGAGGGCTCAGCAGGGCCCTGGGGCCTGTGAATGTACAGAGGCAGTAATAAATACGATGCAGTCTTTTTGGTGGCTGAGAAGTATCTGGTGGCAGCATGGACCCTGGCAGGGGCCACAGTGCCTGGTGTTGAGAACACAGTGGGCCAGGCTCTTCACAGTCTCATGTTCCAAAGGATGTGTCCTCAGCCTGGACATGAGGTTTCAATGTGGCCGCAGCTGCCCCTTGATCAAATATTTCTATCGAAGATGCTATAGCCAGTGAGAGAAACCATTTCAGATGCAGCTGAACAAGGCAGGCAGGGCAGTGGCCATTGGTTCTGGCTTCTCACCATCCATTTTCACTGCTGGCCTTTCCTTCTCTGGGCTATGTACCCAAATTGTCCCTGAAGCATCACCAACCAAACATCTCTAACCTCAGCATAAAGAGAAACTGCTAGAACTACTCGAGGAGGATAGCCAAGCAGTAGAAAACACTGTCTTATGTGTCTGCTTTCCTGGGGGCAAGAAAAGAGAGACCCCAGTCCTTGTGGAAGGGAGCAGTCCTTAATTCTTTTCTCTGAGTCTGTGAAGAATATTGAATTAAAACCACCCTTGAGGCTGCGTGGTGAGTTGGTAGCCAAGTAACCGAAACCCTCAGGAGTGTCTGAGCGTGTGGCCGGAGCACTGCTTGGCCCCAAAGCCGCAGCATCCGGTGTCTCCTGGGCAAGGTCTGGCTGAAGTTCCCTGAAGGCTGAGAATGGGAGAAGGCTCTGCTCCCTACTGACACCTGGTGGCCATGCGTGGTGACTCCGCCCACAAGGGCTGGCTTTCCCTGAGACCCGGGTACCCACTTGCACCTCCCCCAAGTGGTGTGTGGCCATGTGGAGTTGGCAGGAGATTCTACACTCACAGGCCCGGAAGGGGCAGTTTTGGCAGGCATGTTCCAACCCGGCTGGGTTTCAAGAGGGATGAGTCGGCAGAGGAGCAGGGATCTAAATTGTCCTGCAGCAGGGCAGCGATGTTCGTATGCTGCTGGCCTGCCTTCTGCATTGACCGCGGTCAGTTAGGAATGGCTGCTCTACCGTCCTCCCAGCAGCTCCCAAAGAGGCACCAGTGTCGTTTCAGTTGGGAACTTCCCATCGCTCAGCTAGCTCTTTGTGTTCAACCTCATCTTCTTGGATTTGCTGACAGTGATCTTGGAGTGTTTCATCTTGGGTTTTTATCCAAATCCACATTGTTGCTTTCCTGGGGCGGGGGGGTTCCAAGATCCTGCTTCTCCCCTACACATGCCTTCTCTTCTCTCCCAGGAAGGGCGTTTTTGAGGAGCTCTGGACAAGCTGTGTTTGTTTGCACTTGAACTTCTAAGTAAGATGTTCCCATTTCAGCTTCCCCAGTGGTCAGTATCTCTGCTCTCGTCTTCTGATGGGTCAGCTTGTGTTACAGCCTAAGCTCTGGTGGATTTGAAGCCACTGGGCCTCCTTTGCCTTCGGACTGGGTTTAACCATTTTTGTGCCAAACAAGAGGCGAAAAAAATACATAATTAAGAAAAAAATTAGACTGCCTTTACAGATGAACCCTGTTAGTCATAAACCAGTCACCATGGTTTGTATTTGCTCTTAGGATGTTTCAAACATACCTTTTATTTAAGTCATTGAAAGTAATTTTTTATTGATACTTGTTTGTGAAGAATATGTCAACAAGTTTGTTATGTGAAAATGCGTTGGTTTACATGACTTGCTATTTTTTTGAAGGGGCCTGTCTTTGCCTGAGTGGTGCTGGAGCCCTGCACCTCTGCAGGGCTTCATTCTTTTTTTTTTTCTTATATGAATGGTGCTTGTTACCACATTGACTGCATGGCAGTCAAACATCTATGTTACTTAGTTGGATGGAGACAGATTTTCCTTGAACTCCCTCTTGTATTAGAGTTGGTTTTAGATTTCTTACTAAATGCCCTCAACTTGTCTGCTTTTCCATTATCTAAATACATTTACATACATTTAGAATATAAATCCCTGGCTCTATCCTGATCCTGGCTGCAGACAGAGGTGAAGGAGGCCAGTGAGGGAATATTTATCATGACCTTGTTTTGAATGCCTCTTGACCCAGGGCATACAAGGACTTGTAGACTCTGGACTTTGGTCCTGATCGTCCTGAGCTCTGTGAGGAGTCAAGAGATCACTTCGGGGAGATGAAGACAGCATAGGCCAGATGCCCGAGGAGTGGAGGCAGGCAGGCAGAGCCGGAGTTCAGGGGAGGAAGTGGAAGGCAGGTCTCCTGTGGGAGGTGGGATTTGATCCATCCTCCAAAGGATGGGCAGGATTTAAATAAACACAGGCAAGGAGGAGGCAATTCCCTGTCGAGACAATGACATGACCTAAAGCAAGGGGAAAGGTAATGGAGAGACGCGTTCCGGTTGAGATTAAGATTGACCCCACAAAACAAAACATCTTTAAATGGTAGTGACTTAAATAAGATAGTTTATTTCTCTCTCTTTCAAAAGAAGTATGGAAATAGGCAGCCTAACATAGATATGGCAATTCCAGGAAACTGTCAGAGCCATAGGCACTTTCTACCTCATTTCTTTGTCTAATCCTTATGGAGCAGACAGCTGCTACAGCGCCAGCCATTTCATCTCTGCTTCAAGCCGCAGAATAGAGAAAGGAGGAGGAGAAGAATGTGTCCCCCTCCCTTTTAATGAAACATCTTCAGATAGACCACACACCTCTGTTTTTGTCTTTTCCTGGAAGTCAGTCACAGAGCCACACCTACTGTCAAGGGAGGCTGAGCACGGAGTCATTTGACGTCATGGGAAGCATGACTTCTTGATTCACAGAAATTTAATAGCAAGCACCTCCCAGTAAGCCTGGCTTCTCTTCAAGGCTGTGACCACATCCATCCATACCCAGTCATACTCTGACAATAGCTCTGGTGCATCCTATGCTGTTTCAGACTGGAGCCCAGTTACTTTAGGATTCAGCAGACAGTCTATCTCTGCCGTGTCCTGGGACCCTTCAGCAGCACAGTGACCTGTGTCGGCAATCCGATGACCCTTCGACTTCCTTCTCTTTTTCTCCACTTCCCCAGTCATTAGCAGCTCTTACTGTTTCATGGTGTCTCTTGAATCCTTGTTTCCTCCCAGGCTAGTCCTCTCTTCTGACCTCCAGACCAGCCTGGCCAGCCACCCACTGGAAGGTTCTGCTGGGATGTCTCAGAGGCGTCCCCAGACCAGCCAGCCTTCGTCCTCCTCCACCCAGTCTCCCCCTTTGACAGTTTCCAGTATTTTAGTGGAGGCTGTCTCACCGTCCAGTGAGATTCACACTCAGAGTCTGCCTGGATGTGTCTTCTCTCCCTTCTCAGAATCATCCTGGTCCCACTGGTCACTCGTCATCCCCACCCACATCACACCAGGGCCACTGCAGCAGCCTCCTTACTCCTGATCTTTCTCTCTTCGTTGTTCCTCATTTTGTACATTGAATCCAGGATGATATTTAAAAATACAAACCTTGTCATATCACTCTCAATTTAAAACCTCTCAGAGGTCCCTTTGGTCTTCATCTTCAGATGAACATCTTTGCTAAGGTCCATACATCTACATGAATGATCTGCTCCTATTAAACCTCACCCCATCTCTTCTCCCCTTCATCTTGGCATTTCAGCCTTCTCTCACTTCAGTGATCATGGACTGCCTGCCTGGACTGCCTGCCTCAGGATGCCCCCTCTCCTCCCTTCTCCCCTTTCTCCCTGGTCTCCTCCCTTCTCTCCTCTGCCCTTTCATGCAGGACTATTCACTGAACACCTGTCTTGCAGAAGATTCCACTGCAGACACTGAGGGTGCCAGTGGATGTGAGCTTCCATTTTACTGGGCAGATCAGTCAATAAATGTGGATAATCAGAAGGCAGTGATAGGAAGGATGAGGAGAATAAAGCAGGGTGATGTGTGGTGAGGGATTGGGATGGGGAAGAAATGATCTCTTGAGGATGACCAGGAAGAAGTCAGCCACAGGGACATCAGGGGCAGATTCCAGACAGTGGGACTTCCTGAGGACAAGGTCCCTGGGGCGGGAAGGAGCCTGGCAAAGCTGATGCACGGAGAACACAGGGGATGGAGAAGCAAGCCAGCCTGCAGGGTCTTCTAGATCCCAGGAAGGACTCTGGGGCATGTGGATGGGGTTCTAAGTTTCATGATTTGATTTAGACCTGCTCTGTCTTGTATGCATTTCTCAGCTGTTCTATTCCAAGTTGGAGTAACAATCCTGTGCATTTATAAGGCAGAATATGTCAGAAATCTTACAAAGTAGAAATCCTATCTATTTCCAGCAGTAGCGACCTTATGGCCAGCAGTAGGTTGTAGGCAGCCTTAAACCAGTCCTTTGGATTGAAAGTCAGAAAACAATATGTCTGGCCAGTCTCAGGAGCCCCTCCCTGACTTGAGCACTCTGTGTCTCCTGGGACTGTATCTCCTGTGATCGCCAGGTTTATCTTGTTTATCCGTTTGGTGGCATTGCCATTTCGGCAAGGACATCAGACCATTTCCTCATCTGTGGCTCAGCTTTTGGTCAACAATTTTAAAAACATAGGAGGCCCTCTGCACTTAGGGGCTCGTGTTTTGCAATTTAGCATCTTTGTGGCTCCCTGGGCTAACCCACAAGCTCTGCCCCAGCAATGGCTCTGGATTCTACACGCCCTTGTGGGATGCGGAGGTCCCGGCGGGCAAGGGAGGTGCGGGGTGGGACGAGGCGTCCTGATGCTGATGTTTCAACCCTTGGAGTCTCTCATCAGATGCCATCACCTAGGAGTAAATTCAGAGGCTTGTGCAGACCTGTGTCCCACCATATGGTGCTAGATACTCAGTCTTTGCTTTTTAAAAAATGTAAATTGCTTTCCCGGGATTTTACCAGTGTTGAGAAAGCATCCTTTGTAGTTCAGAAGCTGGGATTGGCCATGGGGCAGCTTGAGGGCATAGATGCTGTCTTTTGGTGCCCAAGAAAAGGATGCCTGGCAGGAAGCCTTCTGAGTATGTGCTCATCAGCACACACGTAGACTCTGATGCTGGCAGGGGCTCTGGAGGTCATCAGACCCATCCCCCTGCCCCATGTCACTCACTTCAGACCCCTCTGCAATGTACCCATTATATGCTCATCCTACCAGTGACAGGGGACTCACTACCTTTCAAGTGACTCCCTTTCATTTCAAAGAGCTAACAGAGTGGTCCATTCATCCATTCTTTAACTAGACTGAGTGTGTCCTAGGTACTGGGCACTGTTCCAGAAACCGAGCCGATGGAGCTGAACAAGAAATACCAGTCCCTGCTCCAGTGGATGGAGCTCACAGTTACTCAGGGGAGATGGAGGAAAGACAATGAATGAGTCACTGTGGGCAGCGGACAGTGCTCTGCAGGAGACGGCCAGAGCGACGGATAGCAGGGCGCCACTAGGGAGGAAGCAGCTGGTCACAGAAGGCCTCTTCCTGCCAGAGTCACATGGACAGAGGCTTAAAAGATGGGAGGGGCCAGCTGTATGAAGAACCACAGGAGGAACATTCCAGGAGGTACTGGAAAGGGCCAGCTCCTTAGGCAGGGAGGAGTCTGGTGTGTCCACCAGTGCTGGGCCAGCATGACTGAGTGCCAGGCTGCAGGCAGGAGAGGACAGGCTCTGATGCTGAAAAAGCCACCCAGGACATACAGAAGGGTCTGGAGCAGAAGGGGGGTGTAATTTGATTTGTGTTTTGAAGACGCATTCTGGCTGATACATTGAGAAGGTACAGTGTCAGCAAAGCACTTGGATTTAGGAATCTGTGGCTCAGGGTAGACGTCTGGCATGGACATTCAGCTTTGGGGTCATCGGTGTCTGCAGGAGGGTATTTAATGTCTGCAGGGGAATTGATGAGAGGTGGAAGGAGCAAGGGGTCCAGTGTGAGTCTTGTGACATCTGGTGGCTGATGGGGGCAGGAAGGAGCTGGCAGAAAGGTTGGGGAGGAGGGGCCCATGATGTAGAAGGGGTGAACTGCTGTGGGATACTGTCATTAAGAACTTACTTAGCTGTGGGACTTCCCTCGTGGTTCAGTGGTTAGGCCTCTGAGCTCCCATTACAGGGAGCATGGGTTTGATCCCTGGTTAGGGAACTAAGATCCCACATGCTGTATGGTACAGCAAATAAAAAAATAAAGCAACTTAAAAAAAAGAAAGAAATCACTCAGCTGAGGCCACATCAGTCCCCTAAATTTTTCAGTGGTTTCTGGTTGTCTTCATTCATGCCTGGAGGCTTGGACCTCATCCTCAAGGTGTCTAAATCCCTGTTCTGTCCTTGGAAGCTGTGGTTTTTTCTTCCCGGGTCTCCCCTTCTCCAGGTGGTGCTTCCTCCTTGCAGTGACCTTTCTGTTGCTGGTGAGAGTTCTGTGCCCCCATCCCCGCCTGTGTAACACGTTGTCTCTGGACCATGGGCATTGGCCTCCTGGTGCCACTCAGCTGCTGGCTTGTGGTTGGCCTGGCAGGTAGACACACAGAGAGGGGGTCTCTCTCCTGTGGCCACCCCATTCATTCTCCTCCCCACTAGGCTCTGTGGATGCCAAACCTAAAGAAAGGCTGAAGGATCATTTAACTCCTTAGATTTCAAACATGCTTTTGAACTTCTTGGGCTTCCCTGGTGGCTCAGACAGTTGAGAATCTGCCTGCAATGCAGGAGACCCACGTTCAATCCCTG
The DNA here is from genome assembly GCF_029378745.1 of Bos indicus. Classification (NCBI taxonomy): domain Eukaryota; kingdom Metazoa; phylum Chordata; class Mammalia; order Artiodactyla; family Bovidae; genus Bos; species Bos indicus. Next base: position 33,993,352 of record NC_091778.1, on the reverse strand, counting down.
GGTCAGGAAGATGCTCTGGAGAAGGGAATGGCTACCCACTCCAGTATTCTTGCCTGGGAAATCCCATGGACAGTGGAAGGGTGGGCTACAGTCCATGGGGTCGCAAAGAGTTGGACACGACTGAGTGACTAATAACACTTTGAACTTCTCAGCACCCCAGTGGATTGGCATCATGAGTGCCTGCTTTTCTGCACGGGGTATGCCTCTCAGAAGCTGGTTACCTGGGGCAAGTACCCTCATGGCCTAATAGGGTAACTGTGGAGGCAAGACCTGGGGTGGTCGCCCATCATGTCCCATGCACCCTGAGTCCTCTTCCCATTCAGGATATAATTGTGACATGGGGGGATCTTGAGTGGACACCGCCTTTGAGCTGGGCCTTGGAAATTGGGTAGAACTTCAGTAGGTGTGGGGAGAGGGGAGAGTGCTTGGTACTGAGCTTGGTGGGCTGGTGGCTCTTAATTTCCATGATGCTTGGACAGAAGGCCTCTGATTGTTTGCATATGGAGAATGCTTTTTAAACCTAAAGATCCTGAACCCCTTCCTCCACCAGACATCCCCTTTTCCTCTGTACATCCCTTACCTCCCCTGGGCAATTGAAATGTCTTTCTCTTCTCTTCCTTTCTGAAGTCACTGTCTGTGGCCAGACTCCACATATTCAAGTGTTCTTGACAACACCAACACAAAGTGTTCTCTGATCAGTCAATTTGGAAAAGACTATTTCAAATCTACTCAGGCTCTTCTTTTTAATCGTAAGACTTTTCAGAACCTTGAGTACCTTACTGTACATTGCAGTGTCCAAGGAGGGACGTTAATATACTTGACCACGGAAGCCACTTACTTTATTTTTCTGTGTGTGTGTGTGTGTGTGTGTGTGTGTGTGCATGTTAGATGGCTCAGTTGTGTCTGATTCTTTGTGACCCCATGGACTGTAGCCCACCAGGCTCCTCTGTCCTTGGGATTTCCCAGGCAATAATACTGGAGTGGGTTGCCATTTCCTTCTTCAGGGGACCTTCCTGACCCAAGGATCAAACTCACATCTCCCACATTGGCAGGTGGAGTCCTTACCACTGAGCCACCTGGGAAGCCCTCCATTTTTCTGTTTAATCAACAGTGTTTTGGGCAACAGCCTAACCTGACCCTCCTGTTACTAGAGTTTTCCAACCAGGGAATGGAGGAAGCCTGAAATAGCTGGACATTTTCAGTAACCTCGGAACCTCAATGACTGTATTATATCCCCTGTTCCAGTTTGAAGACTAGTGGGAATAAGACCGTTGGTGTCAAACCACACGTATAAATTAGACTCTGGAACAAATTCCTCTGCCCACGAGGGAGCCTCTTGGTCAGGAGGGCAGTTAACCAAGTGACGGTGTCAGGTGCAGCCTGAGCGCCTGGAACATGAGCTCACTCATCGTCAGCCAGAGGTTTAGCTGGAGTTGAAATGCCCCCCAGGATTAGCGTGGAAAGAGCCTCCCCCATGGTCTCCCTCATCCTTGTGAGCTTCTGGCCAGGGTCTGTGGGCTGAAAGACCCCATTATGGCTTTTCCCTCTGGCTGCATCCTTGTGGGTCCCAGGGAAAGTGAACCCAGGGCCCAATTTCAGAGCTCCCAGCTGGGTGGGATGGGAAGAAGCTGGAACCCTGGGCAAGGACCACTCGGTCCCTGCTCAGGCTCCTGCCAGTGGGCAAAGCAAACATACAGCAAAGTCCTCGTGGATAGGATGGAGGCTGCTCGCAAGTCAGCAGCCTCTGGAATGACATCCATCCCAAGAAGGAAGGAAAGTGGCAATTTGTGGGATGTCAGTGGGGAGGGTGCCAGCTAGTTCAGTGGTAGAGAATCCATCTGCCAATGCAGGAGACGTGGGTTTGATCCCTGGCTCGGGCAGATCCCCTGGAGAAGGAAATGGCAACCGGCTCCAGTATTCTTGCCTGGATAATCCCATGGACAGAGGAGCCTGGAGGGCTACAGTCCACAGGGTCACAAAGAATCAGACACAACTGAGTGACAGAACAACAACAGTGGGAAGGGAGGTTAGCGGGTGTGTCAGCTGCTTTGCAAGACGGCCCAGCATTCTGGACAGGGGCGGCTTTCACTCCCCCAGTGGTGATTCACCCCAATGGCTCCTTCCTCCTGGCTTGGCCTCCCCAGTTCATGCTCTGACCCATCTGCCACTGCCCTTCCTTTCACTCTTGATGGAGTCAGAGAGCTTTTGTGAATTGCCAGAGTGGGACTCGAGGTTGAGGGGGGAGCAGGCCCTCAGGCATGCCTCTAGGCTGGGAGGAAAGGAGGCAGAAGGACGCAGAGGGGCTGGTGCATTGAAGAGCGTTGCAGCCTCCCTGAGCCCTTCGCTCGCTGGCTCGTTGGCCCTGGGCTAAGAATACAGCTGAGGGGGCAGATGTATTTCCTTCATAGCTTAGCTGCTGCGGGGTAGGAATCTGACCTTTGGTCATTGGGCATCTGCAGCTTTCCCTTCTGTGGCGGGGAGGAGCGGGCTTCTGCTGGCTGCCATGGCCTAGCCCACGTCAGAAAGCTGTCAGCAACCCTATTACCTGACAGGCTCTTCAGAAGAGCAGGTCTGCAAGGAATTCGGGGGTTTTTAATTCCCGGGCTCAGCACCAACGTTGGAGGTTAAAACGCTGTCACTGGGCATTCCACAAATAGTTGCCGGGCACTGAGCAAGGCCTGGAGAATGACCGTGGGTGCTGGTCATGGGCTCTGCCAATGACCCTGAACTTGCAATTTGAGAGAAAAGAGTATCACTGGCCTGGGGCTTGGGTAGAAGTTCAGATTTGCCACCTGGCATGCTGCTCACATTAATTTGACTTTGTATAAAACAGGACTGCAGTGGACAGCATTTTCCTCTGCATCCAGGTCTTTCCACTCTAATCACTGTTTTCTGTACATTGGATGTATTTGGCTATAGTAGAGGTTGGCATCTGATGCAAAGAGCCGACTCATTGGAAAAGACCCTGATGCTGGGAAAGATTGAAGGCAGAAAGAGAAGAGGGTGGCAAAGCGTGAGATGGTTGGATGGCATCACTAACTCAATGGACATGAATTTGAGCGAACTCCGGGAGACAGTGAAGAATAGGGAAGCTTGGCGTGCTGTAGTCTATGGGGGTCACAAAGTTAGATATGACTTAGTAGCTGAACAGCAGCAACAGAGGTTGGCAAGCAATGGCCTGCAGATCCAGTTGGGTCCACTGCCTGATTGTGTAGATAAGGTTTTGTTAAGGTGAACAGGCCACACCCACTCATTTACATATTGAATGAGGCTGATTTTGTGCTAAGATGGCAAACTTCAGCAGTTGCCATGGAAACCATATGACCTGAGAAGCCTAAACTATTTATAGTTTGACCCTTCACAGATAATTTGCCAACCTTTGTGCTGAAGCTCTCGTAAGAACTGGTATCAGAATTGTATTGAAATGGGCTCTGCTCTCAAACAGCATTCTGGTTGGCACCCTATAATGGCTTATGTGGACACAGTTGTCCACCTTATTCCTTGGTGTGGCCCAGATAAAGATACCCTAAGGACCCCCTCCCCACCCTCCACCATAGTCTACAGCTACTAATTTACTCTGCCCCTGAGCTCAGCCTTTTAATGGGGTTATTTGTATTGTACAGAGCTTTTATATCAACATTCTTATTTGAACATTACACAGTCCTCTGAGGTAGTTGGTCCCTCTTGTTAGCCAGTTAAGCAGGGGGTACCCAGGCCTGTTTTGATGGAGCACATGGCCTAGCCTGGCTGGGGCCACAGCCTGTAGGTTTAAGGTACATACTGTCAGTAGCATTCCTTGCTGAAGAAAGCTTTACTTCTCATCTTGATTTCTTTTTCCAAGGGATTATCTGGAATAGTCTTTTAACATTTCCGAATTTATTTTGGCTGGTTTGTTTCTTTTGAGATTTATTGAGGGTTTTTTTGTTGTTGCCTACTGCATAATTGGTAAGACTATCCCATATGTGTTTGAAAATTTTATCGTCATCACTATAGAGACATAAAATAATGTACATCTTATCATATTTTTGATCTACTTGATTTACCTATTCTGAGAGAGGTATGCTGAAGTCTCCCACTGTGCTTGTAGGTGTATCCATTTCATCTTATACTTCAGTCATTTGTTGCTTTATATTTTTTCCAGGTCACACTGTGCACAGAGGTTTATGACTTTTGTTTCTTTATGATAAACTGGAAATACCATAAAATATCCTATGAAATATCCCTCTTTGGCCATCTTCATCTTTTTCAGTTTGAATTCCAGTTGTCTGGTGCTATTATGACTATATCTTTTTATTAATATTTGCTTGGTGCCTCTTTAAAAAAGCGTTTTAACTTTTAACTGTTGTTGGTTTTAGGTATCTCTCTCGTATCAGACTCTAGATAGGAATTACATACTTCAAGATGGAATTCTACATCTTATAATGATTTCCATTACTGTGATTGATAATATAGTTGAATTTGTCCTACTTTCATCACGTATGTGTGTTATTTATTGTGCTTCAGGTTGAAAACTTTCTTCTTCAACTTTGTATTCCCAGAGCTCAAAACAGTAGATTTTTAGCCAAGGCCTGCTGAATAAAAACTTCCTTGATTTCTTAATTCTGGTTTGATTAGAGAGCTAACTTATGGAAAATTAACTCAGTTGTAATGAGGTTGGCATTAAAATTCAAGTTCCTGGTAAAAGAAGTTTTGAGAAGAATTTAGTGACATCACTAAATTTAAGAGACTTTTCCTATTGATGTAGTTTTAACTTGTATGATTTTGAGTTTTCTCTAAATGTGAGGCCTGGCAGAAGTTTCTGTTATTAATGAGTGGAGATAGAGACTAAGGAAAAGATCTCAGAATTGGAGAAAGAAATCTGAGATGTTGCCTGCACCAACCGTGCTCCTTCTAAGGGTGTACCTTGAAGGACATTCCCCATGATCTCTGTTTTAGTTCTATACTTAGTTCTAGATTTATTTTTGTGGCTCAGATTTCTTTATGTTTCCAGCTTCACTTACCAGACTGCTGGATAATTGCTTTATTCAAAACGTAGAGTCTTCCCTGGTGGTCCAGTGGCTAAGACTCCATGCTCCCAATGCGGGATGCCTGGGTTTGATCCTTGGACAGGGAACGAGATCCCACATGCTGCGACTGAAGATCCCAGTGGAGCCAAATAAATAAATTAAAATAAATATTAAAAAGATAATATTATGGCGGCAGTAGCTTTGTTGCAGACTGCTCCTCCAGAAGAACCACTGTACTGGGTGTGAGTCAGTGAGTGAGTGATAGTCGCTCAGAGTGAAGGTCACTCAGTCACGTCCAACTCTGCGACCCCATGGACTGTAGCCCATCAGGCTCCTCTGTCCATGGAATTCTCCAGGCAAGGATACTGGAGTCTGTTGCTATTTCCTTCTCTAACTACACTGGGTAGAATGGTTCAATGAGAGATATGAAAATGAAGTCAGGATGGCTCATAGCCCATTAGATATCTTTTTCTAACCTTAATTGACAAAGAAATTGCAAAGATTAAAAAAAGCATATGGTCCATCAAGGTAGAAAGATCACCAGACTAGAACAAGGGCCTCCCAACCTTGGCCATGCCAATGGTGCTCAGTCGAACATCTCTGGAAATCTCTCTCAGTACAAAGGGCCTGGGTTAGCTGATCCCACAGGCTTCTTCCAACTCTAAAATGCTTTCAGAAGATTCTTCCCATCTTCCATGAAACTCTAGTCACAGTTGACCTAATCAGCATCCTTAAAATTCTTCCATGAACTACTTGCAACTCAAACCAGGGTCATCTTAGTGAGGTATTGATGTAAGCCATCCAGATTTCACAGTTTTTTCTACCGTGATAAGCCTAGGCATGTATTTTTCTAAGCCAATGCACATTAGTCTGTTCCTGACTGTGGAGGAGCAGACCTTGGGTCTTCTCTAACTGATCTTCCTTGTTTAGAGCAGCACCCACCCCCAGGATTCTCTGGCACTTGGAAGGAGGGATGCAGGAAGGAAGGATGACAAGGCCCTTGGAGGTCTCCAGGGGGGACCTGGCGGGTTCCTGTCTCTGATGCCAAACCCAGGTTTTTGCATCTTGTTGGTTCCTTCTGGAATTGACATTCATTTGTAGTAGATGGTGAACTACAGAGTTCTCTTCCTTGCCTGAATTTCAGTTGGACGCTTGGAGATTTGATCTAAGGCTGGTGGTTCAGCTAAGATAAGGAATTGTCATCTGTGCTCCTATCTGATGACCAGACTGAGCGCTGACTGCTCTGAGATGAGCTGGGAACAGACACAGTGTGGCTGAGCGAGTGGTTTATAGCTAAATAAAGCATGCTCTTCCCATCAGCATCTTCTTCCAACTTTCTGCAAAATTAGTCTTGGCTCCAACATAATTTTCTTCGTCCCAGCCGTCCCCAGGATCTCTCTGACTCCTTGGGGGATGCTGACATTTTGAACGGTGGTTTGGAACTATTCTCAGAATCCAGGGGTTCCAAGAAGCCCTTCAAACCCCCTGAGGACAGAGAGAGAGAGGACGCAGAGGGCAGGGTTCAGAGCCCCTTGAACACACACATATCTGTGTAAGTAACTCATTTGGCTAAAGGACTGGAAGGAAATTTAATATATTTTAACTTGATTTTAGCTCCTTGCGGTGGGACTGAGTATTTTCTTACAGCCTTTTCTTAAAATGTCTACAATTAAACATGTATTAATACCTCTTTTTTTTTTTCCTCCAAAAGAAAGCATGAAATAAAGAATGACTTTTAAGAGTGGGAAAGTGAATAGCCTGAGTTTCATTCAGAAGAGGGCTGCTGCTCCTGGGAGTGGGTGTGGCTTTCTGCTGCCCAGGCCACGCCCCCTGGAAGAGCCCCGCCCCTCTGGCTGGCCCGTGCGGCCTTTTCCTAACCCCGTGTCTCCTCCCCTAGAATGGCTGCAGTCTGTCCAGGCCACCATGATCCTGTCCATCATCTTCAGCGTTTTGTCTCTGTTCCTGTTCTTCTGCCAGCTCTTCACCCTCACCAAGGGCGGCCGGTTCTACATCACTGGGGTCTTCCAGATCCTCGCTGGTAAGTTGGAGAGGACCAAGTCCCCGTGGGGGCTAGGCTCCCCCAGACTGCATGCAGGATGGTCAGCCAGGTGGGCGTGGCTCCAGAATGACTGACGTGCGTGAGTCCTCCCCCTGGATGGATTTCATACAGCACAGGGTTGTGTGTGGGTGTGAATCTGGAAACTCTCCATGGAAAGGGGTACATGGGGAATAGACTTAGGGGCTCTGGAAGGAGGGTCCCTAACCGTGGGACGGAGCTACAATCCAGGATGCATCCTCGGAGGTAAATGTTGAAAGTGTCCATAGAGCAGAGGCCGGTCTCGAGGCTGGATTTCTGTAGCTCACATCGTGTGCCCTGGGAAGCACCCCTGCTCCAGTGTGGAAATGGCCCCTATGTACTGCCCAGATTGCTCTAGGGTACGTGTCTCCCTCTCTAAGCAGTGGTGGAGCCATCTGCCAGATCTTTCTCTCCTTTACTCCAGCCCCTGGAGTCCACTGGGCTCCTGTTTACTGGCATTTCCTTTTGTGTAACGTGTAATGCATGGTCAGTTCCAGACATGGGGCCATGACACCAAGGTCTTCTCTGCCCCCTCCCTGAACTGCCTCGAGCAACCCCCTTTGCACAGGTTATTCACACGGTCTGTGTGCAGAGTCCTAGACGTGACACCTTCCTGCTCTTGTCTCTGGATACTGGCCCTTGTCTCACTTTGTTGCCTCTTATCCTTCTGTCCATCGATGACCAGCTGAGTGAGTCCTCAGGGCACCAGAGAGACATAGGAGGTGGATGTGGTGGATTCTGTAGTCCAGGCTCAGATCAGATCAGATCAGATCAGTTGCTCAGTTGTGTCCGACTCTTTGCAACCCCGTGAATCACAGCACGCCAGGCCTCCCTGTCCATCACCAACTCCCAGAGTTCACTCAGACTCACATCCATCGAGTCAGTGATGCCGTCCAGCCATCTTATCCTCTGTCGTCCCCTTCTCCTCCTGCCCCCAATCCCTCCCAGCATCAGAGTCTTTTCCAATGAGTCAACTCTTCGCATGAGGTGGCCAAAGTACTGGAGTTTCAGCTTTAGCACCATTCCTTCCAAAGAAATCCCAGGGCTGATCTCCTTCAGAATGGACTGGTTGGATCTCCTTGCAGTAGTCCAGGCTAATAACCCACAAACCTCGTACGTGCTGGAGTACATCTGGGGACTGTAAAGTATTCTCAATTCTGACCCCTGATTGGGCAGTGGGTAGCATCTCTTGTTTAGTTGCTGGATCACAAGCAGTCATTGGAGGGTTGAAAACAGCCCACACGTCCTAGATGGATGGATGGACGGGCAGGCAGATCTCATGGCTTATGCAGGGCTGTATGACAAGACACAGCCTCAAGTTGGACGTCGATGACCCTTTTCTAGAAGACAGAGAGTTACCTTTCCCTGGAAAAAGGAAGTAAACTAGAAAACCGTGTCTCCTCAAATCCCTAAATACAGCAGGTCAATGTGCACAGTTTGGAATTTCAAAGTCAAATAGAGCTTGGCTAGTTGCCCAGGTTTCATTATACCAGCTAAGCTTCTCGGGTGTTTCCAGCTTTATTAAAGCACTAATTCTGTGGTGAGAAATCATTTCTGGGGATGTTAGGAGCAGAGACCATCAGTCACCCAGAAGGAACAGAGAACTAGGATGTATTCTGGGATTTCTTCTTTGGGTCCCTATTTACCGTTTGATATCAGAGGTGATCATCTCCTCTGTATCAATGACTGTGTCCTCAAGAAAAAGGGACACAGATGTAGGAAGCAGAAGTTTCATAAAATACTTATATTTGCTCTATACACTCTTGTTATGTTACTGATAAATAAGTTGAGACCAGGAGAGGCTACATGAAAGCGCAGCTCATGCAAGCACACTGGGATGTCCCCACTTCCTCCCATCCCACGTGGAATGAATATATTTAGAGATTCAGAATCCACTCCAGTTTTTAATGAACACAAGATCCAAGGCAGAAACTACTTTTTATGTGATCTTTCATTGAACCTGATTGACCATGGAAGATGAATTCAAATCTACATCCTTTTTGATCCCCAAGGTCCCAAACACCTGTGATGAATGAGTCTATGTGTCAGAACTGATGAGTAGTCAGACTGAAAACATCAGAATGGAGTGAACTTATTACTGTTGAAGGGGCATCTCAAGGCAGGGAGTATGTTATCTTTTTTCCTCTGAGGTATTTTAGCTTAAAATTCTCTAACAATGTCTTTTTAGCAAGGTCATTTTCAGTCAAAACTAGAGTGCAGAGATCAGTACTTCCTTGCAGCCTGAACACTCTTAGGCATTGAGTTTTTCTAATCTAAAGTTTATTTACTCATTGCTACTTGTTTCACCATTTGGATTCTTCTCCGAACTCAGTCCAAGCCGTTCGGTACTCTGCCACAAAAACCTCTGAATTTAGAAGCACTTGATTTGTTCTTGCATTATCCCTTCCAGATCTAGCTTCTTATCTCTCATGAGACTTCATTTTCGGTTACTGGTTTGTCAGCTTAGCAGTCCCTCTGTGAATAGGAAGTTACTGAATTAGAGTGTTGATCCAGAATAGCAGTTGTACTCTATACGTCGAAGAGTGCTCCATGCTTGTTCCCTCTGGGCAAAAGAACCCGAGAGCTGGTCTAAGAAACCTCAGCTCTCTAGAATGTTGCATTTGAACTTGCTGAAGCATCTTTCCACTCTAGTTGGGAATCTAAGAGAGTGGGGACTTCCCTTAGAGATTTCATAACTTTTAGCATCTGACAACCCTGCTCTTGTGTGTTTCTCCTCTCATGATCTAAAGGATCCAGTAACTAGGGAGATTGCAGACAGTGACTACAGTCATGCAATTAAAGGATGCTTGCTCATTGGAAGGAAAGCTATGACAAACCTAGACAGCATATTAAAAGGCAAAGACATCACTTTGCTAACAAAGGTCCATCTAGTCAAAGCTATGGCTTTTCCAGTAGTCATGTATGGATGTGAGAGTTGGACCATAAAGAAGGCTGAGTGCCAAAGAATTGATGCTCCTGAACTATGATGCTGGTGAAGAATCTTGAGAGTCCCCTGGACTACAAGGAGACCAAACCAGTCAATCCTAAAGGAAATCAACCCTGAATATTCATTGGAAGGACTGATGCTGAAGCTGAAGCCCCAGTACTTTGGCCACCTGATACAAAGAGCCAACTCATTGGAAAAGACCCTGATGCTGGGAAAGATTGAAAGCAAAAGAAGACGGTGGCAGAAAATGAGATGGTTGGATGATATCACCAACTGAACGGATATGAATTTGAGCAAACTCCAGGAGACAGTGAAGAACGGAGGAGCCTGGCATGCAGCAGTCCATGGGATTGCGAAGAATTGGACATGACTGGGTGACTGAACAACAGCAGCAACAAACTAGGGGGACAGTTCGGGGAGGGTTGTTGGTGACAAAGGCTGGTGATAGCCCGAGAAATTACCCCTAAATATCAAGGAGCAAATCAGAAAGCAAAAACAGCCACGCAGTAAACAAAAAGAAGAGTAGAACGGAGTAAGGAAGGGAGGAAAGAAGGAAGTAGGTCCACAGTTGCGGGGTGCGGTCCACAGGCAGGTTGCCCACCGCAGGCAAGGTCCACTCAGGGCAGGGCAGATGCTTCTTTAAACACTGCACCCTGTTGGGTGGAAGCCCCAGAATCCACTGAGCATCCCCGGGGCTGTTGCAGCTGAAGGGCCTGGCTGTGTGGACTCCAGACACGCATGTGAGCGTGCAGGGAAGGCAGGTGAAAGGTTGTGTGGAGCTCTTCCGCTGACTACAGACCTGGGAGCCGTCCCTGCCTGGCGCTGCCTGTCTTGCTGCATCATCCCTTCTCCACTTATAATAAGCTGAGAGTCTCACCTGTAAGAACTATCTTTCCTTGATTACATATTTCTCAGTTTGGCTGTTTCCTGAAGACGTTTCGAGAGGCACCCCGTCATCCTCTTTGGTGCTTCTCAATCTTAGCTGCATTTTTTTTTTAAAGGGGATGCTTTTAAAAAGGGCTTTCCAGGGGGCTCAATGATAAAGAATCCGCCTGCCAATGCAGGAGACGTGGATTTGATCCCTAGGTTGGGAAGATCCCCTGGAGGAGGAAATGGCAGCCCATTCCAGTATTCTTGCCTGGAGAATCCCACGGGCAGGGGTGCCTGGCAGACGACAGTCCAAGGGGTCGCAAAGAGTCGGACACAACTTAGCTACTGAACAGCAACAAAAGGGCGTTTAGAATAAAAACCTGGGGGAGGAATAAGAACCCAGTGCCCTTTCTGTTCTGAGTGGTTCGAAGTCGATTTAAGTCAGAGACCACGTTTAGAAACGCTGGTTCTGGGTGACTCGTCCCAGCTGTCGCCCTGGCCAGGCCAGGATGAGCATCTTGTAAGGCTGGGGGGTGATGTGTGAGGCTACAGGGGTCACTTGGAGGCTGAGAGTGGAAGGAGGGACAGCGGCTTACCTATTCCACGGGAACCTTCATAAAGGTTCCCCACCTACTGGTGGCTGAGAACTCGAGCCACAGTCCCCTTACGGGGGAAGGTGTTTGACTTTTTGGGATTCCTGTATGACACTGCCTGCTCTGTATTCCAGGGCACGACTGTTGCTTTGCACACAGACAGCCTCGTAATGATATATTCCCTAAAACATCAGTCTCCCGACAACAATAATTATCAAGTAGTGTGTCTTCTCGTTGGTTTGTAAGTGTATAAGCTTATGGCTTCTTGAAGCTAAGCACAAATTCCTTTACTTCTGAGATTCTCCCAGGGCGGATGTCACATAATTAAGTCATCGACTCAGTCACTGCACTTGTGCGTGCTGTTTCTCTTGCTCCCCCAGGTCACAGATGGAGTGTTTTGTCTTTGCTCTTTTTTGTTTGCTGGGGAATTCTGGGCCCAGCTGGTCCGCACAGGTGTCATGGCATTTCTCCATGCTGGGTGGACATGGGTCCCATCTGGAAGCCCTGCCAAGAGGGTGGGCACCATCCTACCCTTCGGACGCTCTGTTTAAACCTCCCTCTCCCTTGGTCAGGCCTCCCCTTTGAGAGCTCTGCCCTCATTAGGTAGGTCAGACAATGAATTAGCACACTTGAGGTGAGCCATGGACCTCGAGGCAAATACAGTGTGTTTCCAGCAGGTCAACACTGCCCCTCCATGACAGTTCACCACCTATGACACCCCTGTGGACACAGATGTCTTCGCGTCTCCCGGGCTTTCAGGAGGTGGAAGGTCCTGGAGCTGACCCCCTGGGGGTCTCAGGCCTGCTGTGTGGCTCCCTCAAGGTGGGGGGGCAATGCAGTGGGAGTCTCCTCTCTCGGACTTGCAGAAGGACAGTCTTATCGGGGCGTTGAACGTGACACATTCCCACCTCTGCACTTTGTTCAGACAGAGCCACAGTGTCCAGTGAAATAGCCCAAATAGCAGTGAGGTTAGATGTAGGTGGTCCAGCCTGGGGGGCCCTGGACCCACAGGCATCCCACATGCTTGCTGGACTCATAATAGAGTCACTTAGAGCCTGTCAAAGCCCCTGTGTTCAGGAGGGGACAGAGTGGCCTTTGTGCTGCTGGAGCTGGGGTGCTGACCTCACTGGACCCCTCCCCGCAGGGATGCTGACTGTCCCCGTGGGCAGGGACCGTCACGCTGGAACTTGCCTGCTGTGTGAGGTCCCAGGTGGAGGTTTTTCTTGTCCCTCCCACCCCAAAGGCTGCATGGTCAATGAAGCAGGGGTGGGCCGACAGGCCTGCCCATCTGAGACCTTCTCACCTTCGTCTGGGCTGCAGACCAACCTTGGGGGACTACGGGTAGCTGAAAGGGACCAAGCGCCATGAAGCTTGTCCGTGACTGCCTCCTCTCTTGGCTGTGTCCTTCCTCCTGCATTCTTCCCCCACCACCCTGTTCCCCTCCACGTGTTCCTCTGTCTGCCTAGCAGTGCCCACGGGCGTTGTTGCTCTGTCTCTGATGTATTGATCCTGCCACGGGGGTCAGCACAGCCTTCTGCCCTGTGCTTGGCGTGAGTGCCACTCAGATAATGATAAAGTGTCGCTTTCCGTGGTTTCAGAGACCGCTACCACCCGTCTATGGAACGCTTCACAGCTTCCAGGGGCTCCACAGCCAGCCATCCTTGCAAAGAGATGGATGGGCTTCTCTTGATACCTGAATTCTCGCTGGTGCCCTCGTGTTGACTGGCCATGGGTGACAGTTAAGGGAGATGAGGCAGGAGAGAGGCTGAGGGGCCCGTGACCTGGGTCAGGTGGACTGGACACAGAGAGAGACTGTTTGCTGGTTCCTGTACCTTCCCCTTCCTCCTCACAGTTCTGGGTCTGTTGGCAGATTCCTGCTTGAGATGGACTTGCCTTCTCTCCCTGCAGCCTACATTCTTCTTCCTAAGAAAGAGAGAAGCGTGCCCTGTTGTGTGTGTGTGTGTGTGTGTGGGGGGTGTGGTGTGTGTGTGTATGTGTGGTGTGTGTTTGTGTGTGTGTGTGTGGTGTATGTGTCTGTGTGTGTGGTGTGTGTCTGTGTGTGTGGTGTGTCGGTGTGTGGTGTGTGTGTATGTGTGTGTGGTGTGTGTGTGGTGTGTGTGGTGTATGTGTGTGGTGTGTGTCTGTGGTGTGTGTGGTATGTATGTGTGTGTGTGGTGTGTGTGTGTGTGTGTGTGGTGTATGTGTGTGTGTGGTGTGTGTGTGTGTGTGTCTGTGTGTGTGTGTGGTGTGTATATATGTGTGTGTGCAAGTATGAGGTGAGCTGGAGTTTGGGGAAGAGAGGAGTGGGTGGGGGAGGTGCCCAGGGTCTTGGGGAGTCTGGGTTGGGGGTGGTGCAGCGTCCCTGCCCCGTGGTGACCCCTCCCACTCCCAACTGATCCCTCTCCTTCCCAGGTCTGTGCGTGATGAGCGCGGCGTCCATCTACACGGTCCGGCACCCGGAATGGCATTTCAACTCGGACGGCTCCTATGGCTTCGCCTACATCCTGGCCTGGGTGGCCTTCCCCCTGGCACTTCTCAGCGGTGTCATCTATGTGATCTTGCGGAAGCGTGAATGAGGCCCGGGGATGGGACGGCCGAGGCTCTGAGCTCACGTGGGGAGGGAGGAAGCAAACCAGAAGCCAGGAAAACAAACAAAAAAAACCAAGCTAGCCAAAAAACCCAAACTCAAACCAAACCAAACAGAAAGCAGTGCGGGGGGTGGGGGGGTGGTTAGTGTTGATTGAAGATGTATATAATATCGACGGTTTATAAAACCTATTTATAACACTTTTTACATATATGTACATAGTATTGTTTGCTTTACGTGTTGACCATCAGCCTTGGGTTGAACCTTAAAGTAGCTAAGGAACTTGACATCCTAACCATATAATCAAGCTCAGTTTTGTTTTTTTTTTTCTTTTTTCTTTGTTTGTTTTGCCCAGAAAGAAAGTAAGCCCATCACGCCCCTTCCCCTTCATCTGAAAGAAGTTACCTCCCTCCCACTCCACCTCATTTAGAAAACCAAAGTGTGGGTAGAAACCCTCAACGGCCCAAAGCCTTTAACTGTGGGTGACCCGCCGTGTGTCACAGACACGCGCTGCCCACGCCTCTGTGTGCAGCCTTACCTGCACTCAACAAAGCCCCCAAACTGGAGCCCTCGGAGAGTCGCGGCTTGTGGCTTTGGAACCCTTGCCCTGGAGAGGACGCGGTGTCCCAGTCGCGCGTCTAGGTTAGGAATCGGTGACAACCAACCTACGAAGTGGTGCTATCCATTTACCATTCCTTACGGTCACTAATCGTCTAAACGCCTCACTGGAAATTCAATTAACAGTCTTACAACATAAAGTTGAATGGAGACCTGAATAATTCTGTGTAATATACATGGTTTATAACTGCTTTTGTACCTGGCTAGGCTGCTGTTATTACTATAATACATAACAATGCACCGCCTTTATCACGCCCACATTTCCTTATGGTCGGAGCATCCGGACAAGCTTCTAGACCCGCTGGGACGGTGGGATCCCAGGATATGGCGGAGTCTAGATTGTCCTCTGCCTCCAAGGACTGTCTGGCAATGACTCGTACTGGCCACCAACGGTAGATGTATATACGGGGCCCTTCTGATGCCAAGACTCCAGACCTTGTTTTTTCCCTCTTTTTTTGCTTTGCTTTTTCTGATTTTATACCAACTGTGTGGACTAAGATGCATTAAAATAAACATCAGAGTAACTCACTGAGTTCTCATGGGTTTTTGTGGGTGAGGGTGTGAGGTGTATGTTGGAGCAGATGGAAGAGGGTTGTGAAGCTGCTGTTGGGTAGATGATCTGGGTTGTAGTTTGGTGCTAAGGAACCAGAATCTTCACCTTTGTCCAGGCTCCCAGGGGCATCTTACACCTTCTAGAAGCCTGTGCAAACATCTGCTAGCTGGAAAGGCTAGCCCTTGTGGCTGAAACAGACCCTACAAGTGGGCTGGAGGGACTCAAGTGTTATTTAGCCAAATCATCTTTCTCCTGTTCTGGCCTCTGATGACCCACATGGGGTCTGGAGCACCGCACACACTCACGTAATGTATGAGATGTTGGCATGAGCAGTGCTGGTCCCTAACCTTTGGGGGGGCAGGTGTGATCTGGTGGATTGTCAGTGGATCATCTGCATGATGATGATCTGAGGCCAGACTTTCAGGTCAGACGTTAGTCAGAACCAACTCCTCCCCATGCTGTCCCCAGGGAGCTGGGGTCACTGTGCTGTCAGCTCCAGGGTCCCAAGCTGTGTCTCACTCTCACATTTTCTTTTCCTCAATACTTTGAGCTAATGATGACCTTGCTGTTCTTCAGCATTATCCAGCACATATATTGATGGACATACTTCTTGATCTCCAAGGTGACATTTTAGTGAGAGGCACAGCAGAGAATTAACTATGTTACAATGTTGTTGTTCAGTGGCTCAGACGTGTCTGACTCTTTGTGACCCCGTGGACTGCAGCATGCCAGGCTTCCCTGTCCTTCAGTATCTCCCAGTTTGCTCAAATTCATGTCCATTGAGTCAATGATGCCATCCAACCATCTCATCCTCTGCCACCCTCTTCCCCTCTTGCCTTCTATCTTTTCCAGCATCAGGGTCTTTTCCAATAGTCGGCTCTTTGTATCAGGTGGCCAAAGTATTGGAGCTTCAGCTTCAGCATCAGTCTTCCCAATGAATATTCAGGGTACACATAAATTAGAGACCTTGGCTTTGAACCTGCCCTCTGCCCCTTGCCGGCTATGTGAGGCCGGACAGTTTCCTTAAACTCTTAAGGTTCTATTTCCTTATCTGTGAGATGAAGATGCTGATTCCAAGCTTACAAGATTGTGGAGATTAAAAGGAGGTGATCAACGTGTATAAAACATTTAGCCTAGGGACCAGCGGGTAGACAATACTCTATAAATGAGTGCTTATCCCCAAAGTCATGTTAGAGGTGTATTGGAAGATGTTGGCTGTTCTGGGGAATCAATACCTACATGTTAGAATCGCCTGTGCAGGGCTCACCCAGAGATGCAGCTTCCTTGTGCTGGTGGTGGGACCCATCTTGTCTGGATAGTCTTAAAGAACCTCGCCAGTGACTGCAGCATTCAGCTCGGGGTGACAAGCTCTGAGCTCGTCCAGGGCTTTTAGACTTGAATCTGCTACTGAATCTCCTGGGAGTCCTGTAGTCCTGTAAAATCAGATCTGAGTGGGGACTGAGGTGCTGTATTTCCAACTTAGAGCCTGAGAGATGCCGGTGCCGCCGGCCCAGATCACACTCTGAGTAGCAAGGATGTCGAATGAGGCCACCTTCAGGCACCTCATGCTCCCATGTCTTTGAACATCTGTGATGGAAGGCCTTCTCCCTTCCAAGGTTTCTGATAGTAACCCGCACGCTCTGCTTTGACTTGGATAGATGGGGTAAGTTGGCACAGATGGCCGTGAGGTGACTGAAAACTGGGAATTTCACTTCATGAGCTCGAACACTGAAGATACACACTTTCATTTCATAAGCTTTCTTTATAACATTTAACTAGAAATTTAAAATGAATACAGTTAAGAACAAAGAAGAAAACCAGAAATGGCCCAAATCTCACCATCCATGTAAGTGTGTTGGTCGCTCAGTCGTGTCTGACTCTGCGATCCTATGGACTGTAGCCCACCAGGCTCCTGTCCATGGAATTCTCCAGGCAAGAATATGGGAGTGGTTGCCATTTACTTCTCCATCCAGATAAACCTTTTGGAATTAAAAAAAACTAAGTCTAGGATCATGACATCCTAAAATTATCCAGAGGGAAAGATAAGATGCGAAAGCCTCTTTTCCTCTTTTTTTTTCCTGTAGTCTCTTGCCAAAGGTAACTAGAAGACATGGCTTATGATTTCCTCCAGGATAAAAGGGGATACCCACATAGATATCTATTCAAATATTTGTAAGATTTCCACAAAATGGAGCAAAGTACTCATATTATTCTACACCATGCTGTTCTTTCCCTGTAGTAAGGATATAAATTGGAGATCTTTCTATAGCAACATATACCTTATTCTATTTTTAGTGAGCTCTGCTTCATTCTTTCAGAATCCACATAGTATTTCACTGCGGAGCTGCACAGACATTGATTTCCCAACTCCTCAATGATAAGCACTTTGATTGTGTCCTGGTTTTTATTATTACCCAAAATACGTCAGTGAACATCCTTACACATGAGTATTGGTGCATTTTAAGAGTACATCCAAGTGCTAAATTCCTGGTAAGGATATTGCCAAGAAAAGGACATGCATATTTAAAAAAATGTACTAGCTGTGGCCAGCTTTAGTCTCCAAAAAAATCACACCAACTCTTGACAGTGAGCTTTATTTTCTAATCATACCTCATGAGGACTGCCAAATACAGACGCATGTTAAAATAAAAACACTTGAGTAGAATCAGGTACTTGCTACCAGTTCCTTTGTATGTGACTGTGATGGATCTTTCATCCACAAGCCAGTCTTTCTGATCTGGGAACCTGTCTGCTATAGATTATTTTCTAAGTGTGAGAATACTTGTAAATCTTTTATCTGGAAATTGACTTGTATTCAGAATATATATAAGGAACTCTTATCAGTCAGTTCAGTTCAGTTGTTCAGTTGTATCTGACTCTTTTGCCACCCCATGGACTGCAGCACGCTAGGCTTCCCTGTCCATCACCAACTCCTGGAGCTTGCTCAGACTCATGTCCATAGAGTTGGTGATGCCATCCAGCCATCTCATCCTCTGTCATCCCCTTCTCCTGTTTCCAGCAAGTATAAGAACTCTTATACTCAATAATAAAAAGACAAACCATCCAATTAAGGGGTCTTCTTGGTGGTTCAGATGGTAAAGAATCTACCTGCAACACAGCTGACCTGGGTTCAGTCCCTGAATCAGGGAGATCCCCTGGAGGAGGAAATGGTAACCCATTCCTGTATTCTTGCCTGGAGAATTCTATAAACAGAGGAGTTTGGTGGGCTACAGTCCACAGGGTCACAAAAAGTTGAACATGACTTGGTGATTGAATAACCACATATATACAAATGGCTAATAAGCAACTGAAAAGAATGTTCAGCATCATGTGTCATCAGGGAAATGCAAATCCAACCATGGTTCGGTGCTGTTAGTCCACACCCACTAGGTGAGCTTGGGTTGAAAAGTGTGATGATAGCACAGGGTGATGAGGAGGTGCAGAAATTGGAGCTTTCCATCCTTGAGCAACCTGCTATGCTGCTGGTGGGAATGGAAATGGTACAACCACTTTGGAGAACCTTGATATTTCCTTAAAGGGTTAAACATAGCATTGCCCTAGGACCCAGCAATTCTAGATACTCATGTAAGAGACATGAGCAAATATGTCTGAGCAGGAACTTGTATGTTCCTTGGATGTTTATGGTAGCATTATTAAAGATGGAAACAACCCAAATGTCTATCAGCTGATGAATGAATTAACAAAAGTGTCCATGTGCCGGGCTACTACTTGGCCACAAAAAGAAATGAGATACTGCTATGTGCTACAACATGGACGAGCCTAGGATATTTTATGCTAAATGAAAGAATCTAGTCATAAAAGACTGCATTTTTATGTGATTGAATTTCCATGAAAGTCCCAACTGG
Organism: Bos indicus; assembly: GCF_029378745.1. Lineage (NCBI taxonomy): Eukaryota > Metazoa > Chordata > Mammalia > Artiodactyla > Bovidae > Bos > Bos indicus. Next base: position 33,974,235 of record NC_091778.1, on the reverse strand, counting down.
AAAGTCTTTAGAGACAGAAAGTCCCCTATGGTTTGTTTAGAGCTGGGAAAAGGTGGGTGAGGATGTAGGGTTGTAAAAACTAACATGTGTGATGTTTCCTTTCGAGTTGATGAAATGTTCTAAAACGGATTGCGATGATGGTTGCATCCCTTTTCACAGATGTGAATATACTAACATCCAATGAATCGTATGCTTAAAATGGGTCAATTGTATAGGAGGAGAAATACATCTCAATAAAGTTTCTAAAAAAGAAAAGGGACAGCTGTCTGCTGTAGCTGTTCCTAATTTTCTCATTCAGTCTGTTCTCTCTGGAAAGCAATACCTCTTTTTTTTTTTTTCCCTGTGGTTTTGGATCTATATTTTAAAGGGAAGAGATTCTTACTCCTTCTGAGCAATTTAAAGCACAACAGGATATTGGAGACGAACAGTTAACATAGTTCTTCACTCAGAATCTTGAGTTTTCCCAGAGGATTTTTTTAATGACATTTATTTTCCATCCTTGAGCTCTTCTGAGAAATAATGCAATCTTAAGAATTTGTAGCAATGGAAATTTGATTCAAAACCACCCTCCTGACAGTTGCTTTGTGCTTTGCACTCAGGGAGGGTACCGTTTAGGAAATGGTGAGTGCAGACAGGGGTGAGGCTGGCTTCTTTGCAATTGTCTTCTCTCCAGGACCTTGAACACTTCATGTCTTAGCAACCCTGAACTCCAATTTTGTCTCCCAGCTCTTTGAGCTCCTGAGAACGATGTTAGCCTTCCTGCCCTCAGCAAGTGGTTTCAGGGCAGCTTTTCAGTTTCTTGGTCTGTTGCTTATTAATTGGCAAATTCTTTCAGCAGGAATTCAGAAGATGTTGGACTGGTCCAAATGAGGGGGGGTGGGTTTCTTCTCACACCTGCGAGCTCCTGAATCCTGGAGGCCTTGGTATCTCTTGATGCTGTCAAACAGAAGGAAAAATCTAATCCAGATTTTCTAATAATTCTTGGCCAGAAGAATCTGTCTTTCTATAAGATGCTACAAGCTATTCTACAAGAAAGCCCTTTTGTTCCGAAAACAAAAGTTCAGTATTTATTTTGAAAGAGGTCATTTAATTTTTTATATTTATTTATTTATTTGAATGCAGGATCTTTGATGTGGCATGTGGGATCTAGTTCCTTGACCAGGGATTGAACCCAGGCCCCCTGCATTGGGAGAGCAGAGTCTTAACCACTGGGCTGCCAGGGAAGTTCCAAAAGAGTTAATTTAAATGTATAAATGAATGTCAACAGGGAGATATTGATATCATTTCAGGCATGTTCCCAGTCTGAACAAACTCTAATGAGTCTGATCTTTGTTTACACCTTCATAACATTTTTTTGTTTCCATTATATAGGTCCTATACTTTTATATTAACTCTATTTCTAGGCATTTACATGCTTTATGGCCTTTATGAATTTCTTTTATTCTGTGGTGTTTTATTGTTAGCTCCTGTGTGTGTGTTGGAAACATGGATTTTTCTTAGCCAGTTTTATAATTGTTTCTTTGACTGAATTGTCTTACTGTTTTCCATATTTATCCAGTTGATTATCTTGGCTTTTTACATAGATAATCACAGCAGTGCAAAGACAGAAAAAAAAGAGGTAATATGCTTTTATTTCCTTTTCCATATTTACAGTTCTTCATTTTTAAAATTATCTGATTGATTTTCTAGATCTTCCAGCACATGCCAAGTAATAGTTGGGATGGTAAACACTGTTTCACTTTTTCCCCCTTGAATTTAATGGAAATGCTGATGCTTATAGTTAACTTGTTTAAACATAATTTATTTTGGTAAGTGCGTATTTCTGATTCTCAGCTTAATAGGAATTTTATCTAAGAATTATATTACACATTATGCAATGTTTTCAGTCTTTATCTGCTGCTGCTGCTAAGTTGCTTCAGTCGTGTCCGACTCTTTGCAACCCCATGGACAGCAGCCCACCAAGCTTCTCTGTCCATGGGATTCTCCGTTCAAGAATATGGGAGTGGGTTGCCATTTCCTTCTCCACAATCTTTATCAAGAAGACTTAATTTTGTTATACCTTTAACCAGTTACTCTGGCGAATCCTATCAATAGTTTTCTTAATATTGACTCATTCATTTTGTAAATGAAATAAAGGCCAGTTTTGGGAAAGTGGCATTCTTTTGATGTTGATGGGTTATTTATTTACGTATTTTTGACTGTTCGGGGTCTTTGTTGCTTTGAGGGCTTTTCCCTGGTTGCCGTGAGTGTGACGACTCTCTAGTCGTGGTGTAGGGGCTTCTCCTGTTGTGGAGCGTGGGCTCCAGGGCATCAGGGCTTCCCTAGTTGAGGCCCACGTGCTTAGTTGCTCCCCTGCATATGGGCTCTTCCCGGACCAGGGATTGAACCCGTGTCTCCTGCAGTGGCAGGTGCGTTCTCCACCCCTGAGCCACCAGGGAGGCCCCTTCTTGGCTTATTTTTGCTTACATTTTATTAAGGCTTTTTATATTTTATTAAGGTATTTACATTTGTAAATAAGATTGATTTTTCGGGATGTGTGTGTGTGGAGGATGGAAAAGTGACATGAAGTCCATCCGTATTAGTACAGAGAAAACATTAACTTGTTTCTCTGGGGTACTGTGTGGGGGTTCTCATTTTCTGTACAGTTGGCAGTTTTCACGTAAGGCACACTGCTGGGCAAGTGACTGCTGGAAATTGTGACAGTTCACAATCGATTGACTTATCGACCTGACATAATTGGTAGTGACGTTTAGACGCTGTCATTCACAGTCTGATCAGTGGACTCCAAAATTTAACTCCACATGTTTAGAATTTCAAGTGGATCTTGTCTGGAATTTAAATTGGTCCTTTTCTTTTTGGAATTCCAAATGGAGCCAAGAAGAAAGCGAAAACAAAACTTTAAAATGCCCAGGCTTTATTACTGCATTCAGATTTACAACGTAAAATCTTCAACCCACTGATCCATAGCGGGCAGGCATGTAGGTTTAAGAGCTGGAGACGCATGGAATCATCCTGAGGCTCCTACACTATTTATCAGGACCTGGATCTCTGAGAAATATACGGTGAGTCCCCATCTCCAATGGACTGCAGCCAAGACACATTTCCTAACTCAATGAAAAATCATTCCCTTTATTCTTTGTGCTCCTTTGGTTTCCATTAGGTGTATCCCAGGATAACTTTATTGCCTGCCAAATTAAGACTAACAACAAGAAAACCATTCTCCAAGAGTGCCTCCCTAAGACTTATAGCATCTTTCTATACTCACCCTATTCATCTTAGAGCAAGTGAACATTCACTTTACTAAATCAGCAACTCGGCTTCATAACTACCAGAAAGGCTTTCATTACCCACATAGACAGGGGATGTCAGTCTTGCAAGGTTAAATTATGGGTGCTTTTCTCATTCCATTCCCAAGGAGGTAATTCAAGGAGTCAATTACAATGTATGGGTTTCAAAGTAGATTTCCAGCAGGGGGAGCCCCTGCTTGGGTAATAGAGTGTTCCTTTTATCTTCGTTAAAATGCACAAAGTGAAGATTTTGAATAGAATTCATTAGCATAATTTTCCACCTCCAGCTCCATTTGTAGTCAAATGCTCTATCACTGAGCTCCACTCCCCACCATTCCAGCTCTATGTGTAGACTAAGCACATAATTTTTTTTTTTTTTTTGGCAAAAACGAACCAAATGACTGTTTCTATATCTAGACCCCAGGGCAGGAATTGCCCAGGGTTCAGGACCCTGGCTTTGGTGCCTGGTAATTGGCCATCCCTGTGGCTCAGTTGGTAAAGAATCCGCTTGCCAGTGTTAAGAGACCACCTGGAATACAGGAGACCCGGGTTTGATCCCTGGGTCAAGAAGATCCCCTGGAGAAGGAAATGGCAACCTGCTCCGGTATTTTTTCCTTGGGAATCCCATGGACAGAGGAGCCTAGCTCAGTCTAGGCCTCTTTAGTCCCCTCCAGAGGGGCATTCTGAGCCCTGTGGTGGGAATGAATTGAAGGTGGTGGAGTAAGAGCCTGAGGTTCAGAATCAGGTGCCTAACGTTCAAATCCCAGCTTTTCCATTCACGGACTGTCCCTTGGATGCGTTGTGCAACCTTTCCAAGAGAATGTCAGTATTTACCATACAGGGTTGGATACTGAATATCAGGTGACATAATGCTGGCAAATAATAAGAGCCTTATAATATGTTAGGCATTATTGCTGTTGTTGCTTTTATTAAACCCAACTTGCCTTTGGGGTCCTAAATTCTTGCCCTGAGATCCTCTAATTCTGCTTCACCCTTGCAGCTTGCTGACAACCGTAGGAAGAATAATTAGGCAATTGTCATGTGTAACACACTATATAATTTCCCCCCCACTTTACATTATGTGCATAATTTTATCATTTGGTATCAAAGGGAGTTGAAGAGTTCTCATACCATTCTCCTGTTCCCAAAACACTGGGGCAGAGGGTGTGGGAGGGACAGGGTGGACAGAGGGTGGACACAAGATCTCATTTTAGTTGTTGAGGAAAATGTCTTAGAAAGCAAAACCCACAAAGACAGATCCAATGCTGCCTTTTTAGGGGGAAAAAATCTCCTGTAAATATATGTACACCAATGTAATCTTATAAATTCTTGTCTGATACAAACTACAATCATTAGCATAACCCTCAATATCCAGTTTCAGATTTTAATCCTATGTTCTGGGCTGAACAGGTTATCTTCAATTGGTCTCTATTGATTGGACTTCTCCTGAGAGTCACTCTCATTTCTGGTTTGACAAAAGAAACATTTGCTGTTGTTAAACCTCCTTTTTTTTTTTTTTCCTATTGATTTTGCCCTTTTTCTTTAATCTCTTATGTGATCTGCCTTTTGGGTGAAGGACGTTCCAGAGGTCTGGAGGGAATGAAATAGGGTTTGCAAGAGGAGGGGTTGTTGAGTTGGGGGTTATTTTTGCAGACACCTGTCCTAGAAAGAGGTGTGGAAAGCCCCCTCTCCTTGTAATTCTTCACTTTGAACTGATGGAGGTGTATGTGGAGGGGGAACCTGAGGTTGTAAAAGTAAATGACTGTTTTCTGGGAGCTCTAGCAGCTTCCAGTGGGGAGGGACAGCCAGTTCAAAGGATCAGGACCACTTGGACACACCCAGCTGTTCCCAAATGCCACTGGCCACCACTTTCTAAAAATGAAGTGTTAAGACACCGGGAGGAGAAAAGAGATGTCTGGCTTTTAGCTGCTAAATGTGGACTCCCCGTCACTCGTTGTAGGCGGGTAGCAAGCACTGGGAAGATTAAACTGACCTTTGTTTTTGCATAAATACAGAACCAGGGAAAGTGTGGAGTATTCTCAAGTGGTTTCAATCTGCATTCTCCTGCCCAGGAACCAGCAGCCACATGTATCCACTGGGCGCTTGCAAGGTGGTTGGTATGTTGAACTGAATTTTTAACTTCAGTAATAATTTACATTGAATTCATGTGCAGTGTTTTTGTATATTTATTATATATTGAAAAAAATTTCCCTGGTGGCTCAGACGGTAAAAAATCTGCCTGCCATTCAGCAGATCCAGGTTTGATCCCTGGGTTGGGAAGATCCCCTGGGGGAGGGAATGGCTACCCACCTCAGTATTCTTGCCTGGAGAACTCCATGGACAGAGGAGCCTGATGGGATACAGTCCATGGGGTCACAAAGAGTTGGGCGTGACTGAACGACTAACACACACATTATAAATTGAAATGATAATATTTTAGATACACTGGGTTAAATATATTTTTGAAATTAACTTCATTGTTTCATTATACATTTTAAAAAATATGTGAAAATATATTTAAAAAATGTGTCAGTGGTTCATTCCTTTTAGTTATGGACAAGTGTTCCATTGTTTGGCTACCACACTTCGTCCATTCACTTGTTAATGGATATTAAGATTGTTCCTGTTTAGAGACCATTATATATCAAGCTGCTATGAACATTCATGTTTGAGTCTGAATGAGTACATATTGATATTTCCTTTTTGTTGTTGTTCGGTTGCTTAGTCGTGTCCAACTCTTTGCAACCCCATGGGCTGCGGCATGGGGTGTAGGAATAAAGTGACTGACTTCCAGGTCAGGGTTAGTCTACCTTTATAAGAAGGAGCGATACTGTTTTGCAAAGTGGCTGCATCATTTTATACATTCACCTGCAAGGCAAGAGTGATTTGGTTCCTCTACATCCTTGCCATCATCAGATCAGTCTTTGATTTTAGCAGTTTTGGAGGATAATAGAAAATATATGTCGGTCTCTCCCCCCTGGTTCCTGGCACAGAGCTCCTAAAGCCCTCGTAATTTCCTAAGTGATAAGAACACTAGGAGCACCTCATTCTAATGCTAGTCCTTGACCTCTGTTCCTGACACAGAGCTCCCAAACTCTTGGAATTTCCTGGGTGATAAGAGTGTCTTTTGTTTTTAATGAGGCCACTCTGGATGAGGGCTGGCCACCAGAGAGACCAAATCATGATTAGAAGCTTGGAATTTTCAGCTCCCCCATTCTACTACAATTCTCTTGAGAAGGAAGAGGGACTAAAATGGAGTTAATGGTGGATCATGCCTATGTGAGGAAGGCCCTGTAATATCCCCAAATTACAGGGCTCAGAGAGCTTCCGGGTTGGGGTTGATGTACACATGGAGATGCAGGCGGAGTCGGTGGGGAGCTCAGCCCCGTTTCCTCCGTGCCCTGCCCCAACCCCTCTTCTCCATGCGTGTTCACCTGTTGTTGTTCACTCCCTAAATCATGTCCGACTCTTGCAACCCCATGGACCACAGCACAGCAGGCTCCTCTGTCCTTCAGTGTCTCTCAGAGTTTGCTCAAATTCATGTCTATTGAGTCAGTGATGCCATCCGACCATCTCATCTTCTGTTGCCCCCTTCTCCTCCTGCCCTCAATCTTTCCCAGCAACAGAGTCTTTTCCGATGAGCAGGCTCTTCGCCTCAGGTGGCCAAAGTATTGAAGCTTCAGTTTCAGGATCAGTCCTTCCAATGAATATTCAGGGTTGATTTCCTTTAAGATTGACTGGTTTGATCTCTCTGCCTGTCCAAGGGACTCTCAAGAGTCTTCTCCAATTCGAAAGCATTAATTCTTTGGTGCTTGGTCTTCTTTATGATCCAAGTCTCACATCTGTACATGACTACTGAAAAAGCCATAGTTTTGACCATACAGACTCTGGCAGCAAAGTGATGTCTCTGCTTTTATCATATTCTTCGTAATAAACCTATAAGCCTAAGCCTATTGTTTTCTCGAGCTCTGTGAGCCACTTTGGCAAATTAATTGAATTCATTAAAATCTCCCATCTCTAGCTGGTTGGTCAGAAGTCCAGGTTATCACTGGTCTTTCCAGGGATCTGAGGGGGAGTGTGTGTGTGTGTGTGTGTGTGTGTGTGTGTGTGTGTGTGTGTGTGAGTCTTGTGGGACTGAGCCGTTAACCCATGTGATCTGACACTATCTCTGGGTAACTAGTGTCAGAATTGAGTTAAATTATGGGACCCTCAGCTGATGTCATCGAGAATTGCTGGGGGTGGTGGAACCTTCACTCATTTGGTGACCAGAAGCATCAGGATTGATAGTGTCAGCTATCTGTGTACATTGTACAGAAAAGAAATAGAACTTGGTTTTTCCCTACACAGGAGGTAGATAACTGAGTTCTTCTTTACACATTCTGATCAGTTTGTAGTTGTAGCTCATTGTGGTTTTAACTCACACCCTCAAATGACTTACAAGGTTGAACATTTTTTAATGTGTTTATTTTCAAGCTGCATATATTTGCTTAACTCCCTGCTCACATGTTTTTGTGATTTTTGAATGGGGTTGTTTGCTTTCTTCTTATTGGCTTTGGATATATTTTTATTTATTCTGGTTACAAGCCCTTTGTTGGGTGTAGGATTCATAAATATTTTCTCCTGATTTGTGACTCATTTTTCCATTCTCCTAACAGTGTGTTTCAAAGAGCAGAAGTTTTTGATTTTGGCAAAGCCCAGTTTACAGATTTTTTAATTGTATGGATTATGTTTTTGGTGTTTGTGGCTGTGAAACCTTTGCCAAACCTAAAGTTGTAATCATTTTCTCCTGTATTTTCTTTTGGAGTTTTATAGTTTTGGGGTTTTACATCTAGGTCTCTCATCTGTTTTGAGTTAATTTTTGCATATAGTGTGAGGTGTGGGTCAAAGTTCCTTTCATCTTTCTATTTTTTTTTTTTTTTTTGCATGTGGCTATCTGATTGTCCTGCCATTGTGTGTTGAAAACCATCTTTTCTCCACTAAATTTCCTTAGTGTGGAAAATCAGTTTTTCGGCATGTATAGGTCTATTTTTGGACTTGATTTCTTTGATCTATTTGTATATCTTGATGCTAAAACATACTGTCTTGATTTCTGAGGCTTTATAATAAGTCTGGAAACTAGATAGCTTACTGTTAATGCAAGTTTGCATGCCTGGCACACGGTGAGGCCAAACACACCAAAACATTGGAGTTTGGAGCAGAGAAAGGTTTACTGCAGAGTCATGAAAGGAGATAGGTGTGGCTCACGTTCCCAAAAGTCCCTAACTCTCTAAAGGGTTTCAGCAAAGTGTTTTAAAAAGCCAAGTGAGGGAAGGGATGGTATGTGATCAGCTGGTACAGTTCTCTGATTGGCTGACGGGTGAGAGAAGAGGGTGATGTCACAGGGGTTAGCCTTCTCAGTCCTGAGGTTCCAGGTGGCCTGGGGCCGTGTGCTCATGGTCCTCAAGTAGTCTAGCATCTTCCATGTGGTGGGAGGTTTTCACATTTGAATATTCATTGGAAGGACTGATGCTGATGCTGAAACTCCAATACTTTGGCCACCTGCTGTGAAGAACTGACTCATTGGAAAAGACCCTGATACTGGGAATGATTGAAGGCGAGAGGAGAAGGGGACGACAGATGAGATGGTTGGATGGCATCACTGACTCAATGGACATGAATTTGAGTAGGCTCTGGGAATTGGTGATGGACAGGGAAGCCTGGCATACTGCAGTCCATGGGGTCGCAAAGAGTCGGACATGACAGCGACTGAACTGAACTGAAACAACTCAGGAAATCTGCATCAAATGGTATTATCTAGGTACTTCTGAGAAGAGCTAAAGCAGAGGCTAAGGGGAAAGACCTATACTGGGAAGGAGGGCCTCAGTGAGTCCTGCTCTGTTACACAACTACTCTACTCTGATCTGTTTCAAGTTCTTGTGGCCCTTCTGTGTCTTTTGCATTTTGTGCTACTGTTTTTATATATTTAATTTTTACATGTATTACCAATCTCACATTACTTTGTTACAGTGTTTGTCTAAACAATGATCTTTGAGAGTGTTTTTCCCCATTTTTTTTTTTTTTTTTTGGTAAATTATGCATAGTGCAAGGAGATCCAACCAGTCCATTCTGAAGGAGATCAGCCCTGGGATTTCTTTGGAAGGAATGATGCTGAAGCTGAAACTCCAGTACTTTGGCCACCTCATGCGAAGAGTTGACTCATTGGAAAAGACTCTGATGCTGGGAGGGATTGGGGGCAGGAGGAGAAGGGGACGACAGAGGATGAGATGGTTGGATGGCATCACTGACTCGATGGACGTGAGTCTGAGTGAACTCCGGGAGTTGGTGATGGACAGGGAGGCCTGGCGTGCTGCTATTCATGGGGTCACAAAGAGTCGGACATGACTGAGCAACTGATCTGATCTGATCTGATGCATAACATTTGCCATCTTAATCATTTTTAAGTATTCGGTTCATTGGTGTTAAATATTTCATAAGGTGGTGCAGCCACCTCTGCCATCCATCCCCATAGCTCTTTCCATCTCCGAAAAGTGGAAACACTAAACTAGTAAACACTAACTCCCTATTCCTCCTCTCGTGAACCCCTGGAAACCACCAGTTTTCTTTGTCTCTGTGAACCTGACCACAGTAGGTACAAATGAGGCCATGTCCATTTGTGATGGCTTATTTCACTCAGCACAATGTCCTCAACGTTCATCCTTATTGCAGTAGGTGTCAGAATCTCCTCCCTTTTGAAGGCTGAACGATATTCCACTGTGTGTTTAGACCACACTTTGCTTCTCCATTCATCCACTGACGGATATTCGAGCTGCTTCCACATGTCAGCTATTGTGAATTATGCTGCAGTGAACATGGTGTACAGATATCTCTTTGAGATCCTGCTTTCAATTCTTTTAGGTATCTTGTATACTGTTTTTGAGTATGTATCCATGTATAGTTTTTTTTTTTTTTTTTTAGCATTTTAAATACTAAAAGATACATGTATGATTTTTATTGATATCAACATTTTACCAATTGGGGTACAGAACTAAGGACGAAACAGCTCAATGAGAAACAAAATGAATTAAATCTAAGCATCTAGGTTCTTAGAGAGACTGCAGACCAACGGGGTGGGGTAGACAGATGTACACTCAGAATCTCTGTGGCATCCTTGCAATTTGACCTAAGCTCCAAACAATATGGGCACATCCCAAAGTGAGAAATAATGGTGTCACGCACCACTTATTAAGTGCTTTACTGGGCACGCACTGGAGTGTTTCCATGCATTGTTTCTTTGACACCGCGTGGGAAATGGATATGAAAATCTGAACTTACAAAATAGATCAATTAAAGGGTGACTATTTGCATTATAAAAGAATTCTTTGTGGTACAAGAGGATTAGCATGGGGTTCCTTTAAATGGCATCTCCCCTGGGTATTAATGTGTTTATTTATAGATCATTAACTACTTGACAAAGATGCCTCGGGGCAGAGCAGCTCAGAGACAACTGGTCAGGGGGCCCTGGGTGGAAGATCAATTAAATTGGAAGACAAAGTGTCTTTGAAAGAATACACAAAGTTAATAGAGAAAGGGGATTCATTTGCCCACATTTGTTTTATCTCAGTGGGGAGCACATGTATTGGGTGAACAGCACACCTACGTGCTCTCATTCATGGCTTGTCCAGGCAGATGCATGCTCTCTTCTGTGTGGCTGAGGTCTGACATGTCCAGGGTCATAGCTATGTTTGGCCCCCTTGTGGTTGTGCTTTAATTAAGAGGTAAAATGATTAAAGTGGCAGATGTTTCTAGCCTGAGGACCCGGGCCCTGTTACATCAAGCAGATGGTCCCAAGCAGGAGAGCATCCTTTAACGAAGAAGCATTTGCAATTCATGAGCGTTCAGGACGTCCGTTTCTCTCAGTGCCCAGTGTTCTGCTTGTCAGGGCTCCCATTGTGTGGCCAGGGAGCATGATGAATTAGGCAAACCCCTTCTGGTTTGGGATGGCATCTCACGCTGATGAAAATTAAAAGTATTATCGCCCAGAAGATCAAGGGACCCTGATCAACGGAGTGGGGGTTCTCCTGCCCTCTCTCTCATATGCCTGGTGATCTGGCCAAGAGCCATCACCCACATCACAGGCTCTACCCAAGGTATGACTTGGCTTTAAGGACCCAGAACTGTGAAAGAACTTCCTTCTTCAGTCGATTCCTGAAATTTTCACCTTGGAGGGGACCCTGGTTGGATCTGAGGCTCATTTTGATTCTTTCCCAGGATGACTGGCAGGCAGAGACTTTGGAAAGACTGCCATTTACAGGGAAAATATTTTGGTTCGATATCCATGTGACCTGGGGCAGATAACACACACACACATACAAAATCACACACAAACTGGGTAAATGTAACCAAAATGCTTGCTCAGTTGCTTCTGACTCTGCAACCCCATGGACTGTAGCCCGCCAGGCTCCTCTGTCCAAAGATTTTCCAGGCAAGAATACTGGAGTGGGTTGCCATTTCCTTCTCAGGGATCTTCCTGACCCAGGGATCAAACCCACACCTCTTGAGTCTCCTGTGTTGGCAGGTGGATTCTTTACTGCTGCACTACAAAATATTTCATCCTGATACCCATGTGACCCTGGGGCAGATCTCACACACACACACACACACACACACACACACACACACACACAATAAACTTAATCAAAATAAGAGACAACAAATACACAACATTAGAAACGGGGAAGGTGACCATAGATTCTGAGTGGGTTAAAAGAGCAAAGAGAGGATTCTGTAAACAATTCCATGCAAATCTACTTCAAATTCTTATAAACAGATGCTTTCCTTGGAAATTCAGATGTTGACGCAAGAAGCAGAGACCTAAATAAAGCAATCACCATGAGAAAATTTTTAAGCATTTGTCAAAGGACTGTCCCATCCCGAAAATACTAGGCCAAGGGGGCACTAAAGACTAGCTCTTTGACCTTCCAAGACTAGAAGATTCTTGCATTGTTTCATGTGTTCCAGAGCATAGATAAAAATAGAAGGCTTTCCAACTCATTTTACTAAGTTAGCCTAACCACAGGCGTCCATCAGGTTCCCAGCAGGAAAGAGATGTCACTCTTAGAGTGGCTAATTTGAAGAGAGCTCAGTTAAGGAGTGGGGAAGATTCAGAAGCGCTAGGTGGCAATGCAGTCCTGCTCCCCACCTTGGCTTGAAGGGACCGGGAAGCAGGCCTTATCAGAGTTTCTTAGAAGGGCCTGGTAGGAGCTATGATCTTTGCTCCTGGGATCCAGTCAGCTTACTGACACCTTGCAGGGCAGGCCTGGGAGAAGAGATGCCCTCACCCGCTTCTTCTCCCACCCTCCAGTTTCCTTCCTGGTTCCCCATTGGCCAAACACAACTGGAACCCACAGGTCAGTGGAGTCCGTTGATGTAGTCCTTATGAGTCAGCCTCCCAGGGCATAGAGCGGGTGGAGGTAGGTGGAGGTGGCCCTGGAGGGGCTGATGGAAGTCCTGTCACACCCCTGGTACTGCAATCTGATAAGCATTACACAAAGAACACAGGTGGAGGACAACCTAACCTCTAAAGAGAGATGCAAAAACACTGAAATGAAATACTAGCAAATTGAATTCAGAACTTGATAAGGATACTATTAGCAAATAATGCTATGCAGTTGGGCTGGCTGTTATTTCAATTCTATATATGTATTTGGACTTCCCTGATGGCTCAGGGGCTAAAGAATCACCAACAGTACAGGGGACACAGGAGACCTGGGTTCCATTCCTGGGTCTGGAAGATCCCTGGAGGAGGAAATGACCACCCACTCCAGTGGCCTAGGGAATCCCATGGACAGAAGATCCTGGTGGGCTACTGTCCAAAGGGTCACAAAGAGGTGGAAACGACTGAGTGACAAAGTGCATATATATTTTTAGGACACTGTGTTTTTGGTTCTTCATGTTTCTAGGAAAATTCCCATTCTTTCCCTCCTTATTCTGTTCTTCCCAAGGGAGGAGAAATGACTGGCTTCACGGATGTGTTGAAGAGGACACTAAAGCTGCTGGGTTGGTTTCGGAATGAGTTTCTCTGTGGAAGGTAAGCCTCCCCCACTTCTCCAGCATCACAATGGGGGCCTCTGGGCTCCACGCTGGACCAGTGACTGGGGGGCAAGTTATTGAATTCAGCAGCAAAGAATTAGCAAAACCATTTAGCTGTGCATCTAGGCCGTGTCATCCAATCAGTTTTTTATCAGTAATCAAGCTAATATTTATCTCCATCTAATTCCTCTTATCTTTTATTCATTCATTTTATTATTCACTGGAGGAAGATAAACTGTTAATTGATTAGCCTTTAAAAATGCCAACATCAAGGATATGGAGAAAAGGGAAAGCTTATACACTGTTGATGGGAATGGAAATTGGTGCAGCCATGATAGAATACAGTATGGTGATTCCTTAAAAACTGAACTACCATGCAATCCAGCATTCCCATTCCTGAGTGCATTATCTGAAGGAATAAACCATTGTCTTGAAGAGACATCTGCAGATCCATGTTCACTGCATTAGCCAAAATACTCAAGACACAGAAATAACCGAAGTGTCTGTCAGCTGATGACTGGATAGAGACGATGTGGTCTGTAAATAGAAAAATGGAATAGTATTCAGTTATAAAAAAGAAGGAAATCCTGCCATTTGCAATGGCATGGAAGGAACTTGAGGGTGTTAGGCTAAGTGAGATAAGTCAGACTGAGAAACACAAATAATATGTGATCTCACTTACAGGTGGAAAGTGAAGAAACAACTGAGTTGTGGACTGGTCGTCCACCAGAGTGGACTGGTGGTCACCAGGGGTTGGGGACGGAGGATTTGGGGAGACGATGTTTAAGGATACAAATGGCAACTGGTTGATAATAAGTTGAGAGATCTCATGCACAGCATACCGAAGATAGTCAAAAACACTGTAACTTCAAAGTTACTAAGAGACTAGATCTTAACTGTTCTTAACACAAAGAAGAAATGACAATTATGTGCCCTGATAAACGTGTTGGCTAACATTGCTGTGGGGCTTCGTTGGTGGCTCAGTGGGAAAGAGTCTGCCTGCAATGTGGGAAACTCGGGTTCGATTCCTGGGTCGGGAAGATCCTCTGGAGAGGGAAATAGCAACCCACTCCAGGCTTCTTGCTTGGGAAATCCCCTGGACCTAGGAGCTGGGGATTCACATATGATGAATTATGACTCATATATGATGTGTATATGTATATATAATATGTACATATATGAATCACCTTGTAGTTCACCTGAAACTAACACAACATAGTAAATCAACTTTATTTTACTAACAATTGAAAAAAAATAAGGTGGCTTTGCAAGATTCCTGGGCTCCTTGGGGGAAAGCAGCCAGAATTCCCTGCCCCAGCCCCATGGTGGAAGGCTAGATGTCTGTTAGAACCAGTGGTCCCTAGAGGACACTTTGCAATTTCCTGTTGTCCTTATATCCTGGATCTGAGGCCAGGAGCTTGAATTTGGGCAGAAGGGCACAGCTGACACCTTCGGGCAGAGATGCTAAACTCTGCCTGCACTTTCTCTCTTCTGGGGGCCCGGGTAGGTCCCGTCAGCACCTGCCAGAGGCCAGAGGCCAGAGGCTCTTGTTTCCCCCATATTTCCCGGTAGTATTCCTCAGAGGTCCTGGTGTCTTAGGAAGCTTCGTGGTGTTGTGATGCAAGAAATGTGTGTCTTGGCTGTTCTTAAAGGGCCTGCCATGAGCAGATGATGGGGTAATGCTAAGACCATGATCAGATGAAGACAGGAAGCAGGTGATGCTAAGAGTAAAGATGCACAAAAGGACCAAACCTTTCAAAGAATTTGCTCCCAGCCGCGTTGAATTGGAGTCACCCAGAATGGATCAAAACACTTACCCAGGAACGCTGTGAGGTGGCAGAGAGAGCGTTCAGACCCAGGGTTCAAGCTTCTGGCTGGTCTGGTCCTCACTTGTTCCTTCTCACTGGGCTGCTGGGATGCCTCCAGGTCGTGATGAATGTCAATGAACTTTTAATGAGGTCTTAATCAACTGCTTCGTTACTGGGACTCTCTTCGGGGAGCCCAGCCATGGCCCTTTGGAGACAAAGGCGGGTATTCAAGCCAGAGGGACTTGGGATCCCTCACAGGTCCCGCTCCTTTTCAAGGCCAGCCTTTTCACCCGGCTACTCCCACTGCTGGGAGGACCTTGAAGCAAACAAAAGGAAACCCTCAGACCTGCTTTGCGTGAGCTCTGGACTGCCCTTGGCCTTGGTGCTAATAAGGAACTCAACAAATGCCCTCTGAAAAGTTGCATTTTATTAGCATATGTTTAGCTGGCCCCAGTATCCCTACTTCCTAAGACTGCTGTGACCCTCAGAAAACCACAGGAAGCCACATTTTTCTTCCCTCTCTCTCTGGCCTGGCCTCTTCCCTAGCCCAGCTAACCTGTCTTGCTTGTTGAGGTCCGTCTAACAACAAGGTTTAGCCCCTGGCAGATTTTTCACAGGACAGAGAGACAGACATTCCTACACCTTCATTCCAAGGCATTAACTCAGCTTGAAAAATCCCAGCTTGATCTCATTTCTTACTGTCTTTTCTCCTTCAAAGGCCCAAATGTGGACTCGCTAGTGAATCAGGAGAGCTGCTGCTGGATGAAGGGTCCCTCTCGATAAGCTCTCAGTTTTCAGGCTTTTCACCAGGTAACGTGGATCTGTCACGGGTCTTACGTCTGGGTGCCGAGATCAGACTCAAGGAAAACTGGCAGAGACGTTTTGTGTATTTCACAGTCATTCTCATCAGATGCCTTGAACATGGAGCTCTGGAAACAGCCAGCTTTTAAAATTCAGATACTGGCATCTACCAATGTACTTTCTGACTGTATGAATTTGACTATTCTAGGTACTTCATATAAGCGGAATCAAACAGTATTTGTCTGCATCTACTATATATTGGAATACATTTTAAGGCTTAACCCTATTATATAGTTGGGTATTATGCAGTCTTCTAAAGCTGTAATATATTATATAATTCATTCATCAAAAAACTAGGGAGCCCTCTATGTTAGTGGGTATTATACATATATGCACACACAGTAGAATTCATTCATCAGAAAAGTTAGGGAGACTTCTCACAGAGAGGAAAGTTGGTGATCTCTATTTTGAAAGACATTCTATCTACAGGTACGCTCAGAGCAGTGCAGGCCATGGGGCTGCAACCTCAGCTGCTCGAGCAGCCCCAGGAGGACGGGGGGCAGAGGGGCTGTGGTCCCTGGGAGTGATGGCAGCGGACAGGCACAAGCTGCCAGTTCGGGGATTCCCTTGAGGTCCAATCTGTCCCTTTACATGTCCAGGTGAATTTTAAAACCAATTTCCTCCTTAAGAAAGAGGAGCAACAGCTCAGTGAGGTGTGGACAACACTGATAAGCATGAGGCTAGTAACTGCAGGGAATCATAAAGACAGGTTAGGGTCATCCTTAATGGACTGAGAGACTTCAAACCCAGGAGAAATCTCTGAAAGGGCCAGAGCCGAAGACAAAAGCAAAAAAGGAGAGGTATTAAGGCTAAGAAAGTCCGATATCTCTCAGAGCGACAGTGACCACAACCCACCACCCCCAACCTGGTACCTGCAATGGTTCGTTCACCACACACACTTGTGTAACCCAGCAGGGACTCAGCGCTTACATACACCATCTCACGAGGTGAATATCTGTAGCCCCATTTTATTTTATTTTTAAATTTTATATTGAAGTACAGCTGATTTTGGGCTTCCCAGGTGGCTTAGTGGTAAAGAATCCGGCTGTCAATGCAGAAGACATGGGTTTGATTCATAGAGTTGTAAATTCCATAGGGCTGCAAAGAGTTGGACATGACTGAAGAGACTTAGCATGCAGGCAGGCAAACATGGCCAGGTTCAGGACATGCAAGCCCCAAACATGGCTCCTGGGCACACGAAATGTTTTTGACCAAAAGCATTTGAGAAACAGTGGGTACAGGAAGGAAGTATCTTGCTGGTGGATCACTACAACCATTCACATAACAAATGGCCATTTCTGATGAACACAAGAAGAATCGTAGGTGTGGGTAGATATAGGCTAACTTGCACGATTTGGGGGAGAATTTTAAACTTATCCATAGAGGTTCTGCACCTGACTTATGGTTCCTTTTTCAAAATTTTTAGCTTACAACTTGAGAAGGGGTGAGGACAGTCATTTAAGGTGTATTTTGACTTTCTACACTTTTTTTTTTTTGCCACATGGCTTGCAGGATCTTAGCTTCTTGTTGTTGCTGTTCAGTTACTAAGTCATGTCCAACTCTTTGTGACCCCATGCACTGCAGCACACTAGGCTTCCTTGTCCTTCACTATCTCCCAGAGTTTGCTCAAACTCATGTCCATTGAGTCTGTGATGCCATCCAACGACCTCATCCTCTGTTGCATCCTTCTCCTCCTGCCCTCAATCTTTCCCAGCATTGAGGTCTTTTCCAGTGAGTCAGCTCTTCGCATCAGGTGGCCAAAGTAGTGGAGCTTCAGCTTCGGCATCAGTCCTTCCAATGAATATTCAAGTTGATTTCCTTTAGGATGGACTGGTTTGGTCTCCTTGCTGTCCAAGCTACTCTCAGAAGACTCTCAGGTTTGTCACAGCTTTCCTTCCAAGGAGCAAGCATCTAGGGATCAAACCTGTGCTCCCCACAGTGGAAGCTGAGTCCTAACCACTGGACCTCCAGGGAACTCCTCATTTTTTGTACTTTCACATCTACAAATAGATTTCTTGAATTTCTAATGATGCTACAACCACTGTAGATCATTAGGTGGACCTGTGTACATCCCTGTACACCTGTGAGATTGGGAGTCAGGGAGGGACTTCTTTAAATGTTTTTTTTTTTTTTGGCTCTGCTTTATCCTACTGAGAATTAGGAATGCTGAATGTATTGTAAAAACCTGGCTCCGAGAAACAGTGAAACCTGTATGAAGGACTTGGGGTTTGGGACTTGGAGGTGGATGTGAGGAGGTAATCACTACATAAGAGGTTCTAAATACCACGAGTTAATAATAAGCAACTTCTCAATTGCCTTTTCTAAACACTGCTCCACATTTTAAAGAGAAATGAACAGTCATGAATGTTGAAATTCCCTCCTATCCCAGCAGCAATACCGCTCCAGTCTAGCTGATCTGCTCAACTCACGGACACAGAGAACGGGGGCGGGAGGCCATTGGTGGAAATATCCTTAAGGAAATTGCAGGCGGATGTTGGCCTGGGTTCTTGTACCTCGTGGGTGCAGTAACAGGCTGTGTCCACTGGGTGGTGCGCGTGGCCACTGACTCTGGCCCCGCGGATACCCGTCTGGCTGGACTGAGTGGAAACATTTGTAGGACTTGGAAGCGTTTAGCTCCACACAGCTCATGGTCAACCTGATGTTTTAAAAATGTGCAGTTTCCTCTGTTCTTGATTCAGCCTAATTCTGCTTATTAGCATGGCAAAGAGACAGGCTGTAAAGGGATCTTAAGAGATGAGAGAGCGAGATTGAGAACAAAAGGCCTGAAGGACTCAGGGGGCCTAGGGTCAGCTTGAGGCTCTGGCGTCCCCCAGGTCACTTTACAAATCTAGCCTCAGAGGAAGTCAGGAGAGGGGGGTGTGTATCGACCCGTTTCCCAGCTCCCTTTCTGTGGGAGATGCTCTGATGTGTGGTTAGGGGGTTTTGCACCTGAGGCAGGGTCTGAACAAGGATCGTGGTGGGAGGAAAGAGAAGAACACTGTGAAGGATGCTTGCTTTGGGATATTGGAGGATACATAAGTGTCACATGTCTTTATTCGCTGAAGTCGAATCAGGCCAGACCTCCAGGAGCAAGGCCCCCACCCCCAGGAGGAGAGGACTTGATGGAGGCTCCCTTTCTTCCTGGAGGACCCACTCCCTGTGAAAACAAGGGCTTCCCTGGTGGCTCAGCTGGTAAAGAATCCGCCTGCAATGCAGGAAATCTGGGTTCTATCTATCCCTGGGTTGGGAAGATCCCATGGAGAAGGGAAAGGCTACCCATTCCAGTATTCTGGCGTGGAGTCACAAAGAAGGGTCACAAAGAGCTGGACACGACTGAGCGACTTTCACTTCACTTTCCTCAAGGGTGCTGTCGAGCTTCCCCACAGGAAGGAGACACAGCACAGTGGGAAGAGGAAATTGGATGGTGTTTGGTGAAGGGATGATGTCCAGCCAGACTGATGGAGAAGGCTTTTGGCATCATTGTTGTTGTTCAGTTGCTCAGTCGTGTCCGACTCTGTGACCCCATGGATGGCAGCGCACCAGGCTTCCCTGTCCTTCACCATCTTCTGGAGTTTACTCAGACTCACGTCCGCTGATTTTGTGATGCCATCCAACTATCTCATCCTCTGTCATCCCTTCTCCCGCCTTCAATCTTTCCCAGCATCATCATTTGTTTAAAAAATATAGAGAAGTGAGGAGGAGCAGCATTTGGAAGAAACTGCTGCTGCTGCTAAGTCGCTTCAGTCGTGTCCGACTCTGTGCGACCCCATAGATGGCAGCCCACCAGGCTCCCCCGTCTCTGGGATTCTCCAGGCAAGAACACTGGAGTGGGTTGCCATTTCCTTCTCCAATGCATGAAACTGGATGCATTTTATTCATTCAGTCCCTCATTTTTTATTGGATGAGAGAGGACATGCCAGGCACCAGGGGTGCAGGTCTTCTTGAGGACTTCGTAGTCAAGACGGGGAGGCAGACAGTTGAAGGAATGAGAACACAGATACATTTGTGATTTCTCTGTGTAGTAGGTACTCTAGGGGCTGCTGTGTAAGCCAAGAGGCAGAGGGTGGTCAAATCCAGTGTTCATAGCAGCACTATTCACAACAGCACAGACACGGAAGCAATCCAAATCTCCATCAACAGATGACTGGATTAAGATGTGGTACAGTGAGATATTTATGTTATTTGCAGCAACATGGATGCACCTGGAGATTGTCCTACTAAGCAAAGTAAGTTAGGCAAAGACAAATGTCATATGATATCAACAATATGTGAAATCTAGAATAGGACACAGATGAACTTATCTATGAAATAAAGAGAGACTCACAGACACAGAAAACAGATTTGTGGTTGCCAAGGAGGAGGGTTAGCAAATTTGGAAAACTCAGCAGTGGCCATAGGACTGGAAAAGGTCAGTTTTTATTCCAGTCCCAAAGAAAGGCAATGCCAAAGAATGCTCAAACTACCGCATAATTGCACTCATCTCACGTGCTAGTAAAGTAATGCTCAAAATTCTCCAAGCCAGGCTTCAGCAATACGTGAACTGTGAACTTCAGATGTTCAAGCTGGTTTTAGAAAAGGCAGAGGAACCAGAGATCAAATTGCCAACATCCACTGGATCATGGGAAAAGCAAGAGAGTTCTAGAAAAACATCTATTTCTGCTTTATTGACTATGTCAAAGCCTTTGACTGTGTAGATCACAATAAACTGTGGAAAATTCTAAAAGAGATGGGAATACCAGACCACCTGACCTGCCTCTTGAGAAAGCTGTATGCAGGTCAGGAAGCAACAGTTAGAACTGGCCATGGAACAACAGACTGGTTCCAAATAGGAAAAGGAGTATGTCAAGGCTGTATATTGTCACCCTGCTTATTTAACTTATATGCAGAGTACGTCATGAGAAATGCTGGGCTGGAGGAAGCACAAGCTGGAATCAAGATTGCCGGGAGAAATATCAATAACCTCAGATATGCAGATGACATGACCCTTATGGCAGAAAGCGAATAAGAACTAAAAAGCCTCTTGATGATAGTAAAAGAGGAGAGTGAAAAAGTTGGCTTAAAGGTCAACGTTCAGAAAACTAAGATCACGGCATCTGGTCCCATCACTTCATGGCAAATAAATGGGGAAGCAGTGGAAACAGTGGCTGACTTTATTTTTCTGGGCTCCAAGATTGCTGCAGATGGTGACTGCAGCCATGAAATTAAAAGACACTTACTCCTTGGAAGGAAAGTTATGACCAGCCTAGACAGCATATTCAAAAGCAGAGACATTACTTTGCCAACAAAGGTCTGTCTAGTCAAGGCTATGGTTTTTCCAGTGGTCATGTATGGATGTGAGAGTTGGACTATAAAGAAAGCTGAGCACCGAAGAATTGATGCTTTTGAACTGTGGTGTTGGAGAAGACTCTTGAGAGTCCCTTGGACTGCAAGGAGATCCAGTCAGTCCATCCTAAAGGAGATCAATCCTGGGTGTTTATTGGAAGGACTGATATTGAAGCTGAAACTCCAGACTTTGGCCACCTGATGAGAAGAGCTGACTCATTTGAAAAGAGCTGGGAAAGATTGAGGGCAGGAGGAGAAGGGGACGACAGAGGATGAGATGGTTGGATGGCATCACCGACTCGATGGACATGGGTTGAGTAGACTCTGGGAGTTGGTGATGGACAGGGAGGCCTGGCGTGCTGCGGTTCATGGGATCGCAAAGAGTCGGACACAACTGAGTGACTGAACTGAACTGAGCTGAACTGAAGGGGGAGGGATGGATTGGGAATTTGGGATTAGCAAACTATTTTTTACAGGATGGATAAACAACAAGGTCCTACTGTAGAGCACAGGGGACTATATTCAGTATCCTGTGATAAACCATAATGGAAAAGAATATGAAAAAGAATGTATATATATGTGTGCGTGTGGATAACTGAACCACTTTGTTGTACAATATAAATTAGCACAACATTGTAAATAGACTATAGTTCAATAAAATAAATGAAAAAAAAGAAGAGGGTGGTCAGAGAAGTAAACAGGGTGTAACATTGACCCTGAAGTTTCCTGAAGCTTTTCTGCTTCCTCACCTAGAAGACCTTTGGTTTTGCTGCTATTATAAATGTGTCAGGTATGCAGTCCATCATTATATCCTGCGGATCTCTCTCTCTGTCTTAGGCATTCTACGAGGTCCGTGTGAGTGAGTCCATGAATTCCTACTACTCTTAGCAACCAGCTGAGGCCGTGCTTGGGCTGTGCAGTCTACTGCTTGCCACAGTAGCTAGGCTCCTTGGGCAAGTTAATTCATTTGCTTAAACCTCAGTATACACGTCTGTGTGATGGCAACAGTGATAGAATGGACCTGTAGATTATTGCAAGAAATGATACTTGTGTTTTAAGTATACTGAAGCGACTTAGCAGCAGCAGCATCATGTATAATGATATATTAAGTCTATCTGTTAGTCACTCTGCTGCTGCTACTGCTGCTAAGTCGCTTCAGTCATGTCCGATTCTGTGCGACCCCATAGACGGCAGCCCACCAGGCCCCGCCGTCCCTGGGATTCTCCAGGCAAGAACACAGGAGTGGGTTGCCATTTCCTTCTCCAATGCATGAAAGTGAAAAGTGAAAGTGAAGTCGCTCAGTCGTGTCCGACTCTGAGCGACCCCATGGACTGCAGCCTACCAGGCTCCTCCGTCCATGGGATTTTCCAGGCAAGAGTGCTGGAGTGGGGTGCCATTGCCTTCTCCGCCCAAACTCCCTAACTATCCTTTATTCCCATTTACCCACCCTGGAAATCATAAGTTTGTTCTCCGAGTCTGTATATGCTTCATAAATAGGTTCATTTGTATAATTTCTTTTTACGTGCCACATGTAACAGGATGTCATGCAACACTCCTGCTTCTCTGTCTGTACTTCACTCAGCGCGACAGATTCTGGGTCCATCCGTGTTGCCGCACATATCTGGTCTCACGTTTAGATCTTTGATCCAACGTGGAAATGACTCTTGAATTGAGTTAAGGAGATTGTCAGACACCTCTTCTGCCATTAAATTCTTTTTTTTTTTTAATAAAAAAGAAGAAAGAAAAAAAGAAAAGAGAAAGAAAATGACAGGCAAAGAACATTGTTCCCTGCACAGAAGGCTGCAATGGCCGGGGGTGTTGGGAAGATGGGCGGGTCTTACCTGTTTTTTCTGGCATTAAGATCGCTCAGCGCCGGAGCATCACTCGGTCCAGATGTTCCATTCACAGGAAAGCAGAGGTGGGCTGAGCGGGAGGATGTGTGTAATGGACAAGTGCTCCCGGGCACCTCTGCTCCCGGGATGATATTTACCTCTGTGTCCATGGGAAGCCACGCAGCTGGTTTGACTGAATTTGTCTCTGGGTTAATGATGTCTGGGTATCAGGGAGAAACAACCTGATGGAGACAGATGAGCAGTTCCTCTCTGCGTCCTCTCGGGAGCGAGGGCTGCTGTCTCTGCAGGGCTGGCAGGGGTAGGAGGCAGGGGTGTGTCCCTGCCGTAACTGGGCTGTGACGCTCCGTGATGATGTGTCCAGAGAAGGCAGAGGGACTCATTGGCCAGATGGCGCACAAAACTAATATGCGTGGGTAGCTGGACTAAATGAAATTCCAGGGTGAAGAAATGTGCTCTCTACCTCTTTGAAAAATCCGATATTTCACTTCTGCATCTGAGGACTACCACCATACGATCCACATCACGGTTCGGCTGGAGTGCAACAGTGAGGCAGCATCTTTTATATTGCTGACTTTTTCTTAGAAATGCCTGCAAAATGAGTTCATCAGAGATGCTGGAGCCCTTCACTGGCTGGTGACCGCCCTCAGGGCACCTGGGCTGACCCTTTTCTTCCCATGACTGCCCAAAATTCCCCAGATACATTCACCCTTTGCTCCTCCTCTCCTTTTAAATTTCCTGTTGGATGAAGTTAATGGATGGACAGAAATGGCATGGTTGAAACTTTCTGTACAAAACTTGATCACCCTGCAGTAGGTGCTGGTTTCTGAAACGATGAACACGATCATGTCCTCAGCTCTTAGTTTCAGGGGATCAGCATCTTTAACAAATCATTGATTTATTTATAGCTGCAAACATGTTATGTGTGAATGGTGGAAAGAGTGGCAGAATACAGCCCAACTCAAAGGAAAAAACAAATAGGTCATTCTGTCATCAGAAATGACCTCTGTTAACCTTGTTATATTTCTTTCCAGCTTGTTTCAATGCAAGTGTTTATAATGACTTGGGATTATTCCACACAGACCATTCCGACAACCCACTTTTCATTCCATTTATCATCCCATTTCATCTTGTCGAAAAGAGTCGGCCACAACTGAGACACTGAACTGAACTGAGGCATTCTTCAATATATTTTTATAATAAAGTATCCATTCTATTCGATTACAAAAAATAATCTACAATGTTCATTGTAAAATGTTTGGACAATACTGAGACACAAGGCCTGGATTGTTCAAACATTCACATGCATTTTCTGTTCTTCAAGGATATATTGAAAGTTTAAGTGAAAGTGAAGTCTCTAAGTCGTGTCTGATTCTGCGGCCCCATGGACTGGAGCCCACCAGGCTCAGGGATCGAACCTGGGTCTCCAGCATTGCAGGCAGACGCTTTTACCATCTGAGCCACCAGGGAAGCCCAAAGGATATATTGAACTGAGATGTGAATCATCTGAAACCAGTTCCTTTCTTCTAGTAGTTCCTCTGTGGTGGCTGGTCCAGTTTGTTCTCTGGTACAGGGTCTGTTCTGGTTTTCTCAGTCTTCTCATAAATTTTTACTTCAGTGGGAAAATCTATTTTCTCTAGTTTTTAAACAATGTTACAGGTTGAACGACTTCCCAGGTGGTGCTATCGATAAAATAATCTGCCTGCCAGTGCAGGAGTCGCAGGAGATGCCAGTTTAATCCCTGGGTCAGGAAGATCCCCTGGAGGAGGGAATGGCAACTCACTCCAGTATTCTTGCCTGGAGAATCTCATGGACAGAGGAGCCTGGCGGGCTGCAGTCCATGGGGTCTCGGGGTCGGACATGACCTAGCACACATACAGTTGAACACACTTTGTTGTTGCTGTTCAGTTGTTCAGCCGTGTTCATCTCCCGGAGCTTGCTCAATCACGTCGGTGATGAGTCGACGTGATGCCATCCAACCATCTCATCCTCTGTCACTCCCTTCTGCCCTCAATGTTTCCCAGCATCAGGGTCTTTCCCAGTGAGTCATCTCTTCCCATCAGGTGGCCAAAGTATTGGAGTTTGTTTCAGCATCAGTCTTTCCATGAATAATCAGGGTTGATGTCCTTAGGATTGACTGGTTGGATCTCTTTGCAGTCCGAGGGACTCTCAAGAGTCTTTTCCATCACCACAGTTTGAAGGCATCAATTCTCAGCCTTCTTTATGGTCCAACTCTCACATCCATATATGACTACTGGAAAAACTATAGCTTTGACTATACGGACTTTTGTAGGTAAAGTGATGTCTCTGCTTTTTAATATGCTGTCTAGCTTTGTCATTGCTTTCCTTCCAAGTAGCAACATCTTTTAATTTCATGGCTACAGTCACCAACAGACTCATCTATCCTTTAGAAGTTCATCAAAGAGGAATTATGGTGTCGGTTTTTAAACACTGAAACATATGGTGAGGGGAAACAGCAGAAAATTTTGCCCGTTAAAAAATAATTTCTTTTTTTTTTTTTCGCCACATCATGCAGCAAGTGGGATCTTAGTTTCCTGACCAGGGTTTGAACCCATGCCCCCTACATTGGAAGGTGGAGTCCCGCCCTCTGGGTGGAGATCAGGTTATGTAAGCAGCACTTATTAAACATTATAATATCTGAAGAAGTGAAGATTCAGGGAGAGATTTATAAAAGTATAATTATAGTAGGAAATGAAAAATTTGGCAAATCAAATAGCAAGCTATCAGGAGGTATTCATGATATTTGAATACCACAATTTGTAAACTAAAGTACAATTGAAACCTGGGTATTTGGTACCTACACTTACACCACATACATACACACTGATAGAGGGAGAACATGCTTTCTTTGAGGAAATGTGATTTTTAAAAAAAAAATGTCTGTGGAACACATAAAAATTCAGTGATATACTTGACCAAAAAAACTTTAATAATTTACCAATGTAGAAAGTTAACAAACCACATTCTTTCATCCTAATCCAATAAAACTAAGAATCAACAATGAAAAACAGACCCCAAATGATTTTTTCATAAATATAGGAACACTTGTAAGTAATCCCTTTACTAAATAAGAATTTATAACCAAAAATTTTTTTCCTCAAATGTAATAACCAAGAATATATTTCATTCCCGAAACCTAAGGGATCAGACTTATTTCTAGAAAAGTGTATCACTGTCTACGATATTATCTTTAATTTTGAGAAAAGACCAAAAACAAATGAACAAAGCATATAACCTCAGACATGAGAAAAAGAAAAACAAAGTAAACCATATGAAAGCAGGAGGTGGGTATTAAGATAAAAGCTTATGCTGATTCACTAGAAAACAGAGGAAGAATTGAAAAGATAAATGAAACCAAAAGTTGGTATCTGAAAAGGCTAATAGAATAGATATTTCCCTGCTGATTCTGATTAAATAAAAAGAAATAAGGCAACATTATAATATGTTAGTAACAAGAACGCAGATACAAAGGTGGAAGAGATTAAAAATATTAGAGATGATAATGAACAACAATCTGGCAATTTATTATAAAAAATCTTGAGAACACAGAAAGTCTCCTCTTAAAATATACAGTTCTGAAATGCACCCAAGAGGAGTTAGGAAGACTGGAACAATCACAGAATAGACACAAATAGGGATTATGAAGCTACTGTGGAAAAGAAACGAGGTCCAAATGATCTTGTAACTGAGATCAATACAGTGGAACCAATAATATGTGTATTTATCTGAATGATTCCAGACGGTAGAAAAGATAGAAAACTCCTCATTTATGTAGACAACCTACTCCAGTAAGGCAATTATACTCCATGTGTGTGTGCTAAGTTGCTTCAGTCATATCCAACTCTGTGTGACCCTATGGACTGCAGCCCACCAGGCTCCATGGGATTCTTCAGGCAAGAACACAGGGGTGGGTTGCCATGCCCTCCTCCAGGGGATCTTCCTGACCCAGGGATCAAACCCACATCTCCCGCATTGCAGGTGGATTCTTTACCTGGGAGCCCCTGGGGAAGCTCAGGATTGACTGACTAATGGACAGCAAATACTAGCTGGAAAGATAAGTAATGAAACAAGGATTCTTTCATCTTGGATCGCTAATCGCTTCCTTGGTTTATCGCAAGTCACTCATTGCATGACTACATTAATGTTAGGGCAATGTCATCATTTCTCCATACTTAACACTATAATTATTGGGAATTAGTTTTCTTAGTGACTTAACTGTTGTAGTAGAGAGGCAGGACAATTGAAGTCTTTGCTTTGCTTCTCTATCTCCAGATGTGGCTTAGCTCCGACAGGTTAGGCAAGGTTCCCGAGTCTCAGTTTTTCCATCTGAAAATTGGAGATTATGGGGGACCTTAAGTTAGATATCGTTGATATTTGAAAAATGGCATGATATGTTGCATTCTTTCTTTTCCATTTCTCATTGTTCGTCAAACTCTCATATCCTGAGCTCTGTTACAGAAATCATCTGGAAATAAAATATGCCATTTAACCACAAGAGGGTGTATTTGACCTTTGCAGGCAAGGAAGCTTAATATTTAAAGCCTCTCTTCATAGACAAGGACTTTTCAGAGGGTTTAATATGTATGAGATCAATTCCAAATGTCATCATCAAATTATTTAGGAAAGTTATTCGTGTGTGTGTGTGTGCAACACGCAGGAAGTCTTTCTATCCCGCCCATGTGTTTTCTGATGGCTGTGGAATGGGAACCATATTTTGACAACATTTCCTCCATCAAACAGTAAAGCTTTGGCTTTAAAACAAGAGACTGTCCCACAAAGAGGACAGTATTCTCATTTGGAATCCATTAAAAAAATCCCAGCTTGAAATATGGCTGCAGAACATGTCTCATCTTTTGAGGCACATTGAACAGCTCAGGATGGAGAGCCCAAGACCCAGGGCACCAGGTCCAAGGCACCATCTTTTCCAAGTGTCCCCACTTGATAACTCATGTTTGTTGTTTGGGCTCCTCAGACTTCTTTCTACCCGCCTTTTCTGTGCACCAGGGAAATTCCAGTGCAGACACAGCATGCCTGTTTGTCCATCTCACAATGGGCTCACTTCTCCTGCCACCGAGTCCTGATGGCTCCCCCTCCAGAGTCCCTCATTTTCCCAAAGCCATTACAGAAGAAAGCACGCAGGCTTGAGGTCGGGCAGATTTTGAACTTGAATCTTTTCTTGGCCACCTACCAGATGACTTAACTTGGGTAAGCTATGCAGGGCTTCTTAGTTTTCATGTGAAAATCAGACATGACCTTAATTGTCACAAATCTGTTGTGGAGTTTAATGAAATAATCTGAGTCTGGAAGTATATATATATTCTAAACTTTTGATTGTATATTGGAGTATAGTTGATTAACAATGTTGTGACAGTTTCAGGCAGACAGCAAAGGGACTCAGAGGTACTTATATATGTATACATTCTTGCCCCAACTCCCCTCCCATTTGGGTGTTGGCAGTATATTTTTTTGAGAAATACTTGGTTTTGGTTTTCCTCCTGTGTCCCCCTGCCTCCACATCCATTCTGCCAAAGGAAACCCGTCTTTCATGCTTCTTGGCTTTGGAAAAGGATTTCAATGACAGCAGAAGTTGCCCACTGGTTTTTTCCCTTCCCAGCTTCTGTGTGACTAAAGCCTGAGCTCAGCGATGAAAGCCACTTAAGGAATCTTCTTTGAGGGATCTCAGGAGACGGAGTTTGTTTCTACAGGAAAAGGAGAGGACAGGGCCAGGATGGGGTAAAAGCACCGGGTCACAAGCTTCCTTCCGAAGTGTCAAGTCACAGTGAAGGTCAGGAGGCTCTCCTCAGGATGCTTAGGGAGACCGCCTGCAGCCCAGGTGTGCGTGTGTACTCAGTTGCTCAGTTGTGTCCCACTCTTTGCGACCCCCTGGGCTGTAGCCCACCAGGCTCCTCTGGTCATGGGATTTCCCAGGCAGGAATACTGGAGTGGGTGGCCATTTCCTGCTCTAGGGGATCTTCCCAACCCAGGGATCAAACCCATGTCTCCTGTGTCTTCTGCATTGCAGACGGATTCTTTACCTCTGAGGCATCAGGAAAGCCCCTAGCCCAGGCACTGATTCTTAACCCCCCTGCAGGCGGCACGGAAGCAGAGAGCCTCCAAATCCTAATAAACCACTAGGGACTCAGACAGTGAGGGTTCCAGCAGGGCTAGGATGAAATGGAAGCCCTTCCTTTCTGAAACTTCAGTATTTCACAGACCTTCCTGGTTCTGTTGCAATTCTTGGAAGAAGGATCCCCAGAGAACTGAATTTTCCACCAGCCTAGTGGTCTCAGGCCTCAAACTTGGGTTTTATTGGACTTAAAGACAATAGGGAAATGGGTATTTTCTGCATGTCAGTGCTTGCGCATGCAGAGTTACTCCTGTTACACTTGTAAAACCCTTAGACAGGACCTAACACTTAGAAATTCAGGATAGAGTCATCGTTTTTGTTGACTTTGAATTTTTGGACCATTTGCTTAGCATCTCTGTATTCTAGTTCCCCTTGATAATAGAACATGACTACATAATCTATGTAGTCTTTGCAAACTCTGAAATGTATTCTATTCATTCAACAAATATTATTCAATACCTACTCCATGACAGGGTCTGGAAAAAACTTATTTTTTTTTTTGGAGTTGGAGAGATAAATGAGATAGTTTATAAAATGTCTAGGGATCTGAGACAGGAAATTTAATACCCACCATCTGGAATTTCTCTGTTGACTTTAGAACTTTGGCTTGGAGATGAGAGTTTAGAACTTTGCATTCCTAAATATTAACATTGTCTATTTGCCGAATGACTATTTTGTACTTGAAATGGCTTAAGATGGCAACTTAAAGCAGTTCCTTATGAATTTCTTTGAGCTTCCCACCCAAGCTGTTTGTTTTTTTCTTTTCCAAAATTTCAACTGTGTTTATTTCTTTTTGGTAGTTGTTGGTAGGTTTATTATTATTTTATTGAAGGATAATTGCTTTACAGAATTTTGTTCTTTTCTGTCAAACATCAACATAAATCAGCCATAGGTATACATATATCCATTCCCATTTGAATCTCCCTCCCACCTCCCTCCCCATCCCATCCCTCTAGATTGATACAGAGCCCCTGTTTGAGTTTCCAGAGCCATACAGCAAATTCCCATTGGCTATCTATATATGATAATATAAGTTTCCATGTTACTCTTTCCATACATCTCACCCTCTCCTCCCCTCTCCCCATGTCTATAAATCTATTCTCTATGTCTGTTTCTCCATTGCTGCCCCGTAAATAAATTCTTCAGTACCATTTTTCTAAATTCAGTATATATGCGTTAGAAGACATTCTTTGTTTTGCAGACAGAGTGAGATTAAAAATAAGCATCATTAACAACCCAAGATTAGAAGGCAGAGCAAGCTAGATGGGCCCTGAATGGGGGCAAACCAGCTGAGTTCTCCCTTCTGTCTTACTCAGACTTCACCTCACTCAGACTTCACCTCATCATGCATAACACTCTCACTGAAGCCAACATAGGGAACATTTCATATCTCACCCCATACTCTGTGCCTCAGAGGCATCTACTTACTCTACAGGCTTAGCTTTTGGCATTTCTTTCTTTCTTTACCTTTTGGCCATGCCACACAGCATGTAGGATCTTAGTTCCCTGACCAGGGATTGAACCTACATACCCTGAATTGGCAATGCAGAGTCTTAACCACTGGACTCCCAGAGAAGGCCCAAGCCTTTGGAAATCCTTGAAGAAATAATTTCTGGGGGGTGGGGAGCAAGCAGTGGGGAAGCGGGTCGGGAGGATTTGGATGTAGTGGGCAACAGTCCTCCACGTGGGCTGGGAGGAAGGGCCCCAGCAGCATGTACTAGACTGTGGATGCTAAACTCTTGGTTACTCTGAAGTATCAGAGTCTCCGGCTGGGGGCATAAGATGCAAATCCTATCTTGGTAATTAGACCTATGATAACTGAGTGCCTGCTCGGTTGGGCTTAGAGTCATGTGGCTAAGTCGGCCCTCCAGCTGTGGGTGGGAGAAAGGGGTCAGTAGCCTGTGAACCAGGCAGCCGATGGTACCATGCCTTCCTTATACACGCAGTGTCCTTTTTGTAATTAAAAAATTTTTTTAATTTAATTTTTTTTTGGGCGTCCTGTGCCACATGGCATATGGAATCTTTGTTCCCAGACCAGGGATTGAACCTGTGCCCCCTGCATTGGAAGAGTGGAGTCTTAATCACTGGACCAACAAGGAAGTCTCCATATGTCCCAGTGCCTTGAAAAACAAGATCTGTTGTTACTCAAATACGTGTGTGCTCAGTGGCTCAGTTGTGTCCGACTCTTTGTGACCCCATGGACTGTAGCCCATCAGTCTCCTCTGTCCATGGGATTTCCCAGGCAAGAATACTAGAGCAGGTTGCCATTACCAGGGGATCTTCCAGATCCAGGTTTCGCACCTGCATCCCCTGCATCTCCTGCGTTGGCAGGCGGTTTCTTTACCACTGAGCCACCTGGGAAGAAGCAGTGTAACCCTATTGGAGTCTACTTAGGCTCACAGTCTTAAACACCATCTAGATGCTGACGATTCCCAAATATGGATCTCCAGCTCAGGTCTTTCCCCCAAACTCTGAAAATCACAAGGGGCCCGAGTCACAGAGGCTTGAGACAAAGACGTTTTCATCTATGTCACATGACAAGAATGCTGGAGGAAGTGGGTCCCAGGCTAGTTAAGGGGCCCAACAGGTTATCAGGCTCTATCCATCCTCATCAGATTGGCTTTTTGGGTTCAGTCACATCTTCTCATGGAAGCAATGTGGCTGCCATAGTACGAGGCATCATTTTTTAGGCAGAATTGCTTCTAAAAATGAGAAGGAAGGAAGCAGCAAGGATGATGGGAGGCACCTCCCTGGGGAAGCTTTCTTCCTTGTTATCACAGAGGAACTCTCTCCCCCAAACCCCCAGAACAGTCTCCATTTCTTCTCATTGGTTAAGGCTGGGTCACGTGACCACTCTCAAAACAATGGAAGTAGGGAAAGTGAGAATCTAGCCTTTTCAGTTTCTGCAGAAAAAGATTAGCTGTAGGGATTAAGTGACAGAGGAATGGCTATTTCTCTATGCAAATGGTGAATTAAAAAAAAATTCACTGCCATAAAAAATTTCAGTACCACTGTGAATTTTTTCAAAATGAGAAAGAAATGTCTTTGTAAGCATACAATAAGAAACTTTAAAAACGCAGATCTGATTCCAAAAATATTAAACACTTTATCCTCTTAAAAAAAACTATAAAGAGAAAACTTCTATTAAAAAAATGCACCACAAACAAAAATGCAGCATCATACACACAGACCACCCAATAAACTGGTAAAATATATTTGAAACACACGACATCAAATGAGTCTGACTGTATTGAGACACTCTTAAGGTTTTAATCGTTTGGTATTTCTTTCCCTCATTCACCTGTAAGCGTCTTGTTCTCTCATCAATCATGTACATCAACATCACCTTGCATAGAACTGGAGTTGTTATGATGGGAATGTAAACAGAAGACCAAATGTTCATTTTTTAAAAAAAACTTTCAAATTGAGAAACAGAAGGGCAGACCTGAGAAAAACACAGCATGAAGTTTAAGCTTTAACAACAGGCCAGGAAAACACTCTGAAAGGAGTGGGCTGCCTTGGGAGGGCAAAGGAAGGTGGCCCTGGGCAAGGACAGGGCAGGACATGGTAGAGGGAGTAGGGAACTTAGCCCTGGAAGAACCTGGGGAAGTTTGGACCACAGCGCCTACTGGGGTCATCATGGCTGGAGGAGCATCTACAACTGGATGTACATCCGTGAGCAGGGCTTGGAGCCCAGAGGAAGATGAGCTACCTCTCACGGACCACTCCTCAGCAGTACCACTTTGTACGACGTTCCTGTTGAGGAGTCACGGTTCTGTTAGTTTTCATTGCTGGGGATGAGGGCCTTCCTTCAACAGATGCCTGAATATCTATTCTGCATTACCCCAAGGAGGGTGCTGGCCTGGACCTCTGGGCTTTGTCAAGTCCATTCTAAATGCCCTACGAGGCCAGCTCCTCTCCTGCTGTCCCTTTCAACGGCCCAGGACTGTTCACATCCCCGAAATGGGGCTGGGTGTCCTTAGCACTCAGCTGAACCGTGGTGGTTCAGAAGGCAAAGCCCAGCACCTGAACTTAGGTGGAAGTGAACAGCGGTGAAAGTAGTGAAATATTCCCCAAAGAGATTGGATGTTAAGTGAAACCTTCTCATCATCCCACAGAAGCTCACTGAGCACTGTCTCCATAGCCAGGAACAAGACAAGCAGACACTAGAATTTAGTCTACTGGCCAGAGTCCAATAGCAGACAAGAAAGATCTGAACAAACAACACGATTACAAGCTGAGACGGTGGTTTTTAATGCTGGCAACCTTGTTGTTGCAGTTCAGCCGCAAAGTTGTGTCTGACTCTTTACAACCCCATGGACTGCAGCACACCAGACTCCTCTTTGCTTCAGTATCTCCTGGTATTTCCTCAAATTCATGTCCACTGAGTTGGTGATGCTCTCTAACCAGCTCATCCTGTCTCCCCCTTCTCCTCCTGCCCTCAGTATTCCCGAGCATCAGAGTCTTTTCCATTAAGTTGGCTCTTCAAAACAGGTGGCCAAAGTATTGGAGCTTCAGCTTCAGCATCTGTCCTTCCAATGAATATTCAGTGTTGATTTCCTTTAGGATGGACAGGTTGGATCTCCTTGCAGTCTAAAAGACTCTCAAGAGTCTTCTCCAGCACCACAATTTGAAAGTCTAGGCAGCATGTAAAGTCTCTGAGGAGGGACATTCCTCCTGGAACAGAGAAGGGGCTCTCAGATCCCCTGCTGCTGGTGCTAAGTCAATTCAGTCGTGTCCGACTCTGTGTGACCCCATAGACGGCAGCCCACTAGGCTCCTCTGTCCCTGGGATTCTCCAGGCAAGAACACTGGAGTGGGTTGCCATTTCCTTCTCCAACGCATGAAAGTGAAAAGTGAAAGTGAAGTCGCTCAGTCGTGCCCGACTCTTAGCGACCCCAGGGACTGGAACCTACCAGGCTCCTCTGTCCATGGGATTTTCCAGGTAAGAGTACTGGAGTAGAGTGCCATTGCCTTCTCCGCTCAGAGCCCCTGATCTGACCTAAATACAGAAAAGAATTCTTTCGCCTCTGGCTCCGGGGCTCCAGCAGCACTGCACACGTGTATGTGCTTCAGTTCTGGTGAGTGATTTTCTGGAAGTCCATTCCTTATTTTTTAAGCTCTAGCATTTGTTTTGGCTTTAGTTACCTCCTCTCCCACCGGCTCCCTGATCTTTGCCTGGGTTATACCTAGGCAACCCCTTGGACTGTAGCCCACCAGGCTCCTCTGTCCATGAGGAGGAACCTGCCTCTCATTCTGCCCACAGACCCACCAGCCACCAAACCCCTCTCCTCCTTTCACATCCCATCTCTACAGGAGAGCCATGTGCTAGTGCCCACAGGGGGGGCCTCCTGAGTGTTCCCTGGGAACCTTTGGTGACACCCTCCCGTGCTCAAGAAGGCAGGTAGCTCAGCCAGAGCTCAGCTTGGCAGTTTCTGAAAGTGGCCCCAGGTCCGCTGCCTCCCACCAGCCTGTTTACACTCCATACCACTCTGCTCAGTCACTTCAGTCATGTCCAAGTCTTTGCTTCCCTGTCCATGGGATTCTCCAGGCAAGAATACTGGAGTGGGTTGCCATGCCCTCCTCCAGGGGATCTTCCTGACCCAGGGATCCAACCTGTGTCTCCTTTGTCTCCTTCATTGCAGGTGAATTCTTTACCACTGAGCTACTGGGGAAGCCCCTAACTAATTAAAGTTCACATCCCGTGGGTAATGCCACCATCTAGTACAGCCTCTTAATCTTACCCAGAGGCAGGGGGATGCTCCCAGAATCCTTCAGAAAATTTGGGCAGATTAGAGTAGGGCATGAGTTGTTTCTGCTAAAACATGGTGTGGCTTGGGTCAAGGTCTTCCTTAGGAGGTTCTCCTCCTCTGTTGGCCCAGGGACCACTTGCACAGCCCTCTTCCCATCACAGCTGCCACTCCTGTTCACGGGTGGTCCCCCGACAGGGAGAGCTCTGTCACCACCAAGATCTCCTGTGTGAAAGCCATCACTCTGCGCCTGTGGGTGGAGAGACAGACTGGGGAATTTACATCTCCAAGTTGCCGAGCCAGGAAACGCTGGAGGATGCACCAGGCAGGGTTTGAAATCTCAGAAACCAGACAGAGGGGAAGCCTCCTGTCCAAGAGATTCTGGCCTTGGCTTTGTTCTTAGACCATGGAGCCCACTGGAAGGGGGACCACAGGGATCCCCTGGACCTCAGAGCTGATTCGTCTAAGCTGCTGACTCAGAAAATCACATCAAATGCAGTGCAGCACCATCCAGGTGACCCGCCTTTCCGAAGGAGAAGCACTAGCAGGATCAGGGGCCGAGCCCCCAGATTGGCCCAAAACAGAGAGTTTTATTGTCCTGACTTTCCGTATCAGGTGAGTCCCACTCGAATGGCTGCCCTGAGGTTACTATTTCCCTCCTCCTCGCTGTGCAGTGGGAGGGGGCTGGGAGTATGAGAAAGGAGAGATGGGTTAGCGGCTGGGGGGCCGACCCTTCACTGTGGCCCTGACACCCCACCTGTCTGGCTTAATAAGTTTCACCCCTCAGGTCACAGTTTCCTCACCCATCAAATATGGGGTGAGGTCCCTCCCTGCCTTGTCACTTTCTAAGAGATACAAGTGCCTTCTCCCAGAAGAATGGAACCAATCAGCATGTGATCCTCAAAGATGACCCCTCCACTCTCTGTTTAAGTATTTGATGCTAAGGTAACAAATCCATCAATGATTTAAACTCTCTGTCCCTGTAAGTGGACTGGCAACACCATGAGGGGCATTGAAAGCAATGGTCTGTGGCCAGATTTACGTGTCCACACAGAGACCCTCTAACCCGGCCCAGGCAGATGTGAGCAGAGGAAGGCAAAGCCAAGTTTGATCACATGTCCTTGGAGGTCTTAGGGGGTAACTGGTCCCCTAATCGATGGCGACCCCTTCTCCCTTGTCTTGGATCCATTGTGATAAACTGTGGAGATGGAAATGCAAAGCCTTCTTCCCATCCCCTCCCACTGTCTCCATCTGCTTATAATACTCACTTCTAAGAACATAAAACCCATTAATGTCACTAGGAGTTGGCTTGTTTTTTAATCAAGATAAATATGGACAACTTCAGGACAATTGAAAAGGTATTGGGTAAAAATGACTTCAACAGAGTGGATTCATTCATCGCGTATGGTGGGCAGAGCTGATCTCGATTACAATCATATTCTTCAATGACTCAACTCTATAAACGCCTGCTTTACTGTTTTTCTAATGTGGTTCATTTATCTATGGCTGTCACTCCGGGGCTGTTAACTTTGAACAAATGACTGGTATTAATCACGAAGGGCCATTTAGATGCCAGGACCTGGTGTTAAATCAGCCCCGAGTGGCGTGTGTCAGCCTCCTCAAAGTCAATTTCAAAACCAGTTTCAGCCTTTGGAGTTTTTCACTGCTGCTGGGATGCGACCCTATGGGTGCTGTAAACACAGAGGGACTCGTACAGGCTGATCTGGGGTGGATGCTGCTATAGGTGAGGCTCTGGAGAGGGGCAGAGTGGGGGTCGTGTCTTACTCCTGGTACCTGCTGACCGCTGATTTTCACATCACAGAGTGAAAGGTAGATTGTTCAGCAAAAACTCCTGTGAAGGACAGAGGAAGCTTGGAGGTCTGGAAACTGGACAGGTACAGAACACAGAGAATTAGAGCATTGAGTCAGTGCAGGGTCCTGAGATCATGTGAACTGTCCCAGAGCCATGCCTCCTCAGCCCGGAAGGTTGTTGCCATGAGGGAGTGTGAGCTTCGAGGTATAAGCTAGGCCTGAAACCTGCATTTAGATAGGAAAATTCTCAACTTCAAAAATGCTGGTTGGCTTCCATCTGAGAAAAAAGAACACAGCATGCGTGTCACAAAACTTGTCTGGGGACAGCTGTTGGCTGGACTTGTGACCTCCTAGAGCTCTTGTTCAGGATTCAGGAAGAATAGATTTTGACATCGGGGACATTTTTTCCAACAATTGCTGAGAGATGTTGTCCAGAGATGGATGGAGCCAAGGGGTGGTGTCAGGTAGGAACTCTGGGTGGTAGATATTTTTCCGAGCATCTGTTTGGATGAATACATGAGTTCAGACTCAAGTCTTCTGATTTCCAGGCTCAGAAACTTAATTGTACCCATTTATTCAGGATCTGGTAGACCTCCCAGGTGGCGTGAAAGTGAAGTCGCTCAACGTGTCCGACTCTTTGTGACCCCATGGACTGTAGCCTACCAGCCTTCTCCGTCCATGGGATTTTCCAGGCAAGAGTACTGGAGTGGGGTGCCATCAGGATCTGGTGGACTTCCCAGGTGGTTTAGTGCCAACGAATCTGCCTGCTCATGCAGGAGACTCGGGTTTGATCCCTGGGTCAGGAAGATCCCCTGGAGAAGGAAATGGCAATCCACTCCAGTATTCTTGCCTGGGAAATCCCATGGATTTCCATGACAGGAGCCTGGCAGGCTACAGTCCATGGGGTCACAAAAGAGTCAGACACAACTGAGTGACTAGACAACAAAACAACAACCCCTGTCTACCCTCCCATCCTATCAGTGTTCCTTGGAAAACACAAATCTGTTCTCCTTCTTTATAGCTTTGTCCTTTTGAGAACATCGTATAAATGAAATCCCACAGTATGTAACCTTTCAAGATTGCCTTTTCTCACTAAGCTCCATGCATCTACATTGCTATGTGTTGACAATTCCTCCCCTTTTATTGCTGAGCAGTATTACTTAGTACAAAGATACCAGAGCTTATTTAACCATTCACCCAGGGAAGGACATTTGTGTTTTTTTCCATGTTTTGGCCATGGCTCCATTTGCTGTAAGCATTTGTGAGCAAGTTCTTGTGTGAACATAAGTTTTCACTTCTCTGGGATAAATGACCAAGAATGGAATTGCGGGTTGCATGGTAAGTGCATGTTTACTTTGATGAGAAGCTGCCAAATTATTTTCCAGAGCAGCTGGACCATTTTACATTCCCGGCAGTGACATGTGAAAGACCCAGTTTCTCCACATCCTCACCAGCACTGGGTGTTCTCCCTACTTATTCTCTGAGCTGTTGAAATAGGTATCTTGTGATAATTATCATCATGGTTTTCATTTACATTTCCTTAATGGCTTTCTGAATGTTGAGCTTTAAGCCAACTTTTTCACTCTCCTCTTTCACTTTCATCAAGAGGCTTTTTAGTTCCTCTTCACTTTCTGCCATAAGGGTGGTGGCATCTGCATATCCGAGGTTATTGATATTTCTCCCAGCAATCTTGATTCCAGCTTGTGCTTCTTCCAGCCCAGCGTTTCTCATGATGTACTCTGCATATAAGTTAAATAAGCAGAGTGACAATATACAGCCTTGACGTACTCCTTTTCCTATTTGGAACTAGTCCATTGTTCCGTGTCCACTTCTAACTGTTGCTTCCTGACCTGCATATAGGTTTCTCAAGAGGCAGGTCAGGTGGTCTGGTATTCCCATCTCTTTCAGAATTTTCCACAGTTTATTGTGATCCACACAGTGAAAGGCTTTGGCATAGTCAATAAAGCAGAAATAGATGTTTTTCTGGAACTCTCTTGCTTTTTCGATAATCCAGCGGATGTTGGCAATTTGATTTCTGGTTTGTGAAGAGGAACTAAAAAGTCTCTTGATGAAGGTGAAAGAGGAGAGTGAAAAAGTTGTCTTAAAGCTCAACATTCAGAAAACGAAGATCATGGCATCTGGTCCCATCACTTCATGGCAAATAGATGGGGAAACAGTGGAAACAGTGTCAGACTTTATTTTTTTGGGCTCCAAAATCACTGCAGATAGTGACTGCAGCCATGAAATTAAAAGACGCTTACTCCTTGGAAGGAAAGTTATGACCAACCTGGATAGCATATTCAAAAGCAAAGACATTACTTTGCCAACAAAGGTCCGTCTAGTCAAGGCTATGGTTTTTCCAGTGGTCATGTATGGATGTGAGAGCTGAACTGTGAAGAAAGCTGAGCACCAAAGAATTGATGCTTTTGAACTGTGGTGTTGGAGAAGACTCTTGAGACTCCCTTGGACTGCAAGGAGATCCAACCAGTCCATTCTGAAGGAGATCAGCCCTGGGATTTCTTTGGAAGGAATGATGCTAAAGCTGAAACTCCAATACTTTGGCCACCTCATGTGAAGAGTTGACTCATTGGGAAAGACTCTGATGCTGGGAGGGATTTGGGGGCAGGAGGAGAAGGGGACGACAGAGGATGAGATGGCTGGATGGCATCACTGACTCGATGGACTTGAGTCTGGGTGAACTCCAGGAGTTGGTGATGGACAGGGAGGCCTGGCATGCTGCGATTCATGGGGTCGCAAAGAGTCGGACAGAACTGAACGACTGAACTGAACTGAACTGAATGGTTTAAGAGGTTGAACATCTTTTCTTTGACCTACTTGCCATCTATAGTTCCCCTTTGTTGACATGTCTGTTCGTGTGTTTTGTCTATTTTCTAATTGGATTTTTAAAAATTTTCAAGGGTTGAATCCTTTAGTCTAGATACTAGTTATTTGTTGGCTTTATCATTTGCAAATATTTTCTCCTGGACTGTAGCTTGTTTTTTCATTCTCTTAGCAGTGTCTTTCTAGAAGCCAGAAACTTAAATTTTGATGAAATCTAAGTTACAATTTACCAAATTAAAAAAAATAAATTGTGCTTTCAGTGTCATGTCGAAGAATGCTTTGCCTTAAGTTTAGCTTTATTATTACATCCTTTGTCATTTCAAAAACTGCTGTCAGAAACAGCCATTCAGTTACTTCCCACATTTGTTACAGAAATTCTGTGGATAGATTTTCTCTTTTATTATTTAGGACCTCCTCTGTGAAATTCCAGGTGAAGGATGGCTTTTAGAAGAGTGCTTCTCAAACTTTAATGCTCCTGTGAATCACCTGCGATCTTTCTAAAATGCAGATTTTGATTCAGTAGGTCTGGGATCAGCATGGGGTTTTTCACTTCTAACAGGTTTACTATTGACACCAGTGGTGCTAGTCCAAGGACCTTGCTATGAGCAGTAATGTTTTAGAATTCAATGTTCCTTCAATATCCGATCAAGGAATCCACAAAACATTTTCACCAGGAAGAAGAAGCCATAGCTTTGAAGCATAGTGATATCATGCTTATGTTAACTTAGCGTGTGTGCTCAGCCTTGCCTAACTCTTTGTGCCCCGTGGACTGTAGCTCACCAGGCTCCTCTGTCCACGGGATTCTCCAGGCAAGAATACTGGAGTGGGTTGCCATTTCCTTCTCCAGGGGATCTTCCCAACCCAGGGATTGAACCTGTGTCTCCTGCATTGGTATTCTTTATCACTGCGCAACTTGGGAAGCGCTATGTTGACTTCGGTTCTTGAGGGCGATTTTTGTGTTCTCATTTCCCTTGGTTCTAGTTTTCCATTTTTCTTTCAACCTATTTTTCCACATTTTCTCAAAACCTTTCTAGAATAAGGCAAACTCTAAACCAAAGGGGATGATAAAGTCTGAAAGGGAGGTTTTCATTGCCGGCACCCAGCACACATCGACTATAACTGTGACACGGTTCAGGAAGTGGTTTCCTCCACTTATGCTTTTAATTATGTTTCTCTGTAAATGCATTTTTAAGTTGCTTTGTACATATGTGAATGGTCTGCTTCTCCCAGTGAGATGATACATTTTTAAAGATGGGGACTGTGTCTTTCATTTCTTTTACAATCTCCCCCTGATCCTAGAACACTTGTCTACACATGGGCGGTGCTGGTGGCGGTGGTCGGGGGAGGGAACAGGGTTGAAAGCTGTTCGCCAGGAAACCCCAGGCCTCCTGCTGATGACTAGCACGTGTCTCCACTGGCTTAGAGGACTTGCCTGTGACCAGCTGTGCTCCAGTTGCCCAGAACGTCTTGCTTTGTGGTGGTGGGGGCAGGGGTTAGGATGGCTGGCTGGAAAGACCAGTCCTCAAGAGCTCCATGGACACAGGGCAAGGAATTAAATTCTAGTCCCTTTGAGGATGGCATGAGATGCTGCATTTCTGGCACACTTCTGGCCATCTGCATACTTCTGGTTCATGTACTGCACTTGGAAGACCAAGGCTATAGGGAGCCTGACAGTCATAATCAAGTTGCTTCTAACAGAAAGGAAAGGCCAAACTTTAGCTAAAGGGAAGCACAGTTCCTTGGTTGAGGTTTGCCCACCAGGTTGCTGTAACTCCAAGTAACTAAGTACAATTATTCTCAGAATTCCACAGGGCATGACACGCTTTCCCAGGAAATACATTTTCCCAAGAAAAATGACTCCGTGATCTAAGTCACTGTTTCCTAAAGCATGTACTGGTGATCACCAAGGGCTGTTGACTGAGAACATTTTG
Source organism: Bos indicus (assembly GCF_029378745.1). NCBI lineage: Eukaryota > Metazoa > Chordata > Mammalia > Artiodactyla > Bovidae > Bos > Bos indicus. The sequence goes on along the minus strand of NC_091778.1, from coordinate 33,932,558 downwards.
GGAAATGTTGACTGTCAGCCGTCCCAGGGATTCACTGTGCACTTTCTCAATAATAAAGGCTCTGAGAAGTCCTGCAATAAGAACAAAACAAAACAAAACAAAAAAACCTGGAACTTCCATCAGGCCACTTGTTTCTCACGCTTGTTTTGACCACAAACTCCTTCCCCCCCCCCCCCCCCCCCATCCAAATATGATTTACTGCCAAAGTTGCAGACCTGGGTGGCACATGGAGATACTGGTCTGAATCATGAGGACTTGGCTGACCTCAGCAAGCAGGACCATCCCTTCCCAGACCAGCAGAATTCCTGCTCTTAGCCAAATGTGCCCTGTTTCTCTCTCCCTGTGGTTTCTTCCCCACCCCCTGCGAATAATCTGCTTAATGTCTTGATGTTCCATGTTGGATTAACTTTGTGGTAGCATATGTTGTTTCTGCGTGAAGATGAGTCGGGTCCTTTGAAAGGTTGCTGAATCACTCAACCAGAGGCATCCTGGTTGGGGATTAATTGTGCGCAGCTGAGGAAGCTGCCGAGAGGCACTGAAATTTCTTGGAACCAGAAAGGGCCCCTGAGTGGGAGGCTTTAGATGGCTTATTATAACTAAAAGGAGAATCAGTGTAAGGTAATTGGGAAGGCCATTCCTAATCTATGTTCCATTAGAAAAATATGAATGCAGAATTAATGGGCTTTGGTTTAAAATAGTAGTCATTGGAGGAGAGGACGGATTATTAGAAGATGACGGAGGGTCAGTTAAGAGCTAAAGTACTCTCCTGGACCCAGGTGGCTGGATACTTTTTTTTTTTTTCTTTTTTCTTTGCTTTATATTGATTGTTATTCATGTTAAAGGAAGTGTAACGTTTACCTAACTGCAGAAGTATAGCATGTATTTCTATTCCTTCCACAAATGTATGTTTCCCTGATTTTGTTAACTGCCAGAGAGCAAACCTCTCTAATGACTTCATTACCTGGAGAAAATACAAATGATTCCCTTGTGGGGGTGAGGGACCAAGAAGGGGTACAGCTTATCTTTCTCCACTCCTCCCACAGGGAGGGTGAATAAGGCGTCTTGTCTAATTGGTTCCTGTCTCTTTCCCCATCTTAACGCATCTTACCCATTCCTCAAAACTGCCATCAGGTCCTGACCTCTGCTGGTAGGTTTCCTGGCTTGGTCTCCAGGGAGATCTTAGTTCCACAGGTGAACAACTATCTCAGGATATGTTGTGTTTCTTAGTCTGCCTTCTTCCCTCACGACTGGAAGCTTCTCAGGGAAAGAACTTATCTTTTTACTATTATTGGGTTAGCCAAAACATTCATGATCTTACAGAAAAACCTGAATGAACATTTTGGCCAACCTATATTTTTTTAAATTGCACAAATACATTAATGCAAGTTTTCTTTTCTCTCCCTCCACCAAAATAGTTTGGGATGTTTACTTTAACATACAGAAGATCATGCTACATATATTGCTCTGTAATTTGCATCACCACTTCCAGTATATGTTAGAAGGAAGACCATGTTAGTCATAGAGGGGTAATTCTTTTTAACCAGCATGGAGATTTCATCATATGGGTGCCCATTCATCTTTGAAAACAATTTTCCTATTGAATGCCATTTGTGCTGTTTATGAATTCTATCTTTTATCTCTTTTGTACTCTGCATGGAGCTAGTGCTTTGCATGGTGCTATGACAGGTTGGCTGGTTGTTTCCCAGAAAAATTTGGCTTATGTTTGTGTGGAGCTGAAATAGCTGGTGAAGCTGATTAACAGTGAGTGGTTAGTAGTGAGGTAACAAGTCAAATGGGCTTGTTAGGGATGGACCGGTTCAGTTCAGTTCAGTTCAGTCGCTCAGTTGTGTCCAACTCTGCGACCCCATGAATTGCAGCACTCCAGGCCTCCCTGACCATCACCAACTCCCAGAGTTCACTGAGACTCACGTCCATTGAGTTGCTGATGCCATCCAGCCATCTCATCCTCTGTCGTCCCCTCTCCTCCTGCCTCCAATCCCTTCCAGCATCAGAGTCTTTTCCAATGAGTCAACTCTTCGCATGAGGTGGCCAAAGTATTGGAGTTTCAGCTTCAGCATCATTCCTTCCAAAGACATCCCAGGGCTGATCTCCTTCAGAATGAACTGGTTGGATCTCCTTGCAGTCCAAGGGACTCTCAAGAGTCTTCTCCAACACCACAGTTCAAAAGCATCAATTCTTCGGTGCTCAGCTTTCTTCACAGTCCAACTCTCACATCCATACATGACCACAGGAAAAACCATAGCCTTGACTAGACTAACCTTTGTTGGCAAAGTAATGTCTCTGCTTTTGAATATGCTATCTAGGTTGGTCATAACTTGCCTTCCAAGGAGTAAGCGTCTTTTAATTTCATGGTTGCAGTCACCATCTGCAGTGATTTTGGAGCCCCAAAAAATAAAGTCTGACACTGTTTCCACTGTTTCCCCATCTATTTCCCGTGAAGTGATTAGATGATAATAAAGATGAGGATGATAAAGGTGATGAAGGTGGTGATGGTAATGAAGAAAAAATGATGATAGTGGTGATGGTGATGAAGAAGATGAAACTGATGAAGGTGGTGATAGTGATAAAGACAAAATGATGGTGGTGGTGATGAAGACGAAAACGATGATGAAGATGAAATGATGGTGGTGATGGTGATGATGATGGTGATGATGGCTCCTCCCCCTCTGTGTTTTGGGTGTGAGGAGGAGCCCATGAAAAGGCTAGGGTTCTGCCTGGAGAGGAAGAAGGGAGGCAAAGAAAGCAATTGTGGATTGCTAAGCCCTTGTGTTCTGTAACTTGCTGTAGTTACAGAAACACATGCAGAATATCTCCTCTGGGACTCTCAGGAAAAAGGTCAGCTTGGTCCTTCTGGCCAAACTAGACATGGTCATCACATGGGAACAGAGAGATCACTCATACAAACAAGAAGGGGTAACACAGACTGACACTCCCGCCCTGCCAGAGCACAAGTTAACTGGAATCTGGTCCACTGGGGTCTGGCAGGTGTGAGGAAGGTGGCCTGGCCCTGGCTGCCATCTGTGCACTAATGTGCAGCCCCTGCTGGGCTCATGTGAGAGGTGATGGAGCTGGATGGAACCTTCTGGAACAGAGTGTCCCTCATGTGTGGGTCCTCACACTGCACTGAGGTTCTCTACTGAAGGGATGCAGAGAGGGGTGGGGTGTATGTGTGTGCTTTAAATTTTTTGTGATATGTTCAAGTTGGCTGATTAAAATTTCAGAATTTTTTTTTATTATTGTTGATTATTTAGGTGTTGGCTGTGCTGGATCTTTGTTGCTGCATGTGGGCTTTCTCTAGTTGCGGTGAGCAGGGTCTACTCTCAGCGGTGCACAGGCATCTCATTGCAGTGGCTTCTGTTGTTGCAGAGCACAGGCTCTAGGGCTTTAGTAGTTGTGGTGCGTTGGCTCAGTAGTTTCGGCTCCCAGGCCCGAAAACACAGGCTCAGTAGTTGCAGTGCATGGGCTCGGTTGGTCCCAATAATGGAGCATAGAGAGGACTGTAAGTCAGGCTTGGGGAGATCCTGGGTGTTGCCAAGGCTGTGTCTGGAGTGAACAAGCGCTGGAAAATGCATGACAGGTGACTTCTGGTGCCAAGACCCAGCAGGGCTGGGGTGGAGGGAAGTTAAGCCAGGGTGTCTTCTCAATAATTTACCCTGTTCTTAGTTTAACTCTTTCCTCAGCAAGTCAGTAATGTGCAGCCACGTGCCTTACTGTGCAGACTTTACAGGTTTGATTGTCATGAAGTTGAAGTGTGAAGTGTCAAGAAGTGTGAAGTAAGTGAAAGTCGCTCAGTTGTGTCCAACTCTTTGTGACCCCATGGACTGTATAGTCTATGGAATTCTCCAGGCCAGAATACTGGAGTGGGTAACCTTTCCCTTCTCCAGGGGATCTTCCCAGCCCAGGGATCAAACCCAGGTCTCCCACATTGCAGGTAGATTCTTTACCAGCTGAGTCACAAGGGAAGCCCAAGAATACTGGAGTGGGTAGCCTATCTCTTCTCTAGCAGATCTTCCTGACCCAGGAATCAAACCAGAATCTCCTGCCTTGCAGGTGGATTCTTTACCAACTGAGCTAACAGGGAAGCCCTCATGAACCATCAGTTCAGTTCAGTTCAGTTCAGTCGCTCAGTCATGTCCGACTCTTTGTGACCCCATGAATTGCAGCACACCAGGCCTCCCTGTCCATCACCAACTCCCGGAGTTCATTCAAACTCACGTCCATCGAGTCGCTGATGCCATCCAGCCATCTCATCCTCTGTCGTCCCCTTCTCTTCCTGTCCCCAATCTCTCCCAGTATCAGAGTCTTTTCCAATGAGTCAACTCTTTGCATGAGGTGGCCAAAGTATTGGAGTTTCAGATTCAGCATCAGTCCTGCCAATGAACACCCAGGACTGATCTCCTTTAGGATGTACTGGTTGGATCTCCTTGCAGTCCAAGGGACTCTCAAGAGTCTTCTCCAACACCACAGTTCAAAAGCATCAATTCTTTGGCGCTCAGCTTTCTTCACAGTCCAACTCTCACATCCATACATGACTAGTGGAAAAACCATAGCCTTGACTAGATGGACCTTTGTTGGCAAAGTAATGTCTCTGCTTTTGAATATGCTATCCAGGTTGGTCATAACTTTCCTTCCAAGGAGTAAGCGCCTTTTAATTTCATGAACCATGTATTCTCCTAAAACAAGCAATTTTAGAAATTCTGCAGTGATTTTTCAGGCTGGCCTTCGCAAAGCAAAAGTTCCCATAAATCACTTGGATTGTATTTTCACAACACGCTCATGCACACACACACACACACTCACCCCAACCCAAACTTGTGATTTTTAAACAGTCTAACAACAGTCTCCAGGTGCTACCAAGCTGCTCTCAGTCCTGTTGGCAAAAAGTACCACAACATTACATCTCATCCTTCTTGACTTTCTTCCCATTTACTGATAACTTCTCAATGTACAGCCTTGAGCAAAACAAAAATGCAAAGACTATATTTCAAATAACGAGACTTTCATGTCTCTGCTTCTGGATTGATGGCCCTGGTCGCGCGCCTCCCCCACGCCTCCCCCTCGCCCCCCGGGAATGAATTAAATGCAGAGGTTTGCACAGTAATTTGATTTCCTTCTGGATGTGCTTTGAAAGAGCAAGTATGTGTGGAACGCAACTGCTTTGTAGGTTTTCTCTTTATCCAAGTCCTCCCTCCAGCCTGAATCACCTGGGTTGACTCCATAAAGGCATGAATGGATGCAGTTCACTGAAGAGCATTTCTGGAACATGTGCCTTTCCTGCAATGATGCATAATCAATCAGCTCCAGGCAAGCCAGCAAGCCAAGCTGGCCTTTAAAGATGCTGTCAGTCTTTCTTCTTTTCTCCCCGTCTTGTTCTTGTCAGGAGAATCTGCAGGTCCCGTCTGATTTGCTCAGAGTCTAATGTGACCATGTACATTTCAACAGTGGCTCCTTTGAACCACTCTCTCTTCAGGCTGCAAAGGCCATGTCTACATGACAACAGACACACGATGGAAAAATGCAAAGGTCTGATGAGCACACGCACAGATCTCTGCAGCTCCCAATCTCCTTTAACCTCTTTTGTTCTTCCTCCTCCAGGGCCCAACCTGGGGGTCCTTTGTGCATTAGCCCTTTAGTTGTCTTAAATAGAGGAAAACAACAGAATGGGAAAGACTAGAGATCTCTTCAAGAAAATTAGAGATACCAAGGGAACATTTCATGCAAAGATGGGTTCGATAAAGGACAGAAATGGTATGGACCTAACAGAAGCAGAAGACATTAAGAAGAGGTGGCAAGAATACACAGAAGAACTATACAAAAAAGATCTTCATGACCAAGATAATCATGATGGTGTGATCACTCACCTAGAGCCAGACATTCTGGAATGTGAAGTCAAGTGGGCCTTAGAAAGCATCACTACGAACAAAGCTAGTGGAAGTGATGGAATTCCAGTCGAGCTATTCCAAATCCTGAAAGATGATGCTGTGAAAGTGCTTCACTCAATATGCCAGCAAATTTGGAAAACTCAGCAGTGGCCACAGGACTGGAAAAGGTCAGTTTTCATTCCAATCCCAAAGAAAGGCAATGCCAAAAAATGCTCAAACTACCACACAATTGCACTCATCTCACACGCTTGTAAAGTAATGCTCAGAATTCTCCAAGCCAGGCTTCAGCAATATGTGAACCGTGAACTTCCTGATGTTCCAGCTGGTTTTAGAAAAGGCAGAGGAACCAGAGATCAAATTGCCAACATCCACTGAATCATGGAAAAAGCAAGAGAGTTCCAGAAAAACATCTATTTCTGCTTTATTGAGTATGCCAAAGCCTTTGACTGTGTGGATCACAACAAACTGTGGAAAATTCTGAAAGAGATGGGAATACCAGACCACCTGATCTGCCTTTTGAGAAATCTATATGCAGGTCAGGAAGCAACAGTTAGAACTGGCCATGGAACAACAGACTGGTTCCAAATAGGAAAAGGAGTATGTCAAGGCTGTATATTGTCGCCCTGCTTATTTAACTTATATGCAGAGTACATCATGAGAAATGCTGGGCTGGAAGAAGCACAAGCTGGAATCAAGATTGCTGGGAGAAATATCAATAACCTCAGATATGCAGATGCCACCACCCTTATGGCAGAAAGTGAAGAGGAACTAAAAAGTCTCTTGATGAAAGTGAAAGTGGAGAGTGAAAAAGTTGGCTTAAAGCTCAACATTCAGAAAACAAAGATCATGGCATCTGGTCCCATCACTTCATGGCAAGTGGATGGGGAAACAGTGGAAACAGTGTCAGACTTTATTTTTTGGGGCTCCAAAATCACTGCAGATGGTGACTGCAGCCATGAAATTAAAAGATGCTTACTCCTTGGAAGGAAGGTTATGGCCAACCTAGATAGCATATTCAAAAGCAGAGACATTACTTTGCCAACAAAGGTCCGTCTAGTCAAGGCTGTGGTTTTTCCAGTGGTCATGTATGGGTGTGAGAGTTGGACTGTGAAGAAGGCTGAGTGCCGAAGAATTGATGCTTTTGAACTGTGGTGTTGGAGAAGACTCTTGAGAGTCCCTTGGATTGCAAGGAGATCCAACCAGTCCATTCTGAAGGAGATCAGCCCTGGGATTTCTTTGGAAGGAATGATGCTAAAGCTGAAACTCCAATTCTTTGGCCACCTCATGCGAAGAGTTGACTCATTGGAAAAGACTCTGATGCTGGGAGGGATTGGGAGCAGGAGGAGAAGGGGACGACAGAGGATGAGATGGCTGGATGGCATCACTGACTCGATGGACTTGAGTCTGGGTGAACTCCAGGAGTTGGTGATGGACAGGGAGGCCTGGCATGCTGCGATTCATGGGGTGGCAAAGGGTCGGACACGACTGTGCGACTGAACTGAACTGAACCTCCTTGGTAATGACACCATCTGCCAAGAGAAACTCCCCTCTGGGTATGTGTCTTGCGGTAGGAATTCGTCAACCTGCGGTGGAAGCCTTCTTTCTTAGGGAGCTCAGGAAAGTTCTCTTCTCTGATAAAACAATTCAAAACATTGGTGAATGGATGGGGAAGATTAAGGAGCTGGGGTGAAGGTGGTTTCTCCTATGTTAACTCACAAATAACTCTCTGGCATTGGCGTTCTGGAGAGTAAAGTGTAAGTTGCTAAGTTGTGTCCAACTCTTTGCGACCCCATGGACTGTAGCCCACAGGCTCCTCTGTCCATGGAATTCTCCAGGCAAGAATACTGGGATGAATTGTCATTCCTTTCTCCAGGGGATCTTCCTGACCCAGGAATCAAACCTGGGTTGCCTATATTGCAGGTAGTTTCTTTACCATCTGAGCCACCAGGGAAGCCCTGGAAATTCTAGAAAGTAAGTGCTTAGCTATATGTAACTGCTATGACTTGATGATAGTCTCCAAACATATGATGAGATTCTGACCCCAATTGCCTGTGAATGGGACCAGTCTGGAAATAGGGTCTTTGTAGGTGATCAAGTTAAGACGAGGTCATTAGGATGAGACCTGGCCCAACGTGACCAGTGTTTTTATGTTGTTGTTCAGTCGATAAGTTGCATCTGACTCTTTGTGACCCCATGGACTGCAGCATGCCAGGCTTCCCTGTCTTCCACTATCTCCCGAGTTTGCTCAGACTCATGTCCATTGAGTCAGTGATGCCATCCAACCATCTCATCCTCTGTTGTCCCCTTCTTCTCCTGCCTTCAATGTTTCCCAGCGTCAGGGTCTTTTCCAATGTGTTGGCTCTTTGCATCAGGTGGCCAAAGTATTGGAGCTTCAGCTTTAGCATCAGTCCTTCCAATGAATATTCAGAGTTGATTTCCTTTAGGATTGATGGGCTTGATATCCTTTTAGTCCAAGAGACTCTCAAGAGTTTTCTCCATCACCATAGTTTGAGAGCATCAATTCTTCAGTGCTCAGCCTTCTTTATGGTCCAACTATCATATCTGTACATGAATACTAGAAATACCATGCTGCTGCTACTGCTGCTAAGTCGCTTCAGTCATGTCCGACTCTGTGCGACCTCATAGACGGCAGCCCCCCAGGCTCCCCCGTCCCTGGGATTCTCCAGGCAAGAACGCTGGAGTGGGTTGCCATTTCCTTCTCCAATGTATAGCTTTGAGTATACAGACCTTATAGAAAGAGGAAATCAGGACACACAGAGAAAAACAGGCACAAGGAATGTGCCATATAAGAGAAAGACAATGACTGGGGTGATTCTGCTCCAATTCAAGGAAATGAAGATTACCAGCAAACCACCAGAAGTCAGGAGACAGGCATAGAGCAGAACCCCCTCCCAGCCTCAGGGGAACCAACCCTGCCTCCACCTTGATCTCAGACTCCCAGCCTCTGGAACTGTGAGACCTTAAGTTTCTGTTGTTTTACCATGCCCTGTTTGTGGTACCTTAGGGAACCAGGGCATTAACTTTTCAGGGAGTGGCAAATGATTGACTTTGATAGAGTATATGAGTCTGCTGGAGCCACCATCACAAAATGCCATAGACCAGATGGCGTAAACAACAGGTGTTTAATTCCTCACAGTTCTGGAGATGGATGTCCAAGATCAAAGTGTCTTTGGCCCCCTGATAGCCATCCTCTAGCTGCTTCTGGTTGCTCCCTCGGCATCTCATCTTCTTATGGGGATCTCACTTGTATGGGGCTAGGGTTCCACCCACACAGCCTCATGTTAATACAATCACCTCTTAAAAGACTTTGTAGATTCGGTCATATTCAAGGTACAAGAGGCTGGGACTTCAACAGTTGAATCTGGGGGACATAAGTCAGCCCATAACACAGAGGAAAGGAATAGGGCTCTGCTACCTGAAGCAGGGGAACAGGGAGCCGGGCATTAGGGAACAGCAGACACCAGCTCTCTGCTTGACCAAGTGAGTCATACAATGCCCGAGGACGATGCCTCAGGCCTCATCCATCCAACCCAGAGTTGGCGCCAGGACCAAGGGCATCTCTTGGAGCACAGCTTCACATTCATGAGCCTGGACTCACTCTGGCTTCACCTGTCTGTGGTTCTGGCCCTCAGTGCTGGACGAGCCATGCCTGCAATCTCCAGACCACTTCTGTGGTTGCCCTGGGCTGAGCAAAGTCCTCTCTCTAGCTGGTTGAGATGGCTACCTGCGCAGAGGCTGGGCAGAGGGGATTGAGCTGGGTCTGCTGCCCACTCCACCTGATGCTCCTGCCAAAGGGAGGCTGAAGACCCAGATGAGAGGAGGAGAGGTGAGAGGGAGAGAGAACCACAGAGAGAACGGGAGGACTGCCTTGTCTAATGCTGTTCAGGTTCTGAGGTACCTGCAAGGTCCCCAGGGTGGACCTCCTCCTGGCAACTTAAGGATCAACTTAAGTCAACTAGGCTTCCAGCCACTGCTCTGGATGTTCCGATGCAGGGGAGGTCAGAGAGCCGAGCTGGGGCCTTGCCATCCCAGGTGAACAAAATCAACCATCAGATTCTCTGCTAGATGTTCAGGAAGCTGTGCAAATAGACCCACCCCCTCCCCAACCCTCTTCGTCTCTCCTCTGAGTCTCTGTTTGATTTGGGACCTATAATAGGATAATGGAAACTAAAAGCATTTTTTTTTCCTGCTAAGATCTAAACAGTAGCGACCCTAATATATTATGCCAGAGTCCAAACGCCGTGTTAAGATAAAGGGGAAATGATATATTTTTAAAGAGCTCCTATTTGCTTCTACCTTAAAAGCAACCGTGTCCGTTTCTTACAAGTAATGTTTCCTTAATTATTCATTTTCCTTGGCACTAGTTAAAGAGCTGGGTAATGACTTCTGTCTCTTTATATTTAGTCTATTATTGTTTGAAAAAGGCCAGAGGAAGGCCAGAACAGTGCAAAAATGATATTTGCTTTTTTTTTTTTTAAATTTTATTACCGCCGGCCAACGTACAGGGTAACATAATCACCGGCAGCCGAGAGACAATGACATTTTTATAGACCTCCTGGCAGTGCTGGAGTGTGAAGGAGGCTGACAGGTCCTTGGCTTTCCAACCTGTACTTTCAACTGTATTTCTCATCAGATTGATGGCCGGGCTACAGGCTCGAGGCGAGCCCCACATCTCCATCCAGATACCATTTTAAGAGCTCGAATAGCAGCTGTCTGTTCAAATCTGGGATTTTTATAGATGGGAACCCAGGGCAAATGCCTGCAGGATCCCCATTCACACAGTTCCTGTGGGGCCCTCACCCGGGCCCCATGGAAACTCCGGTTGGCTTCTCAGATTCCTTTCGACTTCAAAGGGTGGAGAACATGATCACTGCACTGGGACACCGATGGCTCGTGAGAATTCCCAACGCTTTCTCTTTAAGTAGGGTCTTTCTGCAGGGTCCTCTGAAAACTGCTTTCTGCATATGAGCCCGTGTTGCTCTTTGTTTATTGAGGATGGATTAGTGGGAGGCTGCCCTTGGTATCCCAAACCTGGGTCAGCTCCCACTTATGGGACATTTCTAGGCTGTGGATTTAACACAGAGATGGACAAACAGGGCATTTGGAACTCCTTGGCTAGGACAGAGGAGCACTGATTGGCTGCCCCACTCGAAGACTGAACCCCTTCACTGTGTCAGAGTCTTAGCTTCATAGCCCTTTTCTATTAAAAAGAAGTTACATGAGTAAGGCTTGTATCTTCTTCATTCATTCAAGGAAGATGTATAGAAGCCCGCTACAGGCCAGGCTTGCCTATGATGCTATCCTAGTCTGTTCCTACTTTTGCATTTTTCACTTTCCATAGATTTTCACAAATAGTCCAGGAACATTTCATGTTGAGACAGCTTCTCCTGGCTGAATCTGGGGAATTACGGCATGTTTTTTCAACGTCATGTCTCCTCTCTCACCAAACTGGTTGTTTCAAAGCTACTGGATTCTGACAGCTTCTGACAAGTCCTGTTTATTGCTCAAAAATCTAGAGGGAATTCCACTCTGGCAGCAAGTTCCTGGAGGTTCTTCCTTAGTGAGGGTGTAGAAATGATCCCCATTTAAAAGCATGCTCAATTCTGAAAAACAGTCACTGTTATGCAAGGACTTTCCTCCCAAGGTTGAAATAAAATCACTACTTAGCATCAGAAAAAGAAAATAAGGATGCTCAAGAATGAGGGTTTTTTTCCAGAGACAGGGAATTCTGCAGTTCAGCAAAACCTGAAAGGTGAGCAGAGGGACAAGGTTGACCTACGTCCAAGATTCTCTCTGGTCCTGAATTCTGCCAGCGCCAGATCTCAGTGTCCATAGAGTGTTAAAGTAATATGTCCTTTAACCACTAAACTCATCAAACTGGGGGGCCTTTCCAAGGTATGTTTTCCCGATTTTTATAGTCTCAGGACCCAGCACAGTAGCTGACACCATAGCAGTATCTATTTCTTTCTCTCTCTTTTTAAAAAAGATTTAATATGTTATTTAATATTGCTTTTAGCTTATCAGAGGAGTTGTTTCCCCCAAAAGGTTAATCACAGCTGTATTGAAAGAATATTTGGGGAATGTGGCAATATTGTGTATATACATACTCCACTTTATAAGTCCGCTGGAAATCCAAAGGTATTTGCCTTTGCTGAATTTGAAACAATAGCGAAAGCTATTGTGGTTGGTCCAGGACCTTTTGGAAGAAACCTTTTCTGAATCCTCCTGATTTCAGAGTCCAGTTCTCTTTTGGAAGCTTCTATAGCTGTGTCTGGAGTTAATGCAAGTAGCCTGTACCAGCAGGGAAGTAGACATGGCGTTTATCAGTGAATTCCCAGATGGTTGGCTCTTGCCCTGTAAATGCTTTTTTTTTTAATGTTTATTTGTTTGATTGCTTTGGGTCTCAGAGCTTCCCAGGTGGCTCAGTGGTAAAGATTCTGCTTGCCAATGCAAGAGACGCAGGTTTGATCCCTGGGTCAGGAAGATCCCTTGGAGGAGGCCTCAGCAACCCACTCCAGTATTCTTGCCTGGAGAATCCCATGGACTGAGGAGCCTGGAAGGCTACAGTTGATGGGGTCACAAAGAGTCAGACACGAGAGGGTTTCCCTCCTTGGTTTCTGAGCCTTCCTTTCTTTGTGTTTTCTCTGAAGCATCTCTGAGAGCTGTCACGTGAGTGGGTGTTGTGTCCTTGTGTGGCTCTTGGCTACACTGGATGAGCCATGGAGGGGCCTCCTGGGATACCCTGGGTCACACTGAAAAACATCTGAGAAGCCAAAAGAAGAAGAAAGTCAATCACACTGTTTCCAAAAGAGTGAAGCAAATGTGGCTGTGGACTGTGTTTCTTGGTGAATCAGATGCTCTGCTTCAACGTGGCAACATTCAGCTGCAGTGCCCAGGCTGCCAGGGGCAGGCAGACTTCAGAGACTCTACTCCGCACAGTGGAAAGGGATTCTTCTGAGTCCCAGCCTCTGAAGTCTGAGTTGGCTGCCAGTCCTGAGGGTCTTGATGAGGAAGAAAGACTTGCTATCCGCTTGACATGGAGCACTGCAGAGTAATGGTGGGTGGCAGTGGTCACCATGGTGACTGGCTACTCTGTGCTCAAGGGATATTTGAGGGCTAGGCTGCAAAGTAGAAGACTGGAGGTTGAGAGGGGGAAGAGGGAAAGACAGTAATTAGGAGAGATGCTGATAGAAAACCTGAATTCAGTCGGAAAAAACCACATTAAAAAAATTTTTTTTTTTTGAAATGGCCCATTTTTCATAAGGTCTTTATTGAATTTGTTACAACATTGCTTCTGTTTTACATTTTGGTTTTCTGGCTAGGAGGCATGTTGGGTCTTAGCTCCCAGCTGCTGCTGCTGCTGCTAAGTCGCTTCAGTCGTGTCCAACTCTGTGCGACCCCATAGACGGAAGCCCACCAGGCTCCCCCATCCCTGGGATTCTCCAGGCAAGAACACTGGAGTGGGTTGCCATTTTCTTCTCCAATGCATGAAAGTGAAAAGTGAAAGGGAAGTCGCTCCGTCGTGTCCGACTCTTCGCGACCCCAGGGACTGCAGCCTACCAGGCTCCTCCATCCATGGGATTTTCCAGGCAAGAGTACTGGAGTTGGGTGCCATTGCCTTCTGTGAGACCAGGGATCAAATCTGAACCCCCTGCACTGGAAGACAAAGTCCCAACCACTGAACCACCAGAGAAGTCCCAGAAAAAGTACATTTTTCAAGTTATTTCTAATAGAGAAAGCAGTCTACTTATAGATACTTTGAAGTAATAAAGTTTTAGTCTGCAATGGAAGATGAATTTCTTTTCAACAATTTTTGTGATTTTCCCAAATGAGTGAAAACAGTTCAGTGCCTTCCTGCTCCGTATTGGATGGTACCCAGATGGCTCCCTAGCTAGTGGTTGGTGGCCACCCCTCTACCCATGCCCAGAGGGACTGACTTACATTCAGCTTCTTTGCTGATGAATTAGTAGAACATAGCCTATCCTGTTCTTTCATGTCCCTGGTGCCTGGAAAGTGCCTGGCATATAAAAAACATATAAAAAATATCGATAGATATTTATAATATTAAACATTATTTATAATGTTTTCCAGGGAAAACATTATAGCAGTTTCCTTTATTGTCTAAAATATTTTTATAGCATGAAAACTCTGGTTACAGATGTAATATATTTTCATGCGAGATATTTAGAAAAGACAGAAATTCAAAGAAAAATAAAACTCAGCACCAGCTTCACTGGGTGGATGTGATAGCATATGTATTTCGGTGTCTATCCTTCTAGGGGATTTTCAAAGCCTCACTGACGTAGGAGCAGCACTTGTGACATTGCAATGCCTACTTGTCAAAAGATGCTTCCGGCCCCCCTTGGCCCGAGTAGATGCAGACAGTCTCCTTGGCTCGGACTCCTCTCAACACCCAGTGGCCCCGTGTGGTTGTGTACATGGTCCCAAGACCCAGCCTGGGAATCTCGCCCCCCCTGAAGGCAGCGCAGGGAACCAGGTCATTGAGGGCAGCAGCCAAGGGAAAGAATGTTTCCTAGGGGCAGAGCAAGGCTCAAGGACCCAGCTTCGGTGGCAGCAGTGAGAACAATTGCAAACCCAGCCTGAGTCCCCTTAGGGGACTGGTCGCACCACCCATTTCTCTCTCTGCCTGGAGATTTGGACAATACATGAATGGATGTAGAGGGAGGAGACCTCAAGAAGGACTGGACTTCTTGACAATGTCAACAGTGAAGTCTCCATCCATTAATTGAGAGAAGAAAAGCTTAGCTCTCAATTTGTCTCCGAAGATGAGTAAATTAATGTTAGTTGCTAAGTCCTGTCCAGCTCTTTGCAATCTCATGGACTGTAGCCTGACAGAGTCCTATGTCCACGGAATTCTCTAGGCAAGAATACTGGAGTGGCTTTCTACTCCCTTCTCCAGGGGAACTTCCTGACCCAGGGATGGAACCCTGGTCTCCTGCATTGCAGACAAATTCTTTACTGTCTAATGGGTCACCTTTATACAATCAGAAGCTTTTTTAAAAATATTTTTTTTTTTAGAATATTTCTAAAGATTAAGAATTTGGTAGCTTGTAGGAAGTAATATTTTGGAGAAGGCAATGGCACCCCACTCCAGTACTCTTGCCTGGAAAATCCCATGGACGGAGGAGCCTGGAAGGCTGCAGTCCATGGGGTCGCTCAGAGTCGGACACGACTGAGCGACTTCACTTTCACTTTTCCCTTTCACGCATTGGAGAAGGAAATGGCAACCCACTCCAGTGTTCTCGCCTGGAGAATCCCAGGGACGGGGCAGCCTGGTGGGCCGCTGTCTACGGGGTTGCACAGAGTCGGCCAAGACTGAAGCGACTTAGCAGCAGTAGCAGCAGCAGGAAGTAATATCGTTGCTTAAATGTCTTAAGGTTTTACTTAAAATTTTTAACTTTTATTTGTTTATTTTTAAGATTCTTTTTTGCTGTGGACCATTTAAAAAATCTTTATTGAATTTGTTACAATATTGCTTCTGTTTTATGTTTTGTTTTTTTGCCCCAAGGCATGTGAGATAAGTCCCCCAACCAGGGATTGAACTTGAATGCCCTGCCTTGGAAGATGAACTCTTAAGCACTGGACCACCAGGGAAGTCCCTTAAGGTTTTAATGTATTGATATAACTCTAATAATAGAACTTGTTCTGCATTTCAGGCATTTCCATGCGTGCTAAGAAAAGATATCTATTATAATCTACGTACTAATTACTTTGGAAGTTGATGTAACATTAGGTTGAGCTGGGTGTTACATTATTTTGGTGTGGATAGTTTCAGAACCATACTGTTCCCTTTTATATGCCTCACAAAAATACAGGAACTGAAAACAGAAACTGAAATAAAATGAGTCCAAGGATTTGCTGGTTGATTGATGTCTACTTTACCAACTTACAAAACATTTGAAATAGCTCTTTGCCACCTTGAACCTGGGGGATCCTGATTCTTCCTGGCAGAATCTCAAACTGCATTCTTGGAACAAATACTCAAATATGTTCTAAGTCCTCAACTGTCAAAAGTAACTTCAATTCCTAAATATTTGGCCTGTTTCTCGGTAGCAAAACTGTTCACATTTCCATTTCCCTTGGAATCACAATGCAAGGGCATTGCAATGGCATAAAAATGTTGACAAAACCCTGATAGTTTTTTCTGCTTTGTTTCTCAAAACTTTTTCAGTGGAAATACTTAGACTGTCAAAAACCATCACTATTATGTTATTCATCTGATATGGGAAGTCTGACAAATACCATTTTTCTGATTTAAATGCAGTAATTTCCGAAGCATTGGGATCAGAAAGGAAGGCGTGTTAATTCCATTCTTGACAACACCTCTGCTTCCTTCTTGCATGAAATCTGACTTCAGGTTCACCTTCCCAGCCCATTTTTATCTCTCCTCTGCCTTCAGCCATCTTCTCTTAGTATTTACATTGTGACTTCGTGTTACGTCAAGGGGAAACCATTAAAGATATTGAAAAGAGAAGATGCATGGTAAGATGTATACTTTAGAAAGATTTTTTTTTTTTTTTTTGTCATTGGACAGAGGATACATGGAAAGGGGATTAGACTTGTCAGTGAACTTGGGCATTGGCAGTGGAGGTAACAAGGACAAGGAAGAGAGATGCTTTAGAAATAGACAGTTACACCTGACAAGGATTTTTAGCCTAACACGATGACAAGGTGTTGAGCCTGTGACACTAAGAATATGTGGAGCCATAAGCAAAGAGAGGAGATAAAACAGGAAGAGGCTCCTGTAGGGAATGTCTGCGTAGTTGTTTAGTAGCTAAATCATGTCTGATTCTTTTGCGACCTCATGGACTGTAGCCCACCAGGCTCCTCTGTCCATGGGATTCTCCAGGCAAAAATACTGGAGTGGGTAGCCATTCTCTTCTCCAAGGGATCTTCCCGACCCAGGGATTGAATCTGGGTCTCCTGCAATGCAGGCAGATTCTCTACCATCTGAGCCACCAGATAGGCAAATAAGGACATATAAAATCCTCAGCAGAGTCTGGGGTGGGTGCGGGAGAAACAGGTCATGTTTTCAAAGGAGCAAGACCTGGAGGGAGGGGTGTCCCAGGGAAGAGAGAGCAATGTCCAAATTTGGGACTTACTCATCTAGAATGAGGTCAAAGAGCCTGGCTGGATTTGGCAATGAGAAGAGAGGGCTGACCTGGGAAAATGCAGCTTGGGAGGAGGGTCAGGGTGGTGTCTGACTGCAGGTTGGCTGCAGGTGCAAGAAGAAGGTGAGAAAAAAGAAGTGAGCTTGACTTTCAAGGATAAAGATAAGGAAACAGTGATAACTGGAGGGTCTGTAGGGTCATAAAAGTTTCTTTGCTGGGTTGGGTGGTTTTGGTTTCCTTTTAAATGTAGAGAGAGGTCCATTTCCAGATTTCTGTGTTTGCTTCCAAGACAGTCTTATAACCCCAATTTCATCAAGGATCATAGAAAATATGGATCATCCATTCCTGAGGATGAAGGCCTATTCTTCATACAAGTTTAAATAAGACAGGCTTGTTTGGATCTAAGACTGTCTAGTTAATCAAGATAAATGATTTGAAACTGTTAGAAAGGCTCAGTTTTCTTTTCTTTTTCCTGGAAAATCACAGTCTGTTTATGATCAACTTAATCAGACAGGACAAGGAAATTGCACTGTATTTGGGAACATGGATGGAAAGATAAAGAGAGCCTGTGTGTGTTTTCTGCTCTCAGAGGTCTTTTAAAACTGCTGTGGGTGCAAATCTTTTCTGCCTCACAAATGAATGGTAGTTAAAACACACACACACACACACACACTTATACACATCATGACAACTCTGGAACTCTACAGACTATACCTCAATTTCCCCAACATCAGTCACAAATGGGATCCCATGATTAGGTTTCTTGTGTCCCAGTTCAGGAAAGTGGCATTTATCCCTGGTTCTTACCAGTTCTGTGAACCCAGAAGTCAGTTTTCCTGCTGTGCTCCATCCGACCACAGCAGGTTGTTCATAGTGTTACCAAGTCCAAACTTGCTCTGCTCGCTGCATGATAAATCAATGAATCTAAGACCACGTCAGGTGTTGGGATGAGGACAGGATTTTATTTGGGAGCCAGCTGACTGAGAAGATGGCAGGCTAGCACCTCAAAATAACCATCTTGTCCGGGCCTGGATGTCAGATTCTTTTATGGATCAGAGATGGGGGAGAAGGTGAGGAAACAAAGTAAAGAGACCTTGTAATTCTTGCAAATATCTCCTAGAATGGCCCTTACAGTCTCTTCATGGGTGGTATGAAGTGGAATATTTCCTGTCAAAGCAACAAACAAAGATGTCACATCTACCTGTGATTCAGGCCTCCCCACCTGTGAATTTCTGGGCCCACGATAAGCAGCAGACAGGGCAAGAATGTCACAGTTCTCCACGGGTGGGCAGGGTCAGATGATCTCCTTGCGGCAGACCATCATGAACACCTGCTGCAAAAGTGGCAAGAGAAGGGTTAAACTCACAGAAGCAGATCCAGTGTACATTCAAAATTAACCCTTCCTGGTTACAATAGCTCTGCTATTAGAATATATTTACTCTATTGGGTAGATCAAAAATTTTATATGGTTACAGAAAAAATTAATGATAATATCGGCTAACCTGATAAATTATTATTTTTTATAATTTATTTATCTATGGCTGAGCTGAGTCTTTGTTGCGTGGGTTTTTCTCTAGTTGCAGCCAGTGGGGGCAACTCTTTAGTTGTGGTGTGCAGGCTTCTAATTGTGGTGGCTTCTCTTGTGGAGCGCAGGCTCTAGGGCACCCAGGCTTCATAGATGCAGCGTGTGGCTGCAGTCGTTGAGGTTTCCCCAGCTCTAGAGCACAGGCTCAATAGTTGTGACCCACGGGCTTAGTTGCTCTGTGGCATATGGGATCTTCCCGGACCAGGGATCGAACCCCTGTCTCCTGAATTGGCAGATGGATTCTTTACCACTGAGCCACCAGGGAAGTCCCTGATATATTATTATGATATTATTTCTCTCATTAGAACCGGAAAGGCAAAGACTACCTTTTAATTTTACTGTTGTTGTTGTCAAATATCGCCAGTGTTTTGCATTGTGCCTGGGAGAGTCTATTGGGTACATGAATAAATGGAAAGGTAAACAACCTAATTTATACTGATTTTTCCTTACAAGAGCAGTGGCATGACATCCAGGCTTTGCTATTTGGCTACTCCGTGTGCCTGCATGATCCAAGGAGTCAAGCCTGTTCCAGGGCCCTTCCCCCCAAGAAGTATTTCTCTCCTGGAGCAGCCTGCCCTAGGCCTCTTACGCTGGTGTCAAGGGGGTCCATATACTTCTAACACAGATGGGCCAATTTCCCTAGAAATTGAGGTTATTTTCATGGGACTCAAAAGATCTGGGATATCTCCATAGTGTATTTTGCCTTAGGTGTAATTTGTGGTTTTCCTTTTCTTGCCAGAAGTTCTGATTTCAAAAGACCACTTCAAATTAAGATGAGAGCGTCTTGATTCCGTTCATAATTCAGCACATAAATCTCCAGCTCATCCACCCTGCTACCCTTCTTGACAGACTTCTGGACGTCTTTGAATCTATAGAGACTATTGTCTCAGACTGGCTGCTCCAGAATCGGAGAGGCTGATGGCCTCTTAGACTCCATTCATTGTTCAGAGTTAAGAAAGTTGGGCCTTTTCCCAGATGCGCAGAAAAAAGTTACTGTTTTTTTAGCCCAGGAGCTTGCAGGGTCTTATTTCTCTGACCAGGGATTGAACCCTCACCTTCGGCAGTAAAAGCAGGGAACCCTAACCATTGAACCACCAAAGAAGTCCCAGAAAAAAAATTTTAAATATTCTTTGCCCTGCTGGCTCTTGACCACTTTCCTTCCCTTTGCATCCAAACATCACTGATTCTGTCTCTATTCTCTATTCCTTTTCATTCCCCAATCCTTCAGTGAAAACAATGGTTCAGAATTTGAGTGTAAGTAAAAATTTTACAGTCACAAAGCCCACCGAGTTCTGTAAAATTTCTGTAGGTTTCCAGAGAGCAGAGACAGCACCACAGCTGTAGACCAACATTCCTCCAGTGGCAAGGTACAGGTCTTAATAGTAAAGCATGTGAGGAGTTTGCAATTAAGACTTAGTGCTCATGCAGTGTATCAGTCACGGATAGGATATGTCACGTTGTGTAACAAGCAGCTCTGAAGTTTCAGCAGCTTAACACGACTCCAGTTTATTTCCCACCCCTCTGTATGTCCATCATGAAGACAGGCTGATGGAGATCACATCCATTGTTGCAGAGGCAGCAAAGGACATGGCAAATTCACACACTGAATCTTACATGAGCCATCACATCTTCACTCCTTCCTTTGGTTAAAGCAAGACCTACACCTGCATCTGACTTTGAGTGTACAGAGAAGTGCAGCCCTAGCATGCTCCTGGAAGATGGAGCTAGCAAAGAGAGCTGACAGCCGCCATGGAAGTTGATCGAAAATTCTACTTTTTCTTTCCTTTTAGACTTTGGAAGAAAGAACCAGGCTTGCTTGATGTTTGCACTGAATAAGACTCCAGAATCTTGAACAGTTTGGCTGGAGGAAGGTCTAAAGGAGATACTAAACCTTCTGGTTCATGGGGGAAACCTCTGGCAATTAAATGACCTATTTCATGTAGAGTGCAAAACGGAGAGAGAGGTGGCAGTTTGGTATGTAAAATTAAGGTAAAATAAATTAAATCAGAGACTTCCCTGGCAGTCCAGTGGCTAAGACTCTGCACTCCCACTGCAAGGGGTGCGGGTTTGATCCCTAGTCCCGGGAGCCAAGATACTGCATGCCTCTCAGTGCGGCCAAAAAATAAAACACAAAATAAAATAAAAAACAAATCAGGGACATGTTCAATGAATGAATGAATGAATGAATGAGACTTCACTCAAGTGGACTTACACTTCTCTCCTGTAAACATCCTCTGTAACTTTTCTTGGGTATTTTTCCATGGAGATTCTTCTCCTTTCATTCAGCTGCATTATTACAACAGGTAAGAATAAGCACTCACCCTTCTCCCTTGATAAGAAGACACCATAATCAGGTTTATCCTTCTCCCAGGAAGCTTCATAGGTGGAATTGAGAGATTTATTTTTTTAAATAAATGGTTGCCAAATGCTGAATGAGGGTCAATGAAGTATGAACTATGACCAAAAAAAAAAAAACCAACAACTCAGATTTTTATCCCAGAGCACAGAAATTTACAGATCACAAAACTCTTCTGTCCCAGTGTGTTGGGTTGTGCTTTAAAAACTCTAAAAGCAAAGCATTTGTTTTGCAGCATGAAAACAAAACAGAGATGCACAAGGCAAAGCTGAAAATCTTTCTTCTGCTGCTGCTGCTGCTAAGTCCTAGCGACCCCATGGACTGCAACCCACCAGGCTCCTCCATCCATGGGATTTGCCAGGCAAGAGTACTGCAGTGGGTTGCCATTGCCTTCTCCGTTCTTCTGCTATGTCCAACCAACGGAGGTAGCTGATACAGACAGAGAGGACTAGTCCCTTCTTTTCTGCCTGAACACACACACCTGTTACTACAGAGTCCATTCTCCTAAACACGCAGCATCTCCCCCCCCTCCCCTTCTGCCTCTTCCTCCCCACCTCCTTATCTCCCTTCCGCCATGTCCCTTCCTTCTTTCAGTTTTTCTTCGGTAAATGAGATTTCCGTACACACATTACTCAGAAACTTGTCAAATTTAATATGAACATCTCTTTAGATCAGGGTTTTTCAAACTGTAGGTTTAACCATTTGTGTACCATAAAATTAATTTACTGGGTCCTGATCGGAAATTTTTAAGTAACATAGGACAGAATAGTAATTATCAGAGAACTCACTGTAACCAAGGTAAGGATTGTTTTATGAGAATTTTGTATCGTCTTCCCACCTATCAAGGGGGATAATAATAGTGCCTCCCTCATGGTTGTTGATAGTAATAGAGTTAAATGAGCTATTATATGTTAAGTGCTTAGAACAGTAGCTAGCCCTTGGTAAGAAAATATAGCTATGTGATCATCACCATCGGCCTCTTCCTTCTTCACCTCCCTCTTCTTCTTCCTCCTCCTGTTTGGCTTTCACTTTTTGTTTAAATAAGAGGGTAGAGAAAGGCATTTTATTTGCTTTTTTAAAAATTTATAATACAGTTTTTTTTTTTTTTTTTTTTTTTTTTAAGATGTTTCCAGTTCTTTTCTTTGGCACTTGGGATCTTAGCTCCCTGACCAGTATCCAACCCCAGACCTCTGCTCTTGGAGTGTGGAGTCTTAACCAGTGGACCACCAGGGAAGTCCCTATAACACAAGTTTTATGAGCAATACATGCATCCTTTCTTGGAGAATGACTACATATTTATACTTAATTTGAAGCAACAATCAAAAGTTCAATAAAACTCAATAAAATAAAGTTGCACTCCATTTGGTCATTTAGACTAATTATGAAGGGATTGTCTATTCACAGAACAAACAGTTAAAGGCAATAAAAATTGCCAACCATCTCAGTGTAGACCACAGAATTTTCAAAGTTAAGTGGTGTTGGTGTAAGTCACTTTTGTTGTCATGAAGACTGTCTCTCAGACACCAAATGACAATTTGTCAAAAACAACTGGCAGACTTTCAGGAAAAATTCATTTCCAGTAACATTTAATCACGTTAAGGACTTAAATTACTATAAAAGAGATGTGTAGGATATTTACATTTTATCTGTCCTTTAATTTGTGCTCACCTGTGCTGCTTGTGAGATTGATCCGCTTTTCATGTCTATCCACCTTTTACGTTTTCCTCTTGAGTAAATTTCCTGTTTATTATTGTACCCCTGTTTGCCTGCTGGTTATTTGATTGTAAAAAATTAGTTTCTCTTTCTTTGTGCAACAGGAATATGAACTCACTCTCAGATATCAGCTCATATTTTTTCCCAATCTATTATAGGCCACTTAACTTTTTAAAATGGTGTCTTTTGCCATTTAAACATTGTTGACTTTTTATAAAATGCTTAGCTTTTTCATGGGTTTTGAGTTTTGTTTTTGCATAGTAAGAACTTTCTCACTCAATGGCTAGATAAATCTTCTCCTAAATTTTCTCCCAATAATCACTATTCCTCTATTTTTATTTTTTACATTAGATCTTTAATCCACATGAAGTTTATTTTTGTCTATGGCCGGAAGTTGGAGAAGGCAATGGCACCCCACTCCAGTACTCTTGCCTGGAAAATCCCAAGGGTGGAGGAGCCTGGTAGGCTGAAGTCCGTGGGGTCACTAAGAGTCAGACACGACCCAGCAACTTCTCTTTCACTTTTCACTTTCATGCATTGGAGAAGGAAATGGTAACCCACTCCAGTGTTCTTGCCTGGAGACTCCCAGGGACGGGGGAGCCTGGTGGTCTGCAGTCTATGGGGTCGCACAGAGTCAGACACGACTGAAGCGACTTAGCAGCAGCAGCAGCAGCATGGCCTGAAGTAAGGAACTGATATTCTTTTATTCCAAATGAATAGCCAATTGTTCCAGTCTCATTTATAAAATAAATGATTCTTTCATGCCTGAATTAAATGCCACTTTTACCACATATTAAGTCCCTATGCATACTCTTGAGAGTCCCTTGGACAGCAAGGAGATCCAACTAGTCCATTCTAAAGGGGATCAGTCCTGGGTGTTCTTTGGAAGGACTGATGCTAAAGCTGAAAGTCCAATACTTTGGCCACCTCATGCGAAGAGTTGACTCATTGGAAAAGACTCTGATGCTGGGAGGGATTGGGGGCAGGAGGAGAAGGGGACGACAGAGGATGAGATGGCTGGATGGCATCACTGACTCGATGGGTGTGAGTTTGAGTGAGCTCTGGGAGTTGGTGATGGACAGGGAGGCCTGGCGTGCTGGGATTCATGGGGTCGCAAAGAGTCGGACACGACTGAGTGACTGAACTGAACTGAACTGATGCGTACTTGGGTTTATTTCTGAACTCTTTGGCACCACTTTCTCTGACCAGTCCTGGTCAGTCCCAAATTATTTTGATTGCACCAGTTCACATATAGTCTTTGCCTCCTCTTTGTTTTTCTACATTATCTTAGCAATTCTTACATATGGATTTTTAATATAAAATTTGTGGACATCAAGGTGGGAACAAGCCTAGACAGAGTATTAAAAAGCAGAGATATCACTTTGCTGACAAAAGTCCATATAGTCAAAGCTGTGATTTTTCCAGTAGTCATGGACACATGTGAGAGTTGGACCATAAAGAAGGCTGAATGGCTAAGAATTGATGCTTTTGAACTGTGGTGTTGGAGAACACTCTTGGTCCCTTGGACTGCAAGGAGATCAAACCAGTAAATCCTAAAGGAAATCAATCCTGAATATTCATTGGAAGGACTGATGCTGAAGCTGAAACTCCAATACTTTGGCCATCTGATGCGAAGAGCCGACTCATTGGGAAAGATCCTGATGCTGGGAAAGTTTGAGGGCAGGAAGAGAAGGGGGCAGCAGAGCCTGAGATGGTTAGATAACATCACCAACTCAATGGACACGAATCTGAGCAAACTCTGGGAGACAGTGGAGGACAGAGGAGCCCGGCTGCAGTCCATGGGGTCGCAGAGTCAGAGACGACTTAGCGACTAAACAACAGCAGTGTGGGAAAACGGGGGTGGGATGAATTGGGAGATTGGGATTGACACATATACACTACTGATACTTTGTATAAAATACATAACTATTGAGAACATACTATATGTGTGCTCAGCTGCTCAGTCATGTCCAACTCTTTGTGGCCCCATGGACAGTAGCTCATCAGGTTCCTCATCAGTTCCTGGAACTTTCCAGGCAAGAACACTGGAGTGGGTTGCCACTTCTTACTTCAGGGGATCCTCCTGACCTAGGGGCTGAACCTGTGTCTCTTGTGTCTCCTGCACTGGCTGGCAGATAACTAATGAGAGCTTACTGTATAGCACAGGGAACTCGGTGCTCTGTGGTGATTAAATGGGACAGAAATCTAAAAGAGAAGGGATGTATGTATATGTATAGGGCTTTCCAGCTGGCACTATATATGTGAAAGTTGTTCAGTCGTGTCCAACTCTTTGTGACTCCATGGATTATACAGTCCATGGAATTCTCCAGGCCAGAATACTGGAGCGGGTAGCCTTTCCCTTCTCCAGGGAATCTTCCCAACCCAGGGATCGAACCCAGGTCTCCCATATTGCAGGCAGATTCTTCACCAGCTAAGCCACAAGGCACTCGTGGTAAAGAAACTGGCTGCCAGTGCAGGAGACGTAAGAGATGCAAGTTGGATCCCTGGGTCCGGAAGATCCCCTGGAGTAGGAAATTGCAACCCACATTTCATTTCATTCTTCACATAGACCTTTTCCTATTTTTCATGTAGATTCCTTAGGAGTTTAAAGTTTCTCATGTGATCATTAATGGAATTTTAAAAACTCTTTTTCTTCTAAATGATTTCTGTTAGTATAAAGGCTATTTTCCACTTTTGTGCATTTACTAATCTTAAAAAGAACCCAAGTTTGTCCTTTAATTCTAATAGCTTTTTAAAAAATGACTATATTTTCTTGAGTGTTCTAGGCATATGGTTAATCTATAAATATTGTTTGCTCTTTTCATTTCTAAATTTATGCCACTCATTTTATTTTCTTTTATTATTGCATTAGCTAGAGTCACCAAGAAAATGTTGCATACAAATGACGCTGGAAGGCATCTCGTTTTTTCTTTCTGGCTTCAGTGAGCTTGGTTACTATTTTACATTTAATATTGTGTTTGATCTTAGGCTTTGATAATAGTCTTTATCATGCCGGAAGCATTTCTGTTTATTTCAGCAATAGTTGTGACTGCTAAATTTATCAAATGCCTTTTCACTGCCTCCAGATTTAATTTGTTGTTGCAATGAATTTTACAGATAGATGTGTTCATATTGACCCATCTTGCATTCCTAGAACACATAACTAGTTTGAAGGCAAAGAGAGAAAAAACAATAAAAGAAAAGGAAGAGAAAAGCTCTGTGTGAACATGTGCAAAGAAAAAGTAAGCAGACCTAAAAATGTGAATAGCAAGTGTGGTATTATTATTGATGTTTGGATTTATCAGGGAAAAAAAGCAAAACTTCCAAGAATGTGAAATAAACAAAACAAAAACAAAATCTTGTTTCCAAATAGGCCTAATTACTTTTCTGGCAAGGTACCAAGGGGAGTTCTGCCTCTGATCCCAGAGTAGATGAGTAAACTATTTTCCATCTGGTGGACAGAAGTTTTGGCATAATATTCGTGTAAAACTGTTGGGGCCAGGGGGATAAGGAACGTGGTCTTTTCAGGATTTGAAAAAGGTTACAAATACTATTTCTATACTTACTACTAAATAAGTGAATTATTTGTCTCTTCCAGTGTCCACACAGTGTCCAGGTGGTCATTAAGAAGAGTTATTTTTGGATCCCAAATCTCTTTCAAAGCTGCCCTAGTCTCTTTCCCTAGAGCCACCTCATTAGGACAGCTCTCCTAATTTCTCACCAAGCTTAAGGGCAAAGATCTAGGGGACTGAGCCTGACAGGTGGTCACTGTGGAGGCTGGCATGACAAAGCAGAGCTGGGGCAGGAGGCAGATGCAGAGGCTGCTGATCATAGAATCATGCACATTAGAATCATGCACATTAGAGACAGCTCAGACTCCAGCCCAGACAGTCTCCCTGTAACCGTCCAGGGTCAGGGCCAGTCATCTTACTTTTCAAAGTGCCTCAGCCCTGGGCAATTGTAAAGAAAATCCTGGGTTGACAACTGTGGGAGAAGTGGTTCTTAAAGAATGGTTCCTGTACCGTGTATACCAGCATCACCTGGAAGCTTGCTTGACAGGTAAACTCTGGATCCCACCTAGATGTACTGAGTCCAAAACTCTGGGTGTGGGGCCCAGCAATCTGCCTTTACTAGGCCCCCAGGGCTTTCTGATAAGGCGTGAGATGCACTATGGCAGGGTTGCTCGGTGGGTTAGAGAGCCATATCCCTGAGGGATCACTGACACCAAAGGAAAGACAATTCTGAGAAAACTTCTTTTTTTTTAATTTAATTAAAAAAATTTTTTTAATTAAAGTGTAGTTGCTTTACAATGTTGTATTAGTTTCTGCAGTACAATAAAATAAATCAGCTATACACACACATATGTATATGCCCTCCTTTTTGGATTTCCTTCCCATTTAGGTCACCACAGAGCACGAACTGGGGTTCCGTGTGCTATACAGTAGGTTCTCATTAGTTATCTATTTTACACATAGTAGTGTATATATATCCTAATCTCTTAGTTAATCCCACCTCTGATGAATCCCCACTTGGTGTCCATACATTTGTTCTCTATGTCTCTGAGACAACATTTCTAATTGCTACAGAATGACCAGGGGTGATGGGGATCCGAGGGAAGACGTTGGCTTCAGTTGACAAGGGGAGCAGAGGTCTCCCAGAGCAGTTTCAGTGGAGAGGTGAGGGTGCAAGAGTCATGATTTTCAGGATTAAGAGAGAGGAGATGGCAAAGAACGGTGGGAGTATGTATGGCCTGTTTGTTGCAGATCCTTGGCTGAGAAAAGGCACAGAAAACTTAAGTTGTGTCTGCTGCTGCTGCTGCTGCTGCTGCTGCTAAGTTGCTTCAGTCTTGTCCAACTCTGTGCGACCCCATAGACGGCAGCTCACCAGGCTCCCCCGTCCCTGGGATTCTCCAGGCAAGAACACTGGAGTGGGTTGCCATTTCCTTCTCCAATGTATGAAAGTGAAAGATGAAAGTGAAGTCGCTCAGTCTTGTCCGACTCTTAGCGACCCCATGGACTGCAGCCTACCAGGCTCCTCCATCCATGTCTGGAGGTGGCAATTAAGTTCATGCAAAGAGGATGTTTGTTTTCCTTTTTTGGGGAAAGAAAAAAACGGTTTGGAAACAGAGAAGTTCCTGCAAAGAGAGAAGGATTGGTGTTTGGAAATTAAAAAAAAAAAAAGTGATTCTTTATTTTCGGAATCAGGAAGAGATGTCCTTTTGACTAAAGTTTTATCTGGGTAAACCAGCTGTTCCTTTCCTCTGGTTTTGCATTGCTATCTTGCAGCTAAAGGATACAGTTTAGAGAAAAAAGTGGTTTTCTTCCCTTGGTCTCAGTTCAGTTCAGTTCAGTTGCTCAGTCGTGTCTGACTCCCTTGGTCTAAACGTGGGGAAACAGTTCAGAGCGCTCTGTGTTTCCAGGTTTAAAGGCACCTTCTAAGGTGCCCACGTTGGGTCTCTGAGGTGCCGCTGAGAGGGGGCCCTTCTGCTGCCCCAGCTCCTCCCGCGGGCAGCATCCCCTGAAACCTTTGTCCTTGCAGGTCCATCGTCTGCCTGGAGATGCAGCATGCATGCGCACCTCACCTGCCACATCGCTGCCGCCCACCTCGACAGATTGACCTCATTTCCGATCAGCAGCTGTGCAGCCTCCTTTATTTTCTTTGCTATTTAGAATTAGTTTGGGGCTTGACTTTTTTTTTTTTAATGCAGGAGTTTCCAGAAAGGATGCTTCTTTGCAGTTTTTTGCCTTCTTGCTCATCCCCGCCGCCCAGTTTCCCCTCCACGTTCTTATTCACAAGGTTCACAGTCTTAGACCGTCTGTTGGTGCTTGTTCTCCTTCCGTTCCAGCTCATTTGCTTTGTTTTCAGATTAACCTCCCTGCTCTCTCTGTCATCACCCGGGGCACACCTGAGGGTGCTGTTTTTAGGACTTCTACTGTAAATGTCTGACACAAGCTGCTTCCTGCTCTGGAAATCTCACAACAAAGAAGTCTCTTCAATTAGCGTAATTACTATCGTTCCTGCGGGCATCCCCCCGCCCCCAACACATCAATTCCCAGTCAGGCTCTGCAGGCTAATAAGACCCAGGACCAAACGGGATCAAGGATCAGAGGTTTTTTTTTTTTTTTTTTTTTTTACCAGCAGCAGGTCCTGGTCTCTGCTGCAGTATTCACTTCCACTGGAGTTAAGGCGAAGCGTGGAGGGTTTGGATGGTGGGGGGTTGGGGAGGAAGACTGTGATATCAGCTAGCCAAGCATTCAGAACAAGAGCAGGACCACTAGCAAAATTAGATCTTTGCTTACAAGGAAGAGATTTGTGTCTCAATGACTCATTTGTTTCAGTTTTATTTTCACTTCCTGTAAATCCTTGATACCCCAGTCAGGGACTCCATATAATATGGAGGTGAGAACCCTTTTGTAACAACCATGATGTCCTCGGTCTCCTGTTTCTGTGAGAGCATTACCATGGCAGTGTTCTTTCCAGGAGGTCATCTCTCTTTAGAACTGTCACACGACTGTATGTTCCTCAGTTCTTTGTCTTGTCACAACAAAGGTTTGGAATGACGGACATTAAAGTCCGCTCGGCGTGTCACCGCTCTTGGGTCTTGGATAGACCGTGTTATAGCTCTCAGGTCATGAAAAGACTGTGTTACAGCTCTTAGACAAATCAGTGTTAAGCTCAGTGTTACAGCTCTATTTTATTTAGAAGAGAGCAGGAAAATCCATCTTTGAGGCATGAGGGCACGTCGATCCAAAGACGCAAAGAGAAGAGCACCCCAGCGTGGGAGAGAGAGAGAGAGAGAAAGCTAGCTTTGGCTCCTCTTTTTATATGTTTTTCTCTCCCTGGGCCTGTCCTATGTAAATTGGGCCGGCCAGGAGTGTTGTTTGTTTTACCTGAGGTCCTCACTCGGTCCTCGCACCTTCTTTTGTTTTATTTTCGCGGGCTTTTCCCTTCCTTGTCTTTTAGCCACCGCCATTTTGGACTCCTTTTCCCTCTTCTACCTACCTAACATTCCCCCCTCAAGAGATGGGAGGCCCAATTTTTTGGGAATAGGGGCGTCGAGGTCTTTCTGGCTACTTCCTGCTGAACTGGGATGGATGGCGAGGGGTATTGGGCCTCCCCCTCTTGCTAGTCTCAAGCCTCAGAGTCCTTATAGCGGTGTCCCTCTAAGGGTGTGTGATATTTTCCGTGGTCGGCTGTAGTTTTATATTTTTGTTGAATTGGCACTGCATGTTGTAGCTGGTTGACCTGGGCAGAGACAAAACAGGTTAGACAATTTACAGTACATGGAATAATCATAAGCATCATCAATATAGCATAACAAGGACTAGTAGGTGCATTAGCCAATTTTAAATTCACATCACCAGGATGGCTCAAGTCCCTCCTTTTTTAGGAATCAGAAGATCTATCTCCTGTCTGTTTTGGAGTACTATCTCGACCAAGCTGTGTTGGCTGTTTAGAGATATTCTGAGAAATCTTATCCCCAGAAACCAGATTTTGGGGGTGTTCATTAGAATGGCACTCATTTGTAGTCCTGAATAGGTATCTGAGATCTCCCAGGGGCTCACAGGTGTATTGAGTGTCCTCTTCTGTTTTCTTCCAGGGCTTGACTCGTGAGTAGTGAATCCAGGAGTCATGTCCTAGTACCTTGACTGCTGTGGGGGTAGAAAATATTACAGGGTAGGGGCCCTTCCATGTGGGCTGGAGTTGAGCCTTTGGGGACCCATCTTTCTGGACTTTAATTAGGACTTGAGTTCCTGGAGCATATAGTGGTGACTCTTTAGAATCTTTTGGGTCCTGGTTCATTCCCCACAAGCATATATCCTGTTGGAATTGCCCAATGGCCATGGTATAAGACTGGAGGGTCTGAACCTCTGGATCTAAGAAGAGGTCATTGACATAAACAAAAGGTCTCCCATATAGCATCTCACAGGACTAAGACCAACCTGTTCCTTAGGGGCAGTACGGGTGCGGAGGAGAGCTATTGGTAAAGCCTCCTTCCATCCCAGGGAGGTCTCCTGGGTTATCTTTTTTATCACTGATTTTAATAATTGGCTGGCTCTTTTTACTTTTCCTGAAGATTGAGGCCTCCAGGCACAATGGAGATAATAAGTAATGCCCAATGCTTTCGAGACCCCTTGGGTGACCTTAGAAGTAAATGATGTCCCATTGTCACTTTGTAATGACCTGGGCAGACCAAATCTTGGAATGATTTCATGGAGCAGTTTTTTTTTTTACCACCTCCTCAGCCTTCTCAGTCAGGGTGGGAAAGCCTTCAATCCATCCTGTGAATGTATCTATCATGACTAATAGGTACTTATACCCTTGAGAAACTGGCATCTGGGTGAAGTCCATCTGCCAGTCCTCTCCTGGGTGGGCCCCACGTTGTTGGACGGGCTGGGCCAGCTGGGGTCTTCGAGCTCCTTGGGGGTTGTTTAATTGGCAAGTGGGACAAGAGGAGACCACCTGTCTTATAGTTGTTTGGAAGCCTGTTCCTCTGAAGGACCTTTCTAGTAATCTTTGGAGGGCCTTTTCTCCTAAATGAGTGGTGGCATGTAAGGACTTAACCAGCTTCCATTGGAGGGTCCCAGGCAGAAAAAGGAGTCCCTCCTTTTGGAACTACCCCATACGACCTTCTTGAAAGCCCTCACTCTTAGCTTTAAGAGTCTCACTTTCAGTATATGAAGGAGTTTCTGGCAAATTAGTCTGTGGAACTAAGGTGGCAATCCCTATTAGGTCATGGTTCTGTAATGCTGCTCTCCTAGCTGCCTGATCAGTTGCTTGGTTCCCTCATGCCACTTCTGTGCTCCCTTTTTGGTGTCTTTTACAGTGGGAGACTGAAACCTCAGTGTGCAGATGGACTGCCTCCAAGAGTCTAAGAATGTGATCACCATATTTGATTGGGGACCCTCAGGTGGTTAAGTGGCCCCTTTCTTTCCAAATAGCCGTATGTGCATGTAGCACCAGAAAGGCATACTTGGAGTCAGTGTAAATGGGTATTCTTTTTCCTTTTCCCAGCTCTAAAGCTCGAGTCAGGGCTATGAGCTCAGCTAATTGGGCTGAAGTACCTGGTGGCAGAGGCTTAGCCTCTATGGTCTCAAAATTGGAGACTACTGCATACCCGGCTCTTCTTTTTCCATCCAAGACAAAGCTGCTTCCATCAGTGCACCAGATTTCCTCAGGATTGGTCAGAGGATCTTCTGACAATCCCTCTCGGGGTTTTGTCCAGTGGTCCAAGGTTTCTAGACAAGAGTGAAAGGAGAGAGAGCCCTCGGGGGTAGGCAGGAGGGTGGCTGGGTTAAGAACCTCACAAGGGGATATAGTGAGGCCTGGATTTTCCATCAGCATTACTTGATATCTGAGGATTCTTTGATTAGACATCCATAAATGGCCTCTCCCATTTAGGAGCTGTTTTACTTGGTGGCTGGTAAAAATAATTAGTTTGCCCCCAAAGGAGAGTTTTAAAGCATCTTCTATCATGATTGCAATAGCTGCAAGATTTCGAAGGCAGGGGGGCCAACCTCGGGTAGTTGGATCGAGCCTCTTGGATAAGTAAGCTACAGGCTGGGGCTCATATCCCAACCTTTGAGTTAACACTCCCAAGGCTATCCCTCTCTTTCATGGACATAAAGTTGGAATGTTTTTTCTGGGTCTGGCAACCTCGAGGCAGGTGCCTGAGTTAAGGCCCGTTTTAGCGTAGCCTCTGTCTTCTTTTGAAGAGTTCCCCACATCAGTGGGATTGAATCATCTTGTCCCTTTAAGCTTTCATATAAGGGCTGGGCAATTAGACCATAGTTGGGTATCCCGATTCTACAATACCCGGTTAGCCCCAGGAAAGCTCGCAATTGTTTTCGAGTCGTGGGGAAGGGCAACTGGAGGATTCCTTGTACCCGATTGGAGGACAGCCTCCTGGACCCGTGTGTAATCTTAACTCCCAGGTAAGTGACCTTTGTCTCGACCATCTGTGCCTTAGCATGGGAGACCTTATATCCCCTTTCTGCCAAGAACTTTAGAACTTGAATTGCATGTTGTTGGGCACTTTTCTCATCTGGAGAGCAGATTAGTAAGTCATCTACGTATTGTAATATTTTCCCATTAGGTCCCAGGTCTAGATCTAGGAGATACTGGCTAAGGGCCTGTCCAAACAGGTGGGGGCTATCTCTGAACCCCTGAGGTAATACTGTCCAAGTCATCGGTTGGTGTTTTTCTCCTGGGGCCTCCCACTCAAAGTCAAAAAGATATTGGGATTCTTTAGCCAGTGGTATGTAAAAAAATGCATCTTTGAGATCCAAGACTGTAAACCACTTGGCACTGGGTGGGATTTCTCCCAAGATTACATAGGGATTGGGTACTGTGGGACGGAGGGGAACTACAGCTTTATGTTCCAGAGATCTTGAACCATTCACCAGGTTCTGTCTTTTTTCTTTACTGAGAGGATTGGAGTGTTACATGGCAAACTGGTGGGGACCAATAGCCCACAAACAAGGAATTTATTTATTAAAGGCTGTAGTCCCTCCTGAGCCTCTCTTTTGAGAGGATATTGTTTCCAGTTAGGAAACCGAGTGGGATCTCGGAGGACAATGATGACCGGTTCAGCTTGGTGGGCTCGTCCAGGGATCCCCTGGTCCCACACCTGGAGGTTAATTTTGTCTTCCCATAGTTTTTGGTCCCTCTCTATTGAAGGTGTAATGGGTTCTTCAGTAGTAAGCAGGAGCTGTAGAGCTCTAGGGGCTGAAAAACTTCCATCACAAGGGTGGTCCCCAGTGTAGTGAGTATATCTCTTCCCAATAGGGAGTAGGACACTCAGGGACCACCAGAAACTTGTGGGAAAATATTTGTCCATCCCAGCAACAAAGAAGTACTCGGGTGAATCTTTCAGTAGTTGCTTTTCCTGTAGCACCCAAAATGGTACTGGTTTGGGAGGAGAAAGCTCCAGAGTAGGAGATCAAGACAGAGTAGGTAGCCCCTGTGTCAACTAAGAAATTCTTGGACCTACCTGCCACATCCAGTTGCACCCTTGGCTCCAGCCCTGTGATGGTTATCTGTGACAGGCGGGCTGGCTGGAGCGGGCCGCTTCAGTCCTCTTGAACCATCGTGAGGGTAGGCTTGGCGCTTGAGGCTCTTGGGCCCTGAGGGCAGAGTGCCGCCCAATGTCCCAGTTGATGGCATTTGTGGCAAGCCATTCTAGGAGACTTGTCACAGTTTGGACACTCTTTGGCCCAATGCCCCGCCTGTCTACAGATCAGGCATTTGTCTCGTGCCTTGTCCTTCAAGGACTTGGGGTTTGCCATAGGGCTTCTCTGGAGGGTGGCCAGCATCTGGGCATGCCTTGTCTCTTTCTTTCTCTCCCTCTCCTGGGCCTTGGCCTCCTTCTCCTGTTCTCTGTTATAAAAGGTATTGGTGGCTGTCTGGACCATCTCATCTAAAGAGGCAGCAGGGTCCTGCTGTTGTAACTTAATTCTGTTATCTGATGCACATTGGGACAGGAATTTGTCCTTTAAAATCACCTTTCCCGCATAAGAGTCTAAGTCCAGACTGGTAAACTTTTGGAGTGCCTCTTTTAGCCTTTCCAGAAAGGCAATGGGGTTCTCACTGGGCTCCTGAGTTATTGCTGAGACCCGGGCATAGCTAATTACCTTTTGTTGGACTGCTTGCAGTCCTGCCTTCACACAGGTTAGAAAATGATCCATTTCCCAGGTGTGCTCAGGGTCATTATAATTCCAATTAGGATCAGAGGAGGGGACTGCAGTTTCCCCTACTGGGTATCTGCCACTGGACATGTGAAGCCCTGTTGCATACCTCCGGGCTTCCTTTAAGACCCTAGTATGTTCAGGGTCAGATAAAGTTTGACTAAATATGACCATGATGTCTTTCCACGTCAAGTCAAAGGCCAAGGTAATATGTTGGAATGTATCTATATATTTGCCTGGGTCATCTGTATAGCTTTCCAGGTCTTGTTTGATCTGTCTTAGTTCTAAGAGGGAGAAGGGCTTATGGACCCGGGTTGGTCCGAATTCTCCTCCAGTTTCAACTAAGGCACATACTTGAGCTGGCTTTTGTGGAGGGGGTGCTCCTGGATATGGGGGCACGTTTGGATACAAGGAAGGAGCACCAGGCAACTCAGGAGCTGTGGGAGGTGAGCCTTCATGGGGGGGTTCCTTTTCTTGGTTGCCTGTGCCTAACACCATTTGCCTAGTGGGCTCACTTTTAGGGCGTACAACAATCCCATACTTAAGACAGAGTTCCTTCATGTCTGTTAGTCGGAAGAAAATTTGCACATAGGGGATGTCTGTCCATTTTCCTTGTGTTTTGCAGAATAATTCTAATTGCAGGATGGTATTGTAATTTAAAATCCCATCCTCAAGCCAGTGTTTCTCATCCCCCAGTGGATACTGTGGCCATGCAGTGGCACAAAAGAATTTCAAGCGACTTCTCCTTAGAGCTAGAGGGTCGAACAGCTTCCAGTTATCAAGATGCATCTCAAGGGCATCTGCTGGGAAGTGGATTGGTTATTTCCCATTTGAAAGACAGTCATGACAGGGAGAAAGGAAAAAGACCTCCTTCGATTTTCATGGGTGGACTTCCTTAGGGGTGAGTCTTTCTGAAGCTTATCCTACCCAGAACTGTTGCAACCTGAGAGCCAGGCGTCCCCGGGTCAGGGTGCAGATCCCCAGGCAGGCTGAGGCGTGACAGCCTCCTAGAGATTGAATCCCCGGGCAGGTCGAGGCATGACGGCCTCCTGAGAATCGGGTCCCTGGGCAGGTCGAGGCGTGATGACCTCCTGGGACCCCGGGACTGGTGGATCCCCGAACAGGTTGAGGCACGACAACCTTTCGAGGACCAGATCCCTAGGCAGGTCAATGCGTGATGACCTCCTGGGACCCCTGGACTGGAGTTGGACGTCCCCAAGATCTCCATTGTGATCAGTACTGGGTAGGATTAGGGGGTTGGATATTATATGGTATTTACCTCCCGAGGCCAGCTATTTTCTGGTTGTCCCTCCAGAAGATTGTAGAGGCAACCTTGTGGGCCCAGATGGGGCTCAGGAAAAGAGCATGGAACAGGAGGGAATGGGGCAGAGCACAACCTTTGAAAGAATGACATAGCACAAGGGTATAACATAAACCAATTAAAATCAATTGGGTCCAAGATGACAAGTCAAATTCAAGTAAACCTTAATCCCCAATCTATAAGCCAACAGACACACCCAGAGGTGGCAGGACAGCTCCAAGGCACAAGGTTAAAAGAGGGAGGAGTGTGTGGTTCCCCAATGGCTGGGATGACCCTCCCACTCATTAGCATATGAATTTACCCCCATGCTCGCAAAACCTAGCCAGGCCACATTTCATGGCCAGTACCCTGTAGAGTGGGCGCTTCTTTCTGAATCTTAACAAGTCTACCTCTTATCTATCGCTTTGACTCTCAATGAATTTTTGCAGGGAGACCTCAGAGCCTGAGCTTTATTAGGTCCTGAAGCTGGGCATCCTGGGTTTTGGTCGGGCTCAAGTCTTGGGAAAGAGAGCTGAAGGACAGGAGGAAAAAGCAGTGGCAAAAACGTGCGAAGGAATCCCCTTCATACCCTGCTAGAAAATTTGCTAAATATCTGACCGGTGCTCACAGTTTCATTGGTCTGATCCTTGGCACAGAGAAGAGAAAGGACAGAAGAACCCCCACCGGCTTGTGTAACAGCTACTGGGGCTCAGCAGATAGCACCTTTGGGATATGCTGATGAGTAGCCTCTCCAGAATCCCTCAATTGTGCCCACTCCTGCCGGTTTGCGGGAAGTTCGAGGAAACAAGAAATGAGAGATTGTAAAGGAATTAAGATTTCGTTAGGCATGTCCCTCCAGCCATAGGAGCGAGGATCTCCTACCTTAACCGGAGGTCTTCTGGAATCAGACTGGGCTGTGTGAGCTTTCTGCTGAGTTCGTTTTTCGCTGTCCGGGTTTCCAGCACGATGGGCCTTCCCCTGCGCTGGGTTTTCTTAGCCTTCTGGTTCTATAGCGGGAACTTTCGCTGAGTTGGGCTCCTGCTGTGCTTGGCCTCTTCCACGCAGAGGTTGTTTCAGCAGGTTAAACCCGAGTCACGGCACCATAGATGTCACGCGAGTGTATATTCCTCGGTTCTTTGTCTCCTCACGACAAAGGTTTGGAATGACGGACATTAAAGCCCCCTCGGTGTGTCTTGGATAGACCGTGTTATAGCTCTCAGGTCATGAAAGGACCGTGTTATAGCTCTTAGACAAATCAGTGTTAAGCTCAGTGTTACAGCTCTATTTTATTCAGAAGATAGCAGGAAAATCCATCTTCGAGGCGTGAGGGCACGTTGATCCAAAGACGCAAAGAGAAGAGCACCCCAGCGCGGGAGAGAGACAGAGAGAGAAAGCTAGCTTTGGCTCCTCTTTTTATATGTTTTTCTCTCCCTGGGCCTGTCCTATGTAAATTGGGCCAGCCAGGAGTGTTGTTTGTTTTACCTGAGGTCCTCACTCGGTCCTCGGACCTTTCTTTGTTCTATTTTCGCGGGCTTTTCCCTTCCTTGTCTTTTAGCCACCACCATTTTGGACTCCTTTTCCCTATTCTACCTATCAGAAGCATCACGTTCTATGGGGTAGTAGTGATCTTTGCTATATTTTATAAGCTCCAGGGAATCACGCAGGCCCAGATCTCAGTTGCAGGATGTCTTTTATCAAAACAAAGGAGCAGGTTTAGGATCCTGGAAATGAAGTTTCACTGATAACCAAAACAACCTGGTTGATCATTATTTATAATACTTGGTGCTTTTTAAAAATGGTCCTTTGACTCTAGCATAACTTCAGATCAGATCAGATCAGTCGCTCAGTCGTGTCCGACTCTTTGCGACCCCATGAATCCCAGCACACCAGGCCTCCCTGTCCATAACCAGCTCCTGGAGTTCACTCAGACTCACGTCCATTGAGTCAGTGATGCCATCCAGCCATCTCATCCTCTGTCGTCCCCTTCTCCTCCTGCCCCCAATCCCTCCCAGTATCAGAGTCTTTTCCAATGAGTCAACTCTTCACATGAGGTGGCCAAAGTACTGGAGTTTCAGCTTTAGCATCCTTCCTTCCAAAGAAATCCCAGGGCTGATCTCCTTCAGAATGGACTGGTTGGATATCCTTGCAGTCCAAGGGACTCTCAAGAGTCTTCTCCAACACCACAGTTCAAAAGCATCAATTCTTTGGCTCTCAGCCTTCTTCACAGTCCAACTCTCACATCCATACATGACCACAGGAAAAACCATAGCCTTGACTTAGATGGACCTTTGTTGGCAAAGTAATGTCTCTGCTTTTCAATATGCTATCTAGTTTGGTCATAACTTTCCTTCCAAGGAGTAAGCGTCTTTTAATTTCATGGCTGCAGTCACCATCTGTAGTGATTTTGGAGCCCAGAAAAATAAAGTCTGACACTGTTTCCACTGTTTCCCAATCTATTTCCCATGAAGTGATGGGACCAGATGCCATGATCTTCGTTTTCTGAATGTTGAGCTTTAAGCCAACTTTTTCACTCTCCTCTTTCACTTTCATCAAGAGGCTTTTTAGTTCCTCTTCACTTTCTGCCATAAGGGTGGTGTCATCTGCATATCTGAGGTTATTGATTTTCTCCCGGAAATCTTGATTCCAGCTTGTGTTTCTTCCAGTCCAGTGTTTCTCATGATGTACTCTGCATGTAAGTTAAATAAGCAGGGTGACAATATACAGCCTTGACGAACTCCTTTTCCTATTTGGAACCAGTCTGTTGTTCCATGTCCAGTTCTAACTGTTGTTTCCTGACCTGGATATAGGTTTCTCAAGAGGCAGGTCAGGTGGTCTGGTATTTCCATCTCTTTCAGAATTTTCCACAGTTTATTGTGATCCACACAGTCAAAGGCTTTGGCGTAGTCAATAAAGCAGAAATAGGTGTTTTTCTGGAACTCTATTGCTTTTTCCATGATCCAGCGAATCTTGGCAATTTGATCTCTGGTTCCTCTGCCTTTTCTAAAACCAGCTTGTACATCTGGAAGTTCACGGTTCACATACTGCTGAAGCCTGGCTTGGAGAATTTTGAGCATTACTTTACTAGTGTGTGAGATGAGTGCAATTGTGTGGTAGTTTGAGCATTCTTTGGCATTGCCTTTCTTTGGGATTGGAATGAAAACTGACCTTTTCCAGTCCTGTGGCCACTGCTGAGTTTTCCAAATTTGCTGGCATATTGAGTGCAGCACTTTCACAGCATCATCTTTCAGGATTTGAAACAGCTCAATTGGAATTCTATCACCTCCACTAGCTTTTTTTGTAGTGATGCTTTCTAAGGCCCACTTGACTTCACATTCCAGGATGTCTGGCTCTAGGTCAGTGATCACACCATTGTGATTATCTTGGTCGTGAAGATCTTTTTTGTACAGTTCTTCTGTGTATTCTTGCCATCTCTTCTTAATATCTTCTGCTTCTGTTAGGTCCATACCATTTCTGTCCTTTATCGAGCCCATCTTTGCATAACTTAGATAATGTTAAAAAGAAGGCACCAAGCTCACATACATGAGCTGACGTGTAACAGCTGTAATCCGCATACATGGATTAGCTGTACTTGGGTACTGGCCCACACAATATAGATTCCTGACTCTGCAATGTATTCTGGCATAGAATTTCTAAAGTTCTAGTCTGAAATATTTGCATTTTTTAAAACTGTGTTTACTTTCCCTGATGCTGGGAAAGATTGTAGGCAGGAGGAGAAGGGGACAGAAGACGAGATGGTTGGATGACATCACCGACTCAATGGACATGAATTTGAGCAAAGTCTGGGAGATGGTGAAGGACAGGGAAGCCTGGCATGCTGCAATCCATGGGGTTTCAAAGAGTCAGACAGGACTGAGTGACTGAACAACAGCAATAACTGTTTGTTTTGTTCTGTTGCCAGTAATAAGGAGATGAAATATGTAGAAGCTAAGAGAGAGAGAGAGAATTTTATTGGCATACTTCTCTTAGCCCAGAGGTAGTTCTAGCTTGATGTATGGTTTAATCTGTAGGTTCAAATGAAATGATCAGAACTTGATTTCTC
This sequence comes from Bos indicus, assembly GCF_029378745.1. Lineage (NCBI taxonomy): Eukaryota > Metazoa > Chordata > Mammalia > Artiodactyla > Bovidae > Bos > Bos indicus. The sequence goes on along the minus strand of NC_091778.1, from coordinate 33,892,801 downwards.
CCCTTTCTTGTTTGTGGGATTTGGTTTGGTTGATATTTTTTCCTCAAGTAGGCTCTTTCCTCTTAGTGACAAAATAGCTGCAGAAGTTCCAGCCTATGAACTTGGATTTTGTGGGCAGGAGCATGGGTTGTCTGGTTAGGATCACCTGGATTCTAATCTTACTAATCGGGTGACTTTATCCAAGTTACCTTTCATTTCCTCAGCCTGTGAAAAAGTCTCCTAATAAAGTGTCTCTCTTCTGGTGACTGTGAGGATTAAATCAGATAATCTATGTAAAGTGCTTGAAGGTTCCTGGTGCCTAGCACCTAGAGAAAAGACAGAGGAGAATTCCCCCAGCATCTTCATTTATACCTGTTTTCTTCTTATCTCCTGTTACAACAGAGGACTATTCCTCCTCTTCATAAAGGCCAGCTTCCTTCTTGTTCTCAAGTCTCTCCCTCTCTCCTTTGTAAACATTTTGTTTCTTTGGTCTCCATATCCTGCATTGTGCATCCTTCACTCTGAACTAGATGTTTTCAAAATGCAAACATGAGAAGACCAGAACTGTACTAGAGTCAGAGTCACAGGTTAGTAAAAGCCAGTTCCAAGCATTTCTTTCCATGTTTAGGTACAGTGATACCACATGGGTAGCTGGAAATCAATCCCCATGAGAGCCTTTATGCTGCAGATATTGGCCAATGCTGCACTACAGACCAAAGTTTGACTCCAGGTAATTGGTTAAACATTTACCAATGCACCACTGATAAAAACAAATAAGTATAACACATTAAAAATGAACAAATCCCAAATTTTCCTGGAGTCCAAATCCTCTTCCTTAACCTTAACAGCCAAGCATCTCCCAAGGGGGGGTCTCTATGCTATCACCCTCTACCCCACCATATTTATCTTTCAATTTCCCACATTAGAGATTTTGCCCCTAATATGCAAGGATCTGAAACACCTTGCCAAGGGCTCTGAGGACCTCTTGCTTCCTGAACAAGTGGATATCACTTTGTCTTTATCCAACATATCAAATAAAAAAATGTTCTTAGATGCTTTTGGCATTAATGATGGCTACATCCTTCCTGGAACATATTTATGCTTGGCTCATAATTCAAAGATTTTTTTTTCTTCTTTTCTCAACTGAATCTTTTTTTCTTAGATCCTTATGACACGAGATAGATGCAGATTTGATTCCAGGATTGGGAAGATCCCCTGGAGAAGGGAAAGGCTATCCATTCCAGTATCCTTGGGCTTCCCTTGTGGCTCAGTGGTAAAGAATCCACCTGCAATGCAGGAGACACAAGAGATGCAGGTTCGATCCCTAGGTTGGGAGGATCCCCTGGAGAAGGGAAAGGCTACCCATTCCAGTATTGTGGCCTAGAGAATTCATGGGATTGCAGAGTCGGACATAACTGAGCGACTTTCACTTTCAAAGTGGTTCTTTTTTTCTTAGTCCCTTATGCTTACTCCTCCTTCTTTGTTTAGTTGCTAAGCCATGTCCAACTCTTTTGCGACCCCGTGAGCTTTAGCCCGCTAGGCTCCTCTGTCCCTGGCATTTTCCAGGCAAGAATACTGGAGTGGGTTGCCATGCCCTCCGCCAAGGAATCTTCCTGACCCAGGGATCTAACCTACATCTCTTGTGTCTCCTGCATTGCAGGCGGATTCTTTACCACTGAGCCACCAGGGAAGCCCTCCTCCTTTACTAAATTTTGAACCTGTTGAGGTTCCTTGAGGCTTAGATATTAACTTTCTCCTAGGTGAGTGTCTTCGTTCTTCTCTGTTTAAGTACCATTTTGATAGTGGTCATTTTCAAATTTCTCTAAAGTCCAGGCCTTTCTTCTGAGTCCAGATCCACTTCAACTCCCTGATTTATTCATTAGGATGTCACAGAGAACACTTGAACTTAGTGCAACCCAAACAAAATTCCTGATTTTCCTCCTCCCCAAAAGCCCCTCAAACTCCCAACATGACACACAGTCAGGAGACTTTCCTGAATCCACGTGTGTTACCACTTAAAGGGTTCAGCTTGAAAGCATAGGAGTCATTTTTGATTTTTCCTTTTCTCCCAACTGATGCCCAAACTATCATCAAATCCCTTCTGTTTTCTCTCCAATTGCCCTCTTTTCTTCAAATCTACTGTTGCTACATTAGTCCTCAGCTGCCGTGGTTCCACTAGATTTTCAGAATTCCTCCTTCTCTCTCTTCCGGTTATATTGCCTTTTTCTTTAGTCCCTCGTTACACGCTTCTGAACCTGGTGGGCTGCAGTCCATGGGGTTGCAGAAGAATCCGACACGACTTAGTGACTAAAGAGCAGCAACCACCTCCCTCTGAGCCTTTGCACATGCTGTTCCTTCTCACCTGGCAGTTCTCTCTCTCTGCTCTTCACCTGGTTACTCTTGCTCATCTTTTTCCACTCAGCTGAATTCCTGATACCCCCTCACTGAGGCAGGTGCTTCTTTTAGACTGAATTCCCCCACCAAATTCTTTACTTTGGAGACATTGATCATAGTTGCATCTTTACATTTTTACAAATTAATGAATGCCTATCTTCCTCATCTTTTCATGATGGTTCTCACAGCAAGAATACTGGACTGGTTTGCCATCCCTCCTCCAGTGGACCCTGTTTTGTCAGAACCCTTCACTATGACCCCCGTGCATCTTGGGTAGCCCTGCCCAGTATAGCTTCCTTGAGTTATGCAAGCCCCTTCACCATGACAAGGCTGTGAATAACAAGATCTTCCCCACTGATCATAAGAATCAAGAGGGCAGAAGCGGTGCCTTGTTTTATCCCCAATGTCTTGTAAGCCCAGTAAGACATTCGATACATAGTTGATGAGTGAATGAATAGAAATGGTATTATAACACTAGTGTCAAGTTCATAGGAAGATGAGACCCTCTGAGCCAGTGAGGTCAGGGGAACTGGGGAACCCACAAACTCCAAGACCTTCAGGCCAAAGGCCCCCAGTCACAGAGAAGAGAACTTGGCAGCAAGTGACTGTAAGGCATGTTGACCCCCCAAATCCCGCTTCCCAAGAACCATGGGATGTCTTTGGAAGGTTTCTCAGGTCAGCTCTGCATCTGAGTGTGCCCTCGGCTTCCACCAGTGCATGTTGACCCTTGATCACCTGGGCAAAAAGCAGCAGAGTGTTAGCTTCTCATCATACCTAACAGATGGCTGTTCAGCACATCTACTGTTTACGTAGATCTCATCTGAGACCCAGTTTTCATAGCCTTGGATTTTTATTTTCCTTTAAATTGTATTCAGGTTTGATCTTCTCACCCTACAGTTCCTCCTACCTTAACTGCACCCTGAAACTGTGTCTTATTTTAAATCAATCATCTTCCTACCTCTTCTGGAATATCCCTGGCTACATTGCACCAGATTTTGTAGGAATGCATCCCAAAGCTTCCCTCAGTGCCTCTATTTTTCAGGTTCTTCTCTTTAAATTCTATGTGGTGCCTTACACAGAGCTTATTGCAACCTCCTGACCTCCTGATGGAGTTAGCACTTTCACTCAAATCACCTCCAATTTGAAACAATTTGTGATTCCCATAATACGCTCACTTCCCCAGCTCTTCTGAATTGTACTTTTAAAAAAGCTTCCGTTTTCTTATCAGAAGCAGCTGAGAAGGAGAGAAGAAGAAGAAAATCTATCTCCCATAGGAGGAAGGGTGCAATAAGATTGTCAGGGTTTTGTATAAGGATTACAGAAAATCAGAACTAAAAAGGAATGTTTTACACAAGACCAAAGAATGTTAAGGCCACCCTGGTGAAGCCATTGCCAAGGGCACTGTGCTTAATGCTGATTTAGTACAGGTCGTCAACTGCTCCATTTCATTCATCTGCAAATGTTTAATATGCTGCTAAATTGTACTCTTTTGGCCACCCCCCTCCCCCCATCAATCTCTTTTTTGGCAGCATCAAATCAGCCATTCATTGCCTGCATTTGGCAGAAATGAGGTACAATTGATGTCAGGGTTGCATCACCAGTGTTATAACCTGGCATTTGTTATCATCTAGACACACCTTGTGCTGCATTTACCTGGCTTCATGCAATCTCTAGTCCACCTGTTGTCCCTCCCATTGGAATTTCCTGTTCTCCCTGTCTGCATATCTGCAATGAGCCTTTTGGGGACAGAATCATGTTCCAGCCCTTTCTGACTCTCCAGATGTAATGACTGGGCTCCAGGGAAGTTTTTGTGTTTATCTCCTGTCTCTTCCGAGAGGGGCTCTTAGGGAGAGGGGTTATTTTCTTGTGAATTAGAAAGTAGCAACCTTTCCCAGCAGTGATGAAGAAACTCTTCCCCTGTCTGCTGCACACATTCAAGCCACGTTTGGTCAGCGTCATAGGCATGTGATTTTCATACACAACGCTCACTGACTTAGCGTTTACACTGATAGACTTGTAGTTAATCTGGTCCTTAAAGTTGAGGCACCGTAGATAATCTGCTTTGGAACTACCTTAACAAACGGTGGTGAGTTTATTTCTTTTATTCTGTTGGATATGAAAGTCTTTGAGAAAACATAAATAGGGGAAATCTAAGTTATCATTTTCACAGAATTTCTTTTCCAAACATAATGCTATTGGAAGAATGGCTGTCTGCACCCTTCCTCCAGGACTTCCCAGCTGCTAGATTTCATTCTTTGCTTTGAGCTCAGAAGTTCACTCAGTTAAAAAGGGGACAAAGACAATTCTAGATCTTGCCATTATTTTTCCCAAAGCCTTGCGTGCATGCACGCATGTTAAGTGGCTTCAGTTGTTTCTGACCCTTTGCAACCCCATGGACTGTAACCCTCCAGGCTCCTTTGTCCACAGAATTCTCCAGGCAAGGATACTAGAGTGGGTGAGCATTCCCTTCTCCAGGTGATTTTCCCGACCCAAGGGTCGAACCTGTGTCTCCTACAGCTCATGCATTGGCAAGCAGATTTTTTACCACTGAGCCACCAGGGAAGCCTGAAAAGAGCCTTGGGAATGGTTTGATCCTAGGTTCTCCTCTCTTTGCATAAGAGTCTTGGGTGGAAAATAGTGGTCAAGGGGCTTTCCTGAGGTCTCACACTTCTGGATTTCAGGAATCTTTTTCTTAATCAAGGTTTATTAAGAATCCGATGCTCCAAGTGTTTTAGTGACTTGCATAAATTCAGACCAGGCAGAACTTCGCACAGGGACATAAAGCCCAGCAGAGCAGTTAGGGATGGTGGAGCAAAGTTTCTAACTCTCCCCAGCTTGTTTAGAAGAGTTGATTTTCCCTTTGGAATTTTACACTCAACTTCGGTGGGGAGAACAGGGCATTTCCTTTATTTTCCATTTGCATTCATTGATGTGGGTGGTGGCACCTGCTGGCTGGCTCTGCTGGTCTCCACTGGGTTAGATTCTTCGCTGTGTGAGATGGAAATGTGCTCGCTCTGCTTGCCTCTAACCAGCTAGGGTTCCTTTGTGGGTGGAGGGGGAGGCTGCCCTGGGGCCAGGTTCTCTTCTGCCATCACTTGGGGGAGGTGCCATGGAGCAGAGATGAATATGTTTGCTCCAGCCTTCCATGCCTGGTGGTGAATCTACCTGGAATGCCAATCTTTCCCGTGGGGACTAGTGTCTCATTCCAGCCTCCGTGTCCTTCCAGTCTCTGCCAGTGTGATTGGCTTTTGGTTTCCCCATTCAGCTCTGTCTTACTCACTGAATAGATGGACAGGAAATTGGCCCAGATATTTGGTGGCTCCAAGCACATTTATGGGGAGGAGGGTTATAAGCAATTGGAAGACTATAGAACTCCAAGTGCTCAGGAATGCTTTGCAAAAATAGATGAATTTCCCTTCCAGTTGGGGTCCGCATCACAATGGACCTCTTCACATCCCTGAATAGGTGAGAAAGTCCTAGGACTAGGTGTGTTTTTCTCAGGTAGCATTTATTAAGACCTACTGCATCAGAAACAGCAACAGCACAGATGGATGGACCTGCCAGTCCTTTGAGCTGGAGGAAGCCGCATTGCCATCACCCGCTGAAGCCTGTCCTTGGGTTTCAGAAAATGAATGGTGGCTCCGGGTCTCGTGTTCCATGGCCTGCGCTTTTGACAAGGCTCTGCTTCTGCTTCAGCGAAGCCTCTGTCTAGCCTTCATGTGCCCTCCTCCCGTCCATCCCAGCCAAGTTCACTGCCAAGGGAGAGGAGGGCAGACACCAAAACTTCAAGTCCAAAATCCCGCTGAGGGGCTGCCTGGTTTGCTCTGCTTTTGTTTTCTTCAAAAGCATTACTTTAAAGGAAGTATGTGGATCTTGAATATAGTTCCAACTGTGTGATGTGTGTGGTCAGCTCCTCAGGTCCCGTCCTTGTCTTCAAGGCAGATCTCCCTGGGCTGTTCATTTTCTTCCCTGTTGTTCTGTCGCTAAATCATGTTCAACTTTTGTGACCTCACAGACTGCAGCATGCCAGGCTTTCATGTCCTCCACTATCTCCTGGAGTTTGCTCAGATTCATGTCCATTGAGTCAGTGATGCTAACTATCTCATCCCCTGCCGCCCCCTTCTCCTTTGGCCCTCAATCTTTCCCAGCATCTGGGTCTTTTCCAGTGAGTCAGCTCTTCGCATCAGGTGGCCAAAGTATTGGAGCTTCAGCTTCAGGATCAGTCCTTCCAATAAATATTTATGATTGATTTCCTTTAGGATTGACTGGTTTGATCTCCTTTCAGTTCAAGGGACTCTCGAGAGTCTTCTCCAGCACCACACTACAAAAGCATCAATTCTTCTGTGCTCAGCCTTCTTTATATCCAACTCTCACATTTGTACATGACTACTGAAAAAACCATAGCTTTGACTATACGTACCTTTGTCGGGAAAGTGATGTTGCTGCTTTTTAATACGCTGTCTAGGTTTGTCATAGCTTTCCTTCCAAGGAGCAAGCATCTTCTATTTTCATGGCTGCCGTCTCTGTCTGCAGTGATTTTGGAGCCTAAGAAATAAAACCTGTCACTGATTCCACCTTTTTCCCTTTTACTTCCCATGAAGAGATGGGATTGGATGCCATGATCCAATGTATATTTATTGCATTTCCGTATTTATATGTTTACTAATTAGGCTTTCCCTCTACAAGGTAAGCTCCTTTAGACCAGGGACCCCACATTTCCTGTTGACACACCCTCCCAGCCCATGGCAAGGGGCTCTGGAAAGATCTATGGATGAATTGGAACAAACATGCACAGAGTAAAAGGTGAGTTTTTTTCTCTCTTCACTCTCTCCTGGCTCTCTCCTGGCCCCACTCCTCAATGTTCACGACTGTTAATAGTTTGATTTACATCCTATACTTGGCGCTAGTAGTAAAGAACCCACCTGCCAGTGTAGGAGACGTAAAAGACATGGATTCAGTCCCTGGGTTGGGAAGATCCCCTGGAGAAGGGAAGGGCAACCCACTCCAATATTTTTGCCTGGAGAATCCCATAGACCTAGGAGCCTTGTGGGTTACAGTCCGTGGGGTTGCAAAGAATTGGACATGACTGAAGTGACTTAGCATTCTCTCTCAAATGTGTCCCCCTGCATTCACAAGACTGCCTCCACACCACAGACATGTCTTCTTCTCCCCAGTGGGAAGTGCACAGTTTTTGCACTGGCTGAGTACTCAGGATAAAAACCTGAAATGCAAGCAGAGATCTACCATGACCAGGACTAAGATTACACTCTGAGCCCTGGGCAGGCATATTTGGGACCTAGGGTGGAAAAAAAGCAAGCGTCCTTATCTGAGAGCAAACAGTGAAATCTAGACTTGGCAGGAGAAAGAATTCTTGTATGTGACCCGAGTAATCTCAAAAGGCAGAGTAGCAGTGGTCTTTGCAGGCAGCACTGTTTTCATGATCAACAGTTGACTTTTTTTCCCTTTCTGTGGCTTGAGATTATAATGCAATCCAATCATCAGAGCTAGAAATGCACACTTAACAAAAATCAGTAATTACCTGTAAGTGAAGGGATAAGGCTTATGGAGAGGGTGGGGGTGGGGTGGGATGGGCCGAGCCCAATCAATGAAGTCACTGTGCAACCTTTATCAATATAATGGATGATTGGGAACATGGAGAGATTTGGAGGAAATCGTCATTGGACAGTTGCATTTGTGAACTGATTTGTGAAATCTGCGACCAAAATGGTATGATTTCTTTTTTTTCACCTGGAATACCTGAATGATCCAAGGACTACTGGATTAATTAAAAGCAGGAATCACAACCTTACTTTAAGACAGGGGACCCTAACCCCTGCAATCTAACTTAGCCCGATGACCTGACGTGGAGCTGATATAATAATAATAAAGTGCACAGTATACGCAAAGCACTTGAATCATCCTGAAAGCATTCCTGTCCCCAGTCTGTGGAAAAATTGTCTTCCATGATACTGGTCCCTGGCCCCAGAAAGGTTGGGGACTGCTGGTTTAAGAGACACAGATCTACAAGGTTATCATAAACACATGTGTCCGGAGATAGCACATGTGGAGACCAAAGCTCTGACAAGTGATAAATGCATTTCCCTTTGTCTGAGCGGAGGTCTCTCAGTCATAGTCAAATATCATCTCAGCTTGGCTAACTCTGTGACTACTGATTGCCTGTGAGTTTCCTTTCCTGATGCTGCTTGATTCACCCTCTGTTTGTCACAAGGATCAGTGGCGCTAAGTTAATTACTGGAAGGACCGCATTCATCTTTTTCATCCAATACAAAATGATGTTTTCAACTATTAATACATGTGATGCATGGTATAAGGAAGTCGAGATAGGTGACTTCAGGAACCTCTAGACACACAGGTTGAAGGAGTATTAATTTTGAAAGTGGCAAGTCTATACATCACTGTGACAGAGTTCCTACCGATCGCTAACTTTTAGCATTCACTTTCATGATCACAGACACAATAAAAGATGAATCTTGTATTCTTGAGGCTTCACAACAGAGACACAGCGCCATGGTCCGTGGTGAATTATTACTTTGTCTCAGGAGTTGCCCTATAAATCATTCCTGAGGCTTAAACCTCATAAAAATAAGTCTCTGCGTGTTTCTAACCAGCACCTCTGGTGTTCTCAATGTCATCTACAAAATAAAGCAATCACTGTTGAGATTTTTCTCGTATTGTGTGACATCTCCCCGCTGTCACTACCTGAAGAGAATGACTTACTGTTATAGAGAAAGGCAGATACTCGACTGTCATCCACAGAGAGCCAAAGATGCTTAACAAGTCCACTAATGGATTCTATTTCTCATCCTGATTGGTTGCTGGGGGGGCCTGTCACTGCACACACCTAGCAGATCCATGAAGAATTTGTTGTGACACCGTGCCCTCAGAGATCCTCTTGGGCCATCTGCCACTTTCAGTCACTGTCACTTAGAAAGGCACTATCCAGAGATGACTTGCATTTTCAAAAGTATGGAATGGGTATCTGTTAAAAAAAAAAAAAATCCATCAATGATGATAAGTTTCCTTCCTGATACTCACCTGTGTTAGAAATTTCTGGATTGACATGGAGGCTGTAGGCAAATGTAGTTACCATCTATATGACCTCATTCTCCTCGGTTGTTCCTGGTGCCTCTGTTCTAACCAACAATCCATTCGTGGCATGAGTGCTACTCCTGGGCACTCCCCTCAAGCCCTCTTAAAAGAATGCACGGGCCAAAAGACATCACTAATCTCTGAAAAAGTCTTTTAAAAAGCTCCGGCCCTCTGGGAGAAGATGTTGGTGATATTTTATTCCTACAAATTTGTTGTTGATTTGAGATCAGGTTTGATCTGGCTTCCCTGGTGGCTCAGCTGGTAAAGAATCTGCTGCAAAGCGGGAGACCTGGGTTTGATCCCTGGGTTGGGAAGATCCCCTGGAGAAGGGAAAGGCTACCCACTCCAGTATTCTGGCCTAGAGAATTACATGGACTGTATAGCCATGGTCGCAAAGAGTCAGACACAACTGAGTGACTTTCACTTTCGCTTGATCTGGCTGGAGATGGGAATAGCAAATGAATTGAGGTGTGGATATTTTATTTTTTCTCAGCTAATATTACCAGGGAAAGAATCACAAATCATTCCCAGGCAGAAGGAGTATTTTGAATGAGAATTTTAGAAAAGGAATTTTTTTTCTGATTACACTAGTAATAAATGTTTATTGCAGAATATTTGGATAATAATAATAATGCCCTGTAACATTACAACCCAGAGATAAACAATGTTAATTGCAGCATTTGGCCTTTCTTTCCCTTTATAAATGTGTTTTATCTTTGCTTTATCTGTACACAATTGCATCATGCTCTATATAAGCTGAGATTTCACTTAAGATATACTTGGCATTCTTCCATTCCTTAAAAATTCACAAAAGTTATTCAAATATATTTTTAATGCCTATACCTATCCAATTGTGTTTAACCAAACTTTTAAGGAATATATAGATTCTTTCCCATTTTTTGTATCATAAATTATACTAAGAACCATGTAAATCTTGGTGTGCAGCTCTGATGATTTCTTCATTCTAAAAATACAAAATCATTATTACTGGGGTAAAGAATATAAACATTTTTAAGGCTTTCAAAGCACACATTGCTAAATAAAACATCAGAAAAATTACATTACTGACCATTGCACAAGCAGTGTCTGAGCAAAGCCATTCTCTCCTCCTTTCATCAAGCAATTATTTGATCAAAACAAGAGCAAAAAAAAAAAAAAAAACAACAACAAAAAACCCAAAAACCTAGACAGCATATTAAAAAGCAGAAACATTACTTTACCAACAAAGGTCTGTCTAGCCAAAGCTATGGTTTTCCCAGTGGTCATGTATGGACGTGAGAGCTGGACTATAAAGAAAGCTGAGTGCTGAAAAATTGATGCTTTTGAACTGTGATGTTGGAGAAGACTCCTGAGAGTCCCTTGGACTGCAAGGAGATCCAACCAGCCCATCCTAAATGAAATCAGTCCTGAATATTCATTGGAAGAACTGATGCTGAAGCTGAAACTCCAGTACTTTGGCCACCTGATGTGAAGAACCGACTCATTGGTAAAGACCCTGATGCTGGGAAAGATTGAAGGCAGGAGGAGAAGGGGATGGCAGAGGATGAGATGGTTGGATGGCATCACCGACTCTATGGACATGAGTTTGAGTAGGCTCCGGGAGTTGGTGATGGACAGGGAAGCCTGGCGTGCTGAAGTCCATGGGGTTGCAAAGAGTCAGATGTGACTGAGCAACTGAACTGAAAGTTTTAACATGCTCCTTTTTGTCTCCATTGATTCTTTTTTATTTTATATGTATTTTTGTAAGCCACATAAATAACTTGGAGCAAAGTAGAGAGTTACTAACACATACAAAGTACCTTATTCAGTGAAACAAACAAATGCTTCAACTAAAAAAAAATCATAATATTCTGTAAAAAATCAATGGGGGTTCCTATTCAAATTTTACAGTTCTATGTGAGGGGACGATGGAACATGGACATGGACATGCAGATTCAGTAGCTGAATGGATGCTGAGAGGAAGATCAGGCAGTCACAGCTGGGAGACACCTTGTACAAAAGGACATCATCTCCTGCCTGTCTTGGCTGAAGCTGCTGGACACACTTGTGGTGGATTAAACGGGTGGGGTAGGGACCCTGGCCTGCACCCTGCTTGTTGAAGCCCCACTGTCTGCCTTTCCCCTGTAAAGTAGAAAGTGTCAGTGAAGTTCTGCAGGGTCTTCTCCGCTTTGAAGGCCATTCTAGTTTTTGATGGGAAGTGGGGATCTTGAATGAACAAAATGTGCTTCCAGACCCTGGTGGTTCAGTGGTGAAGAATCCACCTGCAAGCAGGAGATGAGGGTTCCATCCCTGGGTCAGGAGGATCCCCTGGAGAAGGAAATGGCAACCCACTCCAGTATTCTTGCCTGGGAAATCCCATGGACAGAGGAGCCTGGTGGGCTACAGTCCATGGGGTCGCAAAAGAGTCGGACATAACTTAACAACTAAACAACAACAAATATAGATATCTGTATCTCCCTAGAAATGTAAGGAAGCCATATAGAATTATAAACACATGTCTAATAAAAAACATGCTTTTTCTTAACTCTCTTTATCCAAAGGGCTTTAAGATGAATGATGTAAAAAACAACAAAAGACTACTACAAATTCCCAACCTTTCCTGGTTTCCTTCTTCTTCGCTATTTGTCTTTTCTCCAGATACCACGGTGATACTGAGAAAACATGAATGCACAGACAATTACAGGATACAATATGTAGTTACGACTGAAACTCTTTCACTCCACGATTTCAGCTTGGGTTCCTGCATTAGACAAAACACAGATTCCTCACCCTGCGGCTTTGCTCGGGGGTCCAAGGTGGGTCTTTTGTTGTAATAGTCTGTGGGTGCTGGTGGCCGACAGCGTTTGTTTCCTCTCTAACCTCCAGCTGAAATCTCAGTTGAAAAGGAGCTTTGTTTGCTTGGCTTTCCTGGTGTGGCTTTAACATATGTCCATTTTCCATGGATAGATGAACATTTGACCATCCGTGTGATGTGCCAATTCCTACCTTTGTCCTTCAAAGGTCGAAACAACACCCTTGCTGCCATTAGAATTCCCTTCACAAAGCACAAGGAAATCTCTCCTAAGGCACAGCTAACCCGCTCTGGGCTTCATAATTAGCTTCTGTAATAAAGTACTTAATCGGAATAGAAGCCCTTACTAATTACAGCAGGAAGTTGGGGCAGGGGGCTTACCCACAGCTGGGGGGAGGCTCTGCAGAGGTGATGGGAATGCAAACCCACAAGGGTCCCCGGCCACAGAGCCCCAGGCCTTAATTAGCCCCTGCAATGAAAAATGAAAACAATCCTCCATTTTCTCATTAAAAGATGAAAGTCCCTCCCCCACTGCATTAATAGGAATAATAATTTTGCTACTGCAAAGACTGTGCCGATGGCCAAAGACAATGGTTGGTTCCTGCCCCTCAAGACCTTGGCAGCCCCTTAGCTTGCTAAGTTTCAGACACCTCTGCATAAAGGGAGATGGATCAGGGTTACTGTCACAGGTCAGGACACAAAATACTTGGGGATAGGGGTCCTCTTGCCTGTAAGATCACAAGCTATAAACAAAGTGCATTGCTATGTTTAGAATGGATAACCAACAAGGACCTACTGTAAAGCACAGGGAACTCTGCTCAGTGTTATGTGGCAGCCTGGATGGGAGGGGAGTTTGGGGAAGAACAGATACATGTATATGTATGGCTGAGTCCCTTCGCTGTTCACCTGAAACTATCACAACATTGTTCATCAGCTATACCTCAATATAATATAAAAAGTTTAAAAACAAAAAGAAAAAGCAGGGAGGTTTCCTCCTCGGAACTGGTGGTAGCAATCAGCTCTTCCTCTGCGTTTTGTAAATTCAGCCACAAATTCAGCCAGACAGATGTGGGCAGGGCTTGCGATCCAGTTACTCCACTAATTTTTAGGAGCTTAGAGCTGAGGGGGTGTCCCTATGGCCCCTTGGAATTCCTATGGTTGTTTTCTCTCCATTGCTAGGGTAACCGGTGCCCAGCAGCAGCTGAAACAACTATCAGCATGTGTCAGTCTCACCTTGACTTGATAGCCAAAAGGAATACAGATGGATGAAGAGACTGAAAAAAATTAAAAATGAAAGAAAACTCACCCCCAGGGGAGAATTTGAGTCTTTACTGTACAGGATATGGGAACACAGGGCAGACCAAAGGGTAACTGATGGCTTTTGGGATGCAGCTGCTTAGGGGTATAACATCCCGGGAAGCCAAGCCACCGACAGCGGGAGCTTAATAAAGACAGTTTCTTGAAGTTTCTGCCTAAGAACAACCAAAAGAAAACTGTCTCAGTAGGTTGTTGTTCAGTCGCTACGTTGTGTCTGACTCTTTTTGACTCCATGGACTGCAGCACAACAGGCTTCCCTGTCCATCACCAACTCTGGGAGCTTGCTCAGACTCATGTCCGTTGCGTCCGTGATGCCATCCAATCATCTCATCCTCTGTTGCCCCCTTCTCCTCCCACCTTCAATCTTTTCCAGCATCAGGGTCTTTTCTAATAAGTTGACCCTTCACATCAGGTGGCCCAAGTATTGGAGCTTCAGCTTCAGCATCAGTCCTTCCAATGAGTATTCAGTATTGATTTCCTTTAGGTTGACTGATTGATCTCCTTGCAGTCTTAACAGGAGGGAATGTCAAAAATGCTTCCCTAGAAAATTTGAGAAAGTGTTTTTTTAAAAAAGGGCCTGGCTATGAAAGCTAAGAATATTTGGAGCACTTGTACCTAACCATTAGTGCGTTCTGTTTATTCTCTCTTAACGAGGGCTGAGCTTAGGTTTAATATACTTTTTTCTCTTCTAACCCATATAAAACAAAGCTGATTTGGAGACACAGATAATTTTCACAGAATCACTTCCAAAGATGATGCTGTCTTAATATCTGAAATGTTACTGAGACATGTAGCTGAAGATTCACCAGAACTATGTGTGAGGAGCTCAGCACCTATCCCTGAAGTGTTATTTCTCATTCTCTTTTTCACTGGAATTTTTTTTTTTTTTTTCCATTAGAGCTATGTGGCTCAGGCACATGGGACTGGTAAGTGGCAAGTATCTTTTTCTCAATGGTTTTAAATTTATAGTAATAAAGACTGTGTGTGTGTATGTGAGAGAGAGAGAGAGAGGCAAACCAGTGGAAGTGAATTACAGAATTGAGCGTTGAGAAACAGCTGATACAGGACAGAGAGACAGAAGAGAGTGTTTGCAAATGTGTACAAAGGACAAGAGCATTCACTGGAGCATGCTGGGCTAATGGACTTTGCTGGTGGTGCCAGGGGGCAAGTAAAGGTGAATTCTACCAGACAAAGTTTGGGTTTGGTAAAGGGTGGGATTTGGGGCTGGGGTAGAGGGTAAGTTTTCAAGTATATCTGTCAAAACTTTAAAAGTATCTAAAATTACAGAAATAAATAGAACAAAACGATAATGTTACATGTAAGTCATTGCACACGTATCTGTTTTGTATTTTCTTTGTACTTAACTGTATGTGGGAATATTCTGTATACGCACATACATGTGTGTATGTATGTGTCTATGTGGGCTACCCATTACATGTATGTGTATGTGTATGCTCCATCACCAAGTGGTATCCATCTCTTTTTCAACCCCATGGACTGTTAGCCTGCCAGGATTCTCTGTCTATGGAATTTCTCAGGCAAGAATACTGGAGTGGATTGCCATTTCCTTCTCCAGGGGATCTTTCTGACCCAGGGATTGAACTCACACTTCCTGTGTCTCCTGAATTGACAGGCCAGTTCTTTACCACTGGGCCACTATTCTATATTCGTATATGGAATATACTATATACATAAATATGTGAGTGACATATTTTTTAAAAGCTGCAGTAGTAAGAAGGAGACAGAAATGAAAGGTCTTTCATGCTCTTTTGGGGAGCTGGGACTTCATCTCAAGGGCAGAGGGGAATAACAAAGCCTTTTAGGTGGGAAAGTAACATTATTGAATTTTCTTGTCAAAATGATCTCTTTGGCCACAGAGCAGCAAATGATTGGATGTGGGTGAGACTGGAGGCAGAGCCAGTGCAGACGTGGTTGCTGGAATCTCTCAGGGTGGAGATCGCCGTGGCTGGAACAAAGGAGGTGACCGCAGGGAGAGGTAGCCCGAACTACACAGGCGGTAAGGAGGCAGAATCTGCAGGTCATGTTGTTTGTTGACTGTGGCAAATGAAGCGAGGGGCAGGGCAGAGGCTGGGGTGCTTCTGGGCTGGGGGCTCAGGCAACTGAGTCACCCCTGAGAGGGGCTATGGTGTGGGAGGAGTTATTGAGAGCAGACTGGGGAGTTTCAGTTTGCACACAAGAAGGCTAAAATGACCTGCAGGGCATCCACAGATTATTAGGTAGAAATTCCCCTTCATGAGCAACTGTTGTTTTTTTTTTTTTTAATTTTACTGGAGTATAGTTGCTTTACTATGTTGTGTTAGTTTTTCCACTGCAACAAAGTGAATCAGCTATGTGTGTGTGTGTGTGTGTGTGTGTATGTATATACATCCCTTCTTTATTGGATTTCCTTCCCATTTAGGTCACCACAGAACATTAAGTAAAGTTCTCTATGCTACAGAATAGGTTCTCATTAAATAAGCCACCATTTAAATTAAGCTTTTCTCAGAATTCCAGGAATCTAGCATTCTAGGACCCCCTTAGAGCCTGAGGGTCTCTGTTGTGGGTCTGTTCACCCAAGGGTGGCCCACCCCATGGACATGCCTCTAGATTCATGCCTGTCCAAGGGGCTGCTGCTCACAGGAGAGTTGGGGAAGGGAGTGTGAGCAGGACTGGATTGTGTGGGTTGAGGTGCAACTCACTTCTGTGGGGTGGAGACCCCCAATTGTGTCCTTCCCTGGGTCATGCAAACGTTAGGGACAGACATCAGGGAGTGTATTTGCTTTAATAAGATGGAAGAGCAGAGAAGCAATAGAGATGCTTATTGACCTGGTTAAAGCCATTGGAATTAGCCCACATGGCTAACTTCACACATAGGTATTTTTACCCCTCTCTATTTTTCCCATAGGATCTGTGTAAAAATGACTTGTTTGTATCTATCCATCCATCTATTCTTCCATTCAACAATTATTCTCTTGCTCTCTCTCCCTTCTTCCCATCTCCCTCCTGGCTCCCTCTCTGCTTTGAAGCTGATAACAGATATGCACACTCACGTCTCCTGTGATGCACAGTGGTGACTGCATTTGATCATCGAATCCTGCTATCCAGATCCCACTTTAATGAAGGACTTGTTGCTGCAGCTGCTGGGCATGTTGTCAGCACACAGCCCCAGCTGTTGGTCCCTCCAGGGTGCCTCAGCTGCAGACAGCTTCCCCTTCACAAATACATGCCCTTTCCTGCGGAGCCTCAGAGCGAATGGCAGATAAATTTAGGGTCCAGAGACCTGGTTCTCTCAATGTAACTAGTGAAAGTCTGTCAGCTGTGTCAGACTCTTTGTGACCTCATGGACTATACAAGTCCATGGAATTCTCTAGGCCAGATTACTGGAGTGGGTAGCTGTTCCCTTCTCCAGGAGAACTTCCCAACCCAGGGATCAAACCCAGGTCTGCCTCATTGCAGATGGATTATTTACCAGCTGAGACACCAGGGCAATCCAAGAATCCTGGAGTGGGTAGCCTATCCCTTCCCCAGCAGATCTTCTTGACTCAGGAATTGAACCGGGGTCTCTTGCATTGCAGGCAGATTCTTTACTAGTTGAGCTACCAGGAAAGCCCTAGTAACTAGGACAAAGCTCAAGTTATCTCCTAGCTCCACAGCAGGCTAAAGAATAGACCAAGCTGCCATCCGGCCTATGTTGAAATTCACTGTTGCCCTCTTCCCAGTCCTGCTTCCTTCCTCTGCCATCATGGGTCTGGATACCAAGGTCATTCTTGAATAAACATCCTGAACATAAACTATAGACTGCTCTCTGGAGAACCCAACTAGGATGGTTGTTCTCACATAAACGCACATGAAATAAACTAGGGCATGTACCCTAGTGGAGGAAGTGAGACGTGAATAAAGTTACTGCCGTGTAGTATATTAAAAAGCAGAGAGAGCACTTTGCCAACAAATGTTAATACAGTCAAAGCTATGATTTTTCTAGTAGTCATGCACGGATGTGAGAGTTGGACCATAAAGAAGGCTGAGCACTGAAGAATAGATGCTTTTGAGCAGTGGTGTTGGAGAAGACTCTTGAGAGTCCGTTGGGCAGCAAGGAGATCAAACCAGTCAATCCTAAAGGAAATCAGTCCTGAACATTCATTGGAAGGACTGATGCTGAAGCGCCAATACTTTGGCCACCTGATGCGAAGAAGTGACTCACTGGAAAAGACCCTGATGCTGGGAAAGATTGAAGGGAAAAGGAGAAGGGGATGGCAGAGGATGAGATGGTGGGATGGCATCACTGACTCTATGGATGTGAATCTGAGCAAACTCTGGGAGGTAGTAAATAAAGGACAGGGAAGCCTGCTGTGCTGCAGTGCATGGGGTCCCAAAGGACACGACTGAGTGACTAAACAACAACAAAAGACACAGGTAATAAGAAGTGGGGGTGATGGGAGTTCAGATCACTCCATGGGTGATGATTTGTGGGATGCCAGTCATTTCTTCCATGTCTGGACGCCTCCTCCTCCAAGACTCAGATTCTTCCACATCTCTAGAAGGAAGAGTCCAAGTTTCCATGTATTAACAATCATGATCTTTCTTCCTGTCTACACAGTTGACTGGTCAAGGGGTGGGCATCAGACTGAAGGGAGTCCACTCCTGGGTTCAGCTGGAACTCCTGTCTTCTCTCTCCAAGGAATTGGGGGAATGGGGACATATGGAGAATGTACTGTTTCCACTAAATTCTGGAACTGGTGTGAAGGAGTGAGAACAACAAAGCGTAAAAGAAGAGAAGACCAGAGAAGTGGAGACCTGGGGCCCCAGAGATGGAGAGGGTAATTTCCACCCCGAATTTTTCTGACTCCTCTGACTCTGGTGTC
The DNA here is from genome assembly GCF_029378745.1 of Bos indicus. Taxonomy (NCBI): domain Eukaryota; kingdom Metazoa; phylum Chordata; class Mammalia; order Artiodactyla; family Bovidae; genus Bos; species Bos indicus. Next base: position 33,874,348 of record NC_091778.1, on the reverse strand, counting down.
ATGTGGGACATGGCTATATTTAGGGCCCTACATTCTGTGAGTGAACACTGTGTGTGTGTATTTTTTTTTTATCCAACTGACTAGTTCTTTTGGCTAAAGAGGCCTGTTTCTTGTAATAATATTGGACTTACTCATAAGGGGAGGGATTTGAATTGGGAGTTGCTGGAAACATAAGATTTCAATAGGGAAAGATAAAGGGACCTTGGAATTCAGGGCAAGAAGAACAACGCACACAGAGGTGCTGAAACACAGATTTGTTGGACATATTTGGAGGATGATGAATAGGTCCTTCTGGCCAACATGGGGGAAATGGAAATCAAAATAACAGGATAAATGTTTGCAAGACTGGTGGGAAAACTTTGATTAATCAATGGAGCTGGCCAGCATTAAAGAGTCTATTCATTCTTTTCAGGAATTCCCGGAGGCCACAGAAAACTTGAAATGAGGATAGAAGGCAGTAAAGGTTGGCTGTTGGATGAAGCAAGGAAATAAAAATAGGGCAGTGGGTGTCTCACTTGTGGCAGGAGAGTAAGAAGAGATTAATCAAAATGGCGCAAGGAAATAAACGGAACCAAGGGGGATCGAGTAAGGGGTTTTGGCTCTTGCTGAGTTATAGGGAATGGGTAAACCTGTTTCTTAGGCACAACTGCCTCATATACCACACGTGGCTGCAGAGGTGATGTCCTGCCCAACTCTAAGGACTGCTCTTCACAATGATGTCAACGTGAGGGATCCTCTTGGGATTGTGCCATGTGGGTGGCCTTGTTCATAAGTCATAACTCTGTGTATCAATTCAAGATCTTTCCATCGATGATGATAAAAAATCCCAGTTCAAACTAGTTTAAGACAGAAACTCTACTGTCTCATTTAAGTCAAGAGTAAAAAATATATATAGGTCACAGGAGGGTTGGTTCAGAAGACCACACCATCAGAACTCTGACTGCAGATCGCTTTGATTCTTTCATGTATGTCAACTTCATCCTCTGACGGGTCTTCTTATGGTGGCCAAATTAGCTTCAGTTGTCTGAGATCTCATTTCTTTATAATTTCCCCAGAGGAATAGGGTCATCAATGGTTTCCTAAAAGCCTGATTAACTATCTCCTCGGGTCTCATGGACCCAAATCAAGTCATGCCCATCCAACAATGTGTGATGAGTGTGTGACAACTTCTGTGTGCTCTCTGTCTCTCTCAGAAAAGAGAGAAAGAGGAAAGAAAAAAAGGGGGGAAATCCCTTATTGTAGCATTCGATTTCTATGGCGTACTCTCGCCTTGGCTGGTTTCACACTACTGATATGATGTCATTGAAGCCAGAGTTGGGAAGAGGACCACACAGTTGACTCTTTGAAGCCCATGAGAGATGGTTCCAGTTCTCTACTGTTCCTATTCCTGAACTGTCATTGTAAATAGATTGATACTGCGGATGGATAAGTTTAAGGAAATCAAGAGGCTATAGGGGTCAACATCTGGGAAAATTCTGGGAGATAGTGAAGGACAGGGAAGCCTGGCATGCTGCAGTCCATGGGGTTGCAAAGAGTCAGACACGACTTAGTGACTGAACAACAATAGCTGATTCAATTTGCTGTACAGCAGAAACTAACACAATATGGTAAAGCAACTATACTCAGATAAATAAAAAGTAAAAGTCTGATAATGGCAAAAAAAAAAGATTAAAACATTAAAAAAATAAAGTTCTCCTGATTTTCAGCCTTTTCCCCATCCTAGTATCTTATCTTTGTGGAAGGACAGAGTGTGATGTCCATCGACTACTGAAAGGACCAGAAAGAAAATGCTTCAGCACTTGTGCTGCTTTGTCTTTTCAAGAAGCCAGGCAGCCGAGGAGGACTCTCTCCCCAGGAGCACGTGTGTGCCCACATGAAAACTCTAAGCCTCCCAGATCCACATCTGCCAGTCGCAGTCAGCCTTCTGAAGAGTCTTTATTTGCGCTGTAAGCACTTGATGAAGAATCCTCAGAGTAAATTCCTGGCTAGAGATGGATGGCCTGAGTTTATTCAAAGGCCAAATAATTTCCAGACATTTATTTTGGATGGAAACATGTGTCTTTCCCTTGGCAATAATTTCCTTGTGAGATATACTATATAATTTCCCCCAACTTGCAAATAGACGATTCAGAAATTTCATTTGTAGGTCAGTTGTTTGGAATGCACAAGGAATTTTCCATAGAAATAATATTATAAATGGCGGTTCAGGGCACTGGCTAGCCCACCTAACTTTTACTTAACACATGCCTCAGTTGACGTACTGCAGTGGAGAACATGGAAAACAAGAGCCACTGATACCCTTTGTTATAGAGATGATATCACACATTGGTTGGGGTGTAGTGTCTGCGGCAGACTGACGGCGCTTGCACAAGCATTAGCTGGGTGACTTTGGGCCAGCTACCTAACTTCTCAGTTTCTTTGTCCACAGAAAGGGGATGATATTGAAATCTAGTTCATAGAGCTGTTGTGTAAGAATTACACATACACACACATCCCCTCTTAGAATGGTTCCTGGAACCCAGTAAACATATCATGACCCTTTGCTGGTTCTAGTAATTGGCATGGTGCTGAGTCTGTTTCAGTTATCGATTGGACAAAAAGCAATACTTGTGGAATATTAATAGCAAAATCAAAAAAAGATGGTATTTCTTCCCTCATAGTTATTGCTGTTTGATTAAAATAAGGTAAATTGGGGAAAAGAGGAAACAGATGGATATTGATGTTGAATGATAGGATGTTTTCAATGAAATATTGACCTTAAAAAAGTTAGATTTGGGAGGGATAATTTAGGAGTTTGGGATTAATAGACACATGCTACTATATGTAAAATAGATAAACAACAAGGTCCTACTGTTTAGTGTAGGGAACTATACTCAATATTTTGTAATAGCCTACAAGAGAAAAAAAATAGAAAATAATATATACATATATGTATCATTGAATCACTTTGCTGTATACCCAAACTAACAGCATTGTCAACCAACTATACTTCAATAAAAAAAAAAAATAAAGTACAAAAAGGTGTTAGTTTTATTTATTATAAATAATTTGGAAAACATAGAAAAGCACAAAAGAGAAAATAAATTCTCTTCAAATATGACCACCCAGAAATATTTTTTATTTTGCCATCTTATGGTATTCTGTCTTAGGCATAGGTACATTCTCTACAAATGATCAAAAATAATTATAATTAAACTGCTGCTACTGCTGCTAAGTCGCTTCAGTCGTGTCCGACTCTGTGCGACCCCATAGACGGCAGCTCACCAGGCTCCCCCGTCCCTGGGATTCTCCAGGCAAGAACACTGGAGTGGGTTGCCATTTCCTTCTCCAATGCATGAAAGTGAAAAGTGAAAGTGAAGTTGCTCAGGCGTGTCCGACTCTTCGTGACCCCATGGACTGCAGCCTACCAGGTTCCTCCATCCATGGGATTTTCTAGGCAAGAGTACTGGAGTAGGGTGCCATTGCCTTCTCTGATAATTAAACTATGCATATTATTTTCATTGAAAAAGCAAAAGAGTTCCAGAAAAACATCTACTTCTGCTTTATTGTCTATGCCAAAGCCTCTGACTATGGATCACAACAAACTGTAGAAAATTCTTCAGGAAATGGGAATACCAGACCACTTTACCTGCCTCGTGAGAAATCTGTATGCAGGTCAAGAAGCAACAGTTAGAACCTGACATAGAACAACAGACTGGTTCCAAATTGGGAAAGGAGTACATCAAGGCTGTATACTGTAACCTTGCTTATTTAACTTACATGCAGAGTACATCATACAAATGGGTTCCAAAATCACTGCAGATGGTGACTGCAGCCATGAAATTAAAAGATGCTTGCTCCTTGGAAGAAAAGCTATGACCAATCTAGACAGCATAGTAAAAAGCAGAGACATTACTTTGCCAACAAAGGTCTGTCTAGTCAAAACTATGGTTTTTCCAGTAGTCATGCATGGATGTGAGAGTTGGACTGTGAAGAAGGCTGAGCGCCAAAGAATTGATGCTTCTGAACTGTGGTGTTGGAGAAGACTCTTGAGAGTCCCGTGGACTACAAGGAGATCCAACCAGTCCATTCTGAAGGAGATCAGCCCTAGGATTTCTTTGGAAGGAATGATGCTGAAGTTGAAACTCCAATCCTTTGGCCACCTGATACAAATAAGTGACTGATTTGGAAAGACCCTGATGCTGGGAAAGATTGAAGGTGGGAGAAGGGGATGACAGAGGATGAGATGGTTGGATGGCATCACCAACTCTATGGACATGAGTTTGAGTAGGCCCAGGAGTTGGTGATAGACAGGAAGGCCTGGTGTGCTGCAGTCTATGGGGTTGCAAAGAGTTGGACACAACTGAACAACTGAACTGAACTGATATTATTTTCATACTTGATTTATTTCACTTAGCACATACTTAAGATGGGATTTCTAATAGCATTATGGTTTCCATATATGGTTGTGTTAGAACTGATACAGCCAATCCTGAATTGATGGACATTTTTTCTGTTTTCCTTTTTATACTGTTCTAAATAATGTTGTTATACAAATGAATAAAAGTTTACTCATGTTGCTATTTATTTTCTTTAACAAAGAAATTAAATTTTTAGAAAAATTTTCATGGATTTGACTCATAATTTCAGAATTTTGATACACTTTGTTGAGCTGCCTTCTAGAGAGAGTGGTTTTTCTAGCAATGAAAATGCAATTTCTTAGAAAGTTTCCTCAATTCCAAGATTGAGAATGTATTTAATCTTGCCAATCTGATAGATGGAAGGGGTATCTTGTAATCTTAATTTTCACTTTTGAATTTGAGAGAGAATATTTTTCATATGTAATATGGTCCATTTGAATTTTTAAATCAGTGATCTCTTCCCAGTCTTTGATTATTTCTCTATTGCTGTTTATCTTTTCAAATTGTTTTTTTTTCTTTTTTTTTTAATTTTATTTTATTTTTAAACTTTACATAATTGTATTAGTTTTGCCAAATATCAAAATGAATCCGCCACAGGTATACATGTGTTTTCTGTCTTCTTGAAGGAAAAGGAAAATGACCTTTTCTTTGTAGTCATACTATACACAGATGTATTTAGAATTAAAAGAGCTACACTAGGAGTTTCAGAACAGAGGCCCTTATTAGAAAGTGAACTTAAACTCCTTAGGGATATTTCAGAGGTGGGGATGGCAACCCACTCCAGTACTCTTGCCTGGAGAATCCCATGGACATAGGAACCTGGTGCTACAGTCCATGGGATCACAAAGAGTTAGATAACACTGAAGTGACTTAACACACTGAAGGATGAGGCTGACAAGGGGAGTGGGGTGAAGAGGTGCCTAACAGAGTCTCCAGAAGCTGAATGGGGAGGATGTGCAAAACAGGAAATTCAGAGCTGCCAGTATCTGATATGCATAAAGATTCTACTTTTCATATGTGTGAAAAATAAATGGAAAAGTAAAATAAAAGCAAGAATAATGCATATGTGGAGGATTTTTAAAAGTATCAGACAGACTGAATCAAGAAATTCTGCTCCCTCTCTGGATGTCAGTTAGGTGGTCTCCTGGATGAAGACTGTGTCTAATATTTCATGAAATAACAAGAACTAGATAGTGTGCAAAGGTGATTCACATGCCTGCCACTGGAATAAGAGAAAGTGCTAAATGAGTACATATTTTGCATTGTATTAAATGGTGGCTTGACTTGAAAGAAAAGGGTAAGATTCTCAGTAAAATTTTCAATTCCCAGAAAATTTAGCTCAGTTCAGTCACTAAGTCATATCTGACTCTTTGAGACCCCATGGAGTGCAGCACACCAGGCTCCTCTGTTCTCCACTACCACTGGAGTTTGCACAAATTCATGTCCTTTGAGTCAATGATAAATATTAACCTAAAAGGAAACGCTGAAGAATAGGAGTCCTCCTTTGCCAAGGAGGTGGAATTATGAAATGAGTGATGTGGTGAAAATGGCAGAATGCTGAAAAACCACATTTGAAAGGGGGGAAGAAGAAAGTTTTATATAGACAGATGACATAAAAATCACAAGTATGGGTAGATGTTATAAGAAGATGGTAGGAAGTGATGATCTAGGGGTTGATAGATATTAAACGTGTTACAGGCTATTGGAAAGATCTGTGTAAAGTTTAGAATAATTAGAGGAAAAAACCCTTGAAGATTCACATGCCAAAGTGTATGAGAATTATGTACTCAGGAAATCATACTAATAAAAGAAGGTTTATAATACGCAATATAAGTGGAGACAAGAAGCTGGGTATAGATTAAAAATACCTACTTTGGGATTGGAAGATGGTGCATTGAGACACAATTTTGAAAAACTCAGAGAATGGGATCAAGAGGACAAATAACATAAAGTCAGGGGAATGTTAGCTGCTATGGGGAGCCTGCAGTGTGTACCCAGAGGGGTTGCCGGAGATTGGCAGAATGGAGAGGACGTGGTCATAAGGAAAGACACTTGGCATGTGGGGTCTTACAGCATAGTTGGAGAGGGCAGTTGGTAAATGGGTTCCAGTAACGTTGTCAAGTGTGGCCTAGTGGGTGGGAGAGGAACCCATTTGAGGAAGGTGATCGCTGGAGAATCACGGAGTTGGCATTGGGACTCTGGAAGCAAGATTCCAGCTGCTCAACTGGAATTTGCCAAAGGGACTCCTTCCCTATAGGGAACCATCAAGAACATGGCTGCACCTCCATCCTAAGGGGACCAAGGATCTTTTAGGTTCATGGGAGACCCTGTTAATTCACAGACCTTCCTTTCTATTTCCTAATATTAATACAACCTGGAATCCTGCTTCAAGGAAAGTACAGGATGGAAACTGCTAGAAAGTAGAGTCCTTGCATCTTGAACCTAAGCTAGAAAGTGGAGTTCTTGCATCTTGAATCTAAGCACCTTCTGTAATACTCTCCTTTCTGGGGACAGGGATACAGTTAGCACCGAAGGCAGGGCAGGTGAGGTACAGGTAACCCAGACAGTGAAACAGAGAAGGACTTGAACAACAAGAAGAAACATGAAAGGAGAGAAGAGAAACCCAAGTTCATCCAAATGTTTGCATTTGGAATAGAAGCTGGTATCTGCTGGAGAAAATAATTTCACAATGTGGGAAGAAATTGTAAATCAGATATGGTTGACCCTTTAAAAAATATTTTAGCTGGAATTCAGCCTGTGGTTCTTAATAACTGCATTCAGTCTTTCAAACACCTGAGTTATAAAAAAAAATCTGCATTTGGATTTAAATATTGGATTGGCCAAACACATCATTTGGCTTTTAATAACGTCTTATGGAAAAACCCTAACAAATCTTTTGGCCCACCCAATATTTCTAAGATATTTTATTCTTGAGTTAAATAGAGTCTATGGAACATAAAATTTTTGGCAAAGATTCAGGATAGCTACCGTGAACATTCAGAGTATATACTGTGTGTCTGCCTTTAGCTCCCCTGTTCTCTCCCTTGACCATAAAACGTTCCTACACAGTTATGCTGTCTCATCATATAGAAATGTTTCTACTTGTTCTTTAATTTATTTCTTTGTTATTCCATGAAAGGTTAGATCTAGTTAGGATTAAAAGCATTTTGAAGATGGAAGACAAATCTCGTGACTCACATGAACCACCAAAGTGGAGAGGGAGTGAGCCCTCTTAAGGAAGGACATGAATAGCATCCGAACTTCTCAATTTCATTCCCTGCTTCCCTCTGCTCATGGCTAGTCATTACAATGCCACACAAGTGCCTGGAGGGGAACACCCCCAGCAGATCCAGATGTGTATCTTAACACCTGCATGTCTGGAGAAAGGAAAAGGCTTTAATCCTTCTAGTTTAATTAGGAGAAAACATCCTAAGAACTCTGATTGGCCAGGCCTAAATCATCCTTTCAGTCCTTGAACTGGGGCAGGGGAACCAGTGCTGGGACACTGTGGGGGGTACCACCTTATGGGTTTGCCACCTTTTACAAGAAGAGTGAGTGTGGCAGGAAGAGCAACTCACTATGGGAGTGGGGGCATCCTTGTGAGCCAGGGAGCTGTCTCAATTTGTCTTGATTATTGCACATAATAAAACTTGGAAGGAATTTGAGATCCTTAAATAAACAAGACAGTGAATGGGGGCATCTGGGAAGCAGTGGGGAATTTGCAGGGACTTGTAATAGCTGGCAAGAATCCCTTAGAAGAAATGGAGTAGCCCTCATAGTCAACAAGAGTCTGAAATGCAGTACTTGGGTGCAATCTCAAAAACAACAGAATGATCTCTGTTTGTTTCCAAGGCAAACCATTCAATATCACAGTAATCCAAGTCTATGCCCCAGCCACTAATGCCAAAGATGCTGAAGTTGAACAGTCTTATGAAGACCTACAAGACCTTCTGGAACTAACGCCCAAAAAAGACGTCCTTTTCATTATAGGGAACTGGAATGCAAAAGTATGAAGTTAAGAAATACCTGGAGTAACAGGCAAATTTGGCCTTGGAGTACAAAATGAAGCAGGTCAAAAGCTAACAGACTTTTGCCAAGAGAACACATTGGTCATAACAACAACCCTCTTAGAACAACACAAAAGAAGACTCTACACATGGACATCACTAGATGGTCAATACTGAAATCAGATTGATTATATTCTTTGCAGCCAAAGATGAAGAAGCTCTATACAGTCAGCAAAAACAAGACCAGGAGCTGACTGTGGCTCAGATCATGAACTCCTTATTGCCAAATTCAGACTGAAATAGAAAAAAGTAGGGAAAACCACCAGATCATTGAAGTATAACCTAAACCAAATCCCTTACAATTATATAGTGGGAGTGACAAATAGATTCAAGGGATTAGATTTGACAGACAGAGTGCCTGAAGAACTATGGATGGAGGTTCATGACATTGTACAGGAGGCAGTGATCAAGACCATCCCCAAGAAAAAGAAATGCACATAGGCAAAATGGTTGTCTGAGGAGGCCTTGCAAATAGCTGAGAAAAGAAGAGAAGCAGAAGGCAAAGGAGAAAAGGAAAGCTATACCCATTTGAAAGCAGAGTTCCAAAGAATAGCACAAAGATATAAGAAAGCCTTCCTCAGTGATCAGTGCAAAGAGGTAGATGAAAACAACAGAATGGGAAAGACTAGAGATCTCTTCAAGAAAATTAGTGATATCATGGGAACATTTCATGCAAAGATGGGCACAATAAAGGACAGAAATGGTATGGACCTAACAGAAGCAGAAGATATTCAGAAGAGGTGGCAAGAATACACAGAAGAACTGTACAAAATAGATCTTCATGACCCAGGTAGCCATGATGGTGTGATCACTCACCTAGAGCCAGAATCCTGGAATATGAAGTCAAATGGGCCTTAGGAAGCATCACTACGAACAAAGCTAGTGGAGGTGATGGAATTCCAGTTGAGCTATTTCAAATCCTGGAAGATGATGCTGTGGAAGTGCTGCACTCAATATGCTAGCAAATTTGAAAAACTCAGCAGTGGCCATGGGACCAGAGAAGGTCAGTTTTCATTCCAATCCCAAAGAAAGGCAATGCCAAAGGATGTTCAAACTACTGTACAATTGCACTCATTTCACACAGTAGCAAAGTAATGCTCAAAATTCTCCAAGCCAGGCTTCAACAGAACATAAACTGTGAACTTTCAGATGTTCAAGCTGGATTTAGAAAAAGCAGAGGAACCAGACATCAAATTGCCATCATCCATTTGATCATTGAAAAAGCATGAGAGTTCCAGAAAAATATCTACTTCTGCTTTATTGACTATGCCAAAGCCTTTGACTGTGGATCACAACAAACTATGGAAAATTCTTTAAGAGATGGGAGTACCAGAGCTCCTGACCTGCCTTCTCAGAAATCTGTATGCAGGTCAAGAAGCAATAGTTAGAACTAGACATGGAACAACAGACTGGTTCCAAATAGGAAAAGGAGTACCTCAAGGCTGTATATTGTCACCCTGCTTATTTAACTTACATGCAGAATATATCATGTGAAATGCTGGGCTGGATGAAGCACAAGCTGGAATCAAGATTTATGGGAGAAATATCAATAACCTTAGATGGGCAGATGACACCTCCATTATGGCAAAAAGCAAAGAACTAAAGAGCCTGTTGATGAAAGTGAAAGAGGAGAGTGAAAAAGTTGGGTTAAAATTCAACATTCAGGAAAGTAAGATCAAGGCATCCGGTCCCATCACTTCATGGCCAATAGATGGGGAAACAATGGAAACAGTGAGAGTCTTTATCTTCTTAGGCTCCAAAATCACTGCAGCCATGAAATTAAAAGATGCTTGCTCCTTGGAAGAAGAACTATGACCAACCTAGACAGTATATTAAAAAGCAGAGACATTACTTTGCCAACAAAAGTCTGTCCAGTCAAACTCTGTTTTTTCCAGTAGCCATATATAGATTTGAGAGTTGGACTATAAAGAAAGCTGAGTGCTGAAGAATTGATGCTTCTGAACTATGGTGTCAGAGAAGGCTCTTGAGAGTCCCTTGGACTGCAAGGAGATCAAACCAGACCATCCTAAAGGAAATCAGTCCTGAAAATTCATTGGAAGGACTGATGTTGAAGCTGAAACTCCAATCCTTTGGCCACCTGATGCGAAGAAGTGACTGATTTGAAAAGACCCTGATGCTGGGAAAGATTGAAGTCCAGGGGAGAAGGGGACAACAGAGGGTGATATGGTTGGATGGCATCACTGATTGGATGGACATGAGTCTGAGCAAGCTTTGAGAGTTGGTGATAGACAGGGAAGCCTGGTGTGCTGAAGTCCATGGGGTCACAAAGAGTTGGACACAACTGAGTGACTGAACTGAACTGTAATAGCTAAAGCTTGGAGATGGGGTTGGTTAGTTTCCAGGTGGTATGTGGAGAAGGACATGTTTCTATAAATTCAACCTGAAAATATGTTCCTGAAATACAAAACCTGTGGTGTCTCTTTTTATAGAGATTTAAGGACAGAGTTGATCCATCCTTGTCAGTTATGGTGAGAAAAAGTAAAGCTGCTGAAAGCGGGGATGGCTGTTTCAAGATGCAAAAGTGGAGTCACTCAGTCGTGTCCTACCACTTTCGGCCCCATGGACTGTAGCCTGCCAGGCTCCTCTGTCCCTGGGATTCTCCAGGCAAGAATACTGGAGTGGGTTGCCATTTCTTCCTCCAGGGGATCTTCCTGGCCCAGGGATTGAACCCAGGTCTCCCACATTGCAGGCAGACACTTTCCCATCTGAGCCACCAGGGATGCACTTAAAAAAATCTGTTTATTTGGCTGTGCCTAGTCTTAATTGTGGAGAAGGCAATGGCACCCCACTCCAGTACTCTTGCCTGGAAAATCCCATGGGTGGAGGAGCCTGGTAGGCTGCAGTCCATGGGGTCGCTAAGAGTCAGACACACCTAAGCGACTTCACTTTCTCTTTTCACCTTCATGCATTGGAGAAGGAAATGGCAACCCACTCCAATGTTCTTGCCTGAAGAATCCCAGGTATGGGGGAGCCTGGTGGGCTGCCATCTATGGGGTTGCACAGAGTCGGACACGACTGAAGCGACTTAGCAGCAGCAGCAGTCTTAATTGTGGAGAAGGCAATGGCACCCCACTCCAGTATTCTTGCCTGGAAAATCCCATGGACGGAGGAGCCTAGTAGGCTGCAGTCCATGGGGTCGCTAAGAGTTGGACACGACTGAGCTACTTCACTTTCACTTTTCACTTTCATGCATTGGAGAAGGAAATGGCAACCCACTCCAATGTTCTTGCCTGAAGAATCCCAGGTATGGGGGAGCCTGGTGGGCTGCCATCTATGGGGTTGCACAGAGTCGGACACGACTGAAGCGACTTAGCAGCAGCAGCAGTCTTAATTGTGGAGAAGGCAATGGCACCCCACTCCAGTATTCTTGCCTGGAAAATCCCATGGACGGAGGAGCCTAGTAGGCTGCAGTCCATGGGGTCGCTAAGAGTTGGACACGACTGAGCTACTTCACTTTCACTTTTCACTTTCATGCATTGGAGAAGGAAATGGCAACCCACTCCAATGTTCTTGCCTGAAGAATCCCAGGTATGGGGGAGCCTGGTGGGCTGCCATCTATGGGGTTGCACAGAGTCAGACACAACTGAAGCGACTTAGCAGCAGCAGCAGCAGTCTTAATTGGCCTTTCCCTGGTAGCTCAGCTGGTAAAGAATCCACCTGCAATTCAGGAGACCCTGTTTCAATTCCTGAGTCAAGAAGATCTGCTGGAGAAGGGAAAGGCTACCCACTACAGTGTTCTTGGGCTTCCCTGGTGGCTCAGCTGGTAAAGAATCTGCCTGCAAAGCAGGAGATCTGGATTCAGTCCCTGGGTTGGGAATATTCCCTGGAGAAGTGAATGGCTGGCTAACTGTTGAAGTCCTTTAATGGACCGGAACCTGGTGGTCCAGAGTCAACCGATAAGAAAGTAAAGGAGAGAGAAAGAGGCTGATATTCCTTGGTTCATGCAGAAAGCCAATAAGGCCCCTGCACGGGGCTTGCTCTGTTCACGAAGGCCTCAGGCGCCCTCTCGATGGGGTGAAGGTGCAGAGCGCCTTCTCGAGAGGGTCTCAGAAACCTGGCCAGGAAAGTGAACTCAGAGAGCCTCTGTGCTCCAGGGGATCAGCCTGAAAAAGAGAGAGAGGGAAAGAGAGAGAGAAAGAAAGAGAGGGAAAGAGAGAGAGAAAGAAAGAGAAAGAAAGACACGGGGACCAAAGCTCTGATGGAGCAAAGGTGTTTTAATCAACATGGTGTGTGCTTTTATACTGTAGTTATTCTCAGCAAAGACAAAGATTAAAATTCCAGACTTACAAAACATACGTGATCCATATTAAAGAGAGAGAGAGTTGTAAATAATCACTTTTACCGTATGGTTCATAAAAAGGAAGAGGGTACTTATCACCGTATAGAAAAACTAATGAAGGAAATGCCTGGATTCCTCAGTCCCCGGGAGAGGCTTGCCTCTCCTCTTAATTCCTGAATATTCAGGAATTAGCAAGGAACAGAAAATTCCTGACAGATCCAGAACAGCACACAGGAAGCCTCCTGTTAAATGCTTCCTGACAGCTACCCACTCCAGTAGTTGAGGCATGTGGAATCTAGTTCCCTGACCAGGGACGGAACCCAGGCCCACTGCATTGAGAGCACAGAGTTTTAGCTCCTGGACCACCAGGGAAGTTCCCCAAAGATACACCTTAATCTTCTGCGTTTGCACAAAGATTTGCCCTGCCAAGTGTCCACGGAAGATCCCAATAGGGTTTTACAAGGACACCACTGAGATTCCAGTCAAAAGCCCAGCACCAGCCTGAATCTACTGGAAGAACGTCTAGAAACTCAAGGTTCCCAAGTTACACTGACACTGCGTGATAGCCTGCTGTCCCTCCAACCTGCCCACAAAACGCTGAGAATGTAGCATAACTTATAAACAGGTACAGTCAATTCACGAGTGGACGAAGTCACATGTGCAGCCCCGTGCAAGTAGGGTTCCCTCCCAAACAAAGCCCCTTGTTATTAAAACCTCAAATTCACACTTGCTATTGTTTAGTCACTAAGCTGTATCTGACTTTTTGCGACCCCATGTACTGTAGCCTGCCAGACTCTTCTGTCCATGGGATTTCCCAGGCAAGAATACTGGAATGAGGCTGCCATTTTCCTCCTCCAAGGGATTTTCCTGACCCAGGAACCAAACACATGTTTCCCGCATTGACAAGTAGATTCTTTATAGCTGAGCCACCAGAGAAGCCCCAAATTTGCACTAGGTAACCATCGACCAGATAATGGATTCTGTGAATACAAATGATAGGACCCATGAGAACATCAACAAGTGTTGGGTAATAAGTTGGGAGAGAATTTACATAGAGGTTCTCAAGAGTATCCCGAGGTTTATTTAGAACCCCGTCTTTGAGACGAGCTATAGCTGGATTCAGACCCTACCTCCATCACTTGACAGGCTAACCTGGGGCTAGACATATCCTCTCTGAAACACATGGAAAATAAGAAGAGTTGCTTCATAGAGACGTGCTGAGGATTGTGTGAAATCAGTGTAGAGAAAGCCAGCACAGTTCCTACTGTAGTCAGTAAGTGTGATCCCATTCTTCTGTGGGCAACCAGAGTGATCTTCCAGTGAGTATGAACAGAGCCGCATTTCTCAAGTTTAAAAAAAAAAAAAATTAAGTCTATCCAGACAAACAAATCAAAGTTGTTTCTCCAAGAGTTTGAGGTCTGATTTACCAATGATTTTTGTTGAGCTGGAAGAAGCAGATTTCTCTTGCAGTGTGTGTGTGTGTGTTTATATGTGTGAGAGAGAGACAGAGAGACAGAGAGGGAGGGGAAAGCAGAAAGAGAGAGAAATCAAAAGGCCAGCAGTAGAGCCAACACAGCACATGATTTTTGCTTTGGCAGTTTTACAAGCAAAGAAAGAGGGTCAAAAAGAAAAGAGTAGAACCTCTCTCCATTCCTGTCCTGATTGAAACTTTAATTCTAAAATAGTCTTTGGCTTGAAAGATTGAACAGCACTATCTTTCCATATAAATGGCAGAGCAAGACACATTTTTATGTGTTGTTTTATGGGGTTTTCCCCGCATCTTAATGTCTAACCATTTTATAGTGCTTGGCTTTGCAGGGCCCTAGAGATAACCTCCGAGCAATACTGGTTCTTTTATTTGTAACACAGGAATAGTTAAGAAAGTGTCTGCACACCAATGACAAATTATTGCAATCTTAACGAGAAATAAAGCTGTAAAAATGGCTCGGATTTAAAACTTAAAAGAAGGTTGGAATACAGAGAGAGAGAGAGAAAGAAAGAGAAAGAAAGAGAAATCTTTCAAGTAGAATAATGAAGTTAATTGCTACAAATGAGCTTTGCAAATCATACTTGAAGATTAATTGCATTTTCCAAACTGTAAAATTCTCTCTCGCTCGCTCGCTCTTTTTTAAAATCAATTTGGTGGCCCAGAAATAAACATTGCTAAAGATTCTTTACCGTGTTTTTTTAAATAAACCCCTTGATTTGGAGACCTTGGAGTCCACGTCACAGTGTACCTTTGAGGCGTTGCAGCCCCCTTGGAGTGTGAGCTTTTATCTCTGGAGCTGTTTATTTGCTGTAAAGTCTGTCATCAGTGTGATATGATTATTTGCAGATTAGGAAAACTCTGGATCTTTTTAGTCTATTAACTTCATGTTTGGATATTACAAGAATCCAACACTCTCCCGTTTTAAATGATGGGTTATTTGAAAGCATTTTGAGGTTTCGTATAATGAATTATCTTTAACATTCAAATTTTCTTTCTCAATCTTATTCCAGTAATTACAGAAGGCAATTCATGGTGGTGGGAAGGACAAAGGCTTTGATTTCAGATGGTTTGGGCTCAAATTCTGGTCCTGCTTGTAACTATTTGTGTAACCTAGGATAATTACTTAACATCATTCAGACCTGGTTTTCTCACCTATGAAAGGGGAATATTGACAATGTTTATTTCATCAGTATATCATTACTGTGAACATCAAAGGATATAATTAAATCATAGCATATATAATTAAAGTAACAGGTAATAATTAAAGTAACAGGTAAAGTAACTGTAATATGCTGTTTTGGAACATTAAAGCATTTAAAATGTTAGAAAACAACATCACCAGTAGCCAAAAACACTGAATACTGCTGGATTTGGTAGTGTGACAAACTAGGTGTGTATCATAGCCTAAGAAGCAAGTGAAACTATTGACACTACATATAAAATAGGTACTAATGAGAACCTGCTGTTTAGCATAGGGAACCCTACTCAGTGCTCTATGGTGACCTTAATGGGAAGGAAATCCAAAAAAAGAGCGATCTATTATACATTCAATGGACTCACTTTGCTGTACAGCAGAAACCAACACAGCATTGTAAAGCAACTACACTCCAATAAAATTTTTTTTTAAAGAGCAAGTGAGAGAACTTAGTAGAAGAGGTCACAGGGTTTCTGATTCTGGGCTCACTGTTTGAATATCCATTTACAAAATTTAACGGCTGCTGTTCTTTAAGAAAAAGTGATTTCCACCAAGGTGCTTTGTCCTCTTGGAAGGATCGCCAGGCAAAGCAGACTTCTGTTGGCAAGAATATTTGAATCCAAGGATTTTATATATGAAGTAGTGAAAGAAAATGTCTAAACTACACCTATAAAAGTTGAAACTTAGTATTTTAGAGTCTTCTCTTGGTTTTTCTTTCGCACCAAGTCACTTTCTTACTCCAGCCAGGTGATGGAGGGGGAGCAGGAGGAACACTCAAAGGCTTCACAAAAATGTGCTTCTTAGCTCGTAGGTAGACGGTTGGTTTAAACCTCACCTCTGAGTCTTGTTGGTTAGTTTAGACTCATTCCCATGTAGCAGAGACCTGAGACTCAGAGGGTAGAATTTATATGAGAAGAGACTAGACATTTTCTAACTCTCATTCCCCAAAGCAATTCCTCAGGAATGTCCCAAGGGAAGCTCCCTTACTTTTCCCCTATAATCAAATATATTTTCTATGGGCCAATAAAATCTCTTCTTGAAAATTCATAACGTGTGTGTGTGCTCAGTCACTCAGTCGTGTCTGACTCTTTGGGACCCGATGGACTGTAGCCTGCCAGGTTCCTCTGTCCATGGGATTTCCCAGGTGAGACTACTGGAGTGGGTTATCTTTTCCTCCGCCAGAGGGTCTTCCCACTCCAGGGACTGAACTCATGTCTCCTCTATCTCCTGCATTGCAGGTGGATTCTTTACTGCTGAGCCACTGGGGAAGCCTGTGAAAATTCACCATGCATATTAGTACACTGAGTTTTCAGAAGTCCTGACATAAAGTAATGGATATAATTGACTTTAACTCAATGTTTCCCCGGAGAAGGCAATGGCAATCCACTCCAGTACTCTTGCCTAGAAAATCCCATGGATGGAGGAACCTGGTAGGCTGCAGTCCATGGAGTTGCTAAGAGTTGGACACAACTGAGCGACTTCACTTTCACTTTTCACTTTCATGCATTGGAGAAGGAAATGGCAACCCACTCCAGTGTTCTTGCCTGGAGAATCCCAGGGACAGTGGAGCCCGGTGGGCTGCCGTCTATGGGGTCACACAGAGTCAGACATGACTGGAACAACTTAGCAACAATGTTTCCCCAAATTGCATGTCCATGGCTACATCATGGAATTATTGTCCCAGGGCTTCCCGGGCGCCTCAGTGTACAAAGAATCTGCCTGCAATGCAGGAGATGCAGAGACTCAGGTTCGATCCCTGGATTGGGAAGATCCCCTGGAGGAGGGCATGGCAACCCACTCCAGTATTCTTGCCTGGAGGATCCCATGGAGAGAGGAGCCTGGCGGATGACAGTCCACGGGGTCAAAAAGAGTCAGACACGACTGAAGCGACTGAGCACACGGGGTACACCTGGCGAGTTCATCATGGTTACTGGTGTCAGTTTAACTGGTGGTAGGGACCTGTCCTCTGTGGTCCCGTGTCCATTATCCATAGTGGTCTGGGCATCCCAGGCGTGTCTGCATATGCTGTAGGGATCAGAATATCTCAGGGAATCAAGGATGCCATTTGCATGTCATGACTTTGAGATTCAGACCACTCTAGCCCCAAAGCTTCTGCATGGATATGGGATCACACACAGAAGAACAGTGGTCCTCGACTGGACTGCGGTACCAGTGTCCCTCAGCTGAGCCTTCATACAGGGGTGACTTTAGAATCCAGCAGAGTTCAGATCTTGGTGCCAGCTGTTACATTTTCTTTCTTCTGAGGCTGAGGAAATCTGGCAGCACTGATTTTTCCACTTCCAAAGTATGTTTCAGCATAAGAAAGAAAAGGCAATAATTAAAAATGAATGATGAGATGTTTGCGTTTGGGAGAAAAGAAAAAAAAAAAGACTCCTCAGAAACTAATAAAAGTGTTTGAAACTTTTCTAGAGATGCTACATCTCAAGGGATAATGTCTTTGCAAATATTGAAAATAAAAGGAAAAAAATCCGTTTATTTCAAACAGCAGTGCAAGAAAGAGTAGAGAGAAGCCAAATTTTCTCTAGCTTTCAATTTGATTTTTGGGATGAACTGAGACTATAGCCATAGGTTTGGCAATTTTTCTCCCCATATGTCTCCTGAGTTTTCTTCACGACTGGAAACCATTTGTGATCATAGGAGGAAATGCCCTTGCTGACAAATGGGCGTTCCTTGCTGTGTAGGTTCCAAGTTTTGTAATGACAGCAGAACGAAAACCCAAGTTCCCTGTGAGCGTTTGTGTTGGCCCCAGGCGGCTGTGTAGCTGAGGCACCTGGTGGGGAGCAGAGAGCATTTGCTGGCCTTTCTGGCTTGGGGTGATTGGTGTTTCCCTGTGTGTGGTTACAGAGCGGGAAGGCTCCCTGTGGGGCTGTAAAGAAACCACTCTCTTAATCACATAAAACACGGGTGACTAAGAAAATGAACGCAGAGGAACTTTCTCTGGAGCAATGCTTCACCCAGTGTAGTCCCTGGGCCAGTAGCATTAGCAACGTCTGGTGATGATGCAAAAATGCAAATCCTAGGGCCCCACCAAATCTACTGAATCAGAAACTCCTGGGCTCGGGATCAACAGTCTGGGTTGTCACAAGGTCTAGGCATCAGGTAACTCTGATGCTGCTCCAGTTTGGGAACCACTCCTCAACACACCTAATAATCTAGCCAAACACATAGAGCATCACTGGTTGTTCTTCAGATATTACTTCTGTATTTCCTCTGCGGTACAGCCTCAGTCTGATCCCTTTGCCACTATGTCCAGCTCCAGGGTTATGTCGAGTCTGTTCTCATTCACATGTAGCCAGACGTGGCTAGTGAAAGTGGAAGTGTTACCTGCTCAGTTGCGTTTGCCTCTTTGCGACCCCACAGGCTGTAGCCCACCAGCTCCTCTGTCCGTGGAATTCTCCAGGCAAGAATACTGGAGTGGATTGTCATTCCTTTCTCCAGGGGATCTCCCCAACCAGGGATCGAACCTGGGTCTCCTGCATTGCAGGGAGATTCTTTACTGTCCGAGCCATCAGGGAAGCCCACAGACATGGCTAAGAAACCCTTAAATCCCCGAGTCCAAGTAAGTCTGGTTGACATTTTCTAAAGCAATGATTCTCAACTTTGGTTGCATATTGATATGAACTAGGGTAAGATTTGAACACTCCAGATGCCCAAAGTGACATTTCTAGATGAATGAAATTAAAATCTGGGGATGGACGGGAGGGATGAGACCCAGGTGTGAGTATGTTAAAACCTGGGATGATTCCAATATGCAGCGAAATCCTGCCTCCTCATTCTGATACATCTCTGCAGGCACTTCTCACCCATCTTATTCTCTTTTTTGCGACCATGGTTTCTGACTTCCTGGCCTCCCAGAGTAACTCTATCTGGACATTGCATTTTATAACAAGATGTTGTTTCTCCCCTTCCTTTCGCTGTTAGACTCCTAGTTGCCATTCAAGATCCTTAGAGGCAACTGTGCTGGCCCTTGTTCCTCTGGCCACCGACCTCATTTTAATCCAACTCTAGTTCCTGTCTCCCTTGCTCCCTTGCTCATCCCAGTGCTGCCCTGTTCACGTTCCCTGGTACAGTTGTTCCTACTTTCTGGGGTCTTTTGTGTCCTGACACCTTTAGGTGTAATCTTTCTAGGCAAAGCCTGGAGCAGCTTCGGTGGGTCCTCAGAAAGTATACCTAACATTTGGGAAAATTAGGAATAGACAGAGCCTTTGCTCTTGGTGGGGTTATGGGGAGTGAAAGAGGTGGGCACAGTCCCAGAAATCCTGGTGCTGGGAATCAGCTTTCATTGAGAAAAATGCAGGTATATGCAGGTGTGCTCACAGACATGCTGGTAATAGAAATGCATAGGATGGAGAAAAATAATCATTGATAATGGTGACTGCAGGTACAGAAGGTATACGTTTGTGACCTGTTTTGACAGTGGGGAAAATTCCATTGATAGTTCTTTGACTTCTTACACTTTAGCATCTATTACAATTATTTCTATGTCATTACTATGTGTTCATATGGAATTTCAAATGTCCAGAAAGAATTTAATGAAGGGCCTGTCTGAGCACAATGAACCAAGCAAGGAAAGCAGTGCGTCAGAAACTCTGAGGGGGCAGAAGGCCATTAACACCCCCAGGATCAGAGGGGGAAAGTCAGGGGGGAGGGGGCCAGTCCTTAAGATGCATGGCCACAAGCAGGGGCTCACTTCTTTGGCCATTGCCAAACCACAGCTTGCAAGGAGGATCTGGGGGAATAAATACCCTGACCTTGAATGTCTTCGCTGCATTCAGGTCCTCAGACATGCCTCTATCTGGACCTGAGGTCTCTGGTGCCTTTTTCAGAGCAACCAAATTTTTGCTTAGCAGCTGCCAACATTTCCGATGACCGATGTGGAGGAGAAAGAAGACCCTTAGACAAAACTGAATGGACCCTTTTGTCCCCTCCCAAGTCGATGTGTTGCCTCCACACAGCAGTCTACTCCCTGGCCCCCAGTACTACTCCCATTCAGACCTTAAAGCAGAGAAGTGGCAAATTTCATTATCTCTGATTTATAGGCGGAAAAAAGTGAGTCCACATGGATGGCTAGTCTACAGCTCCTTGAGTCCCTCCTGTAAGGGTGTTAAGAGGAATTGAGCAGAGCCTGATTTGTTGTTAAGAGACAGGCTCTGTCTCTCTGGATGTCTGATTACAAGGGATTTGATGTCAGGGCAATTTCATTTTGCATTACATATGAACCATTCCTGTTAAGGTGACAGAATTCACTGGGAGACATTTAGCTCATTCTTTACCTTTGAGCCCCCTGGGAACCCCTTCCAACTCCAAGTAAGGCTTTAACTAAACAAGTTGGCACAGCTTCTGGGCTTCCCAGGTGGCACTAGTGTTAAAGAATCTGTCTGCCAATGCAGGAGACATAAGAGATGTGGGGTCAGTCCCTGGGGTGGAAAGATCCCCTGGAGGAGGGCATGCAACCCACTCCAGTATTCTTGCCTGGAGAATCCCATGGACAGAGAAGCCTGGTGGGCTACAGTCTATGGGAGAGCACAGAGTCAGACATGACTGAAGCGACTTGGCACACAGCACACCACATCTTCTTTATCCATTCATCTAGCATTGGACATTGAGGTTGTTTCTATATCCTGGCTATTGTATATCGTGCTGCAGTAGACATTGGGGTGCGTGTGTCCTTTTGAATTATGATTTTCTCAGGGTATGTGCACTACCATGTGTAAAACAGATAGCGAGAACCTGCTATAAAGCACAGGAAGCTCAGCTTGGGGCTCTGTGGTGACCTGGAGGGATGGGCTTGGGGGGTGGGGTGGGAGGAAGGTCCCAGAGGAAGGGGATATATGTTTACATATAGCTGATTCACTTCACTGTACAGCAGAAACTAGCACAACATTATAAAGCAATTATATTCCAATAAAAAAAGCTACTGGTGAGATAGAATTCATTTTCAAAATTCTGAGGCAACTGAACTTTTAGTTCATGTCTCTCAGCTCCTCTGGGTTTTTAATCTCTGGAATTCAGAAACAAAACCCATGCCTTTTGGTTCGGAGAAGGCAATGGCAACCCACTCCAGTACTCTTGCCTGGAAAATCCCATGGGTGGAGGAGCCTGGTAGGCTGAAGTCCGTGGGGTTGCTAAGAGTCAGACACGACCCAGCGACTTCACCTTCACTTTTCACTTTCATGCATTGGAGAAGGAAATGGCAACCCACTCCAGGGTTCTTGCCTGGAGAATCCCAGGGACAACGGAGCCTGGTGGGCTGCCGTCCATGGGGTCGCACAGAGTCGGACACGACTGAGTGACTTAGCAGCAGCAGCAGCAGCCTTTTGGTTAATAAGATTTTCCTTTAATGGATGATAAGGCCAGGTGATTCCTAATTACCAGGCTCTGATTGCTTTCATTAGAATGATAACATATGGACACATGGCCCAACCTCTTCACGGAGCCCTGAAATGGGATTGTAAAAGGGGAGATGAGAAACTATGGTTTAGATTAAAGTAAATGGCTTGAGGAATTGGCTTCGATGAGTGAAATTTATTGTTGTAAAAGCTCACAGAGATGGATCTTCTGCAATTTTCTCCTCTCTTGTTTGAGATTCCTTGGGGAGGATGGCGCAGGAGCCTTGTCTTTCTGTTTTTCACTGTCTCGAGTCCAGTGACATCAGCTATACATGAGGTGGGTGGACCTCTATCAAATTCCCAACAAGCATTTAACCCTAGCCTCAAGTCCAATGCACGTTCATGATTAGTCAAGCCCCACTGGTTCAGCAAAGCCCAAAGGGACATTGGTGGGATGGGGCCAGGAGAGAAGCCAGTGGGGATACAGATGTACAGGGAGTGACTTATCTCAGACATGGAAGGTGCCCGGGCAGAGGGATGGACTTTTAACAGCTCACATGCCAAGGAAAGGTGGGTAAGGGAGGGAGGCTGCTTAATAAATTCAAACCCCAGCTTTGAGACATCAGTCAGCAGCCCTGGGGCTTCCCAGGTGAAAGAAAGAAAAGAAAAAAATGAAGTCACTCAGGCATGTCCGACTCTTTGCGACCCCATGGACTGTAGCCTACCAGGCTTCTTTGTCTATGGGATTTTTCCAGGCAAGAGTACTGGAGTGGGTTGCCATTTCCTTCTCCAGGGGATCTTCCCAACCCAGGGATCGAACCCAGCTCAGTGGTAAAGAATCCTCCTGCCAATTCAGGAGACTCCAGACATGCAAGTTCGATCCCTGGGGCAGGAAGATCCCCTGGAGGAGGGCATGGGAACCCACTCCAGTATTCTTGCCTGGAGAATCCCATGGACAGAGGAGACTGGAGGGCAACAGTCCATGGGGTTGCAATAGCAGCCATGGAGGACCAGTGGCTGCAGGTCTCAGGAAAGAAAATGAATATTTGTTGATTGCCTCAGAGTGTCAGACCTGGGGTTAGGTTCTCAGACACATTGCCTCATTTATTCTTTACAACCATAGGAAGTAGACAACATCATTAACCAAACAGATCTGGTTTCAAATACCAAAGACAATAGAAGTGACAGTAACTTTATGGGGTTTTTGGGAGAAAGTCAGATGCCATATATTCAAAAAACGTAGCAGAGTGCCTGATGCATAGTAAACACGCAATGAACATCCGTCTCCCTGATGCCCACCCACCCAGAAACCACCCACAAAAGCAATCACAGCAGTAAAACAAAGTCCTACTAGTAGGAGGCCAACATCATTAAGCCTGTTTCACTGACAGGGAAGGTAAGTGTTTTCCAGGATTCTGTCTTGCCAGAGTCTTTGTACTTTCTCCATCTTGCATCTTTCGATCCCTGGCCCAGAGATCGAAAAACCCATGTCCCCTGCATTGGCAGACGGATTCTTAACCTCTGGACCACCAGGGAAGCCCGGAGCATTATTTTTTAAAGTCCCAGCTCAAATGTTATCTCCAGTAAGTCTTTTCTGATCCCACTAATTCAACGATGACAGTGACGATGATAATAATAATACCAGCTACCATCAGTAAAGCAGTAGTTTCTTTTCCTCATTTTCCTCAATTCTCATCATCCTATAAAGTAGCTGCTAAAAACAACTAATTAAGAGAATGTTGGTTAATAAAGTGTGTTTATCCTCATAAATGCGGAAGGTTAAGTAACTTGTCCATGTCAGCCACAGATCTAGGGTTCAGACTACATTTGCCTCTGTCTTCTCCTGTCCTGCAGTGTTTCCTGAAACATACTCACCTTCTGAGCCCGAGGGTGTCTTTACTTGTGCTCCTTGCAGGGGGAGCGGGGAATGTAACCTTCTTCCTTGAGTTACAATGTCTTTGCATTTTACTTATCTTAGCTCTTCAACTAAAGCATCCTTGAGAGCAGAAATTCACTTATTTTGTCATTCCCACAGTCTTAGTCACAATACATGAAAGGGAGTTGATACATGTCTCGAGTTGAATAAACTTAGCATTTTATTTAAATCAGAGTCTGGAGATTTACTGTAATTACCAGTAGGTGATTAATAGGGACAGAAACCAGGTGTCTCAGTAAGAACCAAGAAATGTTATTCCTCTTTGACCAATAAATAGCATAATAATAGATCAAAGGTGTACTTGCTTCTAGTAAGCATGGTTTGACTTTAACCTGAGAGAAAGAATTATGCATCTAAAATAGTAAAGAATTCCTGAAATCCTCAGAAGGGCATGTATTTGGGCCATTGCAACAGAGAAGATTATTCTGGTTGTCTATTACTCTTTAAAAAAAAATCTCTCCAGAACTTTGTGGTGTAAGACGACATGTTATTATTTCTCACAATTCTGATTGGGCTCAACCGGCTTCTCACAGGGGGGCTCAGAGAGCCGCAGAGGATATCCAAGGAGGCTGTGGGCAACTAAAGATCCACTTGCACTGAAAAGCCAGAAAGCCTCACTCAAAGGCTGGCAGTTGATGCCGGCTGGGAACTCAGCTGAGACAGACCTACATGTGACTTTCCCACATGGCACTGGATTCTTAAAACACTGTGGATGGATTCTGTGTGCATGCGTGCTAAGTTGCTCAGTCGTATCCAACTCTTTGTGACCCCATGGACTATAGCTCACCTGGCTCCTCTGTCCAAGGTATCTCCAGGCAAGAATGATGGAGTGGGTAGCCATTCCCCTTTCCAGGGGATCTTCTCGACCCAGGTATCAAGCCTGCATCTCCTGCAACTCCTGCATTGCAGTTCTTTACCATCTGAACCACCAGGGAAGCCCAGATGGATTCTAAGAGTGAGAAATCCAAGATACCAAAAATGGACCATAAAAGAAGAGAACAAGGTGGAAGCTGCAGGGCTTCTTATGACTTAGCCTTACCACTTCTGCTGCATTCTACTGGTTAAGCAAATCCCTAAGGCCAGCCGAGATTTAGGAGAAGGCACATGGGATCACCTATTGACTGAAGAAGCAGCATGCATGTACAGGAATGGGATGGACTGATGGAGGCAACTTGAAGGGAGCTACCACAAAAGTGCCAAGTAAAAGATGTCTCATCCAAGGGACAGTGTTTTCTGGCTCAGGGACATGGCTACCTGTTGCATTAGCAGGGCACTATTGCATTCCTTTGAGAAACCTTCACTCACAGCTTTTATAGATTCCAAGCTCATCCAGCGGCAAGGGAAGCATAATGAAGACCAAGGCTGAGAAACAATAATAAAAATAGAAAATCCGTCACAAAACAAACAGGTTCAACTAGACACATCGTACCATCCCAATCCTTTTAATAGCATCAGACTTTTAACGGGCCCATCCCAATGTGAAGCTCTGTCCTTCGGGTGGGTCTGTCTTGCTGGCCTCCTATGCTCTCTGATCCTTCAGCCTCATTTTCTGAAGCTGTTCTGACCATTAACTTTAACTCTCATGTAACTTCATCTTTCCCCTGGATCTGTGTCTCCACCCAGGCCTTGCATTTGAACTGTGGACTAGTTTCCTTTCCAAGAAATCCATCTGATTTTTATTATTCACCTTTTCAACGTCTTGCACTATAGCAATTACAGCTCTGATGTCACTTCATTCTTAGAATATTGAGTATTGAAACCTAAAAAAAAAAAAAAGAACCTATTTTAATCATGGGTTTCAGCACATTTGAGGAGTAACTGATGAGAAAAAGGTGTGTTTCTGGGTATCACTCTCTAGGGGAGATGAGGGCAGGAGGACTCCTAACTGATATCCCGTGAAGTGGACACCAGGACGTGATCTGCATAATGTAATGAAGATAAAGGGAAGAAGAAAAAGAAGACAAGAAAGGCTTGATCTGCTTCACTCTCAGGGCAGAAGAGCTAAGGTCCTTATAATAGATTATATTTTAAGTCTGTATCAAAAATGTGGGGATTACAAAGCAAGAAATAAGAGTAATAAAACTGTTATTTTCCACCATATAAAAAAACAAGTAGCAAACATTTTGGATTTTAAGAGGCTGTTAAATACACTGCATATCAAAATATGAGATGTGGTCAAGGCTGTAATCACAGGAAAATGCATAGCTTTAAATGAATTAATTAATAAGGAGAATGAATGTAATTAAATATTCAACTCAAGGAAATAGAAAATGACTTAAATGAGGCAATTAGAAGAAGGTAAGCAGAAATTACTACATTTAAGACAAAAAAAATCCCCATAGTTGATACAATAACTGTAAGAACTGATTTCTTTGAAAATATTAATGACATGGACATTTCTCTGGGAAGATTAGTCAAGCGGGAGGTAAGAACAAATTAAGGGTGGGTGAAGAAATTTACACATATAGAGGAGACTGAGAAATGAGAGAAGTTTACATTCCAGTCTATGTTAATAATCTTTGAAATCTGGGTGAAATGGGAAACTTACAATGACTACAAACCTTCTCTAAGAAAAATTAGATAAATAATGAAGAGAAAACTTTGAAAAGTTATCAAAGAACCATTTCTTCACAGTGTCTAGGCCTAGGAATTTCATGGATAAGTTCTTTCTAGGACTTTACAAAACTTCTTTGCTATTTAAATCACTTCTGCATGGAGAGAAAAAAATGAAAGTTACCTAATCTGCTTTTAAAAAGTGAAGATAACCTTAAATGTGAAACTGCAGAGTATCTCTCAAAAGAATACTGTCAGCGTTTCTTATTAATATAAATAGAAAAAAAAAATCCTCTCATATCAGTAAATAACATATATCACTTGACCAGGTAGGTTTTTCTCTAGATTTAAAGGAATGTATTTTAACATGTTAATAACCAAAAGGAAAAAGTCATTTCAATAAATTCCAAAAGACAGTTTATAGAATGTACTTATATTCTCGACTTAAAGAGTTCTGAGGGGTCTAATAATACGTGTTCATGGTTCACAGAATTAACAGAATTATCTGAAACGGCTGACCATTGTCACGTTTGGCTTTGTCACACCAGGAACAATGAGAAAATCTCTAAACCTGAGAAAGAGACACACACACAAAATGCACGACTGTGTATGGGATGGGGTGGGAGGAGGCTCCTAGGATGAGAAAACTCGAGTCAGTGATGAGAGCCATTGGCTGCACAAAATGGAGAAAGAGCAGATGAGCCATGAGCCTAATGATCTGAGGAAAACAACTTGAAAATATATTCTGTATCAGAATTTGTTGTCCATGGCATTCTGAAATTCCCCCTGTACAGCCGAGAGTTCTTACTTACGTCTTCCCCTTTAAATTTGAAGACGTGTCTTTCTTTCATTTGGGAAAATTATACCCTATTATTGCTTAAGAATTCCATCCCATGCATTTTCACTGTTCCTTTCTTCTGAAATTCCTGTTAGGTTGACTTTGGACTTCCTGAATCCATCCTTCTTTTTTTTTCCCACCTAAATATTTATTTTTACTTATTTATTTGGCTGTGCCGGGCAGTATAGAATCTTTATGACATCCAAGAAATTAGAAAGTTTATTCCCACAGATTCCTCTTGAAAAAATTAAGAAAGAACAGATTCCAGCATGAAAAAAATAAAACCAAGGGACTAAACAGGGTGTAAGAAGCAACCAAAGATATAAATGACAAACTTACATAAAATAATATATAAGCTGGGTTTAAGGCTCAGGATTTAAATTTAAATTCATACTATATAATACTATCTTTAATTTATGGACACATACAGATAAAGTAAAATATACAGCCACAGAAGGAATGATACATTGCAAATTCAGAATAGAATTTTCTCTGGGGAATGAGGAGTAATAGGCTTGGGATGGTGTCCAAAGGGGGTTCAATTATATAGGTAATGTTTTCTTTCTTAAAAAAAAAAGATAAAGACTTTGAACAAATATAGGTAAGTGTTAACATGTGTCAAATCTGGGTATTGAAAACATGGTTTGTTACATTCATATTTATCACTTTATTTACATCTGAATATTTTCAGGATTATTTTAAAGGGTAGGTTAGAATTGCCGGAATAGAGAAAGCTTAGGTAGATAACCCCTTAAAATATTTTGTTTGTGATAAAGGAGCTGAGGGGTGGGGCAGATATTGGAGTGGGTTGTGGTATCTGGGATTTGTTTATGGAGGGATCTGATAGAGGGGAGAGATTGAGCCACAGAGCAAGGAGGGCTACCTGTAGGAGGAAGCATTTGCCTTTCCAGAAACAGGAAGTCACTTCTTCCCCTTGAACATGAGGAGGAAAGACAGAGATGCAGACATTAGAGATGAAGATGGGTTTACAGAACATGATGGTGAGCTTATAAAGAAATTTTCCAAAGGTGTATTCTGTTTTATCAGTGATATACAAGTTAAAATCATCATCTAAAAAATAGAATAATGTCATTTGTGAGCAATATAGATGGACCTGGAGATTTTCATATTGAGTGAAATAGGTCAGACAGAGAAGGGTCTGCTTAAAACCGCTGGACTGCATACCTGGCTGAACCCAGGTGAGACCTCCATATGAACTTTCAGATTTAAACACAAACCTGCACCTGATGCAAAGAACTGACTCATTAGAAGAGACCCTGATGCTCAGAAAGATTGAAGGCAAAAGGAGAAGGGGGCAGCAGAGGACAAGAGGGTTAGGTAGCATCACCAACTCAATGGCCATGAATCTGGGCAAACTCTGGGAGATAGGGAAGGACAGGGAAGCCTGGTGTGCTGCAGTCCATGGGGTCTCAAAGAGTCAGACACGACTTGGTGACTGAACAACAACAACTGATATCTAAGTTCCCTGGCTCATTCATCCTGCCGCCTACCAACCTGGAGCGTGCTTTATATCTTTTTTGATGTTTCCTTGTCCTCTGGGGATGAAATCCAGGCTCCAATTTCACCCTGGAAGCTCCCAAGATTTCAAGTCAACAGTTATATCATCTGCATTTTTTCCTCAAAATGTTTAGCATCTACTTTGGTGCCAAAAAAAAGCACTGTGGTCTCTTTTGCATCACATACTGTCATTTTGGAAGTGTTGATCATAACAAAAATCAGAACTGAATCGTGACCTTCATGAGAACAGTGACAGGCTTGGCCCTGAGCACAGCATGGAAGCCCAGTGTTTACTGATAACAGATGAATGTGTGACATCGTTATTTTCTGCAGGATGACCTTTGACACCAGAAAGTCATGCAGGAAGCTGAAAACCTTCCTTTGAAAATGCAGAAAAGTCTCCGGTGACTGAAGATGCGGGGCTGTCAGTCCCCTGGACCCTCCCAGGAAATCTGCACCTTGAAGTCACACGGTGGGCTGTCCATTCCCATGGGCAGACTCTGCCCGAATAGAAGTCAATATCTTTAAATGAGACAACACAGCAAGAGTTATACTTTCCTATAAACTTGTTTATTGGTTTTCTGAGAGGCAGCCAGGTGGGGGTGATTTGCCAACCTAAATAGATTAGCACTTGATGGAGCACCGTCTTCTGCCTTCCTGAGATCCCGTTCAAGCACACCCTGAGCTCCTCTCTGCTTTCTTTTTTTTCCTAGCACTTAATATTATAGATGGTGGTGGTGGTTTAGTCACTAAGTCATATCCAACTCCTGCGACCCCATGGACTGTAGCCCACCAGGCTCCTCTGTCCATGGGATTCTCCAGGCAAAAATACTGGAATGGGTTGCCGTTTCCTTCTCCAGGGGATCTTCCAAACTCTATATTTCATTTGCTTGTTTCTTCGTCTGTCTTCCTTCACAACAGGGATTTGTGTCTCATTGATAGCTGGGTCCTTTGTGCCTCAAACAGTGCCAGGCACACAGTAGGTAGTCGAAACATAACCAAGGAAGGGGTGAATGGATGGATGAATTTGTGCCTCTGTCAAGAACCAGCGAAGACTTGGTGATGAGTGAGTGACGCACAAGGGGTGAGTGCAGCCTGCCTGCTCATGGGTCTCTCTGGCACCACATGGAACAAGCATGTTGGGTGCTCCCAGCATAATCCTGGGTCCAGCTCTGATTTCAGCCTGAGTCCTGGGCAAGCTCATGTTGACCTTGTTCATGTGTGATGGGGAGGACCATTCCTCTTCTTCCCTGGAGTCTTCTCTGATACATGGGAACCTGGTGGGTCTGGCCAGGTGCACCCACAGAACACCTAAGCCAACATCTCCTGAGGTGATGCTCCACCTATGGGGGGTGGGCTGGACCTGGTGGATAAAGGCTGCAGCATTGCACTGCTGATGGCCCACTCTAGAAGTGCTCCATATCTAGAAGCTTCTCGGCATCTCAGAAGCCCCTGAGGAATTAGTCTGCCTTTGCTGGCCCTATAGTGTTTTTTCTTTTTTTCTTCTTCCCCGAGTCACTTTTCTTCCCCTATTATTCTTGCTTCCCGGGCCACCTCCCATACAAACTACCTTGTCTCGGGGTTTGCTTATATTGAACCTAAAGCTGAAACAGGAGGGTGTTTAAATTCACCAAAGGACGAGTTACAGACACAAGCTCCCCCACCTTGCCTCTCCAAAATTACTGTGTGAACATTAGATTAGGAGTCAGAACCGAGATTCTACTTCTAGTTTAAGAAAGATTTTGACTCACCGGGTGGTGTCAACACAGTCAAGTGCACTTAATGCCCCATCCTGAAAGTCACCTCACTTGTTGATGAACATTTCTCTGTGTCTGACCTAAGACTCATTTTCCTGTGAATGGGAACACTTTGGAGCTGCCAGGTCCAGGGCATTTCTCTTCCCGCCCATTTACTAGTAAACTTGGGTTTGTTCTTGTTCACAGGTGCACAGCTCAGATGGTACACAGAGGTGGGAGGCAGAGAAAAGTGGTGCCCATCAGAGGCCAGACAGGGCTTCCATCCTCCAGCTGATGGCACCTGAGATGAGATAAGTCTGGCCCTGGGGTGTCAGCTCCACTTCCAAAACCCTCCTACTTGAGCGTCTTTCCAACTGGGTTTTAGGGAGCCTGTTTCGAAAGTGTAGGACTTGGGTTTCATTTCCCCATGATTGACCTGTTTCAGATTAATTGGGGAAAAAAGCCATTCACCAGCTCAGAACTATTCTATGTCAAATCCAACCATATAGAATCAGTGCATTATTTGTGCTCCTGTCTCCTCATGACTCTGCCTGAGGCTGCTTCTATCACCGTTTTGTTTATTTCTGAACATGTTAGAGGTGTGTCTTCGATAAGATACCTTGAGCGTTGGAATTGAAAGAGTCCAACCCACAAACGCCTACTCAGGTGAGATTGCAAAAGTTAATGCGTGTCTGGACCCTGTGTATCACACCTGCCTGTGTTGATGGTGATGCTCTGATCAGCTGTGTGGTAACAGGTCCCGTGCTGACAAACCTGTATTGTTGGTTTTGGGTGTTTGTCATCTAAGTTTCTTACTTAAAAAAAAAATTAGATATTGTTAGTGATCCAACTTTCTGCTCTTCCTCAAGCAGCCTCTGGAAAGTTTCCCTTCTTGAGTTTGTTGACCCAAGAACATCAAGAGCAAACAACAAACAAACCTATCATTTACAGTGATTTACTCGTGGAATTTTGGCTTTTCCGCACAACCAACCAAAACATGGAGAACAAATGGATTGCTAAAGCTGATACGTAACGGCAACTCTTGGCCTTCAGCTCTGATTTGAGATATTCTCTCTCTTTTCTATTTTTTGGTGTGGACCATTTTTAAAGTCTTTATTGAATTCGTTGCAATGTTGTTTCTGTTTTATGTTTCGGTGTTTTGACTGCAAGGTATGTGGCATCTTAGCTCCCCGCTCAGGGATTGAACCTGCACCCCCTGCATTGGAAGGTGAAGTCTTAACCACTAGACTGCCAGGGAAGTTCTGAGATATTTCTATTTATCGAAATTGCCTCCTTCTATCATTAGTAAGTGGTGTACGTTTGCACTTACAAATAGCTAATATTAGATACTGCCTTTTTCTATTGAATATAGTGAAGATCTGTGTAAAATCTAATTTTAAAGATTAGAAAAGAAAAATTCTGAAAACTGCTCATAGGCATATTCCAGGGGATAGAGTGAGTGAACTCCTATTCGTGAGATGAAAAAACATCGTCTCCTCAAAGTCTGATTGGCTATTACCTGTCACCTAGATTCATTCCCAATCACCCTAGCTCTTTTACTTCCCTTTAAAATCACTGGCCAATTAGTATTTTTCTACTGGTGTAGGTAGGGAGGAAAATAAATGTGGTATATCAAAAATTAAAAGGACATTATTAAAGATGCATTGTTTAGGTGATGAATACTGTCTGGAGGTCAGGTCACTGCCTATTTCAATTGTAGCAGGTTACATTGGAAGACTCTGAGAGAGCTCTGGATGCAAAACAAAGGGAGTAAAACATGTACCTTGTTGCCGAGAGATGCTCCTTCATCCTCTACATTTTATCCCAAAGGAGGCATCATCCTGAACGTTTTTATTCAGAAGCCATTTATCCTGCCTGTTTACCCTGATGCCCATGTCTTTTTTTAAAAAAAATAATTAAAAGATGAAGGCTAATAGTTTAGAGCATCCTCCTCATTCCCCTCATCACCCAGAACCTACACTGACATTCCTCAAAATGGAAAAACTGCACACAGAGAGGCACAGCTATTATCTCCTTTTGCATTTAAGCCGCAGGGAAGGGGGGAATATACGTAAGTTCTTTCAAAATGAAAGAATGAAGTTCAGTACAAATATGACTAATGACTTTCAGATGCATATTGTCTGTTCAGCATCGGTTAGCCAAGGGATTTCTTTCTGACCATGAAGGAGTCATACAGAACAATCTCACACAGTGTCAGGTATAGCCTCAGGTGTCTGGATCCAAGGCTAGTCTGGACAGTTTGGAGACATGGAAAGAGACATACTCGCTGGAGTGGATGAAGATAGCACACTGGAAGGGAGCCGGACCCAGGGTG
Source organism: Bos indicus (assembly GCF_029378745.1). Lineage (NCBI taxonomy): Eukaryota > Metazoa > Chordata > Mammalia > Artiodactyla > Bovidae > Bos > Bos indicus. Next base: position 33,841,631 of record NC_091778.1, on the reverse strand, counting down.
GAGTGGGCACTTGGGCTCAACTGGATTTCCATATATGGAGATCCCTTACCCTTCGATTCGATGCCAACAGTTTATTTCAAAGCCAGTGATTCGGAACTTGAAATTTAGTCATGCTATAAATGATGCCCAGACTCTTTTTGTCTGTGCTTCATATTATCGTTGCCCTGCACAGAGCAATCCCAAATAAAACTGGAAATCGTGTTTGTGCACAGAGAACACCGTTCCTCTGAGCAGTCAGTTTGCCCTGTATTCTCTGGGTAAGAAAATTGGGTAGGGCTTCCCTGGCGGCTTAGATGGTAAAGAATCTGCCTGCAATTCAGAAGACCTGGCTTCGATCCCTGGGTCAGGAAGATCCCATTGAGAAAGGAGAATGACACCCCACTCCTATATTCTTGCCTGAAGAATCCCATGGACAGAGGAGCCTGGTGGCTACAGTCCATGGGGTCAAAAAGAGTCTGATATGACTGAATTACTAACACAAAGCAGTAAAAGAAACAAAATAAAACTGGAAGGAGTATGTGGACAATGCTCCTATGGTTCTTAACTATTAACGCAAAGCATAACCTAATTGGAATTAGAAAACCCAGATTCTGCCACACACTACTCGAGGGACTCTGATAAGCTGGATAACCTCTCCCTTTGGCTATGACGTGATGTCAAGCCTGTCCCTGTGCAGATCCATAAGGCTGGTGAGAAGTGGGGAGCACTGCTGACTCTTTTCATCTTAAATGTGTAAGTGTCGAGTGGGTTGATGGCCATACATCCCCCTAGTCTGTTCTAGCTCCCAACCTCCAACATGACTGATTCATGTTTCCTTCCTCAGATGTTCATGTCTCCTCCTCTGTCTCAGAGAACATGTGTTGAGTGCTCAGTCATTCAGTCACGTCCAACTCTTTGGGACCCCATGGACTATAGCCCACCAGGCTCCTCTGTAGGGGATTCTCCCGGCAAACACACTGAAGTGGGTTGCCATTTCCTCCTACAGGCGCTCTTCCTAACCCAGGGATGGAACCCAGGTCTCCTGAATTGACAGGTAGCTCCTTTACCATTGAGCCACCTGGGAAGCCCTGCTCAGAGAACAGAAGCAACCAAATGCGACCCCCTCATGGCTCTCCCACCTAATCCACCCATCTATCTGCACCTGGACCCAAAGGCTCTGCCTTCTCCCTGATGAGCTGTTACAGTGTCATGTTCTTCTGGAGGATGCACTATTTGTCTTCCCATCAAAGGTCTTTCCCTCCATGAACCCACTGGATTTCAGGTCCTCTTTCCTCCTAATGAGTATTGCTTCTTTAACGACTTCTCTTCCCTCTCCTTTATTGTCAGCTTTTCCCATCCACTGTCTCATTCCATTCAGCACATAAAGATGCTACATGTCCCATCTTATAAAAGCTTCTTTGGTCAACTCAAGAGGAATTGGGAATGGGAGGAGGGGGTGGTTGAATTTGTTGGGCTCAGATTCCCTTCTTGGACTGCACATCTCTGCGAAGTTTTTGTTTAGTTCTCAGGTACATCTTTTCTCCTTAGATATTAAGCTCCTTAATGATGCATTCCTTTGGTTCATTGGAGCCTTGTGTGTATAAGACATTCAATAAACACGCTCTGAGTGAGTGGACTGAATGATGGGATTTTATTTCGTCACTGAAATGGCCCCAGCATTGAATATGCTGCTTTTCAGTCTTGCTTTTCTCCTACTGTTGGCATCAAGTTAGCAACTGGTTGTGAAGGAAGTGTCATCCCTGGACTGTGCTGTCTCACGTCTACCTGGCCCCGGGCTGAGCTAGACTTCATCCCCGCAGACAGGCCATTGCCGCAGGACAAATATGCCGTCCCCCAGAGCAAAGTCCATACACGGCTCCCCACACAGAAGCCAGCAGGGAAGATGCAAGAGCGACAATCGGGGTGCTCAGTGGGTCCTGTGCTGTGGATAAAGAACAATTCCTGACAAAATGAGGAGGTTGAAACCGTTTGGAGATTAAAAAAAAAATCCCGCCTGTCATTCTGTGGCATGGAGCTATATTCGCATTTTATCTAGTGGATATGATTCTCTTTGATCAGGTTGGCCGTTTGAAGGGATTTGGAGCAGAAAAGATAATCCCAACTTTGAGCATAAATCAGGGGCTGTGGGCTGATGGATGCCTGGCACTTTCTTATGATAATGTACGATTGGGGGATGGTGGAGGGGAAAATACCACAGCCTTATCTCAGCACAGCAGCAGCCAAGGCGGGGGAAAGAGCCTTGAGTCCAAAGGGACGAGGGATGGGGGCATGAGTAGGGCCTTTTTTTTTTTTTTTTCTTTTTTAAAGAAATTGTGAAACTGAGCTAAAAATGCTCTGGGCCATGGCCACAAATATAGCATTTCAGAACTTGCAAGTGGCAAAGAACCAAAATAACGTGTCCAAAGTGACTGCAACCCTTCCTCTCTGATCCTGTTTGCTGTTGCTACAATTTCAGGGAGCACTGCATTCTCTTTTGGGGACCACTTAGGTGTGAATGGGAGAAGAAACCCTTTCCTATGGCCTCTCCTGTTCTTGTCTTTGGGGAGGCCTATGCAGGGGGCTCTGGGACCACAGGTTACTGTCAGAAGGACCTGGGGTGGGGCGGGTACCTGGGGCCCCTGGGAGTACTGAGTGATTCTGCACCAGAGCAGATCAACAGCATCTGCTTATGCTGCCTTTAGTGCCTGGTGCTCCATCGTCATAACCACAAGAAAGAACCAAAAGCCAGCATGTTACCACCGATTTAATTTTCAACCGCCTAAATTCCAGTGTCTGGCTCAGGGCTTCTGGTGGCCTCTGTGACGCACGTCCACAGGCACCTCCTTCCTATTACGAAGGTCAGGGAGATGACAGGGTGATGGGGAACAATGTACTTACTGATTAGTCGTATCTGCCTCTTTGTGACCCCACGGACTGTAGCCCGCCAGCCTCCTCTGTCTGTGGGGTTTCCCAGCAAGAATACTGGAGTGGGTTGCCATTTCCTCCTCCAGGGGATCTTCCTGACCCAGGTATCAAACCCATATCTCCTGCACTGTGAGCAGATTCTTTACTGTCTGAGCCACCTGGGAAGCCTCTCTGAACCTCTACAGGTGTTAAAATCTTTCCTCTCCCCTGAATATGATACAGGCCTGCAATGCAAAAGTTCACACATTTCTTCTGATTTAATGAAATGGAGATAAACAACAAAGTCCTACTGTATAGCTCAGGGGATATACTCAATTTCCAATCTCCCTCAGCTGAATTGGTCTTCCTCTTCTCAGTGTCCCAATCCTCTTCATCTCTTCCATTTGAGGTTTCCTGTATTTTCACAGCGGGCCATAACCTTTCCTTTCTTACCTGCTCCCAACTCCCAGGCTGCTTATAACGTACCGTTTAAAGATTCTAGCTCACTTCTTAAAATTTTTATTTAGCATCATTATTTATGTACACATTTGAGCTCCCTTCCAGGCTGTTATCTCTTTAATATTTATTGAAAAAAGTGTACAGGAGGTCAAAAAGTTTAAGAGGGAATAAAAAAAATATATAGGAGGCAACCCAAAATGTTTGTTGAACAATAAATAAATCATACATTTAGAATATTAATGGAAAGCCTCAACTCTCTGAAATTTAGCTTTATATAATATATCAAGTAAAGTTGATCAAATGGCCCTCATAACCTGATAAAGTTGACCAGCTGAAAGACAAGGGAGAGGACACTCAACACTGAACTAGGAGACAGGAGAACTGAGTTGCTAACTGATCAGATCTGCTAACAGAACTGATCTGTTGCTAACTACTTGGTAACTTCAGAAAATACATTTGACCTGTCATCTACTTTCCACTCCATCTTGAATAGAGTAACATGATTGAATGAGATGGTCTTTGAGGACCCTAAAGGATGTCATGATTAAGGAATTCATACAACAGGTTGTTTGGTAATTCAACACTTAGGATAGACTCATATCAACCAGTTTGGTTGACCTGTAGAATATTAGTGAATGGCCATCCAAGAATTCCACTGGGGAAAGGCCATGAAAATCTGCTCAGAAGTGGACACTTCTACAAAAATGGCTAGAAAATCTGAAAGACTAGGCGAGGACAGCCATTCCTCACTACTCTGATGCTGAAGCAAACTTTCTCTCCCAAATCCAGTCCCCCCCACCACCCCCCCCAGTCTCATGAGGTCTTAAACATTGATTTAGAAATATTTGGCACTTTGAATTTTTGGTTATTTGATACCTAAATAGTGTTAATACCATGAGCTATAGACCCATCAGAAACATACTGCAGACAAATTAGTTGGATTATTTCTTGTTGCCAGCACAGTTCATAACAACTTCAATGCCTAGAGAATCCAGCCTGCTCTCAGATGCCAGGAACAACTTTTTTTTCTTTCTTGCAAGTCAAGGCTCATTAGATAAATAATTTTTTTCTTAGCCTAATAGATAGTGCTAACCTTGAAATTAATTTTATGGGCTAAAAGATAGTAGTGATGGCTGATTATTTGATGCCATGATCCTGGCAAGCAAAGTAAACATTTTTTACCAAATATGCCTCATATATATTCCACAACTCTATGGATTTTGTTAGACTCAGAGTCTTTTAAGGGGATGAAAAAAGCTAGAGTGTAGAGAGAGATGGGGTGTCCATTTCATTATTTATTTGTAGAGTCCCGCAAGGAATTGGATTAATAAATGTTGATCCAATTGGATATTGAGATGATGAGTACACCAAATAGTTAATGGACAATGTGGTTATTTCAATTATCTTAATTGATTAGACCAGGTTAACTGATTAACAATTTACTTCATTGCTTTCATATTTAATCATACTCTCAGTTCAGTTCAGTTCAGTTCAGTCGCTCAGTCGTGTCTGACTCTTTGCAACCCCATGGACTGCAGTACACCAGGCCTCCCTGTCCATCACCAACTCCCGGAGTTTACTCAAACTCATGTCCGTTGAGTCAGTGATGCCATCCAACCATCTCATCCTCTGTTATCCCCTTCTTCTCCTGCCCTCAATCTTTCCCAGCATCAGTGTCTTTTAAAATGAGTCAGCTCTTCGCATCAGGTGGCCAAAGGATTGGAATTTCAGCTTCAACACCAATCCTTTCAATGAACACCCAGGACTGATCTCCTTTAGGATGGACTGGTTGGATCTCCTTGCAGTCCGAGGGACTCTCAAAAGTCTTCTCCAACACCACAGCTCAAAAGCATCAATTCTTTGGCACTCAGCTTTCTTTATAGTCCAACTCTCATATCCATACATGACCACTGGAAAAACCATAACCTTGACTAGACGGACCTTGGTTGGTAAAGTAATGTCTCTGCTTTTTAATATGCATCATACTGTCAGTGACAATAAAACACAAAATCAAAGCCACTACCTAAATTGTTAACTCATTCTTCCATTGTATATACAGAAAGTAATTTTACTTTATTTGGATTTAGACCCACACTGACAGATCCTGTGCAGCCCTCGATGCGATGCATAATTTTAAACAATCAGTGTACCATCTTGGAAATGAATTCCCAATTTGTGCCTTCAGGGACACAATTGTTTATTAGAGAGAAGACTGTCACCCATGCAGTCAGCTTTACCTCATAACAAATTGCCTTGTGTTTGAAACTTTTCTCTTTCTATTGCCCTTAGGTAACATCAGTTACATTCTTCCATATCACTCACTCCCTCTAGCAATGTGTTCATTTTCCACTGACTTGACTCACTGGGGCACTTCACCCCCTGGTGTTTTCAAGGAAGCCTGAAATTAACACAGACTTTTCTAATTATTTAATCTATGCAGAGTAAACCATTCCTTCTTGTATTTCCAGAAAATCATGTACATCTTCATCATCTGGTTCCCAAAGGTCTTCTCTCCTCGTTAATCCTAAATGACTTAGTTATTCTTCAATTTAAATAGAGACATGCCAAATTACAGGTCTAAACAAATGAAATGTGTGATTTTGCCATCCTTCAGAGCTGCTTTTGTGTCTGCTGTTTCTTAAACACAGTCAGCTCCAAATAATTCTAATGCCACAGAAGCATAATTTGGGATGGTGCATTCTGCTCCCTTTCAGCTGCTTCTGGATAACTAGCGATGGTGTGTAAAGGTGTAGTGAGTACTACCTCAGCCATCTCTCTTCTATACTCCAGACTCATCTCAGCTTCTGTCTGACCATGCTGTGTCAAATGTGTCATGTGTCGGTGTGTGGTTCCTCCTGGGTGTCGACTGTCCTCTGGCTCGGCCCTCCATGGCTGTTACTCACACTGGTATTTCATCCATTCCCGCCTCTCTTCTCAGTGTTTATCCCAGGAGAGAAAGGGAACAAAAGCACTGGAATCTCACATCTTTGTCCCCTCATTGTGGTCCCCATCCCTGCTCCTTCCAAGGACCTTCTTCAGCTCTCCATCAGGGGTCTATGACATATTCTTGAACTGGCATTGTGAAGTTGGGCTTCCCTTGTGGCTCAGACGATAAAGAATCTGCTTGCGATGCAGGAGACCTGGGTTCGATTCCTGGGTCGGGAAGATCCCCTGGAGAAAGGGAATGGATACTTACTCCAGTCTTCTTGCCTAGAAAATTCTGTGGACGATGGAGCCTGGTGGGCTGCAGTCCATGGGTTGCACAGAGTCAGACATGACTGAGTGGCTAACACTTGGGCTTCCCTCATGGCTTAGATAGTAAAGAATTTACTTGTATTTCAGGAGATCCAGGTTCAATCCCTGGGTTTCTAAGACACATTCTTGAGCTGGCATTGACTCAACCCCAATTACTAAGCCACATGGCAAAGTGGATGCAGGGAAATGAAGTGTATAATGGGACTGAGAGAAGATTCAAAGTCTTCTCTTGATCATATTTGCTTTACGGGTACAGGATACAGTGAGGCTCCAGTTTTATTGCATGACCACTCACTGGACACTGCATGTCCAGTCTCCCTAAGAGCATTTCGGTTTCACGCTGGGGACAATGCCTGTTGTACCTACTTCTGTATCCACAGCACCTGTAGGTGGCATGTATCAGCGGTAAGTGTGTGGAATGAAGGATGCATAAACACAGAGGAGGGGAGAGCAGGAGAGACACAGAAACGAATGAAATAACCAATAGCCGAACAGCTATAACAGCACAGATGGGAAGGGAATCCTCCAGCACGGGAGAAAAATACATCCCACTACCAGACCCCTGGAAGATAATCAACAGATTTCTAAAGAATTCTGACAAGTGTCCAGTCAAGGGCATGCCAACCACTCTGGAGTTTTACCCATTTTGCTTTTATTTCCACTTCTTTTATGATATTCTTTCCCCTCTAGCCAACAGATTGCAGCCTTAAGGTAAGAATATTTCACTTAATGTAAAACACTGGTTTTCAATACATCCACGTAACTGGAGATGTTCTAGTAGAAAATCACACTCGGCAAAGCCTAGAGGATTGAGACAACATGTGTCCCACCTCTTTTCAGTAGACTGAAATCATACGTCCCACATCCTCATTTCAACAATTAAAATGACACATTCATCATCTTCCTTCCTTTTGTTCTTATTTCATGTTATCCTAGCTCCTCCCTGATCCTCTGGTGGATGGTGCTGAGAGCATCCCAAAACATGTCCACATGAATCCCGTATGTTTCCACTAAGCCATGTGAAATGCATCCTTGGGCCACAGAAATCTCTCCTTATAGTCTCCATATGTGCCAGCACAGCCAACCCCAGGCAGCCCTGCCTCAGACAGTGTCTTGAAGTGGATCCTTATCTTCAGGGCTCCCAGGGCTCATTGTGTTCCCCAGCCATCTCTCTTCTCCCCACCTGAGTAGGCCCCCACGTGACCAAGCTCTACCTCATGCTTTGCAAATTGGCAGCTTTTGACCCTGAGATCTCAAGCAACTGTTTACTATTTTGGCGAAGTAACCAAACTTTTGTCTTCCAAGCATGGCAGTTAGAAGAGGCATCTAGGAATTAGAAGCAAGTGATTTTATCATGACGGCATTCATCGTTTGCCAAAGTACTATGTCAGCTATGCTCTGGCTGCAAGTAACCGAATACCAGAAGAAATGTTGCTTGAACACTAGGAATCCAGGGCCGGTGGGGGTCTCACAGATGTGGCAGGCCAGGTCACATTCTCTGTGATTCCCTTGGGCTTCTCTCTTAGTCATCCACTGGTGGTCACAAGGGAATGGGTCACCTCCAAACTCGGAGATATTCGAAGTGGGGGTGGGGGCAGAGGGCTCCTCTGTAAGCAAGTCTCTCTCTCATCTATCAGAGCAGAAATTCCTTCTTGTAAACAAAGCTCCCTCTTTATCCTGGTAGATTTCCCTTTGGGGTCCAGAAGCCACAACTGGATCATAAATCCATTCCCCAGTGTTCTCGGTTGTGAGATTCAGACACTGTCTTCTACTGTAGTGGGGGCGGTGGGGGCAGGCTCTGTATCCACCATGTCTATTATTATTATTGTCTGTATTCTGATGTTTTGGCGTGTGGACTCTTACTGACCCTGAATGCACTGCCTCTCCCAGGGCTGAGTGTTAAAGAATCTGCCTGCCAATACAGGATACTCAGGAGATATGGGTTTGATCCCTGCGTCAGGAAGATTTTGGCCACAATGCATGTGGAATCTTAGCTCCCTGATCAGGGATCGAACCCACACTCCCTGTGTTGGAAGGTGAAATCTTAACTACTGCACCATCAGGGAAGTCCTGTAAATTCTCTTCAAATAATGATGATTTTATTATCTCTCATGGTTTCTGTGAGTCAGGCATCTAAGCAGGATTCGGATGGACAGTTCTGGCTTCAGGTCACTCACACGGTTGCCATCAGACATGTCTACAGCTATAACAGCATGGGCTGAAGAAGCTTGGTCAGTCATTGGCCTGTGTATTATCTCAGTTAATCTCTGGTATTCACCCTTTGAGACACACACTATTAATTGACATAATTTTACAGTTGGGGACAAGGACTCACATCGTTAAGTAATTCATCAAGTTGACCCTGTTGCTAAATGGAATCATTACTCAGGGTAGTAGCCCCTCTTTCCTTCAGTCATTCTCCATCAAGTTACTTTACTCTGATGTCTTCATCTCACACCCTGATGCCTGCAACAATCTTATGCATTCATTGGTCTTTGAGTAATTTGTCTCTCTTTTCCAGTGGAATACGAAGTCCTTGAGAGCAGGGACATGGCTTCTCTCACTCACTTCTTCATCCCCAGAGACCAGAGCAGGGTCTGGCACATTGCATGTGCTCAGTGAGGAGCTGTTGAATGATGCTCAGACTTTGGATTTATTCTGTTTTGACCAATAGCCTGACAACCCAGGTGGCACATGGGGGTCCCACCTGCTACAACTCCAGATCCTAGAAACTGTCCCACCAGCCTGAAGGCTGTTCCTCCACCGTGATGCTTTGGCAAATCTCTCTTCTCATCCTTAAACATTTCTCCTGAAGCCTAATCAGCGATTGCTGGGAGTTCAGAACCCTATCCACTGTTCTCCTTACTTCTCTTTTCTTTTCCAATTATTCTGAGTCCCACCTCTACCATGATTATCAAGCTATGGCAGGCCTGGCGCTTATGGCCCAAGAGATCCATGAAACAAAGCCTTCCTCCTTCATCCAGGACACCCGGAACAGCCTGTAAATTATGGGTTGGCCAAAAAGTGCATTTGGGTTTTTCCATAACATCTTACAGGAAAACCCAAAGGTACTTTTTGACCAACCCAATATTTAGTGGTAGCTGATGGGCAGATGGTGTAGCAGGAAACTAAGTCTCCTCCACCATTGTCTTCCCTTGGAGAAAACTGCCAGAAAAGGCTTAGTAGCTAAACACACACACACACACACACACACTGTATCCTCTAAGCTTCATTGACACACACTGTTTTACTTTCTGGATGGCCTGAGTTTCTTCCTGTAGCATTTGTTAAGTGGGAAGGATGGCTGGGCTCATTACATTAGAGACCCCGGGGGAGAGGACCCCAGACAGTCTGGCTCTCCCTCCTTCAGAAAAACAGACATATGAGCCCTTGGGGATCCAGCATCCATTTATGACAACAGAGTTGGAGGCCTGTGTGTTTGTGAGCAGGTGTAATACTATAACCTTCATAACAACCACTTTATCTTGACAATAACCCTCTAATTCAACCTTCACTTCCCATAGAAGGGAGAAACCTATTTTCTTTTATGACTTTCAAAGTTGGCTTAAAACTCAACATTCAAAAAACTAAAACCATGGCAGCATCTGGTCCCATCACTTCATGGCAAATAGGTGGGGAAAAAGTGGAAACAGTGGGAGATTTTATTTTCTTGGACTCCAAAATCACTGCGGATGGTGACTGCAGCCACAAAATTAAAAGACGGTTACTCCTCAGAAGAAAAGCTATGACAAACCTAGACAGCATACTAAAAAGCAGAGACATCACTTTGCAGACAAAGGTCCATCTAGTCAAAGCTATGGTTTTTCCAGTAGTCATGTAGATGTGAGAGTTGGACCATAAAGAAGAATGAGCACTGAAGAATGGCTTCTTTCAAATTGTGGTGCTAGAGAAGACTCTTGAGAGTCCCTTGGATTGCAAGGAGATCAAACCAGTCAACCCTAAAAGAAATCAATCCTGAACATTCATTGGAAGGACTGATGCTGGAACTTCACTACATTGGCCACCTGAAGAGGAGAACCAACTTACTGGAAAAGACCCTGATCCTGGGAGAGTCTGAGGGCAGGAGGACAGGGGGGCAACAGAGGATGAGATGGTTGGATAGCATCACTGACTCAATGGACATGAGTTTGAGCAAACTCCAGAGACAGTGGACAGGGAATCCTGGTGTGCTGCAGTCCATGGGGTTGCAAAGAGTTGGACATGACTTAGCGACTGGACAACAACAAATGGGATCAGGGTTCCTGGCTCACAGAATGGCATAGTTCCTCTAAGTTGTATTGTCATAATGGGGCTTCAGACATTGTACAGAGCTTCCTTGGGGACCAGATATTTTGAAGGGAGAGAAGGGTCAGTGTCCTCTGTGGGTGGGTGGAGGTGGTAGTCTACAGAGGGTGTGGTGGTCAGTGTCCTGCTGATTAACAGCCCCTCACAGCAAGGGCTTTCTGGGGACAGCACACTGACAGAACTGACACCTCACCTATGCTGCTCATTCTTGACTCTAGAATCTAAAGGACATCTCCTTTGCCGATGCCGCTGGGGGGAGGCATGACAGCTCCAGTTCAAGGAAGAATTCTATCATCATTTAGCGAAGGATCCTGAATATCAAAGCTTTGCCAGACATGCTGGATGGATCGTGCTGGTCCCAAAGGCAACTGCTTTTCATAGAAAGTCTTGAGCCAGAAAAAAAAAATAGCATAAATCCGGCTGAAGCATTTCAAAATCTGTAAGAAGAATAAATTCCAGACCAGAGTCATGGAACAGTGATTCTCTTCAGGCACAACCATCGTCACTAGCAAGATGTGTTCTCCTTCATAGGCGGAAAAACAGAATCACCGAAGAACAGAGCGGCAGGGTCTTTGAAGATCGTCCAGCACAGCCCTTTCTTTTCCTTGTAATGTGAACAGACAGTTTCTTCCAAAGCTACATTGGGAACTAGCTGCCAAGGAAAAACCGGAGCTCAAGGGGTCCTGATTCCTGGTTCGGCATTTTCTCATTTTGCCATCAGCCCACTGACCTTGTTGCTCTTGTTTACTTGCTCATTCGTGTCTGACTCTTTATGACCCCATGGACTGTAGCCTGCCAGGTTCCTCTGTCCATGGGATTTCCCAGCAAGAATACTAGAGTGGGTTGCCATTCCGTTCTCCAGGGGATCTTCCCGACTCAGAGATCAAACCCAGGTTTCCTGCATTGCAGGCAGATTCTTTACTACCTGAGCTACCAGAGATTGCAGCACATGAGGAGAGAAAGGCCAGCTTTGGGGAAAAAGCAGCTCATCTGATTCTCTCACTCTGCTGCTGCTGCTGCTGCTAAGTCGCTTCAGTCGTGTCTGACTCTGTGCAACCCCATAGACGGCAGCCCACCAGGCTCCGCCATCCCTGAGATTCTCCAAGCAAGAACACTGGAGTGGGTTGCCATTTCCTTCTCCAATGCATAAAAGTGAAAGTTATGGACTCTGTGGGAGAGGGAGAGGGTGGGAAGATTTGGGAGAATGGCATTGAAACATGTAAAATATCATGTATGAAACGAGATGCCAGTCCAGGTTCGATGCACGATACTGGATGCTTGGGGCTAGAGCACTGGGACGACCCAGAGGGATGGTATGGGGAGGGAGGAGGGAGGAGGGTTCAGGATGGGGAACACACGTATACCTGTGACAGATTCATTTTGATATTTGGCAAAACTAATACAATTATGTAAAGTTTAAAAATAAAATAAAATTTAAAAAAAAAAAAAGAAAAGTAAAAGTGAAGTCACTCAGTCGTGTCCGACTCTTCGAGACCCCATGGACTGCAGCCTACCAGGCTCCTCCGTCCGTGGGATTTGCCAGGCAAGAGTACTAGAGTGGGGTGCCATTGCCTTCTCCGTCTCTCACTCTAACTAAAACAAATTGAGACCCCGAGCTTCAGAGTGACTTGTTCCAGAAAGAAGAACTGACACTTGAACTGCACACTTTCACATCTTCAGTCTGGTATTCTTTCTCATTCCTGGGCTGAGTGGACCTCCCTTCCGACCCACATGTTTCCATTCTTTTCATGGTGAAACAGGGACTAGAAACAAGCAGGTACAGAAAGTTCCAGTGACTTTGCGAGCTAGGCAAACCACTTTCAGAGGAAAAACTGGCTGATTTTGAGGGAAGAAGGAGAGGCTTAGGTTGCAGTGAAGGAAGGAGCATATGGCCCCGACTAAAGATATTCCTGTTCAAATCTTTGAAATGCTGTGTTGGCCAAAGTCAACTCCTAGGGAAGTTACAACTGGCCAGTTTGTGACTTCTGGATGGCCACATTAAGAACTTCCTGTGATGATTTTCTTAGCAGAGGAAATGGCACTTTTGAGTTTGTTGCCTTATGGAACTTGAACTTGCCCTTTGGAAGCCAGAGGATTTGAGAGCAATTACTGTCTCCATGGCCTTCTATCTCCAGATGTTTCTTTCATGTTCACCCAGGCCACCCTGCACCCATGCCAGGGAACAGGGAACAGGCTATAGCATCAAGGAGATACTGGGTTGACATATACACACTACTATATATAAAATGGGGCTTCCCCAGTGACTTAGAAGACAAATAATCTGCCTGCAATGTCAGAGACCTGGGTTTGATCCCTGGATTGGGAAGATCCCACAGAGAAGGGAATGGCTACCTGCTCCACTATTCTTGCCTGGAGAATGCCATGGACAGAGGAACCTGGCGGGCTACAGTCCATAAAGAGTCGGACACAACTGAGTGACTAACAACATATATAAAGTAGATAATGGGAACCTACTGTATGGCATTCCAGCGTTCCTGGAGTATGGCTGGAGAATTCCATTGACAAATCCCATGGCTACAGTCCACGGGGTCCAAAGAGTCGGACATGACTGAAGTGACCTGGCATGCACCATATGACCCAGCAATCCCACTCCTTGGCATATATCTGGAGGAAACCACAATATGAAAAGATACATGTACCCTAGTGTTAACCGCAGCAATGTTTACAATTGCCAAGACATGGAAGCAACTGAATAATTGTTCCCTGAGGAAAAACACGGCCAAAGTCGCCATAGGTGATGAGCTCCAAGAAACAGATGTCTTAAAGCCCTCAGGTATTTGCTGCCAGGGATGGAGGTAAGTCAGATATGATTAAGTGAACTAATTAGCAAATTTATTTTCATTACTGACACAGAAATTTAGTTCTAACCTCCAAAGGGCTAAAATACCTTTCAAGCTTGAAGAGAACTGTGGAGATTCCTGTTTACCGTGGACTAAGATTCATAGTTAATTGGGATACTTTATGGTTCTCTGGTGGCAAATAAATCTAAACAAGAAAAAAATGTGTATATTAGCAGCCATTTTTCCAAGGAGTTAATAGCCCTATGAATTGTGTATCCTACATGAAAATGATTGTGCAGTCTACGTAGCAATGATTATTTCACGAGAAAATAAAGCCAAAGAGAAACTAATAGTTAAGTAACCAATTTACCAAATGCTGTACACGAAATAAAGCCTCTCCTGATGATTTCCAGGGTTCTCATTAGTTCAGTGAGAGATTGTTAAAATACACATATTTTCTCTAACTGTAAAGCTACTTTTGGTACTTCTTAACAGAGAATTGCATGTTAAATAAAACAAACAGTGGAATGTTACTGAAAAAAACTGGGTCAATGTTAACCCTTCTCTATTTGGGATTATCTCTTTGCTGTATCCTGGAGAAACTGGATAAAACATTGCTTCCAATTGCCTTCTACAGAAGATTGAATCTTATGGGAGGAACTTGGGCTTGGGAATTGAGGACCAGCGGTGAAGTAAGTTAAATTGTTCTACATGAGTTAGGCAAGATTTTGAAATTTTGAGGATGGTTCTTTTTACTTATATTTTAATTGGCTGTTATGTCCCTTAAATCTCTTAACCTATAAATTATCCTCCTGTATCTTTCTTCCCCCTTGTAGTTCTGTGTTGAGGATACTAGGTCCTTTTTCCTAAGAACTGCAAGAAAGTGAAAATGTTACTCAGTCGTGTCCGAATCTTTGTGACCCCATGAACTATAGCCCACCAGGCTCTCTGTCCATGGGATTCTCCAGATAAGAATACTGGAGTGGGTTGCCAGTCCCTTCTACAGGGGATCTTCCTGACCCAGGGATCGAACCCAGGTTTCCTGCATTGCAGGCAGATTCTTTACCGTCTGAGCCACCAGGGAAGCCCTACAGAAAAATAGGATAACTGAACTTCATCCTGTTTTTCTGACTGCATCTTGTGATATTGGAGGATGACTCAAATTCCCTGAAGCTTTGTCATTGGGTCTAGAGCCTGGTGAGGTTCCCCCAAGTCTTCCTTGTAGGAGGTGGGGTAACTTTTGGCTGGAGGTAGGTAGTGTCTTGTCCCTCTTGTGGTGATGTTAGCAGCCATGATAATCACTGTGTAAACTGAGCACTGGCAAACCCAAGAGGCACGTCTGGTCCGTTGCCTGTGTTTGCAAGTGAAGTTTTCCTGGGACACCCCTTGGTGTTGGTTTATGTATCATCCTTGGCTGCTTTTGCACCGTAACAGCAGAGTTGAATAATTGTGGCAGAGACCCTGTGTCCCACAGGCCTGAGAGATTTACTTTATAGTTCTTCACAGAAAACATTTGTTGACCCCTGATCTAGATTCATTAAGTTCCTTTAAATTCATTCATTCATCATTCATTCATTCATCATTCATTCATCATTCATCATTCATTAAGTGACTTTAAAAATTTGTCATTTATTTCCCACTTACCAGCTGCAATACTTCTGTTGTTTAGGAAGTCCCTTTGTAACTTTTGGGTACTACAGACTGTATAGGAAATATAGGATATACATTTGATTTTTATTTCTTTTTTTTTTTAACTTTTAAAAATAATGGGTTTGTTTTGTAGCATCCTCTAAAGGTGTCCAGTAAGCTGGTTTTTGTTTATGTGTTTTGTCTTGTCTGAGAATTGTTACAAACTCACAAATTTAAACATGTGCATGTGTACTAAGTCACTTCAATCGTGGCCAACTCTGCGACCCCATGGACTGCAGCCTGCCAGGCTCTTGGGTCCATGGGATTCTCCAGGCAAGAATACTGGAGTGGGTTGCCATGCCCTCCTCTAGGGGGTCTTCCCAACCCAGAGATCCAACTTGCTTCTCTTCTGTCTCCTGCATTGGCAGGCGGGTTCTTTACCACTAGGACCACCTGGGAAGCCCTAGATTTAAACATATCTGGTGCTTCTTGCTTGCTCCTTGGAAGAAAAGCTATGACCAGCCTAGACAGCATATTAAAAAGCAGAGACATTACTTTGCCAACAAAGGTCCATCTAGTCGAAGCTATAATTTTTCCAGTAGTCATGTATGGATGTGACAGTTGGACTTAAAGAAAGCTGAGTGCTGAAGAAATGATGCTTTTGAACTGTGGTGTTGGAGAAGACTCCTGAGAGTCCCTTGGACTGCAAGGAGATCCAACCAGTCCATCTAAAGGAAATCAGTCCTGAATATTCTTTGGAAGGACTGATGCTGGAGCTGAAACTCCAATACTTTGGCCACCTGATGTGAAGAACTGACTCATTTGAAAAGATCCTGATGCTGGGAAAGATTGAAGGTGGGAGGAGAAGGGGACAACAGAGGGTGAGATGTTTGGATGGCATCACCAATGCAATAGACATGGGTTTGAGCAAGCTCTGGGAGTTGGTGATGGACAGGGAGGCCTGGCGTGTTGCAGTCCATGGGGTCTCCAAGAGTTGGACATGACTGAGTGACTGAATTGAACTGAACTGATGTGTTTTAGATAACTCAGTTATTATTACTCTTTTTGAAGGTTCAAGTTCTCTTCTGTTTAGTGACTGGGAGCCTAGACCATAGATTGGGTCCTTGTGATACAACCTTAGTAGTCTTGGGTAATTCTCTTACTTTCTGGAATGACACTATTCCACACTTATCTTGTATTTTTCCTGCCTTGGTCCTGAAATCAGCCGTTTCTCTAAGAATCTTTTAGTCGAAATGCTACTCTGAGACCTCAATCTGGGTGCTCACTAGCTATGGGCTGGTCACTGTTTCTAGGCCTTTCCAGTGGACAGAGGTAGACCATACCTATTCCTTACGTTAAACTCTATCATGACTTCAGAAGCATGCTTCCAGTTTAAACTCTAAACTACAGGGCTTTTATTTAACCTTGTCAATCTTAGATATTCATATCCTTTCAACCACATTGATAACTACCAATCCTCAGCAACACCAACACAACCATATATTTGATGTATTCTGCACTCTGGTAGTCTCACTGTAATACTAACTTTACCACCAATGGACTGATGCCTAAAAACCTTTTTTTTTTTTTTTTTTAGTTCTTTTAGTTCTTGAAGGGGTTTCCCTGATAGCTCAGTTGTCAAAGAATCCACTTGCAATGCAGAAGACCCTGGTTTGATTCCTGGGTCAGGAAGATCCACTGGAGAAGGGATAAGCTACCCATTCCAGTATTCTTGGGCTTCCCTTGTGGCTCAGCTGCTAAAGAATCCACCTGCAATGCAGGGGACCTGGGTTTGATCTCTGGGTTGGGATGATCCCATGGAGTAGGGAAAGGCTACTCATTCCAGTATTCTGGCCTGGAGAATTCCATGGACTACAGCCCATGGAGTCACAAAGAGTTGGACATGACTGAGCAACTTTCACTTTCGCTTCAGTCCTTGGGCTTTCTAAGATAAAAATTTAAAATGACTATTTGTCAAACTCAGAATCGTATCTTACTGAGCAGTTCTGCCACTGTTTGTACACTAAGGCTTATTTATTTTACTTTTGGTATCTAGAGAATGCTTTTTAATTTAGTTTTGCCTGTAATTATGTAAAATATTTACTTTATTCTAGAGTCGCACCCAAAACATGAGATATATTCAAATAAATCTGGCCTTCTCCAGCCTGTTCTCTTCCTCCTCCATCATTTTAAATGTATTTTATGGTTTTTTTAAAAAATGTTCTTTTATGGTTTTCCACAGTTCATTTAAAAAAAATAAGTGAATGTACTTTTTTTCCCAAAAAAAGATGAACTGTAGAATAATATGTACATGTTTCTCTTTTTAAATTTCTTTCACTTAACAGTATTCCTTTACATGATTGCAGTGGATATGGACAGTCTCTGAGGTCCAGTTGAAGAGGAGTTTGGAGAGATGGCAGTGGTCAGGGGAGAGGGAAAGGCCAAAAAGTTGGAAGAAGGATAAAGTCAATAATGCAACCCTTTTCCATAACCACCAGGCTTTCAGTAAAATGTTGAACTCTAAAAACACGTTTTTAACTGGTTTTGCTTCTCCCTTCCCCCGTCCCCTCCTCCCTCCTCGTCTCCCTCTCTTTCCTCTTCCTTCTCCTATTCTCCACCCATGTTTTTGTTGCACCATTAAGTCATGTTCAACTTTTTTGAGACCCAGGCTCCTCTGTCCATGGAATTCTCCAGGCAAGAGTACTGGAGCGGGTAGCCATTCACTTCTCCAGGGGACCTTCCTGACCCAGGGATTGAACCCAGGTGTCCTGCGTTGCAGGCAGATTCGTTACCATTTGAGCCACCAGGCAAGTCCATGAGCATGGAAGTCCCTGGGAACTAGAACTACGAGGCACTGTAGGTGTTCATAGACCACAGAACTCTCAGCATTGCTAGCCAAACACACCCTTTCTCTGCAGGATATGGGTCCCATCTGACTTATGGATCAGAACAAGAAATCCTCTACATGTCGTTGTATCTTTCTCTCCTGTATAAAGACGCTAGCAAGGCTCGCTTGATCTCTATGTGTCTGACTTATGGATGAGGGCCAGCAGCTTCTTGTGGTTATGCTGGGTGACTTTGACATTGGCATATAAGTAGTTGAATGGACTAAGATCAATGAATGAATCATAGCATCAAAGCAGCAACAGAGCCCACAAAGCATAACCAAGCCTCAGTTAACCTCAGCCCGAACACGCTAGACATTTTTCCAAGGCATAATTTTTCTCTGAAACAAAGCCAGGAATGTGGGCAGTAACTTGGTACTTACACTGGTTTCCCACAAAGTAGATACTCCAAGTCAATGACTTGGTCAAGTAACCAATTTTGAGTGTGATTTCCCTTAGACAGCCGAAATGGCTTGTTTTATTAGTTGATGACCCTATTCCCCCCCTAACTGAGCAGGGACACAGACTCCAAAGGCAGTGAGTAGGGGAGACCTCCAAGCCCCCACACTTATGCAGAGACAAGGATTCTGGTGTGTGGTATTTTTTCCCAACCAATTCAAATACCTTGTTTCATCATGGATTCTCCAATCCTCCAACACCAACTGGGTGGCCTACAGTTCAATTCAGTTCACGGAGTTAGTGCAGACTCCACAAGTCCAGGGAGGGTCCCATAAGACTGCCCCCACTCCTGATGCCAGCCACAGAAGGGATTCCCAGGCTACCTGTACTTTGGTCCAGCCAACTATAAATCAGGGATTCCTACAAGGCCCCTCATCCGTGGCAATTTGCTAGGATGACTCATAGATTAAGGAAACTGCTTTAGTTACATTTACTGGTGACTGAGATGGTAAAGATTCACCTGCAGTGCAGGAGACCCAGGTTCGATCCCTGGGTGGGGAAGATCCCCTGGAGAAGGAAATGGCAACCCACTCCAGCAATCTTTCCTGGAGAATTCCATTGACAGAAGAGTTACAGTCCATGGGGTAGCAAAGAGCTGGACATGATTGAACGACTAACACAAACACACCAGTTCATTCTGAAGGATGCAACTCAAGGACAGCCCAAATGAAGAGATGCATAGGGCAGGTTATAGGGAGAGAGGTGGTGTCCTCTCTGGCACATCATCTTCACAGCACTTTGATGTGTTCACCAATCTGGAAGCTCCCCCAAACCTTAGTCTTCCTGAGCTTTTTTCTGGAGATGTCACCACTTAGGCATGATTATTAATTAATCAGCCATCAGTGATTGAATTCAATCTCCAGCCCTCTCCCTTCAGAGAGGTGGGTGTGGCTGATAGTTCTATCCCTTTAATGATGTGGTTGGTTTCTCTGGCCACCAGCTCCCATCCTAAAGCCATCTAGGAGCACATCTTGACTCACCTCATTAGCCCAAACACAGGTCTGGTGCAAAGTGGCTTTTTATCAATGAGAAAAAAATGCTCATATTCCTTAGGAAATCCCAAGGGTTTTAGGAGGCCTGGGTCAAGAATCAGAGATAAAGACCAAAAACATATATTTTATGAAACCACAGCTGGTAAAAACAAAAACAAAACAAAAAGAAAAAAACTCATGAACAACGTGTTGGGGAGGCAGGATGAGAGAGAAAGTAGTGTGTTATGGATTGTAAATCTTGGTATTCCTGGCTTAAAGTCTACCATGTTTAAGGCATCAAGAGTTAGCTGATTCAGATCCACCCAAGGGTCCAAGTTCGTGCGGGCATAGAATTTGTTGTCAGGAAGTTTGAGAGGCAGCAGGATAAGTTAAGTGTTAAGAAGGGGGTTGTGAGAGCTCAGAGCAGGAGGTGGAATAAGACCCTGCACCTGCAGGGGGAGCACTCTGCCTGAGGCTCCTGGAAGTTCATCAGCAGCCGTCTCCGTCCCAGGAGCGGGATTCAGGCACATGAAGGGAACAGCCTTTAGGGGTTGGGACGCTCCCTGACTGATAAATAAGATCAGGAAAGAAAAAGGAATGGGGTCATCACCCCTGTAAGCTTCAGAGCTGAATTTCAAGCCTGGTGGTTTTGGCTCGTGTCCCTGTGAATAGCAAGTGGGTGACTGGTTTTCCTGACACTGGAAATTTGGCCATTTGGGGAAATTTAATCCTCCATGATTAAACATATTTCATAACAGCCCCCTTCCTCTACTGCTAAGTGGTTTCAGGTACTAAAATATTAAAGAAATATTGTTGGTTTTTCTGACCACTGATGGATCTTAAATTTTCCAACTTGCTGCAAGAAAATGCAAAGTGTTAAATATTAACTAAATTGGGTTATTTTGGGCTTCCTAATCTGCTTGTGTTTTCTCTTCCTAAAGCACTTTGCCTGCCTTCTGGCCTGAAAAAAACTGTAAGGAGAGAGGCCAAGTCAGTACAGACCAAGCTACCTGGGGGCAAGACCAGCACACTCAGGCAACTTGATTGATCCACATAAAAATATTGGAACTACAGAATCACCTTGGGGTTTTCATACAAACCATGATACTTCACAGTGGAGTTTTTAACCCGCACTCTTTTTTATTTTGATAAAATAAAAAGTTGAGGTTATTTTGTCAATGAAAATATTTCAAGTTTACCCACAAAGTAAAGATTCCCAGAAAATGAATTGGTCAAGATTTCTAATTCTGTTGTTATTAGCAGAGCTTTTGCCTTGTGTTGTTGGCTTAACAACCTCATCTTTGATTTAGCTGACTCGGATGAGGCACCGACTCCATAGGCACTGAGTAGACAGGCATCTTCTGACTCCAATTTCCTTGGTCCTCACTGGAAAGATGCTGAAAACTGTGTTGGTGGGAAGTCAGTCTAGACATTAGTCTAAACAATATGTGGCTTAATATTTTTAAGAGCCACACAGGCAAATAACAGATATTGGGAGGAAAATGAATAGCAGCGAACTAAAAACATAAAGATCAGAAGTTCCAGTACCATGGAAAATGGGCAGTGATTGATCACCATTCTGAAAAATGGTTTTAAGTAAGATTTGATGTCAACAAGCACCTTTCTGTAAAATACTCATGGCCAAAATCATAAGAAAATTCCTCTGGCTGCACCAGCTTCCAACCTGGACAGGAATTCTGCTGCAAAGACTTCATTCTTTCTCCTCTGCTGCAAAGACTAGGGGCTGCAAACATGCCACTGAGGATGTAAGACACATTCAGAGCAAACTTTTCTTGTCCTCATTTAGGAGAGGGAGCCCATCGCACACATTTCCTTGTTCTACTTTGTCATCTATGACAATACCTTCAAACAATATACTTCAGTGTGCCTATTTAAAAAACACATTATAAACGGAATCACACTGTCCCACCAGCCAGACCAGCAGCAAAGATCCATCCTCAGGACAACCTTGCTGAGGAAGTGGGAAATGGCTGAGATGCCAAAGTTGCTGGAGAACCTGGGTCACAGCTCCTGCCAGGAATGGCGAGACACACCTGGTAGTAAATCTCAAGAGTGTTGGGTTGAGAAAGGAAGAATATAAAACTAAATAAGGAAGCCTTTGCACTGGGGGGCAAATTTTAAGACACTGACTGGTTAACTCTTGGAAGCTTGGAACAAAGGAAAGCTTCTGTGAAATAAAACAGTCTGCCATCATACAGGAGGGAATCAGAGACTGAAAAGTGGCCTGTTGAGTGGCTCTGCAAGACCAGAAAATACACTGGCTGACTACTCAGGAAA
The DNA here is from genome assembly GCF_029378745.1 of Bos indicus. NCBI lineage: Eukaryota > Metazoa > Chordata > Mammalia > Artiodactyla > Bovidae > Bos > Bos indicus. The sequence continues at coordinate 33,819,686 of NC_091778.1, read as the reverse complement.
AAAAGGGAAAAGTGAAAGAGTTAGTTGCTCAGTCGTGTCTGACTCTTTGCGACCCCATGGACTATGGCCTGCCAGGCTCCTTTGTCCATGGAATTCTCCAGCAAGAATGCTGGAGTGGGTTGCCATTCCCTTCTCCATAGGACCCTCACTCAGGGATGGAACCTGAATCTCCTGCATTGGCAGGCAGGTTCTTGACTGACTGAGCCACGAGAGGCCAAGCTATTTTAAGGTTTATTATCTCACCTGATGGGATGCACTAGTCTGAGGGCATCAGGGTTACTGAGGAGCCCAGTGGAGCCCTGGAGACAGGAGCTAATGGCAGGAGATGTTATTTCAGACCTGGGATCCTGGGCAGCTGTGGAGATGACAGGGACCCAGAAGAGCAGAGAGCAGGAGTCAGCTGTCAATCATCGGGAGAACTTGGACATGATCAGCCAAAGGGCAGCAGGGTCAGAACGTCAGCCCAGGAGAGAGTTAGGAGATCGTGGCGTTCCTAAGGACAAGACAGACAGATGAGTGAGAGAAGGGTGTCATGCTGTTGTTTAGTTGCTCAATCGTGTACAACTCTTTGCAACTCCATGGACCATAGCCCGCTAAGCTCCCCCGTCCATGGGATTTCCCAGGCAAGAATATTGGAGTAGGTTGCCATTTCCTTCTCCAGGGTTTTTCCCCACCCAGGGATTGAACCCTCATCTCCTGCTTGGCAGGTGGATTCATTACCACTGAGCCACCTGGGAAGCCAAAAGTTGTCATCAACAGATCAAGAATGGATGAACAGAAGACCTGTGTCTATTACTCCCAAGGAAAGCTGAAGGGGATGCCAGATCCCCATAAACAAAGCCTTGTCTGTCCAACATCATGGCAAATATACATGGATTTCATTCCTCCAGTTCTTTACAAAAGAGATCACGGGCCATTTACTCAGGTTATATCATTTGACAAAAGAAGAAGGGGGCAGCAGAGGATGAGATGGTTAGATAGCATCACTGACTCAAAGGACACGAATCTGAGTGAACTCCAGGAGACCGTAGAGGACAGGGGAGTCTGGCATGCTGAAATCCATAGGGCCTCGAAGAGTCAGACATGACTTAGTGACTGAATAACAACAACATATCATTTGGGGGCTGTTATATACAAGACTCAAGTTGACACTGACACCCAGCTACCTAGAGCACCGTCCTGGCCCACAATAGAATAGAACAGTGTAACATACTAATCTAATACTGATCCAGGTCCATCTCATGGTATTCACTGGATCCAGATATGCCCAGAAGTTCTTTTCCCAGATCCTGACTATATAATGGAAATGGATGTATAAGTTGTTGGCAAAACCCTCACGTTGGTTCATTGGCCTAAACTCAGTTACTAATGGTTAGAAAGCCAGACAGAAGCTGTTGAAACTCCCCCACTCCAGCCAAAATAGTCAGTATAAAACAATTTGGGGGGAAACATCTTTGGAGGAAGTGGTAGATTTTTGTCACCCTCAAATATTTAAAGGCCTTTCTTAGGTGGCTCAGTGGTAAAGAATCTGTCTGCCAATGTAGGACATGTGGATTCAACCCTTGGGTCCAGCAGAGCCCCTGGAGGAGAAAATGGCAACTCACTCTAGTATTCTTGCCTGGAAAATTCCATGGACAGAGGAGCCGGGCAGGCTACAGTCCATGGGATCGCAAAGAGTCAGACACAACTGAGTGACTGAGGATGCACGCATGCAAATATTTACAAGATGCAAGCGTGGTGGTCCTGTAAAAACCAGAAGGATCATGGAAAATAACAGTGTATTACTGTAAGCTTAACCGAATAGTAGAGCTAACTTCATCTACTGTGTTGAAAGTGGTATCTTTATTAGGGACTCTGGTACGTGGCAGGAGGCTATTGATCTGGCAAATGCCTTCTTTTCAATACTCATCAAACAGGAGGACAGAAGCAGTTTGCATTCATGTGGGATGAATAGCGGTGGACATCCATGCTCTTGCCCCAGAGATATGTGAATTCTCTGTCTCTCTGTCACTAGATTGTTTAAAGTATCTGGTTTATGAGGGTGTCCCATACAACACACATTGGCTTGTATTGCTACCATCACGTCAGCTGGATGGATGAGAAAGAAGCAGCAGGACACATACATACAGTTTAGAAAGAGGGAGGGTGACCCTTCAAAGATTCAGAGGCCTGATACCCGAGACATTAACTCAGGACATTTACTGAGAGACCATTAGTGCAAGACCAGGAGCACAGCAGAAGTGTGAATAAGAACATGTGTCACGGGGTCCCCTGGTGGCTCAGATGGTAGAGAATCTGCCTGCAATACAGGAGACCTGAGTTCAATCCCTGGGTCAGAAGACGCCCTGCAGAAGGGAAATGGCAAGCCACTCCAATATTCTTGCCTGGGAAATCCCATGGACAGAAGAACCTGGCGGGTTACAGTTCATGGGATGGCAAAGAGCCAGACACAACTGAGTGACTAACACTTTCACTTTCTGTCTTTCAGGAACAAATAAGACATTTTAGGCATGGAACAGTTTATGTCTAATTTAAGGAAAATAAATTTCCAGTGCTAGCTTAATCTTGTCCCTAAAAAAAGTTATGATTTGCTTATTTGTACAGCACCTTCGACGTTGCTCAATGCAATTAGCTCACTGATGTTAGGAGAACATTGGTTATATATTTACTTCAAATCTGTACTGCTAGAGGGGTGTATCTTCTCTAAAGATAATTTCTGTTTTCCAATTTAAAGATGATGAAAATTTGCAATCCTTTCATTGTTTTTCAGCTTCAATAAACGAAAACATACGGACTCTACCAAGTACCCATTTTTTGCAAAAAAGCAATGCATGCATAAAAGCAAATTCACATACACAAACAAAATAAACACGACCCATGCTAGTTACTCATAACACTTTCTTACTAACCTTTTTTTCGACAGGAAACACATGCATCAGAATTGACATAGTTCTTTAAAATCTTTGAGGGGTGATACATAGTGGTCTCTTTATAGTATTTATAATTTATAATTGTGGTATGAATTATTTTTGGTCCATAAGTTATTTAAACAAATACTTAAAAATGTTCTATTTCTATGGCCTAATATTGTAATCAACTTTATTTTATTCTAATCAGAAAAGGGTATGGGGAGAATGCTGTACTACTTTTTTTTTTTTTCTAGAATTTGGGACTTTTTTGTGACCTGAAATGTTCTATTTTTAAATAAAGCTATATTTTAAGAATGCTAAATGTTAATTTTTATTGTCATTTGAAAGAGGTGTCAATGGTGTCTTATTGAATACATTTTGTTATTTCTATAAGGGAAAGTTGCTCAGTCGTGTCTGACTCTTTGCAACCCCACGGACTAGAATACTAGAGTGGGCAGCCTTTCCCTTCTCCAGGGGATCTTCCCGATCCAGGGATCGAACGCAGGTCTCTCACATTGTAGGCGGATTCTTTACAAGCTGAGCCACCAGAGATCTGTCATAAATTGAGAAACAAGTTAATATCTCTAACTACTATTGTTTGTTGTTTTAGCTGCTAAGTTGTGTCTGACTCTTTGTGACCCCATGGACTGTAGCCCACCAGGCTTCTCTGTCCATGGGATTTCCTAATCGAGAATACGGGAGTGGGTTGTCATGTCGTTCTCGAGGGGGATCTTCCTGACCCAGGGCTCAAACCCTCATCTCCTCGGTCTCCTGTGGCAGGCAGGTTCTTCACCACTGAGCCACCTATTGAATGCCCATTTCTTAGAGGTTTTGTTAAGTTTGTCTTACTATTTTGTTAATCTCATAAATGTTGATCTCATTTGTCAAAAGAAGCGAACTTTTGCTCCCTTCAGTGATTTTTGTCTGAAAGTTGGTGTCAGGTATTTAGGCTTATAGCCTTTCTCTGCTTTCGTTTGAATTTGCCCTAAGAACCTCTAATATTTTACTTTCAACATTCCGAACACCTTTGAGGTCTGCTCTTTTATGCAGTGATTGGCTGGATTTTGGAAAAACAACCCGAGTCTTTGCCTTTTAAGAGAGGCACTTTACATCAATGTTTATTGTCACAAAAGGCCTATTTTATGTTCTGGCATACAGTTTTTTACTTTTAAATATTGTTTTGTGCTGTTTCATTTGTTACTCCTATTTGCTCTATGGGACATGTTTTTCTTTGCTTTTACTTTCTTTGATGTTTACCTTTTGATTTGTCAAGAGCCCTCTTTGGCCTCATGTGAGCTCATTCTCAGAATTAAGAAGGAAACAATCTTCTTTTTTTTTCGTATAGGGATTTCCACCCCCCCCCTCCTATTTCAATCCAAATGTGGGTTAAATTCTAAATTATAGCAATTGTGAACTGTTTTCATGTTAATATAAAGTTTCAAATTGTGGGCTAAGTCTTATTCTGAAAGTAGAATATCATCAATATAAAGTGATTTTCAAAATTGCTATTATTGATTTTTAGTCCAAGATCTTTCCTTTATGTGCAGGGCAAATGCCTGTGCTTACGCCTTAAATCAGAAGTATTAAAATGAACACCATGGCCATGCTCTAATCACAGTGGGGTGAAGAATTTTTGTTAGTCCAACACTTTGAAGTTATTATATCTAGTTTTAGAACTGAAACTTGTGTGTTGTTGTTTAGTCACTAAGTCGTTTCTGACTCTTCATGACCCCATGGACTAGCCCACCAGGCTCCTCTGTCCATGGGATTCTCCAGGCAAGAATACTGGAGTGAGTTGCCATTTTCTTCTCCAGGTAAAACTTGTATAGATCCATGCTTAGGGACATTTTGAAGAAAACAAAAGAAATGACTAATACAGTTTATTTCTAATCAGTATTAATCATCTGTATTTTAGGAAACAATCTCTTGAGAGTACAATCCCTCTCCTTTTCTTTCTCCTCACATTTCTCGGTCTCTGTTAATATTAGCTGATATTTTAAACAGATTTTTTTTCCCACAAAATCATGAATTTTGCATTATTTTTAAAGGAACAGATGTTTTGCTTTTAGATTCACGTTTACAACTTGATTTACATTTCTCCTGGAGAGAGCTAGGTAAACACGGGCCAGACTTCTCCACAGCTTTTAGTACTGAACTCATACATTTATGGAGATGACGCTCCCACTTTTGAGCTTGAAATATTTTAGTATCCCCCAGTTAGTTGGGGACAATTTTCAAGTAACTGTTTTCTGTGGATCTTTTTCAAGCTCTTGTTTAATAAAAATATCTTTTAATTGCCTCCATTTGTTTCCCTTTCAGCTTAGTTGGTAAAAGAATCTGCCTGCAATGCAGGAGACCTGGGTTCAATTCCTGGGTTGGGAAGATGCCCTAGTAAAGGAAATGGCAACCCACTCCAGTATTCTTGCCTGGAGAATCCCATGGACAGAGGAGCCTGGAAGACTACAGTCCATGGGGTCTCAAAGAGTCAGACGACTTAGCGACTAAACCACCACCACCATTTGTAAAGGGCAACTTACATATCAATGATTTTCATCCAAAATGTTCTGTAGGTGTTTCTTCATTGTCTTGGAGTATTAACATTGCAGATGAGAAGTTATCAGCCAGTCTGGTTATTTTTTTTTCTTTTGTGTGTGTGCGTGCTAAGCCTTCAGTCGTGTCCAGCTCTTTGTGACCCCCATGGACTGTAGCCCACAGGTTCCTCTGTCCATGGGGATTCTTTAGGCAAGAAAACTGGAGTGGGTTGCCATTTCCTCCTCCAGGGGATCTTCCTGACCCAGGGACAGAACCTGAGCCTCCTGCATCTCCTGCATTGGCAGGTGGATTCTTCACGACTGAGTCACTGGGGAAGCCTCCCTTTTTCTTTCATGCATAACCTTTTGTTTTTTGCTGAAATACTTTTAAGGTCTATGAATCTTTTTACTTTAGAGCTTTACTCCAGAATTAAGTGAACACTTTCATATTGTTTTGCTTAGGACAACATGGAAGCTTGCGTTCTATTTATAGACTCTTTTTTTAACTTTAGAGAGTTGAAGATGGATCTGTATTTTTTCTTTGATAATTGATTGTGCTTCATTTCTTCCAGCCTTTTCTCCCTTTGATCTTCACTCTTAGTCCTCCATATCTGTCACTTCTCTTCTCATCATTTCCTTTTGGACTGTTCCCTGTATATCCTCTGCATGGATTTAATTCCTTTTGCAGCATCAATTATTTCTCTCTTTTTTTTTTAACTCCCCAAAGTGTAATTTCTAGCAGGCTTTCCTTCAGTGCTGCTCTACTCGACAAATTTGACACATTTTCCCTTTGCTGCTATCTTGATCTTTGAGCCTTATGAAGAAATAGATTTCTTCTTAAAAAAAAAAAAAATATATATATATATATATATATATCTTTTTACTATTACTTCCCAAGCTAACAGAATTTTGAAACTTCTCTGAATCTTATCTTTCCACATGGTCAAGGACTGGTGCTCAGGAAGGCTCAGGAATCATAGAAATGATGTTATTCTGAAAGAAAAGCATTTCCTGGTTCCTCAAAACTTGAAAGAACTTATCTGTTGAGAATTCCCATTGATCACAAGTATCTCCCACATCACAGGGACTTTTCCTGCCTTGTTCTATTTGTCTTTGTGTCTTATCTTTTCTCCTGGGCTTTTTTCTCCTTGAGGGCAGGGCCTGTGTCTGGTTCACTGTCCTGAGTACTCACGTGTGTGTGTGTGTGTGTCTTTGTGTGAGTTGCTAAGTTGTGATCAACTCTTTGTGACCCCCTGGACAATATATAGCCCACTAGCCTCCTCTATTTGTGAAATTAAAAAAAATTATCTTTTAAATTATAAAAGTATAATAACACATTTACAGGAGACTTGAAAAATACAGAACAAAGTTACATATAGTTCCACTAGGTATTACAATTATTTTTAAGTAAACAAATTAAAGGGCTTCCCTGGTGGCTCAGACAGTAAATTAAGATTTTTTAGTTGTAGTTTTCAATATCAAACTCTCAAAAATTAATGCAATGAATAGACAGAAAAGTAAAAGGATATAGTAAACCTGAAAGCACTATGAACCAACTCAGCATAATGAAGATTTATACAATGCTCACACAACAGCAGGGTACAGATTCTATTCAAGTTCCCACAGACTATAAACCAGGAGACTCTGGGACATATCCAGGGACTGTCCATGGAATTTTCCAGGCAAGAATACTGGAGTGGCGTGCCATTTCCAGGGGACCTTCACATCTCAGAGACTGAACCCCAGTCTCTTGTGTCTCTTGCATTGGCAGGCAAATTCTTTATCAACTGTGCCACTCATGGCAGCACAATAAATGAGATTGAATGATGAACTCTGTCATGCCTCCATATGTTTTTTCTGTGTCCCTACTGAATGTGTACAATGGTTCTGATGGATTGAGATTGAATTTAGTGAACTTAACCATATACTGTGTTAACACACATAAGAGACTATCATAAAAAGGGAAGTCAGGGGTTTTCCAACAATTTCTTCAATGAGCAGCAGAACTAGGATTCAAAGCCAGATCTGATTAGATCTCACACCCTACCCTCTACCTAGTATGATATTCCAGGGTCAGTTCAATGTCACAGAGCGCGTGGTTACTCTTGGCTGTAGATGTGTTCCTTGGTCACTAAGCCATTTTCCATTTCTACCCTGGGAATGCCAAACTTCTTTTTTTCTATACGACTTCAACATCCATAATGCTGAAAGATGAATATTCTTAAATTCTAATCAGAATTCATTTTGAATGGGTGTGCTTTATTCCATCTGAAGATTTCCAAAACAGTATGTTCATTTGTAAAGGCATGAAAGAATTTCTCTCCAACAAGGTATGGCCCTGTTTAAGCTTGTTTTCCTTTAGGAAATCCCTGAAGATAATAAACACCTGCATTCTAGATCACCCTGGGAAGTGGGCATCTATCCCAGAACCAAAACTTCCCTTGGCTTCTGGCGGCTCGCTGTCAAGTCTACCAGCAGAGGGCGCCTGATCATCAGTAATGGTGGAAGAGACTTTCCTAATGGGTTTGGGGTTTTATTACCTTTTACTTCTGAGCTCCCAATTAGTAGCAGAATGTGCCAAGCTCTTTTCTCTTCATTTCACAATTGTCTTGCATTGTGTGAACAAGAATGCAAGGGTTACAAGTGGTGGCAGGGATTTGAGGCTGGGGGGAGAACGCAGGAGAGGGGAAAACAGGGCTTTTCTTGTACCCCCAAGGTCTGGAGTGAATTCCATGCAGGATGTTGTTCATCTTGGCTTAGTGTTTACCTGGTTCATCTCTAACAATTCAGCCACTGGCATGCGGCTTTCTCAGCTATTTACAAGGTCTTGTATGTGAAAAGATCAAACGTGCTGAATTTTCTTTAACATGTCTGAAGAGCTTACACCAGATGTCATGGAACCATATAACCCCAGACTGTAAGCAGAGACTCTGAAGTTTATTTAGTACAATAGTCAGGATATAGATGAGAAGACTGACACTGAAGAGGCAAAGGGTTGGCCATGGTCCTCCAAGTAGTTAAGAGAAGAACAAGTATCGGGACTTTCCTGGTGGTCCAGTGGCTAAGACGCTGAGCTCCCAAAGCAGGGGGCCCGGGTTCAATCCCTGATCAGGAATTGAAATAAATACCGCATGCTGCAACTAAGACTCAGTGCAGACAAATAAATACATAAATATTGAAAAAAAAAAACAGGTTTTAAAACCCAGCTGCTGACCACACCCCTCAAGATCCCCCTCCATTTAACACTTCTGACCCCAAGATCACCTGTAGCCAGTAGAACTCACCTGCATAGAACTGGAATAAATTCAAAACTGTGGTTTAGGTTTTCTCTAGTTATAACATACACATTTGCTATTGCTGTTCATTCACTAAGTCATGTCTGACTCTTTGAGACCCCATGGACTGCAGCACACCAGGTTTCCCTGTTCTTCACTATATCCTGGAGTTTGCTAAGACTCATGTCCATTGAGTCAGTGATGACATCTAACCATCTCAACCTCTGCCTCCCCCTTCTCCTCCCGGCTTCAATCTCCCCCAGCATCAGGGTCTTTTCCAATGAGTCACTTCTTCCCATCAGGTGGCCAAAGGATTGGAGTTTCAGCTTCAGCATCAGTCCTTCCAATGAATATTCAGGACTGATTTCCTTGAGGATTGACTGGTTTGATATCCTAGGTGTCCAAGGGACTCTCAAGAGTCTTCTCCAGCACCACAGTTCAAAAGCAATGTACACATTTGACCATCTGGATTGTCATTATGTCTTTGTCCTTCTTCTGGGCTATCACCGTCTATTCTTCTCTACCCAGGCCACCTCCTGGAGATCAGATTTTAAAAGGGAAATTCATAGTTCTTTCCAAGGTTCACCAAATCCCATGACCTGGCCACTGGCGATGAACTCATCTGCCCTGCCCTCTTCCTTTCCTTGGGCACTAGCCCTCCAGCAGCACTTCAAGCCCACCCCTGCCATAGGCTTTTGCTCTGTCTGTTCCCTTTGCTGCAATTCACTTCTCTCTGATCTTCACATGGCTGGGTCTTTTTCCTCTTCCTCTCTCCAGCCATCCTTAACGGTGGACATAAGTAGTTGCCTAACCACTCTTCATTCCATCACCTCATGGTAATTATTTGCATCACCCTCATAACTTACTGGTAAAGTTCTCAATTTTGTACCTTTAGAAAATAATGTATTGATTAATCTTTGGCTGTGCTGGGTTTTTGTGGCTGTACTGGGTTTTCTTCGGTTGTGGAGAGTGGGGGCTACTCTAGCTGTGGTGGGCTGACTTCTCCTTGTGGTGGCTTCTCTTGCGTGGCGCACAGGCTCTAGGGCAAGTGGGCTTCATTAGTTGTGGCTCATGGGCTTAGTTGCTCCGTGGCACATGGGATCCTCCCTGACCAGGGATCAAGCCCATGTCCCCTGCATTGGCAGGCAGATTCTTAATCACTGGATCAGTGGGGAAGTCCAGTTTTGTACTTCTTTTGTCTCCCCATTTATTTCTACGCTTAGAATTTATGTTCCATGAAGGCAGGGACCTTGTCTGCCATGTTCACTCTTTCATCCCCAGGCTCTGACTTGTGACCAGCACTCCAAAGGAACGGCAGCGGAATGCCAACCAGAGATGTATTTTCATGGTCTTTGGAAGCTTCTTCTCTTTGCACAAACTGAAGGTTGCACTTGGGCTGGGTGGCTGTGAGCTGGACTGTCTGGGGACAGACATCTTGCTTTGGCCCCCTCATCTGCAGGATGCAATGGTTCCCTCATCAAAGTTGGCTCCATCATGCAGCTCTTTATGGAGCAGAGGCATGGGGGGGCATAGACAAGTGGTGGGTGAGGTGTGGGGATGTTAGACTTCAGAGATGCTGGAATGTGGAAATTGCTCATTAATGGAATGAGCAAAGGCAGCCTAATCCATTAGTTTCATGGGTCTGTGAGCCGCACTGGGGCTCCCAAGGTGTGAGATGAGATCCACCCGCTGGTTTAATGGCAGTGCAGTGAGGATCTATGTGTTCTCCTTTGGGAGGGCAAGGTGAGTAAATCCCATTCATCCCTCTTAAAATAAAGCCTGAAGCTGTCTCATTTGGGAAAGTGAGCAGTGTCATTCTGTCTGCTTCATGGCCAATACCTGTGGGACGGTGAGTGTGACTAAACGAGGTGCCAGAGAGCTATTGGGGTGGGGGTGGGGAGTGAAACGGAAAGAAATTCTACTGCTCTTTGAGATCGCTGCCTCTTCTCCCCATTCCACACCAAGGGGAGGGAAAAAAAAACAAACTGGAGTCTCTGGGTAGGGCGAGGGCAATAGAAATCGTCATACTAAATTCACAGTAACCTGTGCTGGGGGCCCTCCTAAGTGCTGGTTTTACCTAATTCTCTCAACAATCCTATGAAGTGTTAGTTTAGCCCTTGGCAGGTGAGAACGGAGCCTCAGAGAAGTTTCAGGTATGTCTCTGGCGTCACTGAGGCGGTGAAGCCGTGAGTCAAACTTGGAACTCAAACACGTTGATGCTTCCATCTCTTACACCCGCTGCACAGCCGTGAACCCCCAGAACACCTCTTTCTGTAGACGTTTGTGAAACCCTAGAATCTTAGGGGGTTACTAGGGCTCTCACACTTACTTACACAAACAAAAACACGTGCGTCATCCAGGCTGGAGTCTGCACGCCGATGAAAGTGTTGGTGATACGGGCTTCCTGGTGATAGGATACGCTTCGTTTCTTTATTTTCTAGCTTGAAAACACACTAGTTCAGGTTTACTACCTCTTTTATTTGTTTATTTATTTAGCAAATATTAGGTGTTTAGGTTGGGTGTCAAGCCTGATTCTGGACACTGCGTTGTGCAGTCACTCGGTCGTGTGTGACTCTTCGTGACCCCATGGACTATACTGTCTCATGCTTTTAGGGAGCTCACAGTTTAAAACTCTCATTGGAGGGGAATAAATAAAGGGAATACATTCCATACTTGTGTTTTGTTTTGTTTTTGTTTTTGGCTTGCCATTAAACTGTCTCATCCTTAGCAGAAGTCATCTAAAAAATGGCTTCTGCTGTCATGTTGGCCCTGGCTCTTCTGTTCTTTGACTTTTTCTGGTATCAATCACAAGATTCAGAATAAAAGGTTGTCCTGGAGGTGGGGCACCTTTGATAGAGAGGAAAGCAGGTAGGTGACTTACCCACTAGCCCTGCGCCAAAGACTTTGATGAGAAGATGCTCACTTGAGGCTATTAGAGTCACAGAGCTGGAAGGGATCATTGCAATCACTTAGTTCAGTTTACTGTAAGGTCATAGCAAGGGACTTCCCTGATAGTCCAGTGGTTAAGACACTGAGCTTCCAATGCAGGAGTGCTGGTTCAATTCCTTCTCAGGGAACTAAGATCCTACATGCCTCTCAGTCAAAAAACCAAAGTGTGAAACAGTATTGTAACAAATTCAATAAAGACATAAAAAATGGTCCACATCAAAACAAAAAAAAACTTACAAAAAAAGGATCATAGCAAGATGGATAGCCTATTTTTTTTAAATACTTGTATTTATTTATTTTTGGCTAATGTTGGATCTTTGTTGCTGCTCAAGTGGGGTTTTCACTAGCTGCAGTGAGCAGTGGCTACTCTGCGGTGGCTTCTCTTGTTGAGAGAAGTTGCAGCTCCCGTGCTCTAGAGCACAGGCTCAGTAGTTGTGGCACACAGACTTAGTTGCTCCGTGGCACGTGGGATCTTCCCAGACTAGGGATTATGCATTGGCAGATGATGGACCACTGAGCCACCAAGGAAGCCCAGGCTGTCTATTCTTGAATATTTCCAGTGAAGAAGAGCTGACACGTTGTAGAGAAGTCTTTTTCATCACTGTGCTGTGCTTAGTCGCTCAGTTGTGTCCGACTTTTTGCAACCCCATAGACTGTAGCCCACCAGGCTCCTCTGTCCATGGGGACTCTTCAGGCAAGAATAATGAAGGGGGTTGCTCTTTCCTCCTCCAGGGGATCTTCCCAACCCAGGGATCAAACCCAGGTCTTCTGCATTGCAGACTGATTTTTTTTTTACCAGCTGAGTTACCAGGAAAGTCCCTTTTCATTGTTAGATGAGGCTTGCTACTCCTTACATAGGGTTCAAGCCTGCCTCCTGGGCTACTCCCCATGCACTTTGTGCTAGGTTCTGGAGAGTTCTTAAGAGGGATCATTGTAATTATTGACTTCCTGTGAATGAGCTCCTTGACAGCTGGAAAAGTACTTGAAACCTGAAAAGCACTCCTCCCACTTACACGAGAGAAAAGGGATAACTACTGTTCCTGAAGCAATGGAATGGAAAATGTATGTAAGAACAACATAAATGGATGTTTTATTGAAATAAAGAACTGAGTCTGCATTGAAGAAATCCCTTCAAAGAAAAATTTGACATAGGCAACCGACGGTAGACATATTCAGGTTAGGCTGACAGAACTTGATGCTAAAGGGAAAAAAGGGTCTAGAAAAAGATGTATCTAGGAAAAAATATTATGCCGTCTGCAAATCAGAAAATTGTTAGACTGACCTCAGACTTCTCCACAAAGAACACTCAACACAGTAAGAAAATGTCACCATGTCTACAAATCTAAGAGAAGAAAGTATGATCCAACAATATTGTATACAAGTGGGTGGTTCAAATAAAGGTGGGGGACTTCCCAGTGGTCCAGTGGTTAAGACTTCATGCTTCCAATGCAGGGGGTATGGGTTTGATCCCTGGTCAGGGAACCATAATCCAGCATGCTGTGCAGTGTGGCAAATTTTTTTTTAATTTAAAAATTAAAAAAATAATAATAAAGTGGGGAAACAGTCTTCCTCTAGCATGAAAAAACTTATAAAGTATTCTACCCTTGACTCTCACTTGATAAAAAAAAAGTCCTCCTTGATGAAATTCAGCAACCAATGATGGAGAAGCTGATGGCTTCCTACACACTGAGTTTCCAGACCTAGGAAATGTCTGCTCTTGCCTGGTTATAAGATTTTGCCAAATTTTATGAAAATTGTGTGACAGAGTAGGGATGACCCTGGACCCAGCCCTGATTCTACCACCAACCTACCTGTGTCTAAGGGCGAGCTCCTTAATCTCTGGGCCTTAGTTTCTGCATTTGATGAGATCCCTCCAGCTACGTACTTTCCATATTCAGGTCATTTGACCTACACAGCCCCAAATAATGTTGCGTTTCTCTCCATCACATTCTGCTTCTGCTCATCATCCTGCATGGATGCTCTTCTTTGAGTCTCTCACTGTTAGTGATGTTTGGGACACTCCATAATTGGCCATCCCTCTGGTCAGTTTACTGCTTAGTCAAAGCTTTTGTGAAAAGCCAAGGCTTATTCAATTGAGGGCTCATCTTGCTGGCAATGACATCATTAATCATGGCCTTGGCCGGGCAGCCACGGTGGGACTTGGCTGAGCCCCAGCAGCTGTATTGTCAGCAGAAGGTTACTCTGCCTGTTGCTTCTTTTTGTGGGTTTTCAGCAGAGGGAGGTCAATCAGAGTGAGGGCTCTTTTCGCTCCACAGTCCTTTTCCTCCGATGAGGACACATGCCAGATCGCTTGCCTGGCTCGCCTATCTCACGAACAGGAGAACAGACAACACCACCATCACAGCAGCAACCTGCTTCCAAAATGTAGAGATAAAGATGGTGAGAGGAAGGGTTGGAGAGGGGGTGATGACACAGCTCTGGGGGCGCCCGTAACATCCTATGATTCTCTAAATCGGAGCATTTACACTGCCTGTCTACTTATTTATAGATGATACAAAAAGTTCTGCATCTTATGTGTATTGTATCATTAGCACTGCATTCCTGACACATCAGAGGACAATTAATGTTTGTTAGATAGCAGAAGGAATTGATGCCAAGGCAGGGGAGTTACAGGGGGAGAGCTGGAAGTAAGAAATATAGGTGCGGGGCTTCCCTGGTGGTCCAGTGGTTAAGACTCCACCCTTCCATTGCAGGGGGCACAGGTCTGGGAACTAAGATCCCACATGCTGCATGGTGCAGCCAGCAAAAAAAGGAAAGAAAGAAATGTCGCTGATGGAGGACTTATTGATTCATTGGTGTTGGCCCAGTGGTAAAGAATCTGCCTGCAATGCACGAGACCCAGGTTAGATCCCTGGGTCAGAAAGATCCCCCAGTAAAGGAAAAGGCAACCCACTACAGTATTCTTGCTTGGGAAATCCCATAGACAGAGGAGCCTGGCAGACTACAGTCCGTGGGGTTGCAAAAAGTCAGACACAGCTGTGACAAAACAACAAAAACCCATACGTTTGACCCCATATACCGGACAGAGGTGGCTACAGGGGACACCCAATGTCAGATTGTAGCTCACCTTCTATCCTGAGCCCCTGTAATTCCCTACACTCCCTCAACCCTCAACAGCCAAGGGGATGAATGAGGCCCACTCCCCATAGATTCCTATGGACTGAAAACAGTCTGCAAGTGACTCTGGGTTCTGAATCAGCCTCTCTGATGCCCTAAATCCATCCCCGGGTGTACCTGCACACGCGGCCCTCACAGTGGCAGCCTGGCAACACGCCTCTTCTTTATATTGCTCAATTCAGAGCCAACATCCCAATTTTAAATCTTCACTGGCTCACTTATGGAGTGCCTTCTGTGTGCCCTGTGCTGGGCTGTAGAGACAAAATGTTGGACCAGGCTGTCTCTGCCCTCAGAGGGCATCATTCTAATCTCTGCCTCTGGATCCCTTGTGGTGCTTCTAGCTACTCACCGCATGGCCCTTGAATTTTCAACCTCCTTACTAGAATTTTTGGCTTGTAGTGATAGCATCATATGAAGTGATATGGATAGAAAAAGGTATAGGAGTTTATTATTTAGAGTGGCCATAACCAAAACCAACAGAAAATATAATAGGTCTGTAATATATGTTTATATAATAAATTATATATATATATATATATATATATATATATATATATAATAGTTCAGATGTAGCCAAGCAGGACGAAGTTATCCCCTTATATGTACAGAACTCAGATTCTCCTCTTCCCAATCTCATCTTTGGTCTGTGGTTCAAATCTCTCCCCTAATCCCCTCAAGATCTTCCCCTGAGGTGGACCAAGCTGGACCGTGATTGTTCTGACTCAGGATATTTTTAAAAATATTTATTTCTTTGTGTGACTGTGGCTGATCTTAGTTGTGGCACACAGAATCTAGTTTTAGCTCGAAGGCTCAGTAGTTGTGGCCTACAGGCTTAGTTGCTCTGTACCATGTGGGATCTTAGTTTCCCAACCAAGGATCGAACCTTCGTCTCCTGCATTGCAAGGTGATTCTTATCCGCTGGACCACCATGGAAGTCCCTCTCATGACTCTTTACCATGCTTGCATGGGAAATCTTCTTACCATCATCTAGAAGATGGGATATTGAAAGGGCAGCTCAGAGTGATGCATGCACAGTGGGCTTTTTACCAAAGACATAGGGCCAAGAGTTCACACTCCAACTCTGTCCTAGAAGTCAACCCCACAAGCATGGCAGTCTTCTGCAGCTTCCTCCTCTCTATTTTGACTTTTCTAGCAAGTTTTTTTAATACTCGATTCTGAGCCTCTTAAGTTTACCAATAATTTATTTTATTCCCATCATCCAAACTTTGATATTTTTTTCCCTCCTCTGATTTAACAGGTTCATCTTCTGCACAGTTCAAGCCATCATTTATTACCTTATTTCTACATCAGTTAAATTGCAATTTTGGAGGACTTCCCTGCAGGTCCAGTGGCTAAGACTCCTCACTCCCAATGCTGGGGCCCTGGTTCAATCCCTGGTCAAGGAACTATTAATAGATCCCACGTCTCTTGACTTAAAGATCCTGCATGCCATGACTACAAGATCCCCACGTCTCGATAAAGATCAAAGCCCCTGTGTGCCGCAACTGAGACTGGGCTCAGCCAGATAAATAAAGATTTAAAAATAAATAAACAAATTGCAGTTTTTTCACCCTCAAAACAGGAACTTTCCCCCAATTCCACTTTTCTACAGTTTCCTGTGATAGAAAACTTAGGTTTCTCTGCCTCTTCCTTTTTCTTTAACCCCCCAGTTCCAGATGGCCACTAGGCTGTCATCAATTTTCTTGAAATTTCATTGGGTTTACCCTTTCTTGATTTCTCTGGTTCATGAGCACATATACACCTGTATACATATGACACCTCCACGGTCACAGCCACCTTGGATGAGGATTACAGCTGCACATTTTTAGCTAGGCTTCACACCTGCACACTCTTCACAAACCATGATACACTCTGCTCACAAATACAACTTCCAGAAACTCTGCTTTCTCATGGCATCACCCTGCTCCTTCCTGCCCAGTCAGTGTCTCCCTCCTTCCTTCGTTGCTACTTCCCGACACACCACCTGTGCTAATTTCTCTTCTCTTTGAACTCTTGTTGACATTATGTCTTTCCTTTGCTCTTCCTTGTTTTGGAATCAGGTTCCTGTGTTAACTTGCCCATCATCTCCTCTGATGCTCTAAAATTCTGACAGTGTATAAAAAACATAATTCAGAACTCTGGTTCTTCAAAATTTATCAAGTGCCTTGTTGCCCCAAGACAGATGTGGGTGGATTCACATGGCTTTGAATTCAGAGCAAGAGATTCTACAGGGAAAGTGTTAGTCTTTCAGTCGTGACCAACTCTTTGTGACCCCATGGACTGTAGCCCAACAGGCTCCTCTGTCCATGGAATTTTCCAGGCAAGAATACTGGGGTGGGTTGTCATTCCCTTCTCCAGGGGAACTTCCCAACCCAAGGATCAAATCCAACTCTCCTGCATTGCAGGTAGATTGTTTACCATCTGAGTCACCAGGGAAGCCTGTTTATTAGCTGCCTTAGGAAGAGAATAGGGAATGTACTCCTTATTTTAATCTTTTGAGCCACTCTTGAATTCTGGTTTGGGAAATGGCCCCCTATCCACCTTTCCACTGCCTAAAGGATTCCCTTCTCCCCAGTGGTGACGTGGTGATCTCAGCCCACCCCACCCCAGCCCTTCCTCACTCCTCTGATTTCCAGCTCAGCTGGGATGGCCATACCTTCCCTGACCTCTTCAGGACTGAACCTGGTAACAGCCGCACATACGAACAACAACTAATATTTATTTAGCTTTAACTATGTGCTCAGACTGTGTTAAGCACTTTCTCCCATTTAATCCTCACACACACACACACACACACACAAAAACCCTCTGAGGTAGGTAAATGTTTTCTGGAAGGAAACCACAGCAGGCCTGTGCCACTTCCATGGAGACAAAGGCTGTTTTCAAACACTGTTAAGAGACTGTTTCTATCTTAGGCTTTCAATGACCTGGATTGTCCATGTGTGGAAGGGGAAAAAAAAAGTGAGAGAGAGAGGGAGAAAAGAAAAAGGGGAAAAAAAAATTCTAAGGGGAGCTCTTCTTTTAATGCATTGGTTAATTAATCAATTAATTTTGGGTTATGCACAGGCTCTTGCGAGTCTGTAATTAGAAAAAAGCGGGTCTTTGTGTTTTGAGAGAATGTTCCGAGCCTGGAAGGTGCAGGCCTTTGCTGCTCAAGTTTCCCTTTTCTCCCCAAGACCCGTCCTTAGGTATTTCAGTGTTGAATAAACAGGCCTGTGCGCTGTGTGCCCGGCTCAGGACACCCCGCTGAGAGCATGTCCTTAATGACAACAAAGCCGCACATTTATTCTCCCCTGACCCCACTGACCCCCAAAAGTTTGTTCCCTCAACTGGGTCTCCTTGGCCCTTTCATGCGCCTGAATTCCCTACACAAAGCCCTTGTCACATCTACAGGCCTCTTGAAACTAAACGGGGATGGGAAGAGAAGGGGAGTGGAGGCACATTGAAAACACCCAAACCTTGATCCTCCACCTAAAAGAAAGTGCGGGCATTTGCATGTTAAACCATCCTTGGGCATTTCAGCTTCCTCTCGCCCACACCCACCCCCACGTCAACACATTTCTTTTCTAAAATCCTGAGAACTGGGGGCCCACACCCCCATCCGAAGGAGCTGACAGGTCAGTGCAGATAAGAAACCCCACCGCAAAGAAAGCCCTTTTCTCTCCTTTACATTCGTCATGATCAAAAGTCTTAAACATTTATATTCCACATGGAAGGCTCTGGAAGGCGGGAGAAAGGACACGTCTGTCTTTTCCAGAGGGTGTTTTATTCACAGTGTCTCCCCATTCCTCGTCCTGTTTATCTTTGATCCGCTGAGGCCGGATTTCAAGGAAGGATGACATCATTGACTGTGAAAAAATATTTGGTTGTATGCTTTTCCTCATCTTTTCATTATCAAATGCTTCTCGACCACTCCCGCCCCACAGGAATGGAAATGGCCCGCGCGCTGAGGATGAACTGCATTCTTACAGAAAAAGAGATTGTGCTAGTTGGGCTCTCGTTTTTCTTTCTCTTTTTAGTTTTCTCTCTTCAAACCCAGTGTAATGAGAACGTTCCCCTGAGTACGAGAGGAGCAGATAAAGAACTCTGAGGGTACCTCTGTGTTTTTCCACATGTCTCAATGAGGAGGAAAAATTCACTCAACAAATGCAGTACTTTATTTGCATTCGTATGTAACCCTCAGTAGAGTCACTTTAATCTGCCATCGAGCAGTAACCTCTGTAGCCTCTGACTTCAGGAGTCACCTCTGAAGGTATGTAGTGACAGAGGTGAGGATGTGTGATGTCTGGGAGAATTTGTGGAAGATAGGAATTATTGGGGCTTCCCTGGTGGCGCAGGTGGTAAAGAACCCGCCTGCCAATGCAAAAGACATAAGAGACGCAGGTCTGATCCCTGGTTGGGAAGATTCCCTGGAGGAGGGCATGGCAACCCACTCCAGTATTCTTGCCTGGAGAATCCCATGGACAGAGGAGCCAGGCAGGCTACAGTCCATGATGTTGCAAAGAGTTGGACACAACTGAAGTGACTTAGCATGTAGCACATGAATTATAGATTGAAGGAGGTGTTTTGGTTTAATTAAGGGGAAAGGCACATAATATAAATTTAACTGTTTAAAGAGAACAATTCAGTGCTGTATAATCCATTCACAATGTGATGCAACCACACCTCTATCTAGTCCCCAAATATTTTCATCATCCCCAAATAAAACCTCATATGCAGTAAACAGTTAATTCCCACTGTCCACCCACCCCCCAAGATCCTGGCAATTTCCAACCTGAAGTCTATTTCTATGGATCTATCTATTATGAATACTTCATATAAATGAAATCATATAATATGTGACCATTTGTTTCTGGTTTCTTTATAAGTAATATAATGCTTTCAAGATTCATCCATGTTGTAGGATGTATCAGTATTTCATTTCTTTCTATGGCCAAACAATAGCCCATAATTTATGTATCTATTTATCCATCTGTTAATGGATATTTGGGTTGTTCCTACATTTTAGCTATTGGATTGTTTTGACAGTTTCAGCACCAGTCCTTCCAATGAATATTTAGCGTTGATCTCCTTTAGAACTGACTGGTTTGATCTCCTTGCAGTCCAAGGGACTCTTAAGAGTCTTCTCCAGCACCACAATTTAAAAGCACCAATTCTTCGGTGCTCAGCCTTCTTCATGGTCCGACTTTCACATCCATACATGACTACCAGAAAAACATAGCTTTGACTACATAGACTTTTGTTGTCAAAGTGATGTCTCTGCTTTTTAATACGCTGTCTAGGTTTGTCGTAACTTTCGTTCCAAGGAGTGAGTGTCTTTTAATTTCATGGCTGCAGTCACCATCCATAGAGATTTTGGAGCCCAAGAAAATAAAATTTGTCACTGCCTCCACTTTTTCCCTCCTGTTTGCCATAAAGTGAATTAGTTCTCACATCTCCCCACACAGGCTTTCCTCCAGGATTCCAAGAGCCTGTATCACAGAAAATTCTGTTTGTCAGGATGTACATATGTACATAAATATGGCTTTCCATGTGGTCCTTTCCTATTACTGGTGACAGAAGTCAAAGAAACTTACACCAGCAATCCTGAAGGTACAAGGGCAGCCCTGAAGACGTCAGGGAAACAGAATTATACCAGCTCCCTCCACCCGCTGCCAGAAGCCCCTGAGTTTTATTGTCATCCATCCATAAATCTGGGTAGCTCTCTGATGAGCCTCTGAAACACACAGCACCCCCCGCCACACACACACACTGGGGTTGACTTCTCTCTGGATCAAGCTATGTTCTTATTTAACTGATTTCATAATAGAGGTCACCTCAGTATTTATATGTCATGTAAACACTAAAGAAACGGGGATAGTGAAAATAAACACTTGTACTTAATGCCAAAGGTGAAATTCCGTTCACAGACTTTTAAAGGACCCACACACAATAGACGTGCTGTCTGCTAAAGGAACACTTATGGTGCATCTCCTTCCACTTCCCTTTGGCTCCATACTGGGGACAGTCAGAGCTTGTTGTCTCAAGACTGTGCCACAGATGAAAAGCATTTGTCCTTACAAAATAAAGTCCATGAGACAGTCCATTTATTTGTGACTGTATTTTCACACAGTTCTTGTGACAGTGACTTCAGGAAGTGTTCTCATTGGGTCCATCCTTCCCTGAACTCCGTGTCCTTGAGTTACCCCCAAATCCTCAGCCTGATCCCCCGTGGGCACCTCTGAGACCTGCTTTCTTCAGCTCGTTTGTGTGTCTAATTTTTTCATGCCCATCCTGACCAACACGCATCAAGACATGACTTGCTAATAGTTTTCTTTATTCATATTTATTCATTTATTTGGCTGTGTCAGGTCTTAGTTGCAGCGTTCGAGATCTTCGTTGCATCACTTGGGATCTTTCACCACAGTGCATGGACTCTCTAGCTGTGACGCGTGGCCTCAGTACTTGCCACATGGGCTTAGTGGCTCCACTCTATGTGAGATCTTAGTTCCCTGACCAGGGATCGACTCTGTGTCCATTGCATTGGAAGGCAGATTCTTAACCACTAGATCAGCAGAGAAGTTCCATAGTTCACTAGTTAAAAAACTGCTAACCTGATCAATGAATCTGTGTTGGCCAGCAAGACTGCCAGGCTTTTGTGGCCCATCTAATTCATTAAAAAGAGAGCTTTAAAACTGTGAAATCATGGTGTGGATTTTCATGCTCTTGAAAATCTGTTTATTCATCCATTTCATACTTCACTCACCATTTAGAGTATGGAGACTATTTTATTATTTAACTATGGGCCTTCAACTCAAGTTATACTTCACATCCAGGTGGAAAAATGACAGGCACCATGTCTAGTCTTTCTTAGCTCAACTCAATACCTAAGATTATTTCTCAGTCAGAACTTGTTTCCTCCCTTGACTTCTGGATTGTCTGTTTCTTTCCCATCAGCTCTTGGTCCCTTGAGAGGAACAGCCGGGATCTGGGTTAGTCCAAACATGCACATAAAGCCTCAAGCTGGTGACACCAAGAACAGTGTGGTATTAAATGGCTTCAGCTTCTTAGTTATCATGCATTTGTTCCTCCAATTGCCAACAAGTGAGGTGGGGGTAGTCAGGTCCATTGCTTGCTAGACTATCAGCAGAGTCCAAATTATGGAGAGTCTGGGATTGAGTGAGCTCATAATATGGATAGTGAAATCAAGAAAGAACAGTTGTTTAGTTATAAAAGTGGTTAGCATTAATCGCTCAGTTCTCTATTAATTCGACTATGTGGTGGATGTGAAAGGGGATATGAAAGTGAGCAGTCCATCCTGGGAGGTGCTGGATCTGAAGGTATGTGACAGGTGAAGGATGGGAGAATCTAGGGGCAGACAGCACCCATGTAACTGATACAGAAAATCTCAGTGCTACCAACCTGGAGCCATCTCTGTGATCTGTGGGTGATGGAGAGAGGCAATAGAAACAGCTATAGGATAGCAAATTCTGGAAAAGTGGACGGGGGACATGGTGAGGCTGCTGCTCTTATAGTAAGAGTACAAAAGGACGTATTTTGTTTTAGTGTAGCCTATTCTATGACAGAGCAGGTACATGAAACAGGTGAATGGCTGGTTTATCAAATGAGTAAGCCAACCTTTTCACTCTCCTCTTTCACTTTCATCAAAAGGCTTTTTAGTTCCTCTTCACTTTCTGCCATAAGGGTGGTGTCATCTGCATATCTGAGGTTATTGATATTTCTCCCGGCAATCTTGATTCCAGCTTGTGCTTCTTCCAGCCCAGCTTTTCTCATGATGTACTCTGCATATAAGTTAAATAAGCATGGTGACAATGTACAGCCTTGATGTACTCCTTTTCCTATTTGGAACCAGTCTGTTGTTCCTTAAAGCTCAACATTCAGAAAACTAAGATCATGTCTCTGGTCCCATCACATCATGGGAAATAGATGGGGAAACAGTGGAAACAGTGTCAGACTTTATTTTTTTGGGCTCCAAAATCACTGCAGATGGTGACTGAGCCATGAAATTAAAAGATGCTTACTCCTTGGAAGAAAGTTATGACCAACCTAGATAGCATATTCAAAAGCAGAGACATTACTTTGCCAACAAAGGTTCGTCTAGTCAAGGCTATGGTTTTTCCTGTGGTCATGTATGGATGTGAGAGTTGGACTGTGAAGAAGGCTGAGTGCCGAAGAATTGATGCTTTTGAACTGTGGTGTTGGAGAAGACTCTTGAGAGTCCCTTGGACTGCAAGGAGATCCAACCAGTCCATTCTGAAGGAGATCAGCCCTGGGATTTCTTTGGAAGGAATGATGCTAAAGCTGAAACTCCAATACTTTGGCCACCTCATGCGAAGACTTGACTCATTGGAAAAGACTCTGATGCTGGGAGGGATTGGGGGCAGGAGGAGAAGGGGACTACAGAGGATGAGATGGCTGGATGGCATCACTGACTCGATGGGCATGAGTTTGGGTGAACTCTGGGAGTTGGTGATGGACAGGAAGGCCCGGTGAGCTGCAATTCATGGGGTCGCAAAGAGTCGGACACTGAGTGACTGAAGTGAACTGAACTGAAAGGAACCTGGGGAGGAGAAGTTTAAAAACAAGGAGCTGCTTATGAAGATGAGTATATAAGATAATAAGACAGGAGAATGAAGGGTAGAGAAAGGAACCTTCTGGAAACTGTTTTTTCATCCACTAGTAATGAGAGAGAGTTCTCTGAGGACTTGTTGGGTATCTGTGTACTCAGGGACAATGTTAAGATGCTTGCTGTGTAGAGATGGTCACCTAAATTGTACAGTGGGATGTATACATAGATCCTGGGAGGATGCATAGAAATGACCTGAGTGAGACAACACAGCCATCATGCATTTTGTGCCACAAACTTTGACATGAAAAAAAAAAAAAAACCAAACTAGATTTATTATCAAAGAATCAATAGCATTGAGATAATTTGGCAAAATGGAAGAGAAACAGTCTTTTTTTCATGTTATTTTAAGCTCTATCATTCTCTCCCATATAGTCACTTTATCGATTTTTCTTCATGCCTGACAGGCTCATAATAAGTCACTTCTCATGATAACTGGCAGTTATAGACATTATAACCTTTGAAAATATTAATTTAGTTACTTGGGCTGTATTCAAAGAACTTTTTTTCCTCTTTGAAGACTCTTTGGGTCATGTAGTCTAAATAAATCTTTTGTATTTTTCCTCCTCCAAACTAATGGTAAACTTTAAAAAGATTCCTTCATTTTCTTTTGTTACTTCTTAGAACTAAATTTCTTTTGTAATTTGGTCATGCAAGTTTCTCTACTCTGACAATAAGGCTTCTCTCTAAAGAAACAAAAACAATAAAAATAACTTTTTACATGTTACATGCAAGACATTGAAACTGAGATTTTTAAAAGGAAAAAGGATCTGAGATACACAGAACAGAATTCCTCCCGGGGTCATCATTTGCATCATAAAATGTAATTCATCAGCCATTATATCTGCTTGGTTCTCCAACTGATGGACATACTCATTGCAATAAGCAGGGACGTTGCTATTCATGGAGTGTAATGAGCACTCCGAGGATCACTGCCAGTCATGGCTCAGGCAGAGGACTGGAGTTACACAAAAGTCAGACACCTAAACACCACCAGCACCACCTTGCCAAAAAAATGCAAAATCCAAACAAAAAATATTCCCTCCTTTGATCCTAGCTCTGAATTTAGGGAAAGTTGTTATAGCTCTCTAGTCCTTTCTTACAGAATGTATCTTATGTAAGAATTCAGACCTTCTTTCTATGTAACGAAAGGCATGGAATACTGAAGTGTGCGCAGGAAAGAGAGTCCTTGGAGAACTGAAAAGGTGGAGCTTAAGTCTAAACGGTCCTTGAAAATATTAATTCCCCAAAAGATCAAATACAGATAGTAGTTCATTCCCAACACTGTAGTTTGTCTGAATCAACTACTTTCCCCCCGCTTCTCATCATTGGCTTTGTTAGGTCTAACAAAGATTTCAACCACAGATCATCATAGACAGACTCTAGAATCTTAGCAGAACTGAACTGTAGGCACAGGAATCTGTATGTCACACATCTAATTCTGGTTTACTCAGTTTAACTTAATGCAAACACCCAGTCTTTCCTATAACTGTAGGTTATTTTTTGTGGACTTCCATTAAATTTTCACCTTTTTAACCTTGCTATAAAGGGTTGACTTTATAGCATGGGACTGAAGGTTAAGAGGAAATGGTTTTCTAATGCCTTGCACGAAGACTTATTTCTACAAGCACGTGTTTTTATTCCTGGTCCTGGTGAACTACTGTGAGCAAAGAAGAAAAAAAAATGTTTTTAATCCATCTTATTTCTTTTGGTAGGAAAAAAAATCTCCATCTATAGTTGCTAAAGCAAAAATCTAATGTGGATAAAGTTAATGACTCCTAAATGACCCCCAAATTAAAGATTCCACAAAACTTTGAAGGTTTTGGAAATTACTTTCAGAGTGTTATTCTACAAATATATGGGCTATGCACAAGTGTGTGTCCATGTGCACGCATGCACACACACACACACACACACTGAATATCTTTCTGGTTACATTTATTGGTCTATTTAGTTAAAGAACAAGTCATTTCAAAAATAGCTTGACTGGTGTTGTATTCTGAATGATCAATAAAAATTATTTTGAGAAAATAATACACATTTATGCTGCACGGCTAGAAGTGATAGTGACTCCATAATCTGAGATATTGCTTTCCTGCCAAAATTTCCTTTTAAGGATTTTAAAATCAATGGATTTTTCTCTTTGTGGTTTCTATTTTCATATCTGATCCTTAAAATGAAAGTTATCTCATCTTCTGGACATTTAAAGCTTTCCTCTTTAAGGCATTGACTGACAGGGTCCCCAAAGATCGTTTCAATGTAGAGACAAGTGCTCCAAATGCCCCTAGATTTGTTTTTGTCATTATGCAAAGGAAAACATAAAAGAGACAAGTGAGTCCTCAGAGCTTTGGGACATTTATTGATCTCAATAAGCCTCACTGGAGGATGAGCTTCAAACAAGAAGTTGCCCTCGGAAGGCACACGGTTTGTCAGGACCAGATGCTTTTGAACGTGTGAATTAATCCCACATTACTGCATGGATGATTGATGCTCCCACTCTGAAAGCACTGGGGCCGCTGTGAAATTTCTGAGGTCCAGTGGTATTGGGACAAGGATCATTCTGGCGCCACGGATTTTGCTGTGAATTGGGTTCATGTTGCACATATGGGCCACGTCGAAATGTATGTTCTAACAATACCCAGTGACTGTAGCCATGAAATTAAAAGAGCTTAGCTCCTTGGAAGAAAAGTTATGACAAACCTGGAAAGCATATCAAAAAGCAGAGACATCACTTTGCTGACAAAGGCCCATATAATCAAAGGTATGATTTTTTTAATAGTCATGTACGGATGTGAGAGTTGAACCATAAAGAAGGCTGAGAGCCAAAGAATGGATGCTTTTGAACTGTGGTGCTGGAGAAGACTCTTGAGAGTCCTGTGAATAGCAAGGAGATCAAACCAGTCAATCCTAAAGGAAATCAACTCTGACTATTCTTTGGAAGGAATATACTGATACTGAAGGAGGTGGCCAAAGTATTGGAACTTCATCTCTCAAATTAACTCTGGGTAAAAGGGAATCAACATAGTAAAGAATAATCCATTTCTACAAACAAAACAGAACACTTGTTTCGGTAGGAAATGGTATTTCAGGGTCAGTATCTGGTCACTAAGGATGATATCTGGTACTGGGTTGGTGACCAATCTCTTCAAAAGACAAACTAGGGGGAAATGTATATATTATATAGAACATAAAACACCCGTAGGTTCATATTAAAATGTACAATTCAAATTTGAGTCTACAGGGTTTTTGCTTTTTTAAAGAAAGCCTTGTGCTTTATGTGTGTGTTTTTTTTTTAATTACACAGCTACCTTATTTTATCAAAACAGAATCATGGTTCAAGAGGATACAGGGGATGATAGACTTGGGATAATCTGTGATGATTCCTTTGAAAAAAATTTTTGTGTTTTATGTATGTGTGTATCTCTCTCTGACTATGTATCATCTATGATCTATGATTCATCAACCATCTATTATCTAGCTATCGTCTATCTGTATCTATGTATTATCTATTATCTACCAATATTTATCATCTATCATCTATTGTCTATTATCTATCTAGTATCTATCTATGTATCTATCATCTATCTATCTACATCTCTATTTTTTAACCAGTTGCTCTAGAGATTAAAAGACACATATCAGAGTATATTTAGAATCAGTATTTACCACTTCAAACGTAACGTAGAAATCTGACCACCACTTAGATCTCTTTCCTCTCCCATCTTTATGTAGAAGTTCTCTCATGTACTATATCATTTATTGAAAACTTCACCAAAGTTATACTTTTTACCATTAGCTGTCAAATATATCTTAAAGAACTCAAGAGCAGAACAATAGCCTGTGATATTTGCCCCAATATTATTATTTACTATTTATGTTCTTTAATTAAGTCTTTGACTATTAAAATTTTCCTCCTTTCTATCTTTTATTTTCCTTAGGGCACTATTTTTACTTACTCTATGTTATCACTATTTTAAGTATTTATTTCTTTTTTTAACTTATAAATCTTGTCTGAGTTTTGGCACCTCATTTCTGAGTACTTCTAATTCTGATTTATCTTGTATGATATCTTTAATGTCTTTTACCTTGCTTTTATATAAATGAGCTGTTACAGTTGTGATGCGTTCAGAGGCACATCTCTGGCTGCTCTCATTGCTGATGCAGAGATAGTATTAGGCTCCTTACTATCTTTCATCTTATAATAAAATTTTGTGGGATGGTTTATGCCTCTAGACACAATTTTGTAACTAGTACTGGAGTAGTCCTCCTTCAATTAAACAACTATAAAATTGCTAAAAATAAATGAGGCCATTGTTGAGAAAACAGAAATCATAGGCTGAGCTCTTTAATCACCTAGCTTTTCCCCTTAGGACACTTTTCTTGACTCTGAGCAGAACCTGGTTGTCTTGCTGAGCTCGGGAAGAAGCCAGCAGTGTTCAGAGCAGCTGAAGTAGGTGGAATCTGTGGGACAGAGTAAGAGGGGATGATGCTCTGTAGAGAGTCAGCCCCAGAAGGCTGTGCAGGGGGCTTTCCATGAGTCTTGCTGAGCAACATGCTACTCATAAGACAGCTGCCCATCCTGGGCTTAACAGCAGCTGAGTTGGGGGATAAGATAGAATAGGTTCTGGAGGTAAAGCAGTGCTGGGGAAGAGCAGTGCCAGAGAGATTTATGACTCTAACAGCAAAGAGATCTCCTTAATGTCTCATTAATACCTTGGCATCTAGCTGAAGGAGCTTCCCTGGTGGCTCAGGTAGTAAAGAATCTGCCTGCAATGCAGGAGACCGGGGTTCGATCCCTGGGTGGGGAAGATCCCCTGGAAGAGGGCATAGGCAACCCACTCCAGTATTCTTGTCTGGGGAATCCCATGGACAGAGGAGCCTGGTGGGCTACAGTCCCATGGCGTTGCAGAGAGTTGGACATGACTGAAGCGACTGAGCACAGCAAAGCACATCTAGCTGAAACACCAACAAAGCCTGTGCCTTGAGAATGAAACCTAACCTTTAGAATAAAACTGGCTCGAGATCGCCTGTGTGTACTGCACTTGCCCTCTGTCTTCAGGGAGACTGCAGGAGATTGCTGAAGGCAGGTACAGGTGGGTTCAGTGATGGAGGTGAGGAACGCTGGTGGTGGGGCATGCCTGCTTTTTCAGCGAGGCTGGGAGAGGGTGCTGAGCTGGGGAGCATGTCTATGGCTCTGAGGAAGCAGGGGGATATTGCTGGGGTGGGAATATACCTACAGGTCCCAGCAGGGACCAAGGATGTCATCTGAGCAGCATTCATAAAAGAATGGTTGTCAGAGGAAGCTTAGTCAGTATCTTTTTTCCCTCCCTGTAAATAAATAGCTTATTTTTCTTAAATGTTTCTTCATTAGAAGTGATAGGATTCTGACTCTGAGAGCCATTAAACAGTGAAATTCTATCAGGCTAGTTTCATCTTTGCTGCCAGCTTTATTACATTAACAAATGTAAACACTTATTTTTTTTTTTAATTTTTTGTTCTGTTTTGGGGTAGAAGGGAATGGCTACCCACTCCAGTATTCTTGCCTGGAGAATTCCATGGACAGAGAAGCCTGGCAGGCTACAGTCCATGGGGCCGCAAAGAGTGGGACATGACTGAGCGACTAACACAACAACATAGGCAATTAACAGAGTTGGGAAAGTTTCAGGTGAACATTGCAGGGCCTCAGCCATAGATACACATGTATCCATTCTCCCCCAGACTCCCTTCCCATCCAGGCTGCCACGTAACATTGAGCAGGGTTTCCTGTGCTATACAGAAGGTCCTTGTTGGTTATGCATTTTAAACATAGCAGAGTGTACCTGTCCATCCTAAAGTCTCTATCTCTTCACCCCATTCTTTCCCCATTGGCAACCATACGTGTGTTCTCTAGGCCTGTGAATCTGTTTCTCTTTTGTTAGTAAGTTTGTTTGTATCATTTCCTTTAAGATTTCACATATAAGGGATGGCAGAAGATCTTCCTCTGCCTGACTTACTTCACTCAGTATGACAATACACAGGTCCATCCAGGTTGCTGCAAATGGCATGATTTCACTCTTTTTGATGACTAAATAATATTCCACTGCATATATGTACCACATCTCCTTTATCCATTCCTCTGTCTGTTGCGACATTGAACTGTGAGGATTGTGGGTTTGAGCCTCCAGAATGCGTTTCATTCTGTTCACAGTTGGACACTTAGGACTTCGTCTCAAATGTGTGACTATGAATGACCTTGCTGGTGTGTGGTGGACTCAGGGTTAGTTTACTCCTCTCCTGGAGAAACAACAGCATCTCTGAAGCGCACGCTGTGTTCATCCTTTTTTATTTAATCTGCAGCAGATTAAGGGGCAGGGGATGATTATCCAGAGAAGGACGCCCAAAAATCCTGCAGTGGGAAACCTGAAGCGGAGGTTCCTAGCTGCTCTCCTTGTCCTCCAGACTGATGAACTACAAAGAGTATACATTCTGCTTTAAAATTCCCCAGACCTTTAAAACATTCAGCCAACTATTTAACTACCCTGTTGTAAAATCTGACGTTAAACCACCAGCAAAAAGTTTGAATTACACACGTTTCCATAAAAGCATTTTTCTCACCAAACATTCATTTTATTATCCTGTTTTATGGGAGGACTGAAATAGCCAGATCTCAGGTCCTGCCTGCCATTTGGCCAGAACAGCTCATGACCCAGGTCAAGGTTGATGCTGACAACTTGGCAGACCCATTTCTTAAAAAGTCCTTCTCTCGGAGTTTATTTTAGGACAGTGTGTCTCTTGAAGACTAAGGTTAATATTTGATTTAGGGATGGTTGATGGGAGGACATTGTTCTGCTAAAATGTATCCAGAAGGTATGAAGAGAAAGTAAAGCACGCAGCGATGTGGAGGCATACGTGGGTCAGAACACGGGGCATGTGAGGACGCAGTGATGTAGCTCCCGGAAAGAGCCTATCTGCAGCTCTGAGTAAGGAGATCCCATCCCCAGCTGAGTGAAGATATGAAGGAGTAAACCCAGAGTGCCAACTCTGTGCTAGCACAGGGCACATGCTGCCACATGCATTTTGTTATTTATGGTAGATGAATCCAGAGTGATGGCAAACGGTTTTCCCCTATCTGGTGGTTCTGACCAGCATACTCTTATTGTAGAGCTGGCAAATAGAACAATCCCTCTTTACCTATCTTTTCATTAAAAATCTTATGACAACTCTCTACTAAAAGTGTCCACAGAGTGCCAAATGAAAATAAATGTGACATCTAGTCATTTTAGGGGCTTCCCTAGTGCCTCAGATGGTAAAGAATCTGCCTGTAACACAGGAGACATTCTCTGGGTTGGGAAGATCTCCTGGAGCAGGAAATGGCAGCCCACTCCAGTATTCTTGCCTGGAGAATTCAAAAGGCTTAACTCGAAACCATTTATTAATTCTCCTCTAAGTTTTATGGATCTGGTTGGTAAGACAGAGAAGAAAAAAAATCATTTAAAAGTACATTGCATAAGCTATGAGTCATTCTTCGCCAAATGGACAAATCATTACAGCTTCTATTTCATAGATTTCTTATTTGAGAATGATCCTAATGCTTTTCAGTATATTCAGTCCTGGATTTCAGTAACAGTGATGGCTGACAAACCTGCATAGAATTTTTTTTTAAGTTTACAGGAACTGTCAGGAGACTGGACAAAAATCTATATAAATTCCGTGCAGTTAACTCCAGAGAAAATGAGAGAGAGAGAGAGAGAGAGAGAGAGAGAGAGAGAAGGGGAGGGGAGAGAGAGACAGCACCATGGTTCCTGTGTATATTGGCTATGGGTATATCTTTTTTGGAGAAATGTCTATTCAGATCCTTTCCTGTTTTTAAATTGAGCTGCCATTTTATCATTGAGTCATGGAGGTTCTTTATATATTTCAGGTACAAGCCCTTTATTACAGAAATGATTTGAAAATATCTTCTCCCATCCAGAAGTTTAGCTTTTCACTGTCTTGATGATGTCCTTTCAAGCACCAAAGTGTTTAACTTTGATGAAGCCCAATTCATTTTCCTCCTGTTGTTGTTGCTTATGGTTCTTATCTAATGCCTAATTCAAGGTCACACAGATTTACACATTTCTTTTAAGACTTTTATAGTGTTAGTTCTTACATATAGGCCTTTAATCCACTTTGAATTAATTTTTGTCTATGGTATAAAGTTAGCTCCATGAAGACAAAAATGTGTAAATACTAGAAAAGGAGACAGAAGTATTATTTTCACATGATATAATTGTCTATCCAGGTAATCCAAGGGCCATTGGGAACCTGTTACAATGAGGCTTCCTGTTTAAAAAAAAAAAAAATGTCAATACATCTTCCATATCTTAGCCATATAAAAGGGAGAAAACCATGGGAAAATGCATTTATAAAAGGTAACATGACAAGCAAAATAATATATCTGAGAAGATGGAGACACCAGAAGCAGTACTAATACCTGTCTGAAATGGTCCAAGGCAAGCTAAATACCACAAAACCTTAATCAGCATTGAAGCTAGGGAGGTATGGGACTTCCTTGGTGGTCTAGTGGCTAAGACTCCACGCTCCTGATGCAGGGGGCCCAGGTTCGATCCTTGGTCAGAGAGCTAGATCCCACATGCCACAACTAAGACTCAACAAAGTCATATTCATATGTATGAAACTAGGGAGGTATGGCTTATGGCCCAGACTCTGAGGAATTTGCCATAAAGACCAGGTTTAATGAATTACCCGAAGTTAAATGATCATTCTTCATCATGCAAAAGAAGTGTAGCACCTTGGGAAATAAGTAAAGATAATCTTGGCAGAAAACTACTACCACTTTCTAATTTGGAGGCACAAAATGAGGGGCTGGGGTAACTTGGTCTAGAAACCCCCTTCCCAGGGACCCCCTTCCCTTTTTGGATCAATATGTTCAGAGAGAGCTGACCAGAGAGCAGAGGTGATGGGGCCTCATGTCATAGGTGGGACTGTCCCCAAGTGGCCCATCGCTTCCTTCAATCTCTGGCATTTTCTTCAAAACAGAGGCCCTCAATCAACAGAACTCAAAACCAAAAAAAAAAAAAAAAGACATTTATTTGATCATCTAAGCAAAGTTAACTGTTGTTGTTGTTCAGTCGCTAAGTCTTTGCAACCCCATGGACTGCAGCACGCCAGGCTTCCCTGTCTTTCACTAGTAACCATAGACAAAACAGAAACAAATGACCTATTGAATACATTTGCAACAGAACTAGAAGTAGAGCCAATATTGTTAACATTAGTCTGTAAGAGTTAACCCTAACCCTTACAAATGAGTTTAAAAATCACCCAGTTAAAAAAAGGGGTCAGTCTAGGTATGCAGATAAGCAGTGAAAAACACACACCCCCACAGACAGAAGGACCGAGATGTGAAAAGATGCTTATTCATCATCAAAGACAGTTGTGTAAACACTGAGAATTCATTGAGTCTGTCACTTGACACATAATTTAAATGCTGTTATACTTAAAAGAGTACATATAAGGCTGGTGGGGTGAAAACTGCAACAACTTACCCAGGGGGCAGTTTGACAGATATTCCAAAAGTCTTTCAAACGTCGTTTCCCTGGCCCAGTAATTCTACTTCAGGAAATTGGAACTGTCACTACACAGAACAGATTTAGTTCAGGAATGTTCACGCTAGTTGGTTTGCACGGTGAAAATTTGGAAACTATTTGCATTCCCAACAGTATGAACTGGTTACAAAGGTCAGAGAATCCCCGTATAAATACCAAGGAGCTATTAAACTGTGGCAGATGGATACTGGATGTTCAAAGAAGAGCTTCTTGATAAATTCAAAACCCATCTTAAAACCTGGTTTTATAGACAGACACACTCATGGAAGTCCAGCAATGCTCAGAGTTTTTCTCTTGACAATGCATTTTTATTTTCTTTTTCTTAGGAGCAGAAGAAATAAAAGTTTGTAAATAGATAAAAATGGAACAAATATCGTTTAGAAGAAGAGGAGCCATGTGAAATGAAAACCAGCTATGTCTGCGGGGCTGGTCTCAAGGATCCGTCACAGTCTCCCCCCCTGTCAAAGAAGGGTCAATGTCCGGACTTCACTGAGGGAAGAATTTGTTTGGTTTGGACTTCATTCACTGTGTCAAGAGATCTACTTATTCTCTTTCTAAGTGGCTCTTCAAGCTCGATCTCAAAATAGGAAGGGCAGGCTTCTGGATAATGCCCTGCTTGCTCAGATGCTCAATGACTGGAGTCTCTTGCCTTTTGGTACTGCTTGTTTGGACTGCAATCAAATCAATGTGAACAATGCATTTCAGCAAACAAAAGGAGGAGGTGCCAGCTGTAGATGGGAGAGGCCTCCTGGTGATGGACATGTCACTCTCTGTGTCTTCCAGGCACCCAGGACCTCTGCAAAGGGCAGGGGCAAGAAGGGAGAGGAGGACAAAGTTAAGGGTCTGGGGTTGGTAGCCTGGGATAAAATGTGGAGCAGAGATTGCAATGCCTTCTTAACTCCCCTTAGAAATCACATACCATGACCTCCTTCATACTTTTGTGGCCAGAGAACCTTCTGCCCTTCTGCCCTGATTCAGAGCAGAAGAAGATTACGTAAGAATTTGTTGTTGCTGCTGTTGTTCAGTTGCTAAGTTGTGTCTGACTCTTCATGAACCCATGGACTACAGCACACCAGGCTTCCCTGTCCTTCACCATCTTCTAGAGTTTTCTCAAACTCCTGTCCACTGAGTTGGTGATGCCATCCAATCATTTCATCCCCTGTCATCCCCTTCTCCTCCTGCCTTCAATCCTTTCCAGCATCAGGGTCTTTTCCAAAGAGTTGGCTCTTTGCATCAGATGGCCCAGGTATTGGAGCTTCAGCTTCAGCATCAGTCCTTCCAAGGAGTATTCAGGACTACTGGGTGGTGAGGATGACTGAGGATCTTCTTGGTGGCTGTTAGCAAAATAGCCCAGGTCCTCTGTACTATTTCTTTTCATTCTCACCTCCTTTATGGTGATATAAAGGAAAAATAAAGCCCAGAAGCTGCTAAGTGACAGAGCTAGGGTTTAAGCTCAGGGTCATCTTCTCCAAAGTCCATGCTATGCCCACTGCACAGCGAGATTCTGGGCAGGTTGCTGTGTTTACATCACTTGGGACTTTGGAGGAAGGATGCAAGGCATCAGGAGAATCAGTGGACTTGGTTTTATTGGATTAGCAGATGCCTGAAGAGGGGTTTACTCCCTAGATTAGTCAAGTTCTAGTGTTAGTGTGAGGTCATAGGGAATATAGGAGGGGATGAAGTGAAATAAACGTTGCCCATGTTGGGAGGACAAGAAAGGGTGGCGGGAAGAGCAGAAAAAAGTAAATTTGTTGGAATCAAGGCCAGAGGTCTCTGCTTGGGCAGGCAGTTGTCACTTTAAGGGGATGCAGGGCATGTGGTTATGGAGTCTAGGAGAGCGTGTGTCTGTGATGAGGAAGAAAGTGTCCGTGCAATTGCTTGTGAGACTAGAGTGGAGCTAGTAGTAGTGTTTAGCCACTGAGTCATGTCCAACTCTTTGCAACCCCATGGACTGTAGCCCATGAGGCTCCTCTGTCCATGGGATTCTCTAGGCAAGAATACTGGAATGGGTTGCCATTCCCTTCTCCAGAGGATCTTCCCGATCATACCCAGAGATCAAACCCAGGTCTGCTGCATTGCAGGCAGATTCTTAACCGTCTGAGCTGTAGGGAATCTGTAGAGTAGAGCTAGGGTTGGGCTATCACCTGAATCCAGGTGTGTTGTCTTCTCCAGTAACAATGGAAGGAGCTATTTCCATGCTGTCCAGAGTGTAAGGGGGCTATGTCTCAAAGGGCCTCCTCTGATGCGTAGCTCGCACCTGGGGCCATCCTGGAATAGACCAGTTGCCTCCCTTCCACGTCGGGACTCTTCTGAAGTCAGGCTTATTCTGAAAAGCACTCTATCCCTCCCTCCCTTCAGTGCTTCTCACTTGGAGGGCTCATGCTAAGTTGCTCCAGTCGTGTCCAACTCTTTGTGACCCCATGGACTGCAACCCTCCAGGCTCCTCTGTTCATGGGCTCTCCTGGGCAAGAATACTGGAGTGGGTTGCCATTTCCTCCTCCAGGAGATCTTAAAAAAGCACAACCCCCTGAAGTTTCCCTTGAAACACATCTCCTGAGAGTGGCTGGACCCGGGGGGAGGGTAGAGTTGATCTTCCAGAGGAATGGTGCAGCGGAGGCTCTGTTACCTGCTTTCAGCTTCAGAGAAAATATTCTTTAAGTGGAAACAGATTAAGGGTGAATGGCAAGCCTGTGGCTCTGGGCTCCTCTTCCCATTAACCAGGACTAAAAGGCAGGCCTGGGGATCCCTTTTCAAGAGCTGCCAATGACATAGCTTCATGTTAATGTACTACAAGTCCTTACGGGCACACGCTCAATTTCATGTTTTCATCTGAATTTCTGACGTCAAGGACCCAGCACAGCTTTTAACTCGGCCAGTGTCTGACAACCAGGCTGCTGCAATCTGAAGTACGCCATCAGTGGAATGTATCCTTTTCATCTTTGTTCTCTAAATCTACTTTTTATTTGCCTGCATAAAGGAGAAAGAGTCCCTTTAATGTTGTGAGAATAAAAGCCACGAGAAAGAGATAAAGCACGGAGCATGTACCAGGCCCTTAGGGATAGACAGAGCAAGGAGTTTGGGATGGCTCTTCTCACCAAAGAAAGGCTCTTTGCCAGTTGAGACAATTACAGACAAGGTGGCTATGGTTAAATTTGCATGAATGGAGGAGGATCCCATTGAGTAGAAAGAGATTTCGGCAATGACAGATGAAGACGGATGTGCGTCTGTAACCCACGGTCAAACAAATGATGATGACATTGATGGGAAAACAAACAGTCTGAATATTTGGGTTTTTTGTTTTCTGAAGAACAAATACTTTATTTGCAAACAGAGGTGACTTCATTTTATATTCCCAGGTGGTTCAAGTGGTAAAGAATCCACCTGTCAATGCAGGAGACGCAGGAGATGCAGCTTCAGTCCCTGGGTTGGAAAGATTCCCTGGAGGAGAAAATGACAACCCACTCCAGTATCCTTGCCTGAAAAGTCCCATGGCAGGGGAGCCTGGTGGGCCACAGTCCAGGGGGTCCCAAAGAGTCCATGGAGCAAGTGAGCACATATTTTATTTTGCTAATTACTTAATTAATCTTGGTGGCGCTGGGTCTTTGTTGTGGGGTGCAGGATTAGTTGCCCTGCAGCCTGTGGACTCTAGTTCCTTGACCAGGAATGGAACCTGTATCCCTGCATTGCAAGGTGGATTTTAACCACTGGACCACCAGGGAAGTCCCCTGTATGTTTTCAAACCCTTCGCTGCTGGTCCTAGATATTCACCAGAACCACCAGGCATGGCTTAGAGGGGTGTTTGCCTGTCTTCCCGCTTCATCCACACCCTTCATAAAAGGCCAAGAAAGCACTGCCCTTGGGAAGACAGGCTATCCTATCGGCTCTGTGTATATTCCTCTTCCATCCTGGTGTTGATTTCAAGGGGCCTGACTGTGGACACTCCTGCTGTGGCCTCCCTTGTCTGATTGCATCCCATTAATCCCATTTACTACTTGTAAAACTAGCAAAAGACATAATTCCTCCCTCTTCTTGTTAAGTTTAGGAATGAGGTTGGTTTTTTTTCCACATTACATCTGCATTAAGCAGGATGAGAAATTCATGAAGGTGGACGAAGCCCTCCCTTCACATACTTTTATTTCCAAAGTTTAGTCGGGAGAAGCGAGATCATTTTCCACGGGGGGACATTCGTAAGCCTCCACTTCTTACTCCCTCCAATGTCTTACTTTGTCCTGAGCTTTAGGCATCAACCCATTGTACAGACGGGCAAACAGAGACTCAAGAAAACCAGCAACATAAAGCAGCCCAGAGGGAAGTTCCTAGTAATGAAATCCAGGAGAATTTTCTGACATCCTATTAATGAGCTGCAAGCCTGTGGCTAAATGAAAACTAAGCCCCAATAGCTTTTATTTTTCATGCACAGTAGGAAGAAGCTATGTTGAGGGTTGTGTAGCCCCAGAGAGATCGCGTGCTCCTGAGATAAGTTTTAAAGTGCTACTGGACATGATCCATCGAGTTTTCTTTTTTTCTTTAAAGATCACCTCTAAGAAATTCCAGCTATTTATCTATTTATTCAGCTTTGTTGGGCCTTAGTCTGGGGCCCACAGCATCTTCCATTGCAGTGCATGGACTCTCCGGGGGCATGCCTTAGTCTGGGGCCTGCAGCATCTTTCGCTGCAGTGCATGGACTCTCCGGGGGCATGCGGGCTTAGTTGCCCAGAGGCATGTGGGATCTTAGTTTCCTGACCAGGGAATGAACCTGTGTCCTCTGTATTGCAAGATGGATTCTTAACCACTGGACCACCAGAAAAGTCTCTCCACTGGGTCTTAAGGTTTGGGCCACAGTCTTCCAAAATGCAGTTCATGCAACACCCTGAAGCACCCTTGCACACTCCAGGCTGCTCTGTGAAGGCACCTCGCCTTCCCTGGAGCCTTGTTCACCTCCTCCGGTAAACAAGCCTCACCAAAGGACTTAGAAGAACACAAACGAAAGTCCAGGGGAGGCGCCTGGAGCGGCTGGAGCACCACGCCCCCACATTCCCATATTTCCAGATTTGAGGTTCTGCGTCCAGAGCATGGACTCTCTCCAACGTGGTGCTTCCTGTCAGCATGGCTTTTTAAGCAGCGAGATTTGTTGCTGGATGATTCTAAATGACCATCACCCGTGCACAAAGCCATCTTCTTTAGACATGGGCAGATGAGACAGAAAAATGGGTGGGCAGTTTCATGAGGCCTAGTAAATCTTCAGTAAATTGCAGCTCATCCCTGCGTCTCCTCTCGTGCGCTCTTTGTGTTGCTAATACACATTAAGCCTTGGCTGGCTTCACACTTTCAGGCCTCTCGGAGGTGAGGCCTGTACAAAGCTGCAGATGTGGAAACGGAGGAGGCCTCTGCCCCGAATGTTACCCATTAACATCAGCGTGGCCCAAGGAAGGATTTTACTACATTTTCCCATCTCTAAATAGCTCTCAGCTCGCAACTTGGGAGCTTAAAGCAACAAGAAGAGAGATGGGGAAAAAAAAGAGGAGACCACTGCATTTCTGGTTAAAAATTGTGTGTGTTCTGTTCATTGGTGTAAAATATCTCAAGAGAGAGAGAGTAAGGGACGTGGCCTTTTTAATTATATGAGTAATTCAGTTACAGGATTTAAAAATTATAGTAACGATGAGGAGTGAAAAATGAATTACCTTCTTTCTCTGCATTTTGCTCTCTCATGTTAAGTTCCTCAAATACGTTCCAAGAAAATTTCTAAGCATATGAAAGTAAAAGGAAAAAAAATGCATGATGAAGAACTAATTTCCTTAATGCATAAAATACTCGTATAACTCAATCAGAAGCTGAATAATGACCCTGTGGAAAAATGGGCAAGATATATAAAGCAGCAATTTATAGGGGGGGGAAAGTGATCAATGGGAAAATGCCCACTCAGTGGAATAAATATAACATTGAACAACGAGCTGTTATACTTCTGCTATCAGATTGGCACAAATTTATAAGCTTAATAATTCCCAGTGTTATCAAAGATGCAAGGAAACAGATATGTTTTTAACTCTGGTTATAGTATATCTTTTTGGACAGCAGTGCAGCTGCTTTAGAAGTGAAAATCCTTTGACTCAGTAACTCCCTCATTGGGATTGATCATGTCACTGGAATATGTACACTCCTGCAAACACTGTTAGAAAGTTAATTGCAGATAACAGTAGTAGGATTAAAGGGGGAATCTAGATTTTCATAAATGAAACTGAAAGTGTTAGTCACTTAGTTGTCTGACTGTCTGTGACTCCATGAACTGTATAGCCCGTCAGGCTCCTTAGTCCATGGGATTCTCTAGCCAAGCATACTGAAGTGGATAGCCATTCCCTTCTCCAGGGGGTCTTCTTAATCAGGGATGGAACCCTGGTCTCCCGCATTGCAGGCAGATTTTTTACCGTCTGAGCCACCAGGGAAGTCCTTTCATAAATAAGGGACAGTTTAAACAAAAATCCAGAACCTCTATGAAACAGACTCCTGTGCCTGTGTTCAGAATACAGAATGCCTCAACTTGCAATGGTTCAACTTACACTTTTCTCCTCTAAGATGGTGCAAAAGTGATACTCATTCAGCAGAAACTGTGCTTTGAATTTTGAGGTTTTCCTGGGCTGGTGATATGCTGTACGATCCTTTCTCTTGATGCTGGCCAGGGCAGCACCAGCTCCCAGCTAGCCCTGCCATGACCAGGATGACAAACTGATACTTAAAGCCATTCTGGTTCTGTTCTTTAGTTTCAGTAAAGCATTTGAGATGCGTGCTAAGTCGCTTTAGTTATGTCCGACGCTTTGAGACCCAATGAACTCTAGCCCACCAGGCTCCTCTGTCTATGGGATTTCCTAGGCAAAAGTACTGAAGTGGGTCGCCATGCCCTCCTCCAGGGGATCATCCTGACCCAGGGATAGGACCCATTGGCCTTCTCTGTTCTCACGTGAGCCCTGTCAACCTCAGGGCTCTCTATGCTTGTTCTTTTCATGAGACCTCTTGTCTCTCTAGCATCTCTCTCCACGTTCCACTTCTCAGCCTTGGGGACCCAGATGAAAACTCTCTCTTGTTGAGTTTTGTTGCACCCTGAAACCCTTCATAACATTTATCACAATTTTAAAATGATATATGTATTCATATAAACATGTTTAATATTTGTCTCTCTCCCAAAGATGAAACATCCTGTAAGAGCAAGAAATGGATTTCTTGATAATGGCTGCATTTAAACCTTAACACAGTGCTTAAAATAGAGTTGAAATTCAATCAGTATCTGTTGAATGAATAAATTGAATGAAGGAATGAAGGCATACCAAGCAGAACCATCAAAGACTCGAGCAAGGTCTTAGTCAATGGTTCTCAAGTTGAGGGTCTCCAGATCAGTTTATAATGATGCTGCTGGTGCCAGCACTTGTAGGCGATGGTTTTATCTGTAAAATGGGAACAATTTCTGCCAAACAGAGTTGCTGAGAGTTAAATTGCAATCCACATGAAAAAGCACAGTATGCTAGAAACACTGGTGCTCAATAAATGTTAGTATTCTTTCTCAGTCTCTATTGCTCTCCACAAACTACTGCTGTGCTGTTAAAAAGGCAACATAATAAGCAGACTATTTAGAAAAGTACTATCTACACTGAGACTTTTAGAAGCAGGAGTTGGAATTAAAGGCCTTCCCTTGACCAAAAGTGAACACTTAGGGTCTTTTAGGACTATTTCAACCAATTTTTTTGTTTGGAACAAACAAACAAACTTCCCTTTGTTCTCTCTTTTTAACTAGATCTTAGCTTAAAAGTAACCTAGGAGATCTAAGCAACATTTAAACCCTGGTAAGTAGATAATGGTTTCCAGCAACTGTCAGAATTTCTGGAAGAGGAGAAGATCAAAAACTAACAGGATTTTCCCTGCTAAAGCTCCCATAGATGAGCTCTGCTTATATCGCTGTTGGGTAGTTATGAGAGGTGGGCTTGCAGCCTACATCTGCTTCTAAAAGATAAACTGAAGATAGTGTGATGGAGCATGGATTCCGCCTCCTCTCATTAGACCTGTTGGACTCCAGCTTCCAGATTTATGGGGGGAAACCACTGATATCTCATGGCTTCAGGAAATGTTGACTGGAAACATGACCTCGTTGGTTCAGGACTTGCTAGCCATTAATGATGAATTTAAGCTTCAGCGGAGGGAGATAAATTCAGTTCTCAGTGATAAAAATTGCCTTTGAGGTCTTTCATCATTGTTGTTATTGCTAACAGCTAACAAGGGGTGCAGACCCTTCACCAACTCTGTCGTTTTTATGGCAAAGGGCAGATGGAGCACCCGGGGGTGTTAAAGCCTCAGCACCTCAGGGACTGTTTGCTCTTTTCTATTCCCACAGACTTGGTTCACTCCATCAACACCTCTGTATACACATTGCCTCTGACAGCGCCTCTGAGGTCCAGTGTCCTCCCCTCCCAAGGAAAGAACATCACCACACTACTCATTCCACTCTATTTCACCCAATGAGGTGACACCTAAAGCAGGGGTTTCCCAACCTCCGGAATTGAGTGCCTGAAGATCTGAGGTAGAGCTGGGGTAATAATAACAGAAATAAAGAGTGTTCCTTGCTCAGTCGTGTCCGACTCTTTGTGACCCCGTGGACTGGAGCCCGCCAGGCCCCTCTGTCCGTGGGATTCTCTAGGCAAGAATACTGGAGTGGGTTGCCATTTCCTCCTCCAGGGGATCTTCCCATCCCAGGATCGAACCCACATCTCCTGCATCTTTTGCACTAACAGCCGATTCTTTCCCACTTGAGCCACCATCATACAGAAGCACTAAGGAACATCCACTCTTTTCTTTATTTCGTATGTGTAGATGTGCATGTACCTTTTGAAAACATAAACAAGTTCATCCCTATCCTATATGAGAATCCCATACGTCATCTGGTCTTGCTCAAAATACAGCTAAGAACCTTTTCTATCGGTCCATGCAGAACAATCCCAGGGTTTCCCAGGCTCTGGGTGCCAGGAGGTAAAATGACGATAAAGAAAGAGTCCTCACTCTGAATATAGGTCTGGGAGGTACTTTAGAGGATTTCTTTTACAGAGAAAGTGACCAAGTCTGAATGTCAGACTTGTCCACACCCAAGTCCTCATTTCGAACTTAAGGAGGCTTGTTCTGAATAGATGCTAGTTTCCACTCACCCTCGTTTGCATCATCCATCTACCGTAACCCACACAACTCGAGGCGACTCAAGGACGAAGACGTGTGCATAACTGAAGCGGTTGGCCCGTGTTGTCTGCATTGGTCTTCGTGTCGGTGCAAACTCACCCCCTGGGCAGGTTGGAACTGCTGATTTTAGATGTCACATCCTTAGAGAAAAAGCGAGGCTCTGTTTTCACTGCTTTGCCGGTCCCCGCGACAGCCCTGTGCAGGTGGGTGCTGGCTCCTGGATGATAAAATAGTAATGAGCACCTAATTATGGATAATTGCATAATGAGGTCGCTTTTGCCTCTGCCAGTCCCCAGGAGCAGCTGGTACCTGAACTGGCTGCTTGTGGCAACAGGCTCCTTTCTTCTGGAATCAGTCGAGGGGGAAAGGCAGCGAGCCAGCACCCCAGCATGGATACAATTCCCCCCAACAAGTTGGTGCCTGATTCCAGTTTCTCCAAGGCGGGATGGGAACTTGACTAGTCATTCTCCTAATTATTTGGGGAGATTAGCGTGTGCTCCCGGGTTGGGCTGTGGACCAAAAATAATGCCTTCCATTTGGGAGAGGATCTTAAGCGTTCAGGCTGTACAACCACACCATCTGGCTTTCTGGTAACAAGCTGCGCATGTATCATCCAGTAACTGCAGCTACAGTGAGAGTTAAGTTGCAGCCGAGTGTTCCCTGAACTTGGCTGTTTATAAAACTTAGCTTGCATACTCAGCCGCTAAATTGTGTCCGACTCTACGTGACCTCATGGGCTGTATCCTGCCAGGTTCCTCTGTCCATG
Organism: Bos indicus; assembly: GCF_029378745.1. Classification (NCBI taxonomy): domain Eukaryota; kingdom Metazoa; phylum Chordata; class Mammalia; order Artiodactyla; family Bovidae; genus Bos; species Bos indicus. Next base: position 33,776,698 of record NC_091778.1, on the reverse strand, counting down.
GGATTCTCCAGGCAAGAATCCTGGAGTAAGTAGCCATTTCCTTCTTCGGAGAATCTTCCCAACCCAGTCTTCTATACTTCAAACCTCCATCCAAACCTATGGAATAAAATTCTGCCATCGGATCCCAGACATGCCAGTAAACATGACTGGGGAAGTCATATTTTGTTTGCCTGAGCAGTCTTGGGTCTGAGATGAGATGGAAAACTGTGAGATCTGAGTGTGATTCTATGATGTATCTATGTGCTGCAGTCGATGGGGTGGCAAAGAGTCAGACTCGACTTAGTGACTGAACAACATTCATTTGCATAAACTCATAAGCACCAAATCTTAATATCTAAGTCAGTTTGGGGGATGGGAAGAAACACCATCAGATGCTGTCAAGATCTTCCCTCCAGAATAAAACAATGATGCTCATTCCTCCGAACAAGCAAAGTCTCTCAAAACCAAAACTAAAAGCCCACACAGAAAAGAAAGCAATACAAACCACATTCTAGGGTTCAGTGCATTTAGCAGCATTTACTGTCTAATCATTCTTCAGCTGACTTTCAAAAATATAATGCCGTGGCTCATCAAAATAGACATTTTTCCATCTGCTTTTTAAAATTGAAGACGATAATTTAAAAAAGAAAGCTTGAAGGAGTTCGCAGTCAACCACCTGACTCACTGTGCTGCCCCATGTAACATGTGAAGGTCAGGGTGGTTATCTGAGCTCACGTAGTAAGGAATTAGTCCACTTGAGGGATTCGCTGTCCATTTTTCTCTCCCCTTTTCAGGGTTTTTGTGTTTTTTTCCTTTAACTTTTTAAAAAATCTCTTATCCTGTTTAGTCTGCTGTGGAATTCAGGCACTTCCTAATTTCACTGGTGTTCATTTTAGGGCTGAAAGGATAACTGCTTATGTGCTAAGCCAAAGGAATGTTCCAACCCTGAATCTGATTTCCTAGGGGAGAATCACTTATATATTTATTTAAAAATTTTTCATGTTTCAATGCATCTTTTTTCTCTCTAAGGGAGAGGTTACCCTTAGCACAATATTGGTGATCCTGTGATGCTGGGGGCAACAGAGTTCAAGACTTTGAAACAGAACTTTCCTGGTGGTACAGTGGTTAAAAAAAAAAAAATCCACCTGCCAATGCAGGAGACACGGGTTTGATCCCTGGTTCGGGAAGATCCCACATGCCCCAAAGCAACTGAAGCCCATGCACCACAATTATTGAGCCTGTGCTCTAGAGTCTGGGAACCACAACTACTGAGACCTCGTGCCCTAGAGCCCCTGCTCTGCAACAGGAGAAGCCTGCACACCACAACCAGAGCATAGCCCCACTCGCCTCAGCTAGAGACTAGCCATGCAGCAGTGAAGACCTAGCACAGCCAAAAAACAAAAAAGACTTTGGAACAAAATGCTTAGCGAATGTTCTAGAATTTCTTGTGTGGTTTAGCCCCTTTTCTCCTTCCCCACCCCATTTTTTTCCCCCAGCACATTACTTGTCATGGGCATTATCCATTTCTCATTATTGGACAGCTAGTAGAGGAATATTGAAGCCATCATCAAATTCATGACCTGAAGCCCATGTTGGGTGCTTTACTGGATATTTCCAAGCTATAATATTTCAAATTAGGGAGGAAAGAATTCAGTGGAAATGGTAGGGGACCATTATCTAAGAGCATTTTAGAGAGATGATCTCTTCTAGGGCACAACTATTTTTAAAAACAATATTTTCTTTCAAAACTCTCTCCTAGGTCTGACTTTTCTTACCGCTAACTGTCACTGCTTCTTCAAGATCGTCACATCCTTTGTGATAAACGTGGAATCTTTATTCAAATTGTAGAGGTCCCTGGTGCTTGGTCATTTTTGTTTAAAAATAATGTATCTTAAATTGGTGTTTAAATGGGAGTTTTTGTTCCAAGAGGGTCAGCTGCCCCCTGCATATTCTGGTGTAAACCTACTATTTCATCAGAAGTAAGTCACTCAGTGCTTCACAGTGGCTTGGTATAAAGCATCCATCTGCCAAGCCAGGAGACACGGGTTCGATCCCTGGGTCGGGAAGATCCCCTGGAGGAGGATATGGCAACCCACTCCAGTATTCTTGCCTGGGAAAATCCTATGGACCGAGTAGCATTGCAGGCTACTAGTCCATGGAGTCGCAACAGGGTCAAACACAACCTAATGACTAAACAACAACAGAAAGTCATTCAATAGTTTCTTAAGAGGATTGGTACCCTTTTGTAATTTCTGGCTAAAGTGCAAATGTGAAGAGGATTGGGAAGGAGGCTGTTTCAGCCATAAATTTTTTGAGCATCATAAACTGTGAAGAAAAGCTCTGATTAGGGGAAAAGACATGAACTTGATCCAGGCATCTGCTTCTCAACCTCAGGATGCTGAAAGTTTCCGACACCGCAAGACTGGGAGCCCCAACCTTGAACTTGAACGTTCAAAGTCGCCGGGTAACGCCACCTGACAAAGCCCAATGGGAGAAGGCTGTCCTGTGACATCTGTGAACGATGCCTTGACCTCAAAAATGTTTTCTCCTTTGAACGCCCACACGTGTCTTATGTTTGTTCTCTGTCAGACATCTTCAACGAGAGAAACACTCAGGAAATTCACCTTGACTTTAACTTGACTCAACCTGTTAGGGATGGGAGATTTTTCCTGCACCGGTTTCCCAATTTTCCCATTTCTGTCAAGAGGATCAGGGTTCTTGCTGTGAGGTCAGGAGCATTCATCTCAAACCTCATAGCTCCTTTCCAGTCTGAAAATGTGTCCTGTGGTTTGTTTTTTTTTTCCAACCACTCGACTGTCTCATCTCTCATACTTCTGTGACTGTGCCACAGAATCAGTGGTTTTCAAAAGTTATGCTTTTCCTGCTGTGCATGCATAGTTTAAACATCCTGGGTGGCACTAGTGGTAAAGAATCCACCTGCCAATGCAGGAGATATAAGAGATGCGCGATTGGTCTCTAGGTTGGGAAGATTCCCCTGGAGAAGGAAGTGGTAACCCACACCAGTATTCTTGCCAGGAGAATCCAATGGACAGAGGAGCCTGGTAGGCTGCAATCCATGGGGTCACAAAGAGTCGGACATGACTGAGTCACTGAGCACACACACACACACACACACACACACACACACACAGTTTACATGATGATAAGATCCTCATGGTGTTTACAGAAGGAACACAGAAGCATCTCAGAGTCCTAGATTTCCAGAAAAGCTCTCTTTTGGCTGCTCTTCTTGGAGCACTCCACTCTCTGAAGCTTGTACACCCTCTCCTGCAGGGAGAGAATCCCTCTGGCTAATTTCTTCCAGGATATTTCTTCTGCCCCCAGCACACAGCCCCGGAAGGGAAATAGCAGAGCTCCTGACATCTAGTCCTGCAGGCTGCAATCTGGGTTTTGTGGAGATAGGCAGCACTCCCTCTCCTTGTCTGCTTCCTAGACTCTCTTCATCCTTCTTCAAACCCTGTCTTCTATCTGGGGCTGCTGGACGCAAAGCCCCTCTGGGAATGGAGTCATCCTCTGGAGACCTTGAACATGGGCCACCTTGGGCTGTAAACATTCTGGACAGGGTCCATGAGGAGATTCTGAGATCAACAGATGGGAGACCCGCTGCTCCGGAGAAGAGCTTGCATCCATCCTCCGCTCCATGCTACCCTCTCATAAAATAGTCCTCCCTCTGGGGATGCTTGAAGAAGAGGAGCATCCCTGAAGGGCTCCATCCGCGGCTGTTTACGACAACCCGCTGCATGCCAGGTGAGATTGACTGCCTTTGGAACAAGATCTAAAGCCACGTGCTGTAACCGTTTCAATCACCCATGATCAAATCCAGGTACAGCATCTACATCACTGATCATCCTTGTGTGGAAGCTGTGAGGGGCTGGCCATTCCTGTAGACAGATGTCTGCCCCCTGCTCTGCACCCAGCCTAGACCGTGGGTGTTTTAACACCCACTTCCTGCCCTGTCTTCGGGAAGCCCATCAACGAGCAGTGAACACAGGGTGTGTAGGTTGGGAAGAGGGCAGGGCAGGCCCGGGCCAAGAGCTTCTTGGCAGAGATCCCACTGCATGCAGGGCAGCCCAGCAGACTGTGGCTTGGACCATGGGGTAACACAGTCACAGGTTTTGGGGACAAGCATATGGACTTCCTTGGGGGTCCTTTTTCTGCTTGTCACAGGAACTTACTGGGAGAAAATGGATCAAGATTCCTAACATTTGGATATTGAGTGTTGCCAGAGTCTCACTGGTGGATTGTTGTTGTTCAGTTGCTCAATCGTGTTGACTTTTTGCGACCCCATGAACTGTAGTCCACCAGGCTCCTCCGTCTATGGGATTCCCCAGGCAAGAATACTGGAGTGGGTAGCCATTCTCTTCTCCAGGGGATTGTCCCCATCCAGGGACTGAATCAATGGCAGGAGGATTCTTTACTGCTGAGCCACCTGGGAAGCCCCACTGGTGGATTACGATGATCCTACATAAGTTTACTGACAGCAAAGCATGCTGGGGGCCCACAGGATGCTGCCCTGTGGAGAAAGGGGTATCTATGTGGGCTGCTTGGCAGTGCAACTTGGGCAAAGTTTTGATCAGGGGCCCAGGAACAAAAAGAACAACTCAATGAGCCCAACTTGGGATCCACTAGGAATATAAACCAATAGGAACATCCATGCAGCTGTGGACCTGCCTCTACCAGGGGGTTTTACCTGTCAGCCCTGGGGGCTCTTGGGAGCCAGACAGACTTTCCCGAGGTGGAAGGGAACTTAAGGAAGGAGAAGCATGGGTTCCTGTGCAGATGGTATACATTCAAGTACCTGGAGAAATAAAAGACACGGTCATATGTGCACCCTGGAGTGGTGATGGGGAGATATTCTACCTGACTCCTTTTGTACGTGCTAATTCACTTCAGTTGTGTCTGACCCTTTACGACCCCATGGACTGTAGCCTGTCAGCTCCTCTGTCCATGGGATTCCTCAGGCAAGAATACTGGAGTGGGCTGCCATGCCCTCCTCCAGGGCCACCTGACTCAGTGCTCTGGAAACTTGCCTTGAAGGCAAGCAAGGGGTGGGAGGGCTCAGCGATTCCTCTCCAAGTTTAAAGGGCACTCAGATCCCCCGGGGGAGTCTAATCAAGATGCAGACTGTGATTCAGTGGGTCCTTGGGGTGGTGGGGGGCTGAGCATCTACATCTCTAGTTAACTATCCGGATGCTGGCTCTGCTGGCTCTGAACCCACTTTGAGCAGCAAGGAGCAGTCACAGATCCCATACTTTGAAGGACCGAGCCTGGCTTAATGTTCTGCTGATGTTTTGAAGTTCTTCATTCATTTTTTAAACAAGGGGCCCCATAAGATACATATCTGGTCCTGATTTAGCATTAGAGCTGGGTTCACATCACGGCTCTCCCCCTGCTTCATGCTGTGTGCTGGAGAGAGATCCTTGGCTCCCAGGTTCATCTCCTTTGATGATAAACAGGATGATTGGCAGTGGCTGGGAGGGTGAGATGAGATGGGCACGTCTACATGTGATGACAAGAGCTGCCGCTGTTACCACACGGATCAGGCTGCCCTTATGGGCAATTATTGAGTGCTAATTTGTGCCAATACTGCACTATTAGCATTGCCATTATTATTTTTTTTGACTATTTAATTCTTAGCAATCATCTCCTCCATAATCTCACTTAATTGGTATTAAAGCCCTGTGGTGACTTTCATTTTAATGTGGATCTGGCGCCATCACATGCTTAAAGAAAACAGGAAGGACGTTTCAAAGGGAAGCTATGTAACCCGGAGGCCAGCCTTCTCCTCATATCAGTGTCAACCATAGTTTTTCCTAGATGTGAGTCTCAAATCCTCACCAGACTGGCTGGTTGTGCCATCCTTCGTCTTAAGTTTTCCCTGAAATCTTAAGGGACAGTTGCTCCCCCACCAGGGGACACGGCACAGCATTTAGGAAGGAGGGTTTAGGGCCGGGGTTCCAAGGCAAAAAATCGAGGTATGTGTGACAAAGTCTTAGTCACTAAGTCGTGTTCAATTCTTTGTGACCCTGTGGCATTTGTACCCCGCCAGGCTCCTCTGTCCATGGGATTCTCCAGGCAAGAATACTGGAGTGGGTTGCCACTGCCCACTCCGGGGGATCTTCCCGACCCAGGGATCCAACCTGCGTCTCCTGCACTGCCGGCAGATTCTTTACCATCTGAGCCACCAGGTTGATTTCTAATGTAGAACATGAGAAGGGATATCAACTAAAAGCACAGGATGAGAACGGCTGTCAGTGCAACGAGGTCTAATCAACAGTATCCCAAAGCCACAGGGAGACTAATCCAGAGTCTTAATAGCACTCACATTTATTGTGTCTTTCTTAGGTCTGGCGTTTTGGAGCCACATCCCTATAGAAAAGCATTAGTTCTCAACCCCCTTTGGCGTTCCCCTCCCTGGGGTGTATTGAACAGCCTTCAGAGATGCCGTCCTCCTAGCTGCCTCCTAAGAAAAAGCAGACATAGAGGGATGAGCACCGTCAGTTGCCACTGTATCGAAATATACTCAATCCTGGCTGTTTCTAGCATCATCTGAGGGTGCCTTTAAAACCTACCAATGCTTGGGCCCCACCTGCAAAGATTTTGATTCAGTTGATTGGGAAAGCTCCAGGCATTAGCACATTTTAGATGTCCCCAAGGTGAGTCTGAGGTGTAGCCAGGTTTTAAACATAAGATTGTCTTTGCTGCTATTCAGTCGCTCAGTTGTGTCCGACTCTGCAACTCCATCGACTGCAACACACTAGGCTTCCCTGTCTTTGACCATCTCCCAGAGTTTGCTCAAACTCATGTCCATTGAGTCGATGATGCCATCCAACCATCTCATCCTCTGTGGCTCCCTTCTCCTCCTGCCTCCATGATTGTCTTAACGTGAGTCAGTTATCAAGGATCAGAGCTTGGTGGCTAAGAACATAAATGCTGGACTCATACTATCCGAGTTCAAATCCCTGGGTTGCTCCTAACCAGCTGTGTGGTCTTGGCAATTCACTTCTCTATGCCAAGAAGAATAATGCCTCTTTCATAGAGAATTCAGTCAGGTTTCCTCTGCAGAGTACTTTGGATGATGTCTGGCCATGGTAAGCACTGTGCAAGCTTTTGATAATTAAACATGCTCTATACATGGTAAAGCAATGTGATTTATAAGAAAGGCCTATTATTGTCTTATACTGTTTTGGCTAACTACTTAGATTAAATGATTTAAAAATTTTGTCAAGTGTCAAGTTTAACTTATTTTCTGATTCTAATTTTGAAGACTTTCTTTGGCTATATTCCAGTTTGCTTGTGTTGGTCAAGTTAAAAAAAAAAAAAAAAAGTCAGATTTTCTTTAAATCTCCTAGTGCAGACTTTATTGCTAACAGGTCCATCCAATTACAGCTAATTAGTGAATGTATATTTTCCTTTTGCACAGGGGCGTCTAGAGGAGCTTCTCTTCATTAGCAAGGCTTAAGTTCCAAAGACTATGATCCTCACAGACAATTCCTGCTGGTAGAAGCAGCAAGATGAAGTCAGGCTGGGAGTCAGGTTCCCGCATCAAATTTGGCCCTGGGGGATGCCTACAGATCAGAAGGAGGGGCTCCGGAGCAGCAGTTCTCAAAGTGTGGTCCCAGGCCAGCAGCGCCCACATCTGCTCCGGACCTTGTTAAGAGACGCACACTGGGGACCCCACCCAGACCCTCTGCGTCAGAGACTCTCCCTGGCTGGGGCCCAGCTGTCTGAGTTTGACGCTCACGCTGCTAAAATTTGAGAACCACACTTGAGTACGTTTTCTCCATTTCTAAAATGATACTGCTCTGTTTTGCCAGGAAATGAAAATGAGAAACCTCCTACAGTAATTCCCACCAAATTCTTATCTTTAACCTTTGAGAATGTATTTTTTTTTAAACCGCTGTGCCATAAACCAGAACTACTGTGACTTTAATGAAAAAGTATGAGTCGATGATTCATTTGGTTGACATGTTTTGAAAATATCGAGTTAAGCTGATTTATTGTCAGTGCCTCCATGGGTACGAAGGACTGCACATTGTATATTTACATCACCAGAGGCATTTCCTTTCTCTTATGAACTTCTGTATTTTATTTACTTGTCCTTTCTTCCTTTTTAGCCGTTTTTGAGTGATTTTTGTCCTATTGAAATAAAGTTGCTATACTTTTTGATTTCCTTCCATTATGTTTGAGAAATCTGAAATGGCCTATCATATACAAATTTTAAACTATCTGATAGAAATCCTTAATATATTAATAGCTAAAAAAAATTACAAGATAGATCTGTTATTTAGTATGAGCTGTGCACAAATATTTATTTTATTTCTATTTATTTTTATTATTTTTTTCCTGAAAATGATCTATTTTTTGGCAAAATAAAAAACAATGAACTTTACGCAGTGTTTTCCAAGATATTATGATTTCCCCTTTCTAAGGCATGAAACAGTGTAAATTAAATCTTTTTTAAAAATAAAAGACAAATCTCAGGGAAAATATCAAGAAGTAATAACTATTGCATTATATTCTCATGTTTCTAATCCTAATACTGCAGTGTTTTGGTATTATGATTTTCGTAGAGAAAAATGAAAGACTGTAATTATTGTACTAACATCTTAAATTCTGAGATTTAAATAAAATTGACTCTTCTTTTAAAAAAATTAGTTAACATGGCATTTTACACAAATAACATCCAAATTTATGTGAGTGAAAGGTTTTAGTTTTGTGGCTTCTATCAATATGAATTTCAATGTAGTTCCTTCATACGTGAGCCCAGACATTTAAATTTGATACAGGGGGACTTCCCTGGTGGCTCAGTGGTTAAGATCTGCCTCCCAGTTCAGGGACACAGGTTCAATTCCTGGTTGGGAAGCTAAGATCCCACATGCTGAGGGGCACTAAGCCTGAGTGCCAAAAAAGAAGACCCAGCACAGCCAAAATAAATGAATAAATAATTTTTTTAAATAGTGACTTAAAAAATAAATAGGTTTGATAGATACTTTCCACGTAATGGGCTTCCCAGGTAAATCAGATGGTAAAGAATCTGCCTGCAATGCAGGAGACCCAGGTTCGATCCCTGGGTTTGGAAGATCCCCTGGAGGAGGGAATGGCAATCCACTGCAGTATTCTTGCCTTGAGAATCCAATGGACAGAGGAGCCTGACAGGCTACTGTCCATGGAGTCAAAAAGAGTTGGAGATGACTGAATGACTAACACTTTTCCCAACTCAGCACTCAGTGATGTGATACCGGTAGCTTGAAAGTGGTCATTGGTGGCAGTCTTTACATCATGAAAACTGGAAGAAGCTACAGAGCAGAGCTTTTTATTTCTGCTTGCATATTTACATATAAACATACACGGAGGGCTGAGTGTTACACCAGCCCTGAAGGCATCCATTCACAGTTGTTGACAGCGTTCATTGGAATAGGTTACATCACTGGCTGGCATAGTGACTGGGACATGCGAGGGGTTGAGTGAATGAGAGCTGCTGATTTTAATCACAGCAGAAAGAGTAGACGTTATAGAAACAGTCCTTCCTTTGTCTATAGGCAGACCCCAGCTCCGCTTTTGTGTCACTTTGGGTAAGTTTACTTGATCTGTCTGAATCTTACAATATTGGTTTACCTGGACTCCACTTTATTCCAGAGGAGTTCGAGATATCAATGTCCTCCTTTGCTCCCTCCAGAATCCCTTTTTAATCTCCCTGGATGTCCCCAAAGTCTCATCTAAGGAACTTTTGACAAGAGCATCTGTGAGAACACACTCAAAAAATTTGAAAACCCATCAATCAGATAACAATACTTTGGACCTGACATCACAGCTTCTGGATTTTGGCTTTTGGACCAATGGCTCACTTTAAGGCAGACCTCATCAGACAGCTGGGAACATCCCTGAGGGAGAGTTCCTGGAGTCTGTTGTCATTTAGATTTAAATGATTTCTGTTTACCAATGGCTGAAGCAGACTAGATGTAGAAAAGAGGAGAAACTCTTTCCCTCCAAACTCAGTGAAGGAATTTCATGGACTGCACAGAAAATCCCAAGTAACCAAATTATCGATAATAGAGCCCTGAAATGTCCCCACAAATTTCCAGAAGTCAAAGAGGATTTCTTGGCATGTCAGAGCTGGAAGGGACTTTTAGGGTGATCTCACATAATCCCCTCCTTTCACAGATTAGGAAAGAAATGCCTGAGACTTTAAATCACCTGCCCGAGGGGGCACAGCTGGCTAGGGGCTCCAGCAGAAGGGAACTGGGTCTCTCCACTGCACATGGTGTGGAGGATGCTAATCCATTTTTCAAACTCAAGAGTACTGACATCAAAGAACATCCTATCTGACCTCGGGGGGTTATCTTCTATAAACATCTACTAATTGGTTTTGCCAACCTGAGACCTTTATGGTCTTCCCATCTCATTTCCCTTGTTCAGTGTGTCTCTTCCTCTATAAAAATATCCATCTTCCCTCCTTGTCACCTAAATACACTCATGGCACCTCCTTTCAGCTCCCCCACTCCATTGAGGATATAAAGCTGTCAGGTCCGCCGGTGACAAGAGCCAGGCGGATGGCTCTTGGTTTCATCTTCGTGTGGGGAGATGTGTGTGTGTCCATAGGCTGGCTCTCTCCAGGGGTTCATGAGACAGATAGGGGGCTACCTGCTGAAGAAGATCTGCCAGTCTTCTTGGGGCTGAGGTTCCTGTTAGAATGGACCCCAGCCTCATTGCTCTCATCTATTCTTATGTCTAACTCTGTGGTCCAGAAAGCAATGATGTCAAGTCCCTAGAACCTTCCAGCAGTTTTTGAAACAAGATGAGGCAGTGGTTTCCAATCTTGGGTGACCCAACATCATTATAAAACTCTTCACCTCTCAAGAATCCCACCTTGGGCTGAGAAGTTGATTTTCCTTGCTTTGGGAAGCATTAAAATTTTTAATTAATTAGATTTACTTAAATATTATGTTGCACTTCCAAGGTAATGCAGGAGACACAGGAGGTGGGAGTTCAATCCCTGGCTCAGGAAGACCCCCTAGAGGAGAAAATGGCAACCCACTTCAGTATTCTTGCCTGGAGAATCCCATGCACAGAGGATATTGGCAGGACTATGGTCTGTGGGATCGCAGAAGAGTCAGACATGACTTATCAACTAAACGACAACAAAATATTACATATGATTTTATTCTAGTTTATTTTATAAAATAAAAATTGTATTTTTATTTTAAAAATTATTTAAAACAGCAATGTAGCATTGATTTACGTGTAGCAATGATGCTTCATGAGAAAGAAGACTGGATATTTGTGTGATTTTTTTCCTCCTAGAATAGAGAAGCACTGTCATAACTAACCATACCTCTTCCTGCCCCTTCACGCACCCTGTGACAAATATTCTTGAAACCAGTAGTTCTCTAATTTGATCATGTGTCAGGCTCACCTGGAGGGCTTAGGAAACCCCAGATTGCTGGGCTTCACCCCCAGAATTTTTGGTTAGCAGGTCTTGGTCAGGTTCATAGACTCTCGATTTTGTACAAGTTCCCAGGTGATGCTGACACTGCTGGCCCAGGGACCACATTTTGGGAAACACTTCTCTTAAGCTTAGGGGGCCACGTTCTCCTCTTGGTGCTTGTCAGCCTTCTCAGGTATTGAATCTCTACACTTAGCCTCTTTCTGCAATGAGCTGCATGCTTGAGCTCATGGGTCCAGATGCAGGATGCACGACACGGTCAGGCCAAACTTTTGAATAGGTGGTGTGCTTCTGAATACATTGAAGGGCTGCAGCTGTGAGTGAAGTTTAGAGAAGAATTTGCAGCCCAGAGCTGGCCTGAACACAAGCAGCATGGTCTGTGAGGGTTGGGTTAGTGGGTTGGAGGATGGCTTTTGTCTGTGAAGATTCCACGGCAGGATCGACGCTTTATTCTAGGTCATTTTGCATCTACTAAAAAGAGTGTCCCCGAGGAGGATGTTGGCCCTGGATTTTCTGGAGAATCTGTGCTACTTACATATTCAGCCTGGAAGAGTAAGAATCAGGGCTGCTTTAAATATGGGTTACGTATTTCAGTGGAACACTTGTGGTTTTCAGAGTTAAAAAACTAGAGTTTATGTATTCATTCCACCATCAACCAGCCGTGTGGCTTGAAGGAGTTACTTTACTTCTCAAGACTGACGGTGTAAAAGGGGGACTCATCATTGGTCCACAGCTTGGTGGGAGGGTGGGCTGTGACATATGTATGAAGTTCACACCAAGGGAGTAGGTGTGCTGTGAAGGACGCCTGTCACACAAGCTGAGTTTGTGAGCAGGAAAGCCAATGATGGTGAGTATGTGGCCTGCGACTCAACATTACTGCTCTGTCTGGAGCCTTTGGGGCCCCATTCAATACAAGAATCTGAGCCAGAGAGCCATGCACACAACACGCAGCTTGTACAAGGGGATTCCGAGAAAGTCGATACGTCACATGTCCTGAACATCTTTGTGATCCAACCACAGAATAAATCAACACACACAAGCACACACACCAAAATAAACAAACACACACAAAAAACCAGTCTGCCACTATTCATTGCCACAACTGTCCCAACGGTCCCTTGTTTAATCAGTCAGTATTTGTTAACAACTGTCCATGACCTTTTCCTGACAAATGGGCCATATACATGTACATGTGTAACTGAATCACTTTGCTATACGCCTGACATTAACACAACATTGTTAATCAGCAATGCGCCGATATAAAATAGGAATTTAAAAACAAGGGGGGAAAAAAGAAAAATTAACTGCCTTGATGGAAAAAATTTAAAATAATAAAATTCTGAATAATGAAAATTAAAAAAATAATAATATAATGAAGAAGGCTTTTTTAAACAATGTGAAGTCCATAAACTTTGAAAAAGATGAATAAAACTGGATCTATGAAAAGAAATGGTTTTGAATGAAAAAATAATCAAAGGCAAAGTTAAAAGCAATCAGCTCCTACAAAAGGTTTTGTGACAGATATTACAGAGGTTAAATTTCCTAAATGTGAGTAATTCTTAGGAACAAAGAAAAGTCATCCACTGTTCAATAAGAAGAAATTGGGAGAGTGTATAAACAGAATAGTCACAAAGAAAGAAAGACTGATAGCTGATAAATTTTGTTGTTCAGTCCTTTAATCATGTCTGACTCTTTGTGACTCCGTGGACTGCAGCACACCAGGCTTCCCCATCCTTCACTCTCTCCTGGAGTTTGCTCAAACTCATGCCCATCGAGTTGGCGATGCCATCTAACCATCTCTCCTCCCCTCCTCAATCTTTCCCAGCATCAGGGTCTTTTCCAGTGAGTCAACTCTTCACAGCAGGTGGCCAAAGTATTGGAGCTTCAGCTTCAGCATCAGTCTTTTCGATGATAAATGGGTGAGAAGATAATCATTCTTGATTAGACACAGTTTAGAAATTCACATCTTTAGAAATGAAAAACTATTTTCCACCTATGATGTTGACAAATGTACATAAGGCTTTGTAATGGAGTATATGGGTTCCTGTAAAGAAATGGTCCCTCTCCCAAAAGGCTGGTAAATTGTAACCAGTTTGAAGCCCAACTTGCTGATATATATAAGTTTAAAATAGTCATTGACCCAGTGATTCTGCATGTCATAACAGCCTGCACTTGGGTTTGGAGAGATTTATACTCAAGTGTTCATTGCCACATGGCTTGTCATTGCAAAAATAGGAGACAACTTTATGTCCATTAAGGGGCTGGGCAAATAAATATATTATACCTGTATGCAGCCATGAACAGGAAGCAGATTGATACTTATGAACCAATATATAAAGAGAGAATTTTCAAATGTTTCAACAACAGAAAAATCACAGTGTAGCATGGTATAGACAACATTGCCCCCTTTGTGAAAAATGGATAATAATATGGATATTATTAAAAATCATAGCATATATCCACATAGTATGTGGAAAATAATAAATGTCTGTTCTACTGTATGCAAAGAGTTTCCAGGAGACTTAAGTTGACCAGTGTGGTTACTTCTGGGAAAGGGACTAAGGAAATTCATGTATAAGAGACTCACAAAAAAATGTATTCTTTTGTATACATTTTGTGTTTTGATTTTTGTTTAGATGTGATATTAATTCTAAATTAAAAGCAGTTAATCAAAGAAACCCATATTGAATAATGAGTCACAGAGGTTTTTTAAAATTAGGAATGAGTCAGAAACCTCCCAAAGGCAGACATCTGTTATTAAAGCGTTCTTTCCGTGTCTTCTGTCTAGGAACTGTAACCACTCCTCTCATCTGCACACAGCAATTAGTACAGGCAACAGGATCTCCACTAGCACACACACACACACTTGGCAAAATTTTTTTAAAAAGGCTGCATGTAAACCTAACATTTTAGTTAGACGGTTCTCTCTAGTAGGTATATGTGTGATTATTTTTTCTTTGTATTTTTCTTTTCTCATATTTTGACAATTAGCTTGTATTACTTTTGTAAAGAGAAAACACAGTTTTAAAATTATTGATATAACTGAGGTCTGTACTGCTGCTGCTGCTACTGCTGCTAAGTCGCTTCAGTTGTGTCCGACTCTGTGCGACCCCGACCCCGTAGACGGCAGCCCACCAGGCTCCCCGGTCCCTGGGATTCTCCAGGCAAGAACACTGGAGTGGGTTGCCATTTCCTTCTCCAATGCATGAAAGCGAAAAGTGAAAGGGAAGTCGCTCAGTCGTGTCTGACTCTTAGCGACCCCATGGACTGCAGCCTACCAGGCTCCTCCGTCCATGAGATTTTCCAGGCAAGAGTACTGGAGTGGGTTGCCATTGCCTTCTCTGGAGGTCTACACTAGATAGTCTAAATTATATTTGAAAAAATGGTACAAGATATATATTAAAGTGAAAGGAAATACATCAGAAACTAACTATCAACAGTAGATAGCTCTTCCTAGAGAAGATTTTCCTTTTTTGTGTTTTCCAATTTTTTTGTGATGAACATTATTGTGGTTTAAGTTGAAAAAAATCTTTAACAATAGGCTTCCCCAGTGGCTCAATGGTAAAGAATCCACCTGCCAATGCAGGAGATGCAGGTTCGATCTGTGGGTCAGGAAGATCCTCTGGAGGAGCGCACGGAAACCCACTCCAGTATTCTTGCCTGGGAAATCCCATGGACAGAGGAACTTAGTGGGCCACAGTCCATGGGATTGCAAAGAGTTGGACACGACTAAAATGATTAAGTGTGGAGGAATAAAAATTGGGAAAATATCTTAAAGATATAGTTTTTAAAAAAGAACTGTCAGATTTTTTTTGATTTTGTGTAATATTTTTTCAGAAAGAATGAGGAAAATATCAACACACTGAATAAGGAACTTAAAAAAATCTGATTGGAAACAATCATTAGAGATAAAAATTTGAAGGAAAAATCTACTTTGGGGAATATCTTTACAGTCTGAGCTGCAGTGGGTAACAATTTTAGAGTTATCTGTATATAAATGTCTTCATATTGATTGCAGTTAAATACATGAACACTTAAAGAAAAGAGAGCAAAGCATCAGTTACACCTAATAGAAAGCTAAACCTTTGTGATTTAAACCAGAAATGACTGCAAGGAAAGTTCTGGCCAAGGGCTGGGTTGCAGAGGTGTGGGGTTGATGGGAGAGACAGAAGGAGAATGTAAGCCTTTAAAAACCCAGGTGAGGAGCAGGAAAGATGTGTAAACAACCTAAACGTCCATCAACAGATGAATGATAAGGAGGACATGGTGCATATACACAGCGGAACAGCGCTCAGCCGTACAAAGAACAAAATAACGCCATCAGCAGCAACACGGATAGATCTAGAGATGATCATACTAAGTGAATTAAGTCAGAAAGACAGAGACAAATACCATATGATGTTACTTATATGTGGAATCTGACATAGGACACAAACGAACTTATTTAAGAAACAGACTCACAGACAGACAGCAGATGTGAGGTCGCCAAGAGGGAGGGGCTTGGGGGAGGGAAGGAGTAGGAGTTCCGAGTTCGCAGAGGCAAGGCTATTACATACAGGATGGACAAACAAAAAAGTCCTACTGTGTAGATAGCACAGGGAACTATATCCAATGTCCCGTGATAAACCATAGTGGGAAAGAATATAAACAAGAGTGTGTGAGTGTATATCTGAGTCACTGCTGTACAGCAGGAATTAACGTACCATTGCAAATCAACTCTACTGCAAAAAAAAAAAAAAATTAGTAAATAAAAACCCAAGTGAGGGAAGAACAGTTCTGCTTTTATATTTGAGAGAGAAGGAAAACGGGAGGGGACAGAGTGAGAAGCACAATCCACGAGAAGTCAAAATACGGCAGAAGAAGATACTAATCTCTACTTACGTGCTTTTATTTCTTTAAACTTTGTTTAATAGCATGACTATTCATTTACATACTGATTAAAGTGCTTAGCAATAACCAGTCTTTTTGTGGAAGGTGCATGCTAGCACAGCAGAAAACCAGTTTAAAAAAAAAAAAAGTGCAAGTTTTTTCAGTGCCACATTAACATTTGATTTTCCCAACCTTACTGACTCACTTGGCAACCACATCTTAATGAGCACAGAGAAGAAGTGATGAGGCATAGGCAAAAAAAAAAAAAGAGCTTCTAGAAGGCACATTAAATTTTATGAAGATATGAGTATTAAATTGGCATGCTTCAGGGGAAAATGGAAAATAATGACACCATTTTTGGCAAATATATTTTTATTATGCAATATGGAAACGAACAAGCACATAGATAACCAGTATCCAAATTTAATGTGTCTACATTTTGTCACATTTGCTTCACGTTATTACTTTTAAGAAATGAAATGTTGTAAATACTGCTGGAGCCTTCCCTGTACTCTTGTCCTGTACATCTTCCCAACCTTTCTCTGCCAGACACAACCCCTGTCCTCCTCATTCATGTTACTGTGTGTGTAAATTTCCATAGATAATATATACTATTGTGTGTGGATTTAAACTGCCTATAAAAGTGTCATCTTGTATCTCCCTCCCCTGAGTTGGTCTCTCCATCTCATAGTGTGTTTATAGGACTAAATCACATGGGTTGCTAGTTCTGTGGATGTAACACAACTGATCAATTCTTCCACTGATGTACATTCAGGTATTTTCCACTTTCTGCTTTCATAGACAACACTGCTACAAATATTCTTTATCTCCATGTACCTCTGCTCTAGAGTTTTGTAGGTAATGAAATTGAAGAGTTTTAGGGATTATACAGCTTTGGTCTTTTTTTTTTTAATTTTTATTTTGTTTGGGGGTATAGCCAATTAACAATGTTGTGATAGTTTCTGGTGCCCAGTCAAGAGACTCAGCCATACATATACGTATCCATTCTCCCCCAAACTTCCCTCCCATCCAGGCTGCCCATAGCAATGAGCAGAGTTCCTTGTGCTATACAGTAGGTTCTTGTTGCTTTTAAATATAGCAGTGTGTACATGGCCATCCCAAACTCCCTTACTTTCTCTTCCTCAATCCACCACCCTCAACACTGCAACCATAAGTTAATTCTCTAAATCTCAGAGACTTAGAGCTTTAGTCTTAATAGACATTGCCAAATGGCTCTTCAAAGTAGTTTTACAAATTTATGACATACCTCTATCAGCAAAGTAGCAGGATCTCTGTTTTCCCATGTCTTTGTCAATTAGAATTTCACACGTTCTAATTTGTGCCTTTCCATTAGGGGTGAAATAGGACATCAACTTTGCTTGTTTTAGCTTTCATTCTCTTGTTTATAAGTGCCAGTGGTGTTTTTTTCAGATGCTTGTTGACCATTTACATTTTCTCTTCTGTTAAATGTTCATTTCGTTTTTGTATTTTTTGGTATTTTTAAATTAATTTGTAGAAGTAAAAATATATTTTCTGGACAATACTTCTTTGTCAGTTACATGGGTTGAAATATATTTGCCTAATCTGTAAACAATACACATTTGTTACATTGTATTTCTTTTTGCATATGGAAATACTTAACATTTAAATGTAATGAAATTAATAAAAGTATTTCCTTTCATGGTTTGTGATATTTCCTCTCAACTGAGGAACCCTGCTCTATCCTAAAAGCTATGATGATATTCTCTTATTTTCCCTTTGAAACATTTTATCACTTACATTGTCACGTTTCATTCATCTGTTCAGCTGGAATTTAATTTTGTGCGCCACATGAAGTATTCATTTTCTTGCTTATAAACGGCCAGTTTTTTGGTGCTGCTTATTGAACGTTGAATCGTTTTCTTACCCATTTGTTGTGCAGTCCCTCTGCCTTTTATCACATTCATGTGTGGTTGCCTTGTTTCTGTGATCTCTACCCCACTGTTTCACCTGTTCCTAGATTACTACCATGACTTTAGTAACATAACTTTATAATGAATCTTAATCAGTGATTAAGCTCCTTCCCAGAGCTTCCAAATCTCTGCTGGCTGTGCTGCTTCACTTGTCCATATGTGTCCTAGCATCCACTTCTTAACTTCAGTGAAGGATGATATTTGGAATTTGACTTGAGTTGCAACGAATCATGGACTAATTTGGCAAATGAGTTACCAGACGCTGCCATGCATTTTCAAATATATACCTATTTAACTACTATTACCGAGGCTTGCTATATGCCAAGCATGGGTCCAGACATCAGGTATACAGCAGTGAAAAACGAAAACTGACCCAAAATTCTGCATTTGTGAAGCATGTGTAATGCAGTGACCAAATGAGAAGATGAATAAACTTGTTATAAATTGGTAAATCCTATGGAGAAAATGTTACTGAACTCAGGTTGGGCTGCTTATTGCTTAAGAATACAGTACAGAGAGACAGGTGGTAGGCAAAAGGAGAGATAGCTTTATTGAGGAAGCTGGCAATCCTGGAAAAAAAGGTGGATTCAAGTCCCAAAGAACCAACTCCTTGTTGTCCATCAGGGAACAAAAGGTTTTAAAGGAGCATTTCAGGGGTCTACAAGCAGGAGTGCCATGTGCAAAACAGCAGGGTCACCTCCGACAATCATTTTGGAACTGGTCACGTGGTGGTCTGATCAGTGTTATCTTGATTGTTTTAAGCAGTGTTAATCTTCAGTTCTGGGCTTCCCTGGTGGCTTAGATGGTAAAGATTCTGCCTACAATGTGGGAGACTGAGATTCAATCCCTGGTTTGGGAAGACCCCTTTGAGAAGGGAATGGCAATTCATTCCAGTATTCTTGCCTTGAGAATTTCATGGACAGAAGAGCCTGGAGGGTTATAGTTCATGGGGTTGCAGAGTCAGACAAGACTGAGCAACTAACAATATCTAATCTTCAGTTCCAGGGTCGGTTTGCTCCCATTTCCTTGAGGCCAGGTCTCAGAGTTGTGTAAGATGGAGCAGCTTACGTCATGGCTACAGTCTAGTCATCACCTTTTTTCCATTAGTTGGCAATTTTAGTATAGGTAAAACAACTCTATTTCTGCTTTATTGACTATGCCAAAGCCTTTGACTGTGTGGATCACAATAAACTGTGGAAAATTCTGAAAGAGATGGGAATACCAGACCACCTGACCTGCCTCTTGAGAAATCTGTATGCAGGTCAGGAAGCAACAGTTAGAACTAGACATGGAACAACAGACTGGTTCCAAATAGGAAAAGGAGTACGTCAAGGCTGTATATTGTCACCCTGCTTATTTAGCTTATATACAGGGTACATCATGAGAAATGCTGGGGTGGAAGAAGCACAAGCTGGAATCAAGATTGCAAGCAGAAATATCAATAACCTCAGATATGCAGATGACACCACCCTCGTGGCAGAAAGTGAAGAGGAACTCAAAAGCCTCTTGATGAAAGTGAAAGAGGAGAGTGAAAAAGTTGGCTTAAAGCTCAACATTCAGAAAACGAAGATCATGGCATCCGGTCCCACCACCTCATGGGAAATAGATGGGGCAACAGTGGAAACAGTGTCAGACTTTATTTTTGGGGGCTCGAAGATCACTGCAGATGGTGACTGCAGCCATGAAATTAAAAGATGCTTACTCCTTGGAAGGAAAGTTATGACCAACCTAGATAGCATATTCAAAAGCAGACATTACTTTGCCAACAAAGGTCCGTCTAGTCAAAGCTATGGTTTTTCCAGTGGTCATGTATGGATATGAGAGTTCGACTATAAAGAAAGCTGAGCACCAAAGAATTGATGCTTTTGAACTGTGGTGTTGGAGAAGACTCTTGAGAGTCCCTTGGACTGCAAGGAGATCCATCCAGTCCATTCTAAAGGAGATCAGCCCTGGGTATTCTTTGGAGGGAATGATGCTGAAGCTGAAACTCCAATACTTTGACCACCTCATGCGAAGAGTTGACTCATTGGAAAAGACTCTGATGCTGGGAGGGATTGGGGGCAGGAGGAAAAGGGGACAACAGAGGATGAGATGGCTGGATGGCATCACCGACTTGATGGACATGAGTTTGAGTGAGCTCTGGGAGTTGGTGATGGACAGGGAGGCCTGGCATGCTGCAATTCATGGGGTCGAAAAGAGTCGGACACGACTGAGCAACTGAACTGAACTGAACTGAAAACAACTCAGGTATGTGCATTAGATACTTTTATCTATGTCCTTCAGGGAGGAACTAAAGATTCTGTAACTCTTGAAGGTTGATTCAGTGTTTTAACTGCTACCAGTTCTCTGGGTCTAACTGCCATCTTTTCGACTACCTATCATGACTCTCACTATCTCTATTCACCAGTAAAACAGATAGTACCATAGATTATCACTAGCCTAACCTTTTTTTCCCTCCAGGTCTATTGAGATATATTTGTCATTCAATATTGTGTAAGTTTAAGATATACAGTATGATGATTTGATGCATTTATATATTGCAAAATGATGACCACTATAGCATTAGCTGGAGAAGGCAATGGCACCCCACTCCAGTACTCTTGCCTGGAAAATCCCATGGACGGAGGAGTCTGGTAGGCTGCAGTCCATGGGGTCACTAAGAGTCGGACATAACTGAGCGACTTCCCTTTCACTTTTCACTTTCATGCATTGGAGAAGGAAATGGCAACCCACTCCAGTGTTCTTGCCTGGAGAATCCCGGGGACAGGGGAGCCTGGTGGGCTTCCGTCTATGGGATCGCACAGAGTCGGACATGACTGAAGCGACTTAGCAGCAGCAGCATAGCATTAGCTATCACCTCTATCATGTCACATAGTTGCCATTTCTTTTCTGTGGGGGAACAATTAACATATACTCAGACGACTTCCCTGATGGTCCAGTGGATAAGATTCCAAACTTCCACTGGAGGGGTGTGGAGTTAAGATCCAATGTGTCCTTAGGCCAAAAAAAAAAAAGAATTATTGAACCAAATAAAAATGAAAATAGAATATATCAGCTTAAAAAAATTATTAAAAAAAAGATATACTCAGAAATTTTCCAGTATTTCATACAGTATCCTTAGCTCTAATCACCATTACTGTACAATAGAATTGATTCAACTTATAAAGGCAAGTTTATACCCTTTGAGCAGGCTCTCCCCGTTTCCCCCACCCTAGTTAAGTCTTTAATAAACTAAAATACTAGTTTATTTCTAACCCTCTAGACTGATTTTTTGTATATACAAATACAATTTATTTTCATGTATTATATTATGCTCTGCAAGGTTGCTAAACCCATGCATTAATTGACTGGATACCCAAATGCTGAAACTTTACCTTGTTAGATATATAGTTTCGTGTTTCTGTAAATATTTTTGAGCTTTGTTCTGGGATCCAACAAATTTAAATATAAGGATACAAACACTTTGATCCTTTTAGGATTTATTTTGCAGGTCTAGAGTAGGGCTTTATGGAATTATTCTCAACTACTGAGGCAACTTCTTGAGTTTACTATCTATTGCCCTGTGAATTATGATTTTTGTTTGTTTGTTTTTGGTCTGTCTGGTGGGGACAGAGACCAGAAACTTCCAGCCCTTTGTGAACACCAGCCACTGTTCTCTATAGACTGGTATTTCTTAAAGACAAAAACAAAGGGCTGACATTGTTTGCATGCATCAGAAAAATCCCATTTTCACTTCTTTTTCCATTATTCATTTTTCCTTGTTACTTTATTTAGAGCCACTGTGAATGAAAAGCAAGGTGAGAGAAATAGTTCCAGAACCCCTCACATATGCTGGGGCTTCCCAGTGGCTCAGTGGTAAAGGATCTGACTATGATACAGGAGACAAAAGACACACAGGTTCAATCCCTGGGTTGGGGAGATTCCCTGGAGAAGGAAATGGCAACCCACTGCAGTGTTTTTGACTGGGAAATACCCTGGACAGAGGAGCCTGGCAGGTTACCGTCTGTGGGGTCACAAAGAGCTGGACACGACTGAGCATGTATCCCCTGAACCATCACACATGCTTGGTTTCTGTATGATGCTCCGTCGTAAGCATGGGTTTTGTTTACTCCCAGAATTTCAGGTCTGTGGCAGCTGACCCATGCCTTCGAGAGTCATTCTCCAGGCCTCCCACCAACTAGAACTTCCTCCTGATATTTATCCTATGTGTTTCTTTATTAAATTCCATCTGAAAATTTGGAATTATACCCTTGGTACCACCCACAGATGTCTTTCTTTTTGGTTGTTTGTTCTATTAGCAGTTATCGCTTCATCAATCCTCCTCTTTCACTTGGTCTTCAGGAAAGCAATGTGGTTTGTATTAATATTTTCAATCGTCCTTCATGAATCAATACCTCACACCAAGTCATTTAATTATCTCCATTCCTTTTCTTTCAATCCTCTGCTATTTACTATATTTATCACATGCTTCTTCAAACAAACATTTGTACGACTGTTGTAGGCTCAAATGAAACGGCTGCTGGCATTCCAAAGGAGTCTCCAAAAAAACTCTTAAGTAGTCAAGTTGACAGTGTGGGAGACAGGAAGAGGTTAAAATTTCTCACCAGAGCAAGAAAATAAGACTTCTGGTGCACAAATGAGCCAGGTCCAAGCAGTTGCCCTGGGAGTGGAATGAGGGATAATCCAGGGGAAGAAAAGCCAGCAGATAACTATAGCTAGCACTCCTTCCCCTCGCCTGTGTGTTGGCAGTTGCTCAGTTTTGTCTGAATCTTCTGACCCCGCGGATTGTAGCCAGCCAGGCTCAGACTCTGTCCATGGAATTTCTTAGGCAAGAATATTGAAGAAAATTGCCATTTCCTTCTCTTGACCAAAAGAATTTTTTAAAATGAAAATTAGGGGGAGCAAACAGGGCAAGGTGGCAAGCCTATTGAAAAAAAATATTAAAAATGCACATATAGATATATATAGAGAGTGACTAACTTGAGGTAGTTATACCTAAGAATCACAGTGGTGGCACAGCGGTAAGGAATCAGCCAGCAATGCAAGAAACACAGGAGATGAGGGTTCGATCCCTGGGTCAGAAAGATCCCCTGAAGGGAATGGCAACCCACTCCAGTATTCTTGTCTGGAGAATCCCATGGACAGAGAAGCCTGGCGAGCTACAGTCCATGGGATCAGAAAGAGTTGGACACGACTGAGCAACCTGTATACCTAAGAGGCACAACAGTTATTATTAGATAGTAGGGTTTTGAATTTTTTCTTTTTATGATTTTTCCGCATTTATAACATCTTTCATGTTCAGTGTTTACCATACTTACCATGACTTTTATAATTTTTTAAAGACCATTTTGAAATAAAAGTATAAATAGGAGAGAGATCTTCAATGAGAATTTACCCTGCATTTGGGGGTTAAAAACAACTCTTCTTAAATGGTTCTAACATTCCATTAGAGTGAGCAAAAATATTCTCACCCATCCCTCTTTGCCAGTTTCTCTGTTTTCATTTGGACAGATATTGTGCTGTGCTGTGCTAAGTCACTTCAGTCGTGTCCGACTCTTTGTGACCCCATGGACTGTAGCCCGCCAGGCTCCTCTGTCCATGGGATTCTACAGGCAAGAATATTGAAGTGGATTGCCATGCCTTCCTCCAGGGAATCTGCCCAACCCGGGGTTGAAGCTGCATCTCTTAAGTCTCCTGCATTGGCAGGTAGTTTCTTGACCACTAGCATCACCTGGGAAGGCCCCGGGACAGACCCTGGGCATGCAGTGTTTCAGATTCCACAGAATCATCCATGTCAGATCATCACACCAGCTGTGACTATGAGCAGTGTCCGAAGGCAAAAATGCTCCAAGGAGATCAGCTGACAGTGGCTCCCGTCTCCTTTTAAGGATGCAGTGCAGCCATTCCCGTGAGCCCTGGACCCAACTGTTTGACTCAACAGCTCACATGAAAAAAAAAAAAAATCACTCAGTTCCATGAGGAAATTTAAGCGCTAGAATATGATTTACAAAAATTAAATTGGCAAGGAATGTGGCAATAAAGTTGTCTAATGTATTCCAGGGTGATGGTGGAGAGATGATTTAAAATAGCCAAGGGCAAGAACGATTTGAAACGGGCAGGCTGAACAGTGAGCATTTTCGGAGCTGTCTGAGTCTTGGGTTGGGTGGACGGCATTTTAGTTCAAAGGCTGTAGTCCATTTCAGGGTTTGACAGGAAGAAGTAAGAGGCCAGCTGAATTCTTGCCAGAGGATATAACAAAGAATTCAGAATCCAATACCCAGCCCGGCTCACACAAAACAATGGTTCTTTTTTCCCTTGTTTGAAATGCAAGCCTGTCACTTTTCTGGTCCTACAGTTGTAACTAATGAAATCATCTTTGCAGAGCTCTTAACAGTGGCTTCCCTTTCTGTCTCTGGGTTACTCTTTCCGTACTATTCTTGTTTCCACTTTTCCCAAGAAGTCAGGTCTCTAAGGCCTGTTACAGTGGCTGTCATGTAAACACAGGACACACAATACTTTGGCCACCTGATGCAAAGAGCCAACTCATTGGAAAAGACTCTGACGCTGGAAAAGATTGAAGGCGGGAGGAGAAGCGGGCAACAGAGGATGAGATAGTTGGGTGGCATCATCAGCTCAATGGACATGAGTTTGAGCAAACTCCGGGAGATGGTGATGGACAGGGAGGCCTGGCGTGCTGCAGTCCATGAGGTCAAAGAGTCGGACACAAATTAGCGGCTGAACAACTGGACATATGGTCCTTGGTTATTTTATTATCCTGGATCCTGAAGTGAGGAGGATGACACAGAACAGAGCTAGGATGTGTAACAGGAGTTGAAATGAAATCTTTGTGTTTCAAGCCGTGGTTACTTGTGGTTATTTTGTTACTGCAGCACAATTTAGCTAAAGCTCACTGATGCAGAGGAGATGTATCTACTGTTGGAATGAAAACATATTGGTACACATATGTCCCTAGTTCAGTATCTGGCATGCAGGTGGTGCTCAATAAATGTTTGAAAGAATACATGCAGGGCAGAGTGCCAGCTTTGTCATCTGCATCACTTAATGTCATGTGTAGTTAAGGATACAATGCGCTGCTCTGTTTGCCATAGGTACTGTTGTTATGGGCTTCCTAGGTGGCTCAGTGGTAAAGAATCTGCCTGCCAGCACAGGAGACACAGGAGATGTGGGTTTGGTCCCTGGGTTGGGAAGATACGGTGGAGAAGGAAATGGTAGCCCATTCCAGTATTCTTGCCTGGTCAATCCCATGGACAGAGGAGCCTGGTGGGCTACAATTTGTGTGGTCGCAGAGAGTTGGACATGACTGAGCAACTGAGTGGAGAAGGCAATGGTACCCCACTCCAGTACTCTTGCCTGGAAAATCCCATGGACGGGGGAGCCTGGTGAGCTGCAGTCCATGGGGTCGCTAAGAGTCGGACATGACTGAGCGACTTCACTTTCACTTCTCACTTTCATGCATTGGAGAAGGAGATGGCAACCCACTCCAGTGTTCTTGCCTGGAGAATCCCAGGGACGGGGGAGCCTGGTGGGCTGCCGTCTCTGGGGTCGCACAGAGTCGGACACAACTGAAGCGACTTAGCAGCAGCAGCAGCAGAGCAACTGAGCATGTATACAGGTTAAAGCTTTTTTCTTGTCTCTCAACAAGGTGTAAAGTAGAGAAACAAAGGTAAGTACAGAGGACATCCAGATGTCTGGAGTCTCCCTCTGGGTGATTCAAATAGCTGTGTGCTCTGAGCCAAGACACCTCCCTTCTCTGGACTTCTGCTTCTTTATCTGTGATTTAAAAGATTTACACTAGATCACATGTGAGTTCCTTTTCAAGCCAAACATTGAAGTCCAACCACAGACCTTCCGAGGTTGGACTCCAGAAAAGTGTAATGACAAATTCGTCCACAGCCTCTCCACGTCTTTGGTCGGGGCTCCATCTGCCAGCATTTCTCGATGAAAACCAAACAATGGTTAATTGCCCAGATGTTCCAAATGTCCAGATGTTTGGCATGGAGACCCAGCTTGTGAATGATTGACTCAGTTGTTTCATTTTTCATCCAGACATTTTTGGCTGGGTTCAGAAGCAACCTCTCTCTCCAGACCTGGGAGAGAATCTTACACTCATGCATGCGAGGACTGAAGTGAAGACTGAGAGGAAAGTATGGATTCTGAGCTCTTTTTTCCATGCACAGATTAAAGCTGAGATTTCTTATAGATAAGAGGGCCAGATACATTTCATGCCATCCCTTCGGTTCTTCTGCTTTCATCTCTCCGTCTGAATGTAAGATTCATGACGCTAGATTCTGTCAGCCCCTAGGAAATGGAGTGAGTAATGAAGTCAACAGGAAGATCCCTTCAGCCCAGACACCAGGTAAGTCAAAGCAACAGATAAAAAAGGAACAAACATCTGAAAGCCATCTCTCTCCTGTGGTCATTCCTCTTTCTGCTCTCTGCGAAATTATCTACAAGCATGCCTCAAAGCTCATTTCCTTATCTGGAATTCTTCTTATTTATCATCTTCAGAAATATAGCTATTTCCATAAATCAGTAATCATCTCATTGTAAGTGTAGAGGGAGGAAGGGAATGTACCTAGTAAGTCCAGGCTCTGAACCTTGTCTTCGTGTCCTTGTAGGGAAAACATTGTCACTATTAAAATAATTTTCAAACACCCACAAAAAGTGACATAATGGTGAAGCCTAATATGGTTGTATTTTTTGGTGAAAGTAAATGTTGTAAAATTATGTCAAGAGAGGAAATGAAGAAAGGCTGTTCATGAATTTAACAAATATTCTTTGATCCCTATGCCAGTGTGCCTGATAAGTAATCTAGGACTATCCTGTTAAATAACAAACTATCCCAAACCCAGCGTTTAGTGAAATCAGTAGTATTCAGCATGTGATTCTGAAGGGCAGCAGTTTGAGCTGGGCTTGGGTGGGCGGTCCTAGTCTTGGCTGGGGTCACTTATGCAAGTGTGGTCAGTTGTCTTGTGAGCTGGGATCAGCGCATCTTTGACAACTTCCAGTGAGGCTTCCCAGATGGTGCTAGTGGTAAAGACGCCGCCTGCCAATGCAGGAGATGTAAGAGACTTTGCTTCAATCCCAGGGTAGGGAACATCCCTTGGAGGAGGGAATGGCAACCCATTCCAGTATTTTAGCTTGGAGAATTCCACAGCTAGAGGAGCCTGGTGGGCTACAGTGAAAGGGTTGTAAAGAGCTGGACACGAATGAAGTGAATTAGCATGCATGCATGCATGTGATGGGAAACAACATTCCATCTCCCAGCTAGTTCTCAAGGCTGGTTCTCAAGTGACAGGCAGTAGTCTGAGAGAGCATGGGAGAGTGTGAGGTCTCTCAGGCATGGAAATGACACAGCATCCCTTCCATCATATCTTAGGGTCAAAAGAAATCAAATTAGCCCAGATCCAAGGAATACAGAAATAGACTCAACATTTTGATGGGCAGAGCTGCAAAATCAAATTACAAAGAGTAGAGATACACAGAGAGTGGAGAATTGGGACCATTCTTACAAGCAGCCTATCCCCCACCCTTCCAGATGCATTTTCTCTACCATTATACACTCTCATTTCTCTCCCAGGAGGCTGGTTGGTATAGGCTACATCACTGTCTTCTGACTGGTGTAGCCAGAGGGCAATCACAGACAGGCCAGACAAGAAGAAAGGGAAGGGATTGATTGAGTGGCTTCCCCAGCTGGCTTTTGACCTTGACAAAGGTCAGTGTTCCTCTCAAGATGACCACCAGAAATGATGGTGTGAGGGAATGAGCAAAGCAGGAAAAGAAGGATTTGGGGTACAGCATGCCAGGCAGAAGGACTCTGGTGTAGTCAAGACTCTTCTGCCAACCACTGGTTCTTTATTCACAGATCTGTGGGCTTCCCAGCTGGTGCAGTGGTAAAGAATTTGCCTGCCAATACAGGAGACACAAGAGACCCAGGCTTGATCCCTGGGTCAGGAAGATCCCCTGGAGAAGGAAATGGCAATACACTCCCATATTCTTGCCTAGGAAATCCTATGGACACAGGAGCCTGGCGGGCTATAGTCCATAGCATTGCAAAGAGTAGGACACAACTGAGCGACTAACACTGCTGCTGCTGCTGCTAAGTCGCTTCCGTCGTGTCCGAATCTGTGTGACGCCATAGACGGCGGCCCACCAGGCTCCCCCGTCCCTGGGATTCTCCAGATAAGAACACTGGAGTGGGTTGCCATTTCCTTCTCCAGACTAACACTACACTACATTACAAAAGAGAAACCTGATTTAGACAGGACGGTTAGGGAAGACCTCTGTAAAGAAGTAATGCTTATTCTGAGACACAGAAGCAGAGTTGATGCTAGTAGTTAGCAGTTAGTGTGTAGCAGTTACTAGTTAGTACTAGCAATTACCATGATGTGGGGGTTAGCGTGTTTGAGAAGAGAGGGACAATCAAAATACAGAGTCCTCGGAACAGGTAAGAGCCGGATGTCACGATGATGGCAAAATTTGGACTTTGGCTTTTATCTGAAGCGTGAACAGAAACCACCCAAGAGGTCGGACAGCAGTCCTGTGATGGCCAGGGAGCTGAGGAAGGGGATTCAAGGACCAAGAAGGGCAATTTCATGACTAACAGATGACACCACACAGATTAAGTTCTTAGCAGAGTGTCAGGTACATAGAAAGTATTGAATAAACACGAGGCATTATTATTTTTAAGTATCATTCATTGGAAAACAATTTACACTCTTGGAGGTTCTGCTGCCTCCCTTGTAGAATAAGGATAATATCCACCCCCGAGTGTGAACACAAGACAGGAACCATATCATAGACCAGGAAGCATAGATCATTTTTGCTCCTGGATGGAAATAGCCAACGGTTGGTCCTGTTTCTCTTTCATCTTGAGAATATTTTGCCTGGCGTGGAGACTGCTCTGGGCTCTCTGAAAGTGAACCAGCGTGTGTGAGCAGCTTAGCTGGGGAAGTGCCACTGGCTTCCCTTGCTTCGACACAAGTGCTTCTTCCCAACACTCCCCAGACCTTCTGCGAGCGAGTAGAGCTGTCTGCCAGGAATTGCACCGTGAGCATTC
This sequence comes from Bos indicus, assembly GCF_029378745.1. NCBI lineage: Eukaryota > Metazoa > Chordata > Mammalia > Artiodactyla > Bovidae > Bos > Bos indicus. The sequence continues at coordinate 33,747,351 of NC_091778.1, read as the reverse complement.
AGCCCGGTGCACAAGCTTTGGCGTCCTTCCCGCCCCCATTGCCAAGACAGCCAAACCTGAAATGCAGCAGCAGCGCAGGTTTAACGACCCCCTGACGGAAGCTTTTAGAAATGTGCGGTTTCTCTTTGTGCCAACGGGCTGTTTTTCCTCTGGTCCCCGTTTGCTGCAGGTGGTCCATTTAATTGAACTTCCAGCCACTACCTTCTGCTTTGATTTGGCGAAGTTACTTGTCTTCTTCTCTGTACATTTCAAATTTCAGGATCCTTTACATTTCCTGTGTTTTTCTTCTTTTCCCCTCGTCCCCCTGCCCTTGAACTGCAGTGCAAAAAAAAAAAAAAAAAGATTAAAAAAAATCCTACAGAATAAAAAATTTTCCACGAGTCTGAACTGAATCTGGCATCATTTATACCTGAACAGCTATAGTTGACTCTGTGGCCGGAAATGGTTTGCTTCAACACCTGAAGATTTTTTTTTTTTTTAATGACCTTGTTTTAATGGTCCGATTTGAACAAATCCTGAGTTCTTGCTGAAAGGCATATGTGAGACACCTCATTTCTCTAACTGGTGACAGGAGTTTATGAAGTCTGGGCTGGTCCAGTGAGGCAAAATTAAAGAAATGAATATAAGTTTCCAGTTTGGCCAAGCACCGACAGGGGTGAAGCTCAGGGCTCACATACCATCCTTCTGATTAGGAGAAGAAGGCTTCCTGGAGGAGGTGGTGCTCCAAAACAGCAGCTAGAGAATGAGAAGGTGTGTGTCCGGGAAGACCTTCCAGGTACAAGAAGGGGCATGGAGGCAGACTGGCTGTCAGCAGAGCAAGGAGGCTTTGAGTAGATTGTCTTCAAAGGAACCAAAAATAACGTTCAAGGTAAAGGAATACGGACAGCATGTCAGGGCCCACGGCCTAATACAGAACTCAGAAACAGGTGAGAATGCACCCAGTGCACAGGTGTGCATGCACAAGTGTGACATGGGTGTGTGCACAGGTGCACATTAGCAACGTTAGTCTTAAGCTCCACGCTGGTGTTTCAGAGACAAGCAGGCATCAGACAGACAATTCACGTCACCATCCCTTAGGATCTTGAAGGACATAGCAGTAGCGCTTTCTGGAGATTTGGGGGAAGAAAAGCAGGAATTAACAAGGAAGGCACCTTCTAGGCTGAGACACCCTGTCCACTGCAGGAATTTCAGTTTTCCCAGGGAGCAGTGAGCTGCTATGATGGGGAGGAAGAAACGCTTAACATCTCCAAGCCTTGTTATTCTCATCTGTGAAATGGGTCCTGTTGGGATGCCTTCAGTCAGAATGGGGGAGTATTCTTAACTCCTCAAGACTAGCGGGTATGAACTCAGGTCATCTATTTAGTTCAGTTCAGTTTGGTCACTGAGTCATGTCCGATTCTTTGTGACACCATGAACTGTAGTATGCTGGACTTCCCTGTCCATCACAAACTCCCGGAGCTTACTCAAACTCATGTCCATTGAGTCAGTGATGCCATCCAACCATCTCATCCTCTGTTGTTCCCTTCTCCTCTTGCCTTCAATCTTTCCCAGGATCAGGGTCTTTTCAAATGAGTCAGTTCTTCGCATCAGGTGGCTGAAATATTGGAGTTTCAGCTTCAGCATCAGTTCTTCCAGTGAATATTCAGGACTGATTTCCTTTAGGATGGACTGGTTGGATATCCTTACAGCCCAAGGGACTCTCAAGAGTCTTTTCCAATATCACAGTTCAAAAGCATCAATTCTTTGGTGCTCAGCTTTCTTTATAGTGCAACTCTCATATCCATACATGACTACTGGAAAAATCAAAGCTTTGACTAGACGGACTTTTGTTGGCAAAGTAATGTCTCTGCTTTTTAATATGCTATCTAGGTTGGTCATAGTTTTTCTTCCAAGGAGCAAGCGTCTTTTAATTTCATGGCTGCAGTCAATACCTGCAGTGACTTTGGAGCCCTCAAAAATAAAGTCTGTCACTGTTTCCACTGTTTCCCCATCTATTTGCCATGAAGTGGTGGGACCAGATGCCATGATCTTAGTTGTCTGAATGTTGAGTTTTAAGACAATTTTTTCACTTTCCTTTCATTTTCATCAAGAGGTTCTTTAGTTCCTCTTCACTTTCTGCTATAAGTGTGGTATCATTTGCATATCTGAGGTTATTGATATTTCTCCCAGAAATCTTGATTCCAGCTTGAGCTTCATCCAGTCCATCACAATGTACTCTGCATATAAGTTAAATAAGCAGGGTGACAATATACAGCCTTGATGTACTCCTTTCTCTATTTGGAACCAGTCTGTTGTTCCATGTCCAGTTCTAACTGTTGCTTCTTGGCCTGAATACAGATTTCTCAGGAGGCAGGTCAGGTGGTATTCCCATCTCTTTCAGAATTTTCCACAGTTTGTTGTGATCCACACAGTCAAAGGCTTTGGCATAGTCAATAAAGCAGAAGTAGATGTTTTTCTGGAACTCTCTTGCTTTTTCGATGATCCAGCAAATGTTGGCAATTTGATCTCTGGTTCCTCTGCCTTTTCTAAATCCAGGTTGAACATCTGGAAGCTTACAGTTCACTTACTGTTGAAGCCTGGCGTGGAGAATTTTGAGCATTACTTTCCTAGTTTGTGAGATTGAGCGCAATTGTGCGGTAGTTTGAGCATTCTTTGGCATTGCCTTTCTTTGGGATTGGAATGAAAACTGACCTTTTCCAGTCCTGTGACCACTATTGAGTTTTTCAAATTTGCTGGCATATTGAGTGTAGCACTTTCAGAGCATCATCCTTCAGGATTTGAAATAGCTCAACTGGAATTCCATCACCTCCACTAGTTTTGTTTGTAGTGATGCTTCCTAAGGCCCACTTGACCTCACATCCAGGATGTCTGGCTCTAGGTGAGTGATCACACCATCGTGATATTGGACCTACCTAGTGGCTCAGATGGTAAAGCATCTGCCTACAACGTGGGAGACCCAGGTTCAATCCCTGGCTCAGAAAGATCCTCTGGAGAAGGAAATGGCAACCCACTCCAACCACTGTGATATTACCATCCACCTATTATTCCTATTAGGTCACCTATTGGTTCAGGTCAACCTGTTGGTTCAGGTCACAGAGTGAAACCTCTTTCCCTCTTACTTAGCATCACCCTCTCCCCTCTGCTGGCTGCCTGTAGACACAGTGTCATGTGAGGGGTTTTTCTGTTGAGCTTCTGATGCCTGGGGCTCTCAGGCTTGTGGGTGGAGCATCAGAACCTCCGAAGATCTCATAGAAGAGCCTGAGTATACAGGCATGCTAAGTCATTTCAGTTGTGTTGGATTCCTTGCGACCCTATGGACTGTAGCCCACCAGGCTCCTCTGTCCATGGCATATCCCAGGCAAGAATACTGGAGTCGGTTGCCATGCCTTCCTCCAGGGAATCTTCCTGACCCAGGGATGGAACCCACATCTCTTATGTCTCCGGCATCAGCAGGTGCGGTCTTTACCACTAGTGCCACATGGGAAGCCCATATGATATGTAGCACTAAGGAAGCAGTGATATGTTAAGAAGTATTTCAGCTAATGAATGAATGGAGGATTTGACTGTCACCATTTTGCAAACATCTATGAATTAATGTGGGTGCAGTTTAAACTTACTCCCTCTGGATCTAACTGCCTGTTTATACAAAATGCATGCTTCCTGTTAAAGACCCTATGGGAAATTCCAAAGTGCCTGAAACTGCAAAATCCAGACTAGGGGAAATTGTATACGTCACATATCCTAGTCTCTTCAATCCAAGTCTGTGAGAAGAAAGAAAGATTTGAAAGGAGAATCGTTGAACCTAGGTAGACAAATCAACCAAATGGACCAACACTCAAACTTCACTTTAAAAAGCTGTAGAAGACAATTGAAAAAATATGAATGCTATAAAACCTTTGATATATTAAGGATTTACTGTGCATTTTAAAAACTGAAAGTGGTATTATGATTACGCTTTAAAAAACCTTTCTCTGGAGGTAGATACTGAAATAGTTATAAATGATTCATGTCTAGAGTTTGCTTCAAATTGTTCTGGGGCTGGGGAGAAATGAATAGGGGTAAAGATAAAACAAGATTGGCCATGTATTGATAATTTTTGAAGTTAGGTGATAGATACAGTAAGTAAGTCACTATAGTCTTCTGTCTACTTTTTGATTTGCTCAAAAATTTCCATAATGAAAGCTTAAGAAAAATTTGGAAGCAGCCAAGATATTCTTACATGGGGTGGGCAAAAAGATAAGTAAGCTGTGGCCCATGCAGACAGTGAAATATTATTCAGCACTAAAAAGAAATGAGCTATCAAGCCATGAAAACACATGGAGGAACTTGAAGTGCATGTTACTAAGTGTAAGAAACCAGTCTGAAAAGGCTCAGATCAGATCAGATCAGATCAGTTGCTCAGTCGTGTCCGACTCTTTGCGACCCCATGAATCGCAGCACACCAGGCCTCCCTGTCCATCAACAACTCTCGGAGTTCACCGAGACTCACGTCCATCGAGTCAGTGATGCCATCCAGCCATCTCATCCTCTGTTGTCCCCTTCTCCTGCCCCCAATCCCTCCCAGCATCAGTCTTTTCCAATGAGTCAACTTTTCGCACGAGGTGGCCAAAGTACTGGAGTTTCAGCTTTAGCATCATTCCTTCCAAGGAAATCCCAGGGCTGATCTCCTTCAGAATGGACTGGTTGGATCTCCTTGCAGTCCAAGGGACTCTCAAGAGTCTTCTCCAACACCACAGTTCAAAAGCATCAATTCTTTGGTGCTCAGCCTTCTTCACAGTCCAACTCTCACATCCATACATGACCACAGGAAAAACCATAGCCTTGACAAGACGAACCTTTGTTGGCAAAGTAATGTCTCTGCTTTTGAATGTGCTATCTAGGTTGGCCATAACTTTCCTTCCAAGGAGTAAGCATCTTTTAATTTCATGGCTGCAATCACCATCTGTAGTGATTTTGGAGCCCAGAAAAATAAAGTCTGACACTGTTTCCACTGTTTCCCCATCTATTTCCCATGAAGTGATGGGACCAGATGCCATGATCTTCGTTTTCTGAATGTTGAGCTTTAAGCCAACTTTTTCACTCTCCACTTTCACTTTCATCAAAAGGCTTTTTAGTTCCTCGTCACTTTCTGCCACAAGGGTGGTGTCATCTGCATATCTGAAGTTATGATATTTCTCCCGGCAATCTTGATTTCAGCTTGTGTTTCTTCCAGCCCAGCGTTTCTCATGATGTACTCTGCATATAAGTTAAATAAACAGGGTGACAATATACAGCCTTGACGAATGCCCTTTCCTATATGGAACCAGTCTGTTGTTCCATGTCCAGTTCTAACTGTTGCTTCCTGACCTGCATACAAATTTCTCAAGAGGCAGGTCAGGTGGTCTGGTATTCCCATCTCTTTCAGAATTTTCCACAGTTTATTGTGATCCACACAGTCAAAAGCTTTGGCATAGTCAATAAAGCATAAATAGATGTTTTTCTGGAACTCTCTTGCTTTTCCCATGATCCAGTGGATGTTGACAATTGGATCTCTGGTTCCTCTGCCTTTTCTAAAACCAGCTTGAACATCAGGAAGTTCATGGTTCACATATTCCTGAAGCCTGGCTTGGAGAATTTTGAGCATTACTTTACTAGCGTGTGAGATGAGTGCAATTGTGCGGTAGTTTGAGCATTCTTTGGCATTGCCTTTCTTTGGGATTGGAATGAAAACTGACCTTTTCCAGTTCTGTGGCCACTGCTAAGTTTTCCAAATTTGCTGGCATATTGAGTGCAGCACTTCCACAGCATCATCTTTCAGGATTTGGAATAGCTCAACTGGAATTCCATCACCTCCACTAGCTTTGTTCGTAGTGATGCTTTCTAAGGCCCACTTGACTTCACATTCCAGGATGTCTGGCTCTAGGTCAGTGATCACACCATCGAGATTATCTGAGTCGTGAAGATCTTTTTTGTACAGTTGTTCTGTGTATTCTTGCCATCTCTTCTTAATATCTTCTGCTTTTGTTAGGTCCATACCATTTCTGTCCTTTATCGAGCCCATCTTTGCATGAAATGTTCCTTTGGTATCTCTGATTTTCTTGAAGAGATCCCTAGTCTTTCCCATTCTGTTGTTTTCCTCTATTTCTTTGCATTGATCGCTGAAGAAGGCTTTCTTATCTCTTCGTGCTATTCTTTGGAACTCTGCATTCAGATGTTTATATCTTTTCTTTTCTCCTTTGCTTTTCGCTTCTCTTCTTTTCACAGCTATTTGTAAGGCCTCCCCAGACAGCCATTTTGCTTTTTTGCATTTCTTTTCCATGGGGATGGTCTTGATCCCTGTCTCCTGTACAATGTCACGAACCTCATTCCATAGTTCATCAGGCACTCTATCTATCAGATCTAGGCCCTTAAATCTATTTCTCACTTCCACTGTATAATCATAAGGGATTTGATTTAGGTCATACCTGAATGGTCTAGTGGTTTTCCCTACTTTCTTCAATTTAAGTCTGAATTTGGCAAAAAGGAGTTCATGATCTGAGCCACAGTCAGCTCCTGGTCTTGTTTTTGCTGACTGTGTAGAGCTTCTCCATCTTTGGCTGCAAAGAATATAATCAATCTGATTTCGGTGTTGACCATCTGGTGATGTCCATGTATAGAGTTTTCTCTTGTGTTGTTGGAAGAGGGTGTTTGATATGGCCAGTGCATTTTCTTGGCAAAACTCTATTAGTCTTTGCCCTGCTTCATTCTGTATTCCAAGGCCAAATTTGCCTGTTACTCCAGGTGTTTCTTGACTTCCTACTTTTGCATTCCAGTCCACTATAATGAAAAGGACATCTTTTTTGGATGTTAGTTCTGAAAGGTCTTACAGGTCTTCATAGAACCGTTCAACTTCAGCTTCTTCAGCATTACTGGTTGGGGCATAGACTTGAAGGCACAGCTATGGAGATGGAGCACAGAGGATGTTCAGGGCTGTGAAAACACTAGTAATGGCACTTAATGCATTTGTCCAAACCTGCAGAATGTACAGCACCCTACTGTAAACTGCAGACTTTGGGAGACAGTGTCGGGTCATTGTAAGTTCATCAATTGTAGCAAATTTAACAAATGTGCCACTGTGTTGGGGGAATGTTGAGAGAAGAGGATAGGAACAGAAGGTGTAAGCTAAATCTCTGTAACTTCTCAATTGTGCTGTGAACCTAAACTACTCTGATAAGTAAGATCTTAAAGTACACAGACACACACAACGCAATATCATTAGTCATTAGAGAAATACACATTAAAACCACAATGAGATACTATCACACTCCTGTTAGGTGGGCAAACAATAATAATCAAGGACAACCCTAGATTGTGGAGCAACTGGAACTCTCATGACACTGCAGGAAGGCTACAGTGTTACACAGGCCCCTTGGAGATGGAACTTGGCAGTTTCTGTAAAGTTAAATATATACCAACCTAATGGTGAACAAACCCATATCTGGGCATTTACCCAAGAGAAATAGATACATGTTCACACAAAAACCTGTATGCAAATGTCTACAGACACTTGGTTCAAAAATTCTCAAAACTGGTAACAATCCAAATGTCCTTCAACTGATGAATTAAAAACCACATGCTGTCCTTCCATTGGAAGGGAATTCTCATTGGAAAAAATCCTATTCTGGGAAAGACTGAAGGCAAAAGGAGAAGTGGGGGCAACAGAGGATGAGGTGGTTAGATAGCATCGCTGACTCAATGGACATGAATTTGAGCAAACTCCGGGAGAGAGTGAAGGACAGGGGAGTCTGGAGTGCTTTAGTCCATGGGGTCGTAGAGTCGGACATGACTTAGCCACTGAACAACAGTCTTTCCATGCAGTGGAATTTTATTCACCAAGGAAAAAAGGAATGCAGATTTGATCCACACAAGGCCATGGTAAATCTCCCAAGCATCATGCGGAAAACAGAAGCAGCCTGACTCTACAGGCTACATCAATGTGACTCCATTTTTACGACATTCTCAAAAAGACAAAAGAATGATCCCAGTGGGTAGGAGTAGGGTTGACTACCAATGGGTAAGGAGGAATTTTAGGGGGTGATGGAGCTGTTCTGTGTCTTGATAGTGGTGCTGGTTACAACATGGTATGATTCTTGAAACTCCTAGAACTGTCCATTTTAAAAGGGTGCATGTGTTCATGTTCAGTCTCTTCAGTCATGTCCAATTCTCTGGGACCTCATGGACTATAGCCCATGAGGCTCCTCAGAATCCATGGGATTCTCCAGGCAAGAATACTGGAATAGGTTGCCATGCCCTCCTCCAGGGGATCTTCCTGGGATCGAACCCACATCTCCAGAGGCTCCTGCACTGAAGGCGGATTCTTTACTGCTGAGCCACCAGGGAAACCCTTAAGGGTGAATTTGCTCTATGTAAATTAACTAGACTTTTTTTTTTTTTAATTTTGAATGCAAATCATTGTGAGAGATAACAGCGGGCTAAAAGCCAATGACATTAAAATAAGGTCAATTGGCCAACAACTGCCAGCAGTTGGTGTTCTGACCCTTCCTGATTTTGGAGAACAAATGTTAAGGATGGTGGAGTGCCCGGGGCTCGAGAAGGAAAGAGAGAGTGGGGGAAGGGAGGGGACAGGCTGGGGGGCCAGCTGGTGGGGCTTCCTTGGGAGACCTGGCAGGCCCCAATCCAGCCCCTAGGGGCACTTGAATAAGCCATTCATTTGCTAATGATTCTTTGGGAGCAGCTTACCGGGAGCCCGGGTATCCAGCCCCCAGCCCCACATACCTCCCCTGCTCATTAAATTCTTTTCCTTGATTTGCTAGAAAAATATTCCAAGACCAAATGATACATCACAGGTGTACTGAGTTTCAGCGCAAAACCAGATGTGATTTTGTCCTAAAATTTTTTCCCCTGGTGTTTGCAAACACGGTGCCACGTGGCAGGAGAATGCGGACCCAGAGTCTGAATTCCGGGGCTCTGGTCCGGGACATACCCATGGTGGACATTGCTGACCAGCTTCAGTTTCATCACCTGTCAAATGGAAATTGTCGTTCTGAGCAATAATGTACGTTCTGTATTTTTAAGCGATTTGTTATCTGAAAAATGTTATTTACACGGGAAAGCACTGGTGGGGACCTGAATCCCCTGAGTCGTGACCTGGGCTCCCCCCACCCTCTCCGGATGGCTCAGACCTTTGTTCTACAGCTCTTACATCTGGGATATGATATGCGCCTTCTTGGGATGGGGAGGGGGGATCCCAATTCCCACTAATGCAGCCTCTAACAATGGCTTCGATGAAAGAGATAAGGGAAGAGGCCAGAGGGTCTCCGGAAAGAAAGGGAGCTTGTAGCTTTTCAAGTTCAATGAGGCTTAGGAGGTTGGAGGGCTCTTCACATAAAGGCCTGTTGAAAAGAGCTCCCCTGATTCAAAGCCCAGGCTTTCCCAGACCCCTGACCACTTGCAGCCGTCTGGAGGGACATGCGTGTACCGCGTGTCAGCTTCCCTTCCCCATTGCTTTTCCACCCCAAGCCTGGACCCCAATCTGTAAGGACCCGAAGGGATCACCTGCAGGTTCTGACTGGCAGCAGCCTGGGAACCCCGGGCAGCAGGTGCAGCCTGCATCACCGTGCCAGCTCAGGACTTGATGTATGCAAATGCTGGGGCCCGGGGGCCGAGGACAATGGAGCATCCTTAATCCCCCTGGGCGAGGGAAGGGGGAGCCTTGGTCCACACCCCTCCCCCCTGCTGAAGCCTCCGAAGGAAGGAGATCTTCCTGCACCCGCCCTGCCTCCCTTCAAAGCATGCACCCAAGGCAGCCCTGGCTCCAGCAGAGATGCCTGGGAGGCTCAGCCTGGTGCCCTGGGCCTGCAAGGGGACCCTCAGTGGTTCCTGCTTTTTGGTGAAAATGAGCAAACCTTGGAGGGGGCAGGGAGCCTGAGGAGGTCTAATGCTGCTGTGCAGGCCTCGGCCTCCAAGTCAAAGTGAAAGTGTTAGTTGTTCAGTCGTGTCCAACTCTTTGTGACCCCATGGACAGTAGCCCACCAGGCTCTTCTGTCCATGGGATTTCCCAGGCAAGAATACTGGAGTGGGTTGCCATTTCCTTCTCCAGGGGATCTTCCCGACCCAGAGATCGAAGCCGGGTCTCCTGCATTGCAGGCAGACTTTTTACTGTCTGAGCCATCAGGAAAGCTCAGCATTTGTGATTTCTTCCACCCAAGCAAAAGCCCAGCTCTTACCCTGCTGTCCTGAGCACTTGGGCCAGTCACTCTCCTCTTGGTGACCAAGGCAGCCCTGCCTCTCTGAGGACCCAAAGCAGAAGGCAGGTGGCTTCTATCTGATAGGTGTGGATTATCACCACTGCCACCAAGGGGACCAGGGTTTCCATCCCCACCTTATGTCATGAAAGCCCTCATTCATATCCACTCTAAACTTTGCAGGTCGGTACTCTGTCTCCATTTTCAGATGGAAAATGCATGGTCCCAGATTGTAACTCCCCCACCCTCCGCCACCCCACCCCACCCCAAATTGTGCCTCCCAGGTCCTCTTAACCCCACAGAGGAACTCAACCTTCAGAGTGCATCTACTTTAGTCTTGGGCTAGAAGAAGTGTGATGCAATCTGCATACAAATGAGGAATGTTTTACAGGAGCCTCATGTTCAGATTCTGCTAATATTTGCCATGCTTTCTTCCTCCTTCCCGACGTTTTTGAGGCCCTTTCTTTCACTAAACTCCAGCTTCAGGTGAGTACCAGTACCTGGCTCTGATACCGTTCCAAAAAGCTCCCTGGATTCTGGCTGTGTTCTGGGGCACAGCTCCCTTCAAGCAAGGAGGAGGTGCATTGTTAGGTAAAGCTGGAGGCTCCCTCCAGGCCTGAGATTCCGTGACTCTGGAGAGGTCCCTAGCTGTGCCATAATCCCGTGGCATGCGTGTCTGCTGTCGAATGACACTTTAGCTCTGCCCTGGGGACAGGAACAAAGCTTGGATTGGTGGTTTTTAAAAGACAAGACTAAACATTCCCCCTTCTGTTTTCTTATCTCTGGGAAGATTCGTTTCTTAGGCGCTCTGAGTCTGACTACGTTTAGGAGAAGCTGTGGGCTGGCTCTGGGCTCTGGCACTTGGGCACAGGGACCCTCTTCTGGACACCATGGCTGTGTCCAAGCTTGAGCCCATCCAGTGGCATGCGGAATTGCTTAGATGTCCTTTTCCTTCTACCAAGGGCTTCAGAAATGCCAAAGGCACCGCCCACTTGCCCTCCTGCCATGGGGAGAGTCCGGTTCATTACTTTCTAATGTTTTCAGATTCAAATGATTGTGTCAATTAGCAATAGGAAATCACCATTAGGTCATCTTTCCTATGCTCTCAGGGGCTGAAGCAGGATCAATGTACGTTCTCCAGCCCTTTGTTCTCCCTTGTGTTAAATAATGTAAGGAATGGGGCTTCTGTTCTTGAGAGAGTATTACATATTCTAATAGATTTTCCCAGTTAAGAAGGCCTTTCATCTTTGGCCCAAAGTTTCCTTTCTTGAAATTCATTTCAGGACTTCGTTCTTCGGATCTCTTTTCCATGGCAGCCTATCCCTTCTGGGATTTAGACCCTAAAGATGCATTTTGTAGGACTGGTTCTTTGGTAAGTGAGATATACAAGCTTGCCCAGGATGGGAAACAAGTCCAAGTGGACCAGATCTTTCCTTCCTGCTGTTACACAAATAAGTGAAATAATTATAGAAACAATCACAGAGACAAACAATTGGGTGATACTGACCAGAACTCTGGGGTGTTGTGGGCCAGAGGTCCCACTGAGATTTTTCTCTAGATTTTCTTATGATTCAAACAATGTAACTTGTTCTGTTCCCTTCAGAAGGACCTGACAGGCCACTTAGAAGCATCTCTTTTCCTTGCTCCACCACCTCCTTCTGTACCAGCACCACCCGGTTCCATCCAAGGATGAAGGAGGCGGTTAGGGAATCAGGGGCTCTCAGGGGCTGTGAGCAGAAGCGCATTCTTACTGAGGACTCGGAGGATGTGGCTTTTTCAGAGACCAAAACCGAAAAGGTCTCATTTTTCAGAGGCTCCCATGAAGCAAAGACTATAGGTGCTTAGCTCAACTCTGTGCTTCTGGCTGGTTCTACAGAAAATTGGGAAATCATTTGCAAATCTGGCCAGAACTCTTCTGGACTCTTCCTTCAGTACTTTTCTCAACTCCTGGCAACCTGGCTGGAGATGCCCCGCCCCCCAAAGTCCCGCCCACTGCTCCCATCCCTGTGCACCTTCCCTTTCAGATTTTTCTCCCCTTCCTTGGCTCTTGACTTCCAAGCCACTGAAAGGGATTCTGATAAGTTAATTCAAAATCAAGTTCTCCTTGAAGGGCAAGGCGTGTGGCTACTTTCCGTCCTCAGCAGCTTGCACAAGACTTGTCTGTGCAAAGTAGGCGTTCATTTGAGGTATGTTAATTAGAAGAGGGGCTACTATTTTTCGTAAAGATTTCAAAGACATGGCTCACTCCTTCATCTTCCTTCCTGTCATTCTTCTGTCCCTCCATCCTTCCCTCTTCTCTTCTTGTCTTTCTCCTTTCCCAATGTCTAGTCTTCATTCCTCTTTCTACAAATATTGTTGAATACTTTAGCAACACCTTTTTTTAAATGGTTTTTTAAATTAATATTTTAAAAATTTGTTTATTGTTAATTGGAGGATAATCACTTTATAATTTTGTCTTGGTGTCTGCCATACATCAACATGAATCAGCCATAGGTATACATATGTCCCCTCCCTCTTGAACCTCCCTCCCACCCCTCCATCCCATCCCACCCCTCTAGGTTGTCACAGAGCATCAGATTTGAGCTCTCTGGGTCATACAGAGAATTCCCACTGGCTGTCTATTTTACATACGGTAATGTGTATGTTTCAGTGCTGCTCTCTCAGTTCGTCCCACCCTCTCCTTCCCCCACTGAATCCAGTCTGTTCTCTAAGTCTGCATCTCCATTGCTGCCCTGCAAATAGGTTCATGAATACCATCTTTCTAGATTCCATGTAAATGCATAATATGCGATTTGTTTTTCCTTTTCTGACTTCTAGGGATTCAGAAGAAAATAAGATAAACACAGCACTTTTGTGAAACTTGTATCTGTTGGGGAAATACCATGACCAAGTTATCGCAGGAGTGTGTGAGATAAACTCAGAGCGTGGCCGTGCTGGGAAGAGAATCCCCTCAGCAGAGAGAGAGTAACAATGCAGGGAGGGGGAGAAGGAGGGACTTCCTCGGGATTGGTGACCTGGTAGCCTCTCCAAAGTGACTTTTGAGCTGAGAGTTGACCAGCAAGAAACATTCACCTTTGTGAAGTGCTGGGGGTAGAGAGGGCTGGGGCTTCCCAGGTGGTACTAGTAGTAAAGAACCCACCTGCTGATGCAGGAGATGTAAGAGATGCAGGTTTGATCCTGGGTCTGGAAGATCCCCTGGAGGAGGGTGTGGCAACCCACTCCAGTACTCTTGCCTGGAGAATCCCATGGACATGGGAGCCTGACAGGCTACAGTCCATGGGGTCGCGAAGAGTCAGACACGACTGAAGCGACTTAGCACAGGGGAACAGAGTGCCAGTCAGACTGTAAAGTGGGATGATAAACATCTTTGGAGCGGGGAGAAGGTGGGGAGCACTTGGGAAATTAATAGGAGGCAACCAGCTGGTGTGCACTGAGCTGACGGTCAGACCTCGTCAGAACCTATTGCATCGATGTGAAGCCTTGTGGGCCTTGGAAACAAGGATGCACTTTAATCAGAAAGATAATCCTTTACTGTTGTCGTTTTGTACCTGTCCTGTCCCTGCTCTGGATGTTATAAGTATGGCTGTGTTACAAATTGCTCCAGGCTCAGTGCCTTCAAATAATGATCATGTATGATCTCCAAATCTCTGGGCTCAGGAATTCAGATGCCCTCACTGGGCAGTCCATCCCAGGGTCTCCAACTCTGCTCATTGAAAGGCTCCATGGAGGCGGGAAGACGTCTTCTCCAGACAGCTCACTCCAGTGACTGACACTGCCCATGGTCAGAGACCTCAGTCCTCAGCCATGTGAAGTCCTTTCTGGGGCTGCTGGAGTGTCCTCAGGACATGGGGACCAGATTCCTTGAGTGCGAGTGACCCGAGGAACCACGGCCAAGCTGTGAGGTCTTCCTTGGCTAGACCTCAGAAGTCACACGTCCTTATTTCTACAGCATCCTATAGGATACACAGGTCAGCTTTGGGGTCAAAGGGCATGGATAAGGGAGGTTAAGAACCAACCACAGGTCTTCTTGCTTATCTGTGCTTAGTGATGTTTATGCTGGATAATTCCCAGAGTCTTTTCTAAGCCTTGCATTTTTGGGTGATAACTTCCATGAATACTCCTGTTCTCATAGGATTCTGGTTTTAATTAGGTCATCCCTCTGCTCTGATGGAAGGGCATGAGAAGATGGAGGAGAGGACTTGGATGAAGCTCATAGTTCCCTCAAATCAGACCACAAGAGATGCTCCTAGGCTTACACTAGAGCTGACACAATCCTGGCTGTAGGGAGTAAAAAAATAAAGCTGTCGAGCTTTATGACTCACCTCATAGGATGGACTTGGCAAGCCTGAGCTTGCCGAATATTCCAGGGCACCAGGGTTGTCTTCACTGGGGCTTCTCCAAGCCACATACACACCAGTGTTATCAGCGGGGAGTTGTTATGAGGGGGCAGCCTGACAATGCGGCATTGTCCTGTGGGATTATGGCCAGGTTTTAACAAATGACCCTTTATCCCATGTGTTTTTCCCTGGGTTGTTCGACACGCCTCAGTGCAGGCTCGCGGGGGATGTTTGGGAACACCTGTTTTTCTGTTGTGTCTCCAATATTTCTTGGTACATCTTTCCACTCTTGATTGGCACTGTTCTGGCAGGGTCCTGAAGATGGAATGTTGTTGTAGGGGAGCCCGAGGGAGTTGGCAGGGGCAGTCCTGGTAGCAGCTGTGATTTGTAGCGAAGAATGTTCCAGAGTTGAATCTGCCCCAGCAAAGTTCCTACTGCAGCTCAGCATGGGATGGAATGATGGTGTCAAAATCTGGAGAAAGGAGAAGAGGGTATTATGTGTCATCCAGGGTTAAGGAGGGAAAAAATATCCTTTGAAAGTTACAAAAACATTCTTAAGGAAATTCATCATTGAATTACTAGGATTTGTCTGAAAACTGGGATTCAAATCCTAACGTTTTATTCTCTGTCTTATATCTATGTCTTGGAGCTTCCCTGATAGCTCAGTTGGTAAAGAATCCCCCTGCAATGCAGGAGACACCAGTTTGATTCCTGGGTCTGGAAGATGCCCTGGAGAAGGGATAGGTTCCCCACTCCATTATTCTTGGGCTTCCCTTGTGGCTAAGCTGGTAAAGAATCCACCTGCAATTTGGAAGACCTGGGTTTGATCCTTGCATTGGGAAGATCCCCTGGAGAAGGGAACAGCTACCCACTCCAGTATTCTGGCCTGGAGAATTCCATGAACTCTGTAGTCCATGGGTCGCAAAGAATCGGACACGACTGAGCGACTTTCACTTTCACTTCATTTTGGTGCCTGTTGCTAGTGAAACTCCCAGCTATGCTATTCGTCCTGTGTATGGTCTGCTTCCTTCACTGAGAATGAGCTCCTCGAGGGTAGACACCTACATTTAAAAATCCAGAGGTGCCCTGGGTCCTTTTAGGGGGGCAAGCCACCCCTTTTGCTCCTGGGTTTTAGAGCGGGTAAATCGCCACTTGGGACTTACAGGGCACCTTTGGGTCCCTCTGACTTGCTCCTTCCCTCTTCGAACTGAGGATGAAGAAGAGTTAGAGAAAATAACCCAGGGCAAGGTCACTCTTTGCTGTCTCACACAGGAGCTCGGCATGGTGCTCTGTGATGACTTAGAGGGGTTGGATGGCAGGTGGGTGGGAGGGAAGCTACAGAGGGAGGGACAGGTG
Source organism: Bos indicus (assembly GCF_029378745.1). Taxonomy (NCBI): domain Eukaryota; kingdom Metazoa; phylum Chordata; class Mammalia; order Artiodactyla; family Bovidae; genus Bos; species Bos indicus. Next base: position 33,731,435 of record NC_091778.1, on the reverse strand, counting down.
TATACTCATAGCTGATTCACTTTGCTGTACAACAGAAACGAATGCAACATCGTAAAGCAGCTATACTCCAGTAAAGAAATTCCATGATGCTGGCAAGTCAAAATGCAGGAAGTGGCCAAATATGGTCATGTCTTGGTCTTTTTAAAACCTACTTTAGCTACTCTATGTTTCCAACAATTTTCAACTTTTAGATTAATTTTCAGCCTTGAAAAATTAAGATAGCAGAGCCATTCAGCCATTTATTCTTCTGACAAATAGTAGCTCGACAGTTACTGTCGATACCCATCCTTGGGACTGAGCCATGATAGAAACAAAACACCATCCCTGTTTTCTAGGAGCTTCAAGGTCCATGCAGTCTTTCTCAGAAGAGTATTTTTAGAGACGTAAAATAAAATAGATAAGAATAAAACATAAAATGAATTACAGTAGTATAGATATTGTTACTAAGCTATTTTAAAAGCTGCAATGCAGTGCAGTTAGTCGCTCAGTCATGTCCAACTCTTTAAGGCCCAATGGACTGTATACAGCCCACCAGGCTCCTCTGGCCATGGAATTCTCCAGGTAAGGATATTGGACTGGGTTGCCATGCCCTCCTGCAGGGGATCTTCCTGACCCAGGGATCAAACTCAGGTCTCCTGCCTTGCAGGCAGTCTCTTTACTGTCTGAGCCACCAGGGGAGCCCCACAATGTAGTAATAGATGTAGTTTTAGATTAATGTATTAAATGACAGTTGTGATGAGAAAGAAAAATCCTATGATAAACCAAAACGGAAAAGAATATTTAAATAAGAATGTAACAAATGCATAACCAAATCGCTTTGCTGTGTAACAGGAGTTAACGACATTGTAAATCAACTATCCACGCACTGTGCTGTGCTCAGTTCCTCAGTCACGTCTGACTCTGCGATCCCATGGACTGTAGCCCGCCAGGCTCCTTTGTCCATGGGATTCTCCAGGCAAGAATACTGGAGTGGGTTGCCATTCCCTCCTCCAGGGAATCTTCCTGACCCAGGGATCGAACCCAGGTCTCTTATATCTCCTACATTGGCAGGTGGGTTCTTTACCACTAGTGGCACTTGGGAAGCCCATAAATCAATTATGCTTCAATAAAAATGAATAAGAAAAAAGATCTTTATTGGAGTTCTGAAAAAGATTTGTGGCAGGGGGCGTGGTCCTAAAAGAGAATGTGGTCTCTGTCCCAGGGCTGAGGTTAGCCAGGGAAGCAGTGCCTAGAAGTGCTGATGTAAAAATTACTCAAGCAGTCTGCTGGGGTGGGATCATTTCAACCTGGCTGTTTAAAAGTGACTGAACGTTGCATGCAAGGAGCTCATCAGATCCCAGCAAAGGCTGGCATGGCACACTCTGAGGTGCTCTCAAGGGATTTAAGGCTTGTGCCCTGGAATGTTCCCCTTTCCTGTTTCCATCCTGATGAGTGAGCAAAATGGCTCTGGGCAAAAAAAAAAAAAAAACCTTCCGTTTGGCAACTGCACCAAATCATGGATAGAAAATAGTATTTTAGATGTAATTGGTGCCTTTTTAGATTGACAGAGACCAAGAGAGTTCATATTTATTTTGGGTAAAAAAAAAAAAAAAAAAGACATGAATTCAGTGCAAATAGGTGTGTTATTGAACCAGCCCCTGGGACCCAGCACACAGGAGAATTAAATTCTAGTTGCTGACAACCTAATGTGTCTTTCCTCTCTGGTCATAAGCGTAGGAGAATGAATCCGAGGTTGAAAAGCTTTCCCTCTTATGGGATAGTTCCCCTTTGCAAGGCTGCAGAGATAGTAAGACAGGCTGACTAGTCTCTTTTGTACTGCAGAGGTTACCAGAATACCTGAGCAATCAATTACAGAATATTTTGGCTGGGCTGGCTGGAGGTGTCCCATTCTTGTGGGTGAATAGAACCATCCCTACCCTGGTAAGAGGACTTTTGGGGAGGGGAAAGGGGATGCTCTTAGCTCTTTTGATGTGAGGTCCAAAGTTATTATAACCCATTCAATGGGCTGAGGTTGTCCTATTGGGGCCAGTTGTCAGAAAATGTGCTCATGGTCTTGGAAGAGAAATGATTGTAAGAGAGGACACTCTTGTCTAGTGACCCTTAGCTTAATAGTAAGGATCTAGATGACCCCAAGAAGAAGGCTCAGGTGTCATGGTGAAATATCTTCTGCTCTGGGCTTCCGTAGTGGCTCAGTCATTAAAGAATCTGCCTGCAGGGCAGGAGACCTGGGTTGGATCCCTGGGTTGGGAAGATCCCTTGGAGAAGGGAATGCCACCCACTCCAGTATTCTTGCCTGGGAAATCTCATGGACAGAGGAGCCTGGCAGGCTCTATAGTCCATGGGGTCACAGAGTCAGACATGACTGAGGGACGAACACTTTCACTTCACTCGGCTTCCTGGAATAAAGACTACACCTTTGGGGAAGCATATGCCATTTTTTTGGCACTTGCTTGCATTTATGCCTAATATTCCAACTGCAGTGTTGGAAGCCTGGATCAGCTCCTGAGGATCCACCCAAAATGTGTGCAACTCTTCATCAAACCCTGAGAGCAACGGCTCTGCGCCAGCCGGAGACAGGACCCTTCCACTCCATGGGCCTCCCAGACCAGGCCTGGGTTTCTTACCGATGAGGCGTTTGTGAGCAGCACAGAGTCCTCTACGGCAGGCAGATTTCTTCATGGTTTGGGGACTTAACCATGGGACTGAGAGAAAAAATGCCCTTCTTTCAATTTGTGGTATAAGCCTTGGGAGTCGTGATCTGGACACGGAAGAAATATGATCTGAAGTCACACCCTCAGGCATTGAAGTGGGGCGTATCAATTATCCTTGACTGTGGAGCAGCCAGATTGCCCAAAAGCAAGTTTAATCAAGAGAGAGAGAGAGAGGAGCACACGCTCCCAGGAGTCCTCCACCATCTTTTCCTTTACAACAGTTTCTAACAGCAGGAGCTTTCAAATACTCCCTGACACACAAAAATGATGAAAGATGGACTGTGTGCCAGGCACAAAGATGTTTGGGAAAATCCCTGCCCCCATGGAGCTGAAACTCTAAAGGAGGGAAACCGATAATGAGTTAAAATGTTAAGTAAGTTAAGTGTACAGTATGTTGGAGACAGGGAAATAGTGGAGCACAGTTGAGGGAAAAGGCACAGACCAGGTGGGTAGGGGAGCTGGCAGACTGCAATTTTAGGGGGAAAAAAAAAACAGGTCTCATTGAGAGGGTGCTATGAGAGCAAAGATGTGAAAGAGGTGTTGGGAGGGCGAAGGGAAGGGGGATTTATGCAGTCAATAGCCACTGTGAAGGTCCTTGAGCAAGGGTGTCAGGCATAATTGATGGACAGCAAGGTGGCCAGTGTAGCTGGAGCCAAGGGAAGGAGGAGACTGTTAGGAGATGGGCTGGTGGGGGATGGTGGTGAGGGGCACATGGTGTCAGACCATGCAGGGTCTTGTAGGTCATAGAAAGCCCATGGGCTCCTGGAAATCATCACTGGAGGATTTTAAACACAGGAGTGGTGTGTTCTGACTTATGTTTGAAAAATGCATCACTCCCACTCTGGTGTTCAAGGAGAATATTGGGGATAGGAGGAAGCCTGGAAGCAAGGAGTCCAGTGAGAGGTTATTGCAGGTACACAGGAGAGAGAGGCTGGGGGTATGGGCCGAGTGGTGGCCGTGGAGATGAGATGGAGGGGAGGAATCCCATGGACAGAGGAGCCTGGCAGGCTACAGTCCATGGGGTCACAAAGAGTCAGACATGACTTAGCGACTAAATAACAAATAGCCAATCACACTGACAAATCAAGAGAGATACTTCAGGAGAAAGAACTTTTTTTTTTCTTTTTGAACAAAGGGCCCCCGATTTTTATTTTGGATAGGATTCTAAAAATTGTGTCGCTGGCCCTGGTGGGAAGTCATCTACGGACAGAAGTGTCCCCCACCTACTCCCCTGCCCCAACTCAAGCTCCGAGGAGCCTGGCTTGAAGGACCACAGGTCCACAGGCCCCCGAGAGCTGAAAGCTGCTCTTGGGGAGATCTGATCCAGCGGAAGGTGCTGGGACTGTAGCTCTGCAGCCAGAATCCTGACTGACTGCTTCCAGACAGTCCAGGCTGCCGTCAGAGCAGGATAATGAGCAGTTCCTTCTGAGGATGAGCAAAGCCCAGGCAGGAAGGACGGTCGTTAGCAGCTCTCCTGTGGATACACCAAGGCCAGCAGAACCGTCTGCAGACAAATAATTTGACTGGGTGTGTTTTGACAGTAAACTCAAACCAGACAGAATTTGGGTGGGGAAGGGGGAGAGAGAATGAGGGAGAAGCCATGAACTTTCCAGGAGAAAATAACTGTTTTCCTTCACACTCAGGGCTCCAGAGATGAGCTGCAGAGAGCAGGCTTCCTGGGGAGACAGCACAGGCTGATGGGAAACTCCCTGGGTCGAGTGTCAGTCCCTGGGGTCCCCAGCCCACCTCTGTTACAGACCAGCTGAGACCCGCAGGGCAGTGGTGTCAGCCTTGCTGAGCCTCTGTTAGCATCCTTCTAAGATTTCTGTAACCCTGAACTTACCCATGTGCTTAGGAGGGAAGGTTGGGAAGGGACCTGTGAGCCTTAGCCATCACTTTCCTGCCTTACCTTAGACTGGAGGGTTGCCAAGGGAATGGCTCTTGGTTTGTAAGTAAATGGGTGAATGTGCCCATGGACCAGTCAGACTGAGTACATGGGCTCTACCCTGGACACAGCAAGAGGGAGCCAGGTCCCCATCCAGGACTCTTTAAACACCTGCTGCAATTCCTGAAAACCGAAAAGCTTGTTTCATTTTGAGCTCCAGCTGTCTGGACTCATTATCTGCTTTTAGAAATCCACAGATTAGCAAGTGCAGTCAGGCATGTTGCCCAGGCATAATAAGGTCAGTCACCAGGGAATCGAAAAGAGTAGACTAATATATTCCCTCACAGTTCCTGACAGGTGGTACTCACCTTGGCTGGCTCTGAACCTCACTCCCAGGAGTGTTGTCTACAGGGGTGTCTGTACCTTTGGTCTTTGCTGAGAACTTCCCTTACTGTGGCATCCAGAGCATCCCTCTGGCTTGTATTATTTCTGTAGTGGTTATTTTCAAAGTAGATCTGCCTCGTGCATGCGAGAATCCATCCATCAAACAGTGTTAACTAAGAATCTGCTGTGTGCAAGGAAGGTTTTTATTCTGAGGCTATGGGCCCTTGAGAAGATGTCTGAGGTGGTCTTTGTCATGAAGCAGGCTTTCTCAATCTTTTTGTGCTTATTGATCCTTTAAGAAGGAAATTTTTCATTTACTTTCCCCCCACCAAAAGAATTAAATTGTGTAAGGAACAAAATTTCATGAGGGAGGTTGGAAGTTTGAAGAACCACAGACCACTGAGGCATTTAAGATTATTTTCATACTTTGCAAGAACCTATTTTCCTCCTCTGGGAGGCAATATGGTCCCCATTGAGAAAGATACCATCAAGGACCCACTGGCAAGATCCAGTTGGAAGAGACAAGTGGGAAGGCAGAAGAGCTAATAAGACCTCAAAGTTTGGACTCAAACATCTTGGGTTGACTTAGCACAAGTACTTCTGGTCCTCAATTTTCTGACTTGGAAACTGAAACTGGTCCAATGATGGGTCCTTCCTCATCGTGTTACATAAGGATTAAGGTAGGTAATATTTATAAATTATTTACAAAACAGAACAGAGACTCGCAGACGTAGAGAATGAACATATGGTTGCCAGGGGAGAAGAATAAGGAGAAGGGAATGTAAGGGAATTTGGGATCGACAGGTGTATACTACTATCTCTGAAATGGATAAGAACAAGGAACCACTGTATAGCACAGAGATCTCTGCTCAATGTTACATGGCAGCCTGGATAGGATGGGAATTTGGGGAAGAATGAGTACATGTATATGTATGGCTGAGTCCCTTTGCTGTCCACCTGAAACTATCCCAACATTGTTAATCAGCTATGCAGGCATGCTCAGTCGCTTAGTTGTGTTCGACTCTTTGAGGCCCCTTGGACTGTATCCCACCAGGCTCCTCTGTCCTAATCCAATATAAAATTAAAAGTGTTTTTTTAAATTAGGTATTATATACATAGTGCTTAGTAAAATGCCTGACATGAAGTAAGCACTAAATGGTAGCTTGGGACCAAAATCCGTATTCATTATCTACTGAAACACCATAAACTGCCCAAACTTAAAACAGCAAATATTTATGATCTCAGGTGGTTTCTGAGGGTAAGGAGTCTACAATGAACTCAGTTAGGTGTGGTTGCACACAAATGGAATTGTCTTGGAGAGGGTGGTTTTCAGCATTGCTGGGCTATCTTTTAAGTGACATAAGGATGGCACATCAAAACTCAGCATATTTTCCATAAGACAATGTTGAGGATTTTATTTGTTCTATTAAATGCATTCTATCCTGCTTTTGAGAGCCTATTGGAGAAAAGTATAGGAAATGGTTGTGCTTCCTGGGGATAGTTGGTTCAAGAGTGCTACTTAAGAATGCTCTAAATTATGCAATAATCAGATTCACCTTTCCTTTTGGAACAAACAAATATACCAAAACAAATATACCATACTGTTATACATTATAACATGTACGCATATTAGCTTTATGCCTGTGAACTTCCAGATGTTCAAACTGGATTTAGAAAAGGCAGAGGAACCAGAGATCACATTGCCAATATCTGCTGGATCATGGAAAAAGCAAGAGAGTTCCAGAAAAACATCTACTTCTGCTTTATTAACTATGCCAAAGCCTTTGACTGTGTGGATCACAACAAACTGTGGAAAATTCTGAAAGAGATGGGAATACCAGACCACCTGACCTGCCTCCTGAGAAATCTGTATTCAGGTCAAGAAGCAACAGTTAGAACTGGACATGGAACAACAGACTGGTTCCAAATAGGAAAAGGAGTACGTCAAGGCTGTATATTGTCACTCTGCTTATTTAACTTATATGCAGAGTACATCATGAGAAATGCTGGGCTGGATGAAACACAAGCTGGAATCAAGATTGCCAGGAGAAATATCAATAACCTCAGATATGCAAATGACACCACCTTATGGCAGAAAATGAAGAACTAAAGAGTCTGTTGAAAGTGAAAGAGAAGAGTGAAAAAGTTGTTTTAAAACTCAACATTCAGAAAACTAAGATCATGGCATCTGGTTCCATCACTTCATGGCAAATAGATGGGGAAACAGTGGAAACAGTGGCAGACTTTATTTTTTTGGGCTCCAAAATCACTGCAGATGGTGATTGCAGCCATGAAATTAAAAGAAACTTGATCCTTGGAGGAAAGTTATGACCAACTTAGACAGCATTTAAAAAGCAGAGACATTACTCTGCCAACAAAGTTCCGTCTAGTTAAAGCTATGGTTTTTCCAGTAGTCATGTATGCATATGAGAGTAGGACTATAAAGAAAGCTGAGAGCCGAAGAATTGATGCTTTTGAACTATGGTGTTGGAGAAGACTCTTGAGAGTCCCTTGGACTGCAAGGAGATCCAACCAGTCAATCCTAAAGGAAATTAGTCCTGATTATTCATTGGAAGGACTGATGCTAAAGCTAAAACTCCAATCCTTTGGCCAACTGATGCAAAGAGCTGACTCATTGGAAAAGACCCTGATGCTGGGAAAGATTGAAGGAGGGAGGAGAAGGGGGTGACAGAGGATGAGATGGTTGGATGGCATCACCAACTCAATGGACATGAGTTTGGGTAAACTGGGAGGTGGTGATGGACAGGGAGGCCTGGCGTGCTGCAGTCCATGGGGTTGCAAAGAGTCGGACATGACTGAAACTGAACTGAACTGGCTCCACTCAATGTTCCTTTTCCATCTCTTCTTCTCCTATGTCTTGGCTTGATTTCATACATTCTTGTGAGCTTCCATAAAGCCTTTCTGGAACAAGACATGAACACATTTACTAACAGAGAAATACATGTAATAATCATATGTATATGAATACATTTTAAAAATATATCAGTCAAATTTAAGATTGAAATGAAAAGCAATGCTATTTGCAATAGCCCAAAGATAGGAAAAGTTAATGAATTATGTGAAAGACTTCCACATTTAAAAATACAAAACATTGGGACTTCCCTGGTGTTTCAGTGGTTAAGACTCTATGTTTCTAATGCAGGAGGGGCGAGTTTGATCCCTGGTTTCACATGCTGCATAATGAGGCCAAAAAATAAAATAAAAGTAACAATGAGGTTATTAAAAAATACAAAACATTTCTGAGAGAAAGACATGAGTTAGAAGACTCAGTATTATTGAGACCATAGTGATACCAAAACCGATATAGAGACTTTATACTGTTTCAAGCACACTGACAGCAGGCAGTTTTGGTGGCAGTTGACAAGCTGATTTTAATTTTATATGAAAATGTAGAGGATTTAGAATAGCCTAGGAAATGTTAAGAAATAACATAACTGGAGGCCAGAGACTACTGGATTTCCACATTGATTCTCAAGCTATAGTGACCAAGACTGTGGTATTGGAGCAAAGGTAGAATTAGAGACCAGTGAAACAGAGGCGCACCCAGAAATAGACCCCAGTAGAGGTGGCCAACTGATTTGAAGTAAAATCAACAAGGTAACTCATAGGGGAAAATAATTTTCTCAATAAATGGTGCTGAAACAATTAGCTACCCATACGCAAAGAGTCGGACACGACTGAGCGACTGATCTGATCTGATCTGATCTGATGCCAATAAATGGGCTTCCCAGGTGGCGCTAGTGGTAAACAACCTGCTTGCCAATGCAGGAGCCATAAGAGACCTGGGTTCGATCCCTGGGTCGGGAAGATCCCCTGAAGGAGGGCATGGCAACCACTCCGGTATTCTTGCCTGGAAAATCCCATGGACAGAGGAGCCTGACAGGCTGCAATCCACAGAGTTGTGCAGAGTCAGACAGGAGTGAAGTTGATTTAGCGTGCATGCACTCATTCCAATAAACAAGTAGGGAGATTGAGGGATGGCTAGATTGTTGATAGATAGATAAATATCAATCCTTACTTCAAGCATACTTAAAAATGAACTCCAACTGGATCATAGAACTCAATGAAAGAGCTAAAACCAAAACTTGAGGGAAAAAAAAGGGGGGGAGAAAACCTTTGACACAAAAAGCACAAATCACGGAGGAAAAGACACTCACATGTTGGCCTTCACCATTTAAAGCTTTTGTTCTTCAAAACACACAGTGAAGAAAATCTCAAGGCAAATCACAGGCTCACTTTTTCAGTAGCATTTGGACCCTCCAAGGTGGATGGCAGGAATGTAAAATAGGGGGAGGGGCTGGCTTTTGGAAAACAGTTTCTTGTGAAGTTAAACATACTACTTAACACCCCTCCCATCCATTCCTCTCTTAGGCATGTGGCCAGGAGAAATGCTCGTGTCTTCACAAACCCATGACCTTCAAAGCAGCTTCATCTATCATCACCTGAAGCTGGAGCAAGCACATGCCCACTGGTGAATGCATGGAGCAGTTGTGAGAGTGGGCACCCCACTTTCTTGTCTGCAGTGTAGTTTGAGCCTGAGAGGTGGCCCCCATCCCCTCCCTGAGGTCCTTGTGAGACTTAAGTGCAGGTTGCCTATGTAGGAGCCCGCTCGTCAGCCCCTTCTGCACTGGCTTCCCTGCCTTGCTGGTCTCACTCATTGCCCCTCTTCCCCTGCCAGCATGTCCTGGGTCATGTAGGATATACCACTTACACTTACACCCCTGTCTCGGGATCTGGGTGACACAGCCCAAGATGGTGTTGCTGCCTGGGAGCTCTGGTTTGCGTTCAAAGCACTCAAAAGCCCCACATTTCCCTTGGGGCAGTTATGGGGTTTGATTCCTCAATGTCTTTTCATATGGGGTGTGGCTGTGGTCCCGGTAAAGGCTGAAGTGCCAAGTGACACGTGGGAGACATAGTCTTCAGTCTTTGCCCTGATGGAAATCTGCTGCTGTAACTAAGGCTTCAAAACCCTACCTTGTCCATCCCTGTATATGTGACATGAGACATTAAGACTAAAACCAGGGGATTTCCCTGGTGGTCCGGTGGTTAAGGCACCATGCTTCCACTGAAGGGGGTATGAGTTCAGTCCCTGGTAGGGGAACTAAGATCCTGCATGCCACCTGGTATGGCCAAAAAACAGAAAAAAAAAAAAAGGGCAAAACCAGAGAGTAGGCCTCTCAGATCTATACTTTTTTCCAGAAAGAAATGGCCTTGTCTTTCACTGAGTATAATAATCACAGAGATTTGTTATGATGCATTTAAATCCTTAAAAATTGTTGAGTATCTACTGCGTGCCTGGCAGTCTAGTAGACACCCTAAGGCCAAGAAATGAAGGAGGAGGAGACAAGTCTGGAAGATGAGATAAACAAAATCAAAATATAAAGCATGTAGAGGTACAGAGGACTACCTATCAACTGGAAAAAAAAAATGAAGCACAATGTGAGAGTTCTGAGTTAAGTTTTATTTGGGGCAAAATGAGGAGTATAGCCTAGGAGACTGCCATTCAGTGGAACTGCTCCAAAGAGCTGGGGGGAGGTCAGTATATATATAATTTAAGTAAAGAGGGGTAAATGCAGTCAAGCACACACGTTGGCAGAGACTGGCTGCTGTTGTGAGGAGCAGATGTCACTGTTAACGATTTTAATGCTTTTCTAGATATGAGGGGATGCAAGAAATTCGGTTCATGAAACCTTCTCCTGAAAATACTATCTGAGGGTCTGTTCTGCTAGTTTTTCCCAGAGCACAGAGCACCCCATTCCTAATCTCCACCCTGATCCCCTTTCAGGGGGTGTTGAAGGTCAGAGAGCGCAGTGGCCAGTGGCTTCATTCTTCTCCATGGTAAGCAACAGCTTTTAGTTGGCTTACCCTAGGTATGAAGGGCGAATGGAGAGAGACGGAGAGCTCTTTTGCAAAGCTTAAGCTGAATTTTGAAAGGTAAATAGGTGCTTATCAGACAGAAAAAGGAAGGGCACTTAGGCAGAGAGAATAATGTGTGCAAAGGCACAGAACACCGAGAGCAGGGCAGGTTCAGCCTTGTGAATTCTGCAGAGTGACTGGGGGGGGAGGGGCTTTGCTCTGACCAGCAAATGGACGAGGAGAACAGGGTTCAGGGGGGACCCAGCTATTGTCACCCAGCCTTCACTTCAGAGGTACATACAGATGGCACGTGTGGTCACCCAAGAGCCCACTTAGAAAGATGACTTTCCAATGAGCTGGGGGGGTGGACTGGGGAACTCATGCCCTGGGGCCTGGAGAAGCCTGGAAATCCTTCTGCCTGTTTTCACCCCTTTTCTCAGATCCTCTGCAGCCTCTCCTTACAGCTGTTGCTCAGATGACCACAGCTCTGTTTCTCCCCTGTATGGAAAGAGAAACCTTCTCCATATGTCTTTAAAGATTTGCAAACAATGCCAGCTTGCCAGTGCAGGAGACATAAG